>NW_026693452.1:2766666-4150000 GCF_021218885.2 Marmota monax | reverse complement strand
ATAATGCACTATAATTATGTATCCTATAATTATATCTTACAACTATGTACTACATATTAATATGCAATACTACATGTTAGTATATATGATTTTCCTAACCACTTTTGATAAGGTCTGCAGTAAAAGGAAGCACCTCCCCACCATATACTTTGGAAAAACAATGACAGAACAATAGCCAACATGTTGGCCTTTAAAACCAGTGATATACAGCTTATAAGTACTTATTAGGAGATAGAAACTTTAAAAAACTTTTTACAATTAGACATAGAGGTGGCAGCCCTCATCTATTTACTGAGTTATACAACAAATGAAACTCTAGGGAATGAAACCTGTTTTAGAGTAGGTTGCAGGAAACATTTTTTTTGGGGGGGGATATGTGTCAAATTATGTGGAGAAGTTTCTAGCTTAATCATTCAAAAGAGAGTGAGCCTCCCCCCCCCCCAGGCCCAATCACGTTCACCTCCCACTTAATTTACTAAAGATAACTCACTCTCTATCAACCACCTATGTGTCTTGTGAGTCATATTGATCTCAGACATGTGATGCAGTCCTTGGCTAAGATAAAATTGGTTTAATGGCCTCCTTCCCCACCTCCCTGTATTTCTAACAGTACTTAAGCATGCAGAGGACACCACAGGCCCCTCTCCCCATCAGGAGAGAATGTCTAGGCAGCTTACAGTAAAGGACAAGTCTTCCCACAGCCTCATCAATACCTTGATAGCTCTGGGATAATGGAATCTGGTGACTTTCAGTTCTCATTGATAAGAGACCCTGACATAGACGTTGACGAGTGGGACCTTCTCTGTTCACATACACTTATTCTTATAGCTTGTTCCATGGGACACAGTTTCAGGAAGAGGTCAAAATGACTACTTCTCTGGCTGCATCTCTTTCCTTTAAGTTGGAGAGAAAAGAATTTATTTTGTTTGGTGATCATACATGTGTGTGTCTGTGTGTTTTTCTCATTCTCATTCTGCTACAAACGCAGAGATTTCCTCAAACTTAGAAAAGGGGTTTGGATTCTTATGTGGAAAATACTGACATCTGTCCCAGATCCAAATTTAAGTAGCTTAGATTTTCTTTTAATAGTAATGGTTAACATTAGTGAGCAGTTACTATATGTGGAGTGTACTAGTAGGCTTGGGAATAGCATATACTTACGTCTGGTCAGCATCCTAGTGAGCAGTGATGGGGATTCAACCTGACTCTGACCACCATGCTTGTGCTACTCCTGCTTTTGGGGTGTGATGGTTTCTAGGGTTGTTCCCTCTAGGATGATGTTTATTCTCAGCTGTATTCTGGGAATAGGGAGCTGGTTCCTTAACTGATTCTCCTCAGGGGGTTTCTATTTCACTTACAGTAATAACTCTAATCAGCACCGACAACATCAAGCCTTGATCCAGGTTTGTGGCAATGCAAAAAAAAAACCAAACAAAAAAACCCCCTGTATTTTGCAAACATGAGATCAGGCAAAACGTGATCTCACAACTCCATTCAGGAATATTTTTGATACAGGGGTTTCGAATAATAACTATCATTTCTGTTTTCAAAAATAGCTTAACCTTAAAGAAAGTTACAGACAGTTACTTCTCAAGCCTGAGGATCATGCAGTTTCTCATTTACAACCATTTTATCTCCTCTTTTCTGACAATAGTTAATAGCTGAATTTCTTTTGGTTCATTTGGCATTAATTATTTCTCTCACTGTCCAGAAATAACAGAATGTGAGGAGGCACTATGAAGATATTATTTTGGGGGCTGGGGATGTGGCTCACATGGTAGCACGCTCGCACCTGGCATGCGTGCGGCCCGGGTTCGATCCTCAGCACCACATACAAAAAACCAAAGATGTTGTGTCTGCCAATAACTAAAAAACAAATATTAAAAAATTCTCTCTCTCTCTCTCTCTCTCTCTCTCTCTAAAAAAAAAAGATATTATTTGGAAAACTGAATGTGGGTTTAACACCTAGGGAGGAGGCCTGATGAAGGTCACAGAAAAGACATTTGAAAATGAGAAAATGGTGAAACACTATTGCAAAATATTGCCAGGGACCTTGTAATATCAACTTTGGCTATTTAGGTTCTTCTTTTTTTTTCTTTTAAATCAGTTTGCTTGTTTTTTTCTCTAGAGTCTTGATAATTCCTTTGTTTATTAATAGGTTAGGTTCCCAAGGATGTTCACAAGTGCCAAGTGACTGTCACCCCCATCTGTTGGTGTTGGGAAAAGCTGACTACTCAGCCTGTACTTATGTTCCTCTCTATAAAAGTTCTTAGATAAAGAGGCTCTGTAAAGATAGTGGCAGATGAGAACATGTCAGTACAGAAGACATTTGAGAATGCTGTTTCATATCAAAGGTGCCTCCCACTCTGTTATTTTGCTAAAATAAAAATCTCCACCGTTTGCTAATGATAGGTTTCTTCCAGCAGCTTCTATACCGTAGATATGTGATCATCAGCTAATTCATAAAAATCATTAAACATAAAAAATGGTTTACATGTTAAAAAAATGGATAAAAGTTGGAAATGCAAGCAATGCTTATAGAAAAGGTAATAAAGGTTCCGAAACCGTAAGGGAGACATTCATGGGAAAGCTCTGAGTTAGCTGCCCTTGGGAAGCCAGGAGCTGCCGTCAAGTCTCATTATCACCACTGGGTGTCACTCCAGGCAGCCCCTTAGCAGCCGTCTAGTCAAGGTTAAAACACTGTTAGGGGAACACTCAGCTAAACAAACCAGGGGAAATAATGAAAGCAACAAAAAGAGTGTCTAAATCTCTCAACACACACAAGGCTTTTGAATGAGAGGGAAGAGAAGCGCCATGCTAAAAATGGCGTCGGGTGGCTTTCTGGTTTTGGACTGAAGCTAGGGAGTTTTAGAATTTAGCTGTGGGAAGTTTTAAAATTTGGAGGCCATGCCATCTCACTAAGTTCACTGAGGTAAGAACACTGATGGGGTGTGGGGGAAAAGAATCTAACTAGATTTCTAACAATATGATCTTAATATTTTTAATCATTTTGATCTGTGTGGCTTTCCAGAAAGCCCATACCATTTCACAGCACATGAAAAGCATTTCTCTCTTCTGTTTCTTGCAGGATCAGCAGGATGCCTGGGTAGACTCTCCCAAAGGAAGACTCTGGTTATTCACCTCAGCCTGTGGAGGTCCTTAACCTTGGTGGCACAATCTTGGGGAGCTACTTGACACTCATTGCCTTTTCTTGCTCCCCACTTTATCCCAATTTGTTGCATTTGATCCTGTTTACATCTAGACTCTTTGTCTCTAAGATCAAGTTACAATTTTACAGGGACTAGGACCTGAGCCTAGTTAGATGAAGAGACAGAGACAGGAGAGCGTCAATTGAGTGGCTATTGCTTCTTCCATTTCTTTCCTCACAACTGATCCCCCAGACCAAGGGGCAGGCTGAGTAGTGTCCTCACCACAGTTTTGTCTTCTTTCCCCAAAGGGGTCTCTTGTTCTGTACCCACAGTACCAGGACCGGTTCCCATTATTTTTTTTTCTCAAGCTTAGAGAAACTCATCATTTCTAATGAAGATTTTATGCTTTTTTTTTTTTGGAAGAGTATACATCTTAAAAAGGAATATGTTTTCTCCTTATTATGAATACACTTAGGTTTAGAAGATTTCAGAAGTATAAAAAAAGAAGGACAAGAAAAGTCCTTTTCTTGTATTTCTCTACTTAACTTTAAGGTGATATCTAGCTCTTCAGCTTTTTCCTCATTTGTGTGTTTATCATTTCTTAATCACATAAAAAAAAATCCTTCAAAACGTGATTTTTAACGACTGCCTAATATTCGCTGAGGTAATGTGCCATCGTTTCAATATTTTCCTCCTGCTGAACATTGAAGTTGCTGGAAAATTTCCTCTTTCATAAATGACAATTGCATTGGTTATTGCCCAGTAACTGGTTATTATAAAACTTAGTAACTTGAAGGGACAGGCCTTTATCATCACGCAGTTTCTGTGGTTAGGAGACCTTGGCTCTGCTCAGGGTCCTGAGGTGTCCCCTGGGCTCCAGTCATCACAAGGTTCTTCCTTGCCATGCAGACCTCTGCACAGAGCAGCTCACAGCCTGGCAGCTGGCTTTCCTTAGAGGAAATGAACCAAGGAAGGCGCGGGAGAGTGTGCCCAAGACAGAAGCCCGTCTTTGTAACCTAATCTTGGAGGTGATATTTGTCACCTCTGTTGCATTCTATCTACTCCATCCTTCCCACACTCAAAGGGAGGCCATGACACAAGCATGTAGATGTCAGGAGCTGGATTTTTGGGGATTGTAGGGGCTCATCTTAGAACTGGCCTTCTAATAACAATGGAGTGGATGTCCTGTGCATCCTTGAACATGAGCCCTATGGTACACATATTATTGGGATTTAGTTTGCCTCCAACTTGTTAATATAATCACTTGATGCAAAGAACATTTCTTGTTACCGAATACTGTAGATTATTGAAATTTCTACAAAATTTATTGAACATTTATGAGTATGCACAATGTTCTGAGTGGCCTCCCTGATAGACTTCTAACAGTACAATATTTGTATTTTAAGGATTTGACCTGTATTTGCCTAATTGCTTCTCAGAAAGGATGTGCTCTTTTACACTAAATGGGATACATTTTCCCCTATTGGCTGCTCCCTCTTAGTATCAGCAGGTACATTCTTACTAAACTTCAAAAAAGCTGTGTACTTGCTTTCAGAGGCAAGGAAAATAATAGACCGGATTCTGTTTTGGAATAGATTAAGGAAGATGAGAAATATAATTAGGGGAGAGGATTGAGAAGTCACTTCCTGCATAGTGAAGGAAAAAAACAGCAAAGGCTTTCTCTGGGTGTGGTGTGGGGTGGTGTGGTGAGTCCACAGGTATTTTTTTCCTAGCAGAAATCTCCAGTTCTTCATTTTTTTTTATTCTGATTTCTTTGGAACCCATGTGGACATCACTTTTTGACTGTCTTTCCCCCTGCTAGCCCTGTACTGATGTGAGGACCATCAGTCATTTGAAGCTGCAGATGAGGAAAGAGCTTCTGAAAATAGAACTCTTGACCTTCACTGCCCAGCCAACAGAGGAAATGGGCCATCCATTGTTGAGCTGCATAGAAGCCGCATGGGTCCAGATTTCCAAGATGGCATTTGTTTCACTTAGGAATGCTTTTGGCTGCATGTAATAGAAAACTGAACACTGACTATTTTAATATAGTCATTTATCACATGTAAAAAGGAAAGTTGAGTTATTCAATTTCTGCTGTTGGTTTGTCTGCTCTCCAATGTTATCACGGACCCTGGCTCTTTCCAGACTTCTGCTCTGCCATTCTTACTGGGCATTTTAACCTTGTGTTTATTGTCTCTTAGTCACAAGAAGGTTACCATAGCTCCAGGCATCATGTCTGAATCTAAAGCAAGAAGAGAAAAGTAGCTGGAAAGTTTTTCTTTTGTCCCCCCCACTCCCCGTTATAAAAAGTAAAGCTTGCTAAAGATTGATTAGTCTTCTGCTTACCTGTAATTAGCTGGAACAATTTCATGTGGTGACCCATAGCTGAAGAGAAAAGACTATGAAAACAAATATTTCATTTCTTACCCTCTATTGTGTAGAGCAGAAAGAGTGATATGGCTTATATGCTGAACCAATCACTTAGTGCCTGTCATAAAATTTTCCACATAGATTCTAACAGAAGCATTGCTTTATACCACAGGATAATCTTTATAGCATTTTAGGCAAAATATTAGCTAATACATTTATTAGACTCATATTGTGCCCTATGGTGAGTATATTCTGAATTTCAAAGTGTGAACATAAAAAATGTACTTAGGAAAAACAATTGCTTGTAAGCTGGGAACTATTTGCAACATATTAATTTTTAAATTTTCACTTTTTTAAAAGTTTTGTGCTGTGGATATGTTTAAAGTATGCATTTTGATGATTTTTTTTTTCTGTGAGTGAACAGAAATCATGGAGAATAATGTTGATTTCCAGTGAGTATTTGGAATAACTCTCCTGGGATTAAGATATAATGGTATGTGAGAAATGTTTTAATCCCATTGTACAGAAACTTTTTTTTTTTTCATTCTACTTAAGAAATTTTATTAATGAATAAAATGGATTCAATGAATGAGTGAATTTAGTAGCCCTTGAATTGGTAATCAGTACTTAGGTGACAACCACTTAATATGCTTGGATGCCTTAGTTATGCAGTTTGCTATCCTGGGTGTGGCGGGGGGCGGGGTTCTCAGAAAGAAAAAAAGCACAATTGTAAGAGTGGAGAAACGTTTAAAAAAAACACCAATGAGATCTTGATTTTCTTCTACAGTGAAGGACCTAGAGCCTAAGTAAAACTCTTAGAAGAAGAGGGGAAAAATATAGCTTGAATTACTTTATGGTTTTATGTTTACACATGGAACCTATTCTCTGAAAGATATTATTTCCTTCTAGATAATTTGAGTAACTATGACCCTCAATGGTGAAACCTTGTGCTTGAGAGAATAGGTTTTATCTCTAGGCTGTCCAGTATAGAAAATGAGTGAATATTTATTATCATATATTCCAATATCTCATAGATGTTTTAAAAACTAAAATTAGATACTGATTGCATATTAGCCTTTACTGAAGAGAGTTTATTGGTTTTTTAATCCTATCATGTCTACATATGAAAACTGCTAAGTTAGTAAGATTAAGTTGCATATTAACATATAAGTGGAGTAAAGTCTTCTGTTGTTAAATCCTTAATATTCCTTCACAAAATTCCTAGGAAGGAAGGAAGGAAGTTAGAACTTGGGCCTGTTCTGGCTTCTGGAAGAATCCATTCATTCAACAAAGATTTGTTGAGCCTCTCCTTGTGTCAGGCACCAGGAGGAGCTACATGGGATATAAATTAATATAAATCAGTATATGCTCTCATTATTTATAATTAGCGAAGGTGCAAACCACCTAGGAATGGGAGTCCTAGGTATGGATATCAGGTCAGGCAAGCACAGGATGCCCTCTGCGCTTACAGAAGGCTTGAGGGCATTGTGGACAGTTTCCTGGAGGATGTCGTGTTTAGGAGAGTCATGGAGAAGATTGGGGATTTCCAGAAAAGACTGGAGATGTGGGGCAGTGGGAGTGTGGGCAAGATTGTTCTAGGAAGAGGAAGCCACCTATGACAATGTCTGGTGACAGGGATGGAGAGGCTGCTTTTATGCAGGTTTCACAATGAAACTTAGTATTTCTCTTTGCATCACTGATTTTCTTTGAAATGACATTTTCTGCAGTTTTTCACCCTTTTTAGATCTGGGGGAGAAGTTCTAGATGCCTATGCTTTCTTTTTGTTTCATATACTTTAGATTCTTTACAGGTTTTTCATCACCAAAAGTTCCTAGTACATCTCTTTCTTTGTGTCTTGCTGTGAAAGAGAAAGCTTGCAAGGTGAGCATATGCCTGGGTTCTGGGTCATCTCTTTCGGGTTCTGGAGGAACTATGGCTGGACACTTAATCATCTCAATTTCTGTGTTCTGTTAATGCTATTTAATAAATAAGTGAGATTGTCACCTTCTAAGAGCTTTTCTCTTTTCTTAAAAAACTTCATTCATGACCAGTGGTTTGTAAAGGACCAAACTCTGACCACCTCCCAACTCTAAACATCTTGAACTTTGATGGAAAAAAGAAGAATACATTTAAAAAGAGATTTATTAAATATTTGGCTTTACTTATATCACTGATACATTTAGCTTTTTTAATTCTCTTTATTATCCAGTTTGAAACCTTTTGTGCAAATTTTAATATTTTGAAAGTGGGACAGATTTCAGGACATCAATATGATTTTCCTGCTTAGTTACTTCGGCAATCTTATCTACTCAAATCTTTAGACATAAAAGGAAGACAAGGCTGAGGCGGGAGGATTCTGAGTTCAAAGCCAGCCTCAGCAATAGTGAGGTGCTAAGCAACTCAGTGAGACCCTGGCTCTAAGTAAAATGCAAAATACCGCTGGGGATGTGGCTCAATGGTTGAATGCCCCTGAGTTCAATCCCTGGTATGTATAAATAAATAAATAAATCTAAAAAAGAAAAACAAGAAAGGAACAGACCCATACCTCTGCCACAGTGAAACTCTTCCTGTTTCCAGGATGAACAAAGCATTTGAACATACTCTTTCTCTGAATATTGAGGTCTTAATGAATGTTTCATAAAGTCAGAATTTCATAATTTATTTTCAAAAGTCCAAAGAGGAAAAAAAATCTTACATGCAATGATTCATGTTTTAAGAGATCAATGAAAATATTGGATGATTTTGGAAATAATAGTAAAGTCCTAAATAATAGTTGAATGAGACTCATAGAGTAACCAAATTCACCTGGATGTGCTTATCTCTTGCAAGAAAATGTTAAGCATGATCCAAGTTTAAGAGATGAAATAAAGCATTATTTAAAGATGCTAGTTGAGGGTGGAGGTGGGATAGGGCCTTAAAGTGGAGTCAGAAAGCAGTGAGTCAGCCTCAGAATGTTAGAACAAGAAAGGGATGGTAGATGGCATTTTGTCATTTTAGGAGAGAGAAAACATTATTTATGGCTAAATACATTAAAATGCTTATTTGACATGCAACCATTGATAGAATCAAATGAAAGCAAGCATATTTTGAATAAAGTATGCTCAGATTATCTGACAATTTTAATAAAGAGCTATAGGAAATCCAGTCGCCCAGAGAATGCTTGTCTGAAGTGCATCTTATTTTGAAAAAACTCAATAAGAGTTGACTGGAAATGTTTGTCACATGACAGACAGAAATGAGTTTCCTTTTCAGAGTGTTGAGACAAGCATGGAGGAAGGGACAGGACAGTGTGTGGCACTTTCTGACTCTTGAGTCTGGGTGAGTAGTGCCATAGCGATGGCCTGCTCAGGGTAAGTGCTTTCAATTAGATTTCAGAGCGTCATGCCTGCAAGCCACTTTTTCTTGGGTCTTGTAATTTGGGGTCCCTGGGATTGCTCTCTGAGGCATACCACTGGTCTTACAAGGCTCAATAATGTTAAGAAACCATTGACTCTATGGCACTGGTGTCCATGACAAAACTCAGTGTACACTCCTACCCACAGGACATGGCAGTTACTTCTCGTAAAATAGATGAGCATTAGAATCACCTGTGAAGTTTTTAAACATGTGAAATCTGGGCTTCACTTTGGACAAATTAGAATCTCAGGAGTGAAAGCTCAACTTCAGCATTCATAAGTCTTCCCAAGCCATGGACGGCCATGTACTCTGCCTGTGTGCTATGAGATGCGTATATATCTCAGCTACTGAGGATCGTCTAGAAATATTTGTGAGAAAATGGTCTAAGTAGATATTAAATAGTTATGGGTAACCCGTATCTCAAAATTGGAACAAAATGACATGATGGTTATATTTTTGCATCCCACGCTTCATGCACCATCACTCTTGCTGGCAGAGAGGCCCATGGACACTTGACTGTTAACATATTATTCCAGCTTGAGTCAAATGTTGGGGGAGGGAGGTCTCTCCTAAGCAGGGGACAGTTGAGAGAGTGGCTTCAGGAAAGCATTGGGGATGGTTGCTATTTTTCTCCAGGTGTTTGATCTGACTGACGGCCCCTGTCTGAACTTCCTAGTCATTTGCCATTTCATTAGCTGCCAGGTTTTCAATTTCTGCCTCTTGGAAGTTACACCGCTTTGAACAAGTCCCCACAGTAATTGAATTTGCCACAGAAATAGAACACTGGAAAATTTCATTTTCTTCTTCCCTGCATGAAGGCAGGCAAGCAGGCAGGGCATACACATATTCCTTCTGGGCTGCTCTCTTCTTCTTCCCCAGCTCTGTTTCTCCTCCCTTCCCCATGCATTCACTAATGCCTGCTCCCATCCAGCTCCCAAAGCAGGTATACAGTCACACAAAAAAGGCCTGCTTTCAAATCATCTCAGAGTGCATCAGCCTGTCACTTTGTAATTTTCTTCTAAATGCCTTCCACAAATAATGGTTTTCAAAATGAGCATTAACAGGCTTGATTACATGAAATTGTCCTTTTAATTTACACCAGGATTCTATTGATCACACAAGTGCAGATTAAAGTGTTCAATGAAGCCCGTGATGAGGTATTAACCAGCTAAGGGTCCTCCAGGGGCCGCCAGGGAGGCCAGGAATATGCTAGAAGTGTACAGTTATTTCCCCATAATGAAGTGGCACTATGCGAAGGCATGAATCGCTGGCAGGAAGAATAGATCAGAGATGATGAGCTCTTCAAAGTCATTTCTCCCTCACTCATTCAGACTCATGCCCAGATCCTCTTGCGATTCTTCTGCATTACTTGTCATGAAATGCCAGGATTTACTTAGCCAGCTGATGCAATTTTTATGACCTTATTGCTTTTTCACCATGGTAATAGTTTTGAATCAATTTATCAATCCAGCGGTGCCATCAGACATATTGCCCTGAAGATCAAGTCCGGGTCATTCCATCAATTCACTGCGGTTTACGAAGATAGAGAAAAAAGCCAGGCCGTGCGGGCTATCAACTTCAAATGGCTTAGTAAACATGCCTCAGCTGCTTTAACTGCTTCCCTTCTGACTCCGGACCTCTGTGCTGGACGAGACCACCCAGATCAACCCAATAGAAGCTGGATTTCAGTACACGCAGACCCAAAGCAAGGAGGCCCTGTGAGAGCAAGAAGCACCTCTGGAAAATTCCCAGGCAGAATAGTTGGGGCCCAACTTGGAAGTGTGGCTTGGTCTCACACAGAAAGTTGATTGGGGTATGCTACCCAAGTTCCAAAGCTTTGTCTCACCAGTCAGAGAACTTAGCAGATGGTAGGGGAAAAGGAGAGGAGGGAAAGGTGTGCTTCTTTTGTAATAGGTTTTGCAGCCGGGTTGGGATTCGTAATCCAATCCATCTTCTCTCTACAGGGGCTGCTGGTCAGTGATAATGGTTTCAAAAGATGAAAAACCTGTAAGTCATTTTTCACGGGATGAGGTGTCACAGAGGGCAGGACACAAAGAAAGAATAGCACACTTATTGGAAGAGATGATCTCTCAGGAAGAGAATGAACATTTCTTGCCCAAGGGAGAGAGGGGAAGGGGTGTGATAGGGTCAGTCTGACCATTGAGTTATATGGCTGGTGTTTGCACGGAAAGAACACTAGGTGTCTCTTGGGAATTCAGTTTAGTTATTGTGTTGGGTGTAGTCAGAGAATCCTATTAGTTATTTGTATATTTCTTGTACTTATGCATTATGTCAAAATTTGAAATTCTATACTCTAAATTCTGGTAATAAATTATTCGCAAAGAAAAAGTGACAATGGATTTAAATATTCTTTAAAAACGTATTGTTTGTGAGGCCTTAATGGAGATTAAATGCATACTATCAGCTTTGTGCTTAGCTGGGAAGCTGCTATATTCAGCATTTAAAATGAGATTTGTCAGATCCCAAGCTTATGTCGATTCTATAAAAGTTTAATGATCTACTTCCAGGTCTAGCAGCATTTAGGATTTATTTACAGTCTTTATTATAAAATTTGTCCAAAATATACACATTCCCTAAAGACTTGTGAGCTCAGAGGCAGAAACATAAATGCACCAATGTGAAATATAGCAGATGGTAAAAATCTCTGTTTGCTAGCATTTTTTTCCCTCTTTAATCTTTCCATTTTACTTTTCCTCTGTATTTTGGTAAATACTGAAGAAGGCAAGAGAGGCTCTGTGGTTCCCAGGGAACATTTTAGGGGTGGCTGTTGAAGAGGTTAAATATCAAAGGCAAGGGTGTTCAGTGTGAGATCCTCTTCCCTCCACTCTTCTGGATGTTTAGCCAAGTTGGAAATCAGAATAAGAAACTAGGAACCATGAAATCAAGAAACATGTGGGAAGACGTGTAGGCGATTATCGAGGGCAATTCCTTTGTTTTCCAGATGAGAAGACAGCAACATTCTATTAGAAATTTAGAGTTGGATGGTTGTATATGATCTTCTGATTACAAAACTCAAAAGACTCGGAACACTCTGCTATTTAGCCCTTGTGCTGTAGATGCATAAATGTCTCTGACCTCAAAATTCCTTGACTCCCTCAAGTCCAGTCATGGTTGTATACACTTCCGTCCTCCCAACATGACATTTTATAACTCATTATCAATTAAGTTGGGGAATATCAATCACTAAAGTGTCTCCAAAGGACCTGGGAAGCTTGTGAGAAGCACAGACTGCTAGACTCACACCCTAGAGATTCTTCTTTGAGTCCGGAGAGGGGTTCCATAATCTGAATTTTTAACAAGCGCTCCAGCTAAGGTCAGTGCATGAGTTCCAGGAGTTCTCATGTCTTTAAATGCTGACATCACCACTTAACTCATTATATGATCTCAAGAAGTGACTAGATGACTTTAAGCCTCAAACACTTATGTACAATGGGCCTATGAGTACCTGTCTCCCAGGATTGCTATGGCAATTTATTTGTGAATTATATGAAAAGTTCATAGAAGGAATTTCCAAAGGGGATGTTCTTACTTCTCTGTGCCCATAATTTAGGTCAACATCAAATACTATGGGACAATTAATTATCCTCACATCCACACTTGAATTAAATGTAAAATGATCAAACAAAATCTCTTTAAGATGAATCAGTAGGATTTTCATTTAATAAGTGTTCCTTTGTGGAGTAAGTATAGGTAATTGTGAAATGACCACACACACACTCTCTCTCTTAACATAGCAATGACTTCTTAATATAGCAGAATTTTATAATAAATGACACATTTATGGACCTAAGTCCCAGTGGGGGACTGAAATAGGGGATCCTAACCTATCAGCTCAGCCACAAGTTCATCCCTCTTGATTCAATCCCGTTTAGGTTTTCTTCTTCTTCTTCTTCTTCTCCTTCTCCTTCTCCTTCTCCTTCTCCTTCTCCTTCTCCTTCTTCTTCTTCTTCTTCTTCTTCTTCTTCTTTCTTATACTGGGGATTGAACTCAGGGGCACTCCATCACTGAGCCACATCCCCAGCCCTATATTGTATTTTATTTAGAGACAGGGTCTCACTGAGTTGCTTAGCACCTTGCTTTGAACTTGTGATCCTCCTGCCTCAGACTCCCAAACTGCTAGGATTACAGGCATGAGCCACCACACCCAGCTCAATCCCGTTTATTCTTACACTAAAAAATACCAAATATTCACACTCTTATTGGGACCTCATCCCTTCTTCTCAACAACTAATGGATAGGATTTCCTCCTCACCTTCCTCCCAGAACTTTTTGGCTGGCTAACATTTGTGTAACCCAGTGACATGCACATAGAATTTTGTACCCAATGACTGTGACTTATTTGTGTGGTACTTTTTAAAAAAATATTCTTTTGGTTTTTGATAGACCTTTAATTATTTATACATGGTGCTGAGTATTGAACCCAGTGCCTCACATGTGCCAGGCAAGTATGCTACTGCTGAGCCCCAGCTTCTGCCTTGTGTGGTACTTCTGAACTGTGAAATTACACATTGATAACTGGAAATATTTGGTAGTTGGCAGAGGATTGAAGGTGAATACAACAGACTCACAGAATGCATGTTGAAGAAAATTAACTGATTGACATACCAGGGAGGTGAGGGGTAAGTATCTGGGTAAGAATAATGATGATAAAAATAAAGGAGAGGGCTGGGGATAGAGCTCTGTTGGTAGAGTGCTTGTCTCACATGCACAAGCCCTGGGTTCAGTCACCAGTACCACAGTAAATAAATAAATAAATAAATAAACAAATAAATTAATAAATAAATAAAAGGGAGAAAGAAATTGAAGAATCATTACAAAGAAGGGATAGAAATTCATGGTGGTGACAGGAAGAAAGGAGAGGATGCAAGAGATGCCCAGGTTTTAGAGAAGAGTTTTAGAATAATAGGAATAGTGAAGGAGGGAAAGTTAGACTTGAACAGACAATGATGGCTTTACTCTTGTGTTAATCAGTTTTCTGTTGCTGTAACAAAATACTTGAAACAGGGTAATTATAAAGAGAAAAGGTTTAGTTAGCTGTCTGTTTTGAAGTATGATTGTCTACAACTGAATGCCTTCATCTGCCTGGCCTCTGGTGACGGCTCCCTTGGCTGTGTTAAAACATAGCTGATGGCATCATGGCAGGAGCATGATTCCATGGTGAAGCAGGACACTGAGACTAGGGAGGGGCCTGTCTTTCTCTTTTACAAACAGCCCTCTCTTACAGGAAATAAGTCACTTTGAAACCAGCATTAATCCTTCTAGGGCAGTGTCCCTAGTGACCTGTCCACTTCACACTGGACCCATCTCCTAAAGTTTCCACCACCTCTTAATACTGCCACCCTGAAACCCATTTTCCAACACATGGACCTTTGAGGGAGACACTCACATCATGTCAATTCAGAAAATCTTTAAAAAGTTTCATTTTATTACCAAAAGTTACATTCTTAAGGGTTTACCCCAGTGGAATTGTTTATTAGGCAGATGTGGACAATGAAAAGCTCTAGAGTGAAGTTTGTAGGTGTGAGAACAGATGGGATTTTTTTGGGGGGCGGGGTTAATACTGGGAATTAATACCACAGGTATTTTACCACTGAGCCATATCCCCAGCACTTTTTTTTTTCTTTTTGAGACAAGGTCTCACTATGTAGCCTAAGCTGGCCTCGAACTTGTGATCCTCCTGCCTCAGCCTCCTGAATTGTTGGGATTACAGAGATGGGATCTTTGAAAGGCAGTGACAAGAAGACGTTGGGCTTTAGAGGAAGGGCAGGACCACAGTGGGAGATATGAATGGTCAGAGAAGGAGGAGAGCCAGGAATGGACCAGTGGAGTGCTGAAGTGTGGGGTCAGAGTGAAACAAAAAGACATGAGTAGAAGTCTACTCGGTGGAGCTCCATCTAATGTGTCTTCTTACACACCACAGGCCTGTGGCCCTGTTCACAGGTTGAATGACAAACACTCATATTTCCTCCCTTCTCCTTCTGTCCACTTCTGAAGTTACTGCTTCTGAAGCCCAATTTGGAACTGTTGGCCTCCTAGGGTAAGAGAAGAATCTAGAGAAGAGCGAGACAGGAGTGATGGTGAGACAGAACTGATGGCATTAGGAAACTTCACTGACCTCCTGATGTCCCTGTCACCATTCAGGAACATGTAATAGAACCTGAACATTCGACCTTGGCCTCCATTACCGTGGTGCTTAAATAACATTTTGCTTTGTTTCTTATGTTCTTATTTTTTTTGGGCAGTGCTCAGGATTGAACCCAGGGCCTTGTGCATGCAAGGCAAGGACTCTACCAACTAAGCTATATCCCCAGCCCTTAGAAAAATATCTTTATAGATCCAAGTACTCCTCTTTGTTGTTGTCTAAATCTTTGCCTGTATTCGTCTTCATTTCACATCACTGAGTAAGATGAGTAACAAAATCTCTGAACTACATAGACCTTACAATAAGGCCAAAGGAATAATTTGAGAAATATAAATTGCTCAGAGAAACAAGGAGAAAAATATAGACTGAGGTAGGTTTAAAGAATCTTATGACTGCTGGACCGGAGACCTAGAAGTTCTTTTGTGTGTTGTCCTTTTTTAAACCTCTCAAAGTGAATCCTGCTCTGGATGTTTATGGTCTGGTAGTAGAGTTCCAGAAGAGATGTCCCAAGATGTGCATGCATACTATTGAAAACCTTTATATCAGGCTTTAAAAATTAAACGTTATGTTGAGCCTTGTGGACATATACCATTTATCTCAAAGTTAGGGAAGGCACTTATGAAGACCTAAGAATAATACTATAAACTGACTTCTATTGAGTATAGTAGTCCTTTTATATCTGTGGGGAATTGGTTCCAGGCCCCCCTGCAGACACCAAAATCTAAGAATGCTCAAGTCCCCTTATATAAAATGGCATAGAATTTTCAAATGACCTATGTACATCCTACTGTATACTTTAAAGTGTCTCTAGATTACTTCAACACCTAATGCAATGTACATTTTATGTAAATAGTTTTAATACTGTATTGTTTAGAGAATAATAGCAAAAAAAGTCTGTACATGTTTAGTACAGATGCTGCTTTTCTTTACAAATTATATATATATATATATATATATATATATATATATATATATATATATATGAGTTGTAGGTGGACACAGTACCTTTATTTTATTTTTATGTGGTGTGAGGATCAAACCCAGTGCCTCACTTGTGCTAGGTGAACACTCTACCACTGAGCCACAAACCCAGCCCTTTACAAATATTTTTGAGCTGAGATTGATTCATTTGCAGATGTAGAACCCATGGATATGGAGGGCTAACTGTATTTATTATGTGCCAGGTGTTGTGGTAAGCTTTTTAAAATTTTTTTGTTTGTTTTTGTAGAGGGACACAATATCTTTGTTTATTATTATTATTTTTTTATGGGGTGCTGAGGATTGAACCAGTGCCTCCCATATGCCTCCCTATGCAAGCACTCTGCCACTGAGCTACAGCCCCAGCCCGTGGTCAGCTTTTTATAGAACTGTTTTCTATGGACTAATTATTATTCCCATTTTGCATGTGGTAAAACTGAAACCTAGAGTTTAAGTGACATTTCTGTTTAAGTCAGCTTTCCATCACTGTGAACAAAAGACCTTACAAAAGCAACATAGAGGAAAAAAGGTTTATTTTGGCTCATGGTTTCACAGTTCTCAGTCCATAGATGTCTGACTCCATAACTCTGAGCCCAAGGTGAGCCATAACATCATGGTGGGAGGGCAAGGCAGAGGAAAGCAGCTCAGGACATAGCAATCAGGAGTGAAAGAGCTCTGCCATCAGGGACAAAATAGAAAACTGCAAAGGCACACCCCCAGTGACCTTCCACCTCCAGTCACACTCTACTTGCCTATAGTTACGACCCAGTTAATCCAGAGAAGGGAATTAATCCACTGATCAGTTAACACCTCTCATCATGTAACCATTTACATATAACCATGTCTTGCATTGTCTCACACATAAGCTTTTGGGGGACACCTCAAATCTGAACCACAAATATGTTCAAAGTCAGACAGCAGTAAATTAGTGGATACAGGATTTGAATTCACTTCTGCCTGATTTCATAGTCTTTATTTCAAACCTTAACTTCTCTCTGAAAAAAAAAAAAAAACTCTAGAGGGAAGTGGAAAAGCAGAAGCAAACCATATGTGGACAGATCATTCTAAGGGCCATAGAACTGAAATTGTTTGTTACCCAATTTCAACCAGCCATGAAACCCTGGATTACCTAGAAAGCTTACATCTGCAAAGAGTAAACTTGCCTTTCTTAGATTAGTGTGCCTTTTCACCATGGTGAGCTCAAAAGTAATAGATTTTCCAGTCACGATGCTTGCAATTTGGCTGGAGGATGTGAATGGTCCTTCCTGGACTACAAGCTCAACAGCTGTTCACATTTACACAGTAGGTTAAAATTTATATTTAAAAAATAGTGGCTCATAAAGAAAGAATATGGAACAATGACAACTGCAAAAAAAGGAATAATTATATTCATGAAAAATGAACTGGTGAGTGATACATTATTTTTTTAAGCAAAACGTGTTGCTGCATTAAAAAATGGTGTCTCTAATTAATTCTGCCTTACATTAAAAGAATAAGGTCATCCATACCCAAAATTGTTGAATAAAGCAAAAATGTGTGAAAGATATACTCTCTGATGTTACTCATAATGAAGAAGGGTTATCTGCTGGTCAATATACCACCATTATTTCTTAGTTAGAGGTATTATGGTTGAAAATAGACAATGGTTATAATAACCTAATGTGATTGTCATGTAAAATATACTTTATGGGAGAGAAATTATCCAATCATAAACCAGCGTTGCTTCAAGAGAGCAAAAGCAGTCACTTCAACAAAGAATTTTTAGCTCAAGCCGAAGGGCCACCCAGGCTCATTGATTTTTACCTATAAACAGATTCATATGTGTGTATTGTTTTAGGGTTTACAAAAGACTTTCACATACATTCTAGTCCTAACAAACGCCCCATTCATTAGGTGAGAAAATTAAGGACAGAGAAGATAAACAAGATTTAGGTACAGTTCATCAACCAAGATTTTCTGCCACTAAATCCTCTCCTGTCTCTACCGTAGTTTCTTTGTAGAAACATTTGGGGTTCTTTTCAATGAATTGTGTTGACAGGCACCTTGTATAAGTTGTATAAGGAAACAGATTTGAAGATAGGTAAGAGTAACCTCACTTCATGCTCTTTGGAGTTAGGGAAGGCTAAAAAATTGTGTCCCTGTGAACTGATTGTTTTGGTTTAGATTTGAGGTGTTCCCCCAAAGTTCACGTGTGAATAATGCAAGAATTTTCAGAGGTGAAATGATTATAGCATTGGAAGTGTAACTAATCAGTGAATTAATTCACTGATGTGGGTTAACTGGGTGGTAACTGTAGGAAGGTAGGGTTGGCTGGAGAAGGTAGGTTGCTGGGGAGGGCAATGTATCTTTGGGGTTTGTATTTTGTGCCCATAAGCAGAGCTATCTCTGCTTCCTGATGTCATATCCTGAACGGCTCTCCTCCACCTCACTCTTCTGCCATGATATCCTTCCTCACCTTGGGATCATAGCAATGGAGTGGACCATCTACAGACTGAGACCTCTGAAACTGTGAGCCAAATAAATTTTTCTTTCTCTAAAAAATTCTTGCCAAGTCTTTTGGTCACAGCAATGAAAAAACAGGCTAGAACACTGATAGTTGTACAATAACTTTAAAGTTTTTCTTTAGAGGAAAGGCTGAGCTGAGAGCACACAAGGAAAGACAGAGAGGATCACTGGTATCTTGTCTAGCCATGATGGGGCTGCTCACCCAGTTTCATGACTTCAGAAGGAAGCGTAGCACTCTGGCATCCTGACAACAGCCTTTGGTCTTTGGAGGTTGAAACAGTGTTCTTTTTGATCATAAAAATATTCTTCCTGAGGAATCTTCTGGTAAATTCATGATTTTCTTTTTGTTCTATCTCTACTGATTTTTTGATACCCCAGTAATAATTTAATGCCCTTCATAGACTGTTTCCCTGGACAATTGCCACTCTAGTATACTCTTTAGTTGAGCATTGGATTTGATAGAGAATTTTCCCATTTTGTTGTTGTTTTCAAATGAAAATAATTAGCCAAAAAGTATTTATTTATGCTTACCATAGGTGTAGGACTTTCCTAGGGTACCAAAAATATTCTTATTCTCAAGGAGCTTAGAAGTTAGGGAAGATCAAATTGATATATATGAAACTATTGGGTGATATTTTAATAGTGAACCATACATTACTGAGTTCAATGTCTAGAGAAGGAGATGATATTTAAATCAGGCTTTGGGATGTAGCTGGAATCTTACAAAACGGTAAGGGGAGGGAGGGGGAAGGAACAACTTTCCATGTAAGAGGAATAAAAGCAGAATTGTGTGAATTGAAATGAATATTGTATATTCAAGGCACAGCAAAGAGGGAGCTTGGAAGACAGGTATTGAAGAGAGTGGGAAATAAAGAACAACCAGGTCATAATCAAACTTGAAGTCCAAGAACGGGGAATTTGATTTGATGTAAGAGAGATCCATCATAGATGACTTGATAGGGATGCAGAATTACTTTAGGATGATCTGGTCTGGTATCATTTATGGTTGGGAATGAGATGGGAGTGACTTGGGTTGACAGTTGGGGTGTAGAGGCCTGGGGAACATAAGAGAGGAGGCTACCACAGGAATCTCCACGTAGACCAGTGAAACTAGTGATGGGAAGCAGGAAGGGAGGGGGAAAAGCCATCATTGCAGGCTTGTCAAAGGCAAATTGGGAAACATGGAAACAAAGGAGTTGAGAGAGAGAGAGAGAGAGAGAGAGAGAGAGAGAGAGAGAGAGAGAGAAACTGGGAGGAAACGGTAGAAATGGAAGTACTGAGACTTGTGGAGGAAAGCATTATGTTGAGTTTTAGAAAGCATGCCATGTAAGGTCTGCTGCAAATGCCTTCTTTAAAAAGCATTATTAACCTTTTAAAGTCAATCATTTTCAACAAAATAGTTTTTAAACCATCTTACTTCTGGTTCTCATTGCTCTTTTAGTACAACACTATTATAAAATATAAAATCAAAAACCTTGTCTTAGTTTTTTAATGCCTAGTACTGATCATGGTACTTGGTATCTTGTAAGCATTTAATAAGGGATTGTGAATGAATGATTGAGGTAGGACAGTGTGGTGTTCAGATCACAGATAGAGGAATCTTCATGAATAGGACTAAAATTATATTTCTGCAAGCAATCTTTGGAAATCATTGTCTAGTTCAAATTCTTCCTATTGCAGGGGAGAAAACTGAGTTAATATGATCCAACATTTTGTAACATTCTTGAAAGTTGGTAATGCAGCCTGTTTAAAGACTTTTAATAAAGGGGCATTTTCCTAAGTTTTTGGACAGGTTAGTGGTTACAAACTTCTTACTGTGTGGAGCCCAAAGATGCCTTGCTAGCTACTCATTGCTAATAGAAATGTGCAGTGGCAAACAGATCAGCTCTCCCCTTTTTGCTTAGACACAGCTGTCATGAACTCTCAACACCTACATTTTCCCCCATAAATACAATATTCTTCATTCTTGTAACTTTTCTTCGTGCTTACTGCTTTTGAGATTCCAGTCACCTTGGTTGTTCTCCTCTATATAAATTCTGAGCTCCTGATATCTTCTTTTCATCTGGCAATGTTAAATGCAGTACTTTTGGTCTGGGTTTGGCCATTAGTAATCAGTGAAACTATAAACTTCTCTTTATGAACACATTATTTTTTCTTAATACATCCTAATGCTTTATTAACATTTTTTTGTTAACTCATATTGAGCTCATAGTCAATAAGACTTTTGACTCTTTTTCTCTTTTTGTGCTAAGATCTGTACAGTTATTTTTCATTATTGGATTTCATCTAATTAATTTTGCTTATTATTCTAGCTGGATGTAGTGATTTGGAAACTTAACTCTTAACATTCAACATCCTTTATATTCTCTGTAACTTCTATCTTTGAGCCTTTGAAAACTCGATATGCATAACATATGTAACTCTGTATAAATTTTTGATGAAAATATTAATATGACAGTATCAAGACTAATGTTCATTTTTGAGAACTATCATAGTGCCCAAGTAAATATTGGATCTATAAAAATACTTTTGAATAAATAGATAAACAAATGAATTGTGGAGATTTTTATCCCAGTTGACTATAGTCAACTAATCTAGACCTTTATGATAATGTCATTTTACAAGGCATAAACTGTGGGCAATTAATTAATAGTCATTATTCCTCTATACTTTCTGCAAAGGTAGAATGAATGATTTGTCCAGTGTATTGGCTTAACCAAAATAATCTCTTTAAAACTTAATTTATTTTTAATTGTTCTTTTTAGATATATATTTTAGTAGAGTGTATATTGACATATTGTACGTGCATGGAATATAACTTCCCATTCTTGTGCTGTACATGATGTGGAGTTATACTGGTTGTGTGTTCAAATATGAACACAGGAAAGTTATGTCCAATTTATTCTACTATCTTTCCTATTCCCATCTCCCCTCCCTTCCCTTCATTCCCCTTTGTCTAATCTAATGAACTCAAAATAATCTTTTTGTAGTAGATATTCCAAGAGACATTGGTTCCAAGAGAGAGACAAAAAAGAGAGAGTACAGGACCAAAAGTGTTTGGGAGACTCTATATTATGTTCTCCGAAAAGATGCAACACACATTATCTTATTAAAGAGCCCAAGAAAATCTATAAAATAAATACCTTTATAAAATAAATACCTTTTTACCTTTGTTAAAATCAGAACCTTCCATTCTTATTTGACATATATTTTTTTTGTTCTTATAATAACTGTTAATACCTGGGAGAATTAGTGTTCCATGGAACAGATTTTGGAAGATGCAAATGTACAAGCTCTTTTCAATTAAAATGAAAATGAGATTTGCCTGGAATGGTATGTTACTCACAAATTTGTGTTGACTCTTAATCACCAGTTTCCTCTTCATGTGCTCTCAAATTGGTGCTGCAAACAAGCAGAATACTATGTTTTACAATTTGGCTAGTGTTGATATCAAGCTCATAGACATTATAGGTTGAGTTTTAGCCCTGGATTCATATCAGGATTCCCTGTGAATATTTTAAAGAAACCTAGATGTCTGCAAGTCAGCCTTAAATTTAATGGTTCCAAAGAGGTGGGTGGGGCCAGAGATGGACAGAGTTGCTAACTTTGGGGCTTTGGTTTCTGCTGCTCTTTCCTTGTTGAAAGTACCTCAAAAAATGACTTTCAGAGACTTGAACACATTTAGGACAAAGCTCTCTTTTGTTCTCCCCATTTGTCTTGGTCTTCAATTCTCTCATGCCAATATTTGCTCTATCCTCTTCAATCAATTCTCCTTGACATACAAGATAAAAGCAAAATAAAATGTGAGTAACTGGGCTTTCTCTTTGTTGTCTGTCAATATTATCACATGGATTCAAGAATCATATCTGTGCCTTCCAAAACTAAAACAGCCCCTGTTTTTTATTAATTTATTTTTATTCTAATTTGCAATATGACAACAGAAGGCACTACAATCACTACAATTCATATTACACATATAAAGCACAATTTTTCATATATCTTGTTGTATATAAAGTATATTCACACCATTCATGTCTTCATATATGTACTTAGGGTAATAATGTCCATCTCATTCCACCATTGTTTTTTACCCCATCCCTCCTCCCTTCCCCTCCCACCCCTTTACCCTATCTAGAGTTCTTCTAATCCTCCCATGCTCCCCCTCCCAACCCCACTATGAATCAGCCTCCTTATATCAGAGAAAACATTCGGCCTTTGGTTTTTTGGGAATGGCAAACTTTCACTTAGCAGTATATTCTCCAACTCCATCCATTTACCTGCAAATGCCATGATTTTATTCTCTTTTATTGCTGAGTAATATTCCACTGTGTATATATACACCACATTTTATTTATTCAACTACTGAGGGGCATCTAGTTTGGTTCCACAGTTTAGCTATTGTGTATTGTGTTGCTATAAACATTGATGTGGCTGTGTCCCTGTAGTATGCTGTTTTTAAGTTCTTTGGATATAGACCAAGGAGTGGGATAGCTGGGTCAAATGGTGGTTCCATTTCCAGCTTTCCAAGGAATCTCCATACTGCTTTCCATATTGACTGCACCAACTTGTAGTCCCACCAGCAATGTAATGAGTGTGCCTTTCCTCCCACATCCTAGCCAACACTTCTTGTTGTTTATGTTCTTAGTAGCTGCCATTCTGACTGGAGTGAGATGAAATCTTAGAGTAGTTTTGATTTGCATTTCTCTAATTGCTAGAGATGTTGAACATTTTACATATATTTGTTGATTGATTGTATATCCTCTTCTGAGAAGTGTCTGTTCAGTTCCTTGGCCCATTTATTGATTGGGCTATTTTTTTTTGTGTGTTTAGCTTTTTGAGTTCTTCATATACCCTAGAGATTAGTGTTCTATCTGATGTAAGAGTGGTAAAAATTTGCTCCCAAGATTTAGGCTCTCTATTTACCTCACAGATTGTTTCTTTTGATGAGAAGAAGCTTTTTAGTTTGAATCCATCCCATTAATTGATTGTTCATTTTAATTCTTGCACCACAGGAGTCTTATTAAGGAAGTTGGGACCTAATCTGACATGATGGAGATTTGGGCCTACTTTTTCTTCTAATAGGCAGAGTGTCTCTGGTTTAATTCCTGGTCCTTGATCTACTTGAGTTGAGTTTTGTGCATGGTGAGAGATAGGGGTTTAATTTCATTTTGTTGCACATGGATTTCCAGTTTCCCCAGCACCATTTGTTGAAGAGGCTATATTTTCTCTAATGTATGTTTTTGGTGACTTTGTCTAATATAAGATAACTGTCATTATGTAGGTTAGTCTTTGTGTGCTCTATTCTGTACCATTGGCTATCAGTCTGTTTTGGTGCCAATACCATGCTGTTTTTGTTACTATTGCTCTGTAGTATAGTTTAAGGTCTGGTATAGTGATGCCACCTGCTTCACTCTTTTTTTTTCTTCAGAGAGAATATTTGGCCTTTATTTTTTGGGGATTAGCTTACTTCACTTAGCATGATTTTCTCCAACCCCATTCATTCTTCTTGCTAAGGATTGCTTTAGCTATTCTGGGTTTCTTATTTTTCCAGATGAATTTCATAACAGCTTTTTCTATTTCTATGAGAAATGTCATTGGGATTTTGATTGGAATTGCATTAAATCTGTATAGTGCTTTTGGTAGTATGGTCATTTTGACAATATTAATTCTGCCTATCCAACAACAAGGGAGATCTTTCCATCTTCTAAGGTCTTCTTTAATTTCTTTCTTTAGTGTTCTGTAGTTTTCATTGAGAGGTCTTTCACCTCTTTGGTTAGGTTGATTCCCAAGTATTTTGGTTTTTTTGAGGCTAGTGTAAATGGGGTAGTTTTCCTCATTTCCCTTTCAGAGAATTTGTCACTGATATATAGAGATGCCTCTGATTTATGGGTATTGATTTTGTATGCTGCTACTTTGCTGAATTCATTTACTAGTTCTAGAATTTTTCTGGTGGATTTTTTTTTTTGGTCTTCTAGGTATACAATCCTATCATCAGCAAATAGTACTAATTTGAGTTCTTCTTTTCCTAATGTATCCCTTTAATTTCTTTCATCTAATTGCTCTGGCCAGTGTTTCAAGAAAAATACATTAAATATAAATAGTGAAAGAGGGCATTCCTGTCTTGTTCCAGTTTTTAGAGGGAATGCTTTTAATTTTTCTCCATTTAGAATGATGTTGGCCTGGGGCTTAGCATAGATAGCTTTTACAATATTGAGATATGTTATTGTTATTCCTAGTTTTTCTAGTGTCTTGAACATGTATGGGTGCTCTATTTTGTCGAATACTCTTTCTGCCTCAATTAAGATGATCATATGATTCTTATTAAGTCTATTGATGTGATGACTTACATTTTTTGATTTTTGTATGTTCATTCCTGGGATGAACCCCCCTCGATTATGGTGCACTATCTTTTTGATATGTTTTTGTACTCGATTTGCCAGAATTTTATTGAGAATTTTTGCATCTATGTTCATTAGAGATATTGGTCTGAAGTTTTCTTTCTTTGATGTGTGTTTGCCTGGTTACGGAATCAGGATGATATTGGCCTCATAAAATGAGTTTGGAAGGGCTTACTCTTTTTCTATTTCACAAAATAATTTGTAGAGTATAGGTATTAGTTCTTTTTAATAAGTCTTATAGAGCTCAGCTGTGTATCCATCTGATCCTGGGCTTTTCTTTGTTGGTAGGCTTCTCGTGGTATCTTCTATTTCCTTGCTTAAAATTTATCTGTCTAAATTGTATATCATCCAGATTCAATTTGGGCAAAGCATATGCCTCTAGACAATTGTTGGTGCCTTCAATATTCTCCATTTTATTAAAGTACAAGTTTTCAAAATAATTTCTAATTATCTTCTCTATTTTTTGTAGTGTCTGATGTGCTATTTCCTTTTTCATCATGTATGTTAGTGATTTGAGTTTTCTCTCTCCTTCTCTTTGTTAGCATGTCTAAGGGTTTTTCAATTTTATTTATTTTTTAAAAGAGCCAACTTTTTTTTTCTGTCAATTTTTTCAATTGTTTGTTTTGTTTCAATTTCATTGATTTCAGCTCTGATTTTAATTATTTCCTGTCTTCTACTACTTTGGGGGTTGATTTGTTCTTCTTTTTCTAAGGTTTTGAGTTGTAATGTTAGGTCATTTGTTTGTTGACTTTTTCTTCTTTTTAGGAATGAACTCCATGCAATGACCTTTCCTTAGTACTGCCTTCATAGTGTCCCAGAGATTTTGATATGTTTTGTCAGTGTTCAAATTTACCTCTAAGAATTTTTAAATCTCTCTCTTGATGTCTTTTACAACCTATTGTTCATTCAGTAGCATATTATTTAGTCTCCAGGTGTTGGAGCAGTTTTTTTTTTAATTTATCATTAATTTCTAATTTCATTCCATTGTGATCTGATAGAATTCAGGGTAGTATCTCTACTTTTTTGTATTTGTTAAGAGTTGCTTTGTGGCATTATATATGGTCTATTTTAGAGAAGGATCCATGAGCTGCTGAGAAGAAAGTGTATTTGCTCATTGAAGGATGACATATTCTATATATGTCAGTTAAGTCCAAGTTATTGATTGTATTATTGAGTTCTATCGTTTCTTTGTCCAGTTTTTGTTTGGAAGATCTATCCAGTGGTGAAAGAGGTGTGTTAAAGTCACCCATAATTACTTTGTTGTGGTCAATTTGAGTCTTGAACTTGAGAAGAGTTTGTTTGATGAACTTAGATGCTCCATTGTTTGGGGCATATATATTTATAATTGTTATGTCTTGTTGGTGTATGGTGCTTTTGTGCAGTGTGAAATGTCTTTCTTTGTCCCTTTTGATTAACTTTAGCTTAAAGTCTACTTTATTTGATATGAGGATGGAAACCCCTGCTTGCTTCTGCAGTCCATGTGTATAATTTTTCCCAACCTTTCACCTTCAGTCTTTGGATGTCTTTTCCTATGAGATGAGTCTCTTGGAGGCAGCATATTGTTGGGTTGTTAGGTCTTTTTTTTTATTATTGCTATCCTATGTCTTTTGATTGGTGAGTTTAGGCCATTAACATTCAGGGTTATTATTGAGACATGATTTGTATTTTCAGCCATTTTTGTTATTTAACTTGAGTTGGTTTCTCCTTTGATTAGCTTTTCCTTTATTGTAATACCTCCCTCTGTTGATTTTCATTGTTGTTTTTCATTTCCTCTTCATAGAATATTTTGCCAAGGATGTTCTGTAGTGCATGTTTTATAGCTGTAAATTCTTTTAACTTTTGTTTATCATGGAAGGTTTTTATTTCATCTTCAAATCTAAAGCTTAATTTTGCTGGGTACAAAATTCTTGGTTGGCATCCATTTTCTTTCAGAGCTTAATGTATGTTGTTCCAGGATCTTCTAGCTTTCAGGATCTGAATTGAAAAATCTGCACATAACCTAATTGTTTTTCCTCTATATGTAATCTGATCCCTTTCTCTCGTGGCTTTTAATATTCTCTCCTTATTCTGTATGTTAGGAATTTTCATTATAATGTGCCTTGGTGTGAATCTGTTGTGATTTTGTACATTTGGTGTCCTGTAAGTCTCTTGAATTTGATTTTTCAATTCATTCTTCATGTTTGGAAATTTTTCTAAAATTATTTTATTGAACAGACTTTTCATTTCTTTGGTTTGGAACTCTATGCCTTCCTCTATCCCAATAACTCTTAAATTTGGTCTTTTTATGCTGTCCCATATTTCTTGAATGTTCTGCTCATGGTTTCTTACATTATCACTGTGTGGCTACATTCTTTTCAAGATTATATATTTTGTCTTCATTGTCTGAGGTCCTGTCTTCCAAGTGGTCTAATCTGTTGGTGATGCTTTCAAATGAACTTTTAATTTGGTTTATTGTTTTTTTCATTTCAAGGATTTGTATTGGTTTTTCTTTAGATCCTCTATCTCCCTATTGAAGTAATCTTTTGCTTCCTGTATTTGCGTATGTAGCTCTTTGTCAAAATTATCGTTTGCTGCCTGTATTTGCTCTCTTATATAATCTTTCAATTCACAGAACATTTTAATTATGTACATTCTGGACTTATTCTCTGTCATTTCATCTGCTATGTTGGCCATGGATTCTAATAATGTGGATTCTTGATTTCTAGGGGGAACTTTCTTCCCTTGTCTTTTCATGTTGTTCCTGTATCTGCCTTTCTAGCTCTGTGGATTCGAGGTATTACTGTTTTTACCCTATAGGCTTAGAGTGCCTCTGTAGGGTTCCAAAACCTCTCTTTGAGGGAAAGGACAATATTAACAGGTGCCAATATAAACAAAATACCAACTAAAACAAATAGTCTTTATTAAGACATTTATAGTTTTGTCACAATGTACAGAAATGGTGAATTCAATTATCTACAATATATGCAGTAGGTTTGTAAAAGTGTTTACAGTTTCTGATGGTGTACCAAGAACTGGGGGTAAGATGTAGGAAGATATGCTGAAGAGGTAGGAGGTGAGGATATAGAGTTATTACATCTTAGGAAGTGTGAAATAGAAATCTAAAGAAGAAGGTTAGTAGCAGAATAGAGAGGTAGTAATTTTGGGTAGACAAGAGGGAAGACAGTAGAGTACATAAAACAAATATACATATAAAACAAACACACATATAAATTAAAAAAGTAAAGAAATGTTAAAATAGTAAAATTTGGAGAGAGGAAAAAAGAGAAAAAAAGAGAAAAAAGAATATACAGCACAACTGTAATATACTATTCAGTCATCTCAGTCCTCAATATCTTAATTCATGCAAAGTACTTGGTTTCACATATGTTGGGGATGTGAGGGTGGTAGAATAAAGAGGGAGGAAAAAAATCTCAAAGGAAGAAACCAGGATTGTTTTGGTTGGAGGTCAGTATCTTTCCTGCTTCCCTTCTCATCCAATAGGTGGGGTTGTCTGTTTTTAGTTGGTATCTCCATCCTCAGAATGGTGGGTGTTACCAGGATATGTGGGTTGGTCTTGGGTGCAGGGCACCTGGAATTGGGTCTGGCACTTGTTGGTCCCATTGGGAGACTGTACCTCAAGGATCTCCTTTGGGGTCTGCTCCTGTGATGTGGGAGCCTGGTCAAACTCCTCATCTTGCCTATAGATCTCCCAGTTCCTAACTCTAAATCAGTCTCAAAAGTGTATCTCCCTCACCCTCTCCCTTTCTACTTTCTAACCAAGAACCTTTCTTTCTGGGGGTCTTGTATTGCACTCTGGTGGCTGTGTACCTGATGCAGAGGGCTGTTTTGTACTGGGCAGTCACTCTGATGAGTTAGCGGTTGCTGGGGATTGTGGGGAACTAGAAAACTATGGGTACCTGGCTATCTGGTGTTCCAAACTGGTAGTTGCCCCAACTAAAGATGGTGATGGAGGTGACCCAAGATGGAGATAGCTGCTTTTAGCGATGCGGTGTCAGTTCCTGTGGGGAGAGCTGGGTGATGGTGTTGTGCCATCAATTCAGAGATGAGCTCTGTGGTATGCAGCATGTGGCTGTCAGCTTTCTTCAGAACCTGTGATATCTCCAGGTGCAGGAAGGCTATTGCAAATAGGGGACTATGGCAATAGCTGTCAAGTCTCAAGATGGAGGCAACTGGGGGAGCCCCAAGTTGGTAGATGGGGGTCCACATGGAAATGGCAGCCAGAATTCCTGCATGTGGGTAGCGGCTGAATGCCCTTCATAGGAGTGGGGTCTGGGAATTCTGCATGGGTGCTGGTGCTGTTGGTCCTGCTAAGACACCTGTGAGACCTGCATGGGGGAGTAGTCCGAGTCAGGAGTCCTTTTCTAACACTGAGGCCCGGGGCCCATGTGGGATCAGCTGCGGAGGTGTCCTCTATCACTCTCAGCAAAGCAACATTTCCACTAGTTGAGACCTGGGTCATGGAGCAACACAGATTGTGGCCTCCCTCTGGCCTGCCATCTTGGATCCCCAAGAAGAACAGCCTCTGTTTTTATGACATACTTTACAAGTCTCATTTTGCAGTACATTCTGGGATTTACTTTTATTGACTTACTATTCACTTTTTCAAGTATTCCCATGTGTCTCTTCTTCCCTCATTATACACACACACACACACACACAATGATTTTTTGCCTTTTTCATTTAATATAGACATAATGATTTTTGAAATGAAATTGTATACTGGTATCATGAAAACACATGAAAATGTTTTATGTATTTAATTAAGTATTTAAGAGCTCCTTGTTTTCTCATTCACCTACCATTGTGCCATCAAGCTCCATGTCCTCTGCAGGAAGAACAGGAAAAAGAGGAATCGGAAGAGAATGAATCACAGATAACAGTGGCTATCTACAGCTGAAAAAAAAAACTGGATGCTTTAAGTTAGCTGTTTTGTTAGTAAACACATTCATACACAGTAAAATAGCTTATATGTGTTTCATCTATCAAACTTGTTTTCCCATTGCCTTCAGTTAACATCAGAAGTGTTAACATGTTTTCTAAGAACTTTTGGGTTCTGACTCCTGCCTCCTTTACATTTATTCATTTCCTATTTCATTTTCTCTCCACCCATTCTCTTCACTTATGTTCACTTGGTGTCTGAATAATGCTTTCTCATCCTTCAAGCATCAACTTAGACATCATTTCCTATGTGGAGACCACTCTGATACCAAAGCTGGATATCCTCCCTCATGCACCCAAAGAAGCAGGTATTTTTCTATTTCTATCATTAGTTATCTGTTCTCTTGCCTTTCTCCCTCACTGGAACATTTAGGTTTGTGTCGGATCCATTGTTGTATCCCAGATCACCCAGTCCAGTGTTTAAGCCATATTCAATAAATGTGTTGAATGAATGAAAGAAAAAAAAAAAGAAGACACTTCTCTCTACATCTTGATCCTCCTGATAAAATATGGCTTTGAGTATAGCAGCAGGTGAGAGCCAGGAAATCTGTGAAAGAAAAAGCTATCTTTAAGCTTCCTCAGCAAAAACACCAACGGATGTTCCCAGCCCTCTAGTTGAAGATAAGATGAGGGGCAGGAAGTATAGTGTGTGTGTGTGTGTGTGTGTGTGTGTGTTTCAGTTCCCAGCTGGAGTTGCCAGCACAAAGACTTTCAGAAAATAATTTTGCTATTTGTAAACTGAAGGAATGTGATATGGAAGTAAATGAAGAAGAATAAATATGGAGCTACCCAGTATGCTTTTATAGTCACTTTTGGGGAGATAACTACACTGTAAAAAGGGATGATGATACGGAAGGGAATAAACCTATTAATCTTTTTTCTTACAAGATAATTCAGACCCAGAACGATTCCATACATTAGACTGTGAAATCTGCTCACCACAGCTCTTTGCATTTTTTTGTTTAGTTTATGTGAATTTTCCTTTTGGCTTATTCATGAACTCATGTGGTGAGTTACCTTTCATAAGGGAATCACAGCTTGACTCCACCGCCAGAAATAAACTAAATTCAGATATAGTTTGGAATAAAAATGCATAGTACTTTCCAAACTGGGCATATTTAGTATTAGTACTTACTTGAAAACATGAAATCTTGAGAATTATTATTTATAAAATATGAATTCATACTCTATTTACGTTCCCACAAATCTGAAAACCTGAGTATTTTTGAGCTTTAACCCAAATCCATTTTAAGTTCTAATATTAAATACACAGTAATCTCTTTCATTTAGGCTCCTTATAGTGAAAAAAGCTGGTCTGTCTGCTAACTTGCTTGGGTATCTGCAGTGTCAGGAGTCATGAGGGCATGGTCTCTAGTCCTGGGTACTGTCCCACTCACTTCTGTGGCCCCAGCTCCCTGCCCAGTGACATACACGGAAGAGCTCAGTGGATGCTTATTATCTGGGGGAATGAATCTGTTGGGTGTGTCTATGCACCACAGTGGATTCTTGCTGGGTCCATTTGGGTATTTCACATTTATTGTCCCTCTTGAATTCTGCCCATAGGTTGTTTCTACTCAGTGGTTGTCTCAGCTCAGGATGCTACAACAATATACCATACACTGATGACTTACAACAAACCCTCACTTCCAACAGTTCTGGAGGCTGGGAAGTCCAGGATCAAGGCACTGGCAGATTTGCTGTCTGGTGAAGGCTGCTTCCTGGTCTATAGGTGGCAGTTTTTCCACTATTTTCTCCCAGGACTGTCACGAGCACACTGATTCCACTCATGGACTCCTCCCTCATGACTTCATAGAATCCTAGTTACCTATTAAAGACTCTGCCTCCTAAATAGCACCATATTAGGGGGTAAGGGTTCAGCATTTGAATTCTGTGGAGACACAAGCATTCTGTCTATACAAATAATTGTCTTAGTTCATTTTGTGTTGCTATAACAGAATACACAGACTGGGTAATTTATAAAGAAAAGAAATTTATTTCTTACAGTCTCAAGTCTGGAAAATTCAAACCAAGGGATCTGCAACTAGCAAAAGGTCTTGATGCTACATCATTTCATGGCATGAGAGAGCAAGAGAGAACAAGAGGTCTCAAACTCACTTTTAAAACAACCTACTCTGGAGAGAACTAACCCACCCCAGTGATAATGACTATCCATTTAGGGGGCAGAGCCCCATGACTGAATCACCTCTTATTAGGCCCCACTTTCTAACACTGTTGCATTGGGGGGTTATGTTTGCAACATATGACCTTTGGGTGACATGTTCAAACCATAGCAATAGTTATGTCCCAGTATCTTTCTCCTCAGTCATTGGCGCATTTTGGCAGTACTGGGTCCTTCTCTAACTACTGGGGACCAATATGCTTAGAGAGATTCATTCCTGTTGGGAATTAAGAGAGCAATTTCTATGGGATTTCCTGGGTCTGGCTCAAAGTCATGCTTCTGAGCGCATTCCTGCTTCTCTCAGCTTTGTCCTTCTCGTGTATATCATTTTTTTTAACACAGCAATTTTTATTTTTTTTAGTTGTAGATGGACACAATACTTTTATTTTATTTATTTATTTTTATGTGGTTCTGAGGATCAAACCCAGTGTCTCACATGTGCTAGACAAGCACTCTACTGCTGAGCTACAACCCCAGCCCAAATGCAGCAATTTTTAAAGCAAACATTCAAAGAATTTCAAATTAATCATAGAAGTAATAAACACAACGCAAACACAAATGTAGAATTTCAAGTTGTCATCCTCATTAAACACAACCCACAGAGCCACTATGGCTGCCCAATCAATATACTACCATTGGTGGAACCCACCTTGAATTTGGCAGGCAATTTAACAGGTTTGTTGATAGGGTTATGTTCAGATAAACCCATGGCCCATAATTTTTCCACCTCAGTAGAGCACAGCAGGTCCCAACTTTTAAGCTGGGTTATGGTCCAAAAGGAAATGTTTTTTTTTTCTTTTTTTAATTTAATTTTTTTTTGCATTACAATCCTTATTACACATATAGAGCACAATTTTTTGTATCTCTGTACATATAGTATGTTCACACCAACTTATGCCATTATACATGTTCTCTCTCTCTCTCTCTCTCTCTCTCTCTCTCTCTCTCTCTCTCTCTCTCTCTTTGCATTACAATTGTTAATACACATATATTCCGTTCCTCTCTCATGGCTTTGACATGGCTTCTGCTTTCCTCATGAAATACATGACACATGTTTTTATGCCCTTTTGTTCTGACTTAGGATGTTCCAGGGAGCTTTATCCCTCTCTCCTACACCTCTAATGGGGCACCTCTGTTGCCCTCTCCCTTCTCATTCTTCTTTCTCAGGCTCCATGTCTTTCTTTCCCTTTCATCTGCACCAACACTCTCTCCACCACACTGTCCCCTTTAAAGTCAACAGCCGTTTGATAGTGCTTCCAATGAAGCACATTTACTTGAATTTTAATATACTTTTGATAGTTATATAGCATATATCCATTTGCCTATAAAATCAATGTTCATATATTTCATCTACCTTGAAAGAACTGCATAAATTCTCATTTATGTTTGATCACCATTGTGGTGGCTGGTGTAGTGTAAGTTGGCTCCTTCTAATACATCATCCTTATTTTGGAAAGGGAGAATTTTATTACCTTTTCTTTCAAAAGGGTCAAGTTAAGAAGAATCTCTTTGAAGTTTTTTTTTTTTTTTTTTAGTGGTTATACAGGTTATGGAATAGTATCTGCTGAGTCTTAATGCAATTTTTTGAGATTTAATTAATATTCTAAATTAGTGTCTGGAATGTTTTATGTGTAGATTGAAGAAAAGAGACCACATTGAATTCCTGGTTGGTACAAAGATTTATGGGTGTATAAGACACGGGGAGTTTATTACTGGTGCTGTATCTAAGGTAGATGCTTTCGGAAGCAGGATTTCTGGCCAAAAGCTACATCACATATCCTGGCAAATATGCTTCCTATTTTGTCTCTTGATTCTTCAGTCCAAATGAATCCAAATTAATTGCATTTTTATTGATTTTATTCATTTGGCTTCGCAGGGTCATCAGAAAGGGAACTTTTTCATTTCTATCTTCATTTTGCAATGCATCTCAAGGCCACTTGTAAAATAAAAGGCAGCAGTTTACTGATGTCCAAGATCTCATTCTAAGGCCTTGAGTAGTAAATAGGGATTTAGAGAAAGGTGCAGCCAGGGCAAAGGCGTACTTCCCTCCTTTAGGGTAGCCATGAAACAACACAGGACTAGGTTGGCCTCATGCATTTTCTCCTCCTGAAGTATGTATGACAAAATTTGATATCTCAGACTGCTTGGGTTTATCCAAAATTCTAAGGCAGTCTCTGTTTTCTTTCTCTTATCCTATTTAAACCTAGTTGGAAAATGGAAAATGAAAAACGGTAAGTGAAAGCTTTGAAACATCATGCTCAGAGAGTGAACGAATACTAGACAAAGTGTTAAGGTTAAAATCAGGTAAGACTTGGGGAAGCCCTGGGAGCATCTCTAGCCCTGCAAGGAAGGTGGGGTAAAGATCAGGTGGGTGAATGACTAGAAAGAAAAGAAGGTAGGACCACAGAAGCCTGAGACTACTCACCCTGTGACTCTAAAGGGATGAAGTGAGCACCCAAAGGGGGCTTTCTCAGGTCAGGGAGACCCTGTTTGTAGAAAAACAGGGAGGAGGAGGGAGAGGGAGAGGAAAAGAAAGAGGAAAAAAGGGAATGGATTAGAAAGTTACTGCACAGAAGAAAAAGCATCAGAGCTGAGACGATTTTCCCTCTGTTTCTTTTTTTTTTAAAAAGTAAACCAGATGGGACTGTCACTTCAAGGAAAGGTAGAAGGTACTTCACAGTGACAGGGCCAGTAAAAAGTATATAAAATAGTGCCATCAACCTCTGTGACCATCCAGTTAGCATCTCAGTTGCTACAGGCTCTGCCTTAGGTTAGGCTCCTTAGCAACAGATGCTGAGATGAGGATTTGTGTAAAGATTGGAAAGTGTTCCCAGGGAAAACTCACAGTGGAATTGGGAAGTGGGATCAGGATGGGAAGGGGTTGAGCAAGAGTGTGGTAGCAAGCAAAGTCCTTCCAAGGGCAAGCCCTTGGAGAGCCTCTGAAGCCACACTGGCCACATCTCAGAATGGTCCAGTGGGGGCAAGGAAGCTGCATTGTTTCAACTTCTGTACCTGTGGCTCTTAACCTGGGAATTGAGTGCTAGGGAGTGTTTAACAGTGTGTGAGACATTTTTGTTTGTCACACTGGGGCAATGTGATATTGGTACCCAATGAAGACAGGGAGGGATGCTGTTAAATACCTTATAAATTCTATAATGCACAGGAAAGCCTCCTCTCAGCCCTACCTCAATAAATAATTATGTCGCCCAAAGTGTCAACAGTGCTGAGGTTGAGAAACCCTGGTCTACACCTGCCAGTCACTGGGTCAGGGCTAATGTTAGAATGTATATTTTGCATCCCCCAAAATGTTTCTGGTGGTTTGAGGCAGCAGTTGCTGGCTGTTTGGAGTGAAAACCCAGCTGGAGTCTGTGAGCGTGTAAATTACAAAGGAATCTAAAGAACCATGTGTGAGCACCGACCAAATGTAATATAAATGGCAATTCATTGATGTGTTTAGTTTAAATCAATATCTCTGTCTTTCCCAGTCTTATAGCCCTCTCTATCTGAACAGTTACCTGGATTATTACATATTGCGTTGCAAACACCTTCTTGATTTATTTTATTATACATATGAGAATAAAAACAACAACAACAAAAAATGGAGCAGCCAGGCACAGTGGCGCACACCTGTAATCTCTGTGGCTCAGGAGGCTGAGACAGAAGGATTGGAAGTTCAAGGCTAGCCTCAGCAACTTGGCAGGACCCTGTCTCAAACTAAAAAAAAAAAAGGGTGGGTGGGTGGGTGGGAACGTGGCTCAGTGGTAAAGTTCCCCTGGATTCATTCCCTGATACCCCCATGAAAATATTGGGGTATATACATAACCTGAGCCACTGCCTTCAATGCCAAGGTGAAATGATCTTTGACATTCTCTGACTTAAATAATGAGTCACATTTTCACTCATCTTTTGTTCTGAGGCTAGACTAGTATCTGCTGCAAGTATTCTAAATTGATACTCAGTAGCTTTCTAAGGTCATTTAAATTCCTAATGAAAAGTCACTCAAGGCCATAGTACAAAATAAATACATTGTTATTGATCATGCAATAAGATATTAGGCTAATTTAATAAGGCTTCTCCCTGAGATGTACTCAATTCACCAATATTGTCATTTCTCAGCCCTCATAGATCCTGCTGGTTTTTTCATGGCCTAGCAATAGTCATCTCTGATTTGCTTGACTCCATGTTTCACCTGGATACTCCAGGATGCCTCATCCCCATTAAACTTCTTCTCCCTGTCGGCAAAGTACAGTGATAGAATAAGGATTCATTACTCTTGAAATGACCCTTTCTACAATATCCACTTTTTATCTCCTTAATCAGCAAAGTGGTACTCTGAGGACTGACAGGTTCACTGGCTGGAGGCACATTTATTACTGAGAAACCAGCTGAATAATTGTGTATTTACCAACTTCAATTTAACCTCACAACTTGGCTGTCTCTCACAACAAGGTGAGCAATAAGACCAAATTGCCTCTCTGCCTGTAGCTCATCAATAACTACCCTTACTCAACCAAAACTAGTATTCCCATTGCCACCCTCACAGGCAGGAGTTGATATACCTTATCACATAGTTTTTATTTTCAAGAGAAAAACTTTTGGTTGCTTTGGTCAAAGCTTTATATTGTAACTGAAAATACAGTAAAGGAGAGCAGTATTTTCTTTTCTTCTCCCAGGAAATTGCATGACAGTAGAAAAAGGGAAAAGAGGTTTTTTATTTCTTTGTAGGGAAGAGATGGCTAACTGCATGTCCCAAATTAATAGTTCATTTGCCTAATATGAAATGTACACTAAAATTTTATAGTAAAAACTCAATGAAAATACTTTAAAGTGTGTATGCTCTTTGATTCAGCAAATCCTAAAGAAATTACAGAACAGTGCAAAGTCGTAAGGTAGGTGGACTTATTGCAATGTTATTTCAATGGAAAAAAAAAGTTAAATAACTGATGTCCACTAACATATAATCATGGTAAACTTATATAGTGAAATTAAGTGTATCTGTTAAAAGGGGGGAAGGCAGGTGTGTGGATATTGATATGGAGAGATGTCTGTGGTATAATAAATGAAAAAGTTTTTAAAAATGAGATGGATCTATATGTCTTGAAAAAATGAAATCTACCACATATTGTTAATAAAAAAGAGAAAGTTGCAAACAAATAGGTACAGTATGTCCCTCTACTGTGAATATATACATAAATAATATATGTATCTATATAGTGTGTATGTGCATAACTGTGTCTCTACAAACATGGAAAAATTCTGTAAGATTTGACACCATACTTTAGTGATGTTACTCAGAGCTCAGAGCTGGAGGGAGGGTTATTGGTGTGATTTTGCTTTATTGTATTTTTTAATGTATATACGTTCATACATACATACAACCTAAGCAAGGTATGCATACAAAACAACTGTGATTGTTTTCTGGACAATATATGTGAGTAGAAAATCAGATGTTAAATATACAAATTAACTGTATGAATTGGTTTTCAATTGAGATTTTATTGAATTATATATGTATAATTATATATATAATATATATTCACACATGCACACAAGTTATCAAAATGTATTAACAGGATGGGGTTAGGAATTTAATAAATATGCTTAATTCCATAATTCTTTTCTTTTTAAATCTAGGCACCACTAATCCATTAAAGAACTGTTAAAGGAGATACCAGGCGTGCTGAGCACAGTGAAGTAATAGTGATAGCTAATGCTTACCTGGGGTTCACTATCAGCTAGTTCTGATTGCTTAATTGTCACAACAGCTGAGCAAACTGAGACATAGTGAGATTATCTTGCTGAACTAATAAGGAGAGCCAGGATTTGAATCTAAGCCAGCTAGTTTAAATTTACCTGGATGATTCATTAAATGATTGCAAAATCCAAAGTAAAACTCAATGTGATGGATCATGCAATGTATTAACCAAACCTGGGGCTGTGATGTCACCATATCCAGTGCTGAGCAGACCACACTGCTTGTTAAAGCAGCACTAGACTGTTGGCAACAGGTCCACCTTGGCCCCTGGAGCCCTACCTCCACTAGTTTGTTCTGCATGCCAGTGTGGCCAGCTCACAAGGCCATGGCGAACTTGCGGTTTTTCTGTTCCTGCTTATCCGTCTGAGACATATGTATCCCACGGGAATGCCTTGACCTTTTCTGGTCTGATGGACTTATTGTTAAGGGAGGTTTCGGTACCTGACAATAATAGATGTTGAAACTAAATTTCTCCCCCCTCCCTCCTGCTTTTGGGTAGTTTTCCACTTCTGCTGCTTGGGGTATAAAAAAAGGTGTGTTAGCAATAAAGATTATTATTGACTCCTGGATGAAGAACCTTGGTGTCCTGTGTGTCTTTTAACCTCGCCGTCCCTCGCCGGACTCGGCTCCCTTGGCCGGACGCGGCAATTGGAGGTTCCCACCGAGATCCGGAAAGCAGGGGTAAGCGGACGGGGCTCACCTTCTAAGAAAGAAGGGGGAGGATTGGTTTAAAGATAATTTAAAGAGACAGGGTACGTACCATGGGTAACTCAACAGCGAAGGTTCGTCTGGCCAACGAACTGAAAGAGCTGTTAAATACACAAGGAACAGGAATAAAAACTAAGACTGCAACCGAATTCGTTGAAATTATTGCCCAGGCTTGTCCTTGGTTTCTGACAGGAGGATTTCTTAATAATAGTGACTGGGACCTGGTGAGGCATGACCTTCAGAAATTATTGAGGGACCGGGGCTTGGACAGTGTCCCAGTTGCCACCTTTTCCTTATGGAGGTTGGTAAAGGATGCTTTATTAACAGATAAAGTAAAAATCAAGGATCAGCTTGCTGAATGTGAACAGGCCCTTAATCAGGTGCAGGAAGAGCAAATGGCAGAATCCTTAAAGGATGAGGGTCCCCTTGAGGACTCAGGCTCGGAGGGTAGGAAACGCCTCCAGATTTCTAAGCCCGAAAAGGATCCTGAGGACCTCAGTTCTCTCTCTGAGGAAGAGGAGGGATTAGAAAGGGAGATAGAGGAACTAGAACATCGCCTTAAAAGGGCAAATGTGAGGGTGCCTAGGGCCCCCTCAATTGCCGCACCTCCTCCCTATAATCCTGATTGGAATGAGGACGCCCCTACTAGACGGGTGGGGGTCCACTGGGGTTCTAGAGCGGCTCAGGTTTTTCCAATGATTGAAAACGCCGATGCTGATGGACAGCCGGCCAGAGCCCATGTCCCCCTAGCCTTCAAGGACATAAAACAGCTTAAGGAGGCGGTCATTAATTATGGACCTCATGCCCCTTTCACATTGACCCTCTTCGAGTCCTTCTCAGCCAGTCAACTAATACCTAATGATTGGCAGCAACTTTGCAGGGCTGTGTTATCTGGAGGGGATTTCTTATTGTGGAAAAGTGAATATCATGAAAGGTGCCGCGAGCTGGCTCAGATTAACCTGAATGCGGGCCATCAACGGCGAAATGCTGAAATGTTGACAGGAACTGGGCAGTATGCCACCATAGGCCAACAAATTAATTACGACCCAGGTGTTTATGCTCAAATAGCCTCAGCTGCAGTTCATGCCTGGAAAGCCCTGCCCATTTCTAAGACTGAAACAAAAATTTCCAAGATCTCTCAAGGGCCCTCTGAACCTTATTCAGACTTTATAGCCCGCCTAATGCAGGCTGCTGGAAAAATATTCCCTAATCTAGAACAGGCTATGCCACTTATTAGACAACTGGCATATGAAAACACCAACACTTACTGCCAAAATGCTATTAAGTCCTCCCGGGCCAAAAGTATAGATGACATGATTCGAGCATGCAAAGATATAGATGGGCCTCATATTACTGGTCAGGTTTTGGCTGCTGCCCTTAAGACTGGAATGCAAAAAGCTGATAACAGGGGAACCCGCTCTAAGGGGTGTTTTAAGTGTGGGAAAGAGGGACATATAAGGAGAAACTGCCCGGAAAAGAGCGAGGGTGCTGGCAGAGGGATGCCTGAAATTTGTCCTAGATGTCATAAAGGAAATCATTGGAGCAGTGAGTGCAGGTCAAAATTTGACATCCAGGGTAACCCAATACCGTCGGGAAACGGGAGCAGGGGCCCGCCCCGGGCCCCGGAAGCCAAAGTGTACGGGGCAGTGCAGGGACAGAACAGTGCCCCAGGGAGTGGGCGTCTCCGCCGCCTCCCACTGACCAACCCCTTTCTATCTGGGAACTCCCCAGGGGAACACCAGGAAGCGCAGGACATGCAGATTACGCAGATAGATTATTCTCTGCCCTTGTCATTTATAGTTCTACCTTCTAAAATTACTCCCACAGGAGTGTTCTGGCAAACGGGTCCCATTTATTGGGTCCACTTGCCGGCTTCTAACCACCGGGTATTGACTCCCTTTTATGAGCTAGTTATTAACTTAATTTGGAAGGCTAAATATTTGGGTGATGCATTGTTTGGAAAAACCTTTGACATACTTATTCAACCTTACACTCAAGATATGATACACAAGTTACAACAAAAACATGACCTTTGGTGTCTTTTCCTGTGCAACTTCAAGGGTCAGATTGATAATCACTTCCCTAAACATAGACTTTTGGAGGGCTTTAAAAGGTGTCCCATTATCTTCCCAAAGATTATGAAAAGGAAACCTATTCCAAAGGCCCAAACTGTATATACAGATGGGGCCAAAAATGGATTTGCTGTCGTTTTTGATGGATCTCAAATTCTCCGACAACCTGTGTCAGGTCAGTCGGCCCAAAAGGCGGAAGTTGAAGCTTTAATCATAGCTCTCAAAGTCTATAGCTCTATTCCTCTTAATGTATATACTGACAGCTTATATGTAGCCAATCTGGCTCTAGTCATAGAAACAGCATCATATATTGGAAAGCAATCCACCATCACAGAACAACTACAGGTAGTTCAGCTTCTCATTTGGGCTAGACGAGATCCTTTATACATTGGCCACATCCGAAGCCATTCAGGGCTCCCTGGACCTTTGTCAGAGGGCAACGCAAAAGCAGACGCTGCTACTCATGCTGTTGGCCTTTCCTGTGTGACGACCGAATATGATAAGGCCTTACAATTCCATAACAAATTTCATTTAAATGCACAGTCTTTACGCTTCCACACAGGATGTTCACGAGACCAAGCTTTACAGATTGTCTCATTATGTCCAACCTGTGCACCATTTATTCATTCTCCTTCCCTTGGGGTTAATCCAAGAGGACTACAACCTAATGATGTCTGGCAAACTGATGTTACACACTTCCCTAGCTTTGGTAAGCTCTCCTTTATACATGTTTCCACTGACACATATTCTGGCTTCATTTTTGCCACCTTACATACTGGAGAGAAGGCTAAGGACGTAATCAGTCATCTTCTAAAAGCCTTTTCCTCCATGGGCACCCCACGATGCCTCAAAACCGATAATGGTCCCGCATATGTAAGTCAGGCGGTTCAACGGTTTTGCACCCAATGGGAAATTAATCATAAGACTGGAATCCCTTATAATCCACAGGGACAAGCTATCGTGGAACGAGCCCATCAACATTTAAAAACTTATTTACAAAAAACAAAAGAGGGGGAGATATACCGGAATTGTCAGGGACCACAAGCACTTCTAAGCATAACCTTATTTACTTTAAATTTTTTACTCACTGACACTGGAGGGCGCACGGCTGCACAACGCCACTTTTCCCCTCCCACTGTACAAGATGCTCAAATAAGGTGGAAAGATTTATCCACCGGAAAGTGGCAACCCCCGGCTCCACTCTTAGCTAGAGTGAGGGGAGCTGTATGTGTTTTTCCCCCAGGAACTGAGAAGCCCATTTGGATCCCGGAGCGCTGCACCAGACCGGTGAATGAAAATTCAAGACAAAATGAAGTTCCCAAGATGGCTGATCCTGCCGCTGTTGTTCTCACCCCTTCAAGTGAGTGCCGAGACACACCTCATGAGCTGGACCCCTCTTGTGGCATTCCTTCTGGACAGGTTTGCTGAAGGAGGGCTTGACCCCCCACCTGGGAATATTCATGAATATCTTTTTGGAGCCCCTTGTGAGTGTAAGGGAGGGCCCCGGCACTCGGCCCCCTCTGGTTATATCCAGAGCATTGATTGTGGGACTAAAGTAGCCTATATGGCGGCTGAACTCAATGAAAACATCGGAGGATTTAAGCAACCAAAATGGGTATGTGTTAATAAGCCCGGACTTGTTGTCCCTAATCCGACCGAGACTCTTGGAAGCTGTCCCGCCACTTGTCATTACACCCTGGCAATGCACATCTCCTGTTATACATCGGCCTCAATTTGTGTTAATAATCAAGGAAAACAGTATTTTGAAGCCATCCTAACTAACACCCGTGGAGAATGGGGGACCACTTATAATTATATTCCTTTTCTTGGTGACCAGGGAGGGGAAGGCATCACGACTCGGTTAACGGAGGCGGGATGTGAGGGCGTCGTGGGTAAACCTTCCTGCTGGCCCATGCAGGCCCCTATCGGAATCTCTGATGGAGGGGGACCCACTGATGCTATCAAACACCTTCAGGTGATTAAGCTTTTAAAGCCGGAGATCCCTAAGCCTACATACCACCCCTTGATATTGCCCAAATCCCAGTTTCCTGATTTAGATGCCAATACATTAGATATCCTAGAAACCACCTTTTCTTTACTTAACAGTTCCAACCCTACCCTTGCTGGTGATTGCTGGCTCTGCATGACGGCAGGTGCAGTCATGCCATTGGCGGTTCCCATCAATTATACCATTGATGATGACAACACATGTCAATCTGGGCTGCCCTTTAAGGTGCAGCCTCTAGGTGGTTTTATGTCTTGCCTTCTAGGCATGATGCAAAATAATACCTATGATGTTGATGTTGGAGTCTCTTCCTTTGGAAACTGCTCATTAATAAAGAATTACTCCTCACCTACTCCGCCCCTTTGTCCCCCTAATGGTACAGTCTTTATGTGTGGTGGAAATTTAGCTTTTCCCAGGCTCCCAACAAATTGGACTGGTGGTTGCGTTCTGGCATTACTGCTTCCTGATATCACGATTATCTCAGGAGATGAACCCCTACCCATTCCTAGCCTAGACATCTTAGTTAGAAGACACAAGAGAGCTGTGCAGGCCTTACCACTCCTTGTTGGCCTTGGAATAACAGCTGCTGTGGGTACAGGCACGGCAGGATTGGGTACGGCTATACATTCTTGCCGCCGCCTATCTCAACAGCTTATAGATGATGTGCAAACCCTGTCGGGAACCATTAAAGACTTACAAGACCAGATAGACTCCCTAGCAGAAGTAGTTCTTCAGAACAGGCGGGGTTTAGACTTGCTTACTGCCAATCAAGGGGGAATTTGTTTAGCCCTTGGGGAGAGGTGCTGTTTTTATGCTAACAAATCTGGCATAGTTCGCACAAAAATTAAACAACTCCAAGAAGACCTAGAAAAAAGGAGGAGGGAATTATTTGAGAACCCTCTCTGGACTGGACTTAATGGATTTTTGCCTTATCTTCTTCCCTTATTGGGACCATTGTTAGGCCTCCTTCTAGTAGTGGCAATAGGACCCTGCATTGTAAATAAGATAGTACAATTCATTAAGGATCAAATTAATATCTTAGCCTCTAAGCCAATACAGGTTCACTATCAACGCTTGAAGATGGATGATCGCCTCTCTGAGATATACTTCAGACCTATCCGAAGATGAGTGTCCTCCTTAAAAGAAGAACTCCTGCCATATATTTTCTCTATGCATACCTCTCCCTCTTGCCTTCCTGTATTAGGATCTTTGCTGTCTAATCTCTCGGTCCAATCACATCTGCCATTCGGCGGTGACGGTCGTGGGTCCCGTAGGTGGAGACGGTTAAGCGTTCACCGCAATAATGTCTTGATAGGTCATAACACCTTGAGCTGATCTTGTAGTACCCAGTGACGGGCAACTTTCACGCTTGCTGTGCGACCTAAGCCAGGGAATCGGGGCCTTCCCAGAGACGGGTAAGCATCGCAAGGGCTGTGAACGACCTAAGACAGGGGCTACTTGATTCCCACTGGCATGCAAAAAACAAAAGAGGGGGACTTGTTGGCAACAGGTCCACCTTGGCCCCTGGAGCCCTACCTCCACTAGTTTGTTCTGCATGCCAGTGTGGCCAGCTCACAAGGCCATGGCGAACTTGCGGTTTTTCTGTTCCTGCTTATCCGTCTGAGACATATGTATCCCACGGGAATGCCTTGACCTTTTCTGGTCTGATGGACTTATTGTTAAGGGAGGTTTCGGTACCTGACAATAATAGATGTTGAAACTAAATTTCTCCCCCCTCCCTCCTGCTTTTGGGTAGTTTTCCACTTCTGCTGCTTGGGGTATAAAAAAAGGTGTGTTAGCAATAAAGATTATTATTGACTCCTGGATGAAGAACCTTGGTGTCCTGTGTGTCTTTTAACCTCGCCGTCCCTCGCCGGACTCGGCTCCCTTGGCCGGACGCGGCACTAGACAACCAGAGTAAAAGTTCTTGCTGGAACTCAAGATGACATAGGACAGCATGCCATGCTACAAATGCTCTCACCTACCCACTCTTTGGATTTAGTTTTAGGAAACCTTTCATTCTTTTATTTGTCCTGGTCAAGGCTCAACTTTTAGCAGCTTGGAAGGTAACTAAAATTTAGGAAGATGGGGGTAGAGCCTTTCAGTGGGAGGAACTGCAGCAGGAGAACACTTGTCATCGTCCCTATTCAGGATTCTTCTTGTCAGCAGTAGCTCCAGGCTGGCAGGGACATTTTTTCTGTCTATAAATCCAGTTCAGTCTCAAAGTCCTAATGATGCATGGAATTCTGCAGCCAGCCCTCGAGGCTCAAATGTTCTGATTGGCAGCAAAGGAGGCCCCGTCCACCTCACAGAGTGTGGAGGGGAACCACCAGGCTGGGGCTTCACTTTTTCTTTTTTGAAAGGGCAGCATAAACACACCTCTGAAAAGGCTTTCATAGTCCCCCACTGTGAATAGAATTTCTGTACCGCTAACTCTTGTGGGGGCAGACTATACAAAACACCATTTTTTTTTCTGCACACTTCTGTTCTTCTAAGCTGCCAGGAAGACTTAATAAAAGCCCGTAGGTGGTTATATGAACTGAATTGAAAAGAGGAGCTTAAAGAGAGTTTTTCTCTTATTAACCAAGTGATGGTTCTCAACACTGAGCAATACCACGCTGGTGTTTATGTTGTATCCCACCAATGTGGGCATTTGTGAATTTTACCAATGTTTTAAGGAGTATAATTAATGGCATTTGGTGAAGATGAAGAGTAATGAAGTTAATAAAATAAGCAGAAATAGGCATACCATTCTGAAGTAGTGTTTGCCAGTGTGGTGTGTGCTGTGAACTGCTTGTGTGCCCTCCACACCAGCCAAACTTTACATGTTGAAGCCCTGATTTCTGATGTGATGGTGTTTGGAGGCAGGGCCTTTGGGAGGTAATTAAGTTTAGATGAGGACATGAGGGTGGGGACTTCTGCTGGGATCAGAGACACTGGAAGTATTGCTTCAGTTTTGTGTCTCCATCTTCACACACTGAGGGGAGGCCACTGAGGACACAGTGAGAACGTGGCCATTGCCATCCTTGCTGGCACCTTGTTCTTGGACTTACAGTCTCCAGAAATGTGAGGAATAAATTCTTGTTTAAGCCACCCCAATCTATGGCATTTTTATGGCAGTCTAGCTAGCTAAGATAGTAACTTGATCATTTAGCCATATTTCTACCTACTGAATGAACTTTTAGCCAGGAGTCTTTTGATTATGCTAAGGTTTTATTTTCTGTTCTAATAAACCAATTTGAAAATCAGCTCTGTATCTGTAGCATCAATATGATTCTAGATTTGTGACCCAGTGGCTTTGGATAGCTACATGGCACTCGTTTCTGGCCTTGAAACCTGGTCATGCACTTGTCTTTTATCTGCATATTACCTTAAATATTTTGATGTATCTTAGTCTGCTATCTCAGTTCATCTGCATTTTGACATATTTGGCCCCATAGCAATTTGCCTTTGATTGTCTAAAACAGGGATCTAGCAACACTGAAAAACTCTTCTCAGATTTTCACACATTGTATTAATTTTGTTATTAGAGAATGAAAAGCAGAGGAACTTTGTACTAGTGAGTTTAAAAATGTACTTGGGAGAAGATAAAAGATGAACTAAACATAAATCATATGAACAAAACAAGAATCTGTAAATTCAAATACTTGATTGTTTTGGAGAAAAAATGAATGGAATTGATAAACATTTTTGAGAATGTTTAAGTATGAAAGTGAGCAAGCAGGAATATGTAATGCCATGAACAAGAGGGTGCATGTATACAGATCAGGAGCATTGGAAAATATTATGAGAGAATACTACACTTAAATCTGCAACAACAAATTTAAATATTTAGTCACTATAAAAACATAAACAACAAAAATTCAACTCAACTAGAAGTGGAACACTTGAATTATATATTGACTGTAAAAGATCTATAACTGAAAAAGGCGTACAATACAAAATGGGTTTGGGCTGAGTTATATCTAACCTTAATGAATAGAGAAGACCCATGTTATTTAACTTATTTGAAGCTATTTAAGATTGATGAGCCCAATGAAATTTATAAAGCCAACATAAGATTCTAAATATCAAAATCTGATATGAACAATAAAAGATAACCATAGACTAATCTGAAAAAAAAATCCAGAAGAGAAACTTCTAAATAAGGTAAATAAATATAATTTATTATGGTTAATTTCTAGAATTCAAGGATGGTTTGATATGCAAAAATTTAATATGCAATACATTAATTAATAATTTAAGAAAAACTTTTATGATATAAATACACACTGACAGGCATTTGATAAAATTAAGCACCAATTGTAAAATTAAAAACTAAGTTAAAGTAAGAAAGTAGTCAATTACCTAAATGTAAAAAAGACTATTTACCTTTTTTGGGGGGTGGGGAATACTGGGGATTGAACTCAGGGAGAGTGGATCACTGAGCCACATCCTCAGCTCTATTTTGTATTTTATTTAGAGACAGGGTCTCACTGAGTTGCTTAGCATCTTGTATTTGCTGAGGCTGGCTTTGAACTCACAGTCCTCCTGCCTGAGCTTTCTGAGCCACTGGGATTATAGGCATGTGCCTCCATGCCCAGTACAAAGAGTATTTACTTTTAAAAAGCAATTATTAGTCTAAACACTAAAATCACTTTAATTAAAATCAGCAACTGGAGAGAGATGTTGGCTATTGCTCTTATACAATTTAATCTTCGAGCGTTTCAATAATGCAATAAAAGAGAATAACAAAATAATTTCTGCAAACAATAAAAATAGATTGAATTAATTTCTGTAATATGAATGTATACTCAGACAATGTAAGAGAGTCTATTAAAAGGACTTACATGAATTGTCAATTTCATAAATTGACTAGATATAAAGAAACAGTCACAAAAATAAACAGCTTTTGTTTGTCTCTAAAATTGAAGCCCCCCAAAATAGAAAAAAAAATTATTTACATTGGTAATGAAAACAATAAAATATTGAGGGGTATATTTAATAAGTAGGGATAACACCTATATTAAGTGGACCATAAAAAGTCATGGAAACAGCAAAATGACAGAAGAGGAGCTTTATACCTAATAGAAGCATCAATTTTGACAACATCTATAGGCAAGAGTAACTTCATGGGGGTCTAAAGGCCAGGGGATGAATTTCTGTAATCAGAGCAAAAGATATGAAAGCAGACATATTGAAGAGGGTGGAAGAGTTTTACTGCACACATGCACCCTTCCTTCAAGGCAGCACAGTGCAACAGTACAGTGCCAAAGCGGACTCCCTAATCCACAATTTCTCCCATGGGTGAAAAAGTGAAGTGTATTAGTGCCTAACTCTGCCCATTGTGTAGGAGCTGTGCAAGAAGTTCAGTTCTTTCTCACACACCAGAATTCTGAGGTGGTTGGCAAGGCTGAATGTTTGTAAGAGGCATAGTAGCAGCAAGATTGGCCACAGAGCTTACTAACTGCCCTGTGGACTCCATCAGGAAAACTTCTCATGAGTTGCTATAGGTGCCTGGCCTAAGGACCTCTTTATCTGGCCCGTGAGCAATCCAAATGCTCTCCACACCTCCCTAGCTCTCTCTCCAAAGTGAACTCCTTAAGTGTAACCTGCAGACAGCAAGTGCAAGTGTTTCACACAGACAACTGGCTTGGTTGTGTGGCACTGGGAGAAGGCACACAAACTTGGACCTTTCAAGGCATCACCTTAGGTCAATCAAACAGGAGACCCTAAGCACCTGGCCTGGCTTTTTTGTCTTAAAATAGTACACTTAATATTAACTACCTACCCCCAACACCCAAGAGAGAAGCAAAGGTGTGGAGCAGATGCATCCATAGAAACTATCTGAAGGCAGCAGAACCCCTGTCTGGCATGATTGGTGGAGATGTTTCTCTCTCAGAGCCTATCAGTGAAGACTAGAAGATATGACTGCTTCTTTAAAGGCAAAGAGAGACAACACAAAACTTCAGGGAACATGAAAAAAAATCAAGGAAACATGACACCCATCACGGGAACAGAATAATATTCTAGTGGTTGACCTAGAAATGAAGATCTATGAATTGCTGTGAAAAAGAGTTCATAATAATTGTTTAAAAAAGATCAGTCAAGCTACAAGAGAATACAGATAATTCAATGAAACCAGGGAAAAAAAACCAAAAAATAAAATAAAAAATCATAAAAAGGATGTAAGAGAAATTGTGTGAAGAATAAATGAACAAAATGGAAAATTCAAGAGTGTCATGGGCTGGGGATGTGGCTCAAGTGGTAGCGCGCTCGCCTGGCATGCGTGCGGCCCGGGTTCGATCCTCAGCACCACATACAAACAAAGATGTTGTGTCCACAGAGAACTAAAAAATAAATATTAAAAAAGAAATTCTTTAAAAAAATAAGAGTGTCAACAGCAATTGGTGAAATTATAGTTATATTGTGTACAAATATTTAACAACAAATCCCATCATTATGTACAACTACGATGCATGAAAAAATGTGGGAAAAAATATGGAAATGAAAAAAAATAAAGTTCCTATTAAAAAAAAATAAAGGATGTCCACAGTAGACCTGATCAAACAGAAGAGAGAATATGCGACTTAGGTCATTTGAAAATATCCATCCAGAGGAGAAAAGAGAGCTTCAAAGGAATGAGGAAATACTACTGGAATTATGAGACGCCAGTAAGAAAGTTGACATTTGCATTAAGGAAATTTAAGAAGAGAGGATAAAGGGGAAATTTTGTTTTTAAAGATAATGGATGTAAAATTCTACCCAAAAAATTAAAATCAGTAAAAAATCAAAATTCAAGACAAAGAATTTTGAATGCTTGATAGTCTCCTGATATAAAAGGGAACACCTGGACAAGCCTTGATAATTCACTGAGAAGGCTATCAGTGGATTTCTCAACAGACGCAATCTACAGATTCACATATTCCTTATCAGAATTTCAAAGGCAATTCTCACAAAAGTGTAGGCATTGCATTTTCTAATTTCTAATTATATTACAAATTTTTAGTAATCTACATAATATTATACTGGAACAAATATAGTCACATAGATGAATGGAACAAAACAGAAAGCCCAGAAATAAACATGTCTGTTTATAGTCAGGTAAGCTCTGACAAAGATGCTAAGAATGCACAATGGGGAGGTTAATCTCTTCAATAAATGGTTTGAGGAAGACCAGATATATACATGCAGAGAATGAAATTGGGTCCCTATCTTATACCACCACAAGGATCAACTAAAAATGGATTAAAGACTTAAATATTAAGTCCTGAAACCATAAAACTTCTTTAAGAAAACAGGAGAAAAGCTCATGACATTGGTTTGGGTAATGATTTTTTTGTATATGACATCCAAAACAAAAAGCAAAAGCAAAAATAAATAAATGAGACTATGTTAAACTAAAACATTTCTGCACAGCAAAGGAAATAATCAATAATATAAAAAGGCAGTCTATTGAATAGGAGAAAATATTTGCAAACCAAACATCCCATTAGTATTCAAAATAGCTGAGGAACTCAAACAATTTAACAACAACAACAAAACCAAATCACTAATTAAAAAAAAGGGGGGGCAAAAGGACCTGAATAGACATTTCCCAAAAGAAGACATATAGCCAACAATTACATGAATAAAGTGCTCAGCCTCACAATTAACAGAGAAATGCAAATCAAAACCATGAGCTATCACACCTATTAGGGTGACCATTATAAAAAGGACAAGCAGTCATAACAAGTGTTGGTGAAGATATAGAAAAAAAGGATCCCTCGTACATTACCTGTAGGAATGTGGATTGCTACAGCCATATGGAAAACAGAATAGAAGTTCCTCAAAAGATTAAAAATGGAACTGCCATGATTCAGCAATACCACTTTTAGATATATATATACATATATAATTGTATTTATGGTGCTGGAGATACTTGGGCTTTGCCTAATCTAAGCAAGTACTTTACCACTGAGCTACAACCCCATCCCCTGTACTCCTATGTCCATTGTGTTATTTACAATAAGCAAGATTTGGAAACAACCTTACTGTCTAATGGCAGATAAACAAAGACAATGTGGCGTGCACACACACACACACACACATGCCCACACAGACACACACATATGTTATTCAGGCTTTGGAAAGAAAGGAATCCTATCATTTGTGACATTATGAATGAACATGGAAGATACTATAATAAGTGAAATAAATCAGAAATAGGCACAGGGTCAAATACTACATTATATTATTTACATGTGCACTATATAAAAGTCAAACTAAAAGAAGTAGAATGGGTCTGGGGGCAGGTGGTGTAAATAGGAGAGATGTTGGTCAAAGGATGCAAATGTTCAGTTATAAGTTCTGGAGACCTAATGTACAGCATGGTGACTACAGCTAGAGATGTACTGTATACTTGAAATTTGTTATGATGGTGGACCTAAAATATTCCCTTCACACACATAATTTTGTGATGTGTTGGGCATGTTAATTAGCATTGTAAGATTTCAAATTCTCTCACTCATTGATTTCAGTAGATATTCATTGCAACCAATATTTCACTGTTGGAATAACCTAGTCATGTTTAAACATGCTTTAGCACTCCTCTATATCTGTAATTCTTATGTGACTGTTCTAAGGCTTTTCTTTCCCACATTTCAACCTAGTTCTTCTGTTAGTGTTAGCTGTGACTTCAGCACAAAGTGGTACAGGTTTCTGCAGTATCTATATAAGAAATAAGATGTCTGCAAAACCAGACTTTTGAAAGTGAGTTAGAAGGAAATTTCTACTTGCAGATTTGTTTCTGTCGCTATTATGAGATGAATGTGGAAACGTGTTCTTGGTCAACTTAATGATAAAGTTGAGTCAATGACACATGGATATTCCAATCAACAGAGCAGGGCTGCAAACTGCAATGGCCCAAAGAAAACCAGACTTGCAAATGTTTAATTCATATGCTACATAAACAAAAAGTTGACAATTTTTAGCTTTTAGTTTGTATCAGACACTATCCTGAGTACTTTTCATTTTATGAATAACTGTAATTCTTTAAACCACCTATGGAATTGGTACTAATATCTCCTCTGTGTAAATTTTAAAGCTGAGTCATAGAGAAGTTAAAGAACTTGGCCAACTTTGCATAGTTAGTATCACTTGAACCAAGGCAGGCTAGCTCTGAAATTCATGATTCTGACCACTACACAGTACTCTTAACACAGTATTAAATGAAAATATAGTGTTTAAAATCTATGGCTATAATAGAATCATGTAGTAGATTTACTAGTTCGTGGTATAAATTCAATTTATTTATTCCATGAATTCATAGTTCAATAAACCAACTCTTGCAGAGTTTAGACAATGCAAGACCCCATTTGGAAATATATGGCTATGAAAGCAACTCTCAACCCACCCCCACTCACAAACCATTGCATTAATCAACAAAGCTGTACTCAACAGTAGACATTATCTTTCATTTGGAAAATTCAGTTTGCTGTGGTTAATTTTTTTAATGCTTCAGATTCAGCTTCAATTACCCATGAAAAATTACAGATCTTGTGTATTAAATATTAAAACATTCCAGTAAGATTGCATGTAGTTCTTCCATTTAAAAAATAACATGATTTGAACTTAGAGTGCCGTTATCCATATTTCAAGTCTTTGCTCCGAAAATCTTCTTTTTATTAAAAGCAAAAGTTCTGTGGTTATAACTAATTGCAGCAATCTCAAGAAGTCTAGCAAATCAAGGCCTTTAGATAAAAAATTATTGAATAAAGTTGTATCTCTAAAGATACATCAAGATTCATCTCAAGGAAAAACTAGGAGTAGTAGCAGGGTTATTTTCTTTAATGGGCAAAATTATACTGACAGCCTAAAATGTTCAGTTAATAGCAAAACTAGAGTAACTCACAGAAAATGACACTAGGAAATGGTCAGAAAAATTAAGAGCTGTTACAAACAATATTGAGATGTCATCAGATTGGCCCATAATTATGAATGATCCTGTAGCAGGAAAAGAAACTAGAAGTTACATAAAGCTTAAGTAAACAGTTGTCAGGATTTTAATGTAGAGATGTTAAATTTTTGATAACACTCAAAAGTATTCTTCAGTGTTCCATGCCTGAAAATTCATACCTAAAGAGCAGTATGTCTTAAAATGCAAAAACTTTAATACTTTAAAAGTCATTAAAGTTCCTTGAATTTGATCCAAGATAACCACCTTGATGTCATTCAATTCTGTATGATTTTATTGTAACTTTTAGTTACTAATTTAACCATTCATTGATCCCCAATTATTTGCAACTGACTGTATTCTAGTCAGTATATTTGACACTGAGGTCAGTAAGAGACGACTTTACAATGCACTTCTTCAGGGTTAAGTCTAGCAACATTTTTCAAAGAGAATTTAGAATACTAAAATAAAACAGTTATATATCTTCCCGGTATACAAAATGCTTTTTCACAAATGTTATTTTATCTTCAGAATTTGTCTTTGAAATATATTATGCTCTATCATTTTTTTATCAACAAAAAAGCTAAAGCTCAAAATCCTCAGGTAATCTGCTAGGGTTAACACTGCTTGTAAGAAAAACAAAATTTAAACTTGGAGATTTAGCTTCAAAATTTACAATTATTCCATTGTATATTGCTTCAGTGTATAAGAGGGAACTGAATGATGGATGTGGGAATGGAACCTCAGATATTTAGACAATAGGGATAATTCTTCTCATCAAAACCTTTGAGAGAAAAGACAAGAATAACACTTAATATTATTCCTGTCTTATTATAAAAGATAGGGCTTCTGCCACCCAGGCAGGAGTATAATCTAGGGATGTTTTCATTCCACTCCCAGTGTCTCATACTATGAATGCCCTCCTTCTGACCTCCATTTCCCAATTTCATCTCACTAATTGTCACACTGCGTCCCATTTCTCCCAGTCCACCGGATCCCCTTCATGACTTAATTCGCTTCCTTACTTAGCTCTATAGATATGATCAACTATTTTCAAACTGCTTTTACCACCTTAAAATCCTTGGTTCTTTGACTCTTTCTTCAGCCCCGTCTCACTTTTATTTTTATTTTTATTTTTTTTTAATTTTTTTATTGTGGGTTGTTCAAAACATTACAGATTTCTTGACATATCATATTCCACACTTTGATTCAAGTGGGTTATGAACTCCCACCTTCACCCCATACACAGATTGCAGAATCACATCAGGTCTCACTTTTATTAAGATGGAGAAAATTAGAAACCATGAGGACTGGTCTTAACTGCACACTTTTTTCTCTTCCTTGGTCTCTGGCCTGTCTATTCCTCAGCTACTCTCTTGTTCCCTCATTTCCTTCTTAGTGCTTTTGTGCTTGAATGTTTGACATTTCCACATTTCGCAAGGCTCTAATCTAATTCTCACTGCTTCACTTGATCCCCACCATCATTTCAACTCTTGGGAAGAGATTTAACCTCTTAGAAGACACTAGTAAAGTTGTGATTGTTGTTTAAGGTTAATTTTTGAAGGCAGATGATTGGTGGTGGGACACGAAGAGAGCAACGGGCTCTAGGTTAGAGCACAGCCTTTGTAGTAGCTCCATGCCTGGGATTACCTTACATTACTGCATTACCTTACATTCAACATGACAGCTGTTACATTCAACAGCTATGCTGTTATAAAAACAGGCAGAAGGTGCTGTTATAAAAACAGGCAGAACATATGCAGAAGGTACAAGTGGATTTAACATATCAAGGAATTTTGTGTGGTGGGAGATAAAGACAAAATCATTATGGGGATACCAACGATTGGTAGAGAATTTAAAATCCCAGGGTTGGAAGCCAGTTGAAGAGGATTATATTCTGTACTTAGAAGGTAAGCAATGTGATTTAAAAATGTTCAAAGAACATTTTTTGATCTGTTGAAGATCAACACATAGTCCAGAAGTTTTCCCTGTATTTAGTCTTTTTCTCCTAATTTTTCTTTTCTTTTTTGTTACTACCATACTGAAGTTTCTGTTATAATATAAAGAGGTACTATTTTTCACAAGATATGTACATCTAGCCAAATATTTGTCTTTGTATTTTAGCTTTTAAAATCAATCATATTATGTCTAATATATGCATACAAGGTTTATTAATAATTAAAGGAGACAAATATTCAGTGATTAGACCTCTGGAATTTATCATTGTATTTGAAATAATGCTGGGCTTATTTTCCTAATATAATCTGGGACTAGGGGCCTAACACCATCCCCAGATCATGGGCTCTATTGCCATGTTAGCAGATCTCACATCTCAAATCTGTCTTATCCTGCCTAAAGTGTCTGGTATTTTTGAACCTTAGTTTAGTCTCTGTAAGTCTCGGTGTTAAAAAGTACCTTTTTCAAAAGATAATTAAGAACTAAATGAATGGATACAAGTGAAATGATTAACATGATGCCTGGCATATAAATAAATTTAAGATATCTCATCCCCATGGTTGCAGCAGAAATTTGTGTGATACGAACAATGGCCTTCCTGATCATAGTCGACCAGTCTGGGACTGGGCTGCTCATGCTAATGAAACCCATGAGTTCCTTCTTGTATTTGAACTGTATTTTATCTTCAAGACATCAAGCTAACTATTCATAGAAATGCAGATGTCTTTATTACAATGTTTAGATAATACAGAAATAATTGTAGTATAGGAAGGAAAAGATCAAAGTTTTGGTATACTTGAGTTTTCTCTTGAATTTCCAAAGATAGAGTTTCTTAAGACCTAGACCTTGATGAGAGAAGAGTGATTCTTTATGGACAATACTCCCTGCTTTAGACTTGACTCCTTTCTTTTCTCCAAGGTTGCTTCCCTTCACAGAGCCTTCTATAATTCCTCTTTATGCTTTCTTCCCCAACTACCATCCCTGAGCAGTACAGTATATGCAAGAGATATGCATGAAAAAAGTCTCCTGGATGATAGTTTATAAACCTTATTAACATAACAACCAAGAAATAGCAGAAAAAATAATAGCAGGGGCATGTGTGTGTGTGTGACAGGGAATCTGAAGTAACTCTTGAAGGAGTTGTGAAAACATGGACTCTCCCACACTCACTCTCCATATCTGACTGTTACATATAGTAAGAAATCTCATCTCTATTGTTAGTCTGGAATGGACTGTTCCAGTGAATAGTTGGAGAGGATTATGGTAGAGCACGAGAGGCAAACTCAAGGAGGGAGATTCAGAACTCTGCAGGAGTAAAATAAAATGCATGCAGTTGTAAAATTCTGCATCAAGTTTTTATATATCCAATAGTGCTTTAAAATATATTCTATTGCTTCTCCACATCCTGAACATCAGTGCACTTGAGCTTGGTCAACTGGATGAAAAATATTGGTAGCTATGCTGTTATAAAAACAGGCAGAGTCACTAGCTTTCCCACTGCAAGACTTGCTTCAACTGGGAAACAGTACCTGCTGTATCTCCAGGTATTAAGGTAACTTAGAATCCATTCATGGCATTTAGGAAAGCTTTAGGAGTAGACTTTTCAGTTTTTATCTCTAGTACAAAATGTTATTTCAGCCCATAGCTCCTAAGGAATGAGGCTAGTGTCAAAGATTTAATGCCTTTTCACATTAGTAATGTCAGCACAAAATGGCCATCTTCTCTGAATAATTTATCTTCCCACTGCATAATTTTCTTATCTTTTTTTCTACATTTTGGCTTTTTACTGTAGATGAGGAGGTAAATGGCTGTTAGTCCCCGACAAAACCTGTGGAGCATCCTTCCCATCAATCAATTAAAAAACACTTACCTTACATTCAACATGATTTATTTCTTGTTAATACAATTGTCTCACTATATCCTTCTATTATTATACCCTTAATTCCATTAGCCATTCGCTTAATGCTCACTTTAAAGCTGACCCCCAAAGAGCTTGGAAGAGAGAGGGAAGTCTGTCTAATAGTGGCATTGCCAATAAAACTCTGGAAGCTCTTCTCCTAAAGCCTTGTAGGTCACAGAAAAGATAGGTCACGGAATGTATCCTGCCTGAAAAGAATAGAGCAATCTCTCATTTATTTGTTCTGATGGATACTGGTTGATGGTTTAAAAATCCTTAAGAGCTCTTATCTTAAAAGTCAACACAATAGGTTCACCAAGCAGAGGCCTATGTGTTGCACAGGGATGGATGCGACACTGACAAGCTCTCCTTAAATAAAATTAAAAAGGAGGAAACAAAGAAAAAAATCCATTTATATTGTTTGAAGATTAATGGTTTGCTTGTTTTGGGGTGGGGCAAAAGGTTAACCTCTTAAACAGTTGACTGACACAAAGAAATTGTAGTATTATTTCTCACAGTGGTGGAGTTACATGTTCTCTAGCAATTTTCCTCTGTTTGAATTGAAATCTGAATGCTAAAAATAGAAGCTCATATACTGAACTTCTAAAATAATACATTGAATATATGATATCATTTTTCTCTGAAGATATACAACTCCTTTTTGAAATGTGAATGTATAAATGTCTTCACACAATATAAGAACACATATTTTCATATCAATGCATCTTGGCTTTGGTCATAAGTAGCAGACGCTTGTCTATCAGTCATTTTTTTAAATTTCCTTACAAATAGAAATGTAGTTTTATTTAGGAACCCACCCTTCAGAGGTGGGGATTCCAACTATAGCTTAAGAGAATATCTGGTTGGGCTAGGGATGTGGCTCAAGCGGTAGCGCGCTCGCCTGGCATGCGTGCGGCCCGGGTTCGATCCTCAGCACCACATACAAACAAAGATGTTGTGTCCGCCAAAAACTGAAAAATAAATATTGAAATTCTCTCTCTCTCTCTTTCTTTCTCTCTTTAAAAAAAAAAAAAAGAGAATATCTGGTCAATAAAACCAGTACTGGAAATCAGCCTACTACAGTGATCCATGCACATTAATGTGACAAGAGCCAAGTGGAAACAACCTAAATGTCTATCAACAGACAAATGGATGAAGAAAATGTGGAACATATATACAATAGAGTTTTATTCAGCCATGAAAAAATGAAATTGTGTCATTTGTTGGTAGATGGATGGAGCAACATGCTAAGTGAAGTAAGGCAGACTTAGAAAGTCAAGGGTTGAATGTTTTCTCTCAAATGTAAAAATGAGAGAGAGAGAGAGAGAGAGAGAGAGAGAGAGAGAGAGAGAGAGAGAGAGAGAGAGAGAGAGAGAGAGAGAGAGAAGGGATCTCATGAAGATAGAAAGGAGACCAGAGTAGAGGAAGGATCAACAGGTAGGGACGAAGGGAGGGCATGGGTAAATTCTGAGGAACAATATCTACCAAATTATGCTATGGCCATGTACTAGTATGCTACAATGAATCCTACTTTTCTATATAATTTTAATGAACTAATTAAAAATAATAATAGGAGCTGGGGCTGTAGCTCAGTGGCAGAGTTCTCTTGCCTAGTGTGTGAGGCACTGGGTTTCATCCTTAGCACGACATAAAAATAAACAAATAAAACAAAGGCATTCTGTCCATCTACAACTACAAAAAATAAAAAAATGATAATAATAGAAGAAGGATGATAATACAGTAGACCAAGCGGATCGGGGAGGAGGGAAGAGAAAGGAAGTTCCTAGGGAATAGAGATTGATCAAATTATGTTATATGAGTGTATAAATATGGCATAATGAAACTTACATTATGTATAATTATAATGCACCAGTAAAAATTACTCAATGTAAAAAAAAAAAATTAAAAATGAAACCAGCAGTGGACATTTCATAGCCCTTGTCAGTCATCGATGTTGGGGCAGGTTTCTGAGACAGATTTTCTCTTTTCTGAAAATAATTTTAAAACGTGGATGGGGTCATGACTGGTTGATACCAAGAATTTTGGTTACTATCTTGTGACTTTTAGGAGAGGTAGAGAACAAAGCCAACATTTGAGAATGACAGAGTAGAAGGACAAGGCATCTCTTTCCTTAGTAACATAATTTATCACTGAAATTAATCAAACTGGGACTACCCTACTTTAGCACTTTTTGCTGCATGAAATAATATATACATTCATTGTTTAAGTCACTTGTCTATTACTACATCTGGATTCATTTTTGCTGATAACATCATAGATACTTTTACAAATCATAGTCTTTTATATTTTTACTATTCTTTTCTCCATCCCCTTTTCTTTACTAAACCTAAAGTACATCTCATTTAGCCCTAATCTGAATTCATCTATGTTAACAATTTAGTATATATCATTTTGTGTTTTTCTCCATGTACCTTCCTTTAAAAATAAACATGTATATAAGTATATGAACACACACACATACATACACATTGGCACATAATTATACATTAGGATTTTACAAAAAAAGATCATATCATGTAATTTTTTGTATCTTTTTTTTTCATTCCACAATATTACATGCATATTTCTTTAGGCCAACTGGCATAACTATAAATTCAACACAAGACTTGATAATACTCAAGTATAGGTATGAAAATTTGATCAGTTCTCTATTGATTGTCTCTTCCTTTTTAACTTATTATCAAATAAACAATAAGTTAATATAAACTGTGGGCATGCGTCCTTTCATACTGGTCTTTTATTTTTATGAGATAGATTTTAAGGGTAGAAATGCTGTGTTAAAGGAAATATTTATTTTCTTTTCAATAATTGTTTTTCACACATGCAACAGTTATTGACAATTTCACCAACAACTTGTGAATCTATTTCCCCAAAGTTTCACCAGCACCAGTTTTCACTTTTTAACCATTATAAATATGATAACTCACTTTTATTCCAATTTGCATCTTCTTCTCTCTGTTATCGAGAAATTTTTATATATTTGTTAACTATTGTGTTTGTTCCTTGAGAAATAGTATATTCTCAATCTTATGTCTACTTCTTGTTGTTAATCTGTGGCTTTTCTTTTTAACTTAAACTTGTAAGAGTTCTTTTTATATTATAGAGCATAATTTTTTGTCATCTGTGTTGCAAATACTTATAAAATCAGTCATTTGTTTTGGGGTATGTATATTGTCGAAACATAAATTTTATATGCCCAATATGCCCATTTTTTGGTAGCTCCTAGGTTTACAATTTATACTGAATTTTTTCACTCTTTTTAATCCCCAGCTATATTGTACACATAAGCTTGTTTCTTACTTAAAAATCTTGATTTACTTTTAAAACTCCTGCCACTAGGTTAAAAGCCACTTTAAAAAAAAAGTCAATCCATAGAATAAGAAAGTAAAATGTTGGTTTCCAGGGTATGATGTGTGTGTGGGGGGCATGAAAATAATTTATCAGTTATGCAAGATGAGAAAGTTCTGGAGATCCAGCTTACAACAGTGTGCATATAATTAACACTACCATATTGGACACCTAGATTTAGTGAGCATAGATTACATGCTATGTGTTTGTCACTATAATAAAAAATATATACTAATTTCAAGAGGAAAAATTATGATGTACTTCATTACAACTCAAGAGATAACCAAATAATTTTTACTGATTGAAAAATATACTCTCGGTTTCCTGGTTGCCCTGTGCTTTCTTTTGCCATGCCCTTCCGCTGTCATGTTCTGCCTTGCCTTGAGTCCAGAGCTATGAAGTCAGCTGACTATGGACTGAAACTGTGAGCCAAAGTAAACTTTTCCTCCTCTCAATTGTTCTTGTAAGGTTTTTGGGTCACAGCAATAAAAAAGCTAAAACAGAAATTTGTACTGAGAATTGGGGCTGTTGCTGTGACTAACCTGACCATGTAGTTCAATAGTCTTTGGAACTGGTTTGTAAGAATGGGGAGAGGATGATTTTTGAAAAGTTTAGGTGCAAGCTGGAAAAGGTTTAAAATGTTAGAATGTTGTAAGCAGAGCTTAATGGAAAATTCAGATTCCCCAGGTGGGAACCGAGAATACCAGAATGTGGCTAGGACTGTGGGCAGTAAAGATTGGGCTCCTGAGGTTTCAGTAGAACTCTATAGGAAATTGGACTAGAGGCCATTAGTGTTATGTTTGGGCAAAGAAGTTGTCTACATTTTGCAACTGTCCTGAGACTTTCTATGAGACTGAATTTAAAGGTGATGGACTAATTAATAAGGTGATGGGAATTTCAAGGCAGCGCAAGATTCAGGTGGTGCATTCAGATGTTGGAAGCTTTTAGTTTCAGTATCACAAGTTTACTGTGATAAGGAGGAGCAGAAAGAAAAGCAGAAAAGTTTGAAAAACTTGAAATTTGGCCAGAAAACTGCAAGTAAAATAGGTTAAAGAAGGTGTGGTTGTTAGATTATAGCCACTAAAGAAATGCTAAATAATTCATCCAGAAACAATAGGAAAAGATGACTTGAGGGCACCCAGGAATTGGCAAGACTATACCCAACTCAGGCTCAATGGTGTAAAAGAAATTCCTTTGAGAAGAGAACACTGGGGTACCCTGCTTGCACAGGAGGGCCTAGGAAGTCTTTTCACATTGCTTAACTTTTCAGGCACTCAGAAACTGCTTCAGCTATGGTCCCAGGAGGCTTTGCTACTGGTTGAGATGGTGGCAGACTTTGGCATCTTCTACATGGTGCTGTTTCTGCAAGAATATAAAATTCTGGAGTTAGAGGGTCATGAAGGCTTCTACTGAGATTTCAAAAGAAGACCTGTGAGGCCAGGGAAAGTGGAGCAGGGTTCCTTCAGGCTGCCCTTGAGAGGGTGCCACATGAAGACGTGAGAAGGAAGCCAAAGCTACAGTGCAAACCCAAGATGAAGGGATGCCAGTGATGTGGAATGTCTGCAGGATAGGAATTGAACAGGGCCAAGTCAAGAGAGAGGCCACATAGGTTGCAACCACTAAGACCATAGGGATGGAGCTACACAAACCCTTTGGAGAGAATATCATGGTGTCATGTGCCCCAGATGCTGAACATGGAACTACAGGACTTTTTGCCCAGCTGGATTTCAGTCTTGCTTTGGTCCAATACCATCCTTCTATGTTCCCATTTCTCCCTTTCAGCATGGAAATGTCTACTGTATGCCGTTATATATTGGATATATATAACTTGCTTTTGATTTTTTCTCTCACAAATAAGGGTTTGCTTTGAGTCTCAGATGAGATTTTGGACTTTTGGGCAATGCTGGAAATGTTAAGACTACGGGGACTCTTTGAAACAAACTGAATGTATTTTGCATTATAAGATGAGCATGAGCTTCTGGGGTCAGGGGTAAAATGTTATGGTTTAGATATGAGGTATCCCCCAAAACCTCATGTGTGAGATAATGTAAGAATTTCAGAGGTGAATTGATTAGATTATGAGACATGTAACCTAATTGGTGGATGAATTAACTGGTTGATAACTGTAGGCAGGTAGGTTGTGGCTGGAGAAATTAGGCCCCTGGGGGCATGTCTTTGGGTTTATATTTTGTTGGTGGTGAGCAGACCTCTCTTTCTGCTTCCTGAGATGTTTTTCTCCACCATACCTTGCTGTCATGATGTTCTGCCTGACCTTGAGCCCAGAGATGTGTGGGAGACTTTGGGTGTGTGGGAGACTTTGCCTTTTGGTTTTATTTTCTCCCATCGGGTTTCTCACTGATAAAATTAAGTTTCTGGTCTCTTGAGAAAAATATCAAGTAATCCCCTCCCCCTCCTCTCCGAAGGGCACCCAGACGAAGGGCGCTAAAATCAGGTTTTCTCAACCAATCCCTGGGGGACATGGGGTCCGTTCATGCGTCCCTGAGTCACCCCGCCAACCAGCACCCACCAAGTCACTAAGCAACCCTTCTTAAGCTGAAGCTTGGAAGCTCACACTCTGTGTTCTCTTCCTCTCCTTTTCTTCCCCTTCGGGCAGCCTCCCCCAATCAAATCTCTTGGTTGAATTTCCATCTCGGGTGAGTCACTCGCCTTTCACCCTCTAAAAATTTTTTGTGTCAAGTAAATGCTGTGTTTCTGCCTGAAACCAAATGTTAAAATATTGCTTCTTTTAGTCCATTTATTTGGTTTAGATAATACAGTTATTACCAAAAAAGAAGTACTTATCCAAAAAGTGGTATAACATTTCACATGCTATTGTAGCCAAGTCATTAATTGAAGAGTTATTATGAGAAGAGAGTCTGTATTTCTTAGATTTTTAAAAAGGACTTTAATTATTTTATGTTTCACATTTATGCCTTTAGTCTATCAGAATTTTGCTTTTATAGATGGCATAAGAGAGGATTCAACTCAATTTTATTCTAGGGGGATAACATTTGAATTAGAATAGTTTATTAAATATTCCATTTATTTTAAATAATAAGTTTTCACTGTTTTTTCTGTATCTGTATTTTCAGTTCTTTTCCAGAGTTTTTTTTGTCTATTCATGTGCCAAAGCATATTTGCTGTTCTCTGGCTTAACTGACATATAATTGACAAAGAAATATTGCATTAATTAAGTTGTACACATTTTTGTACATATTTTCTGATTTCATTCATTTTCTGTTTACTCTTGTAGCTCAGGGAGCTTTAAAATTATTGTTTTGTATTCTTTTCAGGTAAGTCATAGTTCTTCATTCTTTAGAACTTTTAACTGCTTCCTTATTTATTTACTTTCCTTTTGGTGGAGTCGTGTTTCCATATTTATTTGTGATTATTGTGACCTTGTGTTATATCTGCACAGGTACTTTCTTTCTCTCTTTCTCTCTCTCTCTTTTAGTATATATATTTTTAGTTGTAGATGGACACAATACCTTTATTTTATTTATTTATTTTTGTGTGGTTCCGAGTATTGAATCTAGTACTCATATGTGCTAGGCAAGTGCTCTACCACTCAGCCACAACCCTAGTCACTTTTTTTAAAATATATTAGTTTGAGGAAGGAAAGCCCATCAAGAGATTCTGGGTGGGTCATCTGCTGGGGTATGTGAGTAGGCTTTCTGATGGAGTCCTCAGGTAGTCTGGTGTGGCAACTAAATCTTTGGGAATAGAATTGGAACTTGAGTCCATGTGTGTAGACCTGTTGCAGGGGTCCAGTGGGGGTGTATCTGGAGACTAGGGTTGCACCTATAGCCTGAGTCTGCAGGTTCAGGCCTAGAAAAGCAGAGTCCGTAAGGGTGGGTTTGGTGCTGGGTTGGGCCTAGAACCTGGGTCCTGGGATTGTAAGGAGTGGTCTGTGGCTTAGATACATGTTGATAGGCCAGCATCCTGGGTCTTTGGGAGCTCGCCCAGTATTGAGGTCTACTTAGATAGATCTGGTCTGTGGATCTGTTGAATCTAAAGTAAAAGAAAATAATGATTATTGTAAATTTTACCTATATGAAAATAATTAATAAGTCCCATTGTACCATCTGGTTCCATTTTGAATCTTCAGTACTTGCTGGAAAAGGGATGGTTAAAGGGTACAAGGATGCAGTTGAATAGGAGGAATAACTTCTAATGTTCTATGGCATAGTAGAATGACTATGGTGACAACAATTTCAAAATAGCCAGTAGAGAGAATTTTGAATGTTTCCAACATAAAGAAATGATAAATATTTGAGGTGGTAGATATGACAATTACCCTGATCTGATAAATACACTCTGTATACATGTATGGGAATATCACACTGCACCCCATAAATACTTACAATTATTATGTATCAATTAAAAATAAAAACTTTAAAAAATTGACATCAGATTTTCTGAATAATAACCAACACTTCTGAATGTTTACTTTATATTATTTGTATTTCTAGGTTTTCTGAATAAATCAAGTCATTTAATCTGTGGCAAATCATAGGCTCTTTATAGGCTCAGAGATTGTCAGAAATTTGTAGTGTTATCTGTAGCACATGGCAAAACTGGAATTCTGCCCCCAAAAAGCTGATGCCAGATGTTTTGATTTGAGATATACATATGTGTGTGTACAAATAATTGTTTTTTTTGCATAGTCTCAGAAAAATTCAAATGCTAACCCTTTCCCCAAGTCCAGAATTTCAAGGAACTCATACATACTGCATGCGCCCTCTCATAACATCTGTGTGAGAACAAGAAGCAGAACGCTATTTGTATCAGTCAGGGTTTGATCTCTGTACTTGCTGGGCTCTCAATGGCTTGGATACTGAATTCACCCATTCTAAAGCAGGTTGCAGTTGCTTACCTCTTTTGCAAAGTTTGCTCCTAAGCCTACTTTCATTAAACCACCTGTGTCCCTTTTCTTTTGGTGGTGGTGGGGAGTTTGTGGGTGATTAACTGCTTGACTTCTGTGAAGGCAATTGGTTCCTACTGACAAAGTGGTTGAGTGCCTAGGAAAAACCTGCTTGCTGCTGTTTTAAATTGGCCATTCCCACATTCCCATCCTTTGTTTTATTCCTGTGAATCGAGAGCCTCTGGAGTGGTACAGCAATAGGATGGCAAGACATGGGGACACTGCCTGCCTCTTTGCTAATGGCCCTGCTACTTTACTCAGCCATCAACTCTGTCCCCATTCTCTCCCAGGAAAGCAGGGGCCGGGACTCTCAACCTGGGAGAGAGGTGCAGAATGAGACTTCATGCTGGGGGAAGATTAAGTTCTGAGTGGTGTTCATGCAGAGGGCTTAAAAGGTGCCAATTTGGGATGGATTTGTCCTGGAAGCCTGCTAAATTCCACCTTTTCTTTCAATGAATACTGGTGATTACCTCTGAGTGCACCCCAGAGGCTGCTTCCGACATGTCAAATATATGTGAGTCCATCTAGGAGCTCATTTCTCTCAGTTCATTCATGGTGGGCTGTTCACTCTCCCTCCCAAACCCTTCATCTTTCTGAACCACTTGTGCTAACTTGTGCTGGTGGGCTCAGATTCCTGATGAAATGCTTTGGAAATATAAGTGAAAACAGAAGTTTAACTTAATAGAGAAAATCACTCAGACATCTTTTCACTTAAAAAGTGCTCTAAAGACTTAAGTCACTATTATTCCCAAGGACTTAAAACAACCTCGCTGCCACCATGCTGGGTAAAAGGTGTTCAAGTTCCCAGCGTGGTGTTGCTGCTGCTATCCGGTGCCATATCTGTGTGAAAAAGCACTGTGGATGGATTGCTCCAAGGTGCAGTATCTCAGCCCTGCTTGCTTGATGATTGTCCGGTGGAGCATTTCTCACTCAGATAGAAAGCAGTTTACTTATTATTATTATCATCATCATCATCATTATCATTATTGTTACTATTATTATTATAATAGTTGTGGTTTCACTAAGTTGCCCAGGCTGGCCTCGAATTCACAATCTTCCTGTCTCAGCCTCCTGAGGAGCTAGGATTACAGGCTTGCTACTGAGCCTGACTGAAAGCTGTTGATTTAAATGTTCTGTGAAAGAAAAAACTCTGGGATTAGTCATTGTTCCAAATTCCCCTCTTGGCAAGTCAAAAACAAATGGAATCAAAATTAACTTTTACATTATCATCAGTGGTATTTATGCGATTCAGTGTGAAACTGTTGGAAACAGATCCCCATGGATGTTTTGGCTCTAGGCATGGTGTATAGGCAAGAGTTGATTATTTTCTCTTTAAATACAGTGTCAGCTTTTTGTTCCATTCACTCTCTGTAGGCAGAAAAGCAGTAGAAATGTGGTAGAGGCTCTTGGGAGATGAAGATAAGACAGAACTCTTGCCCTCTTCATTTATTCCATTTACTGCGGTAGAGTCCTCATAGACCCTTACAATAGGAATGAAACTGGAGCTATATTAAGAGATAAATAGTGTGTGTGTGTGTTTTTTTTTAATCAGGAAAGGTCAAGAAATATAGAGAAAAAAATTAAAAATAAAGTTTTTTTAAAACCACATGAATAATGTTTTAAAAGAGAATTTAAGCCTGAAAAAACACAACAGTTGAATTAAATAGAAATGGCATTCATTTTACTTATTCAACAAGAATCTAGTGAATGTCCCACTGTGTGCTGGGCACTAAAGGGATTAAAAGACTTAATCTTTGACCTTAAGGCATATGCTCTCTGAAGCTACGAACTTCAAGTGAATGGCAAACACTTTTTATCCTGCATTTCTCTCTGTCTCTCATTTTGTCTCTTTCCTAGGCAGAACATTGGAAACTAAGTAAATGCAGGTCTTAGGAGCCTTAGCTTTGCTACTACCCTGGTCCTGTCCTGTGACCTAAACTGCACAGGTTTTGACATGAAAGGTACTATAAGTGCTCCATTTCAAAATAGTGCAATAGAGGCTGCGTGCTCAAGTTGTGGTCTCAGGGACTCCTTCAGCCCTTCTCTTTGAGTATGTGGCCAGTGCTGGTGCTTGCTGGAAAGGTGGACATTTCCATCTGCTTCTAGGCTCATGTTGTGTTCTCCCAGGTACTCCTGGAGTTTTATGTCCTGACAACTTTGATTGGCTTTTCTCCTATATTTGCTTTGCTCCTATTTCTAAAAAGTCACAACTGTCTTCATTTTTTTTTTTTTTTTGGTACCAGGGATTGAACTCAGGGGCATTTGACCACTGAGCCACATCTCCAGTCCTATTGTGCATTTTATTTAGAGAGAAGGTGTCACTGAGTTGCTTAGCGCCTCACCAAGTTGCTGAGGCTGGCTTTGAACTCAAAATCCTCTACCTCAGCCTCCCGAGCTTCCCAATTTTTACTCTCATCTGGTTACTGTTATCATCAGAAATACAGCTGGCTAAAGGCTACAGCAAATCTAGTAGTGGCTTAAGGAGATGGGTTTATTTATTTTGTACAGTAAGAAGTTCAGTGGTAGGCTGCTCAGGGATAGTATAATTCTTCAGTGATTACTATCAGGCACTACGTGTTTCCAGGTTTTGCTCTGCTGTCCTAGTTGTGTATTCTTTTATCTTATTTCTTGCCTTGTGATTATAGGATGGATGCTGAACCTCTGGACAAATATCTGCATCTTAGGAAGTTGAGGAGGGGGAAAGAAGCAAAGATGAATTTATCACCTCATTAAAAAAAAAAAAAAACAGGCGCCTGCCAGGTAGGCGGAACTGTGACCACTAACAGAAAAGGCCCAGTGGCCCGCGGCGGACAGAGCTTCCAATCACTCCTGCAAGGTAGGCGGGCATGCGACCCACCGGCGGAAGAGGAGCAGCGGCCTGCTGAGAGGCAGTGTCGCCCCCTCCCCCTGCGCCGGCAAGGTAGACGGAACTGTGACCACCCACAGAACAGGCCCAGTGGCCTGCTGAGGGGCAGAGCCGCCCCCCACCCCCTGCGCCTGCCAGGTAGGTGGAACTGTGACCACCGACAGAAAAGGCCCAGTGGCCCGCGGAGGGGCAGAGCTTCCAATCACTCCTGCAAGGTAGGCGGGCCTGCGACCCACCGGCAGAAGAGGAGCAGCGGCCTGCTGAGAGGCAGAGCCGCCCCCTCCCCCTGCGCCTGCAAGGTAGACGGAACTGTGACCACCATCAGAACAGGCCAGACCTGCAACCGACAGACAGAACAGGCCCAGTGGCCTGAGGAAGGGTAGAGCCGCCCCGCCCCCCGCGCCTGCAAGGTAGGCGGACCTGCGACCCACTGGCAGAACAGCCCCAGAGGCCTGCAGAGGGGCAGTGCCGCTGCATGCGCCTGCAAAGTAGGCAGAACTGCGACCACCGACAGAACAAGCCTAGCGGCCCGCAGAGGGACAGAGCCGCCGCCCGCGCCTGCAAGGTAGGCGGACCTGCTACCGACCGGCAGAGCAGGCCCAGTGGCCTGCCGGCATGGTAGGCACATTGCCCCAATTGGAGGAGGGGCAGAACCGCCGCCTGCGCCTGCGAGGGAGACTTTGCAACTATACAAGACCAATATAAATTCAATAGCACAACAGTTTCACCAAGTAGAAAGGAACGCGAACAGTATGAAGAGACAAGGAAAGAAAGGACCACAAGCAATGCAGGTCAACTCAACGTTAGAAGAGGTAATAGCTGCAGCAGATGGAATGTCAGATAAAGAATTCAGGATATACATGCTTCAGATGATCTGGAGTATCAAGGAAGACATCAGACAGCAAAATCAGTCAATGAAAGATCACTTCAACAATGAATTACATAAACAAATCCAAGAAGCAAAAGATCAACTATACAGGGAGATAGAGGTTATAAAAAACAAACAAACAGAAATCCTAGAAATGCAGGAAGCAATAAACCAACTTAAAAACTCAATGGAGAATACTACCAGCAGAGTAGAACACTTAGAAGATAGAACATCAGACAATGAAGACAAAGTATTTCAACTGGAAAAGAACATAGACAGCTCAGCAAGACTGTTAAGAAACCATGAGCAGAACATCCAAGAAATATGGGATAACATTAAGAGACCAAACTTAAGAGTCATTGGGATACAGGAAGGTACAGAGCTCCAAACCAAAGGAATGAGCAGTCTATTCAATGAAATAATACGAGAAAACTTCCCAGACTTGAAGAATGAGACAGAATCCCAAATCCTAGAAGCCTACAGGACGCCGAATGTGCAAAATCATAAGAGACCCACACCTAGACACATTATAATGAAGATGCCCAACATACAGAATAAGGAGAGAATTTTAAAAGCTACAAGAGAAAGGAAGCAGATCACATTTAGGGGTAAGCCAATCAGGATAACAGCTGATCTTTCAACACAGACTCTGAAAGCTAGAAGATCCTGGAATAACATATTTCAAACACTGAAAGAAAATGGGTTCCAACCAAGAATTGTGTTTCCAGCGAAATTAAGCTTCAGGATGGAAGATGAAATTAAAACCTTCCACGATAAACAAAAGTTAAAAGAATTTGCAGCTAGAAAACCATCTCTTCAAAACATCCTTGGCAAAACATTACAGGAAGAGGAAATGGAAAATAACAATGAAAACCAACAGTGGGAGGTAGGACAGTAAAGGGGGGAAAATAATCAAAGAGGAACACAAACCATGTTTAGTAACATAAATAAACAAATATGGCTGGAAGAACAACCCATATCTCAATAATAACCCTAAATGTTAATGGCTTAAACTCACCAATCAAGAGACACAGGCTAGTAGAATGGATCACAAAACAAGACCCAACAATATGCTGCCTACAGGAGATGCATTTGATAGGAAAAGACATACATAGGCTGAAGGTGAAAGGTTGGGAAAAATCATATCACTCATATGGACTTCAGAAACAAGCAGGAGTGTCCATACTCATATCAAATAAAATAGATTTCAAGCCAAAGTTAATCAAAAGGGATAAAGAGGGACACTACATACTGCTTAAGGGAACCATACACCAACAAGACATAACAATCATAAATATTTATGCCCCAAACAATGGTGCAGCTATGTTCGTCAAACAAACTCTTCTCAAGTTCAAGAGTCTAATAGACCACCATACAATAATCATGGGAGACTTCAACACACCTCTCTCGCCACTGGACAGATCTTCCAAACAAAAGTTGAATAAGGAAACTATAGAACTCAATAACACAATTAATAACCTAGACCTAATTGACATATATAGAATATACCACCCAACATCAAGCAGTTACACTTTTTTCTCAGCAGCACATGGATCCTTCTCAAAAATAGATCATATATTATGTCACAGGGAAACTCTTAGACAATACAAAGGAGTAGAGATAATACCATGCATCCTATCTGATCATAATGGAATGGAACTGAAAATCAACGATAAAAGAAGGAAGGAAAAAGCATACATCACTTGGAGAATGAACAATAGGTTACTGAATGATCAATGGGTTATAGAAGACATCAAGGAGGAAATTAAAAAATTCTTAGAGATTAATGAAAACACGGACACAACATATCGGAATCTATGGGACACATTGAAAGCAGTTCTAAGAGGAAAATTCATTGCTTGGAGTTCATTCCTTAAAAAAAGAAAAAACCAACAAATAAATGATCTCATACTTCATTTCAAAATCCTAGAAAAAGAAGAGCAAAACAACAGCAAAAGAAGTAGAAGGCAAGAAATAATTAAAATCAGAGCTGAAATTAATGAAATCGAAACAAAAGAAACAATTGAAAAAATTGACAAAACTAAAAGTTGGTTCTTTGAAAAAATAAACAAAATCGACAGACCCTTAGCGATGCTAGCGAAGAGAAGAAGAGAGAGAACTCAAATTACTAGCATACGGGATGAAAAAGGCAATATCACAACAGACACTTCAGATATACAGAAGATAATCAAAAATTATTTTGAATCCTTATACTCCAATAAATTAGAAGATAGTGAAGGCATCGATAAATTTCTTAAGTCATATGATCTGCCCAGATTGAGTCAGGAGGATATAGACAACCTAAACAGACCAATATCAATTGAGGAAATAGAAGAAACCATCAAAAGACTACCAACTAAGAAAAGCCCAGGAACGGATGGGTATACAGCAGAGTTTTACAAAACCTTTAAAGAGGAACTAATACCAATACTTTTCAAGCTACTTCAGGAAATAGAAAAAGAGGGAGAACTTCCAAATTCATTCTACGAGGCCAACATCACCCTGATACCTAAACCAGACAAAGACACTTCAAAGAAAGAAAACTTCAGACCAATATCTCTAATGAACCTAGATGCAAAAATCCTCAATAAAATTCTGGCGAATCGGATACAAAAACATATCAAAAAAATTGTGCACCATGATCAAGTAGGATTCATCCCTGGGATGCAAGACTGGTTCAATATACGGAAATCAATAAATGTTATTCACCACATCAATAGAATTAAAAATAAGAACCATATGATCATCTCGATAGATGCGGAAAAAGCATTCGACAAAGTACAGCATCCCTTTATGTTCAAAACTCTAGAAAAACTAGGGATAACAGGAACATACCTCAATATTGTAAAAGCAATCTATGCTAAGCCTCAGGCTAGCATCATTCTGAATGGAAAAAAATTGAAGGCATTCCTTCTAAAATCTGGAACAAGACAGGGATGCCCTCTCTCACCACTTCTGTTCAACATAGTTCTCGAAACACTGGCCAGAGCAATTAGACAGACGAAAGAAATTAAAGGCATCAAAATAGGAAAAGAAGAACTTAAATTATCACTATTTGCAGATGACATGATTCTATACCTAGCAGACCCAAAAGGGTCTACAAAGAAACTATTAGAGCTAATAAATGAATTCAGCAAAGTGGCAGGATATAAAATCAACATGCATAAATCAAAGGTATTCCTGTATATCAGTGACAAATACTCTGAAATGGAAATGAGGACAACCACTCCATTCACAATATCTTCAAAAAAAATAAAATACTTGGGAATCAACCTAACAAAAGAGGTGAAAGAGTTATACAATGAAAACTACAGAACCCTAAAGAGAGAAATAGAAGAAGATCTTAGAAGATGGAAAAATATACCCTGTTCATGGATAGGCAGAACTAACATCATCAAAATGGCGATATTACCAAAAGTTCTCTATAGGTTTAATGCAATGCCAATCAAAATCCCAACGGCATTTCTTGTAGAAATAGAGAAAGCAATCATGAAATTCATATGGAAAAATAAAAGACCCAGAATAGCAAAAACAATGCTAAGCAGGAAGTGTGAATCAGGCGGTATAGCGATATCAGACTTCAAACTATACTACAGAGCAATAGTAACAAAAACAGCATGGTACTGGTACCAAAACAGGCGGGTGGACCAATGGTACAGAATAGAGGACACAGAAACCAATCCACAAAACTACAACTACCTTATATTTGATAAAGGGGCTAAAAGCATGCAATGGAGGAAGGATAGCATCTTCAACAAATGGTGCTGGGAAAACTGGAAATCCATATGCAACAAAATGAAACTGAATCCCTTTCTCTCGCCATGCACAAAAGTTAATTCAAAATGGATCAAGGAGCTTGATATCAAATCAGAGACGCGCCGTCTGATAGAAGAAAAAGTTGGCTACGATCTATATACTGTGGGGTCGGGCTCCAAATTCCTCAATAGGACACCCATAGCACAAAAGTTAATAACTAGAATCAACAAATGGGACTTACTCAAACTAAAAAGTTTTTTCTCAGCAAAAGAAACAATAAGAGAGGTAAATAGAGAGCCTACATCCTGGGAACAAATCTTTACTCCTCACACTTCAGATAGAGCCCTAATATCCAGAGTATACAAAGAACTCAAAAAATTAGACAATAAGAGAACAAACAACCCAATCAACAAATGGGCCAAGGACCTGAACAGACACTTCTCAGAGGAGGACATACAATCAATCAACAAGTACATGAAAAAATGCTCACCATCTCTAGCAGTCAGAGAAATGCAAATCAAAACCACCCTAAGATACCATCTCACTCCAGTTAGATTGGCAGCCATTATGAAGTCAAACAACAACAAGTGCTGGCGAGGATGTGGGGAAAAGGGTACACTTGTACATTGCTGGTGGGACTGCAGATTGGTGCAGCCAATTTGGAAAGCAGTATGGAGATTTCTTGGAAAGCTGGGAATGGAGCCACCATTTGACCCAGCTATTCCCTTTCTCGGTCTATTCCCTAAAGACCTAAAAAGAGCATGCTACAGGGACACTGCTACATCGATGTTCATAGCAGCACAATTCACAATAGCAAGACTGTGGAACCAACCTAGATGCCCTTCAATAGATGAATGGATAAAAAAAATGTGGCATTTATACACAATGGAGTATTACTCTGCATTAAAAAATGACAAAATCATAGAATTTGCAGGGAAATGGATGGCATTAGAGCAGATTATGCTAAGTGAAGCTAGCCAATCCCTAAAAAACAAATGCCAAATGTCTTCTTTGATATAAGGAGAGTAACTAAGAACAGAGTAGGGTCGAAGAGCATGAGAAGAAGATTAATATTAAACAGGGATGAGAGGTGGGAGGGAAAGGGAGAGAGAAGGGAAACTGCATGGAAATGGAAGGAGACCCTCAGAGTTATACAAAAGTACATACAAGAGGAAGTGAGGGGAAAGGGAAAAATAATACAAGGGGGACAAATGAATGTCAGTAGAGGGGGCAGAGAGAGAAGAGGGGAGGGGAAGGGAGGGGAGCGGGGATAGTAGAGGATAGGAAAGGCAGCAGAACACAACAGACACTAGTATGGCAATATGTAAATCAATGGATGTGTAACAGATGTAATTCTGCAATCTGTATATGGGGTAAAAATGGGAGCTCATAACCCACTTGAATCAAAGTGTGAAATATGATATATCAAGAACTATGTAATGTTTTGAACAGCCAACAATAAAAAATTAAAAAAAACAATAAATAAAAAACACCTAACAAACTTACGTTTATATCTCATTATATCACATGGTCCTTAATTAGACTAGGGATTGTAGTAGGTGTTATGTTGCTAACCAGTGAAGGAATAGCCATGCTGTGTTCTTAAATTCACATGCATTATTAGAAATTTCAGAGGTAACCTATATGGCAAGCCTGACAAGGGATTAAAGAAGGCAAATTGGAGTTTTATTTATTAGGCCTAAAATAATGTGCATATATGATGGCATTCTCTCATCAGACCAAAAAAGTAATTTCCAAGAAATAGAAATATATTTTTTAAAAACATATTGGGACTTGTCTTTGTCAGTTTGGGCTACTATAACAATACACCTGAGGCTAGATGGCTTAAACAATAAACATTTATTTTTCACTGTTCTAGAGGCTGGGGTGCCAGAGATCAGGATGCCAGCAAATCCAATATCAAATGAGAATACTTTCTGGCCTGTAGACAGCCACCTTCTCACTGTATTTTCTTAAGGCAGGGAGAGAAGAAAAGAGAGGGAGTTTGTCCTCGTTCCTCATCCCTTTATAAGGGCACTAATCCCATCAGGAGGACAACATCCTCATGAACTCATTTAAACCTATTCACCACCCAAAGACCCCACTGGGGGTAGGGTTCCAACATATGAGTTTGGTAGGGACATAAATAGGCAGTCCATAACAGAACTCATTTATTTTTAAACAGCAGTTTTTCTTGAAACAAAAAGAACATAAGCATTCTCCAAATTCTGTCATAGATTCTCAAGGGAATAAACTAAAAATAAGAGATGAATATAAGGCAGATGAGCTTAAAAATATAGATCTATATATCTCTATCTCTCTATCTATATAAAGTATTTATTTTTCTATCTATATAAAGTATTTAAGCACTGGTTCCTGTTAGCCGTGATTTCTTTAAGGCTCTAAGGATTTGGGCTGTTGTGATTTTTTGGCACATTACTTTCATAGCATTATTAATAGTGTTTTCATATGCTTCTCCTAACCAAAAGGTATATACTTACTGATGAAACAAACTGATGATTTCTATAAAAATAAGACAAAAAGCACAATAATTTGTCTTTAATTGCTAAATCACAAAGAAATCAATGAAATACATATAGACTTTCTTTTTTTTTTTATTATGCCATATGTTTTAGTTATGGAGGGAAGTACAATCAACTCACCATCTATGTGGGTTCTGCATCCATAGATTCAACCAACAGAGGATTGAAAATATATAGTTTTAAAATTGTGTATGAAGATGTATAGACCCATTTTCTTGAAATTAGTTTGTAAATAATACAATTTAGTAACCATTTCATAGCATTTACATTATATTAGGCATTATAAGCTATAATGATTTAAATAATCTTAGCATTTATTTAAGATATATGTACAAGAGGATGTGTAGATTACATGGAAATACCATGCCATTTTATGTAAGGGACTTGAGCATCCGTGAATTTTGAGATCTCTGTGTTGTGGGGTATCCTAGAGCCAATCCTCTGTGGATACTGAAGTATGACTGTATTTTCTCAAACCTTTTCCTATTTTTCCTATTCAGTTTAAAACTGGAAGATTCTTTTATACTACTTATTGCATTTTCTTCTTCCCCTGTGGCTGACTCTGCCTTTATTTGGACCAAGAAAGATGGTGCATCAGATTCAGAGAGATTAAATTTGAGAGTGACATCTTCTTGGGTACTCCAATCGATCACATCAGAGAACCCAATTACCTTAGTGATCATTGACTAACTTAAGGGTAAGAGAATCTCCAAAATGTTGTCCTTCCAAGCCAAAGCCTAAGTCCAAATAAAGCTCGCAACTAACCAAAGCACTTTACAGGCAGTTTCATCCTCTATTTGCAAAGAGATTCTTTAAAAGTCCACTGCTCTGTTTCAGTTGCTATCACACAAGGACCAATGCCAGGGAATAGTCACTTTTGCCCATCTGAAGTGGTTCTAGTGCTTATAGTTGTTGCTGCTTGTTGCTGTGCTCTCATGTATCATTCCACCCAGTTCCACAAAGGAGGGTGTGGAGAGACCATCAGTCAGAGTGAGAGGACTGTCTTCTTTGCATCTCAAATAAAGTTAATTCAGCCTTTAGGCAGAAAAATTAGGGCAAGTCTTTCCCCGTAAGACAGATATACCTATAGCAGGAAAAAATGAGTATAATAATAGCACTTACTTCCTTTTGTAGAAATGAAGCAATGTGCCATATCTAAATCATACAACACTGCTACCTAGTAAATACAAGTTTTGACTATTACTATCATTATTACATGGAGGCTAAAAATAATGGAGACTGACTTTCCTCTGATGCAGGGGTGGGGGCATTCATTGAGTAGATGTCACTTGACCTGGGTCATGAAGAATGAGCAAAAGTTTCCAAAGAGGACCACGGGGGAGAGGGACATTCTAGAAAGATGGAGACACATGTGTAAAGGCCTGGCAGCTATGTGTGGTTGACACTGTGTCTGGGGTATGGGAAGGAGATGGGTTGAAAATGAAGTTTAAGTTGTGGGCCTATGCAGTAGAACTCAGGTGCCAGGCAAAGGAGTATGAACCATAAAATCCTGTACATAAAGAGGAAACTGTGAATTCATCTAAACAGAAATCACTTGATCCAGTTTATGTTCCTAAAATTTTAGTATAAACCCATCATAAAAACTGTGTGAGCCTGGAAGAAACATCTATCCAAAATCTATTCATTGCTTTCAAGGTTCTGGGCACCAGAAATAAAAATATGTGTAGGAAGTCATCTTTCATTTTAAAGATTTGGAACTGTTAAGAGGAGGCAGAGATATACCTAAATACAGTACAGTGTGATAAGTGTGATTCTGTAGAGTGACCAGAGTATTATGGGAGCACTAGGGAAAAGAAAATTAGTTCTGCTAGGAGGGTTGGAGTGGGTGGGGATCCAGGAGCATCTCACCCACATAATCATCTCACATGTTCATGGACCAACATGTCAAAAGTGGTTTGAGAGTGTGTGATGGGAGAAGGTAGAGGAAAAAAACTGAAAGTTTGAATGCTGTATTAATTAACATTAGGCTTTATTCAGTAGGGAAGAGGGAATTACACAAGATTTCTAAAACATGGGGAAAGTATTATAATCAAGAGGAAAATTTTGGGGTTTTTGAGACTAACAGACTTGAGTTCAAATTCCAGTGTAGCCGGTTGCAGGCTATGTGACTTTGGCCTGTCATGAGATCTTTCTAAGCCTCAGGATGATTGTAATAGGACCTTCTTCATCTTGTGGGGTTTAGTGAGGATTAAATGATAAATACATGGAGTGCTTGGAGTAAGGTGTCTGGGTACTTAATGCTAAATAAATAATCGTCATTATTATTTTAAACATGTCTCTGCATTTAAAAGCTGGTTCTGGCAAGGTCTTGGTATCAAAAAAGCTGGAAGGCTGGCTAAAAGGCTGTGAAAATCAAGGAAAAGTTTAAGAGAGGTTGGAGAGGGGCAGAGTCTCTAAACAGGCAGAATTAGATGTCCTTCAGGAACCTTCCAATGACAGAGGGGACAGGGTGGGGCTGACGGGAAGGTGGTGTGGGGAGCAGATGAATAGAAAAAGGAGAGAGTGAGGTTTGTGTCAAAGATGACTCAGCTTTTTCCTCTGGATGATTAAAACAGATGGTGAGGTCAGTACTCGAGATACAAAAGAGGAAAAACTGTAAAATGAATTAAATTTTGGAATATTATGCATACATTTCATGAAGAAAGCCAGATGGAGGGACCCAGGAAATGGGGGGAGGGCAGGGAACAAATGGAAACACAGGTCTAGAGATGAGAGGAGAGATCTGGGCCAGAAATATATATTTTGAAATAACTTACGAACAGATCAGAGGCTTCTGCTGTAAAGGGTTAGAATACTTTAGGCACTGGAGCCAGCACAGTCTTTGTTGCCACTATCTGACCTACCATCTTAGCATCCACAGCATGGGTGTGCTGTTCTAATAAAACTTTATTTATAAAAGCAGGCTGATGGATAGATGAGTCCATGGACTATAGCTCCCTGTTTTTGAGGTAGACAGTGAAGTCGCTGGAGAGGAAGAGCTTGTGTAAGGATAGGGAGTAGAATGAAGCTGAGAGAGCTGAGGCTGAGCCTGGGCAAAGATCCATGTTCAGAATGGATGGGCAGAGAGGGCCAATGGTTGGGTATGGGTTGTCTTGGTTACAGGACTTCCTAGTGTCATCCTGACAGCCTGAGGATTTGTTGGAGAAGACATTGAAACGAAACATTCATGCCCTATTTCATTAATCTTAAGTGAGGGGCTGTCAAGAGGTGGTCAAGAAGGGAGGGGCCATGTTAAGAATTCTAAGGAGGCTGCTAGTTAGATTTACCCTCCTGAGTCCTGAACTAACTTTCTTCATTTATTCCTCACCTTTACTTTCTTTCATTTATCCCTCATCTTTTCATCTTACATCTAATACTTCTTCCCCCTCTTACCCCTTCCAAGGTTGTTTCTCCTGCTCTCTGGCTCCTCACCCTGAGGTGCCCACCACAATACCAGGCAGGTAAAAGGATAATCATGGAGCCAGCTATTATGAGCAGTATAAACAAATGACAAATCTCTGGGTGCAGGAAAGGTAACAAGAGGCTGATCAGTAGTTCTAGTTATCTTTCCTTCATGTTTATTGCAGTCTGGTGCAGTTATTTCTAAGGGCCTGACATTGATCGACAGCTTCTATTAAGGCCTATCCAGGGCAGCTGGATTGAACAGATACATTAAATAAAGCAGTTATTGCTTTTCATTGCCTTTCCGTAAAATATCACTGCTAAATAGCTTCTGCCATCAGATGCAGTTAGGTACATGGTTTTAATTTGAGGGACTGCTTTATAACACTGCACAATTGACACTGGCCTTTGTTTCCCCTACAATAATGATTGTGTACATCCTGGAGAATTGATGGGCTGTCCTTTGAGGTGGAGTTGGAAGGAGGCGGGAGGAGGGGGCTCTGGCTTTGTTGTTCTCCCTCTCTCTTTTTATACATGCCAGGTTTGTCACTTGTTTGCAGCAGAGGCAGGAACAATGTCAAGCAAGGGCCCTTATCTCAGGATGTTGTAATGTAGGGACTGTAAGCCTTCGCCTGGAGACGAGATAAGCCCAACCTTACAAGCATGGAGGAAGACGGCTGGGGGTCGGTGTGTGATTGAGACAACAATGGGAAGCTGTCGGTCGCCTGTTACAGCTCTTTCTGGTGCCACAGAAATATATGCATGTGGAATGGCGTATAACAAGCATGAAAATAAAAGTCTGGAATGTTCATCTAATAATGATGTATTTGCAGCAGGATTATGCTGCCCAATGATATTCTTATTTTATCTCTGGGCTAAACGCTGGGGCAGCTGTGTGCTTTGGCACAGTCTTCTGTCCCTCCTTTTGTGTGCTGCATATTAATCCTTTATTGAAGTAATTAAATGTGTGCTTAATGGCAATGAGCTGGCAGAACGAACGTTCAATTGAATTAGCGGTTATGATTGGGAGCATGCTACAAGATGAACTAAATGCAATTACTGTAGGCATTTCTTTCTCCAAGTCAAATCTGGCTACATGACATGACTTAATTAGAGGTTGTTAGATACACTTACTCCCTGATCCCCTCGTGTACTGCCTGGATTTTAGTTAGAGCTCCCCCAACCCCCATATTTGCCCCTTGTCCCACTCTTATTCTGACTCTGCTCAGCAAAGACTCCCGATCCAGTTCTTTTGCCATGAAGATAAAGTCTGATATTTCATAGACAAAATAGGAGCTAACAGAGATATCTTCAAAAGATTCTTTCTTGGTAAAGTCTCGTCCAGCTATTGGTCCAGGTGAGAGAGGGCCAGAGCCATGGCAGGACATGGCATATTTTGTGAACTCAGGGAGGGCAGGTTCCAGGATAATGACAATGGACCTTTATTGGAGAATAGACTACACTTCAGCCCTTTTAGCTTTTCAGCCTCTGAAGATACTCTTTGGGTAGAGGGTCACCTTTTATTTCAGATGCCTCCTGCAGAGAAGACCAGGATAGATTCTCAAGTTCTTCAGAGAGGTACTGAGGCAAGCACTGAATGCCTGTAACACATTGTTCCATTGAGAGCTTTAAATGGGGGGCCTGACTGCTGTATTGTACCACCTTTAACTTGGAGACGCTTCTAAGTATTAGTTAAATTAATGGTTCTCAATCCTGTCTTCCCATGAGAAGTCTCTGGATCACTTTAAAAATACTGATGCTCTTTTTGAATTTTTAAAATTTGGCCTCCCCTCTTGATTTTTATAGTCCATTTTGACACTGAACAATATTTTTTTGAAGGGTGGAAACTTGAGTCACAGGGACGTAGATAATGGTGGATGTCAGAAGGTCATGATGAGGTGATAGACAGTGGTGGCCTTCATCTGATACACAAAACTACAGCTTCTACTCTCCCCCATGTGTCTTCTGGAGCTACTTTGGGATCTTGGTGCTAGGATTTATAAATCCATCAATTACTGACCTCCCAGATCTGTCCAACAAGCAAGGGCTCTCATTAGTCGTGCCCCCTGTTTTGCTTAGAGTTATTTACCAAGAGGCCAATCAATATTCTACAGGCAGACAGTTGGGATGTGAGGGCCTCATCAATCCATTCCATTTTCTTTGCTCAAAATGGTGGATGGAAGCTGGAGGGACAACTCACTATAAAATAAAAGGCAAAATCCATTGCCACTTTTGAAACCTAAAATGTACATTTTGTTTTATTTTTATTTGAGCATAATGAGGCAGGACTTCTGGTCACTGGGAGCTTCTGGGTCTATTTTACAGCTTTCATTCTCTTTCCCAGGGCCATAAATGAAACCCTTTCAGCCCTAATGACCACAATGACTTTCCTCGATCATGTTATTGCTACTTTGGCACATTTATTGCTTTCACATGCACTAATGGATGAGTTTGGATATGTTAACAATTTATATATCATTTGATCCTAAAAAAGAAACCCTACCAAACTAACTTAGCCCCCACGATTGAGTAGCTTTTAAGGAGTATAAATGAATTTAATGCTTTAGAAAGAGCTTCTGTAAATTATGAACATGACACCTATTACATTAAGCTGCATTAAGCATTAATACATCTTCATTACTGGCAGGTTGCCCAAACCTCCAAGGTTGAAAAAGCTGCCTGAAAACGCTCAATGTGACAGTCACCTAGGCTAAGATTGATGGCTCTTTTTTGGGGGAGTGAGGGATGCCTATTGACTAGGTTCCTCTTCCACTTTCAGACAAAGACTTGTAAGTGGTGTCAACCAGAGTTCTCCAAAGGCTCCGTTTTAATGGCCAGGCAAGGACTTTGGTATCCTTTGTGTGCTTGCTCAGTTACTGGATAAGGTACTTGAGTAGAGAAATGCAGGTGTTCCAACCTTTCAAGCTAAAAGATTGGGAGTGGGACATGATGTTTCTTTGTGGGAGAGTTATATTAATTATTATTATTATGCATCAGCAATACTTATTGATAAGAATATCTACCATTTCTTGAATGCTTACTATGTGCCAGCAATAATAAACTCTTTGTATGTTTTATGTCATTTAATCTCCTTAATAACCCAGTGAGTTAGATAATATTTATTGCCCAAGCATGCTGTATTAGTTTCCTAAAGCTGCTATAACAAAATATCATAAGCTGGGTGGTTTAAAACAACAGAAATTTACTTATTTTTTCACAGTTCTAACACTACAAGTATGAAATCAAGTTGTTGTCGAGGTCATGCTCTCTCTGAAGACTCTAGGGAGAATTTGCTCCATGCCTTTCTGGCAATCCTTGGCATTCCTTAGCTTGTAGATGACTCATACCAATCTCTGTTCCTGTCTTCACATAGTGTTCTCCTGTGTGTCTCTGTGTGTCTTAGGAGGATACAAGTCACATTGAATTAGAGGCCCAATCTACTCCAGAATAACCTCATCTTACCTTAACAGGTTACATCTGCAAATAATGTAAATACATTTACATTTCAAAATAAGGTCACATTGCGTCGGTAGAGGAAGGGAGGGAGACATTGCGTCGGTAGAGGAAGGGAGGGAGAGAGAGGGAGGGAGAGAGAGGGAGGGAGGGAGGGAGGGAGGGAGAGAGAGAGAGAGAGAGAGAGAGAGAGAGAGAGAGAGAGAGAAATAGTGCCTTAAATTCTGTCAACTATGAATGAAAGGGCTTTTGTTCAATAAGATATAGAATTCTTGGTGTTAAAATACCTAAATAATGGTGACACTTGTAGCTTATCCTATGTGACTAGAATGGTAGGTTATATTTGGAATTCTTACTAAATATGGGCAAGCATGTTAGGTTCTCAAAGATTCTATTGACTCTGCTCTATTCTAAGTGAATGGAGTGATATCATGGGTCAACATCATCAGTAACTGTAGACCTTAGCATATGCCTTGAAAAGTTCAGCAGGAGAAAACTAGGTTGAACCTGGGTGTGTGGTCCTTGAGCCAAGAAATAATTTCTTTTAACCAGGGTAAAAATCACCAACTGAGTTGGTTGGACGGAACTCAGTGTATATGATGAACTTTTAGTCAGCATCTGCCCCATTGGTGATGAAAAGAAGGTCCCAGAGTAACAAGAAGAAATAGAGGAAACCTCATAAAAGCTTAAAATAGAAGAATGTGCAGCATGTAGAGAGGGCTTAATGGAGGAGTGACTGAGGAGTTGGATGGCACTGGCTAGATGGCCAGTGCCTGTTATCAATTCTTTAGTAAATTTTATGACCTTTCTAATTCTCAGTTTTTAAAAGCATAAATGCAACAATAGTATCCACTTCACAGCGTTATTTGAATATTGAGAAATCACTTGTGAATTATAAGGGCTTTATTGTTCTTCAGTAATAAAATCACTCCAATTAGTCAAAGCATAAAAGGGAATTCACTGGTTTATGTAACTTGGATGTCCACAGGTACATTTGGCTTCAGCCACAGAAGCATCCAGATGTTTAGGGATGCTGCCAAGATACTGAATTGGCTCTGACTTCTTTACATAGACTTCATTCTCAGGCAGTCTTTTCTAGTTTGGTGGCAAAAGTGCCCAATAGAAGCTCTAGACTTTTACCTTTGCAGAAGATTGCTCTATAGTAGTTCCTGCATAAGTCCTGGATAGGAACGTTATTGACCAGGCTTGGGAAATGCTGTCTTCCTTCATCAGGACTGAGAAGAGAAGTGGGACCCACTACTGATGGGTCATGAGATTGGGAGAGCCCGAGTCATGCTGATCAGGGGGAAAACACATACTTCCCATATAGAGTCCTGAAACACACAGAGCTCATGACTCCTATTGTGGGTTCTGGGAATGTTACCTTTAACTCTAATTATCTGTTACTATTTTTTTTTAACTAGCCCTACTAGGTCCTAATTTTGCCCTAAGAAAAATTGGGCTTCAATGAACAGAATGTGCTGCATAGTTGAATTTGAAATAGAGAAATAAAAATAATGATTTAAAAGGATTGATATGTCTATTTTGTAAGAAGTATCCAAAGAGGAAAAAATGTTTTCCATATATCCAATGTATGTGTGTGTGTGTGTGTATTTTTTCTGTCAATAATAGAGAAAGAAGAAAGGAATTCTTTAATTATAATTCAATACAGTTATGCTTTTTTTTTAAAACAAGTTGAATTATTGTATCATAGAAAGAGTTTGTACATACAAATTATTGTGCCTTGAAAAGTTTAGGAGAAAACTTGGTTGAACCTGGGTGTGTGGTCCTTGGGCCAAAAAGTAATTTCTTTTAACCAGGGTAAACATCACCAACTGAGTACCTGTGGACATCCTAGTTACATAATAGCTATATAATGCTTATTATATGCCAGGCACTGTTGAAACTACTTTATTTACATAAATTCATTTAGTCCTATGAAATTGGTTTTATTATTATTGCCATTTTTGAGAGTAAAACATGTGTCACAGAGAAGTTATGACTCTTGCCCAAGTTCACGCAACTATTGAGTGGTAGAGCTGGGGTTCAAATCCAGGCAGTTCAGTTTGGGAGACCATACTTTTTTTTCTGTTGTAAAAAGTTTATTCAATGAAGAAAACATACTAATTTTTAAACTTAGGCCATTATTCCAGGTTTATGAATGCATGATTGACAAAATTGCATATATTTAAGGTGTAAATATGATAAGTGCATACATGATTAAATGACGTAATGATCAAGATAATTAACATACTGATTGATCACACAGTTGTGTTTTTTTTCTGTTTGTGTAATGTTGTGGATGATGAGTAGTAGGTTTAATACTAATTTCTTAAGACATTTCAAATACATAATAAATTGTAATTGACTTTAGCATACTACTGTACATGAAACCTCCAGAATTTATTCACTTTATAATTAAAAGTTAGTACTCTGACTAATGTCGCCTCTTTATTCTTATTCTCTAGTTCCAGGTAACAACTATTCTATTCTTTTTTCAATGATTTCAATTATTCTAAATTCCAAATGTAAGCTATATCATACAGTATTTGTCTGTGTCTGGCTTACTTAACATCATCCATTCCAGATTCACCCATTTTGTCAGAAATGGAATGATCTCTTTCCATTTTAAGACTAAAAAATATTACATTCATATGTATGTTTGTGTGTGTGTGTGTAAATATATCACATATTTTTGTTCATTCACTCATTGAGGGACACTTTGTCTGTTTTTCTATCCTGGCTATTGTGAATAATGCTACTATGACATGAAAGAGCAGGTATCTCTTTAAGATAGTGATTTTAATTTCTGTGTGTGTGAGTGTGTGTGTATGTGTGGGTATGTGTATGTATATGTATACAAACACATATATACATACAGAAGTAGCATTGTGTGTATGTGTATATATATATATGTATATATATATACACATATATATGTATATATATATATATATATATATATATATATATATATATATATATATCATTGCTGAGCTGCATGGAAGTTATATTTTTTAATGTTTTGAAGAATTTCCATATTGTTATGGCCATACCAATTTATATCTCTACCAACAGTGGACAAAGGAATCCCTTTCTCCACATCTTATGTAATGGGTACTATCTTTTGTATTTTTTTTAAAGAGAGAGAGAGAGAGAGAGAATTTTAATATTTTTTTTTTTTTAGTTTTCGGCGGACACAACATCTTTGTTTGTATGTGGTGCTGAGGATCGAACCCGGGTCACACGCATGCCAGGCGAGCGCGCTACCGCTTGAGCCACATCCCTAGCCCTATCTTTTGTATTTTTGATAATAGCCATCCAAACATATGGGAATTGATATCTTAAGTTTAGATTTACATTTGTCTGATGACTAGTGATAATGAGCACCTTTTCATATACTTGTGGATATTCATTTGTATTCTTGCAGAAGTAAACATCCAGGTCTTAGTTCATCTTTTTTCCAATTTAATTTTATGAGGTCCTTATGTATTTTGGACATTAATCTCTTGTATGATATCTGGTTTGCCAATATTTTCTCTTATCATGTAAGTGGTCTATGCATTTTGTTATTTCTTCACCTGTGAAGACACTGGAATTTGTTGCAGTTTTATTTATTTACTTTTATTTTTATTGCCTGTACTTTTAGCATCACATGCAGAAACATCATTGCCAAGATTAATGTCAAGTAAGTTTTCTTCTAGGAATTTTACAGTTTCAGGTCTTACTTTTAGGTCTTTAATACATTTTTAAAATTGATTTTTGTCTATAACATTAGGGTCCAATTTCACTCTTTTTCAAGTAGATATTGAGTTTTCCCAGCAACGCTTATTAAAGAGGCTCTCTTTTTGCTGCTTTGTATTCTTGGCCCCTGTTTAAGGAATACTTTACTGTATATGTGTGGGTTAATTTATGGGCTTTGCATTACATCCATTGATATATATGTTTGCTTTTCTTCTAATACCATACTGTTTTGAGTACTATATCTTTTTTTAAAATTAAATTATTTATTTATTCTAATTTGTTATACATGATGGCAGAATGCAATTCATTTCATATTACACATATAGAGCACAATTTTTCAAGTCACTGATTGTACACAAAGTATTTTCACACCATTCGTATCTTCATACATGTACTTAGGGTAATGATGTCTAATTCATTCCATCATCATTCCTACCCCCATCCCCACTCCTTTCCCCTCCCTCTCCTTTGCCCTATCTAAAGTTCCTCCATTCTTCCCATGCTCTCCCCCTCCCCATGCCATTATGAGTCAGCATCCTCATATCAAAGAAAACATTTGGCCTTTGTTTTTTGGGGATTGGCTTGCTTCACTTAGCATTATATTCTCCAAATCCATCCATTTACCTGAAAATGCCATGATTGTATTATTTTTTTAATGCTGAGTAATGTTCCATTGTGTATATATACCAAAGTTTCCCTATCCATTCATCTACTGAAGGGCATCTAATTTGGTTTCAGAATTTAGGTATTGTGAATTGTGCTGCTATAAACATTGATATGGCTGTGTCCCTATAGTATGCTGTTTTTAAGTTCTTTGGATATAGTCTGAGGAGTGGGATAGCTGGGTCAAATGGTGGTTCAATTCCAATTTTTCCAAGGAATTTCCATACTGCTTTCTATATTGGCTGCACCAATTTGCAGTCCCACCAGCAATATATGAGTGTGCCTTTTTCCCCACATCCTTGCCAACACTTATTGTTGTTTGTATGCATAATAGATGCCATTCGGACTGAAGTGAGATGAAATCTTAGCGTGGTTTTGATTTGCATTTCTCTAATTGCTAATGATAAACATTTTTTCATATATTTCTTGATTGATTGTATATCTTCTTCTGAGAAGTGTCTGGTCAGTTCCTTGGCTCATTTATTGATTGGGTTATTTTGTGTGTGTGTGTGTGTGTGTGTGTGTGTGTGTGTGTGTTTGGCTTTTTGAGTTCTTTGTAAACCCTAGAGATTAGTGCTCTATCTGATGTGCTTGTGGTAAAGATTTGCTCCCATTCTGTAGGCTCTCTATTCACCTCACTGATTGTTTCTTTTGCTGAGAAGAAGCTTTTTACTTTGGATCCATCCCATTTATTGATTCTTGGTTTTAATTCTTGTGCTATAGGAGACTTATTAAGAAAGTTGGGGCCTAATCTGACATGATGGAGATTTGGGCCTACTTTTTCTTCCATTAGGCACAAGGGGGAGACCACACTCTTTACTGGCATTCTATATATGCAACATAGGTACAACGGCAAAAGAAAGTCTCTTGTTAGCCTTTTGATGCAATATGATTTAGTGCATTTTATTTACTCCTTTTTAAATTATATGTTATATTTTTTGCATTATTGCAATTAAACTATATGATGAATGATTTTGTAATAGAGCTTTTAATTTTCTTCATGTTCCGTAAACATTTTTCCTTATCATATGGTTATCTTAAATAGTGTTTTATATCTGTTTACTATATTAGCATGTAAGTATGCAAGAATTTATATATGAATTTTAGATTATTTCTAATTGTTTAACCCTAAAATAATTCTTCTTGATATTTTATTTAATATTGTAGTAATATTTGGCTTGTCTTTACAAGCAGGTATTATTATTATTATTATTATTATTATTATTATTATTATTATTATTATTTAAACCCAGAGGTGCTTAACCACTAAGCCACATCTCCAGTCCTTTTCTTTTAATCTACATTTTAAAAAATTTGTTATTTTTAGTTATACATGACAGTAGAATGTATTCTGACACATCATACATATGTGAAGTATAATTTCCATTCTTGTGGCTTTACATGATGTGGAGTTACAATGGTTGTGTATTCATATACGAACATATAAAAATTATGTCTGATTCATTCTCCTGTCTTTCCCATTTCCATCCCTCCTTGTTTTCCTCCATTTCCCCTTGTCCAATCTGGTGAACCTCCACTTCTCCCGCCTCTCCCACCTATTGTGAGTCAGCATCCACACATCAAAGAGAACATTTAGCCTTTGGTATTTGGAGATTGGCTTATTTCACTTAACATGGTAGTCTCTAGTTCTATCTATTTACTGGCAAATGCCATAATTTCATACTTCTTTATGGCTGAGCAATATTACGTTGTGTGTATGTACCACATTTTCTTTATCTATTCATCCTTTAAAGGGCACCCAGGTTGGTTCCATAGCTTAGCTATTGTGAATTGAGCTGCTTTGAACACTGATGTAGTCACATCACTGTAGTATGCTGATTTTAAGTCTTCTTGTTATATGCCGAGGAGTGGGATAATTGGATCAAATGGTGGTTCCATTCCAAGTTTTCTTAGGAATCTCCACACTGCTTTCCAGTGTGGTTGCACCAATTTGCAATTCTACCAGCAATGTATGAGTGTACTTTTCCCCCACATCTTTTACAACATGTATTGTTACTTTATTCTTGATAATTGCTATTCTGACTGGAGTGAGACAAAATTTTAGAGTAGTTTTAATTTGTATTTCTCTAATTGCTAGTGATGTTGAATATTTTTTTGTATATTTGTTGACTGATTGTATTTCTTTTATTTATTGATTGGGTTATTTTTTTTTTTGGTGTTAAGTTTGATGTTAAGTTTTTTGAGTTCTTTATATATCCTGGAGATAAATGCTCTATCTGAGGTGCAGGTGGCAAAGATTTTCTCCCATTCTGTTGGCTCTCTCTTTATGTTCTTGATTCTTTCCTTTGCTGTGTAGAAGCTTTTTGTTTGATAAAATCCATTTTATTGATTATTGATTTTACTTCTTGCACTTTAGGAGGAAGTCAATTCTTAAGCTGACATGATGAAGAGTTGGGCCTACTTTTTCTTCTAGTAGGCACAGTGTCTCTGGTCTAATTGCTAGGTCCTTGATACACTTTGAGTTGAGTTTTGTGCAGGGTGAGAGATAGAGGTCCAATTTTATTTTGCTATATATTTTCCCAGCACCACTAGTTGAAGAGGCTATATTTTTCTCCAGGGTATGTTGTATGTGTATTATGGCACCCTTATCTAGTATGAGATAACTGCATTTATATGGGTTTGTCTCTGTGTCTTCTAATCTGTTCCATTAGTTTTCATGTCTGTTTTGGTGCCAATGTCATGCTGGTTTTGTTATAATAGCTCTGTAGTATAATTTAAGGTCTGGTATTGTGATGCCTCCTGCTTCACTTTTCTTGCTGAGTATTGCTTTGTCCAGCCCTTTTTAAATATCTTATTTAGATACAGGGTTTCACTAAGTTGCTTAGGGTCTCACTAAGTTACTGAGGCTGGCTTTGAAGTTGTGATCCTCCTGCCTCAGCCTCCTGAGCCACTGAGATTATAGGTATGTGCTACAATATCCTGCAAGTAGGTATCAGTTTTATTAATATGATTATAAATAAAATATATGCTGTAAAACATTATTTCTGTGATGAGTTCACAAATTTTGATATTAGGCAAATGTGATTTGAATGTGATCATGGCAGCTTAACCAGACATATGACCTTGGAGACCAATTTTCTGATGTACAAAATAACAAGTGAGACAATATATGCCATTCCTAAAACATTTTATTGCTAAATTATTAAATTCTGTTCATAGTTTAAAAAAAACTGTATTGAGGGATCAACATTATTTTTATCTGGTCCTAGGAAATTCAGAAAGTAAAAAAAAATGCGGCAAATAAAATAAACATTCCTGTGATATTGTCACTTAGTAGTTAATTGATACAGACATTTTCTTGTATTTCTTCTCATATGTATATACTTTCTATACATATGTATATACGTTGAAAATGTATACCTACAGCAAATAGTAGTAGAGAATACACTATATGTATTTGAATTCCTACTTGTTTCACTTAACTTTATAATGTACTTATTATTATAGGTCTTAGCATGATTTTCAATGGTAAGTTAGCATACCATCATTAGAATATGCCATAATTATAAGCTATTCATTTATTTTGAGCTTTTAGTTTATTCCATTTTTGCAATAATGCAGTGAAAAATTTCCATTCGTGTGAATCAAGTATCTTCTGGTCTTAGTTTCTGAGTTATTCAGATGATATCTTCTCAAAGAGCCCTTTCTCCTCTATTGAATGGTGTTGAACATTTCTGCCAGATATATTCTAGCATATTACCATTTTATATTCTTCAAAACATTCATTACTTACTGAAAATTTCTTCTTCATTTAATACTCTTATTATCTGTCTTCCCTGCCTTCATAGGAATGGGAACTCTGTCTATATGGTGATCCTCAGGCCTAGACAGTACCTGAAATGTTGTAGAGGTCCGTAATGATAGGCACAGACTTGGAACCATGCTACCTGGGTTCAAATCATCACTCAACCATCTACTTGAATCTGTCACTTTATCATCTTTAGCCATTTTGTTGCCTTTTACATAAATGTCATAATAATACCTACTTCACAGAGTAGCTATGAGGATTAAATGAATTAGTTCAGTAATGCATTTAGATCAGAAGCTAATACATGATAAAAACATATACAGCACTTTATAATATGTGGCAGGCATTGTTCTAAGCACTTTGTAAATGATTACTCATTTTATCCTTGTACCAAACTCTCCATCATTGCTTTCATTTTCACATGCAGTAACTGGGACATGGGGAGGTTAAGTGACTTGCCGAAGGTTACGTGGTCTATGAGTGCCAGAGCCAAGATTTAGACCCCAGTAATCTGCTCTAGATTTTCTGTTCACAACCACTACCTTATACTACCCAAAGCACTTGATAATTACTAGAGTAAGCACTCAGTGCATGTTAACAAGTGAATGAAATAAAACATCATTAATTTCTTAGGATTTATTTCTAGAACTGGATTTACTTAACACATAGTTAGAAAGAAATGACTGAGCATATGATAATGAGTAATTGTAAGACTATTTATATGTTTCCAAAAAGTTTCTGAAGGTCAGGGAACATGTTTAGACATTTGATGGCCCAATACCAGGCTCACATGATGCACCACTCTGCTCAGTTAATATTTAACAAATGTGTGAATAACAAGTGATTTCTAAAAGGTATCAGTATATACCATCACACAAAATGTTGAAGTGTTTATTTCACCAGGTCCTTTTTGAAAACAAGCACCATAATTTTACTTTTCAATTTGATACGTAAAATATAGTTTCTTTTTTCATTAGCATATTTATTATTTTTGAGTCCCTTAATTTAACAAATATTAATTGTATGTCTACTGTGTTTGAGGCACTATTATAGATATTGTAAATACAGTGACTAATGAGATCTCTGAATAAGACTCACCTATCTGCCTCATAGGTGTGTTATGATGATTAAATAAAACAATGTGGGCAAATATCTTTATAAAAAAAGAGAGAAAAAGAAAAATGTACCACAGATAAAGATTGGGGCAGGCAGGTAAAACTCTGTAAATGTGACTGGGGAACAAGGGAGACAGTGGTTGGGATTTACATTCCTCAAGAATGGAGTGGCTCTGGTGATCATCCCAGGTTTTCATTTGAACTTCCTCCATAGCTACATCTTTAGGGTAAAGACTGCATTTGGGAGTAAGGACAAAATAAAAGAAACAGACCAACTTCACAATGACAGAAATCTAGCCATGACAGGTACAAGGTGATCAATTTTACTCTGCCTGTGAGAAGAAATAAAATTCTTTCTGATAGTAGACAACATCATCTGGAACCTAAAACATTTCATACATAAATGTTCAGCATGTAATCACAAATCACTAAGAATATCAAGAAATAAGTTCAAATAGATTAAAACCAAGAGTAGAAATAAATAACAAAAGCAAAATCATTGGCGACTCAGACATTGATATTATTAGATATAGACCATTAAATAACTATTACTAATAAAGCAAGAAAACAGAACAGAACTGGAATCCATAAAATTGAATCAACAGAAAGGATACATTTATGGATGTTAGGTGAAATACAAATAAAATCTGAGGTTTGTTATTAGTAATATGCCAATGTTGGCTCCTTAGTTTGACAAATGTATCATGGTAATATAAAATGTTAGCAATTGGGGAAATTGACTGAGGGGTAAAAAAGAACTCTCTGTACAGTCTTTGCAACTTTCCTTTCTACCTAAAATTATTTATCTGCATATATTTCAAGCCATTAGAATATCAACTTCATGAAGGCAGGGATTTGGGTTTGTTTAAATGGTTGCTACTTCTATGTATGTTGGGCAACGTCTGATTCAAAGTAGGTATTCAATAAATACTTGTGGATTAAGGTAGTTTTTATATTTGTATTTTTGTTTTCATTTTTTTAATTTCTTTTATTAATTTTATAACTTATTCTACTTGCCTTTGGTTTATTCTATTCTTTTTGTAAATTTTGAGTATGATACCTACTTAGATAATTGATTTTTATGTTTTTTCTTTCTCACTATAAGCTCTGAAGCCCTTAATTTAATCTCTAATTTCTGCATTATTATAATCTTATTATATATTTCCACTACTGTGCAATTGTAAATGTTTTCTAATTTTCTTCAGAATTTCTTTTTTTAATTTTCATATTTGTTATTTTTAGTTATACACGACAGTAGAATGTATTTTGACATATCATGCATCTGTGGTAGAATTTCTTTTTTGACCAAAATTTTTTTAGATTGGATATTTCAGAATTTCCATACATACCACGTTTTGTAGTTATCTTTTTGTCACTGATTTCTAATAACATGTAATGAGATATTGCTAGGGCTCTGTCTCATCAGGGCACTCAGACTGTGCACTGACTGCATTTGCAGCACTGAAAGGTCAGAGCAGGTCATGTTCAACCTCCATGCACCATTTGATGCTCTCTGCCATGATGCCAGCACCATAGTCTTGAACTTCCCAGACTGTAGAATCATGAGCTAAACAAACCTCTGTTCTATATAAATTATCCATTCTGTGGTCTTTAGCCATAGCAACGGATAATGGATTAAGGCCATGTTATCCTACCCTGGGCAGCCAGTTTGCAGAGATACTCTCTTCCTCTTGAGTAGGCTCTGATGATCTTTCTTGTCCTTTTCTGATGTGGATGTCCTCTTCTGACAGCATTTGCTGTGATATCTCATGTTGGCATAGATGCTTCTCACCCTGCTCAGGTCACATTCTGCTGGGATGCCCTCCTCACCTTGACCCCATCTGACATCTCTGCAGCCCCTGCATGGATGTCCTCCTTGCCCCATGGTGACGGTGGCTCTGTCTTCTTTATGGGACTATTATCCTTCTATACAGACAACTTATTTACCCCACCAGGGCTTTAATAACATTTTCTGGGCCTTTTGATTCTCCTCAGCTTTCCCTTCCCCCAACTAAGACTTTAGCACCAAGATTTACAGGGAGCAGAACATCTGCTTCTTTAACATGTATTCTTAGCCTAACAATCTAAAGTTAGTCAATGTATTTATCCTCCTCATAAACAGTACAGATGCTTTAAAATACCTTAAATCTGGTAATCTCTCCTTATTGGTATGCTATTGGCCAGCTTTTAGTCTTGGTTTTCACATGAACTTTCTTTTGGGTAGTATTTGTCCAGTGTACCCTTCTAGACCATATCCAGTCATGAGGTCTGTTACGAGACATCCTACAGTGCACCCAACTGCTCCTGCAGTAATGTTATCTGGTCCAAAATGCCTGTAGTGCTGAGACTGAGAAGCTGGGAAGGAGAATGATGGAATGGTAAGAGGAGGAAGTGCTAGCACTGAAGGGGGAATGGGGAATGAAGGGAGGCATGGGATGGGGGATCTCCACTAGGATGAAAAAAAGGGAGCAAGGAGGAAGGAATGACTGTTAGGAACAACCCTGAAGGAGAGAGTAGACACTATCAGGAACAAAGTTATCTGTATTAAGTTTAGTCAGAGGATTCCCGCCCCTCTGAACAGGGGAGATGGGGATAAAAATTCAAGTATGCCTATACACAGGTTTTGTACCTTGTGAGGAAAGAGAAGGTAAGGTCTTAAAGTTCTTGCTATTGGATTTTGGTCCTGTGGTGACATCTTGTTAGAAATCTGATGCATTCATGTTAGTTTGGGACCCACAATATGCAATACCTAAAATTGTAGTCAATCATACTGTAACATGGTAAGCAAGATATTTTTTAAAATTAGTGATATAGTAATATTTGTGCTTCTTTACCAACAGAGTAAATAACAAGCTCTAATAACACTGTAATAACTAGCATAATTTTGAAGAAATTATGAGTTTAAATCTATTTTGAGAGGTCTGCAGTAACTTTAATAGAATATGAAAACATTACTGATTTCTCCTGGTGACAAAAATCACAAATATTGCTATTGCCACTGTATGTTGCCTTCCCTCCTAATGAAGGAAATTCTCTATTTCAGCTGAAGATTGGTGAAAAGAAAAACATTATTTTTTTCTGCATCCAAGTTCCCGAGCCTTGGGTTAAGAAAACCTTCTCCTGGTCATCTCTCACTGTCGATCCCACTTGTCCTCCCTTGTCTTTCCTTGCTCCTTGGTTCCTAGTCTTTCCCATCCTCTCCTCTTCTGACTTTAGCCATGATTCACAAAGTGTTTTACCTGGCATCTGGAGTTAATTAGGTTTTGGATTTAGATCTGATTAGGACCAATGTCCTGACTGACATTGGCACTTTTCTTGCATGTGAATTTCGATAGTTTCTCCCTGGAGGTGGTATTTATCCTGTAATTGTGCTGTCTACCTAGCACTCTTCCTTAGCTCTGAGCAGAGGAGGTGCACATTTCTGGTCTCCTGGGAAGGAGAACCATCCACTCTAGATAGGTCCTCTCTAGAGAGGAGTAGGCTAGAAAATGGGATATGGGTTCAAAATAGCCCTTGAGGGAAAGTGAGTGGGGGCTGACACAGGACAGGTTGAGAAAATGATGTGAGGAATTCAGCTGAGGTCAGAAAACCTAAATTCACAATGGCTTCAATCTGAGGGGTTGTGGGATTCTCTCCAGTTGTGCTTGGCAGTCTTGGTGTAGGCATAGAGAAGATGGATTGCTGGAGGAATCTGGAGTTGGAGGTTGACAGTGGGTATGTGGCAGAAGGTAAAGGGTCCAGGAAATAGAAGGTGCTGACAAGAGAGGAGTTGAAATGATTCGCCATGGGGTCCTGGCTCAGCAGGGAGGAAAATGAAACCAGAGGGGGTTGATGGACTAACAGAGAATGGAAGGATCAAGGGAGTGGAGGTCTTGCTGAGGTCAACATGCTGGTGAAAAATTGGAATAGAGTGTGAGAGAGCTGGACCTCCTCTTCCCAGTTTCTACATGACTGTAATTAGTTAGTGCTGCTGTCATGCCCTCCCTAGTGTACATTTTAATGACTAAAAACATTATTACAAATGGGCACTAAATGTGCCATTAAAACAGTTCTACTCTACTTTCAAGTATGCTCAATGAAACGTACTGGACTCATTTGACTATTGGAATGAGAAAGAAAGGAGAAATATAAGGAGCAAGCCAAAAAAAAAAAAACATTAAAAAAGCAAAGTCACTTTTTGTAAATTGCTTAAAACCATTAAATAAATTAATCTGCTGTGGGATGTGTGCATGCATTTCATGGAGTTCCAATTTAGCAATTACTGTTCCTGCAGTGAAATCAATAAAATATGCATCCACAATCATACAGAGAAAACATGTCCAGGGATTTAAAATTTGGGTCTTGATTCAGAAAATAGTCTTAGATAAGGCTCACTAATTAAAAAGTATTGGGTTCAGCAGTAAACTGTGGTTGGTGAAAACATTTTTTTTTGTACTTTTATTTTTTAAATTGGTTGTTGTATATGGTACAAATATCAGAATGATAGAAAAGGTCTATGCTGAAAAGTCTCAGTCTCACCTTATCCCTGATCACCCTGTTTCCCTTATCTTGTTTTTTTATTCCTCTAGTGCTTCCTGTGCCAATCCAAGTACGTGTGTGTGTGTGTGTGTGTGTGTGTGTATTCTTAGGCCTTGCTGTTTTTGCATAGAGGTTTGCATATTGTAAACATTGTAAGCACCTTGGTTTTGTTTTCCACTTAACAATAGATCCAGAGATATTTACTAGTCAGTTTATAGATGTCTTTGTTTTTCAGTTATACAATATTCTGTGGTGTTGATGTGTCATAACTGATTTGGCTAATCCTGCCTGGGTACTGTTTAGTCTTTTCCCTATGTTTCATAAACTAAGTTATTTTATAAAGTTTCAAGTGTATCTACAGGGAATGTCTGAGACATATCTTCACCAGGTTAAAGGGTAACTGCATTTGTAATTTTGGTAGCTGTGGCCAGAATCTACTCCATAGGCATTTGTGCCCCCGCATATGCCTGCTAGTCTTAGGGTACTTACTTAGGGAACAATTTTAATATTAAGTTTATCTTCTAATGATGCACTTTGAGGTCAGAGACAGGTGATCTACAAAAGTGTGTCAGTAAATATCATGAAAGTAATGAACACGGCACCCTGGGCAAGAGCCTGTGCTACTACTTCATCTTGAACCAAATCTGTGAGGTTGGTTGTGTGGCACTGTGTAGGCACACAGTGTGATAATGCCACACTACCAACTCCAACAATTGTGGACTGGTTTTTACTTTACAAAGAGCTTCAGCATTCACCTATTTAACATACATTTATTAAGCACCTACTATGTAGGTCCCAGAGAAGGACAGGAATATTGCTTCTTTCTCTATTTTACATATAATCATCAAAATCTGCTCCCCAGAAGAGAATTTCAAAAAGCTTAGTATCCCCTTATATATTTTAAGTATAAATAGAATAGTTGATGGATTTCCACCATACATTAAATAGTTACCTTTTAAATAAAAATTTCAACTATTGAACTTTTAACTAAAATTATTACATCACTCTTTAAAATACATCCCATGGAATCTAAATACTGATTGGATATCAACCGTCACCTATTTAAAAATAACAAACTCTCCTTTAATAGGTTGAACATTTACATCATTCATTTATTTTTCTTCTGAAGTCATTTTCCATTCCATTTTTCCCAGGGAATTTTATCTTTATGTAATACATTTTATTATTGAAGTTCTTATAGACCATTGCATCACAATTCTTTACTAAAAAATATATATGTACATTGAAATTTTAATTAAATTGTTTTCCTCTAGTCTCAAGTTGTAAATGTTAAATATTATTGACTGAAATCACTCTTGTGACTATTAGGAGTATACAATTGGTAAAAATAACAAATATATTATATATTTTGATAAGTAGTTTTATAAACACAACTTTTATTGAAAATGTGTCTTGTTTAGATGTCTGAGGATATATTTATTTTATTAGTTCAAATAAAATTATTGAATTTTGGTTTAATGGAATTGTGAATGTCTTTGTATTTCTAGAACCAGATAAGGTTCAGCATTATTTCTATTCTTAGATTTCATCTTTATTAATGCAGACACTGAAAAATTTGTTCAGTAAATAAGAAGATTAGAGGGGAAGCAGTTTTATCCTAGTAACGTTTCTCAATTGTCTGAAATCCTGATACACTTCCAAACTAATAATCAAAAGTTATTTTTAATGATCCATTAGCCAACAATTCAATTCAGTTCATTCAATGTGGCAGAAAGGAAAGTCTTGGAAACATGAATAGTTTTTAATTGTCTGTTTGGCACTCTTGAGGTCTTCATGCCCTTGGTTAAAAAAAAATGTTTTTCTTAAGAAGGAAGAAATTAAAAAGGAAGTAAGAAATTGGAGTTGATTCTTTTTCTTTTTTTATTTATTTAAAAAAATAAATGACAGTGGAATGCATTACAATTCTTATTACACATATATACCACAATTTTTCATATCTCTGTTTATATATAAAGTATTTTGACACCCAATTCGTGTCTTCCTACATGTACTTTGGATAATGATGTCCATCACATTCCACCATCGTTGATAATCCCCTGCCCCCTTCTTTTCCCTCCCACCCCTCTTCCCTATCTAGAATTCATCTATTCCTCCCATGCTCCCCCTCTCTACCCCACTATGAATCAGCCTCCTTACATCAGAGAAAACATTCAGCGTTTGTTTTTTTGGGGGGATTGGCTAACTTCACTTAGCATTATCTTCTCCAACGCCATCCATTTACCTGCAAATGCCATGATTTTATTCTCTTTTATTGCTGAGTAAAATTCCATTGTGTATATTTGCCACATTTTTTTTTTTACCCATTCATTTATTGAAGGGCATCTAGGTTGGATTCACACTTCACACTTTAGCTATTGTGAATTGTGCTGCTATAAACATTGATGTGGCTGTGTCCCTGTAGTATGCTGTTTTTAAGTCTTTTGAGTATTGGTTGAGGAGAGGGATAGCTGGGTCAAATGGTGTTTCCATTCTCAGATTTCCAAGGAATCTCCAAACTGCTTTCCTATTGGCTGCACCAATTTGTAGCCCCACCAGCAATGTATGAGCGTACCTTTTCCCCCACATCCTTGCCAATGCTTATTGTTGTTTGTCTTCATAATAGTTGCCATTCTGACTGGAGTGAGATGATATCTTAGAGTGGTTTTGATTTGCAAGCTTTTTTCTCACAGGCAAAATTAGTTTTAGAAAAGAGTATACATAAAAGTTGAGGATCTGGAAACTGATTTCGTTAAAACCTCCCCTGATCACACATGCCCTGGAACATTCTAGTATATTTTTGGAAGTACACATGTTCCAGTTCAAAGACCTCGAGTGTATCTGTCTTCCCATAGAAAGAACACATTCGAAATCAGGTCAACAGGAGTGGAAGGCCAGAGTTCAGGAATAGCGCCAAACGAGGAACTGTCTAGAAACCTGGCAAGATGAGAGTGGAGAGAAGACAACACTGGCCATGGAGAAGTAGGTGAAAGCATATTCCTGTAAGAATGTTCTGGATTTTTTTATTTTTTATTTTTCAGTACTGAAGGTACTGTGCCCCTGAACTACATCCTCAGCCCTTTTGATTTTGTATTTCTTGAGACAGGTTTTATTTTTGAGACAGGGTGTCACTAAGTTGCTGGGTCTGACGTTGCACTCGTGATCCTTCTGTCTCAGCCTCCCACATCATAGCTGGAATCACAGGCATGCGCCACCGCACCTGACAATTGTAGACTTTTTAATGTGGTCTAGTACAGTCTAGACCATATAGTACAAGATGGGCTGGGTTCATTAAAGATTGCTGGAAAAACATAAAATCACCAGAAGATACCTTCTTACCAAGCCTCCTTGGTGGATTACACAGCAATCATTTATTTACAGGTCTACAATGGTGTTAAGAACTGAGATGGCCTGAAGTAAGAGAGTGTCCTGATTAGGAGCACAGGGCAGAGTGCTTTGCCTTGAGTCTGAATGAACTCAGGCAAGTCACTTAACTGCTCTAAGTATCATCTATTTGTGTCTGCAAATAATTGTACCTACTCTAGGTGGTTAATGTAAGAATTAGACAACGTAAACAAAGTAAAGCTATGAGGACAGGGCCATGTCATTCAATATTCAGTCCAAAATGCTAAGTTTGTTATATACAAAGTAATAGGGGGAAACAGCTATGTAGGTGGTAGGTGTTATTGACCCCATTTTACAGATGGGAAAGAGGAGGTCACCAGAATTTAAGTGATATGCTTAATGTTACCAGTCAGTAACTGGCAGAGTACAGATGTAACAGAGAATCAGAACATGGGAGTTCTTGTAGCCTCTTCAAGTTCAAGGATAGCATGCTGCTGGGTCCTGTAGACTAAAATATTCCTATCATTCAGCTGGGAGAACTGTTCTAGATGCACATTCAGCACCACTGTGTATGGCCAGGCCTTTTGGTGCCTGGCCTGTGAATATCTTACCAGGTCTTTAGGCAAGGGAGAACATCCTTCTATGCATGAAGGGCATTCCAAGGTCAACAGAGTGCTTCAAGCTCCATAAAGAACGCAACTATTTAAATGGGGTTCTTGTTAAAATAATAAAGCTCAAAAGGCCACTTTTAAAATGAGGGGTCACCTGGAGGGTTACCAGGAAAAGCCACATACCCCAGATGTGCTGTTTAACCTCCAGTTTTCATAAAATATACAGGAATCTATTTTTAATTATTTTACTTTTAGAAGATGGTGACTCTAACATTGTTTAAATAAATGAAGTCGATGCCTATTATTAGAAGCAAAGTATCTTGGATTTTACAGGTGCTGTGGCTGGTAGGAGCCCATTAACCAGAAGGCTCATTGAATGGATCACCGTTGTTTGCCAAATCATATAAACTCTTTGGAGTATGATAGAGTTCCAGGCATCCACTGTTGTGCATTAATAGTGGGGAGTACCTCAGTATATTTCCTTGTTTTGAATAAATTGTGGTATTAAATTCACAGCCTTCCCTCATCAGAAAGGGAAAATGATTTGACCCTCACATTCCTCGGAGCTGAACTCAAACTTTGGAGGCACACTTCAAAGCTCTGTAAATAATATGAGTAACACTTTGGACCCTTCTGAGGTGGGAGGGAAATTCCCTTTCAGAAGAACACCCAAGTCTTTAAAAAGAAATGGTCAGGTTTAAATATCTCACTGTTTTTCTTGCTGGAGACTCCATGCTGAGGATTTTATTTTCCTTTCCAAAGCTTCTGCTGCCCCAGTGCCTCTCACCAAGGCCAACTGGTGTTGGTGCGCAGGGCCAGCTTGCAGGTTTGCTGCAGCCAGTTTATTTGTGTTGTGGCTGGGGTGGGTTGAAGATTCCTTTATGATGCGGGAGGCTCCTCAAGTTTGGAATATCAATGGCACTTCAAAGGACTAGAGCTGTGAATTAGCAGTCAGGTTTCTTCTCAGGCCCCAGAATAGAATAAAATAACAACCAGAGATGTGTTTCAAGATAGGAAGAGGGGAGAATTTTCTGCAATGGTTCTGTTGGTAAAGTGGGCAGTCCAGGTCTTCATAGATGTCATGGGGCCTCTCTGGCCACTGGAGGCTGTCATGGATTTTGTAGAAGCCCCTTAAACTCCCAGATTGAATCTTAAACATAGTGCTGGGTACCTCTCCACATTGCCAAGTCTCCCCAGGTTCATTCATGTAACCCCTACTGAGCCTTAGAAAAAGGGTCACTCAAAACTGTGGAGCCTAATTTATTTATTTCCCAAAGGCCAAACACCATACTTATTTCAAGGTTTTCTGGAGTATTTATTTTTTTTCCTAAAACCTCACCCCTTGTCTTTCTCCTCCGTATGGTGTGCTACAGTAAAGCTAAGGAAGACAGAACGTTAGGGATTTTTTTTTCCACAAGTCTCCAATATGAGTCAGCAACAGTCCTGCTACAGTCAGGCAAATAAAACCAAACAAAGCAGAATCCTGAGCCCTCTCATCATTTTGCTATGTGGTTATGTTTCCATAGAGAGACAATCAATTCAACTGGGGATAGACAAAGGATTTACAGTTTGGTGAATCATCACCCTGTGTCTGTGCCTCTTTCCAATTTGTATTGGAAAGAAAATTAAAAATGTGCACAGTGGGGAGGCTCGAGACGGCAGGAGTATTCATAGTGACGTGTGTCTATCTGGTGTCCATGGTCATGGTCAAGCACTCAGCCCTGGTGTTTTTCTGATGTAGTTTTGGCTGCCACCCCTCCTCCTTTAGGAAAGGACTACATCTTCAGAGGCAAGGGTGGGAAGTTCCCTGGATCCAGACTTACCTACACCTGCAGGTAATAACTTGACCTTGACCTCCCAGGTGCCTGATTTACTTATTATTCCTGTTGGCTGAAGTTGAGTGGCAATGCCCTTGTATACCATGACCTCCTTTAAATGGTGTTGCTTTCTGTTTTCAGTCATTCATGTTCCTATAGGCATTTGGATTTGTAGCCTCTCCTCCAGAATCTCACCTCTTTGGCATTCACTTGGCTGGTTTCACTTGGAATACTCTGTCTCTCTCTGTATTTGGCTGACTCTGAATAAGGTCTTTCTGATGCTGCTAGTCTTTGTCATCCTTAGCCTTCTCTTGGAATCTTGCATATTCCCATCATAGCTCCTATTTTGCTGCCTATAGCTACCCTCCCTGGATTAGAAGCTGATAGTGCAGAGATTGCTTCTGTTTTGTTCATTTTTGTATGCTGACTACTTAGTACAGCACCTAGAATCTAGTAGATACTCAATAAAAGTTTTTCATTAATTAATTAACAAATTAGCTCATCAATCAGTTAATGTGAAGCTTGAACTTCACTCTGAATTTCAGAGGATCATTAAAAAATTTCTCCCAATATTTGCCAAATTTCAAACATTGAAATGTTGAAAGAATGGCATAATGAGCAGCCCTGCAGTCTCCTTTTAGTTCAATAATCATGAATATTATTGCCAAGTTATTTTAATCTTTTTCTGTATACAAATGGATGATTTTTGCTTAACTATCAGAAAGTATGTGGCAGATATCATGATACTTTACCCTTAAGTCTTCTGCACTCAGCATTGAAAAAAGAACTTAAAACATTGTTCTTTTGTATAACACAGCACCATTATCACACCTAAGAAAATTCATAATTTTACAATGTCATCTAATGTTCAGTACATATTTAAATCACACCAAATTTCTCTACATATTATCTTTTTAAAAAAATTGAGGTGAAATTCACATATACTCATAACAGAAAATTAATCATTATTTCAACATGTACAATCGAGGGGCATTTAGAACATTGACAGTGTTATACAACCATGTCTTCTATCAAGTTCCAAACCATTTTCATCACCCCCGAAAGGAGATGCTTAAGCAATCACTACCCATTCTCCTCTCCCCCAGTCCCTCACAACTGCTAATTCCTACCTCTATAAATTAACTTGTTCAGGATAGAATATATAATGAAATAGTAAAATATGTAATCCTCTGTTTCCCACCAAATGGTCTTAAAGCTATTCTTTTAGGAAGAAATTTTGAAATAAGAATAGAAATAAAAAGCTATGTATGCAATACTCTTTACTTCAAGGATTATTTTTAAAATTGCAATATTACTTGATCTCAAGCCTTCCTCATCATCCTGATATCTATTACCCACTTACAACAAAGAAAAACATCTGCATGAGCTGAGACTCACAGGCTGCACTTCAGGAAAAGGGGCAAAGGATTTTGCCCCCATTCTGTTTTTGTATCTCTTTGAGATATTAGGAATGGCTGCCAGGCTGAAGCCAGACTATGAACTGGTCTCCATGGTTAGTCTACAGGTGTGCCGCAGAGAGGGAGTAGTGGAGACATTGATTACAGGCTCGGCTGTGTCAGAGTAACCCAGAGATGATGTGAGGGGCAGGGCTCTAGTTAAAATGGAAGCACTCTCTCTTCAGGACTAATTCTACAGACCAATATGAATCAGTTATTGTCTTGGCCCCAATTGTCAAAGAAATAGTCTGCGAGTTTCTTTGCTCTTTAAAAGAAAGCACATTTGAGAGATACAGTAAGAATCCCTCCCTTTCTAGCCCACCTTCCTTATCCACTTTCTGGTGATTATGCACGGTGACTTCCTGTGCTCAGTAGTTATTTTGAGGGCCTCTCCTGGCTCAATGTCAGCTCAGAACTAACCTTTATTGCCTTTTTCCTGGTCATAACAGCTTGAAAGAGTACTGGGGGGGATCTACGGGTTTGAAGGAAGTCCTTGGCTTAGAGCTTACAATTCTATTAAGTAACTCTGCATGCTTTTAAATTGGTAATATGCAATCCTCCTGCCTCAGCCTCCTGATTATAGGTGTGTACCATTTAAACTGTGATCCTCCTGCCCTGCTGTCTCAAAATTAAAAATAATAATAATAAAAAGGGCTGGGGATGTTTAAACTCAGTGGTTAAGCAACCCTGAGTTCCATCCCTGGTATGAAAAAAAAAATTGTTCCTTTGCCCAATCCATTACAGCTGTCCTTATTTGATTGTACAATTATTTCTCATTGAATTTAGATACTGGAAATTTTTCAACAAAGTGTTCCAAGGAACCACAGTGGTTCAACTGGACTTGGCATTCAAAAGGAAACTTTTTTTCTTCCCATTCCTGTAGAATGTTTTCCCAATTCTCTGTCTGAATAAACATACCTTGAGTATCAGAACTTAAGGGATCTTTCAACAGGAGACCAAGAACGTTTATGTGTTTATTGGTTAAACTCCCATCTTCAGCAAGTATTTAAAATGCTAATCCTATAGCTTGATGGGTAATGACTCCAAATTTATAGCAAAAAATAATTATGTGAGGAGGAAGTGCTATACGCAATTATTATTCAAAAGTAGACTTGTGCAAATTTGCATGCCAAGATGCTTTACCTCCCCAGAGGTCTGATATGGGAAATGATGTGGCATATCTTTTCTAGGATAAAATTTATTATGGGGTCTTATTTTTTTTAGGTCATATTAAGTGACAGGGAAATGTTATACACACTGCTAAACACGAAAATCATTAAAAGGATGAGGGTGGGGGCGGGGCGGACACCACAGTGGAAAGTGAAAGAAAATTCTGTACGGATCTTTGAGACCAGAATCATCAGAGGCCATATTACTCTGCTCCTTGGTACTTGTGCCCCAGACACTAAAGTTTATACAGCCTGCTTCCTGATAACTGGTATTTTCATGGGAGCAAGAGTAAGAGTCTGTGACCTGAAGTAAAATAAAAATGAAGTTTTTAGTCTTCCCTTTAGTCCTTTTTCATGTTGTTAAGTTGCCCTTGGTTTCAGTGTCTGTGTATTTGATGATTATTTGATGAGGAAGAAATAAAAATTTTAATCTGATTGAACCACTGAGTAAAAATCATTTATTCAGGGGGAAAAAAAAAGTTCTCTGTTTTTTGTCTTTTTTGTTTCTCATCTACTCTGAATTGTGTTAATTTGCCTTTTTTTTTTTGAGCTTTATAGGTCACCTTAAATATATATGGGGACAATCAATAGAAGGAGCAGAAATAATAGCAACAAGCTACAATTTGTAGAACAATTGAAGGCTCACTTTGTTTTAGGCACTGTTCTATATACTTAAATGTCATTTTATTTGAATGCTATTTTATTTTTAATCTTCCCACAGTTCTATAAAGTAGGCATTTTAAATTTTGTTTTATAAAGGAGGGAAACTAAATATGACTGATAAACACTTATTGGGGATTTGAACTTAGATCTTAGTGATCCTGACACCAGAGTCCTCAACAGCTGCAGTGATATCTCTATGAGCAAGTAACTGTGGGCCTCTGCCACTGTGTTTTCCTTCATGGGCCACTTGGATCAGAAGCTGTTTGCTTTTTCTGATGAATCTTCCATTGCAAGATGAGTCCCATTGGATTCCCCAGGATGACTGATTTAAGATACACTCTATTTTAAAACATTCTACACTATCACTTCTGGGTATTATTATGTTAAAAATAAATTTAGGAAAGTAATTTGTCTGACTCTGCTATTTGCTAAAAATTTGTTTTTTCACAACTAAGTTTGCTTAATATGAAAAAAAGCACCAAACCTTGATATGACCAATGCCAAGAAAAGTAACAAAATAACTATTTATGGTGTATCTACATTTTCACACTGTCCATTAGCCACTTTGTTTTATATGGCCAGCAGATGTTGGGACATACAGCACCTGCTAAGACAACTTGATTCTTTATGGCCCCAGCCTGGTCCCATCTCTGTGGGATTTTATGTCCCCCCTGCCACCCCCTGGGGCCCAGCGGAATCTGTGCTCTCAGTTCATTAGTGCAGCCAGAGTCTGTGGTGGGTCTTAGATGCTCCATTCAAGAGAATCTGCTGGGTCTGCTTTGATAGTGCAGCCAGGCAACTGCGGGTTGCAATGTGAAAAATGCCAGAGGCTTCTTTTCTGTGTAGGAAAAAAAAAATCATCTGAAAGCCCAATGGCAGGAGAAAAGCACAAGTTTTCTTGCCATAAACCCTTATAAACAAGTTGGGAAAGAAGGTTTAGACAACAAATGTGCCCTCTTTCTGTCTGCCCTCTCTTAGATGAATGCACCTGCATTTGGGAAAACTGCCTCTGCCATTCTTCCTTCATTGCAGAAGTTATGGAGACAGGTTTACTATATTTTCTGAGAGACATGCCAACCTATTCAATGCTCCTCAATTAGAACTCATACTGGAGAAGCAATTAAGGCCATATCTATCCAAGAAAGTTCAATGGAAGCCCGAGGCAATATCTGAGGTTGTAAACAACCAGTCCAGACTCAGATGCCCTTACCACCTCACTTTTCTTATAGACCATTCCCAAATAAGAGGAATAATTTAATCTCAATGAACCTCTCAGTTCTTAACTGCTCTTTTCTGCTTAAAGGAAGCTTAAAATGGAATGAAAAAAAATATTAGTTGGTGTGTGGGTGCAGGATTATAATGACCAAAAGGATAATCCTGAGAATCATTTAAACATTTTTAAGAAAAAGCATTAAGAATATACAAATGTCATGAAGTCATAAGATATGCATATAAAATGATTATTAGAGAACATTTTGGTTTATTATTTCATAATCACATTTCTTACATGTTACAAAGTGTTCAGCATGATACTTATTTCATTCTTGCTTTTCTACTATTTATATTTACTGTTATTTGTGATGGGAGGAGTATAAAGTAAGGGAGGGAGAAATTGATAAAAACAAGTGAAAAGGGGATGAAGTTGGTGAGTTGACCTCCTCTTCCTCCTCAGCCATAAATTTTAATTTCTGAGCCACAAGAGGAGATTCCTATTTGAGCTCTGGAAAAATCCTGTCCAAGTCTTTAAGATATTTCAGGTAGAGTACTCCAGTACTGAGGAACAGCAGTGCCAAAAGAGTCTTAAGTAGTAAGATCTTATCTTTATTCTGTTTTCTTGTTCTGGCCTTCTAGTATGTTCAAATGAGCTATTATTACAAATCTACCCCACCATATGCATGGCATCCTTTCACCATGTGTAGATAAAGAGATGCTTCCACTTGAACAAAAGCTGCTAGTTAACTGTTCTTCAGTTGAGCTTTGTTTGTTCTAAAATACTGACGGCTTCTTTCCTTTTCTGCCTGTCTTTTAGAGCTAAGGACTGGATATATTGACTTTACCTACAGGATTCACTATGTTTTTCTTCTGCACTGCTCACAAAAATATAAAATGGCAAGGAAGAGTTATATCATAAAAGTAATATAAGAGTTTCTAGAAGAACCAGGGAAAAGGAGAGCAAATATGGTGTTCTATGGTACAATGGTTTCTTTTGAAACTGTCTTGCTGATCAGCCACAGCATAGAGTGAGCCTTGCAGAGGACCAGTGGTAGTGCTCAAAGTAAGACAAAGTAAGAAGTGTGAACTCAGGTGGGTTCAGGCACTTTTTTTTTTTGAACTTGTGTTCATAGGAAGGAAAACCCATGGGGATTGTAGTTTTTCTCTAAGCTAACAATAAAATAATTTTGCAAAATGATGAATAAAATTTCCAATTGCAAAGGGAGATGTGAATATTAGCATATAGATTTTTATATTTTTTGGAGGAAGGAAGGACTTTGGCAGTGAATAATTATATATGACTATAGTTTCTCCAACAAATAAAGCAAAACTGGTTGCCTTGTTGAAATGTATTTATGTAAAAGCTTTTGGGGACCAAAACTGAGAACATTGTGACACGGCTCTTGGAATGACTTGTTCTGGTTGAGAGGCCCTGCTTTGCTGCTAGTAACTAAGTTTGTATAATCACTTAACTATTTCATTATAAAGCAATCCCTCATGCTTTATTTGTTAGAAAAGCTATAGCACAGAGCACTAAAAACAAACCAAACAAAAAGAAATGCTGAAAAAAACTCTTAATTCCTTGCTTGCATAACAAATTGAAAAACAGATAAACTGTCTTTGGGCAATTCCAAAAATATAAAATTCAAATGGCCAATGAAGTTAAAGAAAATATAAGCAAGTTCCAGTAATTAATTAAAAACAAATCAGCAGCCTCCTATTTTCTTGCTTATCAATCAGAAAAAGTTTCAAAGACAATAATGATTACTACTGATGAGAGCAGGACACAAATTAATACCAAACAACTCATTGGGGGACTTGACTTAGAAGTTCAAGTGTTTTTTCACTTGGGTAATTAAACTTTTAATACATTCTGAAGAACTAAAAATGTGCATTGTGATTGATGTTTCTTAAGCACAGTATTTCTGATATAAAAAATTAAAAATAAGCTACATGTCCTACAAGAGGGGTCTATTTAACAATTTATTGTGTATTCATATTCAGAAATATAATGCCATTTTGAAGATTGATAAGGCAATATAATATTCAATGCCATGGAAAAGTTCAGAGTATGAAAGTGAAAACAAAGGCAGGCTACAAAACAATACCCACATGATGCATAAAAACATTGAAAAGTTAATAGTAATTATTTTAGGGGTTACATAAATTATGCATAATTTTTGCTTTATTTGTGTTTTCATGAATTTCCCAAAATTTCAGCATCAACCACATTACTTACTATGTAATCTAAATAAAAATAAATAAACGATATGGAAATAGTCTGAATGTGTATGTTTACCTGGGGGCACTTAAACTTTGTGGAACTGAAACAATTCAATTGAGTGGACTTAAGGTTAGCTCTGTGAGTCCATGATATCAGGTTTTTCAGCAATAGTAGCATCTTCAGTTAAATTCTTGTCATTTTGGCTAACAGGTATTGAAGGATAAAGTAAAAGGCATTATTCATTTTTAAGCATCTGGCACATTTCCAAAACACTGAGTCAATTTAATGTAATTAGTTTTTCATAATTATAATTTCAGAAGTGCTTCAACTTCAGTTTCAACTAATCTTTAGTCAGCTCCTTATATTTCCTGCTGTGAACTTGGGGGCTTAAAGGACAGTAAACAAACATTTAGGCACATTGGATACCTGCTATTTAAAGAAACCTGTGGAGAATATTTATTTGAAGTTCTCTTCTGGTAATAGAAGTAACAGCCACTAATGTCTGTTCTGTTAGTTTCTTTGCTTAAAGTGAGGTCCACTGGCATTTTGGGTTGTCAGTTTCCTCTGAATGGCTCTTGGCCACAAGCCACAGTGACTTTTTGGGGAGATCAATGACAATAGCAAGATGGTCCCAGAAGGTGCAGTAAGACTAACAATTATGCTGTGTCCCAAAGAACTGGGGTTGTGATGTGGCTCTGTTTTCACCTACTGTGGGTAGCTTTGGGAAATTATTTACATCTTTGTCCCTAAGGTTCAAGTGCATTTCTGTTTGTCTTTCTAAATTGCCTATGCCTCTTGAACCATTGTTTGGTCTTATTTCAGTGATGACGTTCATTCTCCTACTCAAGTATTGCTTAGCTTCCAAGAGCAGATGAGATAGGGAACATTCAGAGTGGTATGGCCATAGATGATGACTGTTATTCTGATGAGTGATATAATGTGTAAAATCTGTATCTTCTAATCTTCAAACACCTCAAGGAAATTGCTTTAAATAATGTATGTGTGTGTTTTAGTCAACTTTTCATTTCTGTGACTAAAAGACCCAATCAGAACAATTTCAGAGGAGGAAAAGTTTATTAGGGGCTCACAGTTTCAAAGGTCTCAATCCATAGACAGCAGGCTCCATTCCTTGGGGCTCAATGTGAGACATCATGGCAGAAGAGTCTGGCAGAGAGAAGAAGCTCACATGATGATCAGAAAGCAAAGAGAGAGAGAGAGAGAGAGAGAGAGAGAGAGAGAGAGAGATCTCCACTTGCCAGGTACAAATATATACACCAAAGCCATGCTTCCACCTCCAGCCACACCCCACCTGCCTTCAGTTACCACTCAATTAATTCCATCAGGTGATTAATTCACTGATTGGGTTAAGGCTTTCATAATCCAATCATTTCTTCTCTGAACTTTCTTGCATTGTCTCGCACAAGAGCTTTTGGGAGGCACCTCACATCCAAAACATAAGAATATGTGTGTGTGTGTGTGTGTGTGTGTGTGTGTATTTTTGTGGTCCTAGGGATTGAACCCAGGGCCACAGGGCCATCTATATGCTAGGCAAGCGCACTACCACTGAGCTATGTTCCCAGCCTGAATTTTGTTTCTGTTACCGTGTGTGTGTGTGTGTGTGTGTGTGTGAATTTCAAAACTAGGGATTGAACCAAGGGCTTTGTGCATGGCATGTCAGGCAAGTACTCTGTCATTGAACTATATTCCCAGCTCTGCTTTAAATAGTATTAAGATAGGATTAGCACCATTTGACCCAGCTATCCCACTCCTTGGTTTATACCCAAGGGCTTGAAAACAGCATACTATAGGAATATAGCCACATCAATGTTTATAGCAGCGCAATTCACAATAGCTAAACTGTGGAGCCAACTTAGATGCCCTTCAATAGATGAATGGATAAAGAAACTGTGGTGTACATTTATATACACAATGGAATATTACTCAGCAATAAAAGAGAATAAAATCACGGCATTTGCAGGTAAATGGATGGAACTGGAGAAGATAATGCTAAGTGAAGTTAGCCAATTCCCCCGCCCCCACCAAAAAAAATGCTGAGTGTTTTCTCTGATATAAGGAGGCTGATTCATAGTGGGGTTGGTAGGGGGAGCATGGGAGTTTTAGATGAACTCTAGATAGGGCAGAGGGGTGGGAGGGGAAGGGAGGGGGGAAATAGAGGTAAAAAAATGGTGGAATGAGATGCATGTCATTACCATAAGTACATTTATGAAGACACGAATGGTGTGAATATACTTTATATACAACGAGAGATATGAAAAATTGTGCTCTATATGTGTAATATGAATTATAATGCATTCTGCCTTCATATATAACAAATTAGAATAAAAAAATTAAAAACATAGGATTAGGATAAAAGGAATTGTTTTTAAATATTTTATTCTTTCTCCTGTGTTGCCTGAGTTAATTTTATATATGCTATAAGTTAGATATATGCATGTAATTTTTAAGAAATTTTATTTAACCATTTTACTTTCTGGACTATTGATTTTTCTTTTCAAGTTGTCAGGTAACATCCTCTGGCATAGAACCTATGTGTACTCTGATGATTCTCTTGGAACATAGAATAGCAACTTCTAGAAGCCTGCCAGTAGCCTGATTCCTTCCAGGGTCCACCAGGTGCCAAGTCTGCAAGAAATATGCAGCAGCATAGTTCTGGTGGCCAGTATCATACCTTCAGTCATTCCTGATTGACTCAAAGAATGGGGTAGGGAGAAGGTCAGGGCCAAAGAGAGAATTATATAGAGATAATATTCCTGAAGCCTAATACTTCCCAGAAGACTCTGATCGTACATGAGCAGTAAGGTTTTCATAGGAGCTAATAGAAAAAGAGCAGGTAAAGTCATGAGCATTGAGGCTCAGACCTCAATTTGATCACCTTTCTTGTCTATGTCTAAAATGAACAATGTTAAGTATCTTCTAGTAGAAAAGTCTGTCTCATGGATAGACCAATGGTTTTCATTAAAAAATAAAATTTTCACAGCAGAATAAAATAGACATTATTATTGCTGTATGTATATACGTGACTGTATGACCAATGTGATTTCTGCAACCTTTACACTCAGAAAAATGAGAAATTATACCCCATCTGATTCAAATGTATGATATGTCAAGATCATTGTACTGTCATGTGTAACTAATTAAAACAAATTAAAAAAGAAAAGAAATAAAATTTTCTATTTTAAACATGATTGTTACATTCATAGGTTTTGATTTTGTAAACCAAGGTAAATAGCATGTTTTTATATCAGCTGTTAAGGCGGAAATACTTAAATAGTGTCTCTTGGGGAGGGAGGAAATATGGGAGGTACATTAGAACAAATTAAAGTTCAACTCTGGAAGGTGCCAAAGCTTCTACCACTTTTGAAATGTTTGTGACTTTTCATTCATTCATATACTTACTATTTGTATTTTATTTCAAAAAATATTCAAGTGAGATGACAAGAAATGGTAAGCTGTCCAATTAAAATAAGAAAAGTGAATGCAGAGTTCTCTAAGAAATTAAAGGAAAGATTATTGCTATGAGGGGTTGCCCAGTAATTGTGCTCCATGGTGTTTGTTCCAGCATTATTCATGGCAGTGAAAAACGTGTAAGAGCTGAATCTCCAAAATTAAGGGGTTTTCAACATGGGCATCATTGACATTTTAGTCAAGGTAATTTTTATGGAGGCTTTCCTGTGCATTGTAGGATGCTTAACAGTATCCATGGTGTCTATCCCCAGGTACCTGCAGTGCCTGGGTTAAATATATGAGTTATTTGATCTTTTCAGAGATGCCATAAACAGTTATAACCAACTAGGAACAGAAATTGATTTATTCTGGAGAACAGAAGTCCAAAATTCAAGCATTGATCATATTGGTTCCTTTTGGTGGTTCTAAGGGACAATCTGTTACATGCCTCTCTCTTAGCTTCTGATGGTTGCTAGAAAATCTTAAAGTTCTTTGGCTTACATTCATTTCTCTAAGCTTCCTTTCTTTCTTCACATAGCATTCTTCCTTAAGTTTCCCCTGCCTTTTAAAAATAAGACACCAGTTATTGGATTAGGGATCATTCTAACCCAGTGTGACTCAACTTAGTTACACTTGTAAAGACAATATTTCTAAAGAAGGTCATATTCACAGATACCAGGGGTTGAGACTTGAACATGCCTTTTTGAGGGATACAATTCAACCCACAGCAAGAATACATTGTAAAGTTCTTTAAATGTTGATACTGCCAAACTGTCATTCAATGACTGATAACAGTTTTTGTTTAGAAATAGAGGCATCATAATATACGTAAAGCATTTCTCAACTGTCCTTGAGGAAAACACGTGATGTCCCCGTGAACTTGAATGCACATGCTTCAGATAAGATGTAAAATGTCCTATCTTTGTAATTGTGTGTGAGTGTGTGTGCACACAAGTATGTTGTGTGTGTGTAATTTCTATAGTAGATAGCGAGTTTTCAAATCAATGAAAATGTATTTTTTTTACCTTAATAAAATTTTCATATGATGGGTGCTTCAAACCTCTGTAATTCTTGAAAGATGGGTGTGTGTATTTTGTCTAAATATTTGGCTTATAGTAAATGGTGGGACGAGACCAAACCAAACCAGGAGAAACTTGTAGTTTGGTTTCTTGCTGGGGAAAAAAAGTGAAGTATTTGGCCTGTTTTTGACACAGTCCTACTTAATGCACTTAATCCTGACTTTGGGGAATACTTGGTCAGTTCTTGCATTACTTCTTTGAGACCCTGGAAACCCAGCTACATCCTCTGTTTGAAGACAGGAGTTTTGTCTGGAGGGGAAAACACACAAACATACAAACAAAAACTGGTGAGTTTTCACATTAAATTATCATTTCAGGAAAGAGATTGGAATATCTTAGAGTGGGGAGGGAACATGTCACTCTTTCTCTGAAGCCAAATAAGAAGTTTGAGCCAAACTTTTGGAGACTCAAATGCCTAGAAATTTCTGTTTCTAGGATTCTCCTCCCACTTGGAGAACCTTAGAAAAGCTTACCTGGTAGTTAACAAATAATTGTATATTGATCCATTTGGTGGTTGTTTTGTTTTGGCTTTTGGACTGGGGATTGAATCCACATGCTTTTTACCACAGAGCTATATCCCCAGCCCATTTTGTGTTTTATTTATTTATTTTTTGGAGACAGGGTCTGGCTCAGTTGCTTAGGTCCTTGCTAAACTGCTGAGGCTGGCCTTGAACTTGCCATCTTCCTGCCTCAGCCTCCAAGTTGCTGGGATTATAGGCTGGTACCACCATGACTGATTTATTATACCTGATATATTAACCATAAGCTTTAATTAAAATCCTGTGTAATATTACAACCTGATTTTAGTTGGATTTCAGGGAGGTGAGGAAGGGGTTTGTGCTTGTGTAAGGACAGAGGAATAAGGGAGCATGTCTTCTTCACCAGCCTTGCTTCTTCTCCTGGAAGCCTGGTCAATGACAGCTATGTTTTTTTCAAGGAGAAAAGGGGTCCAGGTGTCTTTTCTTCATATTTTATTTTTTAAATGTTCTTATTTCTGACAACATTAATTTTTTACTTTTTAATTTTTTTAAAGTTTTATTTTCTTTACATCTCTCTGGGTGTCATTGAGTGAGGGTCTGTGCCAGAACAGAAAGCCATGGTTAGAAGACAGCTAACAGTGCAGGCATAGGCTATGATGACAAATAATACCTAGGACAGTTTTTAAGAATGGATAGGCAACCTTCATTACCCAGTTAGAATTGGGTAATAAAATCTGAACATCCTGCATTTCAAGTTGGGAAGATAATTGTTTTTTTAGCATTAAGGAATAAGTGATCTCTGGAAGTTGGAGAAATTGGAAACATAGTAATTATATAAATTGCAGTGTGTCTATGTAGCTAAAATTATTTAAAACTGTTTAAATCATATTACTGAAAATTTGTTAATAACAAAGATATGCTTTTTGGATGTAATGTGAAATTAAGAAAGATCTTCAATTGTATACACAACTTGATTCTAAAGTATGGTAATAAAGAGTACACCAAAATGTCAAGATCTTAACACTGATTATTTAGAAGTGGAGGAGTTACAGGTGATTTTTGTCCACTCTGTTGTCCTTCCGTATGTTTTCCCACATTTTCAATGAACATGCATGAATTTAAGAATCAGGAGAACCCAACTACTATGTGTGACCGTTAAGCTCTAATAATTAAAAAAAAGGATGTTACATTTGTACAAAAATAATTAAAATTATTAAAATATTTTAAGTGAAAAAAAGGGATAGTCCAAATGGCCTCTAGTTACCTTTTTGCCTTAACATTGAGACTCTAAAATGTAAGATTTATACCAACAAATCCATTATTCATGCAATCATTATTGATTAAATACTTTTTATATGAAAAACGATGTGCTTGATATTAAAGACTTCCATTTAAAAAAAAAGAATCAGGGGAAAAACTATTCATTATAGAAAACAAAAGTTAGTTCTGCTGCCAAAGCACAGGAGAAAATACAGTGGGCAATAGCATTTGTATTAGTACTCAAAGAAAGCTAGTTTTCCCAGCAATCACTAAATAGCTAGTCCTGATGGGGTAGGTATTCTCCTATCAGGGGATGAAACCTGCTATCTCTGAGCCATGAGGTTACTGGAGGTGAGCACTCCTGGATTTCCTTTGCACTTGGCTCCCACCGCCTTCTTGCCCTAAGTTAGCTTCTTTTGTAGGCAAAGTAGCCACCCAGAAGCTGTAATGGCAGCCTTACTACCAGTGAAATCCCACATGACAAATTCGTCCTTTGTGCTGATACAATTGACCTGTCACCTCATTTTTACAGCTAATTAGCTCTTTAGTAAGCGATGGCTAGTGTCAGAGGTCATCTGATACCTGATTCTGGTAAATTGACCGTAAATATTACTGTCCATCTGTATTTGCTGTTCAAAAACTCTGCTTAGTTACCAGATTTGAAACTCCTATTGTAAGAGATTCTGCTTATTTTTGTTGACAAGATAAAGTTTCCAGATAATGCTCATGAGCCTTAGCATCTCCTGAAGTTACTGAGGTTGCATCAATTAGGATTTGCATTTGGTCATGACTTCCATGGGGGCACAACACGATTTCCCACTTTCCCCAGTTTCTTTTGGTTGCTTCTCTGAATTAAAAAGTCACCAGAGAAACTCTTGTTCTGATTCTGTTCATTCCTATTACAACTTCTAGGATTTATTGCTTTATAACAATAACACCCATAATACTAAAAGCAGCTAGTAATTTTCCAGGAGTCACTATACTCTAAGGACTGAAAGCTTCATATGTTAAATTTTTAAATTCTAACAACATGATATGGAGATATTTTTAATCCCTAAATAATGGATGAAGTAAATGAAGCTTGGTGAGGTTCAATTTTTGCTCCATAGTAAACAAATATATAGAGGATCAAAACTATGCCTAGGTCTGCCTGGCTTCTGACCTACATTGGATCTCTTAACCCTGAAGTTGTATAGCCTCATGAATCTAGCTATGAACATGTGTGGCTTGTTAAAATATTAATTATAAAAATATCCACAAAGCAAAACATGTGCCTGAATTATCATTCTTTATTGGATATTTAGAGACTAGGAAAATCCAGAAAATACACAATAGCAATGACAAAATCAGGTTAGTCTTGGTTTGGAAGGGAGTTAGATAATCTGGAATGAGACTAGCAATCAGAACTGAACGGGCTGAGTCTGTGGGCAGTGTGTCTTCTCTCTGGTTCTACTTGGAAGCCCAGTGACAGCATGCACTGAATTGTTCGAGTGTATACAGGAACAAGGCAAAAGGCTGTACTGTCAGATGGAAACAGGTGAAAAGCATAAGATTTTTACATCAGAAAGAGTGAATGAAGGACAGATTGCTGCTGTGTCCCTTAAATGGTGGCAAACATATTTCTGCATTGCCAAGACACTTGTTTCTAAACCCAAAGTGTGTTTCCAGAGAATTTAGTACCCTTCAGCACTCCCTCCCCACTACATCCCACCTCTTCCTGAGGGAGAGTGTAATGAGGAAGCCTTCTTGGAAGGCTTATTAAAAGGATTAGGTCATCGATCACTAATGAGATGTCCAGGATTCAGTAACAAGTAGACAGCATCTCAGACCCAAGGATAGCCAAGTGTGTACAGAAATAGCAAAAGAAATCAAGGAATACAGAGACTGCAATTTCCTTTATGATAGGCCAAAGAGATATAGTAACAGTGTTGATAATAATAAAGATATAAAATGAGCCAGATTTCACTTTTTCTTTAGAGCAGACCAGAACCGGATGTACCGGACTGCTATGTAGATTCGGATTGCAGACTTAAAAATTTGAGAGGTCAGGTATGCAAATGTGGGAGTACAGCATAATCAATCAGCCAACCCCTAAGTGTATTGAGTAGCCCTGTGTAATACAGTCAGCACTGTGTGTAATGCCAAATGATGACGCAGTTTTTGACCTCATCTAAAGAGGCAAAGAAGGTGTAGGGGAGACAAGTGCAGGGACCAGATGCTTCATCGTGAAGCTGCAGTTGAAGAAGACACCATCTAGGCAGGGGGATTTTTAGAAGCCAGCTTCAATTAGGAGGAAAGAGATTTTGATAGGGAACCAAGAGATTTTCACACTATATTCCTGGCTTGGCCGTGGTAGCTGCGAGATCACGAATAGGCAGATTTCTCTCTCAGGGCCTGTCTCAGTATTTCATCTGTAAAATGAGTGAATCAGAGACAGTGATTGCTAAGTTCTTTCCAGGGCTAATATTAGTATTTATTAATATTAATTTTATATTAAGAAAGGGAAGACCTATGACCTAAACCATTGGAAGATATGTCTCAGAAATGGGGTAGAAAGGACCAGGCATGGACCGAGTATGTGTGTGTGTGTGCATGTGTGTGTGCACTTGGAGGTGTGAGGCTCATGAGAAGTGGGAGGGGAGACAGGAGAAAAATCACACCTGGTAAAAATGGAGAAGGGAGGCATGCATAGATATGACAGCTGATGCCAGTCATTCTAAACCTCAGCTCCTTGACATGACGCAACTGCACACTTAATCAAGCCAAAAAACAAGAAGTCACATTTGATTCCCCTCTTTCCCTTCCTAATCACATCTAAGTCCATGAAGAATATATGCTCAGCTCAATTGACTTCTCTCCCTCTCTATCATCAGCAACTTAGTCTGGCTGCCAACATCTTTCTTTTGGAAAAAAAAAGCAATAGCATTGAAACTGATCTCTCAAGTCTGTCTACTTTAGAGTTAGTCTCCTATGAAGGAGCCAGAGCAATCTTTAAAAATTATCAATGGATCCTGTCACTCTTCTGCCTGAAGCCCTCTAAGGGCTTTGCATTGCGCTTAGAGTAAAAGCCATTCTCCTTCTTTCCTTGTCCCACTCACAGGGAACTGCATGACCCAGCCCCACCTTCTTCACTGTCCCTGCCCCTGCCACCTACCAGTTCTTCCTGGTTTCAGTGGTCTCTTGCTTATCCTTGGACATTTCTGCCATGACCTTGCCTTAGGGCTTTTGTACCTGCTCTTCCTTCTTCCTGGGGTTTTCTTCCCCTGTATCTTTTTATGAATGGCACTTTCCTCTTGTATTCAAGTCTATACTCAAAGGTCACTTCCTTAAGGAGGACTTCTTCAAGCTCCTGTCCCCTTGCACCTAACCACATCACTTTGTGTACTTATTGTCTTATTGTCAACTTAACCCTGCTAACATGCAAGTCCTAAGAGAATAGAGACCCGTTCCACATAATTTGACTTTGTGTTTTTCTGTCCTTGTAACAGGCACCCAGTGAATGTTTGTTGGCTGAATGTAAGAATGCTTTAGTAATAAACAGGGATAAAGCATAGTGGCGGTTTCAGTCACCATGGCTCCACTATCTACTTCCTTGGCAGTCCTGTGATTCTGGGCAAGTTCTATGACCTCTGTACACTTCAGGTGTAACACGAGGAGGAAAATGGTGTTGACATCACGGGATCAGGAGGTATATTACATGAAGTGATGTCATAAAAGCCCTGAGCTCAGGGCTTGGTAGAATTAACTTCTTGTTTCTTTTTATATTTTGCCTGTGGCCTCCATTTCTTCAGCACATTAAATCTAGATTTAGTTTAAATTGAGAAGGAAAATTGTGTATAACATATAAAGGAATTTCCTCTTCCCTGTCTCCCTGTCTCTAGTTCTTCTTCTTTAGTCTTATTTCCTTCTTCTCCTCTCATTCTTTCCTGCTCTCCCTCTTTTTCACATCTCTTGTTTATATATATATATATATATATATATATATATATATATATATATATATATATATATATTTATAGGTAAGTTCTAATATTATGCACCAGATAAAGTAAATGTGATAAATCTCCTTTTATTGTTGGAATTATTATTACAATTTCTTTGGTAAAAAAGTATGGCTAAATAATGTATTGACTCTGTTAAATCTGCCCTGCAAGTGAATAAAATGATTTTTTAATGACTAATAATAAACATTTGTATAGTACTTTGTTTTATCAATTATGTATACTTATAGCATTTATTCAATTGATTTGATTTGATCTCACATGATTCTCACATTGCATACAGGAAAATAACAGAGTTCAGAGTAGTGGGTTGAATTGTCTCTCCTCAAAGGATATGTCCAAGTTCATCCTCTGGTACATGTGAATGTGACCTTATAAGAAAATAGGTCTTTGCTGATATAATGAAGAACTGGAGAAAAGATTAAGCTGAACTAATGACCTTATTAGAGAAGCAGAGGGAGATTTAAGACACAGGGAAGAAGATTATATAAAGACAGGCAGAGACAGAAGCCATGCATTTACAAGCCAAGGAATCCTGAGGGTTGCCTGCAGTCACCAGAAGCTAGAAGAGAGGCATGGAATGCATCTCCCTCGGAGCTAGAAGAACCAACCCTGCTGACATCTTCATTTTGCAGTTCTGGCCTCCAACAATATAGAGAAAAAATTTCTGTTGTTTTAAGCCATCCAATTTTGTGTGTGTGTGATGGGGGGTGGAGTGGACATTTCAATAGTAGCCCTAGGAAACTGATGCATCCAGGAAGTCACAAATGTGCAATACTGAAAACAAGAGACCATCTATAAAGCCCATTGGCCAATATACATAAGACTCATGCATTTATAAAGATTCTTCGAGGCTGGAAACTGATTTTACTCTATTCTTAAAAAGTTATAACAAGTCAAATTTGCCTTGAAAATTCACATTTCTGTTTCTACAACTGCAGCCCTGGTCCATTCAATGATCTCTTTCACATGGGTCCTGCAATAGTCTCTAAATGGCACTCCTGTTTCCACACATACCTCCCACCAGTCCATTCTTCACACAGCTGTGAGAATGGATTGACTGTCTTGAATCCCAAATGGATCATGTTATTCTAAGTGCAATGAGAAGTCATGGCCTCATGCCTCAATGGCTTTCCATTGAAATTAGAATAAAACACCCACCCCTTCTTGTGACCCCCAAGGCTCTTCATGACCTGGTGCATGGCTTCCTTCCACACCCATCTGCAGTACTCCCCTTTGCTTTGCTGGTCTAGCTTTTCCCACAGATTATACACCATGAGGAAAGTATTTTCAGTGCCTAGTGAAGTGCCTGGCACTTTGTAGATAATCAAAAGACACTTGCTGATTTGATAGACAAATAAAAAGATGGCTTAAGAAATTCCATTCCTTTGTGACACCCCTTTTAAGGCCCTGGAACTTTTTTTGATTAGGAGTATAACAGTTTTAGATGATATCTTTGCTAGGATACGTGTTTTATCTACAGGTTGCCACCATAGTATTTTTGTTTTTACTTGAATAGCCAACTAGGAAATGAACCAATTGGAATGGTAAAAAGGATATTGCTCATTAAAATGGGAATTGTTAAATCTTTTCATTTCTCCAAAAGTTGTTTCATTTTTTAATCTTTCTTGTTCCATGTCTTATGAATTGCTTCTTTTCTGTTTTCAGGCCTCCTCACTCCTCCTTTTTCGCTTTGCTCATTGCCCCTGGAGGCTGACAATCATGGATTTAATCTGGCTTGTTTTCCAGCTAGCTTCCATTCTGTTTAGCCAATGGGAGGTACTGGCAGGAGACTGGGAGCCTGAACAAGAGAGGTCAGGGTATTTGCTTCCTCCTCCATCCACGCTCTGGGCACATTTTCTGGCAGTGACTGCCTCCCTCCAGGGATACAGCTCCTGTTGGTCTGCTCCTCCTCCACATTTCCCATGCTCACTGGGTTCTTTTTGCTCTTTCAGGAATGAATTATAGGTAGTAACAGATTCGTGGATTCTGGGTTCATCATCATCCATTGTTGGTTCCCTTAACTTTGTCCAAATATTTGTAAATAGTTTCTCAAACTTCATCTCTTGAGCTCTCTGGTTTGGATTCTGTTTTCTGCTGGTTCTTGCCTTTAACACCATATTAACTAGTAGGACAGAGGAGTAAGAGTTGAGAATTAGACAATAATCTACTTGTTGTTGGCTCATGACCAGTTAATACCTCTAATTTTGACCTAATTCAGTGAACTTGATTTTCACCTTCTTTTTACTTTCAGCTTAGGTAACGGGCGGTGTTCTTTGCCTTCTACTTAGGCAAGTTCAAGTCTAGTTGAATAGATTTGATTCCGTTATTCTAGATCAAGTTCCCAATCAGCTTACTACTTGCCTTCATATGCTATTGGAGAACATGTTGGCACATGCTTAGTATTTGTGTGTTCTAAGTAAGCTGAGCCTTGTGATTTGATTGTGACCCATGGAAAGATGTTGTTATTGGTGTGTATCAGTTTCATGGATGGTGGATTAAGACATCTTCCACTTTCCTCCTACTTATGCTTTCTTGGCTATAGTATCTTTGCAGGCCAAATTTACAGATGGTCCAGCTACAGGTGCAGGAGGACTGATAACATGCTTCAGACTGTGAATGACTGAATCACCGACAAATTTTTACTGTGTTAATCATGGAGATTTTAGGTTATATTTGTTACCCCAGCCTACCTAAGCTATCCTGACTAATATGTGTACCAAGTAGATTTATTCATTCCTAAAGTTTTACCTTTTTTGTTGGTTTAAATCGTCAATATAAAACACTCTACATATTTCCCTCTCTCCTTGCAGCAAGGTTATAGTAGACATTTTTAGTTAACAAGGATACTCTTTCTAGGTATCTTAGTGCAGTCAAACTGCTATAACAAAATACCATAGACTGGGTAGCCTATAGATAATTGAAATTTATTTCTCACAGATCTGGAGGCTAGGAATCAAGATCAAGGTGTCACAAATTCAGTGTCTTGTGAGGGTCCACTTTCTGATTTGTAGATGGTGACTTTGGGTTGTGCCCTCACATAGTAAAAGGGACAGGGGAGCCTTGGAAGGAATTTCTTATAAACATGGAACTGTCTTGAAAGGATTCCTTGAATCACTTTGTACATGTGTTCAAGAGGCATGGGAAAAATGAAGGAACTTTGATTGGGCAAAGGTAGGGAGGGAAGAGATGGTGCGTGGGGGCAGGAAAGATGGTGGAAAGAGATGGACATCATCACCCTAGGTACATGTATGACTGCACATATGGTGTGATGCTACATCGTGTACAACCAGAGAAATGTAAAGTTGTGCTGCAATTGTGTACAATGAATCAAAATGCATTCTGCTGTCATATATACCTAATTAAAATAAATAAATTAATTAAAAAATATTAGGCTGTCTTTGGTAATCTTCAGATATCAAGAAACAAAATCAGAGCAAATACGTTTGATTATCTTGTCATTCAAAGGTTTTTGTTCAAGTATTTCCTTTACAACAATTTTTGTTATCTACAAATCCCAGCTGGACTCCTGCTCATATATAGATTCTGATCATCCTTGTCGTCTGATGTCACTGATTGATTTTCTCCCAGGTGGCTTCCCACTTGATGTCGGCACCCAGCAATCTTACCTCCTGAGCTACAGCCAAATCTGTGCCTCTGGCCAGCTTCTTACTGAGCTTTTCTGGTCCTCAAACAGAATGGACTCAGACACTCATACATTTGATTTCAAGAAAATAGACTACAGTACCTGCTTTAGAAAGTACCAAGAGTTCAAGTCTCTAACAGTGAAAATGTGGGTGCATTGATCCTGAGTGTGAGATCTCATTTCACAATGACTATTCCATCTGTTAAGTCAGGATAAGCTATTAAATGTGAAGATCTAATTGCATAATTTTCCTGACTGGCTTCTCCTCCTTACTTTATGATAGACATGGCTAATAAAACTAGTTCCTTATGTTCAGGGACTTCTTATCAGTCCTTACTTAGAAGCTCTGTAATCATTTGCATGTAGGGAAGGCTGATCTAGCATCAATGATTTCATTAACATTTGTGAATGACTCAAATAACAAGTCCAGAAAATAACAACATATTTATCCGAAATTTCATCTGACTTCCCAGCAAGACCAATGTAGCATGTCTCTGTATCAAGGCTTGTACATTGATCTCTCATTGGTTTGGACAGACATCTCCTCATTGATCTCTCATTGGTTTGGAACAGACATCTCCTCATATCATTATGGGGAGTAAGATGACATACTCTGAAGTCCAACAGTCTATGTTTTAATTCTGGCATCACTGCTTTACTTCTTAACTCTGAAACTTCAGATTGGCTTTTAAATATCTCTTTTCCTTAATTCCCTCACTTTCATATGTGGGAGAGTTCTAATCCTTAGAGTTTTCATGAGGAGTAAATGAGACAATCTACGTGGTACACTTAGAAAAGTGCTTGATGCATACTGATCAGTAAAAGTCACCAATTATTGGTAGAAGTTAGTATAATTGAAGAACTTTCTTGAACTCAACCATAAAACCCCTGATGACAGATCTCCAGGTAGAATACTCAGGTCCAGTAGGCCACAATGCTTGATTTCTATCAAAGTAAAATAGTGGTCCAATAGCTCTTTGAAATATGGAGAAATGGGGGTAATCATCACCAATTAGATATTTCCTCTCATTTAGAAAAAGAAGCAGAAAAACTAGAAACTCATTAGCAGGGTGACACCACTGTGCTGGTTAGCTTTTTGTTGCTGTGACCTAAATAACTGACCAGAACTACTTAGAGGAGGAAGTCTATTTTGAACTTACAGTTTCAGAGGGTTAGTCCATTGTTTTAGTTAGCTTTTTTGCTACTGTGAATAAAAGACCTGACCAGAACAATTTCAGAGGAGGAAAGGTTTACTTGGGATTCACAGTTTCAGGGGTCTCAGTTCTAGTTTCATTCCTCAGGGCTCTAGGAGAGGCAGAACATCATGGCAGAAGAGTGTGGCAGAGGGAGGCAGTTCACATGATGACCAGGAGAGAGAGAGAGAGAGAGAGAGAGAGAGAGAGAGAGAGAGACTCCACACTCCAGATACAAAATATATACCCCATAGCCAGACACCCCCAATGAACTACTTCCTCTGGCTACACCCCAGTCTTCAGTTATCAGCCTTCAGTTATTGTGTTAAAGTTGTAAACCAAATATTTATTTGCTGAAACTTCTTGTATTGTCTCACACATGAGCTTTTGGAGGACACCTCCAAAGGGCCAGCCCCTGCTGTCCACTCACAATGTAGCTGAAAAACCAAACCATGACATACATGGGCTACTGACTCCATAGCTTTGGGTCCAGAGTAAGGCAGAGCTTCATAACAGCAGGCCCTTGTGGAGGAAAGCTAGTCAATTCTTGGTGGCTGGGAAACACCAGAGAAGGAAGCAACAAGGTCAAAATAGAAACTCCAAAGACATGCTCTCCAGTGACCAACTTCCTCCAACCATGTCTCATCTGCCCAGAGTGAACACCCAGTTAGTCCATTTGAATTATTAATTCACCAAATAAATTAATCCACTGATTAGGTTACAGCTGTCATAATCTAGTAATTTTACCTCTAAATATTCTTTCATCAACACAAGAGCTTTTGGGGGATCTTTCATATCCAAATCATAACCACAAATTAGTGTTTGAGGGAAGGAGTTTGCCACCTAAGACGACCATTCTACTTTAGGTGTTATTTCAAAAGAAAGTGCCCACTTGACTATTTCTTCATCTATTGTTCCTCTCATTTATGTGTTTTGTCCTTGACCTGTACTTCAAACTCCCCAAATTATTCTATTTTATAAAGTCTACAAGTGAATTATTTATTCACAATAAAATGGAAAAATGGATCAATGGCTTTCATGCATAAAAATCTTTTTTTTTGGAATTCTCCAGTGCTTTTCTTATGTTTTAATATTGCAAATGGGACCTCATGTTTACCTTCTCTTTTCTGTGATTCTGACAGTCATTTTCCCACTATTAACAGCTGGTTACTCTTCATTTCCTGTTTAAAAGGTTAGTATTTCCTTTTTCAATTTTCTGTCTTAGAGTGATGTGGAGCAGTGTGTAGGACATGGCTATTGGAAAGAATTACATACAAAGGAAACAGGTTGTGCAGAAGCCTGGGCAGGATCATGAGCAAAGTAAGGTGATTGAAATAATGAGAACAGACAAGGCTGCAAGCCTTGGTACACATTTGTAAGGAGTTTACATCCTGGGGCCAATGTCTGGATCTAATCAGTGTGGACTATGTGATTTTGACAAATAACATAACTTTTTGAACTGTCAATGTCTTTCTGCATGAAGGGGAGGTATTTCATAAATAGGTGGCAATTCATAAAATTGTTATGGGAAATTAGATATCATATGTGTGACATATACTATGAATAGTTATTACTCAATAAATGTTAATTTTTTCTTTCCCTTTACTTCATTTTGAAAAGCATTCTCCTGATTTATGACTACTTCTAGGACCTGGATTATACAAAGTATCCCTCTCACGTTAATGTATCCTTCCTGCTGTCTCTGATAGATAAAATAGGAATAATAGAAGAAGAATGAAAACAACCATCAATGATGAACTCCATTACTTTCTATCTTCCATCTAATTCTGTATTCCAGTGACATGAGATGTGACCATGTGACCAATCCCTGGAATCCTGCTCTGACTACCATTCAAACATTAAAAATTATATTGCAAGTAGTACATGCACTCATGTGAATTCAATTAGGAGCCCATGCAACTATGTTATGTATGGAGGCTTAATTCAAAAGAAAAGAAGGTACTGCCCCTGCTGTCCACTCACAATGTAGCTGAAAACCCAGGTTTCAGAAGTAGAGGATGCCTGAAGAACTTTTAGTAAACATCAGACAAGTAAGGACACATTACCTAATACAAATCCAATTGTATGTATGCCTTCAAGGTATTTAGTGTAGGAGAGATTTACAGTAATTCAGTGATATTTTTTGAGCAGTTTCCATATTGCAGGTGCTGTGTTGAATGCAGATTAAAATAAAAATGAATAATGTGTGGTCCATGCTCTCACAAAACTCTCCCTCAGATGAGAGAGGTAAAAACATACATAGGGTACACTGAGGAGCATTCCTACAATACACAGAAAAAAATTGGTCTTTGAGTTACTGTTAGAAGGGTAGTAGGAACTGACTAGGCCGGAGATGCAGTCAACAGCATAACAAAAAAGAAAAGTAAAGAACAGAAAAGAAAAGAAAAATAACAAACCAGCAATTCAATACTAGACATTCATTGTTCCTGGCACTTTATTTGTAGTTACTCATTCAGTTTTGACTACTATTATTACTGATACTATTATTACATTTATTTCACTGTTGAGTAAAATGTTGCATAAAAAGATTCAGCAAATAGTTTAGGATCATATAGCTTTGAGGAAACCTGATCAGAACTCAAGCCCATGCAATCTGTCTGATGTCTTTTGTATTCACTACTCAACTTTTCTATAAAGACAACAGCACAAGTGATGTGATCAAGTGATGTGATGCTCATCCTCAGTGTTCAAGAGATGATAGGGAGCAATGGAGACCCCAATGCATTTCTCAGAAACAACAGGTAGATAACCCTCTTTTTTTCAAACTTAGAGGAACCAGAAATCAAGCTTTCAGTTTTTTATTAAATATTCAAATTTTTAAATGTTGAAAAATATTTAAAAATTAAATCCTCTATGACCTCCCCCCCAAAAAAAAATTATCATAAATTAATACAGCTCACACTCACCAGATTGAGATCTTTTGATTAGGCAGATAAACAAGGCAGGGGAAAAAATTATACACAAAGGGAGCAGGTTGTGCAGAAGCCTGGGCAGGATCATGAGCAAAGTGAGGTGATTCAAATAACTAGAACAGATGAGGTTGCAAGTCTTGGTACACCTTTGTAAGCAGTTTACATTCTACCAGTTTGCAAAAGGAAGGAAGCAAAGAATTTTATCCCTATCACTTCACTTATATCTTGCTTTTAATGATGGCAACTACTCCATGAGTTATATCCATCATATTTTATCTGTTTATTCCCCAAGTGATGGGCACCTACATTGCTTCTACCTTCCTGTCACCACAATGAACAAGCTCATTGACAGCTTGCTGCATCTGCTTGGGTTTGACTCTCAACTACATGGGCTACTAATTGTGCCTTGGTTTTCTTGTGTGTAAAATGGGGACAGTAATGAGAAAATTAAGTATATTAATACCTGTAAGGGTGTAATTTTGACAAATAACATATTAAATGCTCATGAATTGTTAGTTATTTAAGTATTCTGAATTTTTCCCCTAGACTTTTTCTCTTTCTTTCTGTATAAAGTGGAGATAAAAATTAACCTACTTGATAAGGTTATTATAGATAGTTAATGAAACTGAATATCTGAAAGGCACTTTAAGCAGGCTTAGCACATCATAAGTATATTTCAAGCAAACACTATTATTATTCTGTTGCTATCATGTTGAAATAACCAAAGAATTGAAGTCATATATATATATATATATATATATATATATATATAATTTCTAGCAGTTCAGAAATATCTTACTTCTTATTTTGTAGTCTTTTATTTCACCTGGCAGAGACTTTTGCCTTTGGGAGCCTGGTAGGTTAAGATTTCCCAAGAAATTCAAAGGCAGTGTTTGAATGAAGAGGGCTTTGCACAGTTGCTCTGTTTAAGGAAAAAGTGTCCTCAGGTTATTCTACTTCTGAAAGCTCCCCCCACCCCGGGCTCCCCACGCCAATGCCAGCCCTACATCCTCTGCCTAGGTGGTAAGCTCCTCATGTGACTTATTCCTCATATGACTTAGCCCATGCTGTGTCTTCTTGTCACAGTTGGCTTTTGAGTATGCAGAGAAGTAGCTGATACCTGGCTTGCCATGTTTACTGTCTCCAACAGGTATTAGCAATCTGTTGGAAAGATGCTAACAAAAGTAATCAATAGAGTAAAGAAAGATGAACCACTGAAAAGAATATAATTAGATGGCAGAAGTCACCTCAAATGTATTATGGTTGCAAGATTATAGAATTTTCTGGCTAAACTTAAAAGTTATTCGCATTGACCATATTCAAAAAATATCTGGCATATAGTGAAAACTTAATAATCCTTGAATGAATGGTAACATTATTAAAATGCTTACTCATATTGATTGCATGTTATCATAAAAAAACATTTAAAAGCTATGCTTTGATTATTCTACTAAGAATTAAGAGGTTTTTTTTCACACTTTGAAATATGTCAGAGTTGTTTCCTTAAATACTTAATGAGTTTCATAATGTGTGGTGGCCTGATGGAATCTGTAATTTGAGGACCACAAATATGGAGCAAAGGAGAGCAGGTTGAAATTGTATTCCTGTATTCAGGGAGCAATCTGAGTATTAACTATTCACCATCTAATAGAAGTGAGATGCTGATCTATGGCAATGCCTAGCAGAGTCATTTGTCACTGTATTTGATTACACAATAAAGACTTATTTGATTCTAAAGCTTTGCAATGGGAAGAGTACTGGATTTGGAGTCAAATAAACCTAAGTTATGGCTAGCACATACATACCAGTGGTCCATTTACACAGGCTGCAATTTGCATGGTCTTCCTTGGAGTTTTGCAAAGAGGTAGTCCTGCCTAGAATTAAATCTTTGCTCTGCTCCCAACCAGCTATGTGACATGGAACAAGTTAATTAACCTCTCAGTTCAGTTTCTTTTGCTACTATCATGAACACTGAATTGGAAGCACTGAATTGTAGATGCAGTTATTTCAGACAGTGTTGGGCTCAGAAGTGGGGATTTTTTTTTTTTTCATATTGCCACTTGTTAATTCATTATGGGAGAGCCTTAACTCTGGCTCTATACTAGTGGAGGGTTGGGTTCTTTGTCTCATGAATTTGAAGAATAAAATACACCAACACAAGGGTGAGAGCAAAATAACATGATTTATTAGAGTAATAGAAAAAAAAAAAAACAGAGCTCCCAAAGAGGGTGGGGTCCCAAGAGAGGGATACTGTAGAGTGGCTATTGTCTAGGGCTTAATATAGATCTAAAGGATTAAGGAAATCAGCCCCCTGCCCAATCCTGAGTAAGGCATTCAGTGTCCACGAAGTAGTCATGCAGCCTTTAGTCCAATCAAAATATCAATCAGGCATTTTTCCTTCTTTGGAGAGACATGGACCACAGTCACATAGGTTCTGATTTAAAAATAGCCTTTTTTAAGTTTCTTAGCAAATATCTGTGGCTGTTGTTTATGCTTTACTGCCCAGGAAGTTACTCAGGGGCCCATCTCCTTATCCTCCCAGACTTGTCTCTTCCTCCTGGCATCATTAGTATAGATTTTTGCATCTGGATATTTTTCTCATCTAAGAGGCAGTTTTGCAGAGGGTAATGGTTAGGAACGTAGACTCTGGGTTCAAATCACTAGGGTTTGCCCACTGGCTCTTCCACTTAACCATCTCGGTGACCTCAGGTGTGTTAAATAGCTTCTCCTTCCGCTTCATCCTCTATAAAATGTGAGTAATGGAAGTACCTATCTTGTAGGGGTGTTAGGTGAATTAAATGCATTAGCTTGTATAACATAGTCAGGAAAGTTTATGTATGCAGTGCTATCTTTTTAGTGTCACATAGAGGTTAAAAAAGATCTGATGGCAACTCAAAGGCCATAAACTAATAAATTAAAGAAATTGGTGACTTGGTGGACATAGGAGATTGCTTTTTCCCAATAATGCAAGCTACTTGAATTAATGACATTGCATGACTTGATCCATCCTCAGAAGAACATGTACTTTAAGTTATTTAGCTAGTTTTTTGATAGACATTCCCATTGTATGAGAGTTCAAATATTAATGAAAATGATGGGAAAAATTAGGATTTTAGTTTATGAACATAAGACAAAAAAAAACAAGAGCATTAACATTTTTAAAATTGAGGCACTTAGTGTTGATATGACCCTCTTTTGAATATACATATATATGTATGAATGTATATTTATATGTGTGAATGAGTACATATATATAAACCTACATATGTTTATGTTTATTATCTTTCACTCCTGGTATTCTCTTCTTTCCCCCTTTTCCTGTTTGGCAACCATTTTAATGTACTCTGTATATATTTTTGTTTGAATATGCATTGTTGTTCTGTGTATATTTATCATTCATGTAAAGCTTATAGTGCAATATGTATTTCAATTTGTTCCTTAGTTTTCTTTCATTTATACGTGCTGTTTAGAGTGGCCTATGTTTTTCTCTGTATATATTCTAGTGGCTTCAAATACTCCATAAGGTATATCCATCACATTTGTCCCCCAAACAAGGGACATCTAGATTGCTTCCACCTTCCTGCCTCCACACTGGACACCTGGATTCGCAACCCATAATAGATCTGCCTGAGAATTCCCTTCAGAATTTTGAAGTTATTATTCAACTGTTTTTCAGTTGAATAATAACTTTTTTTTTGAGAGAGAGAGAAAGAGAGAGAGAGAGAGAAAGAGAGAGAGAGAGAGAATTTTTTAATATATTTTTTTTGTAGTTTTCAGTGGACACAACATCTTTATTTTATTTTTATGTGGTGCTAAGCATCGAACCCAGGGCCCAGCGCATGCCAGGTGAGCGGGCTACCGCTTGAGCCACATCCCCAGCCCAATAATAATTTTGATGGCAATCTGAGTTCCGTTGCTCCATGAATATGAAAAGAAGCCCTTTATTCTAAAGTATTTGGGGGTGATATTTGGTTAGTGCTATGGTTTAGATATGAGATGTTCACCAAAAGCTCATGTGTGAGGGCTGGGGATGTGGCTCAAGCGGCAGCGCACTCGCCTGGCATGCGTGCGGCCCGGGTTCGATCCTCAGCACCACATACAAACAAAGATGTTGTGTCTGCCAAAAAAACTAAATATTAAAATTCTCTCTCTCTCTCCTTAAAAAAAAAAAAAAGCTCATGTGTGAGACAATGCAAGAACACGCATGGGTGAAATGATTAGATGATGAAAGTTGTAACCCCATCAGTGATGAATTCCCTGTTATGGATTAATGAGGTGGTAATTGTAGGTAGGATAATTGTAGGCATGCTGTTGGGGTTTATATTTTGTTCCTGGTAGTTACACCTCTCTCTCTCTCTGCTTCCAATTTGCCATGTCCTGAGCTGCTTTCCTCTGCCATACCCTTCTGCCACCATGTTCTGCCTCACCTTGGGTCCAGAGCCATGGAGTTGGCCATCTATGGACCGGTGCCTCTGAAATTGTGAGCTAAAATAAACTTTTCCTCCTCTAATTTAATTGTTCTTGTCTTCTTGTCAGGACTTTTGGTCACAGTAGTAAAAACCAAAAAAAAAAAAAAAAAAAAAAAGAAAAAGAAAGAAGGAAAGAGAAAAAGCTGACTAAAACAGCTAGTTGAAAAATTATTTAAAGTGGGGATTTGTAAAAATATATAATTGAAAGATTTGGTTTTATCTTTAAATGTTTAAGTGTACTATTACTAGCTATTTTTTTAATGTAGGTCAGGGCTTTTCTTTTGTTGTATGTGTGCACATATTTACTTTGGGTTTTGTTTTAGCGTGGGCCAGGTTTGGGGATGCATTTTCATGTCTCTTGTATAAACAAGCATGCTGAGTACCTTATGTGCTTTCCTTTCTTCCTTTCTTTAAAGTGAACTTATTTAAATATATTGTGAACAAATAAATGTAAAATTCTTTTAGGTCTTTAAATTTCCTCTCTTTTATAGTTATACCACTCAAACTATTTGCCTTTATCAAATATTTCCAAAGTATTTAACTTAGTTTTCAAGATAGCAATTGTTCTTTTTCTCTTTACTCTCACGTCTTATTTAAATATCTAGTTTAAGTATGCAGCCTGTAGCTACACAGAATGAAACAAATAAAATTCTACAAATGTTTCCGTAGTTTAGCTATTGTGAATTGTGCTGCTATAAACATTGATGTGGCTGCATCACTGTAATATGCTGATTTTAAGTCCTTTGGGTATAAACTGAGAAGTGGGATAGTTGGGTGAAATGATGGTTCTATTCCAAGTTTTCTGAGGCATCTCCTTACTACTTTCCATAATGGTTGTACCAATTTGCATTCCCACCAGCAAAGTATGAGTGTATCTTTTCCCCAAAATCCTTGCCAGCATTTATTATTGCTTGTATTTTTGATAATTACTATTCTGAATAGGATGAGATGAAATATTAAGAGTAGTTTTGATTTTCATTTCTCTAATTAAAAAAAAAGTTTAAGTGTGATTTTCTTTTAGATCACCCTATTTTGTCTAAATGCTTGTGAAAGCATAGCATATAAAGGATCCCCCTGGGATGTTGTGTTTTAAGTAGATTCAGGGAATATTTTCTCTTACTTTTCAAGTGAAAGTGGGCACCACTCATCTTTTTTTTTTCTTTTTTTACTTGAAAATGTTTACACTTAAGCAGAGGTTTTAAAATATTTTTTGTATGGATTTCTTGCACAGAATTTTATTGGTGATCAGATTATTTTGATTTTGAATAGTAACAGGAAAAATAAAATTAAAATAAGTTTTATTTCCATATTCTGAGAAACAAAGACAACACTAATAAATGAATAATTACACATGAGTCAGGGACTCACATGCTTATTTATTCACCCATTCAACAAATATTTCTTCTACTATGGGCCAATTACTGTGATAAAAATATTGACAAAGTTACTGCATTCATGAAGTTTACATTTAAATCAGGGAGGAGCTAGAAATAATAAAAAAGAGGCCAGTAAATATTAAACATCACTATATAATGAGAAGGACTAAAAGTGAAATAAATAGGGTACAAACGTAAAGAATATTAGGGGATTCAGTTTGCACAGGCTGGGATAGTTCCTCTGAAGAAGTAGCATTTTGCTGTCATCTGAAGGATCAGGGGAGGCAGCATTTGAGGGACAAGGGAAGGCCACACTCCCAGAGAGAGCTTCAATTTTAAGTGTCCTGAGACTTCCATTAATAAAGAAAGTTCTTAGGAGTATGAAATCTTTATACATAACCCAGTTTGTGTGTGTGTGTGTGTGTGTGTGTGTGTGTGTCACTTGGGATTGAACTCAGTGGCACTCAACCATTGAGCCACACCCACAGGGTCTCACTGAGTTGCTTAGTACCTTTCAGTTGCTGAGGCTGGCTTTGAACTCACTATCCTCCTGTCTCAGCCTCCCAAGCCACTAGGATTACAGGCAAGCACCCGGAATAACCTAGTTTTTAAAAAATTAAAAGAAATGATATCAGTGGAAATACTCCCACATGTCAAGGCAATTTAGGATCTGTGCAAACACTCTCCATATCTTTCTCTGCAAGTTCAATGGACACATTTTCATGTTCATTTTTCTCTCAAGGAATCTTTTCTGTAATGTTGGACACTTTCCTCTCCCTTGTACTCTGCTTTTATAAAAATGTGTAGCCTGGCAAAGGAAATAAAGAAGAACAAACTGTAGAGGAGCAAAGTATGGCCCATCAATTTTGAGAACCAGAATAATTCATTCTCAGAAGATTGGGGTGGTTTCCTAGTTGGTGGATTATTCTGTTCTGTTGATTTTCTCAGTTTTTCTCTTTCCACTCTCCTTTTGGTTATTATACTGCTCATTAGCATTTCTATTAAGCAGTTCTGAAGAGGAGAAAAATCAATCAAGGAGAGGAGCTTCAATTTAAGACTTGGTGGGTGAGAAGTGGAATCTATTGGCTAAAATCAGCTTATTTTTGGATTCTCTGTGGATTTCCTTGATCCATGTTATTTCTGTCACCGATAGCATAGACCAACATAAGCTGATTATATTGCATAACATGGCCATACACAGCTAAAGATTTTTGAAGGATGAACATATTTAAACTCAAACCTCCAGGTGACAAAATTATTTAAATGGTTACAATGTAAAGACTGTTGAAAGGATGCTAACAATAAAAACAAGGATTCTACATAAATGACATGTTGTTGCCTGTAGTCACAGGGTCCAACCGCTTGCAATAAGGGATTCTTCACATCCTAGAAGCAACTGGCTCTGCATCTTAAAAAATATTCTGGGTTCTATTCTTGACCCTTTGCTATTCCTGACAATATCCTTTAACCCATGTAAGCCGAGTTGTTGTTAGTTAGGGTCTGGGGCCTCATAAATACTATATTTGAAATATTTGTAAGAAAAGTCCAAGTGTGCATCTTGAATCATGCCCACCACTCTCTTTGTGTTTGTAGATCTTTAAGAAGCCTCCATGTTTTTTTTTTTTCTTTTCAAGCCTGAAACTGCTATTTTTCTTCCCTTGGAATGACTCTAGGCCTACTGTGTTCAGGGGCTCAGGAAAAGGAGAATGAAGACCAAGTTCCATGGGTAGGTCAGAAAGGGACACAGATTCTGTGTCCTTGGTGGAGATGGGTTTGTGCTGAACTTGCACAATGTATGAGTTCAGTGTCATCTGTTTTCAGTATTTCCTGAACAATTGATTTATTCCACATTATTAATGAACTTTGCAGCAGTTCCACTTGTCAGAGCCTACTCTGCAGGGGTCAATAATGAGAGGAAACCTGATGTTAGTGAATCCAGCTTAAGTGATTCTGTCATGCTAACGATTCAATATATCAGGACAAATGTCAGGTCCTTCCAATATGTTAATTCCTCTGATCCTATTTGCATAAACTACAGTCAATGAAATACAAGTTCCCCCTCTAAGACAGTTAATGGAGATTTGTAAAGGATTCTTAATTTTCTTTATTTTTTCTTTTTTAGTCTCCTCCAACATAAATTCTTGAGTTAGAAAAGGAGCAGAGAGAGAAAGGGTCACAGATTGGGAAGAGGATGCAAACTATAACAAAAGCCAAAATATGAAATGATATAAAACCTATAAGCATAATTCAGTTCTTTCCTAAGAATTCTGGGCATTTGCATTTACTGCTTTCAAGAGGAATAATTACTTTCTAAAGAAACTTGGGAACAAAGCATTGATGAATATTTCTTACATTTGGGATTAAGTTTTCAGTTTTATTAGGTTCCTGAAGGAGATCACTAGTTTATTAGCTTTCCCTAAGGAATGAAGTCTGGGTTTCCATCTCTCCTACTAACCCTTATTATCTTCCTGGGATCACTGTCATGTGATAGCAGTGTTTACTATAGAATCATCCCTTCTTCAAATCCCAAGTTCAGGGTGCACACCTATCATAATTAAGATTAAAAAATCAGAATTTATTTTTTCTGAAACAAAATATGTAGTTAACTAATTTATCCAATGAAATCATTTCTTTTTTTGTCTTTTGTCTTTTTATAAGCTCTAAGATTTCTATTCATTTGAAATTCCCTTTTAAGTTTTATCAATTGGTTTATTTGCTTTCTGTGTCTAATGATTTGCACTGTTGGCAACTGTGATTTTCATTCATATGCAAACCTCTCTTCTGTCTGCTAACTTCTTTAGCTTAGTCTCCCCCTAATGTGGCTCAATGTTTTACTTCTCTATATACAACTTTTCATGCAACCTTGTAGAGACTTAAACAAACACACAAACAAAATCGAAGGTAGGCTCAGAATTTTATTGTTGAATTTTTTTGTGAGTAGTTTATTTCCTCCTGCACAGATCCTGTTATAGTTTTTCCTCTGGCTTAAGGTGAGATAACAATGATACAGCTAATGGCAGTGAGAACCATCAATCAACAAAGAGCAGAATCCATAATGGGGGCTGCATTTTCCATTTTTGCTGCAATGCTTATCTGCCAGCTGCCCGGTCACCCTTCCATTTGTCAAAATTTTAGGTTGGAAGATTCATTTAATGAAGTTAGGCAAATCATTCCCCTTACTTAAGTTGCTATGTTTTACCCACTCCCCGCCCAACATTTATTTTTAAATATTCAAAGCCTAGTACTTTAAAAATTAGTTGTCAATTGTCTAGACCATATCTGTCTCATCATGTTCCCTAATGCATAGCATTTGAATCAGTAGTTTTACTTGTCACCACCCATGATGAGTAGGTAAGAGTTGGTTTATTAAAACATATGTACTATTTGAAGGAGAGGATTATGGTCCAGGAGTACAGTTCTGGTTAATAAGTGAGCTATTACTGGTGTCTTAACTTTCAAAAGATAGCTCCTGCTATGTGAAAAAAAAAGGAGCCATTTTGATGAGTAACTTTGAAGAGTTTATTCGTTCTTGAAATTTACTTTCATGAGTCAACTAGATTTTCAAATTCTATGAGAACAGAGATTAGTGTTCCTTTTGTTCAGCATATTGCCCTACACAGTGTTACGAAATATAGTAAACGAGGTGTATGTGTCATGGAGAAAATTTCCAAATGATAATGGATCTCTTTTGCTGCACCTATATTTCTTAAAAAAAACAATTCATTATTGAGATATCTTTGACACAAGAAAAGATGTACATAGTGAATGCATTTTAAGCCCAAAAAGCAATGCTGGAGGCATCACAGTGAATGTATACAAGGTAATTTAGGGAGATATATGCCATGGAAACATCACCATATTTCATACCATGAATAAGTCCATCATTTCCCCCAATTTCCCCTAATAATTGATTATTACTACTATTTTTTGTGTGTATGGTACAGTTAACATAAAATCTATCATCTTAGCAAATGTTTAAGTACATAATATAATACCGTTAACTCTGGGTCCCATGCTGTACAGTAGATCTCTAGGACTTTTTCATCTGGCATACCTGAAATTTTATGGCTTTGATAAATATCTCCCTGTTGGCCCTCACCTCCCATTCCTTGGTAACCACATTCTACTCTCTGATTCCACCAGTTTGGTTTAACTGTTAAGATTCCTCATATAACTGGTATCATGTATTTGTCTTCATGTGTCTGGCTTATTTTGCTTATTGCAATGTCCTCCAGGTACATCCATATTGTTACAAATGGCAGGATTTTACTCTTTTTTTTTTTAAGGCCAAATGCAGTATTTCACCATGTAATTGTTGCTATTCCATTAACATAATATTGAGTATTCCATGCATTCTAATCTTGCACCAAAGACAGTTTAGTAATAAATAATTTTAAAGAAAAACTAAAACAATGTTTTTTTTTTAAAGTTCATATAGTGGTCACACCCCACTATTTTGCAAAAAAATTTTGGCATAAAATCTGTGATGATGATCTGGTGAACTATGTTAGCATTCTGTTGTATATACATACCATGTTTTCTTTATCTTTTTACCTGTCATTGGACAATTAGGTTGTTTCCATGCCTTGGCTATTGTGAATAATGCTGCAATAAATGCAGAAGAGTCGATATCTCTTTGGGATGCTGATTGTAAATCTTTTGGGTATATATATATAGAAGTGGGATTGCTGAATCATCTAGAATATTGTGATCCTAGTATTAATTTTTTGAGAAATTTCCATACTGTTTTTCATAGCAGCTGAACTAATTTGTACTCCATTTGACAGTGTACAAGTGTTCTCTTTTTTCACATCTTTGCTAGCATTTTATAGACACACACACACTCATACACACACATACATATGTATATGTATACATGTTGTATGTACATATTGTATGTATATATGCATATATACATGTATACGTACTAAAGCAGTTTCAGTGTGATGAACTCCCTCAGGTTTTGAGTCTTTATTTTTAAAGGACAGTTTTATAGGTATAGGTTTCATGGTTGGGTTTTTCTTTCTATAGTTTGAATATAATATTCCACTCTCTCCTCTAATATTTCTATTGAGATCTGAAAATAGTCTGTGATGGTTCTCTTATATGTGGCAACTATATATTTTTTTGCTTTTTATAGACATTTTTCTTTTGTCTATAAAAATTTTTTACATATTTTCTTTTGTATAATTTAATTATAATATGTTCAGTACAGACCTTGTTAGGTTAAACCTAATTGAGGTTCTTTTCATGAGATCTGCCCCCATATTCTTTTCCTTTTTCCCCTCTAGCTTCCACATGTGAGTTTGACTTATTTCACTTAGCAGCATATAGTCTTTGGTTGCATCCATTTCCCTACAAATAGCGTAATTTCATTTTTCTGTATGGCTGAATAAAACTCCATTGAGTATATCTATCACATTTTTTTTAAAGAGAGAGAGAGAGAGAGAGAGAGAGAGAGAGAATTTTAATATTTATTTTTTAGTTTTCGGTGGACACAACATCTTTGTTTGTATGTGGTGTTGAGGATTGAACCCGGGCCACACGCATACCAGGCGAGTGCGCTACCGCTTGAGCCACATCCCCAGCCCCAGATCTATCACATTTTCTTGATCCATTCATCTGTTGATGGACAGCTAGGCTGGGTCCATAGTTTTTTGCTATTGTGAATTGTGCTGCTACAAACATGGGTATGCATGTATCACTGTAGTAAGATGACTAATTCTTCAAGTTAAATACCAAGAATGGTGTAGCTGGGTCATGTATTTGAGGAAACTCCATACTGATTTCCATAGTTGTTGCGCTAATTTACAGTTCTAACAACTGGGTAAAAGTATTCCTCTTTCTCCACATTCTCTCTAGCATTTATTGTCATTTGTATTCTTGATACTGCATTCTGACTGGTTTGAGATGAAATCCAGTTTAGTTTCGATTTGCATTTCCCTAACTGCTAATGATGTAGAACATTTTTTTTTTCATGTATTTGTTGGCCATTTGTATTTCCACTTTTGAGATATGTCTATTTAGTTCATTTGCCATTTTATTAATTGGGTTGTTTAATTTTTTGGTATAAAGTTTTTTGAGCTCTTCATATATTTTAGATATAAATCCTCTATCGAAAGGGTAGCTAGCAAAGGTTTTCTTTCTCTCATTCTGTAGATTCTCTCTTCACATTCCTAATTGTTTTCTTTGTTGGATGGAAGCTTTTTAATTTGATGCCATCCCATTTATTAACTCTTGGAATTATTTCCTGAGCTTTAGGGGTCCTACTGAGACCTATTGCCTGTGCCTAAAGGCTAGAATGTTAACCCTACATTTTCTTCTGGGAGTTTCATAGTTTCTGATCTAATTCTGAGGCCTTTGGTGCATTTTGAGTTTATTTTTGTGCAGGGTGAGAGATAAAGGTCTAGTTTTATTCTTATATATATGGATATCCAGTTGTCCTAGCACCATTTGTTAAAACACACACACACACACACACACACACACAGCGCTAGTTTTCTTCAATGTGTTTTTGGCAGCTTTGTCCAGGATCTAATGACTGTTTCTTTGTGAGTTTGTCTCTGGGCCTTCTATTCTGCACCACTGGTCTATGTGTCTGTTTTTATGTCAGTGCCATGCAATTTTTGTTACTATAGCTCTATAATATAACTTAAAGTCAGGTATTGTGATGCCTCCAGCATTGCTTTTTTGGCTTAAAATTGCTTTGCCTATTCTGGGTATTTTAGTCATCTAAATAAATTTCATGACTACTTTTTTAGTTCTGTGAAGAATTTCATTGGTATTTTGATGGGGATTGCACTGGTCTGTATATGGTCATTTGAGCAATATTAATTCTACTTATCCATGAACATGAGAGATCTTTCCATCTTCTTGGGTTTTCTTCAATTTCTTTCTTCAGTGTTCTATAGTTTTCATTGTATAGGTGTTTCACCTTCTTGGTTAGATTTATTCCTAGGTATTTTGTTTTTTTGAGGCTATTGTGAATGGAATTGTTTTACTAATTTCTTTCTCAGCAGATTCATTGTTGGTATATAGGAAAGCTATTGATTTTTGTAAGTTGGTTTTGTAATTTGCTACTTTGCCAGATTTGTTTGTTAGCTCTAGCAGTCTTTTGGTGGTGTTATTTTTTTTTCTTTTCATCTAGGTCTAGAATCATATCATCTTCAAACAGTGATACTTTAAATTATTCTTTTCCTATTTTTATACCTTTTATTTCCTTCTCTTGACTAATTGCTCTGGCTAGAATTCCTATCACTATATTAAATAAGAATGGTGAGAATGGATATTCTTGTCTTGGCCCAGACTTTAAAGGAAATTCTTTCAGTTTTCCTTCATTTACTATGAGGTTGGCTTTGGTTTCTCATTTATAATCTTTATGATGTTGAGATAGGTTCCTTCAATCCCCAGTTTCTTCAGTGTTTTTATCATAAATGGGTGCTGAATTTTGTTGAAGGCCTTCTCTGCATCTATTGAGATTACTAAGTGATTTTGTTCTTAATTCTGTTAATGTGATGAATTACATTTATTGATTTGTGCATATTAAAGCATCCTTATCTCTGAAATAAAACCAACCTGGTCATGTTGTACAATTTTTTTTAATATGTTGTTGAACACGATTTGCTAATATTTTATTAAGTATTTTTGCATCTAAGTTCATCAGTGATATTGGTCTGTGGTTTTCTTTCTTTGATGTGTCCTCATCTGGTTTTGGTATGATGTGGTACTGGCTTCATAGAATGAATTTGGAAGTGTTCTATCCCTTTCTAGTTCATGGAATCATTTAAAGAGTATTGTCATTAGTTCTTCTTTAAAGGTTTGGTAAAATTCAGATGAGAATCCATCTGATCTTCAGCTTTTCTTTGTTGGAAGGATTTTTAATACTACTTGTATCTTATAACAAGTTATAGGTCTGTTTAGGTTTTCTAGATTCAGTTTTAGCCGATCATATTTGTAAGGAAATATACCCTCTTTCAGTCTTTACCAGCTGGCTTCAATAGAGGAAGCCCTTCATGAGTCAGTCCAGCCAGAGATTCTGGGTGTGCCTGTGTCTGGAAGCTGTGGGGTAAGCTATTGGGGTTTGTACACTGGTTGAGAGCCCCTGCCCTTTTCCTTTGTCTTTAGTTACCCGTAGGCAATTTAGCTATGCTAACTCCCTGGTGTTCTGGTGGAGGTAACACCTTGAAAGGCTGAGGAAATTGTCCGCTCACTTTACTTTCTTTTCCTTTAGGGGCATGCTTTCAGGACCAAAAGATCTCTCTTGGCCTTGTACCTCGCTGGCTTGGAGGAAGGGGTAATGTGGGTAAAGTAAAATTATTTATTTTACCCTTTCCAATATGTCCTTTTATTATTCTTGCATTTCGCTAGGGTATTGTAACTTTCCCTTTGGATACTGAAGCACTTATAAAGGTACTTTTGACTGTGAATGGTTTTGACTTAGTGCTTTTGTGGACTGGGGTTTGCTATTCCATCCTTATATGTTACTCCTGGCATCTATGATGTTATGTGTAATAATTTGTCCAATACAGGGCTAAATTCTCAAATTGGGATTGGTTATTATCCATTTGACCTAGAAACTCACTTGATTTTAAAGTTAACTCTTCAACTCTGTTACTAAAATACTCATGAACTTTAGCTTAGCCCCTAGTGTGTTATAAAAATAATTAAATAATCTGGAGGTTCCCTTTGGCCTTCTCTTCCCCCTCCATCCTTAAGATTTCCACTCAGTGTTTTCCAGGCCTACCTGCTTATACCCTCACCTCTGTTTTATTGTGGCAGTGTCCATTTCTCTGCATGCTGAATCACTGACTGATTCTTAAGGTAACCAACTCAGGCTAATATTCTACATGCTAATTGGAGAAACATAGGATTCTTCTGTTCTCTTGACCCCAGTGATCATGTCTGAGACCCTCATGGAGGTAATCTGTTAGTGTGTGTTTTCTTATTGCCTCACATTTTACAAGGGAAAAGGCAACTAGATTAAAAGTCTAAAGGAGTGTGCTTCCTGTCCTCTGTTAACACTTTTGAGTAGTGCTTGATTTTGTAAAATTCTTAAAAAATCTTTGATTATTGAATTTCATCATATTTTAAATGAGAAGAATCAAATGAGTAAGTGTATGTGTTGGTGCCATACAAACGGTGAATCCCTTTCCAAGTAAACCTCTATCTTGATTTATCTCTTCCTTTCTTCCTCTGTGATGTTCTCTCTCTTCTTTCCTTTCCTTTTTTTTCCTTTTCTTCTTTTCCCTTCATTTTTAGCTTTTATCTCTCCCTCACTCTCTCCCAGGCCATGTCCTTCTTTCTTCTAGCTCTTCTGCCTGTCTTACCCCTCATTCTCTCTCTCATACTTCTGTCCTTAAAGAACATGCAGTTGTAGAATGACAATACAAAAAAAAATCACAGAAAAGGGACAAAAATGAGAGAAGATATAGAATAAATAAAATGACAACAACGGGAAAACAATAGGATGACAACTCTAGGTGGGCAAATGGCAACTTCAGAAGTTAAGTTAGTTTTTCTTTGTACCATTACAGATATTTTGATTATGACTTGTGAAGAAAATTTCAGGCTAGGAAAGAGGAAAGGAAATTTTTTTCCTTGATAAACTCATGGATTGTGCACTTATTTCTGAAGGCCTATCCTGAAATTCTTTCCCCTCATTCTCCCAATTATTTTAAATTTAATTTGCATTTTAAAATACTTCTCTGCTTAAATTAACTCAAGTGTTTTCTGGCTGAAATGTTACAGGTACAACTGTCTTTGTTACTTCAAACTCAATTTGCTTAAACCAAATAATATCATCTCTCTGAATCACTTCTTACTTCTGATGTCCTTCAGTATCATCACCCAGGGGTTTATATATATGTATGTATGCATTTTCTCCCTCATCTTTCTTTCATAGCTAATCAAGTCCTTCAAATTGCCTCTTTTTATTAGGATTTTTTTTCTAGTCCTCATTCTTGCTTCAAGCTTAGATATAACCACTTAGGCCTGAAATGTTTAGTCACTTGCTACTCTCCTCAGATCTACTTTCCTCTATTTAACTAATCTATTATGCTTCCAAATGCCAAATTTATCATGAAATTACAAGTTAGTGCATATCTTAGTCTGCATGTGCTACTGTAACAAATTACCATCAACTGGGTAGCTTAGACAGCAAAGAATTATTTCTCACAGTTTTGGAGGCTAGGAAGTCCGAGATAAAGTTACCAGTTGATTTGATTCTTAGGGAGTCCCTCTTCCTGGTTTGCAGATGTCTATCTCTTCTTGTTGGATCATCATCACATGGAAGAGAAAGAGAGAAAGCTCTTTAATGTATCATATAAGGTTACTATGACCAACCTGAGGACTTCACCCTCATGACCTAATTAACTTCAAAAGAAATTTCTAGATGTTGTCACACTGGGGATTGAAGTTTCAAGTTAAGAATTTTGGAAGGATACATTCAGTTCTTAGCAATACAATAGATCCTAAGAGATTTTCTAAGCTCTTAAACTTGTGTCCTCTAGAATCTTGTCTCAATCCATATTTCCAAATGTATCTTACTCTGAGGAATGAAGTGGGTGATCTATTATGTGAGAGACTGTGTTAAGTGCTTAACCAGTTTTATTAAGTCTTAACAGAAGCCCTTCAATGTGAATACAGTTATTCATGTTTTCTAGGTGAGCAAATGGCAACTTCAGAAGTTTTTCTAGTATAAGGCAGCACATTAATAGTAGCCTACAATGTAAACTTACAATCAGTATAATTTGTATATGTATAAACTCTTTCCCATAGCTGTGGTTGTCTAATGTGTGTTTCTGGAACATGCGCACATCCCAACTCTTGTATCTATTTTTGAGGGGGAGGGGTACCATTGATTGAACTCAGGGTCACTCAACCACTGAGCCACATCCCCAGGCTTAGTTTGTATTTTATTTAGAGACAGGGTCTCACTGAGTTGCTTAGCACCTTGCTTTTGCTAAGGCTGGCTTTGAACTTACAATTCTCCTGCCTTACACTCTGAAGCCACTGGGATTACAGGCATGTACTACCATGCCCAGTACTCTGAATATTCTTTCTTCTTAACATTCTTTCTTCTTTATGTAGAATTACCATCCCTCACCCCCATTCACCTTCCCAAGTTTTAAGTCTCAATCTAGTTCTTGTCTATGAAGGCTAGTTTAAAATTTTTAGATAATTTCTAAAATACAAATCATTTACTCTCTGATAACGAGCCTTAGGAAATCTGTTGAAATGTGGGACATGTTTTAGTTAATTCATTTAACTTTTCATGCCATAAATCTTGGCTCCTCCAGGAGCCAGGAGGCTCCTTAAGGCAAGGATGATGTGCTAGGATTCTGCAACTCCTCTAGATATGTAAGGTACAGTAAACACTGCCCTGAACTTGGGAGTGTTTACTGTACCTTACATAATAAGAGTAGTCCTTATCCTACCACTTATTAGCCTTGTGACTTTGGGCAAGGCAATTAACTTTGAGAAATATTTTTTCTTACTTGGAAATAAAGCTAAAAATAACTTTCTTCTCTTTCTCACAGAGGCTTTGTTCCTCAGTCTTTAAGATTCTGTTGGGGAGGTTTCAAGATGGTGTAATAGAGGAGGTTGCTTTTCTGTCTGCTTCATGGGGTGAAACCAAGAAAGCAGACAGGCAACTTTTCAGCAAGGGAGACTTTACTAGGAATTAATACTGGACATTCAAAGCATATCAGGGACACAGGAAGTTGAATATAATAAAATAGGAAAGAAATTCACAGTGCCATTACTGCCACTGCTGGTACCAGCCTGAGATGATCCCCCATGAGCAAAATGGAGAATACTATACCCTGAAAAATTAAGCTTCAGAATTGACAATAAATTTAGAAACTTCCATGATAAAAAAGTTAAAAGAATTCACAACTAGAAAACTTGTATCACAAAACATACTCAATAAAATATTTCATGAAAAAGAAATGAAAAATAAAAGTGAAAACTAATAAAGGGGGAAACTACACTAGAAGAATAGTCAATCAAAGGAGAAACTAATTCAGATTAAAAACCATAAATAAATTAAAATGACAGGGAATAAAAATCATTTCTCAATAACAACATTGAGTATAAGTTGAATAAACTCATCAATCAAAAGGCATAGATTGGAAGATTAGATTAAAAAATAAGACTAAACAATATGCTATCTCCAAGATACTCAACTTATAGGTAATAACATCCCCACACTGAAGATAAAAATATGGGAAAAACACATCACTCACATGGGTCATGTAAACAAGCAGGGGTTTCTATTCTCATATCAGATAGAATAGACTTTAAGCCAAAGTTAAAAAGAGCAGATCAAGAAGATCATATCATATTGCTTAAGGGAATCATACATCAATAAGACATAACAATCATAAATATTATGTCCCAAACAATGGAGTATCTATATACATCCATCAAACCCTTCTTAATTTCAAGAATCAAAGTGACTACAATATAATAATACTGGGTCACTTTAACATACCTCTCTTATCACTAGATAGATCCTTCAAACAAAAACTAAACAAAAAAACTACAGAACTAAATAACACAATCAATACTTTAGATTTAACAGATATATATATATATATATATATATATATATATATATATATATATATAAAATATTTCATCCTTCAATGACCAAGTACACTTTCTTCTCAGCAGAACATGTATCCTTCTCAAAAATAGACCATACCATAGGCCACAAAGCAATTCTTAGAAAATAAAAAATAGAGATAATATTTTGCATTCTAATACCTCATAATGGAATGAGATAAGAAATAGATGATAAAATAAAAATAGAAGCTATTCTAACAACTGGAGACTAAATAATATGCTATTGAATGACCAATGGATAGTAGAAGAAATCAGGAATGAAATTAAAAAATACTTAGAGCTAAATGAGAATAGTGACACAACTTAACCAAAATCCTTAGGACAATATGAAGGAGGTTCTAAGAGGAAAGTTTGTTGCACTGAGCACATTCTTTAAGAGAATAGAAAGTCATCAAATAAATAACCAAACATTATATCTCAAAACCTTAGAAAAAGAAGAACAAGCCAACATCAAAATTAGTAGAACATAAGAAATAGTTAAAACCAAAGCCAAAATTGATAAAATTGAATAAAACCCCAAAAATTGACAAAATGAAAAGTTGGTTCTTTGAAAAAATACATAAAATCCATAAACTCTTAGCCAAAATAAGGAAGAAAAATAGAAAATTTGAATCACTGAAATTTGTGATGAAAAAGGAAATGTCATGATGGACACCATTGAAATATAGAAGACAATCAGAAACTATTTTAAAAAAATCTATACTCTAATAAAATAGAAAATCATGAGGACATTGACAAATTTCTAGAGACAATGACCAGATCAAATTGAATCAGGAGGACATAGAAAATTCAAACAGATCAATTTCAAGCAATGAAATTAAAGATGCCATCATAGCCCTAACAACAAAAAAAGCCCAGGAGATGCTTGTGCTATAGCTCAGTGGCAGAGCAATTGCCTCTCATGTGTGAGGCACTGGGTTCAATCCTTAGCACTGCATGAAAATAAATAAATAAATATATTCTTTCCATCCATAACTACAAAAACAAACAAACAAACAAAACTCAACAATTAATAAAAAAGCCCAGGACCAGATGAATTCTCAGCTGAGTTCTACCTGACCTTCAAAGAAGAACTTACACCAGTACTCCTTAAATTATTTCATGAAATTGAAAAGGATGGAACCCTTCAAAAGTCATCCTATGAAGGTAGTATAACCCTGATACCAAAATCAGACAAAGACACATCAAGGAAAGAAAATTTCAGGCCAAAATCCCTTATGAACATAGATGAAAATATCCTTAATAAAACACTGGCAAGTCGCATACAAAAACATAGTAAAAAGATAGTGCACCACGACCAAGTGGGGTTCATCTCAGGGATGTAAGTTTGGTTCAACATACGGAAATCAATAAACGTAATTCATCACATCAATAGATGTAATGACAAGAATCAAATGATTATTTCAATAGATGGAGAAAAGGCATTTGAAAAAATATAGCATCATTCATGTTAAAATCATGGATAGTAGAAACATACCTCAACATTGTAAAAGCTATCTATGCTAAGCCCAAGGCCTACATAATTCTAAATGGAAAAAAATTTAAAGTATTCTCTTTAAAAACTGGAACAAGACAGAGGTGCCTTCTTTTACCACTTCTCTTCAACATAGTTCTTGAAACTCTAGCCAGAGAAATTAGGCAAAATAAAGAAATTAAAGAGATATTCATAGGAAAAGAAGAACTCAAACTATCGTAATTTGCCAATGACATGATCCTATGCTTGGAAAACCCACCTTCCCCCAAGAAAATCCACCAGAAAACTTCTAGAACTCACAAATGAATTCAGCAAATTAGCAGGATATAAAATTAATGCCCATAAATCAATAGTGTTCCTACACACCAATGATGAATCAGCTGAAAGAGAAATTAGGAAAACTATACCATTCACAATCACCTCAAAAAATAATAAAATAATTGGGAGTCAATCTAACAAAAAAGGTGAAAGACCACTGTGATGAAAACTACAGAACACGAAAGAAAGAAATTTAAGAAGACCTCAGAAGTTGGGAAGATCTCCCATATTCTTGGATAGGCAGAATTAACATTGTCAAAATGGCTATACTACCAAAAGCACTATACAGATTTAATGCAATTCCTATTAAAATTACAAAGATGTTCTTCATAGAAATAGAAAAAGCATTCATGAACTTCATTTGGAAAAATAAGAGACCCAGAATAGCCAAAGCAATTTTTAGTGAGAAAAGTGAAGCTGGAGGTACCAAAATACCAGACTTTAAATTATACTACAGAGATATAGTAACAAAAATGGCATGATATTGACACTAAAAAAGACATGACTACCAATGGAATAGGTAGAAGATACAGAGAAAAACCCACATAAATACATACTCTCATACTAGACAAAGGTACCGTAAACATACACTGGAGAAAAGATATTCTCTTCAACAAGTGATGCTGGGAAAACTGGAAATCCATATGTAGCCCAATGAAATTGAACACCTATCTCTCACCCTGCACAAAACTCAACTCAAAGTGCATCAAGGACCTAGCAATTAGATCAGAGACCCTATACCTACTTGAAGAAAAATTACACCCAACTCTCCAACATGTTGGCTTAAGAACTGACTTCCTCAACAATACTCCTAAGTGCAAGAAGTAAAATCAAGAATCAGTGAATGGGGTTTTATCAAACTAAAAGCTTCTACATAGAAAAGAAAACAATCAAAAGGGAGCCTACAGAATGGGAAAAAATCTTTTTCACGTACACCTCAGATAGAGCATTAATCTCCAGGATATATAAGTGACTCAAAAATCTTAATACCAAAAAAAAAAAAAATGAATAGCCTAATCAATAAATGGGCAAAGGAATTGAACAGGCACAGGCACCTCACAGAAGAACAAATACAAATGGCTAACAAGTAGATAAAAAATATTCAATATTTATAGCTATTAGAGAAATGCAAATTAAACTATAGAGAGATTTCACCTGACTCCAGTCATCTTCATTTCACTGGTAACAATGATCAAGAATACAAGTAACAATAAATGTTGGTGAGGATGTGGGAGGAAAGGTACACTTATATTACTACTGGTGGGACTGCAAATTGGTGTGATCACTCTGGAAATCAGTATGGAGATTTTTAAGAATACTTGGAATAAGTTGTTGAAATAGGTGACCATTTGACCCAGTTATCCCACTTCTTAGTATATATTCAAAGAAGTTAAAATCAGCATACTACACTGACCTAGCCATATCAGTGTTTATAGCAGCTCAATTTATTATAGCTAAGATATGGATCTGACCTAGGTGCTCTTCAACAAATGAATGGATAAAGAAAATGTGGTATATATACATAAGGGAATATTACTCCTCCATAAAATAATGACTTTATGACTTTTGTCAGTAAATGGATGGATCTGGAGACTATCATGTTAAGTGATTTAAGCCAATCTTAAAAACCAAAGGTCAAATGTTTTTTTCTTACATGTGGATGCTAACACATAACAAGTGAGGAGGGGAGAATAGAAGTTCATTGAACAAAGGGGTATGAAGGGAAGGAAGCAGGGATAAGAATAAGAAAGACAGTAGAATTAATCCAACATATCTTTCCTAGGTTCATATATGAATATACCACCAGAGAAACTCCACATCATGTACAACCACAAGAATTGAATCCTAATTAGAATAAATTCTACTCCATATGTATGTATATATGTTAACATACACTCTACTATGATGTATATCTAAAAAGAACAAATAGAAACAATAAAAAAATCCTTTTGAAAGCTGTGGATTCATCTGATGAACAAATTGACTTATGCACAAATACAAATTATTTGTAGAACTGAAGGAATTCCTATGCGTTTTGAAGCTAATTATGGACTTAGATTAATAATCCCATTCATAGAGCTATCATAAAGAACAGATAAGATATTCTACAGAAAAGAAGTATCTGAATTTATAAATAACATATGAATTAAGATGGCACTCAACAAAGGGTTAAATGAATGAATGAAACATAGGCCTGGCATTCATCTTAAGAATTCATCTAGTTCATCCCTCCTGTTTTTAGGAACAGTTTCCTTAGAACATTTTTAAATGATTATAATAAATAACTCCAGAGAAAAGAATTCCTACAATTCAGACTTACCATAGTAGGTAACTGTCAAAATATTTTTCTTAAAATTAGCAGTTCATAAAAGAAGATATATAAATATCCAGTGAACATTTGGGGGGAAAATTCCATTAACTGATAGTTTAAAAATGAGAATTAAACCAAATTGAAATAAATAGAATGGTCATAGCCAGTGCTGGTGAAGTACAGTATAACCATATGAGGCTAGCGGGAATACTTTAGTTTAAGATTCCTTGGGGGAAATTTGACAGCCCTTGGGTGGGGGGAACTAGCTTATAATTAAACATCTATTTACTAAGCAACTCTGTTTTTAAAATTTCTACCCTCAGCCCCAGTTATCAAAGAATGACAACATATTTTTATAGGGTTATTATTGAAGCATCTTTTATAAATATAAAAAATTGAAGGTACTGAAACTATGGCATTTGGTTTTTTTAAAATTTTTTATTTGTTTTAATTAGTTATACATGACAGTAGAATGCACTTATATCCTTTGATATATCATACATAGATGGGATATAATTTCTCATTTTTCTGAGTATACATATTGTAGAGTCACATTGGTCATACAGTCACATATATACATAAGGTAATAATGTCTGTTTCATTCTACTATCTTTCTTATACCCACATCCCCCTGCCTACCCCTCCTTTCACTTCCCTCTACCTAATCTAAGGTAAAGCTATTTTTTTTTGCATTACAATTCTTAATACACATATACACCATAATTTTTGTATCTCTGTTTGTATATAAAGTATGTTGACACTGAATTCAAGTCTACATACATGTATTTTGTATAATGATGTACTTTGTATAATGATCCATCACATTCTACCATCCTTGCTAATCCCCTATCTTCTCCCTTTCCCTTCTACCCCTCTTCCTTATCTGGAATTCATCTATTCCTCCTTTGCTCTCCCTCCCAATCCCACTATGAGTCAACCTCCTTATATCAGAGAAAACATTTGGTATTTGTTTTTTGGGGATTGGCTGACTTCACTTAGCATTGTCTTCTCCAACGCCATCCATTTACCTGCAAATGCCATGGTTTTGTTCTTTTTTAATGCTGCGTGTAATTCCATTGTGTATATATGCCACATTTTTTTTATCCATTCATCCACTGAAGGACATCTAGGTTGGCTCCATAGTTTAGCTATTGTAAATTGTCCTGCTAAAACATTGATGTGGCTGTGTCCCTGTAGTATGCTGTTTTTAAGTCCTTTGGGTATAGTCCAGGAGAGGAATAGCTAGGTCAAATGGTGGTTCCATACCCAGTTTTCCAAGGAATCTCCATACTGCTTTCCAAATTGGCTGCACCAATTTGCAGTCCCACCAGCAGTGTATGAGTGTGCCTTTTCCCCCACATCCTCACCAACACTTATTGTTGTTTGTCTTCATAATAGCTGCCATTCTGACTGGAGTGAGATGATATCTTCGAGTGGTTTTGATTTGTATTTCTCTGATTGCTAGAGATGATGAGCATTGTTTCATATATTTATTGAGAAGTGTCTGTTCAGATCCTTAGCCATTTGTTGATTGGGTTATTTGGTTTTTTCAGTGTTTAGCTTTTTGAGTTCTTTTTTTTTTTTTTTTTTGAGTTCTTTATATACCCTAGAGATTAGTGCTCTATCTGATGTGTGAGGGGTAAAGATTTGTTCCCAGGATGTAGGCTCTCTCTTTACCTCACAGATTGTTTCTTTTGCTGAAAAGAAACTTTTTAGCTTGGATCCATCCCATTCATTGATTCTTGGTTTTAATTCCTGCACTATAGGAGTCTTATTAAGGAAGTTGGGGCCTAATCCCACATGATGAAGATTAGGGTCTACTTTTTCTTCTATTAGATGCAGAGTCTCTGGTTTAATTCCTAGGTCCTTGATCCATTTTGAGTTAAGTTTTATGCATGGAGAGAGATAGGGGTTTAATTTCATTTTGTTACATATGGATTTCCAGTTTTCCCAGCACCATTTGTTGAAAAAGCTATCTTTTCTCCAGTGCATGTTTTTGGCACCTTTGTCTAATATAATTGTAATTTTTTGGGTTAGTCTCTGTGTCCTCTATTCTGTACCATTGGTCTATTGGCCTGATTGGTACCAATACCATGCTGTTTTTGTTACTATTGCTCTGTAGTATAGTTTAAGGACTGGTATAGCGATACCACCTGTTTCACTCTTCCTGCTTACAATTGCTTTAGCTATTCTGGGTCTCTTATTTTTCCAGATGAATTTCATGATTGCTTTTTCTATTTCTATAAGGAATGCCATTGGTGTTTTGATTGGAATTGCATTAAATCTGTATAGTGCTTTTGGTAGTATGGTCATTTTGATAATATTAGTTCTGCCTATCCAAGAGCGAGGTAGATCCTTCCATCTTCTAAGGTCTTCTTTGATTTCTTTCTTTAGCATTCTGTAGTTGTCATTGTATAGATCTTTCACCTCTTTTGTTAAGTTGATTCCAAAGTATCTTAATTTTTTTGAGGATATTGTGATTGGGGTAGTTTTCTTCATTTCCTTCTCAGAGGATTTGTCAGTGATATACAGAAATGCCTTTAATTTATGGGTGTTAATTTTATATCCTGCTACTTTACTGAATTCATTTACTAGTTCTAGAAGTTTTCTGGTGGAGTTTTTTGGGTCTTCTAGGTATAGAATAATATCATCAGCAAATAAATCTAATTTAAGTTCTTATTTTCCTATACATATCCCTTTAATTTCTTTCATCTGTCTAATTTCTCTGGCCAGTGTTTCAAAAACTATGTTGAATAGAAGTGGTTAAAGAGAGCATTCCTGTCTTGTTCCAGTTTTTAGAGGGAATGCCTTCAGTTTTTCTCAGTTTAGAATGATGTTGACCTGAGGCTTAGTGTAGATAGCCTTTATGATGTTGAGATATGTTCCTGTTATCTCAAGTTTTTCTAGTGTTTTGAACATAAAGGGGTGCTGTATTTTGTCAAATGCTTTTTCTGCATCTATCAAGATGTTCATATGATTATTATCTTTAAGTCTATTGAAGTGATTATCATTAATTTCTAATTTCATTTCATTGTGATCTGATAGAATGCAGGGTAGAATCTCTACTTTTTTGTATTTGTTAAGAGTTGCTTTTTGACATATTATATGGTCTATTTTAGAGAAGGATCCATGTGCTGCTGAGAAGAAAGTGTATCCGCTTGATGCCAGTTGAAATATTCTATATATGTCAGTTAAGTCTAAGTTATTAATTGTGTTATTGAGCTCTATAGTTTCTTTATTCAACTTTTGTTTGGAAGATCTATCCAGTGGTAAGAGAGGTATGTTAAAGTCACCTATGATTATTGTGTTGTTGTAAGTTTGACTCTTGAACTTGAGAAGAGTTTGTTTGATGAACATAGCTGCACCATTGTTTAGGGTATATATATTTATGATTGTTATGTCTTGTTGGTGTATGGTTCCCTTGAGCAGTATGAAATGTCCATCTTTGTCCCTTTTTATTAACTTTGGCTTGAAGTCTACTTTATTTGATACGAGTATGGAAACCCCTGCTTGTTTCCATAGTCCATGTGAGTGGTTTGATTTTTCCCAACCTTTCACCTTCAGTGTGAGTATGTCTTTTCCTAACAGATGAGTCTCCTGTAGGCAGCATATTGTTGGATCTTTTTTTTTTAACATCCAATCTGCTAACATATGTCTTTTGGTTGGTGAGTTTAAGCCATTAACATTTTGGGTTACTATTGAGACATGGTTTATATTTCCAGCCATATTTGTTTATTTTTGTTATTTAACTTGACTTGGTTTTCCTCTTTGATTAGTTTTTCCTTTAGTGTGATACCTCCCTCTGCTGATTTTCACTGTTGTTTTTTGTTTCCTCTTCATGAAATATTTAGTGCCAGTTTTCTAGCTATAAATTCTTTTAACTTTTGTTTATCATGGAAGATTTTTATTTCATCTTCAAATTTGAAGCTTAATTTTGTTGGATACAAGATTCTTGGTTGGTACCCATTGTCTTTCAGAGCTTGAAATATGTTGTTCCAGGATCTTCTAGCTTTCAGGGTTTGTGTTGAAAAATCTGCTGTTATCCTAATTGGTTTAGCCCTATATGTAGTCTGATTTCTTTCTCTTGTGTCTTTTAAAATTCCCTCCTTATTCTGTATGTTGGGCATTTTCATTATAATGTGTCTTGGTGTGGATCTGCTGTGATTTTGCACATTTGGCATCCTGTAGGCTTCTTGGATATGAATTTCTGTTTCATTCTTCATATCTGGAAAGTTTTCTGATATTATTTCATTGAACAGATTGCTCATTCCTTTGGTTTGAGAACTCTATGCCTTCCTCTATCCCAATAACTCTTAAATTTTATCTTTTTATGTTATCCCATATTTCTTGGGTGTTCTGCTTGTGGTTTCTTATCATTTGTGCTGTGCTGTCTACATTCTTTTCAAGATGATATACTTTATCTTCATTGTTTGATGTCTTATCTTATAAGTGGTCTACTCTGTTGGTGATGCTCTCATTTGAGTTTTTAATTTGGTTTATTATTTCTTTCATTTCACTGATTTCTGTTTTTTTTTTTTTTGTATAACCTCTAGTTGATCTTTTGCTTCTTGGATTTGTTTATGTAGCTCTTTGTCAAAGTGATCTTTTGCTGCCTGTATTTGTTGTCTAATGTCTTCTTTGAGATCCCAAAATATTTTAATCATGTATGTACTGAAATCTTTCTCTGTATTTTTTTCTGCTGTCAATTCTTCTAGTGATGTGCTGTCTTAAATTGTTTGTAGTACTTTCTTTCCTTGTCTTTTCATGTTTCTTTTTTCCAGCTCTATGTGACTGGTGTGTTGTTGTTTTTACCCTATAGATCTGTAGTGCTCTTGTATGGTTCCAAGATCCCTCCTTTGTGGGGAAGGACAATGTTAATAGATCCTAATATCAACAGTACATCACTTATGAACAAATTACTATTATTAAGACATTTATAGTTAGTCTCAATGTCCAAAAATGTTGGATTCAATTCTTACTTAAAATGTAATCAGTAGTTTCATAAAAGGTGTACAGTTTCTGGTGGTGGACAGTGAACTGGGGGTCGGTCATAGGAGGATATGCTAAGGGAGAAAGATGTGAGGGTATGGAATTAATATAACTTAGGAAATTTGAAGGAGAACTCTAATGAAGAGGGTTAGGAGGTAATTTAGGGTAGACAAGTACGTGGGAGGACAGTAGAGTACATAAAAACAAACACACATATGTATTTAGAAAATTACAGGCTGTTAAAATAGTAAAATTTGGAGGGTGCAAAGAGAAGAAAGAAGAAAAAGGGAAAGAAAGAAGAAAAAAGAGAGAGAAGAAAGAGAAAAAAGAATAATTTTAAAAATGAGGGAGGAGCTTATGTAATTCCTCTATATTATATTATTCATGTGATACAGTTCTCATAGTTCTATTTCATGTAAACTTCTTGGTTTTGCATGTGTTGGGGTTGTGAAGGCTAGAGGATATAAGGGTAGAGAAGGAAGAATAAGAATAAGAAGGCAACAACAACAACAGCAACAACAACAACAACAACAACAAAACTCTTAGAATTCCATTTTCTTTATGCTTCTCTTCTCTTCCAGTAGGTGGAGTTGTCTTAACCAGGGTGAGAGGACTTGAGCTCTCTCGCTCCCCAATCGTTTCCCTCTCCTGCCTGGAGCTCCCAATCCTGATCTCTCTGATTTGCTTCAGGTTTTTCCACTCTTTTGTCACTAGATCCCTCCCCTCCTTTGCTTATCAGCTCCCAACAGCGGGAACTCTCACCCTTAGGCTCGTGCCAGGTGGGCAGGGCCTTGGTCTGACTGAGCTCCAGCTCCCGTTCAGCTGAGAGCGGTTTCTGTGCTGGGTAGTCACTGTGCGGAGCTGGGGAGGAGGTGACGGGGAGGAAGTTGGAAACCAGGTACCTGTTCAAATGGAGGTCCTGAGGTCCATGCTGATAGCCACGCCCACCCATAAATGGCGAGAGAGATTTGCTGGAGTGGTCTGCTTCCAGGACTGGGGTGTCCAGTGAAGTGGGGGGAGCTGGGATGGCCTTGTGCTGTGGCTAGATTGCAGCGTGTGGACTGCGTGGGAGTGGAGCGCAGCTGATTAGGTGACTCTGGTACTCCGCTTGAGAGCTGTGTGTGCTAGAACTTCGGGCTTTGGGTCCAGAGTCTTCCTGGAACACAGAGGCTCCGATTTCTGCACAGGTGGTCGCAGCTCTGATGGTTTCTGCAAAAATCTGCTGTGTACGGGTCCTGTGGTATCCTCTGAGATGTTGTATTCCGTCTAGGTGAGACCTTGTGGAGATGCCACCTGACTGTTTTCTTGGTTTAATTCTACAGAGCAGCCAGAAACAGTACCTCCTCTATTCCACCATCTTGGATCCCAATCTATGGCATTTGTTAACAAAATGTTGGTATATTCACATACAGAGATACTATGAAGACTTTTAAATATCCAGTCATATGGGAAATATGGAAATTGTGATTAAAAATTTAATAATATAAGAAAATTAACAGATTATAGAAAAATACATTAAATTGTCATGAAAAAATAAAATTTGTAAAATTATGTGTAGAATCAGAAAAATGAATATACTTTCATGACAACACAAAGTAAAGTCAGAAAAGACATAACATCAACATGAGAATAGTGGTTATTTTTGAGTGAAGAGATAATATGTTTGTAATTTTATTCTCCTAAATTTTAGATTGTTTTAAAATAAACACACATTAATTTTTATAAGAAATAAATTCTTAAATTTTGTTTACATCTGATCTCAGTTTTTCTTGCTTTTTCCTTAAAGTCTTAAGGAAATAGAGTACAGTTGATGGCCATCTTCCATAATTAAGAGTGAGGATATTTTATGATCTTTTAAAAGTTCTCTCTTAACACGAAGCCACTTAGAATCAGTTCGTATTTCTTATCTTTTTCTAATTTGTATCTTGTGTGTCTTTCATTGATTTCTTTTACTATTATAATATAGAACCCAAAACTTACTTTTTGAAGTCATTGACCTTGCTCCTTCTTGTTTTATTTTATTTTTTTCTAAAATGAATCTAGTTAGGAGGTATGATTCTTTTCCTAACTGAGATTTTGATGGTGCGATGAGGTTGGGGGTAATCGTAGTGTGGAATAAAAAGTCCATGGGATTTAGACTCTGAAAACTTGGTTGAGTTCCAGCTCAAGTTATACAAACTTGTTAGGAATCTTTAACTTTCCTCAAACTTGGTTTTCTAAGTTGTTGATGGTAATAATGAGACATACACAGACACATCTAGTCACAGGCGTATGTTGTTGGCCAAATGGGACGACATTTGAGAGCGCTCCATAAACCCCCAAGTAGTCTAAGGGTCTAGTTGTATTTTTCATGTTGAAGAGATTGGTAAAGTAATGGGGTGAATGAAGAGAAGGAGGTGCTCCAAGGAAGCCTGTCTTTTTGAGGCCTCAGATTATAGATGAATGATATTAGTATACACCATAGTCTGGTCATTATGATGGCCTTCTAGTCACTTCTCCTGCCTTTGCCCTTTCTACCATCTAACTCCTTATTAAAAACTTCACTAACTATGCTAAAGAAAACCTGTCACTTTTCAAAAACCTACATTGGCATGGTTTTACTTTTTACCATCTCTGAAAACTGACATGTGACCAAATCATTTATTTTATCTCTCGTAGCAAAGATGTATGGGACTATATATGCTCCTCCAGTGCCAGAAAGGCATAATACAATATAAGAGAGGCAAGGAAAGAAAGGAATGGTGATAAATTTCTACACAAATGGCTCATGTCGGCATGAGATCATCTACAATCTTTTTATTTGTCAAATAAGGAAATTGAGATTCGAAGCCTTGGAGTCACTTTCCACTCAAGTCTCAAGCCCAGATTTTCAGAACCAAGATCAGTGTATCACATCCTAATTGTCTCTGGGCCTACATATTTGAGACTTCAAAACCAGGGGATATAATTTGCCCTCTTATATTTTACTTAGGAAATGTCCAGAATCCTTTTGTGCGTGACAAAGTGGAAATGTAAAACGACTTTAAACTGGCAGATTTTCTCATATTCACACAGGATAAAGTCATCATTATACAATCAAAACATTCCTTGGGCCCTACTGGTTGATTTTAAGAATCAGTAACAAATTGCATGTGCTGGTTGTTTTGCTTTGTGGTGGCCAGATATATCTGATTCTGTTTACTCAGTCATTTTATCTTAGTGTAGGAAGATGAATCTGGGATTGCCATTTTGAATTTTTCTTCTTGGTTATGTTCCAACCCTCACTCCAGACTTTACAGTAATTAATGCAAAGGAGGTTTTCTTTCCTTTTTTTGGACTGCAGATGTGAGTGTGTTAAAGTTTCTAGGGACAGAAAAGATAAGTGGTTGCTGTTTTGTTTTCTTTTGCTTCCTCTCTATATGAAACCATTCTGATAGATCTGCAGGAAGAGATTTAGTTGCAGATGGCAGAGGTCAGTGTCTTGTGTATTCAATGTAGTCAATAATAAAGTCAGGACTTATGCTAACTGAATGTTAATAAGGAAGCACAAGGACCTTGGAAAGTCATTATGTCTGGTCATTTGCTTCATAATATTACTCCAACAGGCTCAGGAGGCCAATGCAAGGAGATTTTTAAACAAGTATCAAGAAAAAGCCAGAAAAATAAGGAACCAATTGAAATGCAATAGAGATTGTAAGACTCATTTGATATACTATCTCTCAGCAGAAGAAGAATTTTAAAATGTAGTTTCTGTGTAGCAGAGGGAATAGTATTATTTCCTATTGAAGGAAATCTGGTCTTTATTCAAAGCCAAGTTATATTTTTCTTGTCTAAATACTATGATTCCTTCTAAATAGGAAATAGGCTTCTATAGGCATTAATTAGAGGTCCTTTGAATGAAATCAGTTATATGAAACTAGTATCATTTTTCATAGGAGAACATTCATGTGTCATTGCATTTTGATATATAGGTATAGAGAAGCTAAGGTTTGTAGAGAAAATGCATAGAACTATAGACAAGTGCCCATCTGCATTCTCCACATTTACCTCTTAAACTTCATTTCTTCATAGCATGAAGATTAATATTGTATCTATGCATTTATTCCAGGCTTGGGTTACCCCTTTGCATCTTTATAATCTTTTATTCCTTATCCTCAATAGAAATTAATGCTTGTGAAGCAGGGAAGGAAACCACATGAGCAAGTTAGACTCACACATAAAAATAATAAACTTGTCATTATGCAATGATAAGGCCTGAGGGAAACACCATCAATTGCACTGTCTATAAGGAGAAAACATCAAATTTCTCTGGGGAGGTAGGAGCACAATGAAATTTTTTCTTCATATTAATTTCTAATATCTAGGAGTCCTTAGTTTATCCAAGCCTCTGGTATCAGCTAATGTTATAAAAAATCATATAAATTTAGAGTTTAAAATGAGTTCAGAATTTCTACTACTCGTCTTATCATTTTATCTATCCATCCATTTATTCAACATTTATAGTTACTTTCTCCTAGAATTACAGATGTGAAGACGAACTCTTTGATAATCTGATGCTCTAATGAGGGTCTGATGAGGGTACAGATGTGAAAAAAACCCAAGAAATATGGTCTATCCCATATTAATAACCACATACAAAGTGGTCCAGAAGCTCAGAGGATAGAGTAACTTAAATGCCAACTCAGAGGTTCAAGAAATGATATTTGAAGATTACAAAGGTGAAGAGTTGAAGGCATTATGAGAATGAGGACAGTTAAGGAATTGCAGAGGGAAGGGCACAGAGACATATTTGAATAACAATGAATAGAAAGAAGTGAGAGGGTGGGCTGGTGTGATGGAGTGGAACTGGGGACTGAAGGGTTCTCTGAAGCCATGTGGCGCAGGCTGGTTTGCCTGGCTATCGTGAAAAGAATCTGAGACCCAGAGTGACTGCTTCACTGTATCTTTCAGAGGATAATGGTGGAACCGTGATGAGACCTGAGGTCTTGTTTCCCACAAAGTTCTTTCTACCAAAACGTTGTCCTGATTCCTCATCTTAGCAGGAAAGGTTGGACTAAGTAGTGCGTTCTGGCAAACGCACAGGGTGAAGGCTAATTTTACGTGCCAATTTGACTAAGGGACATCTGGATGGTAGGAACAGCATTATGGCTTGGATGTGTCTGTGAGGGTGTTTCTGCAGATTTGTGCATATGTCAGTGGACGGAGAGGGGAAGATCTGCCTTCAGTGAAGGGAGAACCATGTCCCTGGCTGGGAGCCTGGATAGAAGAAGAAGGCAGAGAAGAAGTGAAATCCAGCTGGTTCCTGAGGATGGGACATACTTTTCCTGCCCTTGCACATCAAAAGTCCTGTTAGCCTCTCCCCCGACTCCCTCTCCTCACAAGGTTCTCAGACCTTTGGCCTTCCACTAAGAGTTACAACATCAGCTTCCCTGGTTCTGTGTCTTTGGTTTTGAACTAAGCTACCTACTACCTTCTCTGGTTCTTCAATTTACAGACATGTCATGGGTCAGCCTCTAGTTATGTAAGCCAGTTCCTAATAAATTCCTTCTCATTTCTCTCTCTCTCTCTCTCTCTCTCTCTCTCTCTGATATGTATGTATGTATGTATATATATATATATATATATATATATATATATCACCGTAATGCACAGACCTAAAATCCACTGAAATTATGAATAACAGTAACTGTATGACCCTTTTTTACTATAACCCTTTTTTTTTTTTACTTTTTTACTATAACCCTTCCCCACACACATACATACAGACACAACAAATAATCCCAAACCTATGAAAAACTTAGTAAATTGTTTTAAGGCAATCATCCTTGTAACTATCACTTAGATCAAGAAATAAGACATTATCAGTCACCCTAGAGTTCCTTTATGTGCCCCAACCTAACTTATCTTCTCTCACTGCACAATTAGCCCCTTAGAGTTATATCAACCTTTATAGTGATCTTGTACTTGAATTTCTTTATGGTTTATTACTCAAGCATGCATTCCTACATACTGTGGTTTGGTCTTGCCCATTCCTTATTAACTCAACATATCTCCCTAAGTCCCTTTTATTCTGTACATCTTCCCCATCCTTTTTATTTTCTTATCATTTACCTGTTGAAGGGACTGGATCATTTTACCTGGAGATTTCCTACAGTCTAGACTGTATTCATGGCATACTCAAGGGACAGTTTAACAAATGACTCTCTCTTTTCTATTTCTGGAAAACTGTCAGCTGGATCAGAGACTTGATCAGACTCAGGTTTGATCTCTTCGGTATTGTGTTGTTTCAACAAGAGGCTTATCTAGTCTGTTTTTTCTGTTTGTGCTGTTAGCAGAAGTTGAAGATCAATACTTAGATCTATTCATCCATTGGGGGTTTAAAAGAATATTATTCTTATTCTATCATCCTATCTAATTGTATAACTTCCTTTTATTTGTTAGCTAAAAATTTCAAAGACAATGATTTTTCTTATTTATTGTTTATCTAGTATACAGTGTTGTCCTTTTATTTAATTCAAGATAAAATGGTTCTTAGGAACTCAAGGATTTTAAGCATAATTTAAATATATTTGATGGGTTTCAATCTGATGCAATGCTTACTTTATTGGAATTTAAATTGTTTCATTTTTTATCAATGGGTGTCTCAAACATGAATTTCTAAGTCCTTTTGACACGATCCTAGTAATATTAGTTTTTTGCTGTCCATTTTATATGTCAAGATGTTTCAAGATCATCATGTACATTTCCTGATCCTGACTGCAAACAGCCTTATCTTAAATAAACCTTGATTTCTTTGAGTGAATATGTTTTTTCAAGACCAGAGCTTGGTTGTTCTAGGGATCCTTATTTTTAATTGAATGGTCATTGTTTGTAGACCTTTTCACTGGATAGAACTAGGGCACACACACACACATACACACACTATACATGTAATATATATTCTGTATCTGTATATATGTAACATATATATTATGTAACTTATAATATTAATATTATGTTTTATAAATATAAATATATAAATATTACCATAATAAATATATTAATTATATAGTATAAAATACTTATAAATTCCAATTTGTAGTTTGGTTTAGAGTGATTTTACTTAACTGGACCTATAGTGCATCTCTATCTTCTTAATTTCATGCTAAGAACCCTTGTTCTAAACGCCATGGGGGAAAATAGAATCAGAAAGCCCCACCAACTGCTTTTTAATCTCTCTTTGCACATATAATAGTGTTGAAATAACAGTACTAATATTATCCCTGCTAATTATGAAAAATCTGAAAACAATTTATTACTTGTTTTACACATTAGTTCCGTACTCTCCATCGTTTTAATGGTTGAACTGAATCTACATATTATCAGATCACATAGCTGTTTTATAGTGTAATCTCTCCCTTTAAATCCTTGCTGCCTAATTTTTAGAAGTAGTTATATATTTAATGCTTGCCACCAGTGTCTAGTTATCTTGGTTTTTTTGAAGCTTATTGCCTGGCAGATTCCTCAAGAGATGGTCATGACAACAAGAGTAACTAAATTATTGCTTTCATCTGTTTTCTGTATATTTAAAGTTCAGTTTTTCTGAGATTAAAATCTTTGTCTTTTTCTTTTCTTGAATATTTTAAATAAATCACTCAGTTTTATTTTTGTGTAAAATTCTATTAACAAATTAATAATCCAATATATTTTATAATTAATCTATCTACTCTTTTAGTCTAAATTACAAAACAATTTTTTCTTTAATTTTTTTTAACTAGAATATTTATTTCTTGGCTCTGGTTATTTTGAGTTTAGATTTTTAGGCATATGGTATGCATTTTGAAGCTGTAGCTTCAAATTTTTTATTTTAGGAACATGTTCTTGCATTCTTGAAGATGCATTTTGGAGCTTATGAACTTTGGTTTTCTTCTTCAGGTATTCCTATTATCTGTATGTTGGGTCTTCTTAGCCATTCTTCAGTCTTTTATTCCTTGTAGCAAATCACTGTCATCTATTTGTTTTTGATGTTTAATTTTTCTCTCCTCTAATTCTCTATTTTTTAAGAATAATTTCTTATTTTAAGTCTTCACTTCTAAAATATTTTTTTAAAATTTTCAATTGTTTGTTAAGTGTTATCTCAATCTAATTTTGATTCATTTTACTTTTTATATTGCATGAATTACTCAATGACATTAAATCATTTTGAAATATTTTAAAAATATGATTTTTTAAATATTTGTACATTTCTATGGGGTACATCTGGGTGATTCAATACATGTATACAGAGTGTAATAACTGAATCAGGGTGGTAAGTGTATCTATTTCTTCAACCTCTAATCATTTTTTTAATGTGTTGGAAATTTTGAATTCTTTTCTAGTCACTATGAAATATGATAGATTGTTTTGCCCAGTAGTTACCTACTGTGCTGAAGAAGAACTAGATATTATTCCCCTTATTGAATTTCTTTCTTGTTTTGAAATATTTTGTAACCATTTTGATTTCTGTTTGAGTAAGTATTATTGACATATTTTTATTTTCTAGAGTTTTGCTGTCTGACATAATGACTTTAGTCTCACATAGCTAGTTAAATTTTTAAAAAATTAAAATTTAATAAAATTAAGCATTTGGCACATTAGTCTATAACTACATGTGTTGGATGCTGCACATATACAACATTTCCATAACTGGAGAGAGTTCTGTTGAGTAGCCCTGCACTAAGGGGATGCCACTCTGCTTCTTGTTTTTTTCTTTTATTGCAATTATTTGAGACATAGACCTTAGTGCTTTTCTGCTGCTTGTTCTTATGTTAATTTAATTTTTTTGAAATGTTGGAGGAGACTTTATTAAGATAGTGCTTCAACTTTATAGAACTCTCTCTTTTGGTTTGTTTGTTTATTTTTATGACACCATGACGGCTCTATTTTTGAGATTTCTTGTCATTTTCCCCTAGATTCACTTTTTTAAAAAAAATGTTCTTTTTAGATATACATGACAGTAGGATGTATTTTAACAGATTATACATAAATGGAATATAACTTATTCTAATTAAGATTCCACTCTTGTCATTTTACATGATGTGGAGTTTGATCTGTACATTTTGTTTCTTCATCTTTATTGTTCCTGCACTTCTTAATTTAACAGTTTCTTCCCCATAAGATACTCTGTTCTGGAAAAGACCCCTGGATGGTCAATTTCAATGTACAGTCTTGGGTCTTTCCTTATGATCTTTGTGCTTATACATATCAGATTGAGCAGAATTCCCAGTGTCACCCCTGATCCTTAAATTGGTCTGCTGTTATTTCCAAGAATATCTTCTGGCTTTGAGGTTCTCCTGTTCTCAGTCCATAGACTTCTAATGTTTCCTTCTGCTTCTTTCTGCACTAATGCACATCTTGTAGCTATTGGTGGTCTGCCCCACCTGCCTATATTTTGGTATTCATAATTACCTGGATACTTGGTAATTTGTTATTGTTAGACATAGTCTATGAATTTTAAAGTAGACTATCTGGTTTTTGTATTTTAATGGGAGAGTTGGGAGCATTCTAAACCTCTGTTGCTACTGCCATAGTCATCTCCTCAGATCCATTGACCAATTCCTTTGAATAATAAATTATTTGAAAATCTTTGCAAACTTCTTTGATAGAAGGGCTAGCTCTTCATAACTATTTCAGTTCAGTTTGAACAAAGTACTGGAGATTCCATCAGAATTTGGTTTAAAGAAAAATGTTGCTATGGACCATACAGGTCTTTGAACTATTCTCTAACACGGTGACTCTGAGTGGATGTCTGAATGACTGATTTTTTAATTTCATTTCAAACTATGTCTTAAGATTTTTTTCCCATCCAAGTGCTCTATATGTGCTGTGGACACATAATTCACTTTGCTTAATTGATGACTGAGTACTTGCATTTCCTTTTTCATTATTTAGAACTTCAACACAAATATGAGACTTTTTAAAGATGTAAGTTTGGTTTTAATGCAGATTCAAGGTGAATATCTATCTGTATCATAACCATATCTATCTACACACATTCATATATGTGGAAAAAGTGTCATATAATATACCTATTTATTTCATAAAATTTTGAATGTTGAAGCATGTTTACAAATCCTCTAAGAAAGTTTTTTTCCTTGGCACTATAGAAACTTGGGCTATATGATTCTTTGGTTTGGGAGGCTGTCCTGTTCATTGTAGGATGTTTAGCATTATACCTGCCCTCTACTCATTAGGTATCAATAGCACATCCTAGTTATGACACCCCAAATGTGTCTGACATTGACAAATGACCAAGGTGGGAACAGGAGGGAAGGTGTATGGTGATAGAGTGATGGGTGGAGGCTGTACCATTTAGAATCACTGGTCTATTAGTTTCTTCACTTTACAGTTGAAGAATGGGCAGAGAGAAGAACAGCATTTTTATACATAAGTTCACATGATTTTATCAAAACTCTTTTCTAGACTTTCTTAAAGGGCATAATCACAAGACATAGATAATTATGTCTAATTATACTTCATGTTTTGAAACTAAAAGCTTAAAATATTTCGGAAATCAAGATATGGACCTATTTGGACCAAATTATCATTGAGATGATCTCTCCTGTGGACATTTATTGTACGAGGAATGCTAACTAAAACACTCCACAGGCATGACTTTGGACTTCAAAGAAAATTGGAAAAATAGTTGTTTAGATAATAGGATCCTGTGGATTTGTTGACTTCTAGAAAGAGAATTATTTTGATATTGCCTTCTCTTTTGGAATTTTCTTTGACAGAGTTGGACAAGACGAAGGGGAAAAATATCTGTTAAATATTCACAATCACTAAAGACTGCTGGGAAAGCAGCCAAACTGGCAAAAGCATGAGGGCTACTAGAATCTGTTTAACTAGTGGGGAGAATCCCAAGTCCAGTTTGGTCATGCCTTTCTCTATTATTGTCTGGTGGAAATTTATGACAACATAATGTTCCAAATCCTGTTACAACTTAATATAAGTGGCAGAAATGAGAGAGAGAAAGAATATAAAAGTACAGTGTATATTAATAAGTTTTGCAATGGTTTATTGCATAATATTTCTTAATGGTAGCATTACTGACTCTTTCTGGTGTTTTATCAAATATTACTATTTTTCATTCTCATATTTTCTCTAAAACTGTAAGTTTTAAATATACTAGAAGAAGAATGTGGGACAGACCTTCATCATTTTGCTACAATAAAGTGGCTCTGTACTTTTATAGATGTTTTTAGATTATCGAGTGGTATAGATGCATAAAATATACTTTTTTAGATTCAGCAAAACTTCTCTCTAATGCTGTTCATGGATGTCAGCCAATGTGATTATCTTATAGGTAAGACCCCTTAAAATGATATCTTTTCATTACATGAGAAATTACTCACTCTTCCCTTGTGGAAATCCAATATAAATGCTCCTTATTTTTTATTTCACTTAGTGGTAGATGGTGTTTGAGTAATATGGATATAGAAAATGGAATAGAAGGGCAAATAACATTCATCAAGCCCATGACAAATTCATATTTGTTATCTCATGTAAACTTTAATATAACTCCAAACTGCAGGTATTCATATCCTCATTTGACAGATTATGAGATATTCTAATATATCAATAATGTCTTATAAAGCAAACCCTCATATTTGTTTTATAGTTGATAAAGAGCTTCAAAGTTATTCATTTGGTAGTCTTTTATTAATATTTATGCATAAATACTTTATAGACTTACAGCCCATTCAAACATATTATCGAATGAAAGTCCACAAGGGAGAGGACTTCATTGTCTAGTTTACTTATAAACAATATGGAGTGAGTAATAGATGCTCACAAAAAAGTTTGTTTATTATATCAATTGATTTGTAAAGAGAGGGTGATAATGTTCACCTCAAGGATGTATAAGAATCAAATTAGATAATGTAGACAATATAGTTTGGATCTGAAATGTCCCCCAAAGATTCATGTGTTAAAGGCTTGCTTCCCAGCTTGGTGCCACTGGGAGATGGTGGAAACTTTAAAAGGTAGGGCCTAGAAGGAGGTTTTAGGTCACTGGGGTATGCCCTTGAAGGGGATTGTGGGAGCCTGTCTCTTCCTCTTCCTTTCTGTTTCACCTACTGGCCAATAGGTAAATGGTTTTGCAATGAGTTCTTTTCATGAGGTGCTACTCTGCCACAAGCAATGGAGTCAACCCAGTCATGGACTGAAGCTTCTAAAACTAGGAGTCAAAAATAACCCTTTTTAAAAATAAGCTGATTACCTCATGTATATATTATAGTAACAGAAAACTGACTAATATAGCAGTGAAGTACCAGAACCCATTCAGATACTGCATAAGTGTTTATCCCTACTCTCTACTGGAAACCTCTTTTCTGAAAAAATCTTGTTGTTTATGCCCCATCCTTGAGCCACATTAGTGACTGACATTTGCTTTGAATGGCATCTTCAGCAGCCATTCTTGGTATGCCTGGACCCTATCTCAGGCATGGAGATAGTCTACAACCTCAGAGTAGTGCTAAAGACATTTATATAAGATTAGTTTAGCAAGTATAGTTCCAAGCACAGGACACAAAGCACAAGACATTAGCTTGAATTTTTCAGGAGGCATTTAAAGAGAATTTTTTTTTTTTTTTTTTTGCTGGGGGTGGGGGGGCGGGAGGAAGGAGGTGAAAATTAGAGAACGATTTGCACCTTGGTGTGGTTACCCTTCATTAATATTCATAGGATCTGCATCAGTGCCTTGGAGCTATGAAACTAAGTCTTACCAAATATCAATGACAAAAATATGTGTTCAGGTGCTCTTCCAGAATTCCCATTGAGTTATAAAAACTAATTTTATTTCATTGAATTTATTGTGCAATGCTATCCTGATGAATATATGTCATAGGGAAAAGTAGAACAATTTTCTGCACTTTCCTTTTTTAACTTTAATTTCAAGCCTCGTTCCCTTATGCATTTGGGAGACAGAAGAATCTTAGATTTTTAATATGTACAGTTATGTGCATTGTAACTAACTTTAAACTTCAGAGACTAACTATGCCTCCTCTTCTGCAGTATGCTAACTGCTGCATGCATAATAATGAAGAATTGAGAGTAAGGAGGGAGAGAAGCTCTTTTTTTGGCAGCTAGGCCTGGGAAAGAGAATTTAGTTTTCATCAAGTTTACTGGTAATACTGAATCTTTATGTGGACATGTGACTCATTTCTCTGAGCTGCCTATCACACATATTTAGAAAGTTTAAAAGAAGAGAGGGGGAGATATACATTTTCTCTCCTATGACCCCTGCCTCTGATAGAACCAGCTTAATGTGAAATAATTCATGTTGACAAACTTAATAGGATGAGTTAATGAAGGTTGATTTTGTACAGAGAAGAAAAGTGAAGCAAGAGAACAGAATTTATGTATCTTCATTTTCTGAATGGAGAATTATCTAGGTTTCTTGGTAAGTCATAAAGTTTTTACTTGAAAGGGACAATCTGTCTGAGGAAATGTTTTGGGACCCATAAAGTGTTAATCAAATGTTAGTATACATAGCCCAAGATTGATTACCTGGGTTCCCTCAAGCCTTATATAATGTACCTGTGGGATGACCTTCACAGGGATAAGACAAGATTTACTTGCTTGGGTTCACTAAAAATATCAATGTTCTTTCACACATATTGAAAACAACAACTACCAAAAAGAAAGCTATCGTGTTATGTGCCTGGACTGTCTCTCTTGTGCTCAGAAGCAAGTTGGTCCAGGATGGTCTATAGGTGCCCTCAAGGTCTTTGTCCTTTCCTGAGTCTGTCTATCCCACTAGTTTGGTGCATCTCTAGGGAAGGAAACACGTGATTGGAGTTTGGGCCTCTACAGTCACTTAGCATGTTACCTGGTCCATCCAATGTCACCAGTAAACAATTATGAAATTAAATACACAGATTCTGCTTTGTCATCTGATATGCCAGCTATTTCATCTGGGAATATTGTCAGTAACCTGTCTACTATGCCCTTGTCTTGGTTATTAATGATGCAAAGATTTTTCACAGAGTGTGTTTCTATTTGGAGTAGAAGGTTATAAATGAATGAGCTCCAATGATCCTTACAGCTTCCAGAGACTTTTATCATTTTTGTTAAGATGGACAGTGGGTTCAGACAGACCTGGATATGAATCCTAGTTTTGCTGCCTGGTAGAGTAACCTTGGGAAAATACCTTCACTTTTAGTGCCTGAATTGGATATGCTCAATAAACAAATGTTGAATGAATGAAGATCTCTAAGCCTCATTTTATTTCTCTTCAAATGGAAAAGATAATATATACCGAATAGTACTGTTAAAGAACCCATCTGGCAAACTTTCGAAGAAGGAAAATTATTTTAGTGTATTACAAACATGCTTTTGAATATTCACTTGCCATTTTTCCTTCCCTTTCAACATACTTGTAATTACTTCTGAATTGTCTTTTTATGTATAATTTTTAATTGCAGAGAAGTTTAATAACTGATATTATTTTGTGTTACTATGACTCCTCTGTTTCCATACATATTGTTGAATTTTATCATCACATTGACCATCTGAGTTGTTGAGATTATTATCCACATTTTACAGACCAGAAAGAAACCTGAGCCTCAGAAAGAAGTTACAGAGTCACCAAAGTGTGACCAGAACCTGGATTTTCCAAACCTAAAATCTGTTAGGCTTTGCCCTCTGCCCTGTCATTTTCTGAGTGATCAGGATTTCTAAAATGAACTGAATATTTATTCATCTCTGCACGCCAGTTCCTTTTGGTGACACACAAAGTAAAGGAGGCTGGAGTACCAATTTATTGTGTGGCTTTTATACTAGTACATTTAAGTTACCCTTTTGATCTCTACAGTTTGTTTGTGGGGGGAATGGGGGAAATGAGAAACAGAGAAATAGTCCATTAAGCCAGACAGCTGTGTTTGTGTTTGCAGCTGTTCATGTGTACAAGGGGCCACAGGGAGACCCTGTTCATTGGCAGAATAGCTGGTCTCCTAGCCAGTAGGTAGGTTAGCTCTTAAAGAACAACACAGCCTTCTTTGTGGGCATTTTGCAGACTTGCCGAAGCATGAGATAAGTATAGAAGAAACACAAAAGTCCTGCTCAAACTAGGCTTCTTCAATCTGGAGCATTATTATCTCCTCTTTTTAAAAACATTAGACATGTTCATGCCTGACAGACTCAAGTAAGCAGTTTAGCTCTGGTGAGGCTGTCTGAAGGTGGAGTGGCTGAAAATACTGAGAGTTAGAAGTGTGGATTCTGAAGCTAGTTGAGCACTTACTATGTAAAGGTACGTGGGGATATAGCAGTGGGCAAAATTTTCTACCATCATAGAGCTCACATTTTAGGGAAAAGAGACAAATAAGAAATAAATCAGTGAGTAAATGATATAATTCAGTAGATGGTTATAAGTGCTCTGGGGAAAAATGGTCAGGGAGAGTGACAGGTGTGCTATAAATGTTTTCCCCTCTTCTCTGGTCAATGTAAAATTTTCATTTTTTAATTGAACGTCTAATTCTTGGGCTGCCTTGATTCTCATCTACAAACTCTATCCTATTTTTTTTCTTTTTTTAAAATTTTTATTATTAGTTGTTCAAAACATTACAGAGCTCTTGATATATCATATTTCATACATTTGATTCAAGTGGGTCATGAACTCCCATTTTTACCCCTTATGCAGATTGCAGAATCACATCGGTTACACATCCACTTTTTTACATACTGCCATACTAGTGTCTGTTGTGTTCTGTTGCTTTTCCTATTTTTTTTTTTCAAGAATGAAGTTGCTTCTGGTGGTAGCAAGTTTGTTGCCACCAACATGGCATGAATTTAGGAGTGAGAAAGGGAAAGAAAAGAAAATCATTATTAAGAAGTAAGCAGGCATTAAAAATCCACATTCAGATTAAGCGTTCCTTCTTTTCTGCTTGCTTTTTCTTTATTTTGTATTTCAGTAATATTGATTCAGTTCTGTCTTGTTCAAGACCCAGTTTCAGCCACAGAAAATCTTACTGCCCAGTGACATCATAGTTATATAATTCATCTACAGCCCTTCTCTATTTTAAAGAGATTTGGGCACCTGTCACCAAAGTGGAATAAACAAACCAACACAGGAAAGAAAGCCAGGACTAAGGAAAGGAGGAGGCTGCAGCCACAGGAGTCAATACCCCAGAAGCTGCAGAGCCTTCCAGCAGCATGACAAGGGAGGACGTGCACCCATTGATCAGAGGAGACCAAGATTTTCTTTCATCTAATTGTTTAAAGGTTTTTTCATGTTGGTCAATGTGGGAATGGGAACTAAGATAATGGACAATATTTCTCACAACTTCAGAGCAAATGCAGATCTGTTGTTGTTGGGTGTGTGTAGTGGGACAGAAATGTTCTTGTATTAGTCTCCTTCCATCTTCCTACGTTTCTGAGGGAGAGGTCAATGGACAGGGCTTTGGAAACTGTGTTGGAACCATGTAGCGCTGCAGCGTCTCCACTGCAAGAGGAGGGGAAAGCTCAGGGCCTTTGCAGAGACAAGAGAAATGGTTTTCTTGGCCATTCCCTGAGCCTACCATCTAGTCTTGACACTCTGTGTCAGCGGCTTGCAGTCATTTTTTACTACACATCACAGTTAGAAATATATTTTTCTTTGCCACTATACATACATGTCCGCGCGCGCACACACACACACACACTCACACAAAAAAACAGCCTAAAAATTTTCCACTTTCCCATATCACAAGTGAGGTACTCTACTATTTTTATTCTATTAAATTCTATTTTTAAGTTTTTACTTGTTACTAACTAAAACATTATATCTTTATATCACAACTATTACTGAAAATAATTTTCTTACATAAAGGAAGAATAGTTTATAAACTATTCTTTCTGGGCATCGAATATGAGAGGTTCTGAATCCAAGTGACCATCTAAACCCTGAATGTGGAACCGAGGTCTTATGGGTCATGACCAATTAACGTGCCATTTAATTAATGTTTTAGTTAGTAGAGTCCCATCTATCTTTGTCCATAGTTGATTGAAGAATTTTTTTATTAATTTGCCATTTAAAACATTTGCTTTTCATGGAGTGACAGATAATCAAAAATAAGAAAAGGCTTAAACATAATAATAGATTTGTCATAAATTCCTAAATAATCCCAACTCACAAAAAGAAATTTCAGAAATGTCAATACAGTCCATTTTGTTTATCTTTTAGGATCAATTTAAGAAACTTGTAAAGTTCTCTGCAGTTCAAAATTTTCCACTAAAAACCTTCAGTGGAAAACTTTATTATTATTTTTATTTATTTATTCTCATTTGTTATATATAACAGCAGCATGCATTTTAATTCATATTATACATATAGATCACATTTTTTCATGTCTTTGGTTGTACACAAAGTAGAATCACACCATTCGTGTCTTTGTGTGTGTACTTAGGGTAATGATGTTCATCTCATTCCACCATCTTTCCTACCCCCATGCCCGCTCCCTTCCCCTCCGTCCTCTTTGCCCTATCTAAAGTTCCTCCATTCCTCCCAATGCTCCCCCTCTCCCCGATTATGGATCAGCATCCTCATATGAGAGAAAACATTCAGCATTTGTTTTTTTTGGGATTGACTAACTTAATATTCTTAGCATAATATTCTCCAACTCCATCCATTCACCTGCAAATACCATGATTTATTTTATTTTATTTATTCTGTTATATATGACAGCAGAATGCATTACAATTCATATTACACAAATAGAGCTTGATTTTTCATGTCTCTGTACATAAAGTAGAGTCACACCATTCATGTCTTCACACATGTACTTAGGGTAATGTTGTTCATCTCAATCCACTGTCTTTCTTACCCCCATACCCCCTCACTTCCCCTCCCTCCCCTTTGCCCTATCTAAAGTTCATCTTTTCCTCATATGCTGACCCCCATCCCTATTATGAATCAGCATCCTCATATATGAGAAAACATTTGGCATTTGGTTTTGGGGGATTGGCTTACTTCACTTGGCATAATATTCTCCAACTCCATCAGTTTACCTGCAAATACCATGACTTTATTCTCTTTTAATGCTGAATAGTATTCCATTGTGTATATAAACCAGATTTTCTTTATCCATTCATCTACTGGAGATCATCTAGGTTGGTTCCACAATTTTGCTAATGTGAATTATGAATTTGCTATTGTGAATTGTGCTTTATTATTAGTTTCTATCATATTGTGTAAAGTCTTCTGAGGTCTTTCCTCTGTAAAAAATCAGAGACTGGCTGAATGATAGTGAAATTTGCATTATTTAATCTGTTGCCTTAGAATGAGATACATAATTAAAGTAAGTCAAGTTCTATTTCTTTGTTTCTGTATCTACAGTGCTATTATTGTTTATTAATAAACTGCTGTTTAAAGATATATGTACATATAATACCACAGAGGATGAAGATCCAAACTGGGGCCAAAGCAAGCCTGTGCTGGCTATATCATTGGAATTTCTCTTATTTTCCATGTAGAATGTTTACCAAAGGATAAGCATCACAGATGTATGATTTGAAACTTATATAGTGCATTGTTAAATTTTATTCTGTATTTAGCAACTGTCTTCAACTTAGATCAACAAAACATTTCTGGGAAGAATATCATTTCACAGTGTTTGGAGTTGTTGATGCACCATGATGTTAAAAAGCAGGCTGGGGCTTATTTGACAATATATTGTTTTTAAGTTCTGTATAGACTCCCTTCTTTGTCTACACTGGTGTGGACTGTCAGCCTGGTCCCATTGCTGGTATGTCACTGGGAAAACAGGTTTTTAGGGAATATTTGAAGATTTGAGTCCTGCCGTGGTGCTCACTCACTGTGGTCCTCCCCAGCTCCTCAGCTTACAGAGCTTCTTACGTTAGTGGTGAGTTTCTGATGTGGGACTCCCTACCAGTTATTTTCTGAGAAGAAAAAGAGAGGGATATAGAGAGAAAGAACAAGTTTAATCTCCCATAGAACATTCTGCTACAAAGGAAACACAAATCCTCACCTTTTATAACATTCATGATCTCCAGTGACCTAGCTCAGCAGCAACTCTTCCCTGGAATAGATCTAGAGAAAAACCTTGTACCTCCCCTGGATCCCACATTTTAGATGGGCAGCATATGGTCAGATGTGAGAAAAAAGTGCCATGTATTCACATCCCAGCATTGGATTCTCAGATCTACCATTGATTTGTCATGCAAAAATAGGCCAATTAGTCCCTCTGTGCAGAGCATCCTCCTCCATGGAGTGGGGATCATAATAGTCCCCACCTTATGGAGATTTGGTAATAATTAAATGAGATAGTGCATGTACAGTGCCCTAGTCATTGCCTGGCCCATAAAAAACACTCAATAAACATTAGTTAATACTTCTACTCTTTTATATGATTATTAAAGGCATGAAAGAAATATGCAAGCCAATAAAGGCAGTTCTTTCATGGGTTTAAGTAAAATCCTACAATTTTTTTAAAAATTTCTGAGACCAGTTAGATTCCAATTTAAATGAAAACTTGTTTATCTCATTTATAGTATTTTTTAAAAGAGGGTTACACCATCCAGATATCATTAAGCTCTAGATACCTGGAAGTCTAGATTGGATCTCAGTCCTAAAGGGAATTCTCTAAAAGGAATCTGGGTCCTGAAGTATACCTCCAATTGTACAATAACTCAGATTCCCAAGAAAACCTATGGAAGCAGCCCAACGATCTTTTACTTTCTCTCTTTACCTCTAATACCTTTTCTCTGTAGCTTACTTATTTGTTAGGTGTCCATGGACTGATTCCAAGATCCTCTGCAGATACAAAAAATTCCTTGGATGCTTAAAAGATGCTTAGGTCTCTTTTATAAAATATCTTAATATTTGTATATAACTTCTATGTATCCTCCCAAATCATCACTAGATTACTTATAATACTTAGTACAGTATAAATGCTGTGTAAATAGTTGTTAAACTGTATTATTTAGGTAATACAACAAGAAAAGTCTACACGTGGTTAGAACAGACAGCACTTTTTTTTTCTTCAGTTTTGAGCATTGAACCCAGGGTCTCACATGAGCTAGGCAAGCATTCTACCACTGAACTACACCTCTAACTCCAGATGTAATAAAAAAAATATTTTCAATCCATAGTTGGTTGAATTCACAGATGCATATTCTGCAGACACAAAGGAGGGTCTGCTGTTCAGGGGAATAAACTGAGCCTCAAAAAGCAAAATGACTTGTCTAGGTCAGTTTTGTGGCAGAGCTGATGCTAGAATTCTGTCAAGTCTGGTGCTGTTATTTGAGTAGTAATTGCAGTTAAGTTTCAGAACTCAGATGTAGCTCATTTCCCTTCTTTCTCAGGATTTTCTGTCTTGAGGACCTGCTTTTTACTGTCCTACTGATAGCCAAGAAGACCCTGAGAACTCTCAGGAGTAAGTTTCAGTGAGATTCAAAATGGGGTATGTGTGTGTGTGTGTGTGTGTGTGTGTGTGTACGTGAGAGCAAGTGGGCTAGGGGAACCAGGGTGGAGAATAAGGCTAAGGAACTGGGATATTTTAATTGACGGGTCATTTTGTTTCAAATGAGAATTTGAAGCTGTAACATTTCAATAAGTCTTTCCTTTTGACCTGTTTTCTTCAGTCCACAGACTTGCACGCCAGGATCCTTCATCACTTTTGGCCAGTGGCCACAGAGTTTGGAATGTTGATTTTATTACTCCTGCTTGGCCTTTTTAAGGACAAAGGCCTCGTCCTCTCCTTCACCTGGATTGGAAGCTGGTGTGTTTGCTCATATCCATTTTGAGTCCAAAATGAAAAATGTATATAAGCATGTTTCAGTGGAATTTTGATAGGCATCATATTTAATATTTGTACAGAGGATGAGGTCATTTAAAAATAATTTTTATCAACTGATGTAATAGAGCCTCTAGTCCATTCTGAATCTAAAATACTTATAATACTTTAATATTTATTACAAATGAATATCATAGTTTCAGATGATGTGGACAAAAAGAATGCTTTAGAAGACATAATTGTAAAACTTTTTTTTCAGGGAAACTTTCATAAAACAAATTCTATTTTCATGTTAAAAGTATGGGAAATTCAACCACCTGTACACATGTATTAATATCATGAATAGGAACATACACATATACAATAATTACAGGAAAAGCTCAAAGCTAAGCTGACTGGTGACCCTGCTAAGTTTCAAACCTACAATTCCTAAAAATAAAAGCTGGGTTCTGTGATTTGGTTCACCTTATATCTGTTTGGCAAAGGTGTAGGCAAATTGATGTTATATATTCTCTTTGCTTCACTGCATTTATTTCCTCCTATTATCATAGTGATCAGTTCCTCAATGTAATTCTGGAAGCTTTTTAAGTACCTACTGTGTACCAGATTCTGTGCCAGATACTCTAGCTGATTCAAAATTAAATAAGATGCCCTTAAAACTGGAGACCAAGACAGGCCTGATATAACTAACTGTGATATTGTTTTTACACTAGTGCTATGAACAGTGGGAGCTCCCTTGACAGCAGATTTTTCTGGTAATAGCAAAGGAAGAAGTGTGAACCTGGGCACACCTTGGAAGGTTTTGAGTACACAGGGGATAGGCAGGAGATGAGGCTAGAAGGACAGGGCAGGTTTCTACAGGCCTTCCCTGCATGCTAACTGGTGTAGACTCTCTTGCATGAGCAATAGAGGAACAATAATGTTTGTAGAAGAGTGAGAAGCACGAAAAGAAGAGCCAATGGTGTTGTTTCCTCATGGCACTGAGGCTGCTGTGATAGTAAATGTCAGGATTTCTGCTGAGTCTGAGGATTTGGCATTGAGGTTGGAAAATGGAAAGGTGTAGTCAAGTGTTCAATAGTTGCTTGGAGGATAACAAAGAGGACCAACCAGTAATGAGCAAGAAGATTAGCAAATAGTTAAAAATAAAAATTAAAAAGAACTTACAAATTGATCATACAGCTAATTAGCTCCACTATATTAACTTTCTGTGATAACAGTCAAAGTGAAGATAGTAACTGTTAATTTCACAGACACATGTTTCTGAGGTCCTCCTAGTTCCCCCAAATGCCTGTGGTCACTCTCTTTCATCAAAATCTGAGAGGAAGGCCAAAAATGTGCTGATGTATCCTGAGAGGTGGGGGTGGACATATTTTACCAAGAAAAGACACGACGCCTTTTTGACAAGAGACAAATGTCTCATTCAAATGCTGCATTTCGCATATTGGAAACTGTAATGAATTCCTGTGCACTTCTCTACCTAGTTCACAATGTCAGGCCCAGGCATTGAAGCACCTCAGGCTTCCCTTACAAAATTAAATTTAATGTTACACCCTCCAGTAGAATGGTGCATAAATCAAGCATTTGATTTGCATGGACTGTAGCAAGCAGCCCCGTTCTGGACAAATATAAACCTAACTCTGAATATTATGTCAGGGACAGGAACAAAGCAATCTAGGACTTCCAATAAAAGTCTGGTACTGAGTGTAATTCATGTTGGTATTACACTGCTCTGTGTCAAGCCTGTTATTAAAACTCTTGTTTTAACCTCCTTTTTTCATTTCAAATGAAAATGTTTTTCTTGACCTTCCTGTATTCAGAAAACCAGTGCACAGTCAAACCAGTACTGTTTATAAACTGGTGTCTACCAGTGACAACCATGGGAATATTTATTTTTACCCCTCCATCTACCCCCCAAGTACAGGAAGGGGCACATATGAGTAATCAACTGAAAAGAAGGGAAACAAAGGGCACGGGGTAAAATACACCACGGGAAATTAGGTAGCGTGGATATTCACTAACATTCTACCTCTGGCCATCAACCCAAGAGAATGCCAAGAAGCGTTTCAGAGCAGACAAGTTTAAAAAAAGACTCAATCACCAAAGTTAATGCATATTTGGATGCTGAACATGCATGCAATTCAGGAAAAGCGAGGCTAAATATGCAGCCTGTGGTCTTATTTCTGGCCTCCAGCCTATGTTGAGTTATATACATTTTCCTCACTCATATTTTCCCCATCACAGATTACCTGAACTATTTTGAACTAAAAGTAAAACCACTGTGATCTGAAATTGAGTGAGGCCTTGAGATAAGAAACATTTTTACAAATGCAAAACGAGTCTGCCTTAAATCCCCTAAGAACATAAATAGATCACGGATTTGCACATATTCTACTCCACATCAAGGCCTGTCGTGTTTATTCTGGATTGCTGCAGGGGTATTACAAACAGAGCTCGCTCCTGAAGCCAAGTGCATTTCCAAGAAGGCACAGCTGTCCAAAACACAAAACCAGGTGAAGATGTGATCCTGAGAGCTGTGCTGATGATTTGGTATCTGCAATGTAATTTCTCCCAGCTGTCCATGAACATCTGTTAGAATTTGGAATGCTTCAAGATCTGAATAGGTGAAAGTAGGTGTCTGAACAAATAAATTTACGATGTTTTAAGGATAGTAAATTAGAATTCATTCATTCATTTGCAAATGGAATATGTCCATAAATATTTATTAAATGGATACAGTATGTCAGTCAGTGTGCTAGGTGATGTGGAGAATGTGAGAATCAATCAGATCTATGTTCTATGTGCAAGGAATTTATTTTTAAAAATCAAGGTATATGAGGTATAAAAAACTATTGTACAAGATGAAAGTGTCACAGGATACGTAAGTATAGAAGAGAAATATATTATTTCTGATTGGAGGAATTTAGGGAATGCTGAGTGGGCAGGGATTTGCCATATTAAATGGGAGCAGGAAAGGAGAATCCAGTGAGGGGCAGAGGCATGGGGAAATGCTTGGATCAAAAATTCTATGTGCAGGACATAAATAATGAGTAGTGACTAAGTCCAAACAGTGAACTAGTGAGTGAATAAATGTAAGTAGAGAGAAATAAGAAATGAAAGGTGGATGGGAGGAGGGGGACAGCCACTCAGTACTGGAATAAGCAGTTTAGATTATGAATACTAAGCAATATGGAATCATTAAGGATTTGGGGGCAAGGAGACCACATGATTTAATGTATTTTTGGAAGATTAATATGGCCATAGAATATATAATATATTCAAGAACAGAGACTAATATTAAAGAAGACTGGTTAGTTCTGTAGAGAAGAAATGATTGGCCAAAAGAGGAGAGTGGCAGTGGGAATAGCGAAGAAGGAAGAATATTATACAAGCAGAATCTACAGAACGAGGAAAAATAAAATAATTGTCAATGGTTGCTATGGTTATAAGATCAGCTTACAAGTCTTTGGCATTTATCATTCTGATTATCCTATTAATATTTTTCAAAATCATTAGAGAGCCAGTCCCAACTGGAGCAAATGGATAATTTCAGGTATATTGACTTTGTTGATCATGATTTAAAGATTCGTATTGGAACAGAACAGCATCTAGTCCAATCCAAGTTTATTTTGAATGTACAGTCAGTGCACTTCATGGATAAGGTATTTTCTAATTGACTGAAACACTGAGCAGGCTGATCTCTAAGTCAGCCTGTCAATACCCATGCAGAGAAAACAAGTGCATTCCCCAGCACCATCTCTCAGGCCAGTGATTAACTATGCATTGGTCATTTAGCATAATAAATGTGAAGTCAGAATCTTTGAGTATTGCCACAGTCTTTCTGCTGTGGAAATAAATGCCCTTGCATCTTGGGAGCTTAGAGCAGACGCAGAGAATTTGCCTTAAGTGTCAAGGAGCAACAAGCATTCCTACAGATTTGAAATAGAGCCTACAAGTAGTTAATCCGACCTGCCAGGCAAAGTGGAATGTGCAATTATTACTACCCTCTGAGTTTGAAATAAATCTATTTTAACTCATTAACTTCTATCATCTGATGTGAAACACCTATAAAAACTTAAATTGAGCAACAAATATACCACTTTATGGTAATTTTTGAAATGAATATTATATTTAGTTTTATTCTTTTAAGAAAAATAAGTGATTAGAGAATTTTCATGTTTGTATGTTTCATATGTGTTTTATAGACATATGGAAATATACATAAAGGTTACATAGATTCTAGATTACGATTGCTTGTCTATTTTAATTCACCTGTATCAATTTTGTTAAAATATTTACTGGATTGAAAACTCTGAACTTAATGGGTTAATGGAAACAAAAATCCACCCTTTAGTGACCATTAGGATCTCATTTTCTAAAATTTGACATGTGTCAGCTTTAAAAACTGTTGCTTCTAATTTGGAAGAAATCATATGAACCTCAGAGATGGCAATTATGGAGGGAATGAAGACTATTTTGAAAATCTCTTCCTTCCTCTCAGAGGAAGAAGAAAAGTAGATGCTATAATGTCAGAATCTATCATCAAACAACTTCACAAATGGCTTTGTTTCTTCTTAAAATTCCTCGGCCAATTAAGAAAACAGGCTATGTTTAATGTGCTGAGTTTCTGACTGTGTCAATTTAGTAAACCAACAAATGGCTAGTATAATCTGGTTACTAATTCTAGTTAGTATCTGTCTAGATTACTTGATACAGGTTATTGTTACTGGAAGAGACATGGTATTATGTAAAATGCAGCAATTGTTTGATCAACTTAAGTGATATCATTTGAAGCAATGCATATTGGAATCAATGTCCTCACATCTCCACTGTCCATTGCCAGAAATTCGCCTGTGACCTGAAAGAAATACTTGTGGTTCCTGAGCTATTTAAGCCTGATTAAAGTATTTGTTATGCATTTGACGGTACAAGATAGTGCAGAGTGTCAATTCTCAACTGTCATCATCATGATTAAAAAGGGTAGAAGAGAGTGACCCCTCTGAGGAACAAGTTGTAATAAATAATGAGGATGCCATGAACCTCTACTCCAATCACAGGGTGGAGCCAATGTGAATTAAAACCCTAGTAGGATCTCTAACCAAAGAAGTTGCTAAGCAAATGATGAGGATTTTCTTATTAATAAAAATTAGTTTCTGTTGTCCAGCTATTGTTAGGGGATTTTGTTATGAATACAAATGAGAAGCATACAATTGACTTCAGAGAAGCACCCCACATGACCTCCCTGGTAAGGGTTGGCTTATTGGAAGTTTTTTAATTTGAAAAATAATTTAGGTTAAGGGAGGCAGCCCCATCAAAATTCCAGGAAAGAGATGACTTTGGCATGCCTAAACCAGGAGCACAGCTGGGTTGAAAAAAAAAAAAAAAGAATGACTTGCAAGTGCTTGGGGGAAAAAAAAAAAAAAAAAAAAAGGTCTACAAGTGTTCAAAATGTTCATTTGCTCTTTCCTTCCCAGTCCTAAGAATGGGCCAAGTGACAGCAATTAAAGGCAGTTTCTCATCTTGAGAGCCTCAAAGAACAGCAGTATAATGTCAAACAACCAGTTCAGATGACTTATTCACTGAATTGTCTGAAAAACTCTCCCTCAGCTAGAGCCCACTGTTTAGCAATGATGAACTGAATAATAAAAACAAGGATAACAATAGTGGTAAAAACATTAATCACAATTATTATTAAAAATATATCATGATTCATGCATGTGTTAAACACTGCACGGATTACCTTTTGTACTCCTAACTCAACACCCGAGGTTCATATTATTATTACCTCTGTTTTTTTTTTTTAAAAAGGAAAAAGGTTCAGAAACATGTCTTGGCTTCTCTTTGGTGGATATGGCCTCAAATTTAGGCAGTCGAATTCTCATTCCTCTCTTCCTTCCCTTATGTTATAAACCTATCCTAAATGCAAATGCATTTGTATAGACTTCCAAAAACTGATTCTTGCTTAATTGTGCCAGAAACTATTTTTTGATTTAAAAGATTCTTCAAGTTATTAGTTTATAAAATGATTATCACCCATTCATTTAAGGATCTGCTATGTGCTTGGCACTGCTGATGCTAAGGAAATGTGAAGCCTAAGATATAGTCCTTGATTTTAGAAAATCCTCTGTGTCAACTAAGTTAATTTAAAGAGGGTACAATATATGCATACATGTATCTTCTGGGCATAGCCATAATGTTCATGATTTTTTTTCCCTTTCTTTTTTCTCTTGTGGTACTAGGGATTGAACCTAGGGCTGCTTTACGAGCGACCGAGCTATGTCCCTAGCCCTTTAATTTTTTTTTTTTAATTTTGGGACAGAGCTCACCAAGTTGCCAAGGCTGACCTTGAATTTGTGATCCTCCTGCCTCAACTTTCTGAGTTGCTGGGATTGCAGGTGTGTGTGACCACGACCAGTTATTTTCATGTTTTTAATATGCTTACCCATCACATATTTAGATTTTCATGACACAAACGCTTGAGTTCAGGTTATTACTGTTCCAAAGTGGAAGAAACTTCTATTTTGTGGTTAATTGTAAAAAACATAAAAATAAAAAAATAAGGCAATACATAATAACATGAAGAAAATAAAATCCTCTATAATTTTTATCCACTGACAACCACTATTAATATTTTTTTTACATTTCTAATTTCCTTCAATAACTTTCCATTTTTCCTTTATATGGATATGGAGATAATACTATCCTTGGTGTTTCATAGCCTGCTCAGTGTACCTAGCTACAATACCAGGCAAAGTGGACCTTTCATTGAGTCAAAAAATATAAATTTAGAAAATCAGTTCTAATTCTGCATAGCATTTTATTTAACCACACTTTATTTTACCAGTTTCCTTCTGATGAACATTTAAATTGTGTCTAGTGTTGTCATTTTTGTAAAACAACTTCAGATAGATTCTTATACATAATTCTCTTTACTCTTATTAGTCCTATAAGAGTTATTTCTAGTAATAGAACTGTCAAGCTGGAGGCCATTTTCCTCTTTTAAAAGGCCTTCTACAAAAATTCGCAAATTACATTCTAGATGGTTTGTAATAAGTCTTCTGTCTTAAAAATATGATACAAAATTGCTTATTTTCTAAGCTTATGATGGTCAATAAAATTATAAAAGTGCCTACCAATTAAATGGGACTTGATCACAATAAAATGTTTTTAATATGTTATTTTATCTGTGCTTTATCATTCTCTGTGAGGTCAGCAGGTCTAGGTTATTTTCCTCAATTTATGGTTGAGGAAGTCAATATTTTGCAAGGTGAAATTCTTTTTCTGGCTTTAGCTCCAGAAAGAAGCTCCTAGGAATGAGCGCACTCCAGTTCATCCTGGTGACATGTGTAGAGATCATTCATATTTTGTTTCTGATGCTACATATCAAAAAAAGTATTTAAAAAGTGTGAATAGTCCTTGCCTTAAAGAGTCATATTATATATTTTTTGCTTCCAGATAGGACTGACAGAAGTCAGTTTAGCCCTTCCAGTCCCCCTTAATCCACAGTAGCAGGCCCATCTCCTCTTACTACTTGGACTGCTTCTTGAACTGCAGTGTGAACAAGGAGATGAGTAGGAAATATTCCTACACTGCTGGCTCTGCACTCTCCTCATATTCAATCACAAAGACTAATGAATCAGAGATGATTATGGTGGTAAAAATCTAAATGCAGATTTTTGCTGTCTTTATTAATGAGAGAAAAATATAGTAGACCATTGGCCTAAAGGCTCCAGATGCGATTCCTTTGTAACTTAGAGTGCATTAAAAAAGCTTCAGTCAGCAAGATAAGTTAATTTTTTTATGACCTTTATAAACTCTTTTAGCCTGTATCTCGGGAGCTTCTCTTAAAGATTAAATTTTTAAAAATCCTTTTAGCTCTGGCCGACACAGCATCAGAATCTTTTTTGCTTCAAAGGCTACATCCAAAATCTATAAAGAAATTCTGTTCGTGACAATTATTGTCAAAGTAATGATTAGCTAACATGTCATTTTTGGTTTTTACTGTTCTTGCCTCTGCGATACTAATCCAATAGAGCTCACTTCTTCTTAATGTAAAAGTTGCCTGAAGAATGCATCATTCCTGGTTAACTTTGCCTACATTTGCAAATTCTTGAAAAAGCAAATTGAATTGTCACTGGAGTCACCTCTTTCACGTGACTGTTGGGTCAAAGTGAGAGTTTGGGGGCACAGATATCATGGTTTTATTTAAAAAAAATCCCCATCGTAAGGACTGATGAGTTGCATTAACATGTGATTGAGGCCATGGGATTGAATAGACTATATGGCACAATTGGCTAAGGTGATGGGTGTAATTTTGCAGGTAGGAAGAATGTTGGAGGAATATGAACAGTTCTTCATTGATGGCATCACAAATTAAATTATCCTATGAAGCACTTTTTTTTAATCCTTTTCTTCTCACCTCTTTGGTTTTAGGGCATCAGTTTCTTTTAAACACTGGGTTTTGACTGGCTTGATTGGTGACTACAAGAGCCATCATCCCAGGCATCTGTCACTACTTCTATTACATGCAACCTACTGACCCAGAAAATCTGTGGTTGACACAATTGATTTCTCTATAAGATTCATTCAGCATTTATTTTATTTTTGACATCCACCTACAAAGTCTCATAGAAACTCAGTCCGTATATCTCTGTGTAGGAGAAACATAGCACTTTATAATAGGTGCAGACCCTGAAATGAGGGGTTGGATGGGAACAGTAGTCTAGCTTAGAATGATTCACTGAAGAAATTGCATTTATGAAGATGTATGTGAGTGTTGGCAACTGCCACTGAGGACAATGTACCAACCCCAGGAGAGCCGTTTGGGAAAAACGATAGCAACTGGCAATACTAACAACACCGATAAGAGAAAAACAAGAAAAGGTTCAGGTTAGACTTAATTTTGCACTATTGAACTTTGCTCTGGATAAACTTATAAACTTCGCTTCATGTTATGTTCCCTCCTTCCTTCTTGAAATCCCTTCCCCCCAGGATCCCAGGTAGCAGCTGGGTTTTACACTAAGATACAAAGACCTCAGGCTTTAAATAGATGCTTGACAGTTATCTATTACTTCTCATATATACCTCCCTACTACCTCATTTTATAAAAAGGTTACATGATTTTTTTTCAAGGCATATAGATAATTAGCTGCCAGATTCAGAATTCAACCTCAATTGTTTATCTTATAAATATATTGACATCTTCCTCTGTGCTCTAAAATCTAATGATCTTGCTTTATCATGAATCATCTTAGGAGTTTTTGCTGAGAAAAGAGCAATGGGAAGGAACATGAGAGCCTATATGAAAGTGCAGTAGTGGTCTCTGCTTACTGAATTCACATATCTAAGCAGATGATTTCCCTTTTAATTTTATAAACTGAGAAATTTCAGCTTTGGGCTGAGCATCCAATCTAATCAGATAAGTAAATATTTTAGATTTTTCATTGTTTTTCTAGTCATCAATGTCAATGTTTTATTTGCAATCTTATTAACTTCATAATAATATACATGGATCACATTCTCTAGATAAATCCTCTTTATGTTTTGAAGTAGAACAATAAAAAACAAAGGTCTTACTGACCATATACGTGACTGAACTGAGGGTTTTTTTTTTTTAATATGTATTCTTTAGTTTTTGGTGCACACAACATCTTTGTTTGTATGTGGTGCTGAGGATCGAACCTGGGCCTCACGCATGCCAAACGAGCACGCTACCGCTTGAGCCACATCCCCAGCCCCTAAACTGAGGCTTTGTAAAGTCAACATGGTTTACACGTTTCTTCAGTTTCTTGGTTGTTTCCACTCCACAGCAACAAAGAAACGAGGGCTATCATTTTCGAGTTAAGGGAACATAGCTGGCTACCAAAGATACAATGCTTTCAGGATTCCTGGGAGCTGACTTTCACTGTAGTACCACCATGAAAGATCTGAAGATCATTATTTACTAGAAATAAAGGAACAAGGCAGAAATTGATTACTATGGCACTAGATTTATGTTTCTTCTGCTTTCTCTATACATTTCTTTTTGTCCCAACTTCATGGGGAGGATATTTAATACATAATGGAAGGAGCCTGTTGCTTTTGATTTATTTTTTGTTTATTATTTTTGGCATTCCATAGTGAAGTTCTGGAAATCAATACTGTCTCTGTGTGTGTTTGAGTGCCCTGGGTATAGACAGTGTAGGCTTAAAGGTTCTGAAGGGACCAGGAACATCCTCTACTTGCTGAGTTCTCTTTTAATAATTGGTTTATATCGTTTGACCAAGGAATGAGCTGCCTTTCTCTCTTTGTATGTTTTACATTGTATTATGAGGACAGATAATTACAACAAAACAATGCTTTGCAGTATTTAATTTTTTAGGCTATCTCCCTCTTGTAGGACCCCAAATAATGGCTCTCACCAATCCTAGATAACTCTCTCTGGCAAGTTATTAGAGAATTACGTTCATGTGATTCATAAAAGCAAAAATATAGAGAGGTAAACCAAAGATACTTTTCCTGTGATGTACATATATGAAAATACCTAAGTGAATCCCACCATCGTGTACACTCATAAGAATGGGGTCCTAATTAGAATCAGATATAATTCATGCTTGTATAATTTTATCAAAATGTATTCTAATGTCATGTATAACTAAAAAGAACCAATAAAAAAGAGATTGTATTAAAATTAAAAAGAAATACAGAGAGGTTATGAAATAAAATTTATTATGGGTGAATAAGAAGATGATTGCTGATGTAGACAGGATGGAATCTGTTTTTAAATGCTTTATAATTAAGTATTTAGGTAGAAAATAAAAGGCAGGCAGAGAGTCAGTCAACACCCATTTACCATGACCCGTGAACAGAAAGTTGTGTTGAAAGGAAGGGATGCATTCTGCTATTACATGAATCCATGACAGTTAGAGGGAAAGCATGCAGACAGAATGAAAATAGCAAGGCTACTCAGTGTTAATGGTACAACACCCTGGGCAGCTGGAACAGAAAAGCTTTTAGGAACCCTTGAAAAATCCAATATCTACTTGAGCCAGATTTTTACTTTTGAAAACTTTGGAGGGACATGTTCATAGTACAGATTAAGGTCCAGATTGTGCATGATAAATTCTGATAAGTACTTAGGTCAACAATTGACTCGGCAGTTTTACAAATGAGGAAACAAATTCAGAGAAACCTCTTCATATTAACAGAGATATGAAACATAGATTTGGAGGTGGGAATTAGCAATGGGCAGTAATAAATAAATTTCCTTTTGAATTCGTTAAATTTTTCATATAACAGTTTCTTTGTAAAACCCAAACCCAGAACCCTCTAACGGTTTTAGCAGTTATAAGACAGAAAAAAAAAAAAAAAAACAATTTCAAGCACAGTGTGGCTATTTACCAAATGGACATGATTGATCCTGAATTTGACCTTCTCATGGTGTTGGTCTTTTCCCAGACTTGACCTTCTCATGGAGTTCTCTTGTACTGAACCACTCAGTGGCTCCAGGCTGAGGACCCTAATTAATCTACCACCCAAGCATGAACAAATTATTTTCTTGGTTATGTTTAACCAAAATGAAACAGTATTGTTTTAAAAATTAGGGTTACTACATTCTAAAGACAAAGGGAAACTGAAGAAGATATAAGAAGTCAACACTAAAAATAATGGGGTTTTGATTCTATCACAGCAAACGTGTTCCCAGACTTAGATTTTACCTCAATATGCAAGTTATCTTCCAAGACAAGTACCTCTGTAGCAGAAGAGTCAAACTTTACTTAAAATTTTGTCATCTCCCTTTCTAGCTACTAACTTACTTTACCTTCTGGGCTCCATAGGAATTTCCACCACCTAAGAACCGGCCCTTGGTCATTTTTTTATTGTACAGAAATAAACTTATTCTAAATAATAACAGGATAATACTTCTCTCACATAGAATCAGTGTTCTAGATGTATAGGTCCAAAGAAAATGGAGAATATGTATTTGGAGGCCTGCGATTATGGCTCAGTGCTAGAGTGCTTGCCTAATACATGTAAGGCACTGGGTTCAATCCTCAGCACCACATAAAAGTAAATGAATAAACAAAGTAAATGTATTGTGTCCACGTACAACTAAAATATTTTTAAAAAGAAGAATATGTATTTGGAAATCAGGAAAAGTATCTATTTGGGACTCTTCTACATATTAATACAAGCTGAAGTGACTGGATTGGTCAAGCTTTCCTGAGAGTATAAGTTATGAAATGCAGGCAGAAGGGACAGCAATTCCTAGAAGACCAAGAAAGCAGAGTTGGAGCCAGAAGCAGTGTCATAGAAGCAGTGAGTAACTAATGCCACTAGGAGGTGAGGCAGAGTCACTGGGCTGGCCCCAGGAGGTACAGTTACCCCTCAGTGTCTCTGGGGGACCGGTTCCAGGGTGCTGTGCAGACACAGAGATCTGTAGATCCTCATGTCCCGAACATAAAATGCTACACACAGTATTTGCATACAACCTATGCAGTTCTCTATATATTTTAAATAATCTCTAGATTACTTATAATACCCAATACAATGTAAATCCTATGTGAATAGTTGTTATGCTATATTGTGCGGGGAGTAATGACAAGAAAAATCTGTACATGTTTGATACAAATGTAGCTTTTTCTTCTGAATATTTTTGGTTCTCAGTTGGTTGAATCCACCAACAGAAGGGAGGACTATAATTGTTAACCTTTGCATGAACAGTTTGTGTAGCTATTTAATAACTTTCAGTTTCTTTGGATATGCTTAAACTGTGATGCCTGTTTACATTTGTGATTTCTTTATCAAGGCCACTCCTATTTCGATATTAGCCAACATTTTTAGCTAAACGTTTCTTATTTAACCTCATGTTTTTTTCAACATCACCCAAAGTTAGTGTACTCTTAGGGAAGGGGCAGTGGAGTTATGTTCCCTCTGTTTAAATTAAGAAAAGGATTTATTAAGGAATATTGATATGTTTTATTTCCGCAATAGCAATGAAAACAAATGGAAATTTTGAAAAAGTTTGCTTCCCATTAAAATCAAAGGGGTTTGAGAAGGAAACTCTTGGAGCATGAATGGGGTGCTCCTCAGATTGATAGTTTAGTCACAAGCCTTCTACATTTCCAGTTTGTGCATTCCACTCTGTAGTTGGCCATTCCTCACTCTGTGGCCTCCACTAATTCAGGGCAAGCTGTTTATTTGCTTTACCATCCACCAGTCCTTGAAGTCTGTTTAATCTGTTTGCTTAGAGATATTTTCTTTATATGTTGTTTCTAAATCCATGAGTATTATTAAAAATTAATGACTACCAAATACCAAGTATTTACTATGTGCTGTCCACTGCAGTTAGCATATTAAATTGGTTATTTTGATTCTTACACATACACAAAAACAACCTGTGGGAAATGTTATTATATCCATTTTATGGATTAGAAAATTAAGACTCCAGTTCCTGCAGCCTGTCAGTGCCTGAATAGGTTCTTAAATCCAAGCACCTCTGTTGTTGAAAGTCTTGATCTTAACCTCTGCTATGTGATCAACTGTTAACACATTTTTCCCTGCGCTTTAAAGTTGTGGTGTTTGTGATTATTCTGCCTTCAAATTTAGTGCAATAATAAATTTAGGTATGATAAGTAATTGCAAAGCTGTGCATCTCTCTCCATTAATCTTAATAAATGAGATGCATATTAAGAAGATGCATATTAGATAATAAAAGAGATGCCTATTAGATTCTCTATTACTTTTTGAAATGTCAAACTAAGCTAAGAGTAACAGAACATTATATATCAGAACATTCTAGAAGTCAAATTCCAAATTTAAAACAGTATCATTTTTAAGGAAAAAAAGAATGTTTTTTCAGCAAATAGAAAATATCAAATCTTTCCTTCTGTTGGTATATATACTACCGTGTATAAGATTTAATCCAATATAAAGCTACTTTTTTATAACAAATACACTTCAATACACATTGAATATATTGGGTGTACACCATACCCCATTCTAATCACAAAAATAGCTCAACTGTGAATATATTACATAATGCCAGCATTTCATGATCCCTGATTTAGATTTTTTTGGGGGGCGGGGTGCTGGGGATTGAACGCAGGGCCTTGTGCTTGCTAGACAACCACTCTATCAACAGAACTATATCCCCAGTCCCCTGATTTAGATTTTTAACAGAGAAACTAAAAATTTTAGAGAAGAATGATTCCGAACATCATATAAATGGGGAATTTTGGAATTTACTTAGTTTGGTTTTTTAAAATATGTTCCTCAAGTAGATTTGAAAGGGAAGAAGGGTTTTTTTGATGGAAAATAATGTTATATAGGCCAAATGCCCAAATCACAACTGAAGCTTCAGTAGGTAAGGAAAAATCATTAAATAAAGATGTTTAGCAGAGCCATGCTAAAGACACACTTCACATACGTGCAGATCTTCTGCTGCCCTGTGCATCCCTCTGGTGCATCAAGTTCCACTTAGGGAGCACACTGATTCCCCTGAGAACTATGCAATCATACTTTTAATAAATTAAAAGATATATATATATATATATATATATATATATATATATATATATATATAAATCTTAGTCACAACAATGAAAGAAAAAGTTGTCCTGACTTTATACAGAATCAAGAGACAATGTCCCCTGAATAGAAACAATCTTCTAAGAAATATTATTTTCTATTCCATATTCTCCCTTGTCACATTTCCTTCCTCAAACTCTAGAACTCCAGTCATCATAGATATTTCTGTCTACAGTACAATTGTTATTTAGAAAATCTCTTTTCAGGTGAGATTCACCAGCAGTAGGACTCTGATAAGAATAAAGTGACTGGGTTTCGAACCCTCCAAAACTCTGAAATTCACCCAAGACAACTAACCAACAAAGCCTGGACTCCACTGTAGAGCATGTTGTTACCAGGAGACAAACGCGGCCCAGTGGAGTAAGCGGCCACTATTCTGGGACTGAAATCCCCTATTGCTTGTCAGATTACAAGTAGACGGGAACAAGCCTATCATTATGGCTGTCCCTTCTCAGTCTGTGCCTCTTGTGGGTGTTTTCAGGCTGCACATGCTCTGCAAACATCAGAGCTTGGTTCCAACATTTATCAATAACTATTTATAGCTGATAGACAGCTTTCAGGAAAAGAGTAGGAATCCACTGAAGCCTAACAATGCAGCTCCCAGGAAGCCTGGCTCCAGGCCTGGGATCAATGTCATCTGAGAGATTTATGGGACTCCACGAACCCCCGAGATGCAGGGGTGTTCTCTGTGGCCTTTCTTGGATGCCATCAATTCTTGTTTCATAAGGTCTTTCTTGCCATAGGAGAAGTCTATGTCATTAAGGCTCTCATTCCATCACTGCCTCGCTCAGGTGTGCATGCACAGATAAAAGCAATTGTTTCTTTTTCACAAGTGTGTTCCCCAGAGAGAGGTCTCCAGGGGCTTTGTCATCTATCTGTGTTCTGGTAAGTCCTGGTGACTTCTCTTGTGTCTCTTTGGGAAATAGATTTGAACAGCCAGATGCCACCTTCTGAGATCTCATCTCTCTGAGGTAAAAATCTCCATAAAACATTTTATATTCTCTGCATGTATAAAAACTACAAAATGAAAACATATGTGACTATTACAGCAGCAAAACTTGTTTGTGGAGACCGTCTAAAACTTGCTATGGGGATAGACTAACGTGTTGGATATGGGTTTGCTTTAATTCCTGGTTGCCCCACAGGTTGGGTACACAACTGTGGGCCCAGGTGTACTCTAGATCATGTAGCCACTGGCCTGTGGCTCACTCTAGGGGTGTCATTCATGGGATTTCAGCTTCTCCGAAAGAACTCCTGATCACTCAGAGGAAATGGATTTCATTGCCACCATGTACCCATACAATGTACATTCATGACTCACTTCACAACAGTGACACATTCTGAGAAATGGATCATTGAGTTTGTCAGTGTGGGAAAGAACATCGTAAAGTACCTACACAAACCAAGTTCCAATGTCACTGCACGGTGTAATCTTCTGGAGCCACCACTGTACCTGTGGTTCATCATGGGCCAAACCACCCTGAGGCAGCACGTCTGTGTACACTGATTCATGTCCACATTTACACACTCATGCATGCTCGTATGTCTACACATAACATCCATACACGTATGTGTGTATGTATTTCCATGAGTTTTAGGAATGCTGTTTTAGGAATGTTACATTTTAGAAATGATACGTCATTACTTGTCATTCTTTTTCTCTGGATGATTAATAATGTTTTATTTTCTTAATGTGATCATGGAAGCCTTAGGTCAGTAATGGGCTGCAGACAGAAGTCAGGCATCCTTTGGAGTCTTAAGTCAAATCTTTGATTTAGAAAGAGAACAGCATTCTGCAAAGCAGGCTTCTGAGGTGAAGTCTGGTTAGAGAAAATCTAGGAAGAAATGAGAAGCTCTAACTGTACCAAGGAACCATCTGTCCTTTTCTCTTTGAATTTTCTTTATTGCTAGGTACTTTATTTTTGGTAGGGTTCACTTTTCACAGCTATTAGTTTTGGGAACAAATTTAAGACCCTAAAACCCTCATGACAAGATAAGTATAAAGATGTAGGTGAAGTCAACATAAATGCTGTACCAGTTTTGTAGGGCTAACTTGACAAATTACCATAAAATGGTGGCTTAAAACAATAAAAATAGTTGTTCCAGAGGCTGAAAGTCTGAAATACAGGTGCCAGCTGAGCCATGGACTCTCTGCAGACTCTAGGGGAGAATATGGCCCATACCTTTATTTTAGCTTTGGGTGCTGGTATTCCTCAGCTTGTAGATACATCATTCCAGCCTCAGCTTCTGTTGCTACCTATTGTTCTCTCTGTCTGTCTTCTTCTCTTTTTATAAGAACACAAGCTCTGTTGGATTAGGGCTAAGCCTACTCTAGTAGAACTTCAATTTAGCTAAATAATCTATTAATTAATTAATTTAGCTAACTAATCAATTAAAGCAATTAATCGTCAGGGACCCTATTTCCAAATAAGTTCACAGTCTGAGGTCTGGGACAGGCATGCATTTTGAGGGGATGCTATCTAACCCAGTATAGTACCTAAGGAAACACTACATCTCTCCATTAAAATAATCCTTAGTGTATTGGGTGACTATATTAATTCATTGCTACTTAGAAAAAAAATAGACAAGGTAAGTAATGGGGAGCAAGGATACAAAAATAGAAAATGTCCAGAACATTGATATACAACTAATTGGTCACTCGCCACCTGTGTTATGCCTGCTAACGAAATCTCTGTATTTAAATTTGTGTTTAAATTACATAAAATTCACGAGTCCCTTTTCACTTGCACTACCTTTCAAATGCTCAGAGGCTATCTATGACTAATAACCACTCTGTTGGACCGCACAGAAACAGAACATTTCCATCACTGTAGGATGTTCTTCTGCACAGTGCCAGAATGCATCATGTGTAGGAGCTATGGTGCAGGTCTTCAGGAGAGGTGAGGCCTAGGAAGGAGTGCTGTGGCAGAAGAGGGGATCCCTCAGAGGGGTGCTCAAGGCAAGGGAAAAGCATGTGTATTATTATGGTGTTTCTTGGAGCCACCCAGCTGCTGGGGTGGCCCTCATTTCTTGACCGTGATATTGTGCCTTCCACGAAGCAGTTGCCACTAAATTTCCATTGAGCTATTGAAGGAAAGATGAGTGCTTCACATGGGATGGAGCGTTGTGGACACTGGTAATAGTGTTGACAGAAAGGTACGAATTCCCTGCAGATTTCTGGAAGTCAGCACAACTGCTTCACAGGACAACTGCTTCACACACCTTCCTCCTTGACCAGCACTATCTGCACTCTGCCCCATGGTACTAGGTCCCCAGGAACTTGAGTGGAGTCCTCTGTCTTTCAAGGAGGTATAGGGAGGGATTATGGTACCCATACCTTTGCTCTTGTGTTTCCTCAACAATTTCCCTGTCAACTGCCATTATATTGCCCTAATATAAAGCTACCAGCCACTGTGCATACCCAGGGTACTGGGACAACCCTTCCCGAAAATTTTTTTCCTCTTCCCACAAGAGGGAAAAAGCAACCATAACTGGGTTTGAAAGTGAAGGACAGCTTATATGGTTTGGGGGGCCTCAACATTCTCCTGTTGCTGTGCTTACTGACCGGAGGCCTGACCCAGCTAATTGTCTAAGCCTGAATTTACTGTGATCCCTTGCCATAGCTCTGTGATGAAGAGGAGAGAAGGGAATTTTCTTCAGTGCCATGATTACCTGTAGCAGTTCCCTGTAGAGACTTCCCAACACATGCACATGCACACACTCTAATGTGTTGATATGTCTGTATTTACTGTCATCAATATACAGAGCAATACTTCTGTAAGTCCCAAAGTAAATTTGGAAGACCTGTGCCTCATTGCCCTGTCTTTTTCAGCTTGATGGTGTTTTAGACCCAAAGAGGAAGGGATACTCCTATTGTACATGGTGGCATATTTGAAGTCAACAAGCACGTTGGCTCAGTGATAGAGTTCTTGCCCAGCATGTGCAATGTCCTAGATTAGATCACTAACACCACACACACACACACACACACACACACACACACACATACACACACACAGGTCACCTTCTTGGGGAATTTGGATTTTGAGAAACACACTTTTCATATGTGCTATTGACAAAAGAGTCATTTGAATGATGACTTTCTTGCTAATTTCTGCTTGAGAAGAGAGAAATGGGGCAATAAAGACCTGATCAGATATTCCAGCTATGTTCTTAATTATCTGGGCATTCTGGGATGTTGTGAAGTTATCTACTGATACCTTCATCAGAAGCAGAATTCACCTGAAAATCTTTGACCCGCAATTACAATAAATAACTGTGAGCATAGCGTTTCCCCTAACAACACAGGTCATATAAGACAGAGCAGGGAGTTTATTAACTGGCCAAGCATTTGAGTTGAAGCTTTTTTGTTTGCCCTTTTCTTACAGTTTGTGCATCCCATTAATCTTACTGCTACTATTACTTTGTTACCTTTGACCGGTTTTACATGATATCTTTAACACATAGTGTTACTTACTAAAGAAAGGAACTTATTGTCTTGGCCCCGCTGATACCATCACTTCATCTTTTACTTGAGCAGCTCTAGTTATGCCTGCTAACGAAATCTCTGTAGAACGATTCAAATCCCACATTAATATTAGTAAATATTTAAATATTTTAAAAGAAATCATTTTGGAAGAGGCACTGGCCTTTTTTGGAATGTCACTTGAGAACAGGTTCAGTACATCATTTGTAGTAGTAGCTCTTAGTAAACCCAATGAAAGAACGTATTGATCAGAGAGCTATATGAAGAAGTATGTAGTGAGTTTCCCTGAAAATAAAAATGGAAAAGGATAAAGCCAAAGGCAGTCAAATGCACTTATTATTACTTCCTAATAAGTGAGAAGACAGTTTTTTGTAAGTTCATGCTGCAGATAGAAACGCTATGTGATTGTAACCATTCTAGCTTGTGTGTGTGTGTGTGTGTGTGTGTGTGTGTGTTGTGTGTATGAAGAAGCAGGAAAGGGAATGGAGGGGTGCCTGCATATTTTTTGTGGAAGCCTTTCAATTTGGGGTGAGATGCTGAGCACTACTTATTGCCTAAGAAACCCCCATGGTAACAAGACTTCATCTTGTTGCAAAAGTTGAAGGCCTTAGCCAGAACAAGAGAAAGACTAAAAGACAGGAAGTGCTTGTTATTTCCCCCTTTATTCTTGTTTTCCATCTCTAACCCAGAAGAGAAGTACATGAAATCCCAGTGTATGTGTATTTATTTCTATATTCTTTCTTCTTCCGATGCAGGATTTTGATATAAGGACTGCATTATTGTTGCTGGACCTCTGGAGTCCCTCATTTCACTCACTCTTATGGTTGTGTTCGCTATTCAAGTGGTCACATTCATTCCAGGCCCCAAACACAATTACAACAATCATTCAGTCAAATCACTCTCTTTTCTCTCTTTGCCACATGCCACAGCAAGTACACTGGTCTTTTTCATTTTAGGGTTTTACTTTAAGTCACCATGAAGAAATAAATAGAGATATAAATGTAAGATATATGGACTAAGCACATTATTACCACATCTTATACCATCCTCTTAGTGCTTGTTTGTGGTCTGTAGTTCTATAGGTTGATTTCTCTAATGTGATCGCAGAACATCTGGTGCTGGGATTCCACTGGTGTCCTTCAAAGTCTGCCCACCTCCTTTGAATGTGAGGTCACGCTGCTCACACTGTAGCTCTCCATGGATGTGGATTGGCATAATTCTAAGAACCCAGTAATAGTTTTACTTCTTTTCAGAATCTGCGTCCTAGTTTTTCAACTCATTTAGATCATCTCTCTGCTCTGTGAAAAAGGCCCTTGTAGATTGGCTTCTAATGATCTTGTCATTCTTGTAGCCCTTGCCAGTGCCTCCTTGCTCCCCTGGGAGGGTCCCCTAGCTGACAGCAAAGGAAAATCCTTATTCTTTTGCATGTTTCTCTTACACTTAGGAATTCTTCTTCTGAGTTTCAAACCATCCTGTGCTGATCTGAAAGTTTCTTTTCTAAGCTCCTATAGCGACCTTTTCTTTTGCCTGTCCCTACCTGAGCATCTTCACCACATAACATACTGAACACATGGTGTAAGCCAGGCATTGTGCTAAGCACGTCACATAAGCTATTGATGTTCTTTTTATTTTGTTGCTTCATACCCAGCACCTGTTGATAAGGCTGATGTGTCCTTAGCATTATCAGATTTTTCCATCTGCTATTGCAAGCACACATGAGAGTGCTGTCTTTGGAATGGCTTTGTGATCCTAAAACAAATTTCTTAACCTTCATTCTTGCCTCGTGTCCCCCTCGCCCCTCCTCATACTGCTAACAGATTTGCTCCTTTCTTATTTTCAAAGAGTTAAAACTCTTTATTGGGCTATTTAATGAGTTTTGTTTCCAATTAAAGGTAAACTAACAATTTATAGAATCTTCAGGTGAATGCCCTGAATACATTGGATAACTCTCCATGGTTTTTAAACTTTAGCATGCGTAGGAACCATTGTTAAATATACAAGATTCTTGGGCTTTACCTTAGTGATTGTAATTGCATAAGACCCAGGAATTCATTTATGACTATCATCTTTGGTGATCCTGATGCCTGAGATATGGGGCTACGTTCTTTGGGAAGTGACTTGACATTGGTCTTGTTCTCACCTCTGACCTCCACCTCAGGCTCTTCCATGATTATTCATTTTGAGGACTCCATTCTCTTCTGTTAGACATATGAGCTTTACCAAAGGTGGTGCACACATGTAAAAACCAATCTAGGCATAATTTCTGCCAAGGGAAAGAAGGATCCCTTCCTTCCCTCCATGGTTATTTTCCAACTCATGATTGAAAAAAGAGATGAAATAATTTGATTTATGATATGCAAACTGAAGCTCAAGTCCAAAATTATTTATTTTAAAATATCGAATGTGTATTCTTATTAAATTATTTATTTATACATGTTGTGTATTTCACATATGCAAAAGTAGACTATTTATAGAGTATATACCATTTATGTAAAAATAAATAGTATTATAATGAATAGTACTGTTATTTACAGATAGAAACATATATGGTAAATGTGTTTAAATATGAACATTGAATATTTTTAAAAAATTTGACAAAATGTTAATATGTTAAGACAGTGTAGTAAGTCCATGTGCAGTTGTTATATTATTTTCTTCACTTTTCATGCATGTGAAATATGACATATAAACAACTTAATATACTATTTATATATCCCTTTATATTTTTTAAATAGGCATGTTTTTCAGTATTATTCATGTTTTACAATGTGAACGTAATCCAGTTACTTTACCTGATGTGTAGAATTCAATTTTATAGGTTACAGTTTATTCTTTTGTTGATGATTATTTAGGTGGTTACAAATTTTTTAGCTATTAAATATGTGGATGAATTGTATTGGTGCTAGAGTTTCTTAGATTATATCAGCTGGATGTATCTTTTTTATCATAAATTCTATGCATTTATAATTTAAATTTTTACATTAAAAATAAAAGGCAAGGATAATAATCAGATAACCACATGTTTTGATCATATTTTATTAAAGATTAACATTAAAGTAGCCTACTTTTTGACAGTATCTTTGGTTTCTTTCATTCTTTACTCTGACAAAAAAAATATTTCAGAGTTGTAATCATGGGTACATATATTTTTTAATTCTACTTTCATTTAACATAATTGCACACAAATATTTTATTCATTCAATAAATGCTCAATTAGTGCCTCCTGGAGATAGAAATCCTGTCTTCTTGGACTTGACATGACAGGTCATATAATCACTTTAATTTTACTTAAATAGCAATTAATAGTATATGATCTCCACATAGTTTGCTTTTCTGTTTCCCCAGGGAGTTGTGAATGCTTTATGCTCTATTTTATTTTAGAAATATATTCATACATAGTATTCATGTTAGAATTAAGAATTATATTTGACACGTATAATATTATTGTGGGGGGAGCATGTCTGATTAATCCTCAGATTGACTTAAAATGGGCCAGATCTCAGCTATTGCCATCATCAGTAGTCATGGCTTCCCCTCTCTCCCCACTTACTCTGCAGCTCAGCCCACTTTCCAGGCTAGCCCAGTGGTCAGGGATCTGGTCTTTAGAGTAGGTTGGAATACTGGATCCTTTGCTTACTGGACAAATAAACTTAGGCAAATAATTAACAACCAATGCTTCAGTTTTCTCTTCTGTAAAATGAGACCTTAATACATCTGATCAATACTTGGAAAAATCCTCAAAACAGCAAGTGTTCCCTCTGTTTAAGCATGGACTGCTGTAAGCCTGGGTTTTTAGAAGTCAGGCTTTGCTGCCTAATTCCTAAAGCAAGCTCTCTAAAGGGTATGTTGGGAAAGTGAAAAATAGGGGAAAAGGCCCTGCATAGGAACAAGTCTTTGTTTTCTTTGTAAGGAGCTGGGCTCTGTGTATCTGCATGAAGCCAAGAGTCTGTGGCTTACTGGAAGCTTTTGACCTTAGGTCCTGTCTATTGATGGCTATCTGCAGCTGTGACTTCTGTGACTAGGAGAAAAGGATTCTGATAGGTTTGTACTCGTGCACACACACACACTCTCGCACATCACACAAAGACACACTCAGACATACTACACACAACACATACACTGTGCATACATAGACACACAACTAACTATACACCACTCATTCAGACATCCAGGACACATGGCCACACTGTACACACACATACACACAGTCATACCCAGGAGAGAAAGGTGGCTAAAGAAAGAACCACAGTTAAAAAGTTGTTCCTGAGAACAAACTCATTCATCTTACTATGTCACCTGACAGTTCAGCGTTAACTTCTAAAATGTAAAAGTTAATCAATTAAGCCCTTAGCCTGCTCTCATTTCACGTAAATATGTAGATCATTTTCCCACACCCAGGGCAACTAATATAAAGTAGAGGAAAGCATAGAGTAACAAAGGGTCTTGACAAAAATGTCCTATTTTACTTCTGTCTGAAAATGCTCTTTTTTGCCTATTGCTTCCTTCTCCCCTCCTTTTCCTTCTTTTTCTTGTTCTCCTTAGTCTTTCTTGCCAGAAAAACTAGTCTTGGGGGAAGTGAACTCCTTAAGTCTATTTGCCCCTTTTGCTTCAGGTTGAGATTTTTGTTCTGCTCAGAAATGAATCAGAAACACAGAGCTGGCAGAGTTAAGGAGTGAATTCTGTATGCAGTGGGCTCCTATGAAGTCACTGATTAATATAATTAAAAGCCTGAGTTAATTGCATTACTTTCCATTAGCTTTCATTGTAGACCTACCTTCCAAGGACCGGACTAGCTATCCCCATGGGGCTCTGGTCCCACGTTTACTCAAGTGAGATGGCTGCTTTCAAAACCGAACCTTTCATCAATCCCCTATTAATTAGCTAAATGCCGCATCGGATTATGCATCGGAGCTTGCCAGCTGGGAGGGAGCATGGGGAGAGCAGGGCTCACGGTCCTCCTGGCTCATCCTCCAGCCCGGTCATTGGTATTCCAGGACAAGTCAGCTTACTGTAATTTGAAATTGGTCTGCCATCCCATTAGGAATCTGCCCGATCAATACCAAGTGAATTAGAGTTTCAGTGATCTGATTAACTCCCCATTATTTTCTACCCTGGCTGATTTAGAATGCATGATGAGACAATATTCCAGTTTCTTTGCTTTATCCCAGTTTAAGTGAAATATAGACATCTAAGGAAGCAGTGCCTGTGCATTTGATTTGGCTCGGCTGTAATAAAGTCAAACACCATGAGTATCTCTCTCATCACGACAGTCTTAAGTGACTGAGGGCTGCCTCCCGCACAGGGAGGAGCTGTGAGTGGCAAGGGAAAGATGTCGGTGGAGCTCCCACTGCTCATCTCTCTTCTTTTTTGGCTCTATCTTCTGAATAGACTCCTCGAAGCCTTTTAACAGGACGGTTTCATTGTTTGTCATATGATCAACATTAGCAGCTTTGTGACTGAAGCTCTGGGTCATGTGGTTGGAAGGCAGACTATAATTCTCCCCAAAGGTCCATCACAATAGAGCAACTAAATGTTCTCTCTCATGACTGAAAACAAGCACTGTAGCCAGGGGGGCCAAATGCTGTCCTTGGGGAAAATGCTTGGTGTCCTCGGGGAGTGAATTTGGCCTCCTATGCAGCAAGAGTGTTTTCATGCCCTGGTCTGGGCTTCAGAGGACTCTAAATGGACCTCAGTGAGACAGAGGGTGGCTTTCTGAGGCTTCAAATTCTATTGATTCGAAATCAGAGCACTCTAAAATAACACAAGCAATGGAGCTGAATCTCCGAAAAAAGCAGTTATATTATTTCCTCATATATTTGAATGTGTTGGCCAAGGATTGTCAGGTCTAGTTCCTCAAATAACTTATTGTTATTTATTTAAGATGTGATACTTACAATGGGTTTATCAATTGCTTTGATGTTGTGTGAATACAAAAAAAAAAGCCACATATTTTTCAAATATGTCTGAGCTATTTTAATACAATACATGTTTAACCAATGATCCTAAAAAAATTCAGCAGGTCTTATTTATGAGCATAAATGATAACTCATTCAGATGGCTTACAGTAAATATCTCTCATCTTAGAAATTATTTAGCAATTCAGAATATTCTGTGTGCATAAATGAAAACACCTGTGTAGAGATGGCGTAATATGATTTGCTAGCTTGTGACATAAATGCCTGGATTGAAAATATAAATGTATAGAAATAGACTAATTTGGCACCGACAAATGCCAGTTTGGGGAGAACTTTGGCCAGCTCCACATTTCTCCACTATTGACTGTTACTCAACCGAACATTCCTGAATGTTTTTTTGTGTTTTATCTCTTGATGATAGTTCATGCAACAAAATTAAAGCAAAAATTACAATGGCATTTTACAAAGATAAATAAAGTTTGAAGTATCCTAATACAAATACAAAAATTTGTTCAGTCTGGTTTTGAACCCTGCTGTTTGCAGCTAGGTTAACTCATTGACCTCATTAAGTCAAAATTTTTTTTACACCAATAAAGTGGGAATAGTACTATTAACATCATTTTATTTTAAATATAGTAATGTATGTGTTTAGTGCATGATAAATGCTTGAAGCTTACTAGCTTTCTCTTCTTTTCCTCCACATGTTCACCAAACCTGATAATACGTATCATGTTAATCTCCACTTAACAATCTTAAATTGAAGAGAAAAAGAAGTCTAAGAACAAATGAATTGTGTCAGATATTTTTATGCATGTGGTTTAAATGAAAAGTTACCAGGATATTGCAAATCTTCTGAAGTACTTCAAACTTTTCACCTTGGAAAAATTAAAGGTGCATAAAGAAATGATTCAAACTACATCTAGAAGCAGTGGGATGGTATCAAACTAAAAAGCTTTTTCACTTCAAAGAAAACAATCAAGAACATGCAGAGAGATCCCAAAGAATGGGAGAAAATCTTTACCACCTGTACCTCAGATAGAGCATCAATCTCCAGGTTGTACAAAGAATTAAAAAAACTTAACACCAAAACCTCCCAAATAACCCAATCAATAAATGGGCAAAGGAACTGAACTAGCACTTCACAGAAGAAGAAATATGAATGGTCAACAAATATATAAAAAATTTTCAACATCTCTAGCAATTAGAGAAATGCAAATTAAAACTACAGTGAGATTCCATCTCACTCCAGTCAGAATGACAATTATAAAGAATACAAGTAATAGTAAATATTGGCAGGGATGTGGGGAGGAAGGTACTCTCATATATTGCTGGTGGGACTGCAAACTGGTACAACTACTATGGAAAGCAGTATGGAAATTCCTTAGAAAACTTGGAATGGAACCACCATTTGACCAAGTTTCCTACTTCTTGGTATGTACCCAAAGGACTTAAAATCAGCATGCTACAGTGATACAGCCACATCAATGTTTATAGCAGCTCAATTCACAATAGCCACACTATGTAACCAACCTTTAATAGATGAATGCACAAAGAAATGTAGTATACATTGGAATATTACTCAGCCATAAAGAAAAATGAATGAAATTATAGCATTTGCAGATAAATGGATCGAACTGAAGAATATCATGCTAAGTGAAATAAGCCAATCCCCCAAAACCAAAGGTCAAATGTCCTCTGATATGTGGATGCTAACCCATAACAAGGGAGAGTGGGAAGGGGAAGAATAGAAGTCCTTGGATTAGACAAAGGGGAATGAAGGGAAGGGAGAGGGGAGGGGAATAGAAAGGCCAGGAGAATTAATCGAACATAACTTTCCTTGTTTTGTGTTTGAATACATGACCAGGGTAACTCTGCATAGTGCACTACCAAGAGAATAGGATCCTAATTAGAATAAGTTATACTCCATGTATGTATAATATGCCAAAATACATTCTACTGTCATGTATATCTAAAGAGAACAAATAAAATTTTAAAAATTAATTTAAAAAAAGAATACCTCTATTTGACTATTAATATAAAGCTACCCTGGACCTCTAGTGGAGGCAAGGACCTGCACAGGGTTCAGAGGCAATGAGCTCAGCAAGATTGCTTTGGGGTATGACACAGTTTCTAATCCTCACCATGTTTATCAGTCCTCATTTTCTGAATGCAGTTTTTTCTATCCTGACAATAGATCTAGTTCCTTCTTCAGATTTCATAGGATGTTTCTCTTCATAGGTTGAGGTCGAACAGTCTTCCACTGCAAGTGTATTCAACTAAAATTTTCAAGTTGTTATTATATCTACTTCTATTCTTTTGTGACAGATTTCTCCATAACATGTAAAATGTGGCATTTACCCCATGTCAGTGTTATGTTGATTGCAGCCCTTCATTCCAATTAACTATCTTTTTTTTATTTTGGTATTTTATATATTGCACACATAACTAATTATCCTCCTAAGCTTAGAGTTCTTGGAAACTGTTTTATTTAAGATTTTTATGGCTGAAGAGCAATGGAAGATCTGACAAGAACAAATTTAGAGGAAGAAAAACTTATCACTCAGGGTTTCAAAAGTCTCAGTCTTTAGAAAGCCGACTCCATTGCTCTGTGCTGGAGGTGAGGCAGGACATCATGGTGGAAGGGGGTGGCAGAGGAAAGCAGCAGGAAACATGGCCCCAGGAAGCAGAGTGAGAGAGAGCTCTGATCAACAGGACAAAATGAGTACCAGAAAGGCACAGCCCTAATGATCTATCTCCTGCAGCATACCCTCCCTGCCTGCCATGTCCACCCAGTTAATCCCCATTAGGGGTTTAATGCATGGATTAGTTTAAAACTCTCAGAACCCAATCATTTCACCTCAAAACTTTCTTGCATTGTCTCACACATGAGCTTTTGGGGGACATCTCATATCTAAACTATCATAGTAATGAATAAAATGGCACTAACACCCATTCTAGTTTCAGTCTTGAAATCCACACCGTTGGGCACAGGGTAAAGAAACTCTAAACACTGACTTATGCTGGCATACAGCTCACATTGCCTTACACACTTACTGCTACTGTGCAGGAGACACACACTTGCTCACCTGCCCCTTTCCCACCCCACCATGTGTCTGGGAGGTTTGGTTTGGGAGACTGGCCTGTATGGACTGTATTGAAGTCTCCCTGGTTCTCTGGCTCGTGGTAGGGTTCAGCCAATGGGGATCTGGCTGGATATAGGAGGGAGGAAGTGAGTGAAGTCAGTGTTCCTTTTCCTAACTGCCCCCTGATAAATTGCCATGAGTTGGCTTCTTCCCTACTCAAGTCCATGGCTCCCCTGGGGAGACTTTATGGATCTCATGATTATTACACATTTTGTAGACTATGAGACAAAGTGGACAGTTACCTTAAATTTAAGCTATTATATTAATATCAATTTATGTCTATTACAAATTACTGTTACAGATTTGCTGACTTGTACATAGGCGATGCATAAAAACATACATAAAATTTTATCATCTTTGGATCACTATATTTGATGACACGGTACTGTTGCATTTTAGTGATAGTTTGAATGTTGCTTGAAGCTCGACATATAACCCAAATGTCACAATTAAGTTATTAACTGGATGGTGAAAATACTACACTTAGCACTTATGTGTTGCTTTTCATCATTAATGTATATGACAAATAGGAGCTAATCAATAGCATAGCAGTGTATTCAGTAATGATCTTTTACTGTTGCTTGGTTCATTTCAGTTCAGAGGCCTTTTACTAGTAAGCCCATAAAACTGGTGACAAGTTTCAAGTTAATAGACAAGATTTATTTCAGTATGTCTCTCTACAGCCACTGTCTCTTCACCTGCATGTCTTCCCACTGGATGGCAAGCCTCTAAGGCAGAGATCATCTTTGTATCCCCAGTGCCTCATATAGGACCTGATAGACATTCAAAATTGTGCTTGTAGAATGGATAAATGAATGAGCAATATAGCAAAACTATCAAGGTGATCACTAATGTAGTTTCTAAGACCAACTGTAACAAGTGTCAGTGGTATGTGTGTGTGTGTGGTACTTTTAATGCCAGACATTTTCCATTTTCCTTTCAATTGAAAAGGAGGTCCACAGTTTGAAACTTTTTGAAATGCATGCCAGTATTTATTGAAAGATAGAAAGGAGCCTATACTAACAAAATGGATACACCTCACCATGAAGAGGAAGATCAAAGCCTGTGTCTGTGAATTCAGCACTTGCAGCTCCCTTTGATGCATGAATCACCACTAAATGAACTTAGGCCAGGATGCAGAGTGGGTCTTAGTGTGTTTCACCAGCAAAGTATAAGGTTTGCAGAGCTTCATCCTTGTCCGCTGGAGTCTTGGACAAGTCTTTGGGGAAAGTGTTGTGTCTGTCCTGAGTCCTGAAGAGAGAGTCTGTGGCTTTCTGAGGAGGTGAGCTGGTTACCAACTCATGGCATTGGGGTGAACAGCTTTGACAAGAAAGGTCTGACATGCTGGGCATGTGCATCATTGCTTGTCAACACTCACATCAAAGAACAAGAGAAATGTTTTGGAATGAAGAAAAAGAAGACTATAATAAAGGACAAAACCCAGTGTGGAAAATAGATAATTGCATAAATCTTATGTTACAAAAAAGACATCTTAACTTCATGGGTGAAACAAGCAAGAAGGAAATGACTAAAATCAGTCCAAGTTAGTGTTGAAAAAGAATCAGATTTTTTAAAAAAATGTTTATTTATTAAAAAAATAATCAATGCATAATAATTATATATATTGATGGAATACCAATGACTCAGATTTAGATGTTGGTGAGGAAGGAGGGAAAAAGGTTCACTCATACATTGCTGGTGGGACTGTGAATTGGAGCAACCACTATGGAAAGCAGTATGGAGATTCCTCAGAAAAATTAGAATGGAACCACTATTTAGCCCAGTTATCCCACTCCTTGGTGCATACCCACAGGACTTAAAATCAGCAGACTATGGGGACATAGCCACATCAATGTTTGTAGCAGCTCAATTCACAATAGCTAATGTATGAAACCAACCAAGGTGTCCTTCAACAGATAAATGGATAAAGAAAACGTGATATATATATATTCAAAGCAGTATTACTCAGCCATAAAGAAGAATGTAATTATGGCATTTGCTGGTAAATGGATGGAACTAGAGAATATCATGCTAAGTGAAATAAGCAAGTCTCAAAAAATCAAAGGTCAAATGTTTTCTCTGCTATGTGGATGCTAACCCATTACAAGGGAGAGTAGGGGGGTGAAGTATAGAAGTTCATTGGACTAAACAAAGGGAAATGAAGGGAAGGGAGGGGATATGGGAATAAGAAAGACAGTAGAATGAATCAGACACAACTTTTCTCTGTTCATGTATGAATACACGACCAGTGTAACTCCACATCATGTTCCACCACAAGAATGGAATCAGAATTGTAATTGGTTGCACTCCATGCATATATAATATGTCAAAATGCATCCTACTACCTGTATACCTAAAAACAACAAATAATTAAAATGAATAAAGAAAGAAATTGGAGCCACAATAGTAAACAAAAGTAAAAAATGATCTTTGGAACAATTTAGTCTGATCCCTTCCTTTCACAGGCTAGGAAATTCTGACCGAAGAAGATAAAGAACTTGCTCTAGGTCTTACAACCAGGGCTCATTCCACTGTTTCCTTTGATGTCCCCTTAATTTCCATAGGACTCCATGCTCAAAACTCCACTTTTACTTTATTAGATATCTTATAATCTAAAAATTGAATCAGAACATTGTCCTTTAAAACATTTGGTGAAGGCTGATTTGGGTTTAACATAGGCGATGTTCCGACACAGTATTCCTACTCTTGGCTAGCTCTAGTGACTGATCAAGCCTGATCTACAGAAGGAAGGAGGCAAGAATATTCCTGTGATAAAAAGTGAAATGAGTCAGCATCCACATATCATACAGAACATTCAGCCTTTGGTTTTTGGGGGTTGTCTTATTTCATTTAGCATGACATTCTCCAGTTCCATCTATTTACTGGCAAATGGAGGGGAAGTATAAAAGTTCACTGGATTAGACAAAGGGAAATGAAGAGACAGGAATAGGAAAGACAGTAGAATGAGTCAGACATAACTTTCCTATGTTCACATATGAATATATGACCAGTGTAACTCCATATCATGTACAACTACAATAAGATCAAAATCGTAATGGGTTGCATCCTGTGTATGATAGTATTCCAAAATATACCCTACTGTCATGTATATCTAAAAACAACAAATGAATAAAAAGTGAGATGAAGCTTCTTTAGTTCTGATTCTACTGTTTAGACTTTGGAGTAATCACATTCTCTGTGATTAAAAAATAACTTTATAAAGAGTTCATTCCTCACACTCTAATGTTGTTTTGGTTTAAAACACGTAGCTTAAAAAAATCAAAGAATCTAGTATGAAGAATTCTGTCAAAATTTCTTTAACTACTGATCATCATTCTCTGATTACTAAGCTTTCATTTTTACATTTTAATGTAATAGAGACCTATTTTAACTTTTGTTAAATGAGCACAAGAAGACTCATAAACTGATGTACTACAGATAAGATAGGGCTGGAGGTCTTGGAGGCAGAGCAACCAACCCCTGGAGCAACCAGCAAGTGTCATAGGTGATCCTCTGGGTGCAAAGCAGAGAAGCAATGTGTTCCTCCCACTGCCAGTGGAGAGGGATTCAGGGAAGTGTTTTTCTGGAGTAGAAAACCAAAATAAACCACAGACAGCATAGTCACAATGCAGCATACAGCTTTCTGGAAAGTATAGAAAGGATCAAGACAGCCAGGACCAGTGGGAAGAAGATTGCCACTTGATGTGGCATTTCTTAGGGGAAATGCCTGTCCATTTCTAAAGAGTACCGAGATAAGTAGGGCCCTTAGCAAAGCCACAGGGTTCACCCATTGCCTAGCAAACCCTGGAAGGAAGAGGAAAGCTCAAATGGCTAGAGTTTGGATTATAAAGAGGTATGGTAAGTGATCAGGTTGGAGAGTTTATCAGGGTCCTGGCATAGGGTCTGGCATATAGAAGATCCTTGTTTAAAAATGAATAAGTGAATGGGTTTATCAGCCAAGGATGAGGAGCCTGAATTTCATCCCAGGCCAATGGATTTTAAGCAGAGGTTGATATGATCAAATTTGTACTTCAGAAACAGTGTGTGGAATGGATTCAAGCTGGAAATTGGGAAACAGATTTGAAGGGTTTTGCTGGTGGCCTGAGTAATGGTAGCAGCTACTCAGTGAATGGTGAGAATTTGGATAATTAGCATTTTTTAATCAATTAAAGTGACTGTTTTAGTCAGCTTTTTGTTGCTGCTGTGACTAAAAGAATCTGATCAGAACAATTATAGAGAAGAAAAAGTTTATTAAAAGGCTCATGGATTCAGAGGTCTCAATCCATAGACAGTTGGTTCCATTCCTTGGGGCTCGAGGTGAGGCAGAATATCATGGCGGAGGAGTGTGGTGGAAGGAAGCAACTCACATGATGATCAGGAAGTAGGGAGACTCCACTCACCAGACACAAAATATATACCTCAAAGGCATGCCCCCAATACCCGAGTCCTCCAGCCACAACCTACACCTTCAGTTATCACTCAGTTAATCCCCATTAAGGGATTAATTCACTCATTGGGTTAAGGTTCTCATAACCCAATCATTGCTCCACTAAACCTTCTTTCATTGTCTCATATATGAACTTTTGGGGAATACCCTATATCTAAACCATAACAGCAACTAATACAACTATGTGGCAATAATGTATCCCAAATATATCAGATAATTTCAGGTGTGCTTTTACCTGCTACCTGGCAATATTCTATGAAGTTAACAATTTGGGGAAAATGCAATAAAAGTTAATTTATAATATAATTTGCACCATTAGGAAAACTTGGATAAGGGGAGGAATGATCAAATATGACACACACATATCTTTTTATCTAACTTAAAAATTCAACTACATATACATTTATCAGTCTTTCAATATAGAGCCAGAACTTTATCCTTTGAGTATGAAATCTCTGAGTTATTCATAGCCTTTTTGCATCACCACAAATGTAGTGCATTTCTATGATATCCAAACTCATTTTAGTTCCAGTAGGATGAGAAATTAGAGCCCTTTATAGAACAATTTGAAAATTTTTATAATTATTTTCCTGACCTTTTACAGTTGTTTTTCCCACATCTAATTTAATAGAAATATTTTATTACTTCTTTGTCTTTATCATTTTCTAAAGTGGTCAACTTATTATTTTTAGCGTGTTGATATCTCGCATCTCCTTGGCCCACCTTTATTTTAGCTATAGTTGTAGCCACAAGCATTTGCAATGTTGTTTCAGCCAGAGTACCCACCAAGGCTTTCCAAGGTCATGGTGTGAAATATCGTGTGCTTTAGGGAAGCACCCTGCACATGTGGGGTAGGAATCTCACAAATGTGCCAGAGAATTATTCCCCATAGGAAACCTTCCATTGTTGGGGGATGAGACCATACAGAAGAAGACTTCATTCTTATGTCCATTTTACATAACTCTATACAAGTTTCCAGGGGGACATTCAGCTCCAGTTGCTAAGAGCAATGAGCAGGTCAAAAACACACTTTAATTTTTTTTTTTTTTTTTTGTTCTTTCTGTCTCTTCATTCTTGGATCCCATTAATGGCCTGCATGCAGATCCCTGCCCGAGACCCAGCTTTCTGGGAGGCAAGTCAAACAAAGACACAAAGAAGTGATGTCCTCTTTAAAACTCACATTATTTTACTAATTGGTTTTTATTTTATTACAAATTTATAACAAGTATGCAACTAGCATAAACAGGCATGTGAACCTAAACCTAGAGGATCCTGGAGATATATACTACAACTTTTGGGAAGGGACATAGCAGAGTAGCTTACCAGTTCCCATTTCTCAGTCTGCCCTGTTTGATATGGAAAGTTCATTTTACCATGAGCAGATTCTGATGTTTTGTTATATGGAGGTCTATGTCTTCATAATTTATAAGATGTCTTTGTTAGTCCATGGCAAGTGGGTGGAAGAAAACGAAGTTTGTCTTCAGAGGCTTTAAACTACTCTTTCTGCTCTGTATCTCTCTCTGAATTATCCTGTGCCTGGTTGGATGCATCAAAATGGGCTTTAGGAAATATTCAGTTGTGATGGCTTGGATCTGGAATGTCTCCAAAGGCCCATTGTTAATGGATTAGTCCCCAGCCTTTGATGCTATTGGGAGTGGACAAAACTTGAAGAGGTGGGGCCTAGCGGGAGTTTTTAGGTAATTGGTGGTGTGCCCTTGAGGGGGACAGTGGGACAACAGTCTCTTCCTCTCTGTCTCTGCTTCCTAGTTGCCATGAGGTAAGTAGCTTGCTTCCTCATGTGCTCCCTGCCAGGATGTTCCACCTCACTATAGGCCCAAAGGCAAAGGGGCCAAGATGCCATGAACTAAACCACGGAAACTACCAATGTAAACTTTTCTTCATACGTTGGTTGTCTCAGGTATCTTGTCACAGTGGTGAAAAACTGGCTAACACAGTGGTAAATTTAATTTAAGAAATATTGTAGCAATGAGGCTTGATGTGGGACTGCCTATACTGTATGATACTGAATAGTTGCATTTTTGAATAAAAATATTCTATCACTAATTTAAAGTGTAAATGAATCTGATAGAAGGGTAATGTTTTGAAGTTGGGAAGAGGAATAAAAGTAGGCAAATGAAAACTTCTTGATGTCTTTCAAGGTCACCTTAGTTGTTTGTTTATACCCATTGAAATTATAAAGTGGTTTTGCCTACGTGGACTCCCCTATCAATTATCACTGTCCTCATAACAATTTCCTTACATAGATATCCTTACCTGGAAATTGTTCCATCTCTTATTATATAAAATTATCTAACAGTTACTTCTTTTTCTGTTATCTGGCTCAAGACTGTTTGGAATAGATTTGATTTTGGAATGTCTAATACAATAACACATGCCTGATCATGTGTTCTACCCATGGGGTATATTATTATTGTCAGCCTGTAGTTGGGGAAATGGGAGCACAGAGAAGTTGAGATACTTGTCCAGAGTCATAGCATGTTGTGTCAGAAGTGGTATCTGTAGGTGCCAGACAATTTTCCTTTCACTTAAGCAATCAGATGGCACACATTTTCCAGATTTTAGTGATCACAAGAGGCATAACTCTGCAGCACCTTCTATAATCCCAACTTTTACTTTATACGATGTTCTCTTATTGCTCCATCATCCATCAAATGTTTAGTATGCTTTATTTTGATCTGTTTTCTATTAAATGTAATAAATGTATGCCCCACTTTTTTTTCCTTAGAAGGACATTTAGAATCTTGGAAATTTTGTAGTGACAAGTTTTGGTATTGATTTTTATCATAGTATATTCCCTGAGGATTATAGAAGATTCATTTTTATAAGAGGATTAACAAACAGTGCATTCACAATGACATTGTAGGCTTATTTTTGTTTTGGTTCATTTAATTCCCATGGTTTTTAAAGGCTAGTATGAAAAGTGTGAGGCTTGAGTTATTTCTGACAATCTTTATGAGAATGTTCATACAGCATTCATATATTTCTTGTTAAATTAGGAGAGCAGATATCATTGCTATCAACACCATAGATAGCCAACTAGATTTTAAACACCACTGGCAAAAATTATCTTCACCAAGTTTTATACAAACTACAATTTATTTATGTTTTATAATCATTTCTAAGAAACCTTGGTAGAATTCTATTAATTAAGACTCTCTTGGACATATGGACTCAAATATTCAGGAATTACTGAGATTTTATCTCACTTGTGCATTTACAGCCATATTTGTGCTGCCAATTAACTCTTATGCATCTGAAAGATAAGTTTTCATCTGGACAATTCATCTGAACTATCTCCTTTCCTTGTCTGAAACACATCACAGAATGACAGCTGCTTGAAAGAGATCTTTAATGAAGGAGACTTCCATTCCCAATGTTCTGTCTTTAGTAATTTGATTTTCTTGCTGCTAAATCCTGGATCTTTTTAAACTAAACGTGGGTGATTTTCAATTTTTCAGATTCCATTTTGGTAAATAGATATTATCCCTGTGAACTCTTTTAGAGACTAAATGTAGGAAAGATTCGCCTAAACTTGCTGAAGCAATGAAACATCAGCAGTTCATGCCTCCCTGAGGGTCTATATGATGATGTCTAAATCGATAAGGAATGACACCATGTCCCATTGACATTGTAGCCAATGAGATTGTATCCTGGTATGCGGTTCTCTCTCTCTCTCTCTCTCTCTCTCTCTCTCTCTCTCTCTCGATGTTATACAAAGAAATTTTATTTCTTTTCTTTGTACATTTTTTGACTGTGCATTATAGTTGTGCATAATGATGGAATTTGTTGTTACATATTTGTATGTGCACACAGCATAACAATATAACTTGGCCAATATCACTCCCTAGCTCTTTCCCCCTCACTATCTTCCTCCCACCACCTGGTCTCTTTCCTGGTAGAGATGGGTTTTGCTCTTTGTTTTTAAAAATAGAAACATGAATGAAGAAAGAGGAACTGAACTAGTTAACAATTATTAAAAGCAGTATTTTGTTAATTTATTTGACTTCAGAATACTCATTAATAATAATATGTTACATTCTTCTCATTAGTAAGCATTTGTTTGGGGCTTCTGTGTACCAGGAGCTTGGTAACTTAAAGATCTAAGAAACAGGAACCCTGTCTTCATAGAGCTCTCAGTCTAATCATTCTCTTATGGGTGCTTCTCATCTCCACTCCAAGGTTTTCTTGTTTCCAGATAATCTGACTTGGAGATGAGTCTGATAATTTTGAGCTAAGTGGTTTATTGGCTAATTGCTAATTAATGAAGGGAATGTCAATAACTATTCTGAGAATCATGAACAGTATTTGATTTAGGAGAAAGTTCTAAAAACCAGCAATCGTTGCTGGCCTGTAGTATTTTATTTGGCAGTCATGATGGTTTTTAAGGTCTATTTGTCGGGAAATATCCTGTTAGCCTTCACCTTTTCCATCAGATTCTGGAAGATTGAGGACATTTTTTTTTCATTCTTTTCTTCTGGGACTCAAACCCATGTTCGTGTGTATTGAACCATGTGATATTTCCAACAGGCCCCATGTCTGGCTTTCTGAATCTTTGGTAGGTCCCTCATCCTTTCTGATCTGATCCTACTTTCGAAGACCTGCTTCTGAGCACCAGTAAAGGCTTGGAAGGGACTTTGCATAACTTTCCCCTCCTTCCCCTGTCTTCAGTGGTGTGCCCACTGCATTTCGGAAGGCCTGCAGGCCTCCAGGCATCTCACTTCCTTCTCTTTTTCCACCCCAGGCTTCACTGTCCTCCTGGTGTGCACTTAGTAAAAGTCCCGCTGGTGGTTGCAGACTTGTTCTGTGGCTGAGCTCCTCAGGAATCTAGTCCACAATCCCAGAAATATCCAGCCATTAGGAGTTTGTTAAAAGTCTGGCTGGTTTCTCCTTCCTTCTCTTGTTTCAGCCTTCATCAGGGATGAAAGTAGATAAGCATATCTTCTGTCTCAGAAAAAGCTCATCATATATATATATTCTCAATTCGCTGATGGATTTTCTTTAACCTATGATTTTGAATTTTAGCTAGGTCGTTTTAGTTAGTAGAGTATCTTATGAATTTCTATTATCCCAATCAGAGGTCAAAATCTTCCAGAATGTATAAAAAACTTTAACAACTGCTGACACTAAAAAATGTTAAGAGGTTTACATAACAATCTTGTTTCTGGATCCTATTGAAAAATGAGAAATTCTGTCAAGAGTGAGCCTAAACTTCCTTGCAATGTTAAATGGAACAAAGTAGTGGCTGCCCCAACCTATGAAAGAGATATGGCATTTATTCCTTCCTTTATAGGAGAATGTTTCATAGTATTATTGGATATGTAGGCAGGTAAAGAAGAAGAAAGATACGGTATAAATTCTCCTTCATTTGTGTTCAGAGAGCATTCTAAGCCAGGTCATTTAAGAAGCTGTTAGTGTGGTTTCTCAAAGTGAAAATGTTCCTCTTAGTCCCTTGCTGGTACAAAGCATTCCTGAGTCCTTCTTACGAGCTCGTTAACATTAAGATCAATCTGTGAAAGTAAACTATCCCTTTCAAATCATCCTCAACAGGTGGTAAGATTTGTGGAAATGTATTATTTTCCCAGAGCTGTGAAATTTTCTAACAGGCCTAAAATAAAAGACTTGTTTAAGGCCCCTGTGTATCTGACTATGTGTTTCTCATCAATAAAAGGTGTTGTGATTGAGACTTCTTTTTTTATTTGAAGGGTATAGGATAGGACTGATCAAGAGAAAAGAAAGTAAAGAAATATATATTCAATAATGTCAGTGAAACACCTAAAATTTATGGAAATATGGATAAAGAAATTCTACTGCTAGTAAATGTTCACTGCACTGTGTCAACGCCCACTCTGCATAGAATCCAAGTCACCACCAGCACCTTCCTTTCTTTCTTTCATTCCTGCATTCCATCATATATCCACTATCTGCCAAGCACCTTGCTAGGCCCTGGAGATTTAATGGAAAAGGCCTGGTTTACACACTAAGGGAACTTGGGGATGTTAAACAGGTAATTGCGCAATGTATATGAGGTCTGTATATTTTTGCTTTTGTTTAGTGAGACCACAAGTATGATGATGGACTATCTAGAAATTAATGATAATTCATTTCATATCTAATTTGAAAATGACTTTAGGATGATTCTTTTTCTGCTCACTCTGGTCTCTTTAGGAAGATAAGTTTGAACTGCATAAATTTCATTAGCTAAAATCTTTTAGAATATCATGAGATGTGGAAAGAAAGCAATATGAATTATTGTTTAAAAAGTATTTTATATACTCCTTTCCTTACATGTAGTCACATTCAGAAAGATCCATTATTCCAATGAATGTATGAAATTTTCTGACTATTCTGAATGGTAGAACACTTTTTTATGGGGGTGGGAGGGATACATTAATTATTGAAATGAGCCAAAAGTATTTTGGCTATCACGTTTTTTTCAGATATTCTGAATGGTTGACATTTTCATTTGTGGAAGATAAATTTACATGTTGAAATAAGCCCAAAGTATTTAAAATCTATGCCTATTGAATAAGATGGGGCATATTTGGAGGTATGAGATTGTTGGGGTCCCAGAGAAGTTAAGCAGTCAAGAAGGCGGATTTGTAGTTAACCAGCTCTGAAGATGATTATTAAAGTGGAGTTCCACAAACCATTTGCTATACAAAAATATACATGAATAGTCCTCTATAATTATGAATGAATATTAATGATAATTTGAATAAATAACTTCTGTGTGTTTTTGAAAATTTGTCTTAGAGGGAGTTGCAATGACAACAAAAATAATTAAATCTCCAAAAAATATGCATAGTCTAATAGTTTCTTTGGTAGCACAATATGTTATTAAGCATGTGCAATAGCTTATAAAGTAGGCCATCTGTATTTCTTTGTATGTTTTTGTATTTGTAATGTAAACAGCTTATCTGAATATGTGGCTTTCTGATAAAGAATGTGTTATTCTAAAATAGCTTTTTCTTGAGCCACTTATGTCTACATTTTTGAAACTGTTTATGTAGTATACAGTTTTGAAACTCTATATGTATAATTATTTATTAAAAAATATGTCAAGATTTTGTACAAAATTTTGACAAGACACTAATGAACTACACATCATAAGCTATTAAACCAGGTTTAAATAGCTATCTTGGGTGGAACTAACATTTGATTCATCATAAGCAAATGACAAATCAAAATAATACAAATCTTGAAGCTAAAGAAACCTAATTTTACTATAAACGAACTGTCCATGACTTTCTATAACTTCCATTCCTGTTTTCCATACATAAGGAAACTATGTATGATGGCAGACTACATAAATGTACACATGTACATATGTATGTATATAGATAGATAATGCCTGCATTATTTGATTAGACTATTGACATGACTGGAGTCTAATGGACTTCACAACAGTGGTTATTATCAAGATATGATACAAAATAGCTGGGTGCAGTGGTGCATGCCTGTAATCCCAGTGGCTCTGGAGGCTGAGGCAGGAAAAGTCCTGATTTCAAAGCCAGCCTCAGCAAAAGCAAGGTGCTAAGCAACTCAGTGAGACCTGTCTCTAAATAGAATACAAAATAGGGCTGGGGATGTGGCTCAGTGGTCGAGTGCCCCTGAGTTCAATTCCTAGTACCCCCCAAAAAAAAAAAAAAAAAAGATATGATACAAAATAGCAATTACCTTTTATATATTTGCCACTTCCTTGTAATTAATAAAAAAACTAGTTAATGCTAATAAACATAATTTTAAATAACATTCTTAACATCATTTTCATCACTATCTACTACAGTGCTGGTAGGGAGTTGATAATCCAGGACTTTCCCAAGATTTTCCAAATTATAGCATATGATTATCTAGGCTCAAACGTGGCAGTTGTTAGTCATTATAAGGGCAAAAGTGCTTTTCTTGGAGAAGGTACATTTAGCACTTTGCTTTGAGAATTAAAATGGTACTACAATGAAATCTTGTTAAGGACAATTCTACTTTTTTTTAATATCATGTGTTTCTGTTTATATGGGCACTATAAAATTTTCTTACCCTCTGACATCTGAATCAGTAATTTGATTGCTATGTTCTGGAAGCTTGGTATAATGATTTTTCTTTTGTAATATATCCATGAGTAAGAGCCAGATGTTCAAATTCACCGTTTGTTGTTGTTATTGTTAAAGAGATTATCATCCCTGAATATAATCTCAAGGAAAGTTCCTGGGCTCTGCTCCAATAAGAGAAAGTCTTGTTTCTCTTTACAAAATCAAAGGAAAGGGCTTTTTGTTATATGAGAAATTTAACATTGCATTCCAGTAGAGGAAACAGGCAATCACCTTTTGATCTCTAATGTGGATGCCCAAGTTTGTAAATTTAATAAAAAGATAAAAAATATGGCAGTGTTCTTATCTGAAGCAATAAACTCTGATTAAATCTTACCAGTTTGATGCTAACGGTCTCTCTGGGCAGTATGAAGGTGAGTGAGAGCTTTGGACAAGATAATAGCAACAGACAAATGTGAAAGAATATGAAGTTTTAAAGAGCCTTTCAGAACACTAAAGAGTTTAGGAAATTAAAATAATCAGTGCGGCGCTTCATGTTCCTGACTGGTCTTAACTGCCTGTGTTCATTCACTTCTCTGTCATTGAGTATATCTATCTCCTCTATTGTAATGACTGTTTCTTAGACTGTAATGATTATCTTTCATGTTCCTTTTCATTAATATTTAAAAATAAAGATGGGCCAGAAAGTAATATGCATATTATCTGTTGAGCCTGACAGGATGTCAGTCAGCTAAGCCTCATTGCTCTTATAACTAAAGAGATAAATTTGGAAAACAGAGGATGTAGACAGATATTCATAATAACATATTAGAAATTGTTTTTGTCATTATGTTGAGCAGAAGTTACAGCATATAGGAAGCAACAATAATTGCTATAAGGTATGCTATAATGCTTGGCTGTGTGGACACATATTTGAAACATTAATGTCTAACGATCATCTGAAAAGCCAGAAACTTTAGGTGGCATGGTTTTATTAATAGATATTGAATTTCATTCAGTCTAGTATCCATGTTTATATAAATTGTAGGGTCTTCAGTTAGAATAAATTGCAATTAATGTTGAGATTAATTATATAGTCTGTCAATCATGCTTCTTATTTCATCTTTATCATGTATTCGTGAGGATACCATTTTGATAGGAGAAATGAAGATTTGGGTTATATATATGGATAGAAAGCAGAGTTTGCCATTTTCGTTTTTCTTTAAATGTTTGCTCCAGTTAGTGTTAATAGTGATCAAAGAATTCTAACACTACCTAATTTAGGGATATAGCTTATATTTTTGTTACCTAGATTACAAAAATAAATTGAGCTGGCATCTTTTACTGTTTCACAGTGGTGGTTGTACTAAAACATATTAGCTTGGCACAGCTTTCAAAAGTGCACCCTCTGTGAGATAAAGGGTGCCATAATGGCTTCTGGAATGATCTATTATTTTTGGCATATAAAAAGAAGTTATAATGCTGTTCTTTAAAATTTATGTTTCATAATAAAATGAATAATTCATTCACTCATCCACTGACAAGCAGAATACTTAAATTAATGTCTCAAAGTAAAAAATCAGCACCAAACCAAAAAGCTAGGGTTGGAGGTAGGGAAAGAAGCTTGGCTATTAGGATATAATACATTTTCAGAAGATAACCATAATGTGAAATGAGTCTGAAAGTCATTTATAAAGAACAGGATATTAAAAGCTATAGGGAAAAAAAAGAGACCATTTATCTATTTGTGTACTATTTTGAAGACTTGAGCCAAATGTTTCATCAGAGATCTGGGAGGCTTCCAATAAATTGGGCAGGGTGCTGCGTGTGTTTGTGTGTGTGTGTGTGTGTGTGTGTGTGTGTGCAAGGAGTGCACATAGGGTTGGGGACAGGAAGGCGAGCAGCAGTCTCTTTCCTTTAAGCTTGGTTTATCTAAACTTTCATTCATCAATCTAATGAATGCCCACTAAATATCTGATGGAGTAAACAAGTTACTGGGCATTATAATTTATATATGAAGATACTGAAGGCACCACACCTGAGGAGTTCAGAATTTATACGTGGAGATGGCATACTTGGGTGAATTTAAGACAAGATTAATTTGGGGGGTACAGGGGATTGAACTCAGGACACTTGATCACTGAGCCACATCCCCAGCCCTATTTTGTATTTTATTAGAGACAGGGTATCACTGAGTTGCTTAGCGCCTCGCTTTTGCTGAGGCTGTCTTTGAACTTCTGATCTCCTGCCTCAGCCTCCCAAGCCACTAGGATTACAGGCATGTGCCACCCTGCCCCGCTAGACAAGATTAATTTTTAAAATAATTCTGAAGTAACTTTTGAACTGAAATTAATTTATTAATGACTTAAGGATGGGTAAATAAATCTTATTCACTCTCCTTTTTATGAGTGCAGTAAAACATCTTTAGCAGCAGCAGCATCTTGTCACCCACATAATGATCATAACCAACACGTGTGTTCCAGGCATGGCTCTATGTGTTTTATATATATTTACATGTTTAAAATAACCCAATTGGGCAGGTGCTAATTATTGTCTCCATCAAACAGATGGGGAAACTGAGGGCAGGATCACAGAGATATAAGGGCAGTCAGTGCTCAGTGCCAGCGCCCAGGTTTTTAGCTCTCAGAAATGACATAAATGCAGGCATTGCTGTCAACTTAGAATTGAGTTTCCATCATTCTCCGACAACATCTTGTGGGCATTCTAGGATGTCAGGATTGTGAGGACACTTGCATTTTGGTTTCCTGTGTTCTTCAAAGTTGTCAGTAGTCATTTCCAGACAGTTAGAAATAAGTCAAGGAGCTTAAAACTTGGGTTTAAAAAGGAAACGACCTGAATACGACAAGTATTCTTTTGTTTGTATTTGAACACTTGCCTTTATGGAGAATCTGGACTTCTTACAACCGGTGTTCATCAGGGTTGGTCAAGATAGTCACAGATCAAAGAGGGATCTTTGATTTCTGGATTGGTTTGTTTCCTTGGTTAGGTTTGTCTTTAAGGAGCTTTGGATTGGGGACTCTGTGCCCTTGACCTTATCACTTTTTAGGACTTCAGGGTTTTTTTTCCCCCTGTATATAAAATGAGAAAATTAGATGAGGTGGTCTCCCATGTTTATTTCAAGTCTATGTTCTGTCTGAATTAGTTAGATTATGAAGCTGTAGGTTTACTAATAAAGGAAATTATCCAAAATTAGACAGGTAGAAGACAGTTTTACATAAGCAGTTGTCTTTGTTCCAATGACACATAGCTTTGAAGTCAATCAGCTTACATTGTATATGTGAATTTATTACATGCCCTTTCCTAGTGATTTAAAATAATTGTTCTTCAGAAATTGGTACTATTTTAGTTTAATTCAAGGGGTTCATCGTCATCATATTTCAATATTTGGCTATATCTTTTCATATGTTTGCCATGACACAAAGTAAAATAAGTTTTGTACAAAGGAAATGTGTAAGTTCCAATAAGAAAACACTAAAAATAGAAAACACTAAAAATGGGTACAGTGTCATAGTGGTAATATGTTCATCTCATGCATCTTGTACAATTTTTTTAAAACACCTTTAATACTTTTCTATATCATAGATTTGCAGATGTTTTTGCTTCTAGAGACCTTCAATATCACTTTCCTGAGCTGCAAGTGCTGCTAGGTGATCCACAATGGCTGAGAATTTCCGCATGCTGCAGTGTGTGACCACAGAGTTTCACTTGGTGATTACAATCTCCTATTTAGATGGTTGATTGTCTGCAGTGGCTCACAGGTGAATTTACCTACTCTCGGGGAAATAAAGCCGAGACTTTAATAACTTGATGCTCTATTTGTCACATGTCATAGATGAGCCACCACTCCATGGTGTGTGTACAACCCACTTTCACAGAGAAACGGTACATGACAAAAACACGACCTCTGTTCCCTTGACTTCTTTTTACTTATGTCACCTTGGGCAAATCAGTAACCTCTCAATCACTATTCTTTTTTTCCCAATTGCAAAGTGGAAATTGTAATCTTTAATCTATTCTAATTTTTTTGAAAACCAACTTTGATTCTTTTTTTTCTAAACAATAACAAACTTCTTGTGACCTGTTTTCTATCTGATAACATGTGAGTATGCAGGGATTTTTTGAAGGGAGAACTGATATTCTACATTAGAATCAAAGACTGGAAGGGTCATAAGTCTATAGCCAAATTTTTGGACATCAGGATCAAAAAAAATGGAAGGCAGGAAATTTGGAGCTATTTTCTTAACCATTTTGGGTGTTATATTAAAGTTGTTTAGAAAAGAAATTGAAGAAGTAGCAAAGCAAAGTGTAGATTTTTTTAAAAAAGTTTATTATGACTTTTTTGGGGGAGGGGTACTAGGTGTTGAATCAGAGGAGCTTTACCACTGAGCTATATTCTAGATCCTTTTATCTTTCATTTTGAGACAGGATCTTGGTAAGTTGTACAGACTGGTCTTGAACTTGCCATCTTCTGTCTCAGCCTCCCAAGTAGCTGGGATTATAGGCATGTGCCACTGTGCTTGGCTTTTATTATTACTATTAGAAATGATAAATGCAAGTGTCATTTTTCTTGAATCTAAAGTTTCAAGAGAGTAGAGTCACTGCTTCTTCTGTCATTGGGGCATTTAATTTTTTGTTTTGGAGAATAGGAGGGGAGAGCTATAGGCCTAGGTCCTTTATAATGTAGCCCAATACACTTCAGTTTGCAGGAAGATAGAACGGACTTAATCTAACTGCTAGTCCCCCTGGTCAGATGCTTCCATTACTGCAAGTGTGCTGCTCTCTTGGTGTAATCACACACATCTACCTCAACTTATTCTGACCTGTATTATCTACCTCAGTTTTCCCTTTTAACTCACAACTTTGAGGTCTGATTTATATGAGGAGAAAGTCCTACTCCATTTGAGAAGGTAAATTTGTCCAAGGAACAATATGTCCATCTATGGCAGAAACACAATTTATTATTGGTCTTTCAAACTGAGGATTTCTAATTTACATTCAGGGAAATGCTTTTAATTCACTAAGTCTGGAGAATAAAAACTGTGATATCAATAGAATATAATCTCATTCTGTTTTCTGGAAGTCATAAATTTCCAGTTCTTTTCCCCTTACCTATTTCTCCCAACCCAGAGGTAACACCATCCTGTCCATTACCATCACAAATTTGTTTTTCAGGTTTTAAAGAGAATTTATGTATAATTGATTCATAATAATTTTACATGGTTTAGGGTACACAATGGGATGTTTCAAAAATATACACATTGAATATGATCAAATCATTTGTGTATTCTTTTTGATTTTTTTGAATTTCTTATACATGAATCATACAATATGCATTTTTTCATTTTGAGCTTCTTCTCTGCTCCATGTAAATAGGAGGATTTTATTCACATAGTGCAGAGCTGTAGCTTGTTTTTTTTTTTTTTACTGATGTGAGTTATTTCATTGCATGAATTACTACCATTTAATAATTTATTGATTCTTTTTAAATTAATTTTTGTACTTATATATGACAATGGAATGCATTACAATTCATATTATTAATATTGAGCTCAAATTTTTCATATCTCTGGTTGTGTACAAAGTATATTCACACTAATTCATGTCTCCATACATGTACTTTGGATAATGATATTCATCACATTCCACCATCATTTCTAACCCCATGCCCCCTCCATTCCCCTCCCACCCTTCTGCCCTATTTAGAGCTCGTCTCTTCTTTCCATGCTCCCCCTCCCTACGCCACTACGAATGAGCTTTATTATACCAGAGAAAACATTTGGCACTTGGTTTGGGGGGATTGGCTAACTTCACCTAGCATTATCTTCTCTAACTCCATCCATTTACCTGCAAATGCCATGATTTTATTCTCTTTTATTGCTGAGTAATATTCCATTGTGTATATATGCCACATTTTTTTATCCATTCATCTATTGAAGGGCATCTAGGTGGATTCCACAGTTTAGCTATAAACATTGATGTGGCTGTTTCCCTGTAATATGATGTTTTTAAGTTCTTTGGGTATAGACCGAGGAGAGGGATAGCTGGGTCAATCGGTGGTTCCATTCCGAATTTTCCAAGAAATCTCCATACTGCTTTCCATATTGGCTGCACCAATTCGCAGTCCCACCAGCAATGTATGAGTGTACCTTTATCCCCACATCCTGGCCAAAACTGTTGTTTGTATTCATAATAACTGCCATTCTTACTGGAGTGAGATGAAATCTTAGAGTGGTATATATATATATATATATATATATATATATATATATATATACACATATATATAGTAGGTGAACACACAATATCTTTATTTATTTTTATGTGTTGCTGAGGATTGAACCCAGTGCCTCACACAAGCAAGGCAAGTGCTTTACCACTGAGCTACAGGCCCAGCCCTTAGAGTAGTTTTGATGTGCATTTCTCTAATTGCTAGCAATGATGAATATTTTTTTATATATTGTATTTTCATGATTGTATATCATCTTCTGAGAAGTGTCTGTTTAGGTCTTTGACCCATTTATTGATTGGGCTATTTGTTTATTTGGTGTTTAGCTTTTTGAGTTCTTTATATATCCTAGAGATTAGTGCTCTATCTGATGTGTGAGGGGTAAAAATTTGCTCCCAGGATGTAGGCTCTCTGTTCACCTCACAGATTGTTTCTTTTGCTGAGAAGAAGCTTTTTAGTTTGAATCCATCTCATTTATTGATTCTTGATTTTAATTCTTGTGCTATAGGAGTCTAATTAAGGAAGTTGGGGCCTAATCCCACATGATGGAGATTAGGGCCTACTTTTTCTTCTATTAGAGTCTCTGGTTTAATTCCTAGGTCCTTGATCCACTTTGAGTTGAGTTTTATGCATGGTGAGAGATAAGGGTTTAATTTCATTTTGTTGCATATGGATTTCCTGTTTTCCCAGCACCATTTGTTGAAGAGGCTGTCTTTTCTCCAATGCATGCTTTTGGCACCTTTTTCTAATATAAGATAATTGTAATTTTGTGAGTTAGTTTCTGTGTCTTCTATTCTGTACCATTGAACTACTAGTGTGCTTTGTGCCAATAGCATGCTGTTTTTGTTACTATTGCTCTGTAGTATAGTTTAAGGTCTGGAATAGTGATGCCACCTACTTCACTCTTCCTGCTAAGGATTGCTTCAGCTATTCTGAGTCTCTTATTTTTCCAGATGAATTTCATGACTGCTTTTTTTTTTTATTTCTTTGAGGAATGTCATTGGGATTTCGATTAGAATTTCATTAAATATGTATAGTGCTTTTGGTAGTATATTTATTTTGATAATATTATTCTACCTATCCAAAATCAAGGTAGATCTTGCCATCTTCTAAGGTCTCTTTAATTTCTTTCTTTAGAATTCTGTAGTTTTCATCATAGAGGTCTTTCAACTCTTTCATTAAGTTGATTCCCAAGTATTTTATTTACTCTTTTTTTTGAGGCTATTATTAATGGGGTAGTTTTCCTCATTTCCCTTTCTGAGAATTTGTCACCATATACAGAAATGCCTTTGATTTATGAGTGTTGATTTTGTATCTTGCTACTTTGCTGAATTCATTTACTAATTCTAGAAGTTTTTTTGGTGGAACTTTTAGGGTCTTCTAGGTATAGAATCATATCATCAGCAAATAGTGCCAATTTGAGTTCTTCTTTTCCTTTGTATATCCCTTTAATTTCTTTTGTCTGTTTAATTGCTCTGGTCAGTGTTTCAAGAAATATGTGAAATAGAAGTGATGAAAAAGGATATCTCTGTCTTGTTCCAGTTTTTAGAGGGAATGCCTTAAAATTTTCTCCATTTAGAATGATGTTAACCTGAGGCTTAGCATAGATAGCCTTTAAGATATTGAGATAGGTTCCTGTTATCCCATTTTTTGTAGTGTTTTGAACATGAATGGGTGCTGTATTTTGTCAAATTCCTTTTCTGTATCTATTGAGATGTCACATGATTCTTATGTTTAAGTCTATTGACACGATGCATTACATTTATTGATTTCTGTACATTGAACCAACCTTGCATCCCTGTGATGGATCACACTTGATCATGATGCACTTCTTTTTGATATGTTTTTGTATTCAGTTTGCCAAAATTTTATTGAGAAATTTTGCATCAGTCTTTCTTCCAAGTGATCTAGTTTGTTGGTTATGCTTTTTTTTTAAAAAAAAAAATTAAATTTGGTTTATTGTGTACTTTGTTTCAAGAATTTCTGGCAGCTTTTTTTTTTCCCCAGAGTCTCTATCTCTTTCTTGAAGTAATCTTTTGCTACCTGTATTTGCTCTCTTATCTCTTTGTTGGAGTGATAAATTTTTGCCTGTGGTTGCTCATTTAGGTCATTCTTTAATTCACAGATCATTTTAATTATGAACCTTCTGAACTCCTTCTCCTATGTTTCATCAACTTTGCTGTCCATGGGTTCTGTTATTGTAGTACCTTGATTTGTTTGCTGCACTTTCCTCCCTCATTTTTTCATGTTGTCTATGTGTCATCCTTTCTTTCAGTGTGGATCTGAGATATTATAATTTCTACCCTATATTGTTGTAGTACATGTGCAGATTGTCTGTACCTCACCTTGATGTTGGGTTTCCAGACCCTGCCGGTATTCTCAATGTATGCTCCTGCATCTAAGGTTGGTGGTGGCAATAGCAGAGGTAACTAGAGATAATAGTTATGGTGCCCCAAGATGGAAGCAAAGTCTTACAGAGATGGAGCTGAAAGGGTGGGCCATACAATCTCTTTGGGATGCCTGCTCTGAGATGTAGATTCTAGGCCCTGTCTGTTGTCAAAAAGGTAGGGTCTACTGCATGGGGAAGGCTAAGGTGATGGCTGTAGGTCCCAAGATGAAAGTGGGTTAGGTTTGGGCTCCCAGGTGGTGGGGAGGACAAATTTGGACCTACCCTGAACCTGAATTTTGTGCAAGTCATTGAGGGCTGATCTGTCTGGACCTGACCTCCCATGGTAGTCTGCTGGTCAGAAGGGGTGGTCCTGTGCTAGAAGCTGGGCTCTGGCAGGTGTCTCCAGGAGCATTCTTAGAAAGGTTTTAGGAGAACATAGCATCAATAGTGGGATTACTGCATCATAGAACAAACTAGTATTTAAATTTAGTAGATAAGTCAAAAGTTTCCCTAAGAGCTTATGCCAGTTTACATTCCCATCAACAATACATGGATGTTCCAGAAATATATGAAACTTCCACACCTACACAAACATTTGATATTACAGATCTAGAACATCATACTTTTCACCATTTTGGATGGCGTATGGTGATGTTTCATTGTAGTTTTAATTTGCAATTTTCAGTCAACTGTGCATGCCGAGCTTCTCATATATTTATCAGCCATATGTTTCACTTTTGTTGAAGTGTCTGATAAAGGCTTTCTCCATTTAAGAAAAAACAGTGTTGTCTTTCTCTTGTTGATGTGAGGTTTTTAAAAAATATATATTGGGGCTGGGATTGTGGCTCAGAGGTATGGCACTTTCCTAGCATGCGTGAGGCACTGGGTTCAATCCCCAGAACCATGTAAAAATAAAAAATAAAGGTATTATGTTCATCTACAACTAAAAAATATTATATATATAATATATATATATATATTATATATTATATATATATTATATATATATATATATATATATAATATATATATAATATATATAATATATATATATATATAATATATATATATATATATTGTTTCCAGTCTGTTTCTTGCCTTTGCATTTAAAAAAATTTGTTTTTAAATTATATTTATTTCAACTGATATATAAAATGTTTACATATTAGTGGGGTACAATGTAATGATTTAATATGTGAATACATTGCAGAATCTTAAATCCAGTTAAACATATCCATCTGCCTTTTCGTTTTTGTCTTTTAAAGTAAAATTTTAAATTTCCTGCAAAGAAATTTAAGTATCCTTTTCTCTTATGGATAATCTATTTGCTTTTTCCAGTTTAAGAAACATTTGCCTATCTCAAGGTCTTCAAGATATCCTTATCTTCTCTTCCAGAAGTTTATTGTATAACTTTCATATTTAAGTCTCTGATTCACCTCAGATTAACTTTGTGCATGGTATGAGATGAAGGTCAAATTTCATTTTCCCCCCAACTATTGAGAAGATGATCCTGTCCTCACCAGACTGCAGTGGTTCATTCCTTTATTGTAAATCCAATGACTGCACCTATTTGGGTCTCTCTCTTGGCTTTTCATCCTGTCTCTTTGATTTACTTGTATATCCTTGAGCTGGATCCTCACTGTCTTAGTTACTTTGCGGTATAATAAGCCTTGAATTCTGGTAGCAAGTCCTGCAGCTTTGTTCTTTATCTTTAGATTTTTCTGATAATTCTAGGGGCTTCATATATTCCAATAGAGAGATATTTGCAAACTTTGCTTTTGAAGGATTAAAAAAATGTGGAATTACTAAGAAATTTTCAAAGAGACTGATTCCTAATTCAGTTTTTACAGTCTATACAGTTTTTGGATTTTGAGATCTTAATTGCTATGGTGATAGAATAGGCCTCAACAATATTCATCCACCTCCCTGGATTGTTTATGGCCAGGACACAAATTATTGTAAATCTTTTAAATTTGATACTAATGAGTTAGTGTCTCTTAGGGAAGAGAACTACCTTGAAGATTGTCTGGCTCAAGCCTTCCTGACCCAAAGGACAAACTGCAAGTTTAGGTGATTTTCCTGACATATTCCTCCTGATCTGTAAGTCACTTTGCTTTCTGCTTAAGCTTGCCATCTTTTAATTAAGTCCACAGCATTTCAGAAAGCATTCATCTTGATAGGAATTCTCTTGCACTTACTGGAGGAAAGAGACATGTGACCTTAAAAAGGTTCAACTTCAGTAAGGAGAAAAACAGTTTATATGAACTGTTCCCTTGTGATGTAGAGAGATGCTTAATGAACTAGAACTTCATTTAAAACTGTAGTGTAAATCTTTAAAAAATTAATCCAAGTCCCCATGAATTATATCTCCTCCAATTGTGCAGTCCAAAAGATTTTAAACCAGTAAGGCACCATTTGATCTGCGAACAATGTTAGTGTTTGTACACTTTCTGCATTCTCATTTGTTTCAAGAGACAAAGTCTCCACCTTAATTCCATTTGCAACAGCTGGATGTTGGAGGTCAAACATTAGCAATCTACAATTAAAAAACATTTCAGTTAGAATGAACCTATACATGAGGCACACAATTGACAGTGGAGAACCGTCCCTGCCCCACTCCCTACTCTTCCCCTAAACACTGTTTGTTTCCTTCCCCTTTTATTTTATTTCTATCACTCTTCTGAGACATGGTTAGGACTGACTCTTCATCAAGGTGTCCAGCTGAAAAATGGTTATCAGATCTTGCTGAGGCAGGGACAGGGGAACAGCAGCCCACGTTGGCTGCAGATGTGCGGAGTGGTAACTCTGGGAGGCAATGATAATTAAAGAGCATATGGTCTGTAATAAATCTGTACAGTAGTGCTAGCTTGTATTAATGGAGGGATTAAGAATAATAGCACATCCTTATGAATAGTGTGTTAAATCTCAAGTTACATTTCCTAGGCTTAATATAGCTCTGTGTGAATTTGGTGGTTTTTCATATTTGATGTAATACATGAAGTGTGAGAAGATTTATGATTTAATTTGTGTACATGTGCCCTGATCAAAATGGCTGAGAAGGGCCTGATAAAACATGAACATCTGGAGATACAGATGTCATTTCCACAAAGACGAAGACTGTTTGACAGGGAGCAGGAACATATGATTGTGAGAGGAGCAGGGCTCCAGAGTGTCGACTTTCACATGAGTTTGATGGAAATGTGCTATGAATGCTTAATATCATGATGGATAGTTTCTGATGAAGAAAACTATCCTCTAAGCCTGTGATTACCTTTTTGTTTTGTTTTGTATTTGTTTTTACTTTTATTCTTTTTACAACGATGAAATGGAAAAAGGCAGTGGGCTTCCAGACTTGGAAGACAGACTGGCACTTTTGGAGCAGGGAATGCTGTGTTGGAGAAAGCAAATCATATCCATGTTGTGCCTCGTTAGTGAAAGGAAGGGAGACGTGCTGAGTTCCTCAATTATTTTAATGTACTTGGTGTCTCTATAGTAATGCCCTCAAACTGCTACTAATACTAATCTATGTCTTTATACATATCTATTTATATTCCTCTGTATATGATTTGATCTGTTTATCTCTCTCTCTCTCTCTCTCTCTCTCTCTCTCTCTCTATATATATATATATATATATATATATATATAACCTAACTTTCATAACACTTACCTCTATTTACAGAAGAGAAATATTACATGGATTATTTTTCTTGAAATAAGTCTTCACCAGACTGCTGGGTTTCCATCCATCTCTTTTTAATGGACTCTAGTGGCTTCCTTCTAGTGTCAAAAAATGACCATTACTTCAAATGCAAAAGGGCTGGACTTTGGGAATTCCTGAAGAATCCTTCCCAACTGGAGATGTAACATCTCAATGTCAAGTCACTCAGATCTCTTTCTGATAGATCAATGTTCTACTGGCTGAAGATTTTGGGAAATAATTTTTAAAGTTCATGCCTCTTGCTTCCACTGGAATGGTCAGAGTCGATAGCAAGAGTCATGGTTTACTCTTGTGTCTTAGAGACAAATGACAAACTCAAGTCAACTCCCATAAACATCTTTACAGGATCACAGTATAGGTGGCATCTGAGATAATAAAATTTATGTATATAATAAGAGAATGGGCTGCCCATTCACTTGCTGGACATACTTACTGTTGCATTGGGAATACAATTGCTAACAAGAGCAAAGTAATTAAGGCAATGTTGAGTTTCCCTGGTAAGAGCGAGAAAGGATGATTATATTGCCATAACCTTTGGAGTTGGACAGTAACCTTAGCTGATCAGCAACTCATTTTTCACCCAATGTCATTCAGTTCTTTTCTGGCCTTCTCCTAACCATATTGTAGATGAACAGCCACGCTCCCAGATTTACTGTTCTGCCACCGACTAAGGAAGCAGCTGCGAATGCTGTGATGATGCATGCAATCTAGAGATGCCAGGCTTTGGTTTCTGTCTATTGGGGACTTTTTTTTCTAGTTGGTTTTAAATAAATAATTTTATATTTCATATGGCAGTGCTATATCACTGCCTGAAGAAGGCTTAACAGCCCCAAATATTTGAGATGAATTTCACACGGGGGCATCATCCACCCTCAAGGAAAGCTTAAATGCCATAGTGGCAATGGCTTTAGCATGGAAATACCAGGGAGCATCTTTCCATTCCTCCTGAAACAAACAGAAAGAGAAAGAGAGAGGTAGGCAGACACAGACTGTCAGATACATACAACAGGTAGCATACTCCGTTCTCTTCCTGGAACCAGAAGGGGTTCTTCAAGGATTTGAAGACAACAAAGAAGGCTAGCTAACATAAACCAAGCATGTACTCTGGTGATCTCCATGTACTGTGACATGGTACCTTAAACATACGTTTGCCTATGTGTACGTGCATATGTGCATGAACAATTGCTGTGCATGTAATCACTCCTCACACAGACTAATGGAATAAGGTTTGGTTTTGATTTTTAAACTATGAATCCTTATTCACTATAATGTAAGCAAAAGTGACGAGAGGGCTGTGTCTTTTCTTTGTCCTGTCTACTTTCTTTCTTAGACTTATGTTCATGTGCCAGAAACTAATTGCAGAAAATCCTCAGTCTCTCTGTTCAGAATAAAGTTTATGGTCTTAGACAACTTCATTTCTATAGTGCTAGACACATCTGTTCTGATTTGCTACTGTATCAATCTATGTACTTATAAAACCTTCATGAGTTGAAATTCTAATTCAATGCATGACTTGCAAAAATATCTGCTGGGCTAGTTTTTATAAAACATCTCTGTTGAAGGAATAAGGGATTTTTGTTGATTTGTTGTTTGTTGTATCAATAATGCTTAAGTTTTTGTTTGAAAAAATAAATCTCTATTTGGCATATTTTTGCTTAGAAAAATTTTGTCTGCTTTTCTCAGAATTCTCAGGGTAAGTATTGAAACTATAATTAGTCCTTTTTGGGGATTTTTCTGCACAAATCAGAAAGACTTACTGATACAGCTAGTCAGTCTGATGTAAAATGTTTCGCTTATTGTTAGGTATAGGAATAATATCTTTTTAAAAAAGAAAACCCAAATGTAATATTTGGGAAAATTTAATATTTCTCAAGTGTCTTAATCAATGGTTGATTGTGCTTGGAAGAAATTGCTATAAGCAGCAGGAAAAGATTGCCTGAGAGGATGCATTTAGAATTAATTAATTAATTAGTTAATTAATTAAGATGGCATCAATGGCCATCTTTAGGTTGGGAAACCTAAATTCTTTCTTAAGTTTGGGAAGCCAAACTGAAAAATCCTGTAGACTATGGAGCCAAAAGTGACATTTTGTAGCACATGAAATATAAGTTAGCAGAAAAAGTAAGTCTGTAGAACGAGAAGCAGAAGTAGATACAATGATAGGTATCATGCTGACCCTGAAGCATCAAAGGAGGAAAGAATATTTGTTATGCATCTTGAGTTATTTACAGATCTAAGTCCCTTGAGACCCCACTCTATTAAATTATTTTTAATATGGCATTGTTTCCTAGGTTTAATTCTTGTGTGTGAAGAACTGAACAGAAGCTGAAAGGAGTCTGAGAAATCCTGCAGCGTACACTTGATTTTAGAGATTGGTAAATAGAAATTTATTACCTTTTAAGAAAACTTGCTTAAGATCACATAGACACATAGTTCTCTATCTATAGTTCTTAGTGTAGACATCTTATAATCCCAATGAATATTTATTATCAATAAAAATATTTATTATCAATTATAATAAATGTGAGAAATGATATCATTTGCAGAGATATGAATATAAATAATCAATGTTATTAGTGAAAATTAATAATGAGTAATTCTGGCTTCTAAGCATTGAAGATATTTTCTCTACAGGTTTTCAGGGAACAAATGGCTTTTCTCATGGGTGAGCTCAAGCATTCTTCACTGTGAAAATGTGTGGCCTTCCATGGTCTCTGCAAAGTTACACTTCCAGATTAAGCAGCACTCCTTACCCTGAGCTTAACCACATTGTTCCCTGAACATGTCCAGTTATACTCTTTTAAAAATATTTTTATTTATAAACTAAATTTTATATTTCTATATACATTTGCTCATAATGTTTCTTTTCCCTAGAATAACAATTCTTCACCCTATCTGCATATTAGAAGTTCCTAAGGAGTTTTTTTTGTTGCTGTTGTTGTTATTGTTGTTTTTTAAAATACTGATATCCAGGCCTCTCAGGTTCTGATTTAATTGGTCTGCATTGTGGTACCAGTTAACCAAAGTATAATTTATATAAGATAAAAACTCAACCATTTAACTATACAGCTTGATGTAATTTGTTAACCTTATACAGTCACGTAACCACAATCACAGAAATGGCTTAGCATAGTTCCACCTCCTTAAAATTTCCTCATTCCCTTTTACAGTTGATCCCCTCTCCTGATATCTGGCTGCAGATAACAACTGATTTGCTTTCTGTCACTATAGGCTTTTGGCTATTATTGAACTTCATACAAATTGGATTCATAGTATAAAGTCACCCGAAATTCATTCATATTTGCACATATTAATATCATGTTCCTATTTATTGCTGAGTAGAATTTGATAGTATGAATAAGCCATGATTTATCTTTTAACAGGTTGATGGTGAGTTGAGCTGTTTGTAGTTATTTGGCTACCCTGGATGATGTTCCCATGGATGCATGCAGGACACTGTGTAGATGTGTGTTTTCATTTCTGGGTCACATGGTAACTATACATTTGCCTTTCTAGATCCTGCCACATTGTTCCTCCAAATGACAGTACAGCTTGCCTTTCCACCAGCACTGTGTGAGAAGTCCAGTTGTTCCATATCCTCACCAATATTTAGTATTATTAGACTTTTTAACTTTAGCCATTTTAGTGAGGATATAGTGAGTGACCTCTCAGGCATCAATGTTTTTAGTCAATATTAATTTGAGCATCACTATTTTACAAAATATCCTCAGGCAATTCTAATGTCAGCTATGGATGCATGTTACTGTCCTACAATCTCATTCAATTCCACTTTTAAAATTTGAACCTTACCCACTCTTCAGGCCCCACCTTAAGTCCTGACTAATTCCAAGAAAACTTTTCTTATTAAGACAAAAATTATCTCTTCTTTCCTGAGACATCACACCACTACTACTCAACACTTACTATTTAAAATTTAAAGTTTCTAATACTCAGCTCTTATTATTTAAAATTTAAATTTATTTATGTATGCAACTACCTTATCTACCAGACTCTAAAGTCTTTAAAGTCAAAAATTTATTTTTGTACCTCAATGAATATTCATTGAACTAATTATGGATATTTGTAATGTTGGCTTCCTATTTAATACAACAAGGTGATAATATGAGGATCACAGACTCGGGAACCCAACTGTCTGTATTTCAATAGCAACTCTGCACCTTACTACCTTTGTGAGTTTAGGCAGGAAATTAATCTTTCCATTCCTCAGTTTTCTAAATACAGGATTATAAGCAGTACCAACCTTTATGGATTACTAGATAATTAAATGAATTAATGGTGATTACAACATTTGGAATTGTGCTTAGCACCAGGTGAGCAGTATATGAGTATCAGCTACTTTCAAAGTTGGAGTTTCTGCTCTATGCTGTGTTGAAGGTTAGGAACAAGGGTGAAAAAACAGAGATATTAGAAACAAAGGGGAGTAAATTGGGAAAGAGAGGCTGGGATTCTTTCCTAAATGCAGTCATATGTCATTTCATGTAGAGGACCACAAACAAGTTAAGATTATGTCAATTAAGTTAAGCTGTGTGTAATTAAGATGATGAGGATTCCTTAATGACCAATTGATGTATCTGGATGTTAATTGAAACAAGCTGTGTATTCAGTTATGTATATATACCCCTGCAGTCCTACAATAAACGGCTCCCACTGCATCAATCTTCACAAGTTGTTCGTCACTCACCCCCCGGCTATTTTGCCCAGTCAGCCGGACTGGCAATTTCATGGTGACACATTCTGAGAAATGTATCATCAGGTGATTTCATCCTTTTGCAAACATTATAAACTATACTTACACAAATCTAGATGGTACAACCTACCACACACCTAGGCTGCATGGTACAGAGCTGTTGCTCTAAGATGATGAACATGTTCCACGTGTTACTGTGGTGAATGCTGTAGGCACGTGTAACACGCTGATAAATGCACGTGTATCTAAACACAAAAAAATGTACAATGAAAATGCTAGGCAATAGGAATTTCCCAGCTCCATTTTAACTTTATGGAACTACTGTTATATATGCAGTTATTGACCAAAATGTCCATATGTGACACATGACTATTTGGCTTTGGAAAAATTGAAAATCAAATATCTTTTTGATCCTTGCCAGTCCACTGAGTACTTGCCTCACTCCCCATCCCAAGGTCAAGCACCATGTTAGTCAGCTGGTGTCTGATTTGGGAGATTCTTACCCTTAGTCTTGGTGCTACCACTCACTGTTTCATTGAGAGCCAATTCTAATCTCCAGCCAGTGGATCCAGTCTCAGTTAAGTCTCTACCAAGACCATAGGCAGTGGATTGGCTGCCTTTTGTCTGGAGTAGCTATTTGGGTTGCTTCATGGCTGGAGGCTTCTTTTTGTTATGATCCAGTTAATATTATTTACTTGTCATAGAATAACTTTTTATTGTCTGCAAGACAAATATTTGTGTTCACTAGGTACAAAGTTGCCATATCCTATCTCTTCCAGGCACAGAGGCCTTTTATGCAAAGAGGAAGCCCAGCCATTCATAACATTTCTCGGATTATTACAATGTTTTAAGCATGGTGCTTCACATACATAGAGGCTATCACACCTATTCCTTAATATATTACAAAGGAGAAACTCTTGCTGTCTCCAAAGTATGAGTGAGGAAACAGACTCAGAAGCTAAGCTTGTTTAGTGTCATAGTGTAAGAAAGAGAGTAAAGTATTCATTTGCTCATTCAGTCATTCAGTCACTATAATGCAGGTACCTGCCTTCCCTGCCTCCCCTAGTTTCACTTCTGGAAGAAAAAAACACCTTATTTTAAAAAACAGAATAGATATTATTTAAGCATTCTTCTTACTTGAAATGCCCTTTAATTGTTTTTGTATAGGTTTGTTATCTGAAGCTTGCTTATCCAGAAATTATGACTATTTATACAATACAAAGAAGTCAAAGTAAAAACCAATTTGGGGATACACTTTTAGTCCTGCTTTTGCCACCTTGAAGTGATTTGCCATGCAGATGCTTTGAGTTCTTAAGTAGCCTTGGTTGGAGGGAAACAGGCATCTTCAGCTTCAGAGAGATGTGTCAAAATGTGTGGAAGTGATTTAAACTAAAACTCCTAAATGAATTTTGTGATCCTGGCCCTAGCGTGGCATTCCCAGAGAGGGCCTTTTGGGTAGGTGTCCAGAGTGTATTTCTGCTTTTCATAAGTCCTTAGCACTTTTGAGGAATGCATAGTGATTATTCCACCTCTGTCAACGGCTCAAACACAAATGCTTTAAAATATTCTAATATCTTTAACATGAAATCAGTAGTACTTTTAGTCAGAGCTATTGCTGAACATTTGGTCAGACTTGCTACTCAGACATTTAACTAGAATTTTTTAAAATTTTGTTTCGCCTATCTTCTGAATGACAGTACATCTTTCCTTCCATGCCAAAGAAGAAAGAGGTATTTTTGCATTCCAGGATATATCTTTTCAAAACAGCTGATTAGGATGATTTCTAATTGAAATGAATAAAACATTTCATTGGATCCTGGAAACAACAGTCTGCTTATACCCGGATTGTATTCATGCCGTGGGGGGAAAAGAACCATTGGGATTATTTGAAGTTTTACTGTTGCTGCCAGGGTAGGAGTGAGGAAGAAAGCAGCTTTGAGGAGAAGTCTTTCTTCAAATGCTGGCGAGGTTGGGGGGATTCCTTTCTTCAAACATTGAATATTTTACAGCCACTCTACGGTACAGAATCCTACCATCTCCTCTAGGCTGGGCCTGGCTACTGTGGGGCACAGAATGCCTGCTGTTCTCGCTGCTTTGAGAAGTCAGACTGGTAGCTCTCTGAAGGATCAGAAAATAGTGCTAATGAGGCCTGGTCATGCTTGATCCAGGTGCGAGCCAGTTACCTTTTCACAAAGAAAAGCGTTGTCCTTTGGCCTGTCTGTACCTTAGCTCCTGTACCAGCCATCCTACAAATGGTCCTGAAGGAGAAACAGTTGAGACTATGCTGATAAATGAGACACTCATTTCCACTATAGGAAATTAAAAGCACAAAACTTACTGGACACAAGTTCATAGCAACATCTTCATAGGTGTGGGCCAGTAGGTTGTAATTAACAGGAGGCAGGTGTCCAAATCAAAACAGGAAGTGAGCAAAAGTATCTGCTATGGACACAAATCTAAACATTCTGTGTTATCCAGGAGGAAAACAATAAATTTGATTAAATGTGAATTTATTGAGAATCTAATATAGCCTGCTACTCTCAGGTTGCTGAGTGGGCCACTCGATGAGTATCAGTCCTCAATAAACTCAATTTTCATAGGAAGTATACATAAAATGAGTATACAGATAACTATAACCCAAGAAAGTAGGAGGTAAATTTTAGTACAACCAAAATGTTATAGGGATTATGGGAGGGAGAGATCACAATTACAGAATACACAATTGAATTCTCTTCCTAACAGATCTTTAATTTTGCGCTCCATGTCCAGCTTCAGGGGACTTAGGTTGATTATTTTAAGGCAATATTGGGAATCTTGTTATTCCCTCCTCTGTGTAATTTAGGAATAGTTATGCAGTCAACTCTAGTCAATAATGATGTGAGGGAAAACTTCAAGGAAAGTTCTCCTCATCCCCTTGAGTGAGGAAGAATGGGTCTTTTTTCCCCCTTCTCATGTTCCCACTGCTGAACTCAATGCCTGACACTCCTGCAGTTATCTTGACATCAGCCTAAGGGAAAAGCCAACATATGGAGGAACATAGAGTAAGAGAAATAAGTAAATCTGATTCCAGTTTTTTGTTAAGGTAAATATTACACAAGTTGCATTTACCCAGTGGTGGTAAGGCAATGTTTATGAAGCAGCTAACTTTCAAGATAAGGATGAAGGAAGGATGGAATTTTGATAATTGTAATATAGAAAGTAAAATATTTTAATTAAGTGATGGAATGTTGGTAGTGGAATGAGAATAGTCCATATTAAGAAAAAAAATAAAAAAGAAAGACATAGGAATTTTAAAGGTTAAAGCATACTCATTCAGATCAGGATTTGATATTTCCACTCATGTTACTTTATTCTGTAAAGGATACAGAACATTGTAGGAGAGATCTTAATAAAAGTTGTCTTAAAAACAACAACAACAAAAAATATAACCACAGAACAATTAGCAAGCACATGTAATAAAAGTAAAGACTCCTATTTATAACAGCATTAAACAGATAAAAATATCTAGAATAAACTTAACAGGAAACATTCAAGAGCTAAAGAAATCATAAACCATTCTCAAAAGACACAAGAGAACACGTGAATACATAAAAACACAGACCCTATTTCTGAATTCTCAAATCATAAAGATGGTATTTTACAAATTAACAAACTTTCAAGAACAGAAATACAAATGTTTGGGGAGTAAGGGAAGAGGAAAGGATGCTGAACAAAATTATCCTAAGTGTCATGTGGAAAAATGAAACCATTTCCAGAGAAGATTTTTATAAAGAACACTGAAGAAGAATACTACATCAGATATTAAAATATTATAATGTCTCAATTAAAAATAGTGTAGAACTAGTTTGTGAACACAAACAAAAGAAAATGAAATAAACAAATGAAATCAAAATGGAGATCCCCAAAGAGATAAAAAAAATGGATACAGGAATATTATGTAAAAATAATGACATGGCGATGAAAAGAGAAGGACTCGCCATACAAAATTGACTACACTTGTGTTGACATTTGAAAAAAAAATGAATATAATTCTCACATCATTTGCTACCACATATTCTATGTGAATGAAGTACTTCACTGTAAAATAGAAAATGTACAAGTATTAAAGAAATGAAAGAATTCTTTCATAATTTTAACTCAATGAAGAATTTTCTCAGTGTAACTCAAAATTCAGATGCCATAAAAATCAATTGATACATTTGAGTATGTAAAACTTACATGTGGCAAAATATACCATATGTGAAGTCAAAACAACAACAAACTGAGGATAAATTTACAACTCATATTACAAAGGGCTAATGGCTCTCATGAATGAAGGGCTCCTATAAAAAAAAAAATAAGAGAAATAAAAACACAAAAGAAAAGTGGAAAATGATGTGAATAGACAGTTCACAGAAAAGAAAATTCAAGACACCAGCTCACACAGGAACCAGTATCACAATAGGCCTGGTCCACCCCTCCAAAGGCAAGGCGGACACCCATCAGAGCCTAGCCTCCAGCAAAGGACAGCTCCTCCCAACCTGGGAGGTCAAGCCCCATGGCCCAGATCCACCCACACCAGCCTGTGCAGGACCCAGACGCACAGTAGGCCTGGGTCCACCCCTCCACCAGCAGGGCACCCGCTGGAGTCCAGCCTCTGGCATAGGACCACCACCACAGGAGTCAGGCCCGGCCCAGGTCTGTCCACACTGACTTACTTATGCAGGACCCAGATCCAGGATGCAGTAGCATACATTGAAGGACACCAGCAAGATATGGAAGCCCAACATCAAGGTGAGGTACAGACAATCTGCACGGGTACTATAAGAATATAAGGAAGAAAATTCAATATCTCAGATCCACACTACAAGAAAGGAAGACACATAGACAACATGAAAAAACAAGGAAGGAAAGTGCCCCATACAGACCAGGACACTATAATTACAGAACCCATAGACAGAAAAGTTGATGAAACATCAGAGAAGGAGTTCAGAAGGTTCATAATTAAAATGATCTGTGCATTAAAGAATGACCTAAATGAGCAAACAGGGGCAAAAATTGATCACTCCAACAAAGAGATAAGAGAGCGAATACAGGTAGCAAAAGATTACTTAAAGAGAGAGATAGAGACTTTGAAAAAACAAAAGTCAGAAATCCTTGAAATGAAGGATAGAATAAATCAAATTAAAAACTCAATAGAAAGGAAAACCAACAGACTAGATCACTTGGAAGAAAGAAACATCAGATTATGAAGACAAAGTATGCAATCTGGAAAATAAAGTTGATCACACAGTGAAGATAGTAAGAAACCATGAACAGAACATCCAAGAATTATGGGACAGCATCAAAAGATCAAATCTAAGAGTTATTAGGATAGAGGAAGGCACAGAGTTTCAACCCAAAGGAATGCACAATCTCTTCAATGAGATAATATCAGAAAATTTCCCGAGCATGAGAAACAAATTGGAAAACCAAATACAAGAGGCTTATAGGACACCAAATGTACAAAATTACAACAGATCTACAACAAGGCACATTATAATGAAAATGCTTAGCATACAGAATAGGGATAGAATCTTAAAAGCCGCAAGAGAGAGGAATCAGATGACATATATGGGGAGACCAATTCATATCTCAGCAGATTTTTCAACCCAGACCCTCAAAGCCAGGAAATCTTGGAACAACATAGACCAAGCTATGAAAGAAAATGGATGCCAACCAAGAATCTTACATACAGCAAAACTAAGCTTTAGATTTGATGATGAAATAAAATCTTCCATGATAAACAAAAGTTAAGAGTTTACAACTAGAAAGCCTGCACTACAGAATATCCTCAGCAAAATATTCCATGAAGAAGAAATGAAAACAGGGATGAAAATCAGCAGAGAGAGGTATTATACTAAAGGAAAACCTAATCAGAGGAGAAATCAAGTTACATTAAATACCAAAAATAAACAAAACTGGCTGCAAATACAAATCATGTCTCAATAATAACCCTGAATGTTAGTGGCCTAAACTCACCAATCAAAAGACATAGACTAGAAGATTGGATTAAAAGACCCAACAATATGCTGCCTCCAAGAGACACATCTCATAGAAAAAGACATCCATAGACTGAAGGTGAAGGGTTGAAAAAATCCATACCACTCACATGAACTGCGGAAGCAAGCAGGGGTTTCCATCCTCATATCAAATAAAGTAGACTTCAAACTAAAGTCAATCAAAAAGGATAAGAATGACACTACATATTTCTCAAGGGAACCATACACCAACAATACTTAACAATTATAAATATATATACCCCAAACAATGAAGCATGTACGTTCAAAAGACAAACTCTTCTTAAATTCAAGAGTCAAATTGACCACAACACAATAAATTTGGGTGATTTTCCAACCCTCTTTCATCACTAGATAGATCTTTCAAACAAAAGCTGAACAAAGAAACTGTAGAACTCAATAATACAATCAATAACTTAGACCTAACTGACATATATAGAATATTTCAACTTCAACGAGAGAATACACTTTCTTCTCATCAGTGGATAGATTCTTCTCTAAAATAGACCATATACTATGCCACAAAGCAACTCTTAGCAAATATAAAAAAGTAGAGACACTACCTGCATTCTATCAGATCATAATGGAATGAAATTATAAATTAATAATAAAATAAGAAATAAAATCCACTGCAACACCTGGAGACTAAATAATATGCTACTGAATGAACAATGGGTAGTGGAAGATATCAAGGAGGAAATTAAAAAATTTTTAGGGGTGAATGAGAACACAGATACAATATATCGAAGTCCCTTGGACACTATGAAAGCAGTTCTAAGAGGAAACTTCATTGCAAGATGTTCATTCCTTAAAAGAAGAAAAACTCAGCAAATAAATGACTTAACATTACATCTCAAAGCCCTAGGAAAAAAGAACAAATCAACATAAAAAGCAGCAGAAGACAGGGTATAATTAAAGTCAGAGATGAAATCAATGAAATTGAAACAAAAGAAATAATTGAAAAAATTGACAGAACAAAAGTTGGATTTTTGAAAAAATAAATAAAATTGACAGATCCTTAGCCATGCTAATGAAGAGAAGGAGAGAGAAAAATCACTAACACACACGATGAAAAAGAAAATATCACAACAGACACTACAGAAATACATTAAGATTTAGAAATTATTTTGAAAACTTGCACTCCAATAAAATAGAAAATATTAAAGTCATCAACAAATTTCTAGAGTCATATTATTTGCCCAATTGAATCATAATGATATACACAATTCAAACTGATCAATTTCAAGCGACAAAATAGAAGACACCATCAGAAGTCTACCAACCGAGAAAAGCCCAGGACCGGATGGATACACAACCAAGTTCTACAAGACCTTTAAAGAAAAACTAATACCAATACTCTCCAATTTATTTCAGAAAATAGAAAAAGAGGCAGCAATTTCAAACTCATTATATGAGGTCAATATCACCCTGATTCCAAAACCAGAAAGACACATCAAAGAAACAAAACTTCAGACCAATATCTCTAATGAACATAGATGCAAAAATTCTCAATAAAATTTTGGCAAATCGAATACAAAAACATATCAAAAAGATCATGCACCACGATCAAGTGTGATTCATCCCAGGGATGCAAGGTTGGTTCAACATACGGAAATCAATAAATGTAACTCATCGCATCAATAAACTCAAAGATAAGAATCATATGATCATCTCAATAGATGTGAAAAAAGCATTTGATAAAATACAGCACCCATTCATGTTCAAAATACTACAAAAATTAGGGATAACTAGACCATATCTCAACATCATAAATGCTATCTATGCTAAACCCCAGGTCAACATCATTCCAAATGGAGAAAAACTGAAGGCATTCCCTCTAAAAACTGGAACAAGACAGGGATGCCCTCTTTCACCAATTTTATTTAACATAGTTCTTGAAACACTGGCCAGAACAATTAGACAGATGAAAGAAATTAAAGGGATACACAAAGGAAAAGAAGAACTCAAGTTGGCACTATTTGCTGATGATATAGTTCTATACCTGGAAGACCCTAAAAGTTCCACCAGAAAACTTCTAGAACTAGTAAATGAATTCAGCAAAGTAGCATGATATAAAATCAACACCCATAAATCAAAGGCATTTCTGTATATCAGTGACAAATTCTCAGAAAGGGAAAAGAGGAAAACTAACCCATTTAAAATAGACTCAAATAAAATAAAATACTTAGGAATTAACTTAACGAAAGAGGTGAAAGATCTATATAATGAAAATTACAGAAACCAAGAAACCAAAGAAGACCTTAGAAGATGGAAAGATCTACCTTGCTTTTGGATAGGCAGAATTAATATTATCAAAATGAATATACGACCAAAAGCACTATACAGATTTAATGAAATTCCAATCAAAATCCCAATGACATTCCTCATAGAAATAGAAAAATCAGTCATAAAATGTATCTGGAAAAATAAGAGATCCAGAATAGCTAAAGCAATCCTTAGCATGAAGAGTGAAGCAGGTGGCATCACTATACCAGACCTTAAACTATACTACAGAGCAATAGCAACAAAAGCAGCATGGTATTGGCATCAAAACAGACTAGTAGACCAATGATACAGAGTAGAGGACACAGAGACTAACTCACAAATTTACAATTATCTTATACTAGACAAAGGTGCCAAACACATGCACTGGAGAAAAGACAGCCTCTTCAACAAATGGTGCTGGGAAAACTGGAAATCCATATGCAACAAAATGAAATTAAACCCCTATCTCTCACCATGCACAAAACTCAACTCAAAATGGATCAAGGACCTAGGAATAAAACAAGCGACCCTGCGTCTAATAGAAAAAAAAAGTAGGCCCTAATCTCCATCATGTGGAATTAGGCTCCAACTTCCTTCATAAGACTCCTATGGCATAAGAATTAAAATCAAGAATCAATAAATGGGATGGACTTAAACTGAAAAGTTTCTTCTCAGAGAAAGAAACAATCTGTGAGGTGAACAGAGAGCTCACATCTTGGGATCAAATCTTTACCCCTCACACATCAGATGTAGCACTAATCTCTAAGGTATATAAAAAACTCAAAAAGCTAAGCACCATAAAAAAATAGCACAATTAATAAATGGGCCAAGGAACTGAACAGACACTTCTCAGAAGAGGATATATAATCAATCAAGAAATATATGAAAAAATGTTTACCATCACTTGCAATTAGAGAAATGCAAATCAAAACCACTCTAAGATTTCATCTCACTCCAGTCCAAATGGCATATATTATGCATACAAACAACAATAAGTGTTGGTGAGGATGTGGGGATAAAGGTACACTCATACACTGCTGGTGAGACTGCAAATTGGTGCAGCCAATATGGAAAGCAGTATAGAGATTCCTGGGAAAATTGGGAATGGAACCACCATTTGACCCAGCTATCCCTCTCCTCAGTCTATATCCAAAGGACTTAAAAACCGCATACTACAGGGACACAGCCACATCAATGTTTACAGCGGCACAATTCACGATAGCTAAACTGTGGAGCCAACCTAGATTCCCTTCAATAGATGAATGGATAATATATATATATATATATATATATATATATATATATATATATATATATATATATACACACACACACACACACACACACACACACACACACAATGGAATATTACTCAGCAATAAAGGAGAATAAAATCATGGCATTTGCAAGTAAATGGATGGAGTTAGAGAATATAATGCTAAGTGAAGTCAGTTAATCCCAAAAAACAAATGCCAAATGTTTTCTTTGATATAAGGAGGCTGACTCAAATGGGATAGGGGATGGGAGGAATAGATGAACTCTATATAGGCAGAGGGGTAGGAGGGGAAGAGAAGGGGCATGGGGTTAGAAATAATGGTGGAATGTGATGCACATTAGAATCCAGAGTACATTATGAAGACACGAATTGGTGTGAATATACTTTGTTTACAACCAGATATGAAAAATTGTGCTCTATATGTGTAATAAGAATTGTAATGCATTCTGCTGTCATATATAAATTTTTAAAAAAGAAAATTCAAATGGCTAGTAAACACCTAAAAAGATGTTTATTAACATCTATACAAGCAATCATACAGATTAATGTTTTATATTGTATGATATATGGTTGTATATTCATTTCACCATACATGTTTTTTTTTTCTCTTACAGCTGTGCAATCTTCTTTAAAATACAAATTTCCAGCACTTTTCTAGTAAGGTTACTATTTCTCCCCAATAGTATAAGGTTAGTTGTGAACTCCAAACTAGATAGTAAGCATATACAATTTTGAAGGCAACAGTCAGAAAGTTTGGGGGGTGTTTTACAATAATAAATGCTAGTGAGGAGGTAGGGAAAAAGGTACTGTCATCCATTATTGTTGGGACTGCAGACGAGTACAACCACTCTGGAAAGCAGTCCTCAAAAAACTAGAATGGAACCACCATATGACCCTGCTATGCCACTTCCCGGTATTTGCCCGAAAGAACTAAAATCCACATTCAAAAGGGATATAACCACTTCAATGTTCATAGCTGCACAATTCACAATAACTAAATTATGGAATTAACCTAGATACCTATCAATGGATGATTGAGAAATTGTGTTATATATACACTGTTTCAATCAGCATTTTTGCTGCTGTGACCAAAAGACCTGACAAAAACAGTTTTAGGAAGAAAAGTTTATTTGGGAGCTCATGGTTTCAGAGGTCCCAGTTCATACATGGCTGACTCCATTCTAACCCCCAAAGAAAAACACCCAGAGACTAGCCTCCTCCAGCCACACTCTACCCACCTATAGTTACCACTCAGTTAATCCCTATCAGGGGATTAATGCACTGTTTAGGTTAAAACTCTCATAGCCCAGTCATTTCACCTCTAAACTTTCATGCACTGTCTCACACACGAGCTTTTAGGGCACAACTCCCATCTAAATTATAACATATACAATGGAATTTTGCTCAGACGTAGAAAAGATTCAATTATGGCATTTGCTGATAAATGGATGGAAATGGAGAACATCAGGCTAAGTGATATAAGCCAGACTCAATTCTTAGGTTTTCAGCTGTGAATGGGACTTAAGGAGTGGGCTTGGCTTGCAGTGGTCTCACTCCTCCCCTGTATCTTGCAACACAGCTCTCTGACAAGGACGTTAGCTCTGTTGTGACACAGCTTAGGAGCACAGAAGACATCTTAACCGAGGTGACTTTTAAAATACTGTGTTCATTTTTTTAAAGGAACTGAAGGAACACAGCAGGCTCCCTTACAATCACCTCCAGGGCCCTTGTCACATGAAATAGCTCTCCATCAGTGGCCGGCAGGGAGCCAAAACTTGCATGGAGGGGCAAGCTATAAAATAAAAATCATATTTTCAAGAGTCTTCTCCCTTGCTCCTCAGGGTCATATTTGATTAATGGAGTGCATTTGTTTTAAAGGTGTGATTGCTCACACATTACCTAGACTGTGCCACTGTGCGCTTGGCAGAGAGAGAAAGCTTGTTACAAATTCTGAACCACAGTGAAATGTTAGCACATCATTAATATGCATAGGTGCAGATATCTGTCTGTTGTTTTATAATGCTATTTCATTTATATAGTGCTGGTACTTGACGGATTATAAGAGACTCCATTCCCAGTTAGAGAGATTCCTAAATAAAACTAGCAAGTGCTTGCAGAAGTAATCAGACAGAGCAAAGGAGTTCAGATTCTTGTGTCTCTCTGGATATAAGACCAGTTCTTGAGTTTTACTTCAAATGTCTCCCATGTAGACTAGCTTAATTTATTCTTTTCTTCTCTCATGAGTCCTACCACACTGGAATCTCTTAAAATGATCATACTGCATATAAATCTGTTTTTACTTTTCTTTCCTTTTCCTCCCTTAATTTTTTTTCCTCTGAAAATGCAGCTTGCTGCTTTGTTGGCTCCTCCAACTAGAAAGCAACCTCACAGAAATATAATTTCTATGCTGTGTGGAGCCAGATTGCTGGTGCACATTTTTGTGTAAACGAATGTGCAACCCTGAGAGGGCAGCCCACGATAGGACTCAGTGTGCCTACCTGCCAGGAAGAAAGGGGACACACTTATATGAGAATATTTTGAAGTCATAATCTCACTACTCATATTTGTCATGAAAAATAAAAACTCAACTCCCACAGAGAGTTGGTGGCAGAGTCTTAGACAAATTCTACCCTGCTTTAGCTATAATCCTGAATCTTCACTCAGGCCAGAAAAAGCTCCTAGCTGCTTTCCAGAACACCATATTGTGCTATGTGTTTTCCTGGTTTTTTTTTTTTTTTTTTGCCATTGTGAGTTTTTCTCTCTGTCTAGAGCATTGTTCATTTTCTTCCCTTTGGGGTGGCTTCTTCCCAAGGATCTCCTGGAAAATCACTTATTGATCCTCATGTAGACATACTCTTTCTCTCTTGCCTATTTTGATTGTATCTAAATATGTTATAATTTATTAAAATACCACTTACATCATAAAACAAATTCCTTGTGCATCTCTAACCTGCTTAGAATATGGTTGCCTATAAGGAATGTAATGTATTTATTATAGTCCTTGTAAGTCCAATACCCAACACAGTGCCTGGAACTAACAGGCCTTAAGTAAATGTGTATTGAACACATACCCTGGGACCTTAGAGGATATTTAAGGTAGGATGAGAGAACTGTCAAAACAGATTATGTTAGAAACATTGTACTGTGTATTTGAGATTATGAGATAATTCAATCCTGACTGGAAGAATTTCTAAGTATCACCCTTGTGTTACCGAATTGAAACTTGTTTCTGAAAATTCTTCCTTCCCAAGGCAGTTGTGATTGGCTTGTCTAGGAATGATTGCAGTAATTCCACTGCTTTGATCAGGGGTCTTAGCATGGCATCCATTAGTAGGGGTTGCAATACACCTGAAGCTTCCCTATCTATGCTGGGCTCCTAAATGCTTGCTTATCTATACTGTTTTTAAAAAAATAGTTATCAATATTCAAAAGCCTGGAGATTTCACACATAGATCTTATTTTTTAGCTTCTCTTAGAGCAAAAGAACTCAAAAAAAGAAAGAAAAAAGCAAAAGAACTACAATGAGCTTACATTCTCATCTGGCAAAAGTTGCATGAATATACACTTGCCTATCTTATTATGTTAAATGCTCCAGATCCATAGGGGTTTGGTGATAATTTAGTCTATATGAGTTTATGCAGATTTTTGAAAAACATATGTCCTTAGTTTTTATTAAAATTTCAAAAGCAGATATAAACCAAAAATGTTTAAAATTTATTTAGATAAAAATCATACAAAATACTAATTGAACCAAGAGAAGAATATTAACATAAACAGACATCAAAAAGTCATAATCAAAATGGATTCCATTATTGTCCCTTACTCCCAATGGTTGGGTGAGAAATTAAGTGGGCTTTAAGCTGTGGAAAAGATTTGTTATCTCCATATGTTTAACGAAGCAAGACACACACACACACACACCACACACACACACACACCACACACACACACACACCACACACACACACACACACAGAAAGTATAACTCACTGAAGCAAAATAGCCTAGCAAATTTTGTAACTGCCACTCTAGTGATTTTAAGTACAAAAGCTTGTAAGTGAATACTTTAATTGTAATCCATAGAGTAATGAACAGAACTCAAGTGCTCTGTATATATTTATCTAAATTATAAATTAATCTGTAATTCTTATTTCCCTGAATTTGGGCTTGGTTTCAGACAATTATACAATCATGCTATTAATGGAGTTCAATTTCCTGCCATTCATCATGTTACCTCTATTATAATTAAGGAAAGTCTTTTAAATATGAGGTGAGGCTGGAATTGGCTTATTGTGCTTTATCCTCTCTTTTTCGCCTAGCAGAAGAATCTCTGTTTTCTTCCTATTTAATATATCTAATAGTGTGTATTACTAATGTACTGGTATTCTCTATAATAGTTAATATGTTGCCCTAGTTAATGCATTGAGGTTCCTATGGACACATTTTTAAGAGGGAGTGTAATACATTATTGATTTGGAATCCATTTGATTTCCTAATTCTGACTTAAGTTACATGATTCAGAGAGGACAAACTTTGTTTTCTGAGAGTCCCACTTTCAAGAGAAAGTTTGATAAATGAATATTCATCTCTCATTGAATTAAGACACAATAATAATTTAGCTGGAGACTTAGTACCCACTTTTTACCCCTGCATAGAGATAGATAAAGCCTAATAATAGATAAATTCTATTTGAAAGAGGATTATTCAACACTTTACTCAGAACTTGTTTCATTATTATAAAATCTTTACTGCTACAAATTCTTCCTCATATCAAAGCAGGAATCATTAGTGAGAAAGATAAAGCTCATTTTCTTGTTCATTTGGAAATAATCCATGTAATCCTTTCTTTATGTTATTTGCATTAGCTGAAAAAAAGCAAGAATTTAATTAATAATTTCCTACATTTAAAAACCAAGGAGGACTGAATTCAAAGCCTTAAGAAATCTTAAGAACAAAATGGAAGATTATCACTAGTAGCTTAACTTGCAATATTTCACTCGAATTCAAACGCTTAGAGCAAATCGAAAAATCAAAAGATATTTATTGCTAGTTTGAAATTACATAAAATAACAGTGTGATGTGGAAAATGATACTGATTGAATTTTCTTGGAGCTATATAATTTAGTTTTATGGTGAATTTGGTAACGAAAGTTGTCAAGTGACATTGAAGCAGTCTATTAATTCCTATTAAGTTTACTGATCTCAGAAAATGGGGCTATCATTATAGCCTAACAATACATATTAATTGGGGATTTACATAGAAATTAATATTTCATCTTCACAAATTTGCTACTCTGTCTAACATTTTTCCCAATGGGGTTGTAATCAAATTGAGGCACATTTTGCCACCAAAATCCATAACAACTTTATTACCTTTAAATATTGGCTAAAAACATGGCAGGTTATTCGCATTTGGCCAAACCTGGACTTCATGGTCCTGTGGTGATGGTGGTAGCCTCAGAGGGTGTCCCCCAGAGGCCACCGAACAGAGCCCCAGATAATTTTGTGGCAATAGCTTCCTTTGAGACATGCTTGTCATTGAACATATTTCAACAAATCTAAAACTTCATTAATTATAAGTCACACTAGTATTTTATGTTCCATTAAGAAATAAAAATGCTGCCAATTAAATTAAGATGCAACATTGATTATAAGACATCTCTGATTTTAGAGATGTTAAATGTGAAAAGAAATTATGTCTTAAAAGAATGAAAAAAGATATTAGCTTTGTTTTTTAAGCTCTCCACTCCAGAGGCCTCTTATTTCCCTTCCTGAGTCATACAATTTTGGAAAATGGTAATGTAGCCATGTCTTTTGGGGATACCTGGTGATGCAAAGTGTGCTTTTGTGTGTTTTAACTGTAGGTATGAAAAAAGACTAATATATCACCTGCCAAGCACTAAAAAGTACAGTTCTCAGTCTGAGTATTTTCCAAGAAGGTGCTAACTAAAGTTAGGTCTTTGCAACAGGATGTTCTGAATAGTAGACCTTTTTCATCACTTATCAGTGTAGGTCTTGGTTATTCAGGGGCTCTAGTGCTCTTCTAGGAGATCCTGTGTGACAGTTCCAGAGCCCCTGGGCCCTGTATTTAATCACATCATGTGCAAGAAGCTATTCTGGACAGGCATGTTGCATTTATGAATAATGGTACTGAAAGTGTTGCATACACACACACACACACACACACAAGCATGCACACAGAGCTCAACATCTAATGTCTTAGTGATTTGTTAGGTAGCATTTATACATATATAGACATTTAATTTAAATCTTATAGCTAAATTACTACCAAACTCACAACAACCTGTGAGTTTGATAGAAGTATATCTATTTTATAAAGACTTACCAAGATTATTACTTGCCCAGGAGGTGCAAATAGCAACAGGTGAACCCAAGATTCAAATCCAACTCTGTCATATCCTAAAATGATTTGTTGATTTTCAGCCACTATGACACTTCTCCCAAACACTTCACATGTATCTTTTTTATATCTACTTCATTAAATTGTTCATTCATTTAGTTTTACTCTATGTTGCTCCCCAAAGGCCTTCTTATAGTACACCCTCCTCACAAAAACACCGTCCACTAAATTATATAGAGCTGGAACAGAGGAAGTTAACAAGAAGAGGGAAAGTGAGCATTGATATGTCACTTAGTGTGAGTGTTTTTTTTAACAATAAATTGAAAAAATCAGGAGTTTCAGTTTTGATTTTTCTTCCCTTTTCATTTTGGTCAGTTAAGTTCTTAAGATGCTTTAATATCTCTTTATACAAATGGTTCTTTGTAATAGCTTAAGCGAGCAAGTATTCTTTCTTTCTCTGTTGTTTTCCTCTTTTGAATTAAGCAAATGATTTTATTTGGAAAGAACCAGAATGCAAGCTTAGAACAATTGCTATTAATCTTTTAATGTTCCCCTAATGTATTTATTTTATAGAGTTTTATGCAATAGGGGATGCAGAATTTTCCTTCTGTCCAATGGATAGTATTGGATGTGGGGAAAATCAGTACTACTAAATAATATAGTTTGCAAAATGTCAAGGTACAGAATTTGGATGATTCCAGTCCCCCAAAGTTAATGACAATCTGCTCATCCTTTTAATGGAAACATTACTAGGAGGCTCCTGGCTACATAATCCATCATACTGCAGAAGGCTTGCTGACTTATGCTTTGTGACGGGCCAGTGAGAAAAATATACAAACTCATACACCAATGTTGCAAATCAATTCTGTGGCAAAGTGGAAATAACTCTTGTACCAATAAGCAGTAAAACCTACAGGGAAAAAAATCCTTTTCTGAATTTCCAACTTGCAGATAGAAAGAGAAGTCATCAATCATGCTGGAGAGCTTCCATTTCAGGGCCGTTGTTCTTAAAGACAAACCAGATGAAATCAGACAAGACCAGAATATGCAAAGGCCTTTGGATTTTTCCACAGTCTTGGTGCAGAGGAAGCAAGGAAAAGTAAGACCTTTTTCTCCTTTTCTTCTACATGTGAGACTTGGAGTCTAGCAAAGGCATGTACATAAGCTCAGTTTATTGTCAAAATGACTAATTAATCATTCCACAAATGGCTATTAATCATACATTAATGAGATATTCTCTTTGCTCTAGCAAATACAGGTTCTGTGGAAATCTTTTCTCCTTGGTACCCGAAGCAAGCTAAAAGCATGCAGAACTCAATTAATCTTGGAGCAGCATGGGGTGTTTGAAATTGCTCACAGTTTGAAAAGAAGCAAATAGCGAAGACATTTAAACTGTCCATATTTCACTGTGTAAATTCAGAAGCACTTAATCATCTCCTACGCATTCTTTTGTTGCCTTTCTTCCTCTGTCGTGTTGTAACTGTGTTTCAACCAGTGCCCCCATTTATTCTCCCAAACTGGAACACTGATGCCCTAACCAAAAAAGTGGGACTTTAATAATAAATTGGATTCTCAGTCCTTTTAGATAATTGACAACAAACAAAAAAATACATGTGTGTTTATGTGTGTGTGTGTGTATATATATATATATATATATATATATATATATAACTTATATATATATAAAATGTAACATATTCTATACATATAAAACTTATAATGTAGATGATTTATAATATATATGAAATTCCAGCAAAAGAAGTACTTATATCTAGTTGCACCAATTATGATGAATTGAATTGAATACCACTGCTTACTGAGCAACATTTAAGTTAGCTTTCCACCTCCAGATGGAACTGAGATTGACTTAGGGAGGAAAAGCTATGACATTTTCCTCAATTAAATCCTCTATAGATGAAGAATTCTAGTGTGATAATGGAATTCTTTAGCTTATTGAACATTTACTTTGTACCAGGCCCTGTGCTAGGTGCTAAGGATAAAAATGTGAATCCGTTGTATTTACTTCACACTAATGATAGAAATGAACTATTGCTTCCCTAGGAGAGGAAAGGCAGAAGGAAGAGCTAAGCTGCATGAGACATGTTTCGCATACACAAAAGAACATGATAGGTTGTGGGATAGTCTGTAATAAAGGAAGACTAGATATTGGCCTGGGGAAGTGACTGAATGTGTGTAGGGATTGCTGGTGGGAAAGGACGCCAGATGATGAAGGGTGTTGTATATCTTCCTAAATGTGCTTGAAGATGCCAGATGGTCCCCACCCCCACCATCCCCAGGACTTTGTGTTAGGACTTGAGTTTAAGATCATGACCAAAAAGGCATTTGTTGGTTCTGGAATGAGAATGAGCAGATTGAGCACATGGAAGGGACATGAATAAGTGCGTCCATGAGGGCTGAGTGCAATATATTCATTCCATTAATGGTGCAAATGCTTTACCCTTCCCTGGATCCACTCTGTTCATCATGAAGTTTTATGGTGTCCTCCTTCTTTGGGCAGAGTCCTTCCTACTGGGTTTTGCAACATGATCTCTTGATACATTGTCACTTCTGGCTCATTCTAGAATAAAGGCTCAACTCTAGTCACCTTTGTTTGCACACTCAGGTTGTATTTGGACATCAAAATGTGGTCAGCTATCCATGTTTTAGTGAACTCTGAGAAGAAGAAGGAACTCTGTTCCCTATTCTCTCTAGATCAAATAATCTTCCTTGTATGCTGCTTGGGAATCATCATGTGCTTTGTATGCTACCATTTCTTTCTTTAGAGTTTCTTCCTACTTCAGAGGGAATTTTCTGGAACCATTGGAAGAGCAGAAAATTTCTTTTGACCTGATTCCTTCCACAGTTTCCTATTCAATCACCTCTTTAAAGTAAATATATATTTCTTCTCTATACACATATATACTTGCCGAACATCTGTTTCACTATCTGAGTTTTTGGCGGCCATTTATTGTTTAATCACATATCGTCAGATCTTAAAAAGCAGGTCCAGCACAGAAATACAGTGAAGCAGGCATTGAATAAATACTTTAAATGCAATAATGATTGTCTATGGAGGAGCTAAGCCAACAGGCTTGAAGCCAACAAAATGATGCCAGTGTCAGCATAGAAACATCAACTCCAACACAATGCTATCAGTATCGGATTTTAGTATTAGAGTAATATCATTGGCATCAGTGGAAAATGGACCTAATATAGGCTACTTGACCCCTTGCTGGCTCAGAGTACTCATATTTGCTTTCTTAGAGTTAGGACATTTTGTGCAACCCATATGTGGGAGATAAATGACCACTTCAACAGTACTTGAAGGCATAATGGTATCCCTGTTCTCTATATTTCTTGCTAGCTAATATTTTAAATTTACTTATCTTCAACTGAATAAAATAATATGGCAAATATGTAATGGAAAGACCTAATTACTTTTGTTATTTTAATCCATGTGTGGTTTAGTTTGGGATAGGGAGTATAATTCCATGCATTCCTACCAAAGATTGATTTCCTATGTGCATAGCAAGATGCCAGCCTTGGCTTGATTCCCAGACTTTACATACCTTCTTTCCACAAAGCGTAGATCTCTTGATCTTCGCTTGCAAACTCAGCCTTCTCTCAACTTCAGGTCAACTCCTGAAAGTTTTTTATTTTCAAAAGAAAGGGATACATATAGAGAATCTGGGCCTTAAGCAAAATATGGAAAAGCACCAATCCAGCTATAGGTAGCTCAACTTTGTTCTGTTGACAAAGGTTGTGTTAGTGAAGAACTTTGAGCCTTGGGCAGGTAAATCCTCCATAAGGAGTGTTTCTCCTGTATTCTTTATTCCTTAGGATGCTGGATCATCATGGTACTTGCCATGTTTTTCAAGACTTAGATTTGGTGGGGGGTTGATGGGGATTAAATTTGGGGACACTCAACCACTGAGTCACATCCCCAGCCCTATTTTGTATTTTTTTAAGAGATAGGGTCTCACTGAATTGCTTACCGCCTGCTTTTGCTGAGGCTGTCTTTGAATCCACAATCCTGTCTCAGCCTCCTGAGCTCCTGGGATTACAGGTGTGCACCAGCAAGACTTATTTTTTATTGAATTATTTATTTATTCTAATTTGTTATACATGATGGCAGAATGCATTCATTTCATATTACACACATAGAGCACAAATTTTCAAGTCACTGTACACAAAGAATTTTCACACCATTCATGTTTCAAACATGTACTTAGGGTAATGTCTAACTCATTACATCATCATTCCTACTCCCTTGCCCCCTCCTTTCCCCTTTGCCCTATCTAAAGTTCCTCCATTCCTCCCATGCTCCCCTACCATCATCATTATGAGCCAGCATCTTCATATCGAAGAAAACATCCAGCCTTTGGTTTTGGGGGATTGGCTTGTTTCACTTAGCATTATCTTCTCCAACTCCATCCATTTACCTGCAAATGCCATGATTTTATTCTCTTTTAATGCTGAGTAATGTTCCATTGTGTATATATAGCACATTTCCCTATCCATTCACTACTGAAGGGCAACTGGGTTGGTTCCATCACCTGCCTGCCCAGCACCATGGCAACCCGAAGACTTAGATTTTTAACTCTGTAACTACCTACTTGTTCTGATCTAGGCCTGGTGCCAGGTAATGGATATTATCACCAAGCATCACATAACTTTTCAATGACAGTGACCTTTGTTTAAGACATCATTAAAGTTATTTTAGCCCCTAATTACTATTATTTTATCATCTATACTATGAATATCATATTTTATTTGCTCCACACATCTGAATCATCTTTATTCCATTTTTAAATTTATATCCATAGGTATTTTAGAAAGATTTCTGTTTCCATTACTTGAGATTTAATGATGAGCATAAAATACATGACCTTGGTGTTCTAGTACCAGTTAGGACGCAGAAAGAGCAGAAGACCTTTTCCCTCATGGTAACAATAAAAAAACACAGAAATAAAAACCAACCTTTTCTATGAAGGTAGCAAAGAGCATTGGGATAAGGAAGTGCTGATCAGTTACATTCCAGTAGGAAACGTGATTCTGATGGGTTAGCAGAGAGCCATGGCAGTTTCTATTCCAGGGGCAGCTTCCTGGTTTGGGTGGGGTGGATGGACATATGGAGAGACTGCAGGGGTGAGAAGAAATCAACCAAGCCTTAAACAAAAATGTGGGCCAGAGGATCAGAACGGAATCTGAAGGAGTCAGAGATGCAAACAACAAATTTCTTGGCCTGAAATTTTTCTCCTCATCACACATTTGCCAAGAAAGCAGCAGTAAGTGAAGATCTAGAATTCAGAGAGAAATTGCAGACTTCACAACCTTCATGAAATTGAATTCTAAGGTTTTTTGTTTGTTTTGTTTTAACTGAAGTCCATAGTGGATAAGGGTTCATTTATTCTTTGTGTTATACAAGTTTATGTGTTTTGACAAATGCATAATTTGCCATACACCCGCCATTAGAGTATCATACAGAATTGAATCACTGCCCTCCAAAGTCCCTGTGCTCCACTTATTCATTCCCTTACTTTCTCCCAACATCTAGCAAATATACATATTTTTAGTCTCTTTAGTTTTACTTTTTTTCTAGAATGCCATGGCTCCCTGCTAACCCATAGTTCGAAACACACAATATATAGCCTTTCAGACTGGCTTCATTCACTAAGCAATATGCATTTAAGTTTCCTCCAAGTCTTTTTTTTTTTTAAAGAGAGAGAGAGAGAGAGAGAGAGAGAGAGAGAGAGAGAGAGAATTTTTTAATATTTATTTTTTAGTTTTTCAGCAGACACAACATCTTTGTTTGTATGTGGTGCTGAGGATCGAACCCGGGCCTCATGCATGCCAGGCGAGCGCGCTACCGCTTGAGCCACATCCTCAGCCCCTCCTCCAAGTCTTTTTGTGGCTTGCTGGCTTATTCGTATTTTTTTTTTTATTTTTTAAAAATTTGTTCTAATTAGTTATACATGACAGTAGAATGCATTTGACACATCATACCTAAATGTATAAATTGTATCACACATGAATTCTCATTCTTCTGGTTGTATATGATGTAGAATCACACCTGTCATATAGTCATATATGCACATAGGGTAATAATGCTCAATTGATTCTACTATAATTCTTCCTACCTGCACACCCCTTCTCCTTCTTTCTCTGCCCTCTTCCAAATGCAAAGTGCCTCTATTCTTCCCTAGCACCCGTGCCTTATTGTGAATTAGCATCTGCATATCAGAGAAAACATTCAGCCTTTGTTTTTTGGGGATTGGCTTATTTTGCTTAGCATGATATTCTCCAGCTCCACCCATTTAACTGCAGATGCCATAATTTCATTCGTCTTTGAGGCTGACTAATATTCCATTGTGAATTCTAAGGTTTTGCTTAAGCCAAATCAAAGGAGAATCTGGAGCAGTACTGGCAACTAGAGCCAAGCTTCATCCCAGCTCAAATATTCACAAGGTCTAATTGCTAATTTTCTGTGAAGGTTGGAAGTTGGGCTAATCACAGATGACTTGACCTAACAAAACCTGGAACCCAGTCCCAGATGAACTTCATTCTAGTCATAGAAAAAAGTGATTATCCTTAAAAAGTATCTCTATAAAACAAGCAAAATAAAATAATTACATCTGAGTCTCCACTGTTCTATATTCTTCATGTGAGTTTTTAGACGTTCTACAGTCCAAAACCTATATATGAGTTTTTATGTGAGAAAAGGCAAGACTATGTGATCCATAATCAAAAGCAAATATGGTCAATAGAGGAAGACCCACCCATGGCTCAGTTATTTGAATTAGCAGAAAAGACCTTAAAACAACTATTATATGAATATTAATGTTTAGTGAAAAAGATATATAATAGTGAAAATTTGGAATATTTCAGGAGAGAAATGTAAACACTGAAAAACAAATAAATGAAAAAGTTAAAAATGAAAAGTAAAATATCAGAAACCAACATATTAAAGGCAAAGTTGACATTAAATTGAATGGAAGAGGGGGGAAAAAGTTAGTGGATTTCAGGATATATTAACAAAAAGTATCTAACTACAATGGAGAGGAAAAAAAAAGAAAAAGAAAACAAAAGCAAACAAGTCTTCAGGGATATTAAAAACTATGGAGTCCCAGAAAGAAATGAAAGAAAAAATGGGGCAAAATAAATTACTTGAATAAACAATGACTAAAAATTTCCAAAGGAGATGAAAGCAATAATACAAGGATCCAATAACTCAACAAACTTCAGTCAGGATAAACACAAAGAAAACCACACTGAGAATTACATATCAAATTATTAAAGCCAAAAAAAGAGAGAAAGTCTTAAAAGTAGTAAGAGAGAAGTTACCTTATATGGAAAGTAGCAGCTACCCAGGTGATATCTTGTTTCCCTTCAGAAACAGTGCAAGTGAGCAAACAGGAAAGCAACATTTTTTAGAATGCAAAATTAAAAAAAAATTTTTTTAAAGATTTTTTTTTCTGTAGACCTAAAATTGTGTTTAGTGAAAATCCCTTCAAAATGAAGGGGAAAAGTAAAGGTATTTCAGGTACTTAATACTTTCAAAATTCTCCCAATTAACTTTTTGTAATTTTTATTATAGTGGTCTTGCACATCTTGTGTAAAATTTAATACATAATAGCTTATTCTTGGATGCTACTGTAAATAATATTGTTTTTAATGTTATTTTCAAAATATGAATTAGTAGTGTATAAAAATATAGTCAACCCAAGTAAATCAGAAGTATAAGATAAACTAAATGAAGGCTAAGCTGAAGAGACATAACCAGAAAGAAATTTGGAACTACTGAAGGGAATAAAGAATACTAGGAATGATATATTATTAAATATGAAAAAACAGCTCTCCTAGCTAATTAAGATGTCTTTAAATGAGAACAAACTCTTTAAAGAAAAATTAAGTAAATTAACATGTAGAAATAAAAGGCTTTAAATTTAACATATATTTTTTTTAACATGGTTGTATTTTAATTTACCATCTTGCTGTTTGTTGTCTATTTGTTGGGTCTGTTCTTTCTCTTTTCTATATTGGACCAATGAAATGTTTTATCATTCTATTTTATGTTTTCTTGTATTGTTTTCTCCTCTAAAGATAAAATATTAAAACATTAAACCTCCCACAATGCAATTTAAATTAATGCTATAACACTTATGACAAAAAAGCCCATTTAGACTCCGCGGTGGTCACTTCGCAGAGCAGACTTCTCTCCTTCATGCGTCTTGCTCCGCTTCCTCCGAAACCAGGTCTGACAAACCCCATATGGCTGAGATCGAGAAATTTGGTAAGTCGAAATTGAAGACAGAAAAGCAAGAGAAAAATCTTCTGCTTTCAAAAGAAACGATTGGACAGGAGAAGCAAGCAGGCGAATGGTAATGAGGCGTGCACCACCAGTATGCACTGTACATTCCACAGGCATTGCCTTCTTATTTTACTTCTTTTAGCTGTTTAACTTTGTAAGATGCAAAGAGGTTGGGTCAAGTTTAAGCGACTGTGCTGCCCCTTTTCACATCAAAAAATCGAGAACTACTGACAACGAAGGCCAGGCCTGCCTTTCCCATCTGCCTGTCTGGCTGGCAGAGAAAAAAGAACTTGCATGTTGGTGAAGGAAGATATTGGGTGGGAGGATGGGGAAATCTAGAGTAGAATCCAAGCTGTTTCAAGGTGTCCTGCAGGCTGTAAAATGCAGTTTAATCAGAGTGCCATTTTTTTTTTTGTTCAAATGATTTTAATTATTGGAATGCACAATTTTTTAATATGCAAATAAAAAGTTTTAAAACCTGAAAAAAGAAAGATCATTTAGTAAAAGCTACCACTCGTCCATGATAAAATTTTCTACAATCTAGAAATAAAAGGGAACTTTCTAATAAGAAAAAAGAATCTAAAAAAAAGTAAGACCCTATAGCTAATGTTACACATAATGGTGAGATATTAAATGTTTTTCTCCTTAGATCAGTAACAAAGCAAGAATTTTGTTTTCATCATTTCTATTGAAAATTGCATTGGAGGCCTTAATACAATGAGACAGGAAACAAAAGCATAAAGATCAGGAAAAAATAAATAGAGCTCTTTATTCTTAAGATGACATAATTATGTGTGTAGAAAATACTAAGGGATCTCCAAAAATACAATTAGAATTAATAAATTAATTTAGCAAGGTCACAAGATGGAAGGTCAAGATATAAAACTGATTATATTTTTATACACTACTAATTCATATTTTGAAAATAACATTAAAAACAATATTATTTACAGTAGCATCCAAGAATAAGCTATTATGTATTAAATTTTACAGAAGATGTGCAAGACCACTATAATAAAAATTACAAAAAGTTAGTTGGGAGAATTTTGAAAGTATTAAGTTAGAAGACTAATTTATTATGAAATGTCAATTTTCAACAATGTGACCTATAGACTCAACTCAATTCCAGTCTAAATCCCAACATATCATTTTGAAAAAAAGTGGCAACATTTTGGAACTCAGAAATACAAGAATCTAGAATAGCCAATCTAATCTTGAAAGAGGAAGAGCAACGTTGGAAAATATACTCTCTCTAGTTTTATTATTACTATAAAATTAAAGCAGGAAGACAGTATGATAGTGGTGTAAGCATAGACAAATATTTTAATTGACAGGAATGGAGACTCCAAAAATAACTTCTATACTTGTATGACAAATTAATTTTTAAATAAAATTTTTATTTGTTTAATTACCTATACATGACAGTGGAATGCATTTATGCACTTGGATATACCATACATATATGGGATATAATTTCTTATTTTTCTGAGTGTACATGTTGTAGAATCATATTGGTCATGTAGTCACATATAATATCTGTTTCATTCTACTATCTTTCCTATCTCCACATCCCCTCCCCTCCCATTACTTCCCTCTACCGAATCTAAGGTAATGCTATTCTTCTCTAGTGCCCCCTGCCTTATTGTGTGCATATTAGAAAAAACACTCAGCCTTTGGTTTTGTGGGATTGGCTTATTTCACTTAGCATGATATTCTTGGACTCCATCCATTTACTGGTGAATGCCATAATTTCACTCTTCTTTAAAGCTGAGTAATAGTCCATTGAGTTTATATACCACATTTTCTTTATCTATTGAGGGAAACCTAGGTTGGATTCCATAGTTTAGCTATTGTGAATTGAGCTATTATAAACATTGATTTGGTTGCATTACTGTAGTGTGATGATTTTAAGTCCTTTGGGTATAAACCAAAGGAGTGGGATAGCTGGATCAAATGGTGGTTCCATTTCCAGTTTTCTAAGGAATCTCCATACTGCTTTCCATCCTGGTTGCACCAATTTCCAGTCCCATCAGCAATGTATAAGGGTACCTTTTTCCAGGAACAACTTGTATGACAAATTAATTTTTAATAAAACATTAAAGAAATTTAATAGAAAAATGATTTTTTTCAATAAATGGTGCTGAAAAATATGGATAATTTATGGGGGAAAATAAATCATGATCTCATATTATATGTGAATCTAATTTGGGATGGATTGTGGATTTTCACCAAGAAGGTAAAAGCCATAAAACTTTTAGACAAGCACAGTGAATATATTCATGACATTGGGTGAGACAAAGATAATACACAAAAACACTAATCAAAAAACAAGATAAATTAGACTTTATTCAAAACATCTACTTATCAAAAGATATTTTTTAAAAATAAAAAAGCAACTTGTCATTTGAGAGAAAATATTTGCCAGTTGACTTACATTTGGAATTTTAAAAGAATGGATAGAATTTTAAAAGAATAAGCAAACCAGGAAAAGTAGAAAAAGAAAATGAATGGATACTTCACAAATAAAGGTACAGAAATGGCCAGTAAGCACACCAAACATTACTTAAGATCTTTTGTTACCAGGAAAAGGCAAATTAAAACCACGATAGAATACAACTTTCCAAAATGGCTAAAATGTAAAAACTGGCAATAGAAAATATGAGCAAAAGAAACTTATACATTACTGGTGAGCATGTAAAACAGCATAAACATGTTGGAAACTGTGTGAACAATGTGTAATAAAGTTAAATGTACACTTACTCTTTAATCTGGAGAGTCCATTCCAAAGTATTTATCCATTAGAAATAAAAAATATGGGGCTAGAGTTGTAGCTCAGTGGGAGAGTACTTGCCTAGCATATGTGAGGAACTGGGTCAATCCTCAGTACCACACAAAAATAAATAAAATAAAGGTATTGTGTTCATCTACAACTAAAAATAAAATAAAATAAATTTAAAAAATGTTCATTAAGAATGTGTATCATGTTTATGGTACTGCTTTAGTCATAACAATTAAAAACTAACAATGAATTCAGGGATGGTTTTTCAGAGAGATGAACATGTATTTGAAGTGTGCACTGAAGGTTGAAGAGATGTTAACTAGGAGAGTGCTGCAGGAAGGGAAAGATAGGAGCATTCCAGGCAAGAAGAGGTCAACCACCTGTGCAGAGGACCTAAAAAAAAGGAAGACGTATGGAAAATTTAGAAAGGAAGTCCATGTGACTGGGAGGCATGCAGTAAGGAATAAGGTATGTTGTCAGTAAGGCTGATTGTACATGGCACATGTAAGATCATGTCAAAGACCCTGTTTTTAATCTTAAAGACAGTAGATGTCTCAAGTGTCTTAACAAAAGAGGCTGGAATGATCAACTGCATTTGAAAACTCTTTTTTTTTGGTCACACATAGGTCAAGAATGGATATGGGGAAATGAGTTAGGAATTCTTACACCTGGGAGTCATCACGTAAATTTGGGTGAGGACAATAGTGAGAGTTTGGGGGGTAAATCTGGCAGGATTTGTTGATGGATTAGATCAAAGTCTGTGGTGAATAGTTGTCCCATGTATGACCTCTAAGTTTCTGGCCTGAAACTGGAAAGAATTGGACGCTAGACACTAAGACAGAATAGAAATGAGGAATTAAATTGTAGGGACAACACATGAGTTGACTTTTGAGCAGATACAGATTGATGTGGTTTTGAGACCTCTAAGTGGATATTGATTAAACAGTTGGAATGCACAAAAATGATCTGGGCTGGAAATATATTTACTGGAAATTTGGGAGTCATCCACTTATGCTGATGATTAAAGTCACAAGCATTGATGATGTCATCCAGGGAGTGACCTAAGCAGAGAAGAGTTTGAGGCCAAGTTTTGAGAAACTCCAACACCCAGAGACCGGGCAGACAGAAGAGCCAGCAAAGGAGACGGAGGAGGAACACGAAAATCAGCGCAGAAGTTTGCATGGAAGAAGGAAAAATGACCATGGTCTAATGCTATTGATTAGCTCAGTAGAAGAGAACTAGAAAACTCTGATTTAACTTATTGGTAAAATAGATAGAGTCAGATGTCCATAAAAAGTAAAAAGTTCCTGTGCAGTAGGGATTCTACCTACTGCTGTCTACAGAGGAACTAAGGGATCTGATTGAATTCCCAGAAATTGCCCATAACATTTGTAGTTTAAGACATGTTCCCTGACACCCCACCCCCCTCCAGGGACAGGATAAACAGATTTGATCATTCGTTTGACACCAAAGAGTCAACCATTTGCTTCCCCTTTCTTGGTGTGTGTGGGTATATGTATATGCATGCAATATGGGAGCCCCTTTTTAGATTCTGGCTCTTACAGACCTTTGCTAAATATTAATATCCAGTTTATCTTTCTCACATTAACACAAAATAAAGATAAAGCTTGCTTTATTTTTGTCCCTGATGAACAGCATGAAGAAATTCTGATAACTTTTCAATAGAATCTTTGACATTGGGGAAGCAGGATTGAGCTTAGGCTTAGAATGACTGAATTTTTAGCCAGTTTATAGCTGTGAAATCTTAGGTAAGATGATTAAACATTCTATGCCTCCATTTCTTGGTCTGTAAAATAGGGAGAACAAAATCAATCTGGTAAGGTTATTGGGAAAGTAAAATAAGACGTTGGCTTAGAAAGCACTTTGCAAATTATGAACTGCTAAAAAAATGATAAAAATTAATTAAAATTAATATTTTATTTTATCTCTATTACATATGTTTTATGTGAATAGATATGAAAAACAGGAGAAAAGGTCTTAGTGTTAGGACAGATATAAGGCAAAAGTAGAAAACGCTTTCTTTATGTGTCAAGGATTATTGCCAGAACTTTCCATCCTGTTGACATTCACCGCACTGACTCCAAAAGAAACAGAAACAAAAGCCAAACCTCTTCCCTTTATGAGGAAAACTATGAAATCAGGTCAAATGCCTTCATCTGTTTTTTTGGTAAATAGAGCAATAGAAGCAGAATCAAATACATATTATGCAAAGTAGGAGCCAAGAAGAAATTGAGTTTGGGACCAAAGTGTTTTAAGGCCTAAGTGTCATCTCTTCCTTTGCCAAATAGTGGCTTATGGATTTTTTTAGTTTTCACCCTAGAAGAACTTATATTCACGTATGACAAAGGTGGTGAAATGCCTTTTCTTTTCTCAATGGTAGAAAGATTTTTCTTTACCCACATTTACATCTCAATGGAAACAAATGCTTCAGCACTTGAGGGGTCTAAAATGCTGATGCACAGTGTGTTCCTTTTTCAGAGACTCGTTTCATAACTTCTCCATTAACACTACAAATCTATCACCTGATTGGAATGTCCTATGAAATTGCCCTATTGCCCTCAAATCTGGAAGTTTTCCCCACAACCAGTGTTTTGAGATATTATTTTTGATTCTGTGAAATAAAATATGGTCTGGATTTGACAAGTAAAGATTGCATCCAAGCAGGTCTTTGGCTTCCCCTTCCTTCATGACTGAAGAGGAGCCCACATCTTTGCAGATGGCTGAGGAACTCTTATTAAAGAAGGCCACCAAATGACCTTCCCCACCCATTGAGCTCTCTTGGACTTTTATCATTTGTTTTAAAATTAACTAAGGACAAGTCCAGAGACTTTAATGAGGTCTTGGGCAATATTGACTTTTGAATAACTGTTTAAAAACAATGCTGTTTTACTAAAAATTGAGGTTATCATTTTTTTTTTTTAATTTTCCTAAGTGGATATGCTTGGGAAAAATCTTATTCTCAAGTGAATTAAATATAATTGTATTAATATATGGGGACTTTTGTTATGTGTTAGTTAAGCTGTATTGATTTTAAAAAACTACATGGGGTTATGCCTGTAAAGCAGCAAGTCATTTTCTTTTGCAATTATTTCCTTTCAAAGTAGTCCCACGAGGAGACTTAAGTCCTATTTCAACAATAACAGTGTTTCAATGATGAAAATATTCCTGAAATGTATTTTGGAGTTATTGTCAAAGTATTTTCCTGCTTGATCTTCTTTATCATACTTGTCTCTAAGTGACTCTTGACTATTCGGAGAAATGAAATCTGTCCTCAGAGATGAAGACTTTATACCAAAAAGGATATTAACATAACTGAACTTCAAACTTTGATCACTGTATTTTTATTTAGTTAGTTATTTTTACCTTAATTTTTTTATTTGTTCTAATTAGTTATACATGACAGTAGAATGCATTTTGACACATTGTACATAAATGAAGTATAATTTCTCATTTGGTTATACACGATGTAGAGTTATGCAGGTCATGTAATCATATGTGCACATAGGGTAATAATGTTCCATCCATTCTACTGTCTATCATTCCTATCCCTATACCCCCTCCCTTCCCTTCATTCTTCTCTGTCAAATCCAAAGTACCTTTATTCTCCACTCCCCCACCCATTGTGAATTAGCATCTGCATATCAGAGAAAACATTTGGCCTTTCGTTCTTTGGGATTGGCTTATTTCACTTAGCATAATGTTCTCCAGCTCTATTCATTTACTGGCAAAAGCCATAATTTCATTCTTTCTTATGGATGAGTAATATTCCATTGTGTGTGTGTATGTATGTGTGTGTGTGTGTGTGTGTGTATATATATATATATATATATATATATATATATATATGTTTCTTTATCCTTTCATCTGTTAAAAGGCACCTTGGTTAGTTCCATAGTTTAGCTATTATGAATTGAGCTGCTATAAACATTGATATGGCTGTGTCACTATAGTATGCTGATTTTAAGTCCTTTGGCATAAACCTAGGAGATGGTTGACTGGATCAAATGGTGGTACCATTCCAAGTTTTCTAAGGAATCTCCATACTGCTTTACAGAGTGGTTGCACCAATTTGTAATACTACCAGCAATGTATGAGTGTCCCTTTTTCTCCACATCCCTCCCACATTTATTGTTGCTTGTAATCTTGATGATTGCTATTCTGACTGAAGTGAGATGGAATTTCAGTGTAGTTTTGATTTGCATTTCTCTAATTGCTGAATACTATATTTTATTTTATTTATTTTTTAAAATTTTTTATTTATTTGTTTTTGCATTACAATTCTTAATACACCATTATACCATAATTTATCATATCTCTGATTATATAAGGTATGTTGACACCAAATCCACATCTTCATACATGTATTTTGTATAATGATGAGGGTCTTCTTTCACCATCCATGCTATTCCCCTTCTCACTCCCTTTCCCTCTCACCCCTATTCCCTATCTAGAGGTAATCTTCCTCCCTTGCTCTCCCTCCCAACCCCATTTTAAATAGGCATTCCAAACCCATTTTTAGGATTGGCAGCATTATTTAAAATAAGAATGTAAAATGTTTGACTATGTCAGAATGTGGTCCCTTACCCTCATTTACCCAGAAATTTTTCACTTTAGCACTGCAAGTCTTGCATCTTGAGAAACCTCTCATTCCCAGAAAAAAAATGAGAAGACAGACCATTCTAGAAAGAATGATACTGATTGTAGCATCTCTTGGACTCCAAAAGTTTATAGAATTTAAAAGAGAACACCAATTGCCTAATCAACTGCTGGTTCTATTCCTATAGCTATTATTTGTTTCTTTCATCATTAGTAATACAGCCCTAGATACATGGCTTGGCACCAAACAGCCCAGAATGAAGACTTAAATTTTCCCATTTCTCTTCTAGTTAAATATGGTCATGTGACTAAGGACTGGACAATGAGAAAAAAGTGCAAGTAATACATGGAATGTACAAGTGTTCTTATAGGGGAGGGCTATGCACTGCTTCTCCCTCTCTGCACCTGCCCCCAACACTGGATAATGAGATGATCTTGGGGACCAAGATCAAGCCCAGTGGACTGGGCCCTCACTGTCACTGCAGAGTGTCATAACAGCCTGGTTGTTTACCTCTGAACTTCTTGATAATGAGAGATCACTTTCTTTATTTTTAAGGCTATTGTTACTCCTGGTTTTTTATGCTACCCAAAGCTAAATTGAATGCCCTGACATAGTAGTAAAATGCCTTTAACAGAAGGATTTTCTCAACGTCTCCATGGTCATAGGAAAACCTAGGCCTTCTCAGGCCATAATTTCCCATCTTAGTTTTACAATGTTTTGCTTTTCTCCAGAATTGCAATATTCCAAATTTTAATTAAATTTAATTAATTATAATTTATAATTATTAGTATAAAACACAGGTCAAGGGAAAGGTTTAACAATGGAAGAGAAAATCAAGGTGAACATCACATTTTTGAAGTGTCCATAGCAACCTCTCCTGTGATACTTCAGAGGTGGGAATACTGTAGAGTTGGGGGAAGTCTTGAAACTCTTTATTATACTTGTCTTTAATGACAACCCACACCCCTGGCATTCCTTGTAATTTTCTAATAATTCCTTCTCAAATTGCTTTGTGGGCTTCTCCAATTTGAGAAGGAATTATTAGAAAATTATTAGAAAATTGGAATTATTAGAAAATTGCTTCATCAGTATTTTCTGATGTGACTTAAGAACTTCATCTTTAGTACAATACCTTCTCACCCTTCACACCACACTCCTAGTTGAGCTCATCTGCTATTTTTATTGCAATAAACTTCATTTATTTAAAGCCAAGTTCTATACACATTGAAATTTCTTTGGTATTTAGTTTACTTTTATGTAGTTCCTGTTCCTGCTGTTAACATGATGTGTTTGCCTCTACCTTATTTCTAGCTGTTTCCCTAATACAAATGTGAACCGTCTTTGTTAAATATTAACTTGCTATTTTTAGAGCACTCTATTTTCTCTTTCTATTTCATTTAAAAGAGACTTCTTTGAATGTCTCTCATTCTTGGCCAGGGAATTCAAATGTTTTTGACTACAACTCAAACACTGCAACCCAAGACACACACACACACACACAAATAGAATGGAATAGAGAAGAAAAAACATCTATTACATTCAGGTATGTTTTATATAGTAAGTCTAAGCAATCTTTAATTTTGCTTGATTTTACACACACCAATGAACACATACACATAATTACTACATGAGATACACTCTGTTTTCTAGCCTCTTTATTCCAGCTTATTTTTTTCTCATTTGCTTGGTTTAAAATAATATTTATCACAATAAATGGAATTTATATTATGGTCCACTAACGGTCCTGATACACAATTTGAAAACCACTCGCTAAATTCTTATCAGAAGGGAAGACAAAGGAAGAATGTCCTTGATATTTTCTAGAGCCAAAGGAAGAGTTTTCTAAAAGGTCAAATAAAATATTACCCACAGGTGTCTGTGTATATGGCAGCAAAACTGAATTTTTATTGTCAAAGTGAAGCAGGAGATTGAATCTCGTCTACTTTTGTATGTTAAACCACTATTTTAACGTTGATCACTTTCACAATTTTATCTGTAGACCAGACTTTCTGCTGCTTCCATTTCCTATTGTCAACAGCTTTCAGGTAAAGATACAATCTTTATGTAACTCAAATCATTCTGTTCAAAATTTAAGTTGATCCAAAAGCATATTTACTCCCTAAATCTGTCTCACTTTGCTATGGTCAGAATGTATCTTCCCCAAGTTCATATGTTGAAGCCTAGTTTCCAATGTGACGGCATTTGGAGATGGGGCTTTGGGGAGGTGATTAGGTCTGAAGTGGAGCCTTCATGAATGGGCTGGTGTTGTTATAAGAAGAGACAGGAGAGAACTTTCTCTCTCTCTCTCTCTCTCTCTCTCTCTCTCTATATATATATATATATATATATATATATATACATACATATATATATATATATACATACATATATATATATACATATATATATATACATACATATATATATATATATATATATATATATATATATATATATCAAATAGCCATTTGTAAACCAGGAAAAGACCCTTCACCCAGAACCCCACCATGCTTTCCCTCTAATCTCAGACTTCCAGTTGCCAGAACTGTGGGAATAAATGTTGGTAACTTAAGTCACCCTGTCTGTGGTATTTGTTATGGTAGCCCTCACTGACCAAGACATCCATTTTGGTTTCACCCTTTCTCTACATTAGTGATATAAGCAGCTCACCCAAGTCAGAACCCTGGCATTCCTGTCTCTTTCCTCAGCCTTCCAGCACCACCACCCATTTCTTATTATTCACTAAGTAAGTCTTGCAAACTTAGGGGTTTAAATATTTGTTGAACTTACCATATGCTCTTCAACCCTGTTCAGTTTCTAACTCTCTTTATTTCTTTGCTTGGGTTACTATTGAAACTTTTTTTTTTGGTTCCGGGGATTAAACCCAGGGGCGCTTGGCCACTGAGCCACATCCCCAGCCCTATTTTGTATTTTATTTAGAGACATGGTCTCACTAAATTGCTTAGTGCCTCACTTTTGCTGAGGCTGACATTGAACTCGCAGTCCTCCTGCCTCTGCCTCCAGATCCGCTGGTATTACAGACATGCGCCACAGTGACAGATTAATATTAGTATTAGTATTTCCTGCTCTATTTTGTGTGCCTCAAATCCTATTCTTCCATCCAGGCACTATAGGAAATAATCTGTATTTCAAATCCTTTCATAGCACTTCTTTAATTAAAACCTTAATGACTTTGCTTTGTAGGATATAATCCAGGCTTCTTAGGAAGGCAAAGAAGTCATTGGTGCCTTTGGCCTGGCTTGTTACCACAGCCTCATCTTCTACAGTTCCTAGCATTGAGATTGGCATTCTGACCACAGAAAAATGCTCTAGCACACACAGTATGCCACGTCTCACATCCGTGCATCTGCTAATGCGTCCTCTGACACTTCTGTATTGTAGCCTTTGACACTAATTCCAAGTATCTTCATTTTTAAAGGCTTCCCTGAGCTCTCCCTCAAGGGTGAATTAGACATCACTTTCATCTGCTCTCCAAATACTCTAGCATGTCTCTCCCATTTTACTCAACATGTTGCTCTGGTTTTCTGTTTAAATATGTCTTCTTATTAAGACACATTGGTGCCATGAGTCAATGTATGTTTGATAAAGGCATGAATTGGTTAATGCATTAATGAATGAACTAACTTCATAATAACATAGTGCCTGGAACAGGGACACATAGTAGAGATATTTAATTCTGGATATAAGATTGAGTTGGGAATAACCTCTACTATTTGAAATATCATTAGATTTGGTTCATCTGGTTTTACTGACTGCCATTCTGCCATTTACATATGATCATCCTGCATTAGAGACTTAGATATGAAGGCCTTTGCCTTGAAGAGGGAAAAAAAAATCCCATTCCGTATTGTTTTCAGGAGATTGCAAGAAGAGTTGATTCAATAATGTTTCAGGAGATAGATTTTGATCATGTTATTCCTAACAAGTTATTCATTCAACCAATTTGACATTTTATAATATAATGCCTTATATAAATTCTTACAAAACTAAGCCTTTTGAATGAACCATTTTTGCAGATCAGAGATTAATTTTTAATTAAATAAATATTGTGCTGTGTGTAATATCTGGCAGGAAGTTAACTAGCTTCAGAATGAAAAAATTAAAAAAAGAAAAAAGTAAGTAAATAAAAATCCCTCTGAAAAGCACTTTAAAGTTATTTTAAATTATTTTTAATTTATAATACTTTAATTTGTTCCCATCCCCTTTTCTTCTTCCTATATAACTAATTATTACAAAATATCTATAATATTTCCCTTAAATTTTATATATATTTCAGCATGATTTGGGGGGCAATAAAAGGAAACTTATGTACATGTTCTCTTCATTGTTTTTCCTCTGGTTATATGTAATTAGGACAGTAGGACATGGTTGTGTAATATTTCTCTTGGGATGAGACAAGGCTACTCTTGAAAAATCAAGTAGAAACTAGAATGGGGCTCAGTTTGGGAGACAATAATGCTTAATGAACATGAAGAGACTATGAAGCTCATGTGTGATCGGGTCTAGGTTACTAGAATGGAAAATCCTGCAGGGAATTGAAGGTAAACTTATAACCAGTTATAAAGAGAATATATTTGTTTGCAAAACCCTTTTAGATTGGGATTGTAGCATGAGTTCTGAATTTAAGGATACTATTCTACTATTCTTTTCATTTATCACAACTAAAATGAAATATGACTATTTTGACCATTTTAAATAATCATGTCTGCTTTTTAGACATAGCTACTCTCTGAGCAAGAAGGGGTGGAAGAAAGATTGCTAGAAATAGATATATATACAAATCCATATGTACTTACATTTAATATATATTTGACAGTGAGATTTAATATTTGCTGGCATTTACTCCAATGTTTTTCTTTCTCTAAAGGACTGAGGTTGATTTTCAAAATGATTTATCCCTATGGCTCATACTAATACATCACTGCTTTAAAATTTTGCTTCATACAGCTGTAGCTTTACCCACATGCCACAAGAAAACAAACCTTTTTAATATATGAAGGGTGTCAATGTTAGTCATGTGATTTGTAATGCTTTTGCTTAAATATTGATTTTTTTCAAATTCAATTTTCATTGATTTCTCTTAAATATTAATCATTTCTAATGACAGCTTAAAAAATAGGCTAAGCCCCATGAACATTCTTGCTATCCACTCCTTGGAGAAATAGAGTACAATTTTAGTATGCTTCAAATTAAGTCAAACAAAAACATACTGCTTTTTCATTTAAGGGTTTAATGTCATAAATCAAAACTTTATTTGTGCCAAATTCAGGAATTTATGCAGAGTATGAAATGTGGGTATGTAGTTTCTCCAGGAACAATTCAATGCCATCTATGATCTCCAGCCAGTATCTATACTTTTCTTCCATAGTTGCTTCATGAAAAACTATTTCTGGACTTCAGGAGGTCAGCATTCTGTAAGAATCAGTGAAGATGGCAGGGCTCAACGTAAAATATGACCAGAAAGAGGCCTATCATCAACGGCTGCAGTGGGTAAGTCTTCTATCTGAAAGTATGCAGAAGAAGCCCCGATTCTTTGGGAAAATAAATGGCACTCTCCCACAGTGCTTTAGATTTGGGGAAATCAGGGTTTCTGAAGCATCTTGAGCTAACCTTGGCAATGATCAGCTATGAGGTTTTTCCATACATTATTTAAACCCTCTGACCTCAGTTTCCCTGTCCATATCATGGAGAAAACAGTCTGCCATTGGCTGTCGCGTACTTGGCTTCCCTAAGTGAGTTAGCATTGGTGGTCCCTTGGAAAAGAAGCAGTTCAAAGAGTTCCTCCAAAAAGAGGTTTTGTAGTCAGAGTTTTTCTTTCCATATAGATTATTGAGATTTGGAGATATATTTACCATAACAAGCAATTTTGAGGTGCCAGTTGGATTTCAACCTGGTTTACAAAGACTTTTAGGCCTATAATGTAATTAAAAATAAAAATTATTGCATGAATTAATGAATTAAATATTTTTACTTTTATTTTAAGGAGAGAAAAACATAAATGTGGTTGATGTACTACAAATTAAAGGAAAATGCAATAAAACAATTTCTTCTGTGTTTTCATCAATGACTGAGAATTAAATTTAGAGGACAAGAAGAAAGGGAGTTAATGACAAATTGAATAAATTTATATCTGTATGCATTTATTAAGCTGATGGCAATTTTAAAGAAGTGTTTTTCAGGCTTTTGGAAAAGCCTAGAATGCATGTATCTAAGTACTTGGAGATCTTCATGAGGAACACTTTTGCAATGACTTGGTTCTTGATTTTAATAAGACATTTAACTTTGTCTTTTGTCAGGAGCTGCCATGGATGAACATGCCTTCAAGTCCTGATGCTCTGGGGCTCTGACCAATTACTACATTTTGTAGCAACCTGGGTGTTGTCCCAGCTCAAATAGCAAGGCATGGTGGCAGGTATAGGTGTCACATGCCACATTCACCTGCTCCTTTGTAATCCTACCCCTTGCCTCATTTGAATGGCTTCTCTCCAATAAAAGGGTTCAGCACATATTCCTCACTCTCTTTCTTGCCTGTCTTGCCCCTGTTGTGGGAACTGCAGCTGAGGAGTGGTCACTGAATCCAAAGAAAAGGTATTTTCTGTGTCTGTGTCTTTATTTATTCCCCAAATTCACTTGGAGTGACCCTGGCTGGTTTAGTTGTGAGATGCAACAGTCTTTCTTTGATAAAAAGTGCCTCACCAACACTATTCTTACATTTAACTTGTATAAACCTTCTTTTTTTTCACAAATAAATCAGAGCCTCAAATCAGCACAATAAGCACTATGCAAGTCCCTGGCTGATGTGGTTCTTGATGATGAAGGAGGAATCCTACAGGTTGAGAAGTTAATTCAGGCAAAAATTGGGGGCTGATGCACTGAGGAGAAAGGTTATGGGAAAAGCAGCATGTACTAAGTGCCAGAGTCAAAAAGAGAATTCTGTATGTTGGGAAATACAATTAGTTCTGTATATGAACCACAAATAAATTTATAGTTACTCATTTTTTTTTTTTATTATGGATCGAATTCAGCCAAACCTGGTTTCCAGTTTAGGTTGTACCACTTACTAGCTATGTAACTCTAGATGAAAAATTCATGTAGCTTCTTTTCTCTATGGGGAAAAATGTTTATATAACATAAAATAAACTATTTTTTAAAATGTATGGGTTAGTGGCATTTAGTGCATTCACAATGCCATACAGCATTCACTTCCCTTGAGTTTCAAAATATTTTCATCACCCTGAAAGGAAACTTGTACCAATTAAGCAGTCACTCCCATTCCTCTCTTCCCGGAAAACTCTAATCGGCTTTCCCTACTGATGGATTTACCTCTTCTAAATACTTCATATAAATAGAGTCACACAATATACCTTTTATGCTAATTTAAACTCTTTAACTTATTTTTTGTACCTCAGTCTCTCCCACTATCTTCCCAACTTAGCATGTGCCTTATTGGATCATTGCATGAATTTAAAAGAGACCATGTATATCAAATACCAAACACAAACCCTGGTTATGTCAGAAAGAGTACCTCATTTACTATCTGTTTGAAATCATTGCAAGTTTCTTTGTGTACAGATATTATACTAATCTGTGAGGATTTACTTAACACAGATTAACTTTATTAGCCAATCAGCATTTTTCCCCTGTTGTTGAGAAACTACCTTTTTGGTCTGGCTAATGTAGGTGTACCCAGGGATTTTTCATCTTGTCCTGTGATGCTGCCCTTTCCCCTTACCATGTCTTCTGCCTTCTTTTCTAAATATAGTCATACTTCCATCTGTTTGGTAGGTCCTGGGGATTTTCTTTTCATATCTGTGAAAACAGCAAGCTGACAAACCTCTCCTTGGCATGACACAGCATGAGTGAATCCATGTCATGTCCAAGCAACTTTGTTCATAGTTAATTTGTTAAATTCTTTCAGAGAACAGACATGGCGTCCCCTACTGAGCAATCAGCGCAGCTGTGAAGACAAGAGGTGGCCAAACAGAACCCAGTGGGAAATGTGTATTCAAAGTCCAGAGACAGCAGTCATGGCTGAGCCCCTGAAAGTTTCCTGGCCTTTCTTTGGGGATATGCAATATAACATGCCCCACATTGTCCATGAATCTTAGGTATACAAGGTAACTGGCTGGGAAGGTTAAAACCAGCAGAAAGAGATGCCCAGGAGTCACACTATAATCTCTTCTTCCCCTTTAGTCTCTTTTGTTCCCTTTTATTTCCCACTCCCTTCCTCCTTTTTCTGTTATCCTAATATTTCCCTTCCATCTCCTCAGCTGCTTTGATCTTGGTGTGGTGCTTCTTTGACTATTAAGTGATGGGGACTGCCCTCTGACAAGCCATTATGAAGGGAACTAGACTTTAAAAAGAAATAAAATAAACCTCAGGCACCACTCTTATGATTCAGCAGAGACCATGTGCCTCTATCTTGACTTGGGTAGACAGTGGGTGGGCAGAATGACAGTGTGTGCACAGTCTTCTATAAGCACTCCTAATAAAGATACCCCCCAGCTGAGATGATCAAAGGCTGATTTTCCCAAAGCAAGTCTCTGAATTGTGAAAGGCAGCCTGGCACTCAGAGGTCACAATCACATATCTTCCTGAAATATTCCATGTGGTCCAGGAGCTGATCATTCCTATCATGGGTAAGAAAACAAGCTCAGTCCCAAAGACTGGACATAAAGATTTCAAGGCAATGAGTCTAATGAGATTGTCAACAAGCTTGGTCATTTTTTTTGTACTTTGTTTTTTGGGAGTTTGGGTTTTCATATTCTTAGGCTAATGTGATAATGGCTTAAAAGAAGTAACTTGGCATGGAAAAATACGAGATTATCATGAAAAAGTCCTTCATGATCCTATAGAAAGTCCACAGAATTCTACTGGTAATTTTCCAATCTTTCTGCTTCATTGAAGAAAAAAAATGCCTACGTGTTTGTCTCATAAAGTTTAATAGAAATATTGTGTATAGAAAAGAAGTTTCTGGAAACTTCTAATTAGATCTTTTTGTGTGTGTCTGTGTGTATACAAGTGTGTACATGGGGTACACTGAACATTGTGCCAAGTACCTTTCAGGTGTTAGGCCCTTTAATTCTAATAAATTTGAATTATTATTTGGAAAAACTGAGATTCCAGAAATAGAAAGCAACATGTCTGAATTGATTAAGAAGCCAGTAGATGTCAAGGTCAAACCTTGAACCCCAAACCCTGAGCATTTTCCTCTGCTACCTGCCATCATACTGAGTGAGTGCCTATGTAATACTGAGGGTCCCCTCTTCTCACTGATCCCCTAAAGGGGAGCATAGTTCATTTGTTTACACTTAATTTATTAAATTATTTTGCAGAATAGAAGCATTTTATAGACTGGACAATTATTACTTGCAAACCACTTGAGAGACATGAAGGGGAGGTACTCAGTTCCTCTCCTCAGGGATGTTACAGTTTGGGTCTCACATAAGGAGACCCTAAGGCAGAATCATCCAGAAGAGTATCAAGGATGTAGAGCATCATTTCCAGCAGAGGAAGGATTTCAGGCTGAGAGTGAGTCCTCCAGCTTTTCTGTCTCTAATCTAAAACCAGACAGATCTGGTCCTCTATCTTAGGATTTGGACTTTGTGTTTTACTTTGTGTCAGGTATTTGCAAGGAAGGAAATAAAATAATGATGAGATATTAAACCAGAGGTTACAAATGGCAGATTACGTCTTAAGTATTTTTTGACAAGCTCAGTAATTAAAAAAAAAAAGAGCAATTATTTACCAATTAAGAGGATCCACATAACAATTGGCTGGCATTTGATACATCAACACTGGCTACCATTGAGTAACAGCTGCTTCTTTCAAAGGGTATCATACACTGCTTTTGTTTCCTGTGGTCCCCATCTCATCCAATTGCCTCCGATCTGATCCAGTACCTGGATTGCTTTATTCATTTATGTTCTCTACCTAGTCCCCATGGGCAGTTAAATTGGTAAACCTGTCTTACATAGTCACCAGTAAATAGTCTATTGTTATAAAGATGAAAAGTCAGAGGCTTAACTTAATTTAACACTGAGGTTAATATTGTCATAAGCATTGTTATGGTTTAGATGTGTCCCCCAAAATCTCATGTGTGAGACAATGCAGGAAGATTGAAGGATAAATGATTGGGTTATAGCCTTAACCTAATCAGCAAATTAACCCCGGGCGGGATTAACTGAGTGGTAAGTGGGGGCAGGTGTGGTGTGGCAGGAGGAAGTGGTTCACTGGGGTGTGGCTACAGGGTATATATTTTGTATCTGGCAAGTAGAGACCTCTCTCTGCTTCCTGATAATCGTGTGAGCTGCTTTCCTCTGCCACACTTTTCCTCCATGTGTTCTGCCTGACCTTGAGCCTGGAGGAATGGAGCCTGCTGTCTATGGATTGAGACCTCTGAAACTATGAGCCCTCAAATAAACTTTTTCTCCTTTACAATTGTTCTGGTCAGGTCTTTTAGTCACAGCAGTGAAATAACTGACGAAAACAAGCATATTATGTACATTGTTTCTGATCTAACAAATGAGAAACCTAGAATTTATCGACTTATTAATATTTCTTGAACTTTTCCTCTTCTGTATTTCTTCTTCCTAAGAGACAAAAACTCTTGGTTTTTCCACTAAGGGAGCACTTTGAATTTTTCAAGAAAAAAATATGAATAGAATTAAAATAGAAAAAGTAACTGTATTTTCAGCATGCTTTCAGGGACTGTATCAGTCTCCTCTTGCTGCTGTAACAAATTATCAGAAATAGTGACTTAATACAATTCATATTTATTCTCTTATTGTTCTATAAGCCAGAAGTCTGAAATGAGTTTTAGGGTCTATTAACAAGGTTTTATAGGGCTATGATCCTTCTGAAGGCTCTGAGGACTGTCCATTTCCTTGTCTTTTCCACCTTCCAGAGGCTGCCTGGAATACTTGGCTTATGGCCCCCTGGGGAATTATATCACTCTGAGCTCTGCTGCTTCTTTTATAAGTCCTTCTCTTACTCTGTTGTTCTTGCCTCCCCTTATAAATATAGTTTTGATTATATTAAGTCCTATAATCTTCAGACCCTTAATTCAATCAGAGTTGTAAAATCCCTTTTACTGGGTAAGGTAACAAGCTCACAAGTACATTTTTTTTTTGGTTGGGGGAGTATTATTCTTCTGTCTACCATGGAGCCCATGGTAAGATTCTGGACCCCCAAGAATGCATCTACCTGAGTGGTTCAAATTCCATGAAAAGTGCTTAGAGCTTTTCATTCAAAAGTACAGCTAAGGACAAGAATAAGAGGAAAAGGTAGACTATTGTCTTAAAACTTATGTCAGACCAAGACACAAATTCTCATTCAAAGTTCTGAGTATAAAATGAAGGAAGGTGAGAGAAACAGGTCTCTGCAGAGAGGAGTATAGGAGGAATCTGGGAGTGATGAATAAATAACTATTTGTACAATGATTAGTAGCTGACCTAGTGTCTCATTGCATGATTTCATGAGACTCTCACAGCAAGAGAGTTAGCATCTTTACACTTATTTTATAGGTGTACAAAAAAGGCTCATATTAGGTGACTTCCTGGGGACATAGAGCTAATGAGACAGAGCCAGATCTTTTCTCTCAGATGTATCCAACTTCAAGCTACACAACAAAGCGGCCTACTATATAATATGCCAAAGACCAGGTGGAAAGTATTAATAAGTATTGTTGCTATTGTGCAAATTTTACAATTTATAAAGATTTCTAGAAGATCAATTGTTTTGAGAATAATTACCTCTAGAGCAACAAGACTGAGTTGCTTTAAAAGATACTATCTATATCAGGGTCCTATTAAAAAGAAACAGATATTATGCTAGGTCTTTTTAATGGAAGAACTATAATATGGGGGATTGGTTGTACAAATGTTGGAAGGCTGAATGAAAGAGAAAACAATTCAGGATTAAATAAAGAACCTCATGCACAAACTATTAATCTCTTTGACAGGTGAATGAATTATGGCAGAAGATTTGGTGAGGTTAACAGGGTCCCTGGCTCATTTCGGGATGGACAACCACAACACTGGTACTTGTCCTTCCAAGAGAGGCACATGTTCATCTGAGGCTCATACCTGTGACTCTCCCACGGATGGTGCTGGGAGTATGAATAGAATGAATCTCTTAAGGCATTTGTAAGGTGAAGTGTGTTCATACTAGGAAAGTGTTCGTTGACATTGTGGAGTCAAGCTAGTCTGTGCTATGGATGAGGCTGAAGCCAGGAAAAAAGAAGCCCCTTCTTCCTTTGTTTTTTTACTCTCCTGCTGGTGCTTTCAATTGTCAGAATCTTACAGCAATTCAAAGCAGGGCACTCTGGAAAAGGTGGACTGCAGACACCAGCCCAAGCATTGCAGGGCAGAGAAAAGAAAGGTAAGCAGAGAATAAAAATAGGTAAATTATCAGTGCAAGATGTTGAACTTGTTAGCAACACCATTTGTTTATACTTATTGTGCCCTAAGCATTTACCTGCCCAAAATATAATTTTACAATCCTGGAAGGCAGATGCCATTAACTCTATCTTACAGATGAGGGAATGAAAGTACCCTACTTACTTATAGTTAGTAGAGTCAATCAGAATGAAAAGCATCTTATAAATTTACTCATATACCACATGTTTGTAGTCTAATGTTTCCTTTATTATACCTGTAAACCCCACATGAATCTTTTCTTTGTTTTTTTAAGCTAATTTTAGAACTTGATTTTATTAATAATTAATTTTTGTGAATACAGAATTTTTTTAGAAAGCTTGATATCTTCCTGAATTAAACTATTGTCATCATTAAATGACTGTAACCTGGAGCCAGACTGTATGAGCATAAACACTGCTCCAGTTCTTATCAATGTTTCTGGACCTCAGTTTCCTGATCTGGAAAATGAAGATAATAATAATATCAATCTCCTAATGCATTTGAAGTGAAGTGTGTTAATACATGGGAAATGCTAGATGACTCCCTGGCATTGTACAGTAGCCTTTGCTTATAATTGTTATTATAATTAGGATCAGGAACAACATTTAAGGAGAAATGATTCCTATCCCCACAACCACACACACCAAACATACACTATTAAGTCACCAAAAAATGATTGAAGTTTCTTGATCAGGAGGTTGACCCTCTCTAGCTTTTTGGCCACTAGAGAGAAACCTACTACCTCTCCTAACTGACTTACCTTGGACAATGGTTTAGAGTTCCTCTGATCTCTTGGTTCAATTGGCAGCTTTTCTCTCTCAAAGGTTGAAATCAGGATACTCCCCTCTGAATGCAGCAAGTCACTCACCAAAACTGTGTGGGGGTGAGTTACAGAAAAGTCAGACACCTGACTTGGCAGGTCTTGGCTATCTCTCTCAAATCTTTGGCAGTTCTGGTTAAATTCCTCCACACGCATCCGGCCTAGCCCTTTGCATGGAACGACATTATGTACCACTTACTAGCTATTCTCACTCTGGGCACCTTGCCCAGTTCTTGAGTTGTCTCTGTCTCATCACACTTGTAGCCACCAGCCATAAAGAGAAATGAAATCATGGCATTTGTGAGTAAATAGATGGAACTGGAGACTATCATGCTAAGTGAAATAAGTGAATTTATTCAAATGACACAGAAATTATTAAACCAAAAAAAAAAAGAAAGGAAGGAAGAAAAAGAAAAATTGCAAAAAATACATAATTGTTTGTTACTCTTAGCTTTCAATCCTGATATGACTTAATGTTATTTATAGTAAGTTATTATTGATAATAATATATCCTCTGAATTGAGTTGCATTACTTCCAGAGGTGACACAGCAGACTACACTCCTGAAATAAGCCAAGCTCCCCACAGTGATCACTGACCAGCAAAATGTATCCCTTCAGCTGTGATGCCAGGCATCTGTCAAGATCTTCACTTATTAACAACACAGGCAATAGGCTGTAAAGAGTAATGAGTGACAACCATAATAATATCTACAGTTGCCATCTGCCCAGCATTTTCTAAGGAGCATTTATTGCTAAACATTTGCTAGCTATATGATTTGGTCAAGACCCTAACTCTGTGTTCTTCAGTTTCCTCACATGTAATTGCAGGTAATGGCAGACCTACTTCATAGGACTGTTGTGACAATAAAATGAGTTAATATGTATAAATAATTTAGTGCCTGGCACATAACAAATGACATTTAAGTGTCTACTATAGCTATTAGTGACAACAAATAGTGAGTGGCAACAAATAGATTCTGTAATTTACACATATTATCTGTTTTAATTTTATCTTCTTAACAATCCTCTTATAAATACATTTTGCATTTTCACAGATGAGGAATCTGAAACTCAAATAAATGATTGGCCTAAGATTTCTTAGCTAATAAAGTGCAAAGTTGGGATTTGAGCCTAAATTTGTCTGACACTTAACCACCATGATACACTGTCTCTGATCATATCTCCAATTCCCTTTGAAACTGTTCCTGGTGGGGGCCTTGTATGTCAAGAATAATGATGATGAGAAATATTTCCATTTCTCCCCATTTCAAGCAAGCATCTTCATTCTAACACCCTTCCTTTACTGGCTAAGGTAAAGTTGTGGACAGGGTGCTAAGGGAGCACTTACCAAAGTGAAAGAGGGAAGAAGATGTGTTCCATAAGACTTTGGGGCATTAGTACCACAGCTGAGCCTTCACCAATGTTGAATTAGAAGATAATTGGGAAGGGAGCTTTGAAGCACAAGAATTTGCATTAGCAAAGGACTGAAGTCCTGGAGAAATAAGGTGCAATGAGTAGCCACAAGAAGCTCAGTAGGGTTGGAGTTCAGGTAAAATAACACTGATTAGTGACCGAGGTTCAAGTCTGAAAATGCTTGTGTGCCACATGGAGCAATTTGAACTTTATTATGAGGATGATGAGAATTTGTTGTATACTTTAAGCAACAGAGACAGGAGGTTAGGATTGATAATGAATATGATATTTTTATCCTGAGGGGATATACTGGAGGCAACAATGTGATGGGAACAGACTTAGACCTTGTGGGCATCTAGGTGAGAAGCAATAGACCAAAGCAGAGGTAGCATCCTGGAAAGAGGAGAAAATGCCTAAATCTACTTGGAATGGCCAGGACTTTAGGATTAGCAGGGCAGGGGTGGACAAGGGTGAATCTAAGCTGAGTCCCACATTCAGACTAGAGCTAGGTACTTTGATGATTTCACTCACATAGGGAATACAGAAAGAGAAGTAAATTTCAAGTGGAAAGAGCCAGGTTATTTGAAAACAGTGAGTTTAAGAAATTAGCCATCTAGCCCAAGTCTTGTTGCAAGAATCATGTCTTCAACAACCTCCATAAGGAATCTATTAGGTTTCCTTTAAGAAATCTTCAAGAAAGAAGCTCACACTTTTCAAAGGTAATCTGTTCCAATTAAGAACAGTTAGGGGGTGGGTATGGCTGCACATGCCTGTAATCCTAGCGGTCAGGAGGCTGAGGCAGGAGGATCTCGACTTCAAAGCCAGCCTCAGCAAAAGTGAGGAGCTAAGCAACTCCATGAGACCCTGTCTCTAAATAAAATACAAATAGGTCTGGGGATGGGGCTCAGTGGTTAAGTGCCCTAAGTTCAATCCCTGATACCCACCACCCTGCCCCACCAAAAAAAGAGAACAGTTTGGATTGCTAGAAAATTCTTCTTATATTATCTCTGGAGTTGTTTTAACTTCCACCTACTAATACTTGATTTGCCCTCCTGAAGTCCACTCCCTCTGTGCAAGACAGCCCTTCACTTCTTTAAAAGCAGCTATTCTGTACCACTTTTTCTTCCTTTCTAAGGGCTAATGATTCTCAGTCTCTAAAGCTGCTCTCCAGGACGTGTTTTACCAATTTCCTCACTATCTTTTGGCCTCAATTTCAAGGTACTCCAATTTGTCTACAGCTCTCTAAAAATGTGATACTCAGAACTCATTCCAATAAGAAATATGATCTAACCAGCACCAAATAGGGCAAAGCTACTCCCTCTGATGTTCAGAACATTTCACTACTTTAGATCTAGCCTAAGATTTTATACATATTCTCATGATCTTCACCTGTTGACTTCTGTTGAATTCACAGTTAATGACTTAGAGTAGTGCATTTGTGAACATCTCTCCTTCCTCTGATCATAAGTTTTTAGAATTTTCCAGAAACAAGTATTGTATTATCTCCATAATCATTTTGCTCAGCATAATGCTTGCATGCAGTGACAGTATAATGAATGCTAAATCTTCAAACTGACATTAATTATAGCGATTTTCTAAAGAGTTTTTCCTTAAAAAACTACAGACCAAGTAACTGCACAATTTGGCCTTTTTTTTTTTTGTAATGTAAAATTCTTCCTGCTTGAGTTACCAATCAAAAGGGGATTTACTGAAACAATGTTCACCTAAGGAAAGATGAAACTTAAATTTGAGTTAAAAACACTGAGTGAAGGGAAGACTGAATTTTCTTCATGACAAAATGGAGTTATGCATCTGCTTTTTCAGGGACGTGTCTGAACTCAGGCCTGATCTCTGAGTCTCTAAGAACTCTGTCTCTGCATTTCTCTATAATTGGTTTCCAAATCAGCTGAGGATACACTCTTCTCATCTATCTTCGTAACAAAACTCTTTCTTAATACAATACTAAGAATTAATGCAAAGTGACACAGTTCTGATTTTCTGAGATATTCTAAAGGGATACACAAGCCACAATAATTTGGAGGAAAATAGTTAAGTAAAAGAAACGTATATGAGTAACTGAAGAGTATTGGAGCATGAATTGAGCTGATTTCAAGACAATGACAGACGAGGGATATGACCTTTTGTCTGAGTTAAAAAGCCTAGGATCTTGATGTTGGACAGACCTTCTAATCCCACACTCTATCAGAGAATCACATCCAAACATCCTGAAGAATAGTCATTGGCCACGTTAGTATGTGTGTAAGTATAGCTTATTATCTCTCCTTTGTCTAGAGTTGAGATTTCTGCTTAGCCATTCTGGTTGTAGGATCATCTTGAGCCTCCTTCCAGTCTGTGGTACAGTAGTGAATCATTGCTGTTCCTTTTGCTGTCATTCTTTCTTCTATTGGCAGTCTTTCCTAGGGACAAAGTGTTACAAACTCTGAAAAGAGATTTGTTCCAGGCTGGCATGATTAGGGCTTCCCTACATCATGTCAAGGTGCCCAAGAAAACCTCTTTATTATTTTAAAGGTCAGAGCACTTAGAATCAAGGTGAATTTGAGGACAGAAATGTATATTAGAATTTTTCTTTTAAAAAAGGATTTTATTGGTACATTTTAGTTGATCCTAATAATGAGGTTCATTTTGACATAATCATATTTGCATGGGATATTACTTGCTTCATTTCAGTCCCCAGAGATCAAAAACACTGCCCGACTGAACTGAAAGGTATAGGGCATGATATCCTTGTGCTGAAAGAAGCTGCGTCTCTTGTCTCTCGGGGGAGAGGAAGGAACCATTATGCAGCTATGGCACTGGAGCCAGCAGCTGGGGGACCTCATTCCTGGCAAACCTGAGTTTGGCCCTGAATACCAGCCTGGCAAAACCACACTGCATGACATAGAGTGTGCTAAGTGACCAGGAGAAAATAAAATGTGGAGAGGAGTTGACACAGGGCAATACTGGTCATGGGAACTCACCAGCTCTCTCTTGCTGCCTGCAGGACTGGCTGGGAGAGATGTGTCTGGCTAGGAGTTCGAAAGGATAGGGGTGGGAGAGATTGAGTTTGGAGACTGAATTTAAGAGACCAGGAAACATGGGATCCAGAGGGGATGGAGGGGACTAAGAATTGACTCCTCTACCCCATGAGTGGAACCCAGGGGAGATCCCTGGGGTGCAGTCTTCCAGTGTGGAACAACAATCTCAGGGCCCAGTAGGTACACTGATTTAAAATCTCCAGACCAATTGCCATTAAACCAAGTACCCAGAGTCTATTTAAGCCTGAATCCCACTTCCACAAGTTCTGCCTATGGGATTACCTCTCTCACTCCTGCAGCCCCACCCTGAGGGTGGAGAAAGCCTCATACTCCAGCCCTTTCCATCTAACACTGCTGAGAAGGAAAGCTGAGAATCTTCTGAACTCCAAAGGAAACAATTCTTTAACTTTTCATCAAGATCTTTATTTTTGTTATTTTTATTTATTTATGTTTCTTTTTTCTTTTTTTCTTTTTATTTATTTATTTTTTATTTTTTTTATTGGTTGTTCAAAACATTACAAAGCTCATGACATATCATCTTTTTTCTTTTCTCTGTTTCATTGTAACCTGAGTGGTTCGTGAACACTTATACAGGTTCATATTTTTTTCTCATTTCTAGCATTTTTGAAGACAGTTATTTTTCATGGATCAGTATTTTTAGGACTAGGATGCTTGATTAATATATTTCAGTTTTGTATTCTTTTATTTTTATTTTTAATTTTTAACATTTTTAGTTTATACATTTCTTTCTCTCACTTATCTATTTCCCTTGATTCTCTTTTGTTCTGCTAACAGCTATCGTTCTCTTTCACTGTTCCTGTAATTTTTTACTTCTGTTTTCTCTTCAAACAACATAATTTTGTTCTTTTTAATGCTTGAGTAAAACTTCATCAGGTATATATACCACATTTTCTTTATCCATTCCCCTTTTGAAAGACACCTTGACTGCTTTTATAACTTAGCTATTGTGAATTGTTCTACTCTAAACATTAACACTTCTATCACTATAGTACGCTGATTTTAGTTCTTTTGGATAAATACCAAGAAGTAAGATAGCTGAGTCACATGGTGGTCTTATGAGGAATCTCCATATTGCTTCCAAAGTGGTTGTACTGATATTCAGTCCCACCAACAATGTATGAGTGTAAATTTCCTCCTACATCCTTGCCACTATTTACTATGTTTCATATTCTTGATGATTGCTATTCTAACTGGATTGAGTTGAGATCTCAGTGTAGTTTTGATGCACATTTTCCTGATTGCTAGGGATATTGAACATTTTTTTTTCATATATTTGTTGGTCATTTGTTTTTCTTCTTTTGAGAAATGTCTGTTTAGTCCTCCCCAACTTATTGATTAGGATGATGGTTTTGTGTTAATTTTCTGAGTTTTTCATGTATTATGAATATGAATTTGCTACTGGAGGAGTAGCTGGCAAATATTTTCTCCCATTTTATAGACTTTTTTCCAAGCTTTTAATTATTTCCTTTGCTGTGCAGAAGTTTTTAAATTTGATGCTCTCCCACTTGTTGATTCTTGGTTTTATTTTTTGAGCTTTAGGGAGCTTATTAAGGAATTCAAGTGTCTGTGCCAATATGTTGGAGTATTGAGCCTATGTTTTCTTCTAGCATGTTCAGCATTTCTGGTCTAATTCTTAGGTTTTTGATCCACTTTGAGTTGAATTTTGAATGGAGGGAAGGACAGGGATCTAGTTTCATTCTTTTACACATGAATATACAGTTTTCCCAGCACTGTTTGTTAAAAAAGGCTTTCTTTTCTCCAAAATATGTTTTTGGCACCTTTGTGGAATATCAGATGGCTGTATCTATGTGGGTTTGTCTCTGTGTCTTCTATTGTATTCCATGGTCTTCATGTCTGTTTTATTGCCAATATCATGCTGTTTTTGTTATAATAGCTCTGTAGTAAAATTGAGATCAGATACTGTAACACCTCAAGCATTGCTCTTTTTACTCATGTTACTCTGGCTACTCTAGGTCTTTCATTCTTCCAAATGAATTTTAGAACTATTTTTTCTAGTTCTGTGAAGAATGGCATAGGTATTTTGATGGGTATTGCATTGAATCTGTATGTCACTTTTAGTAAAATTGCCATTTTGACAATATTTATCCAAGAACATGGATAAATGGGAAGTCTTTTAATCTTCTAAGGTATTCTTTAATTTCTTTCTTTAGTGTTCTATACTTTTCATTGTAGAGGTATTTTGCCTCCTTAGTTAGATTTAGTCACAAGTATATTATTATAATTTTTAGGATATTATACAGAATAGTTTTCCTGATTTCTTTCTCAGCAGATTCATTATTGGGGTATAGAAAAGCAATTACTTTTTCATGTCTTCTGCTACTTTGCAGAATTTGATTATCCTAGAAGTCTTCTGGAGGACATATTGGATTCTAGATATGAGATCATGTCATCAGCAAACAGAAATGATTTGACTTCTTCTTTACCTATTTTTATCCCTTTTCTTTCTCTTGACTTATTGCTCTGACTAGAATTTCAAGAACTATTTTGAATAGGAGTGATAAGAGTGAATATCCTTGACTTTCCTGACTTCAGAGAAAATGCTTTCAGTTTTTCTCTATTCAGTGTGATGTCTGTTTGGGGTTTGTTGTATAAAGCCTTTAAAATGTTGAGTTAAGTACCTTCTGTCCCTAGTTTCTTTGGCATTTGTAACATGAATGGGTGCTGGATTCTGATGGACTATTCTTGATAATATTCAAGAACAGACCAACTCCCCTCCAGCCATCACGAGTAAAGATGCAATCTAATTTAAAATAGTGTGCTTGTTACACTTTGTCCTAGCACATTGCAATAGATAGCTTCTCAAAAACTCTTTCTCTGTAGAAATTCTAGAGTTCTCACTGAACAGAGGATAGTAATTTTATATATGGGTAGAAAGAATACTTTCATTAATGCAGGGTTAGTTGATTATAGAAGCAAGTCTTGATGTAGTTGGAGGGCTGTACATTGAAACCATTAATTCACAGAGACTTTTTGGCCCTTTTGATTACCTTTTCTAAAACGTCCTCTATTAACATTAACCTCTGCTGGTATTCCAGGTTGTCTCCATAATGCTTAGGAAGTAATCTCGTTGAAGTTGTAAATGCCTCTGCTGTTTTCAAGATGATAGAAGACATGTGCATCTGTTGAACATCCTCTATTGAGTTATATATAAAGCTTGCAGTTAGCTGGGTCCTTTACATACATAATCTCAATTCTCCAGTGATAACTTCCCCTCTAAATAAATGAAAAGCCACACATGTCTGAAAGAGTTTTTATGAAGATGAATTCACAAATATTTAAGTGCAAAAGTTTTGAGCTAACTCTAATGTTTGACTGTGGTTTGATACCACAGTTGCTTTTAATTTAAGGTCTTAAAACCATTTACAAAAATGAATCAGATACTTTTCTCGTGGCCAGTACTAGGAACCCTTGCTTATGGGATATGAGGAACAAAGGAGGGGATGGAGAGAAATACATCATTGAGTGAAAGTGAGGTACATAGCAGTAGTAACATGTACATACTTCATTAAATTACTTAATAAATACTTGGTATGTGTGTGGCAGGCTCTGGGGCAATACCAGTTTAGAATGAACTTGGTTTCTTATCCTTGTGAAAGCAGCAACAAATTACAAAGGAATGATCATTAAAAACAAAATCAAAGAGATCTGTTGAGTTTTTCTGGTCCTCAACTTTCCCCTTTATAAAATGAACTGAACAATGTATCACCAGTTGCTGATTGTAGTTCTGTAGATTTTATTAGTTGTTTTATGAAAAATTATTTTTGCCTGTCTTTTAAGTTCCTTCCAGTTCTATGACCCCTTAATTTTATGAGGTCTGTGTTAAAGTACCTTCCCAGTAAAAAGTAGGGGTCAATTATAGATCATGTTTTTCTGCCTGCTGAAAGCCTCTAAGAAAGTTTAAGAATCTGGCAATTAGAATAGCTCCTACTTAATTAGTCCTTATAGTATCCCATTATTCTCTGTCCAGCATACATATACATTTTAGCATTGTTATGTATGACTCTTTAGTCAATTTTAATTAAATAACTTATCCAGTCAATTAAAAATAATTTTAAGTGGAAAATGTTCATGCTTTAGCATTCTGCTCATGCCTCCTCTACTATCGTATATTCTTTATTTACAGCCTTGTTATTTTTTGTACTAATGATTGGATCTTAGAATCTTGTGAAGTTTACTAAATATTTTTACAAGATTTTCTTAGCAAATTTTGTTTCCTTTGGGTTATTCAATAATTAGGTATACTTTATAATTGGTAGAGGTGATTTTTTATACTTTTCTCATTCTTCCCTTGATCCATTTACTCTTTGTTCTCAATTTCCTCTGTTATCCCTCACGGTTCTTGAAAACAATTTCAGTAGCTTCATTATGTGCTCACCTCCGTACCCCAGGAGGCATATTTCCCAGTCACTCTGATTCATTCAGGTCTTCTAAGCTTTTTTAACCTACCCTATATTAATAGCCATTTTTACAAGGTCTTCATTACTTCCTAATTCTGCAAATTCCACTTCCTTATTTATCTTGCCAAAGACAGAGTTGAAAAAGGAGTTCATTATCTCAGCTGTTTTAGAGTCATTATTAATTTCACTCCTTTCCTTATTTGTTAATGGCTCTACATATGCTCAGATATTTCCTTTCCCTGGTACAGTTGTAAAACACCTTCTTACTCCCTTTAATGCATTTGGCCAGCATGAGCTCATTATTCCTTTTTGGCTGTCCTTCGCATTCCATTCCTGGGAGTTCCTGATAGATTTTTGCATCCTTTGGGGACAGAAGGAAGGGCAGGGAAGATATAGGTTTCTGAGCCTCCTTACAGCAAAAAATTATGAATTTAAGTCAAAATGTGACCATTCATTATAGGACAAAGCTGACAAATACCACAAATATCACAAAATCTAGGAAATTAATATTTTGTTTTGTTAATCCATTGACAGACAAATCTTTCCTTGCGTTTTTATCATTATTATTATTATTTGCTACACAATCTTTGATCATCTCTTTGTACAATAATGATTTTGGAATACAGAGTTGTCAGATTTACTAAATAAAATATAGAAATGTTTGATTAAAGTTTAATTTCAGATCACTAATGAATAATTACTTATTCAGATCACTTAATGAATAATTACCTTGTGATCTGTGATATGAGATTTCAAATTTTGCAATTTGGAAATACTATGCTAAAAATTTATTATACTACATGCTCTCTTATATGTGGAAATGAAAACATTAAACACATAGAGACAGAGAGCAGAGGGCCTGGTACCAGAATCTAGGGAGTGGGGAACAGAGGGATGTTGATCAAAGGGTACCAAGTTTCAACTCAACAGGAAGAATAGGTTTTGGAGATGATGGGCACTTAAATTTGGCTGATTCAATCTTTCCACATTGTATAGATACACCATAGCATCACTTGGTGTCCCATAAATATAAACAATTATAATTTGTCACTATGCAATAAGATCAATCTAAAAAATTATTTGCTGATTATTCGAAATTCATATTTAACCAAACATTCTATAGTTTATCTGGCAATTCTAGTAATATCATTCTCTACAAAATAATATAAAAATACGTTAGTGTCTCTGCTAGAAAAATTAATCAAAGAATAGTTTAGAAGAGTTTCTGTAAACTTATAAATTGTTGCTGGCTACATCACGCAAATTTTATGACTGTCAAATTTGGGAAAACCTCTATCAAGTTTCTTTCATATATGAACTATAATATTTGGAAGAATTTCTCCAAAGCTAGCTTCTAGCTTTGCCCATATTGAACATTATCTCTTCTCCCCAAGTCATGCCTTACTGATGCTAACACCATGGGACATATCTATCTGGCAATATGAACTTTGGCCCTGCACCTAATGTCCATGGGACTGTGCACATTTTGAATCTATCCCATTGCATCCAAACCTAAAGAATCCTTAATTTAGCTGGGCATGGTAGCTCACACATATAATCCCAACATTTGGGTGGCTAAGGCAAAAGGATCACAAGTTAGAGGCCAGCCTCAGCAATTTATTTAGGCCATCAGCAACTTAAAGAGATACTGTCTCAAAATTTTTTTTAAAAAAAGGTGTTGGGGACTAAGGATGTAGTTAGTTGGTAATGTGCCCCCTGCATTCAATCTCCAGTACCAAAACAAACAAAAAAAGTATTCCAATTTTCCTTTCCTTATCTGATCACCAAATTATATGATCCCCCTTCAGTGCCACCTGACCAGTAGGGAAGATGTAATGGAAAGACCGAGAGGTCTTGACTGATTTTGGATAAGAGATAGGTTTGAAAACTTAACAAAATATATGATGAGACAGCTAGGATTTTTCTTTTGGGTTTGGAAGGGGAATGCAGGGTTCTAAAGCTCAAACCTGGTTAGATCCATAGTAAATCAGCTTCTGACAATAGTGTGGTGTGGTGGTGGTGGTGGTGGTGTGTGTGTGTGTGTGTGTGTTGAGGGAGGGAGCCCCATTCTCCTCTTGCTCCTTTTGGATAGAGTCTCAGTTCTCTGCTGATCATTTTTTTCTCTTTGTGTCTCTGCTCTTGCCTCTCTTTTTCCTTCCTCTTCTCCTCATTTACCTTTCTCTTGAACACCCTGTTTGTATGTCAGTGTGTAATCTTACTTTTTCTTGCAAAGAATCTGCTGGAACTTCAATGATGTTATCTTTGAAGCTTGTTTGGATTTTAATATGTCCTTTCAATGTTCCTAATGCACTAGACTGGGACCTACAAAGCTATTCCTTACTGTGGCTAGATCAGGTTGTTCCCTCTCAGGGACATTAAACTTCCTTAATAGTATTACATGCTCAGTGGCTCTATTTTAGTTAGTGGGTCTTCCTGTGGTGGGCTCTTTAATATGCTGGGTTTGACCCAGATCCAGGCATATCTTTGGGATCAACATTATAATGAAGGCTATCTGAGTCTCCAATCTCCTAGACTGTGAAACTGAGATTTTTGCATACTGTGTGGTCTGTAGACTGAGTTTCTATATTAGAAATTCATATGAGAACCCCTTGCCTTCAGAATCAGGTCTGCACAGCAGATACTTCACTGTTCCTGAGTCTATACATTTCTTTTCCCTCTTTGCATTCTTTTTCCTTCTGATAGAAGCTTACATTGTGTTTAGCCCTTGAAGTGAAATGGGCTTTCTATATGGGGAAATCCATGGGTCAGAGATGATGCTCTCAGATGTCAGTAGCTATCATCATCAGAGGACAGTGCCCTAGGAGGTTGGTGCTTTCATTATGCCCACCAACATCAGATGCAGCCATGATGGCATGGGAAGTAGGAAAGGAAAAGCAGGAAGAATCAATTCCTGAGCACAGCCTTCTGGGAAACTTAGCAAGGGTATATTTTGAGAGGAGAAATTTTCTGAAGATTAACCAAGTATGGGTTCTAGGAGAAAGTAAGCATGAGCTTATTTTGTACAGAAAGACTGATGGTGACAGGAGCATTTAGGTTTTATATAGATGTGGTCTTCAATAACTAATTCCTAATGGTTGTTGCTAATTGGATTTTCAGAGACCTGCCAGAAAGGAGTTCTCTCCTCAGAGTGTTCAGTCCTAAAGCTATGTCCCAACCCTCTATTAAACTGACTAGTTCCGATGGAATGGTGCCAGAAAATTACTGTTTTTAATACCATCTCCTCTTGGTTATAGCTGTCATCGTGAGCCATAGTTTATGTACTTTAATTAAAATGGAGATAGTGTTCCTTAAACTTGAACTCTGAGGTGGTTGATGCAGCTAACACTATTTTTTAAAGTAAAGTAAATAAAACTGACATTTTCAATCTTAATATATCTAGCCTAGATTACATTTCCAAATCAATCCTCTGTGTAAAAAAATAGATCTCATTGGCACACTAATTTGGGGCATCTAATAATGATTATTGCATAAAGTACCACTTTAATATTTACCAAGAGTTTGCAGGTCCTTTATCTTTTTGGTTCATCAATAGCCCAGTAAAGCACATAAGGCAAGAATGATCATGAGTCCCAGTATGCAGATGACACAGTTAGGGTTAATGAAATGAAGAATCTGGCCTGAGCTCATATACGTGTTTGGAATCTGTATTCTACTGTCTTTGTATTAGGTACTCTTATTTCCTACCTAAATTTGTTTGTGGTAATTATTCCTTATAATGATTTGTGAACTTCATTCCACTAAGGTTGGGAACACCTTTGGGAGCCAAGACATTCCTTGCATTTCATATCCATTCACCACAGGTAATGAGGAACCAGAGCACTGAATGAAGGGCAGTGGGTAGAGTTGTATTCTATTCATATTCTGTTGCATGGAGAAGACAGCCTTCCTTCTTAAGAATTTATTTCCCCATCTACAAAATAAATAAGTAAATGCCTTAATAATATTTATTTTTTTCTATTCCAGACAGAACATTCTTCTCTTGCCATCCTTTGTGCAGAATCTATATGTCTTTTATATTATCTTTGAGAGTTTTACTCTATTCCATTTATTTGCAATAGATACTTTTACCTTATTTCTACTTTCTATTTTTGAAAAATGAAATTAAATCTAGTAGGAAAATCTCTAATCACCTTCATATAAAATCTTTTTATATGTCTGTGTCTCAAAAACTTTCAGGACAATCTAATTATACATGACTTATTGTCCTTATATTCCTTGTGGTAACCAATGATTAGTAACATTTTGGAGACCAATGTATCTTTATCATAATGTTTTGAATCAGATTTGGAAGAGATCCGGAAAAATTTACACTTCTAAAGATATGCCCTATTTAATTAGAAACATGTGTCACCAAAGAACAGTGAATGTCCAATGATAATTCCTTTATGAAAGACTCTTATAGGAACAAAATCATTCAACTCTCTCAGAGTTTTAAAAACTCATTAAAATAACTTATATTCATGTGAATTTTCTGCCAAAAATGAGACAACTTGGTGTTGTGGAATTGAGACACCCCAAATTTATATCTTAAAGCATTAACCCCTAATACCCTGAGTACCTCAGAATGTGACTGTGTTTGCTATTAGGACCTTTAAAGGTACTTAAAACTAAGTTAAAATGGTTTTTTTTTTAGGGTGGGATTTAATTCAATTTAATTACAAGTTATTCTTATAAAAACAAGATCAATATATACAGAAAGATACCAGGGATGAACATGCACAGAGAAAAGACCAAGTAAAGAGGGTGCAAGGGCAAGTCTCTTGAGAGACTGTGGAGAAAAATCAAACCTGCCTGCACTATGACCTTGAACTGCCAGTCACCAGGGAACATGATGAAATAAATTTCTGCTGTTTGAACCACCAGGTAGAGAGGATTTTGTTATAGCATTTCTAGAAGATCAGTGCACTGGCCTTATGCATGCTTTTTTTAAATAAAAAGAGTTGGTGAAGAATTTCATTCATACTCATCTGATTGAGAAGCAACAGCTATAACTCAGCAGTGCTGTAGCGTATGAGATGTGTATATTTCACATCACTAGACAATGCCTCTTCTTCCTTCTCATCTTCACTCTTTCCATTTTATGCCCTGGGGTCTCTCCTTAATGTTTCCCATCATTAAAACAGTGAATGATCTGAGATGATTTTTTTATACTTATTGTATTTGTTATTTGTTGGCAGATGACTGTTGTAGTTATCTTTTTCATTTCTGTGAACAAAATACCTGACAAGAGGAGGAAAAATTTATTTGGGGGCTCAAAGTTTTAGAGGTCTAAGTCCATAGAAGACCAGCTCCATTGCTCTGGGCCAAAAATGAGGCAGAACATCATGGAGGAAGAGTGTGGCAGAGGAAAGCCACTCAAGACATGACTAGGAAGCAGAGAGAGACTCCCCTCAACAAGGACAAAATATACAACCCAAAGGCACAACCACAGGGACCCACCTCCTCCAGCCATACCTTACCTGCCTACAGTTACCACCTAGCTAATTTCTATCAGGGGATCAATGCAATGATTAGGTTAAGATTCTCATAACCCAATCATTTCATCTCTAAAATTTCTTGCATTGTCTTACACATGAAATTTGAGGGAACATTTAATATCTAAACCATAACAATGATTTAGTCTGTTTCTTCTGCTATATAACAAAATACCATTGCCTGGATTATTTTTAAACAGCATACATTTGTTGCTCAGTTATGGAGGCTGGGAAGTCCAATATTAAGGTCCTGGAAGGTTTGCTATCTGGTGAGAGCTGCTCTCTGCTTCCAGGATGGTGTCTTACATGCTGCATCCTGTGGAAGGGATGAATGCTGTGTTCTCACACGGTGGAATGTCAAAGGGGACAGAAGGATAAAAGAGCCTGGCTAGTTCCCTCCAGCCCTTTTACAAGGCACTAATCCCATCCATGAGAACAAAATCTTTGTGGCCTAATCACCTTCCAAAGTCCCCACCTTCTAATATTGTTGCATTGAGGGTTCGGTTTCAACATGAATTGTGGAGGGATCACAAACATTCAAACTATATCTGAAAAATTTGTTTTGGTGTTTTAAAAATTTTTATTTTCATGTAAATAATATTTATGTTGAGTATCTACTATGTGCCAGGTGCTGGAGATACTCTACTATGTGCCAGCTGCTGGAGTTACTCCAGGGAATGAATTAAAGCCCTTATAGGTACAGAGCTCTCAATTAGAGATCAGAGGAGGACATAAAGACAAATAAAAAAGTAAGATATCCTAGTATTTAAGACAGTAATAACTATAGGGATAAGTAAGGCTGATAAGGCCTAAGGAGGCCAGGGATTAGTACGAATATAACTGGCTGCATGTGGCATAGAAGTCTCTCTCCTCTAACATAGCAAGAGGGTTCGACAATCACTGAGGCAGAAATGTGGGTTAAGAAGGAGCAGAGTATAACCTAGGGCCCCTTGCAATACTGGAAGTTGAGCCTGATTATTTTATAGGATAACAGAGTGGAAAGAAGTAGAGTGTTCCAAACTGACCTCTGTTTTCCCAAGGAAGAGGGCTAGAAGCCAGAGCTACCAAGGCTCACAGTGGCCCATTGCTTGCACTGAATGATCTGGAGTTTCTGGTTCTATTGATTTCCCTGAGTTGGATTCCCTCAGCCTTTTTAGCTGCATGCATACAGGTAGAGTCTTCAAGACCCTCCTGCCCAAAACCTGGCAGAGCATCTCAGCTCCTTCTTATCTCCTTTTAAGTCGTGTTTTCATCAGTATCTGCCCATTATTTTCTAAAAATGTAATTGATATTTTCTGACAAGCTTACCACTATTGTAACCTATCATTTAACACACTCATTTTGGCAGTTGATGTCTCTAAGATATGAGATTATAGATGAGAATTTTTTTCTTCTTTTTAACTTACCTGATTTTGTACATTTTCTACCATTAACAAGTGCTACCTGTGAAAAGAAAAAAAATTCCATATATGAAAGTATAGTAGTAGATATTGAGATATCATTAAATATCACCAACTCTCTGTCATCATGATTCACTGTTTTAATTTTCTGCATTTTCTTTCAATTCTTATCATTATACATACGTATTGAAAAAGAGTTCCAGGGGTTAGAGGAATAATAAAAGCTAACAGTTTTAAGGGCCTATCATGAACTAAGTATGTATAAAGTACAGAAATCTCAATTTAATCCTTATAAAAACCTTGTAAGTCCCCATGATAAGGATGAAGAAACTGAGGTTCAAAGAGGTTGAATAACTTACCTAAAACCATACAGCGAGAGAGTATTGGAACTGAGATTTAAACATAGTAATCTGTGTTCTCATTACTCTGTGGTATGCCTGTATCATGACCCTGGCATGAAAGAATTTTGGTGTGGTAAAGACAACTTTGGGATTGATGGTCTCAGAACTAGTAATATTAAGACTCTTGTGCAAAGGGAATAAAAAACTATCAGTTGTTCCTAGACTGGCCAGAAAACTTATAGAGATATTGAAATAGGTTTGATTTGAATGCATGCAATCTTAGACACAGATTAATTGCTCCTGGGAAAATACTTGCTATAATTGGAGGGTGACAATAAAAAAAAGTCTTCCATGCTAGCTGAGGGAGACTCACTATACCTTCTTACAGAATCCCAAGTCTCTGTTTTAGCAAACACTTGTAATCATGCCTGTCTTTTACTACCATATTATTTGCATGAATACCTTTGTGTATTTATAGCATAGTGTTTTCCAAAATTATTGAATGAAAGAATTATATAATTGAAAGAGGTTTAGGAGGAAGAAACAAGCCCTGTCACACCTCCATGGGGACACCATTGGGAGCCACCAAGTGATGAAATAGTCATTGTGTTGGTGGATCTAGAAATAAGCATTGGCTGAGCGTGGTGATACCAGATGGGTATGAAAAGTGGTGACTGTGACAGCCATTGAGTCAGATGCAGCATCACATGGTCTTGTAGGCATCTGGCCTTGGAACATGAAACAGCATGTGTAAGAATGACAGGAAATTTTTAATATTTAATGGATCCTGTCAGGAGTGGGGGAGGAAAAAAATGGAATATTCAACATCTCAGTAGTTCTTGTGGGTGGAAAATGCAAAGGCTGTCATTTGATTAACTATGTATGGTCTTTACACCTCAATCATAAACTATTGTTTGTGATTTGGGGAATAAAATGTAACTCATTCTATTTACAGATTTGAACTATTTATAGTTAAAAATTCAACTTTTACTTTTTAAATAATTCTGATTTGTATTTAATAATAGCTTTGTTTACACCTTTTTCATCATGTATAGAGGTATGTATTAATCTATGTCTTATTTCTATCAGAGGGAAGTAGAGATTTTATATCTAACAGTGGCCTTTCAGGTCATCTAATGCAACTCTCATTTTGCAGATGCAGAAACTTAAATCTAGGGTATGCAGTGCACTCATGTATGTTTAGTATAAATTTGCATCAAGGCAAGAAGTAGAACCCATGACTCTATCTTTCAATCCAGTGTTCTTTTCATTCTCCTGTGCTTCCCCAACCACTGGAGAAATGCCCACAAGGAGGTGAATTTGTGTAATGAACAAGTGTGGTCTCTAATTTTATTTACACCCTCAATTTTCTAAAAAGGAAAGCAAAAACTATGAAGAAAAATTATGTCAATTAATTTTTCAGCTTTCATTTTAACACTGCATCTCACAATGTGCAAGAAAGGAAGGTGGGTGGAATATTATTGATTTAAAACTATATCAATCAAATACAGCATTATTACTGTGTGTGCTTTGCAAAGAAATTCATTGAAAAAATCCTTCTTGTTGAAATAGGACATTGGATTATGAAATTAATTATTATTTGTATAGATAAGGGAACAGCAAAATTATTATCTGTTTTAACTAACTGTTAAGCATAAAAGTACTTTTAGTATATATTTCATTAAAAAACAATTTATTGTTGAGCAAGGTGGTGCACATCTGTAATCCCAGCGGCTCAGGAGGCTGAGGCAGGAGGATTGTGAGTTCAAAGCCAGCCTCAGCAACTTAATGAGGCACTGAGCAACTCAGAGAGGTCCTGTCTCCACATAAATATTAAAAAGGGATGTGGAGGGATGTGGCTCAGTGGTTAAGCACCCCTGGGTTCAATGCTTAGCACACCCCTGCAAAAAGTATTACCATCTAATGTTACCTTGTAATTTTTAATATGTTTCCTTTTGCTTACAGATAAAATCCAAACACCTAGAATATCAACTGGTATATAGTAAGCATTCATAAATGTGTATGGAAAATTTGCTGAACATTTTTAAAGAAGTGATTACCGAATGCCTTAAGGAAGAATCTCTATCTTATGATGTTGTTTATGAAACTATGTGGCCACCCTGCTTTTCATTAGGATAAAATATTAACTTTTTTGGCTTGTTCACTTCAAGGATTTTATCTCTAAAACTTCCATTTGGAACACAAAAGAGTAGGGTATACGCATGATATTTCTTATCACGTAGAGTCTCATTTGTGCTGATACTACATAGTCTCAGTATATAAAGGGTTCAGTGTTTGGACTTCATGCAGCTCTGTGTGTGCATTTAAGTAAACATGTGAGAAAGACTTGCTATTTAAATAGCTAAGAAACCACATTTAAAATTAACTTTATCTCCAAACACTTGATTTCAAAAACCTAGTCATGAAACTCTGGCACTAGGGAAAAGAGAAATAGAGAGTAATTTATTTCCTTAACTAGATTTCATTAAATGTGACTGTTTACTTGCCTTTTCCATTTGTGATGGACTGACTTTTTAGTTATCGTTAATGGACTCATTTAAATTTTTCCCCCTATAGACCTTTAGCTGCAAATTTCTTTTTTATCTTGAATTTGCAGTAAAATATTCTCATTTTGTTAAGATAAAATGAGCGAAAAGGTACTTTATGAAAGGAGAAGTAAGGTCAACCTTTAAATGTGAGGCCAAAGAAACCAGAGAGTGGACCCAAGGAAAAAAATCACACACACGCACATAAGTAAATTACACGTCTTAAATTGGTCTGGTCTGTCTTCATATAAAACCATGCTTGTGATTACATACTTGTTAGTTGTTGTTGTGGTGCTTTATGATTTCTAAGCACTTTCATACTTTATTTCACTTGGTCTTTATACCAACTCTGTGAAAGTTGGGACAGGTATTATTACCTCCATTTTTTTCAATAAAGAAAGAGGCCTTATGAAGTTATTTAAAAACAAAAAATGCCCATGGTATGATTAGAAGAATTTGTGGGTAGTTGAATCAGGACCAGGCCAAGGTTCTAGGATTCCTTTCTTAAAACTCTGTCCACAAATTGGAGGGGTGATGATCCCTTAAAGATTAGGAACTCCTTTTCCACTCCTTTCTTTAAAGCATGGGCGACTCTTACATAAGAAAAATTCAGTTTTGAAACATGATTTGTGTTAGGAAAGAATGGATAGTTGTTCCTGTGTTTTCATTTTTCCTCATTTAACTGGGCCCTAGAAGAGGAAACATCTTTTTTATGAATAGTAACATTGGAAAAATCACCTGGTTATATACGTTTGTACAGCCTAAGTTAAACCAAAGATGACTTGATTGGAATTTATAGATGTTTATCATGTATGAGACTCATAGTGCCTGACAAGAAGGAACCTGTCAATGAGTTTTATGGGGTTGCCCCCCAAGATTACCTAGGCCCTGACATCATAAAAGCAAGAAATCTGCACAAGTGCCTCACAAATCAATGTCCCTACCACAGTCAACTTGTGTTCTCTATTAGCTACAAGTTTTGACCCATCAACAGGATATACAGTGTGTTGCATTTGCAGAGATAATGATGGATTTGTATTCATCTTCCTTCTCTCTTTTTACCCTATAATGATTGACTGGGCTTCATACAATGACCAACCAGACTAAGATCAGCATGGAGGTAACAAGATTATGCTCAGGGTTTTTATTTTCTCAGCATTATATTTGTTTTCATTTAAACACTTTGGTTACTTTTCACATTCTCAGTCTACTTGGGAGATAGAAGACTTTCCCTGGAAGGCTTCTACATTTACATGTCCTCCAATGGAATGAGCTCAAACTAATGGCCTGTCTTTGAATCCCAAATCAAACCCTAGGAGAAAAAATATTATTTGTCCAGTAAAGGTCACCATGCACCTCTGGTCCAGTTAATGAGAAAGGAACAGAGCTATGTCTTGATAATGGTAGTCAGAAATACTCCATTGGCCAGCAGGCTATCTCTGGGAAGATAGCTACCGCACTACTATGAAACAATAGTGACCGAAATTCACGTTTATATGACATTTTACAAGTTACAGAATGCTTTTGTATACCTTGTCATGTTAATTTAGTGATAAGGAGAAGGGGAGAATTTTTTCTCTGGGGGGGGGTTATAAAATAAATTCATAAATATCTCTAAATGAATATTGTCACACATATCTAAGAGGGTTCTCCCTACTGCATTTGTATTATGGGTTAATGAATGAATGGATGATGTTGATGATGATGATGATGATGATGATGTGTGTGTGTGTGTGTGTGTAGGGGGATAAAACAATAAAAGAAAAGAAAAGAAACTAGTATCTTCCCAGAAAGGGAGAGAGGACTACCAAATAAAGAAAAAGGAAAGAAAATGCAAAGGTAGTCACAAACTTAAAAGTTTAAATGGTCGAGGGTAAACAGTGCTAGGACTTGGGAAAACAGGGACGTTTTCTTTCACATACCAAATGTATTTGAGTTCTGAAGCTACACAAGAAAGGGATCCCACTGAGTGCATGACTTGGGAATTCTAAGACATGAAAAGAGCCAAGCTAAAGATGGTAGAATGGGGAAGAGAGGATGCAGGTGGACGCTCAAAGCTGAAGAGCAAACACAGGAAAACCCAGGGGAGAAAGACTAGAGGATCAGAGCTGAGGGCCCTGGAAGCCAGCAGGTGTCACTGATCAGGATGGAAGCCAAGCTGAGAGGTGGAGGAAAAGCCGCTCAGACATTTCCTGGGCTCAGAGCCCAGGAGACACTGTCCAAGCTAGTGGATCAGGTGGCTAACAGGGAGGAAATTCTCATTTGATGCCAATAGAAATAGGTTTGAAGTCCAAAAAAGCAAAGAATCCACTCTTACAAAGGATTGAAATAGCATTAAGCCCAAGATTGGAGCTGAAATAGAAAATTTCAAGGTTAGGCTCAAAAGGGAAGATCTGCAGACAGGGAGCAGGGGTGCCTACAGGGAATTCCTGGAAGAGGTACATCAGTGCTTAACCCTCTGTTAAAGCATCAGAATCTCAGAAGATTCTGTACTTGAGATGTGAGTCTAGTTTCTATTTCATCCTCTGAAGTTTACACACACAGTGGCTGGATATTCTGTACACAGCACTTAGGTGGACACAATGGCAGCTATACAACAGCACTGTCCAGGGCCACTAATCACAAGTGCCTACTTAAACCCAAATTTCCCTTTCTCTCCTTTTCCTTCTTCCCTCCTCCAATCCACCTTCTGTCCTCCACTACAATTATTATTGATTATTGTTTTATTAAGTGTATTATGATTATACATAAACAGGAATGAGTTTGATTGAATCGTTATATGCATGTATGAATATGGCATAATGAATCCTATTATTAGGTATAATTATAATGCACCAAGAAAAAATTAAAAATTAAAAAAAAATTAACCCCAAACTTTAATGAATTAAAGTTAAATAAAAACTTAAAGTCCAGTTCCTCAGTCACTTCAGCTACATTGCAAATGCTTATAGGTCACATGCAACCACCTATTGGACAGCACACACACAGAGCATTTCTATCGTTGCAGAAAAAAATCCAACTGGACAACACTGTTCTAGAGAAAAACCAAGGATCAGAGAGACTGTGAATTCAAGGTTTTTATCTGGAAGGGGAAAATTCCTCCTGCTGATTCCCAGAAGAAAAAAAGGAGGAATCTTGCAGGAAAAAGGAAGCTTCCATTTTGGAGTCACCAGGTTTTGTCACAATATCATGATCCCCTCAGTTTTCCTCTGTCTTCATTCCTCTCCTCCCCTTTTAAATATTCTCCTCTGCAGAAAGCAACGGGACAGACAAAATAAACAGAGCAGGAAACTGCAGTCCCATCAGCAGGGCTTCTTTGAGGAGGCAGACAGCATCATTTTTAGCGCCATTGTCTGTGGCAGACTCAAAACTCAGTGAGTTTTCGCAGACCTATTTCACAGCTCCTTAGAGATCACTGACACCACTTTTAAAAAAATCTTAGGTTCTCCCAATATGTGCTCCTGGTTTCATAAACGTTCCAGTTGACTATCCTGGTTATAATCATTTAGTTGACAGAACAACTGATCACTTCTTTTGGCCAGACTCAGTGTGTGTGGGGGGTGGGACACACAGCCATGGCCAGGATGGAGGACACTCGCATGTGCAAAATGCAGGCTATTCTGTGGTTAGAGAAACAGGGACGAGAATAATTGCCAGAAAAAAAAAAAATAATATTTCCACTGACAGTTGAGGGCAGTCAGTTTCCCAGGGAGAAGCACTGGTGGCAAAAGGCTTTACACAGGAGGCCTTTGTCATTTTATGGATGCTCATCTGTCAACTGTCAGCGTGTTTCAAAGAGCCTCTGGCCATAATGTTTTCCTCTGCACCTTTCCCATCATGGTGGCCCAAATCTCCCTGACGAACCATTCGTCTTCCTATTTGCCTAGTCTGGTCACTTACAATGAGCAGAAATGTAGTGGTGATTCTACAGCTGCAAAGAGGGAGGAAGAGGGGCGGGCAGCCCCAAGGGGAGGGCTGCGAGGAGGGGGAGGCTCCAAGAAAGGGCTCAGCATCTCTATGGAAGCACTTCTGCCCCGGGAGGAGTTTTTTTGTCTGTACCGTTGTTCCTTAGGAAAAAAAGACTAAGCCAAGTGTGGGGGTGGCAGGGCAGAAGCAGGAGCCCCCCAACAAGGCCCAGTAAATCATCACACCCACACGCCCACCCCTAGGGTCCTGAGTGCTCCGCCCAGGTGATGAGATCATTCTTGGAAGTTTCAGGTGGAAATGAAGTATAATTGTCTGAGACACGTGGTACACGAAAAGTGTTATAATGATGACGGATCCAAAGTCATAATTCTGTTTGTTTTGTGGCAGGGTAAATCTCATAAATATTTTTGGCAATTTGGAAACTAAAACAGTGGTTAACTGTGAACATTTTTAGTTTCAAATTCTGACTCTTTGACATGCTCCATGTGTATTCCCCAGCAAAATCTTTAGCTTTGGGGCTGGGATTGTGGCTCAGTGGTAGAGCACTTGCCTAGCATGTGTGAGGCACTGGGTTCGATTCTCAGCAACGCATATAAATAAATAAAAAGAAAGGTCCATTGACAACTAAAAAAAATATGTTTCTAAAAAATCTTTAGCTTTTTCTCTGTGAAATAGGAGTTGTAAAAATATCTGCCTTATTATTGTTTGAAAATAAATGAGATAATACAGTGAGAGTCTCTCACACTTTTGACTTGTCTAATCTGGGCTTCTTTACTAATTTCTCAGTTTCTATCATATTCCTACTCAGTCATTTCTCCTGGATTTGACTTTTCCAAACTCTCTTGTGTTTTAGTTCCAACCTCATCATGTATGGCAGGCTGGCCTCGCAGACAGTAACTCCTGGGACTGGCTCTGCAGCCCCTGCAAGCTCCAATGAACAAGTGTGGGACAGATAAATGAAAAGGTGAAACGCTTCTCACATTTCTTCATTATTTCTCTTGTCAATCATCTGTTTATGTCCTTTGCCCATTTCTTCAACAGGGTTTTCTTTTTTAAAAAAAAAAAATTATTTTTTAGTTGTAGTTGGACACAATACTTTTATTTTATTTATTTTTATGTGATGCTGAGTTTTCTTTTATATTGATTTCTGAGAAATTTTTAATGATAAATTTTAACAACAATGATAAATAAACTTATTAGAACTTTTTGATCTATTATTTTTTCTCCCATTTTCCCATTTTTCTTATATTTTAGGGTGTTTTGATGCAGAATTTCTAATTCTGAGCTGCATATGTCAATCTCTACCTTTGAAATTTCTTCTGTTTTATTTTCTAATGTCCTTCATCAGATCTGAAAAATATCTAATTTCTCTTTTTCTTTTTTTAAAAATAATAATATAAAACCAACTGGTATTAAATTTTGGCTTTGTAGTGTCTGAATTATTTTTGATATATGTAGAATATGCTACTGTGGTTTTGGGGAAGTCAAAAATCAGAACCTTGTTTTCCCATATCCCAGACCTTTGGGTTGTGGGTAAAAGGTTTTGGCTTGGGCCGTTGACCACTCCCATCCAGTGGAGTTAGTGAGACAAAACAGCAGAAATAGTTTCAAAATTGCTTCATTGCTTGTGGCTATAACACGGGTGTAGGATGTCAGCTGTGGTATTCAGGGTCAGAGGCTACAGCCAAGTAAGTTAGTTTTGTGACCAGACCATGACTAGCCAAGAGTTTGCCCTTGATTAAGCTGGAGAATAGCATCCCTCTGGGGTCTCAGACCCTTGAATGCACAGTTTGGCGAGTAGACAGAGCTTTTGTGTAAGGATATAAACATGTTCTCCTCTGGGTGATGATGGCACAGAGCAGGACACACTGCTTGGGGAGCAAGAGGTGAGCTTGCCCCTGATTTTGGCCCCTGGTTATCTCCTCATCCAAACACCTATGGACAGTGAATAACATAATAGGTTAAGATAGTTTGATGGATTTCTGATTAAATGAGTGATATACCTAAAATTCTAGCACATTTCTTTTCAGTTTCAGTTATCAGAAACAGTACCTATTATTGGCAACCAAGAGCTTAGGTTGCAGTAATATTGATCCAGCTGTATGCCCCCACCTCTCTCTATCTCTATCTATCTATCTCTATCTATCTATCTATATACATACACACACACATTTTATTACTCAAATGGAACTGTTAATTCCTCAATCTAAAAACATTTATTTTAGTATATCTTTTTCTCTTACAGTCCTGCAGTTCTGAAATCCCATCTTTATTCCAAACTATTTTTTTTAATACTCTAAGATATTCCTGTGGATATTGTTCTTGACTCATTTCTCTATATATTCTTGCTCTGGTTGGTTCTCCTCCCTCAGCCCACCTTTGGGAGACCCACCTAAGAAACCCACCGCTGAGACAGGAAGGATAGGAAGTACAAATGGATACAGACAAATGAATGCCTTGGAGAAAGGAAGGAAGGCAGTTCCAGCCTGATAGTCTCCTTTTGCTGTGAGAAATGGGAACCTTGGGCAAGAAGAGCTGGCTGACTTCTAAACACAAGCTGACCTTTGGGGAGAACCTTCAAAGCCGTGATGAGCTCTTTTCTTTGCACACAGATCCATTGAGCTCAGGATTGTGCCTTTCATTATAGTCCTGCAGAAATCTGTAGTTGCTTAAGCCACAAACAAGTAAAACTGTTAACTATGACAGAACCTGAGTGATCTATGTTGGTGTTTATATAAAACAAAATTTTAAATAGATGGGAAATGTCATGAAACTCCCTGCCAATGTGCTGTCATATTAACTTTCAGCAAACTTAATGGCCAAAGACCAGTCAGGACACAGCACACGTCATGTCACAGGCTGCATCTTCTTGGCTTTTTGGCTTGAATGCAAGTGAGCTGTGGTGGGAAAGTAGCTTCAACTTGCAGGAACTAACTTTGTTCTCAGTGAGCACATTGAAGTTTGTCCTCGTTTGAACTAGCATGAAGCTTAAGCGTTCCCCAGAGCTTGCAGGCAAGGCTTCACAAAGCCGTGTGTACAGAGTCACAATGCCTCTGGAGCATTGCTGCATCCTCTGTTGCCAGAGGCGCAAATGTTGATTTTCCCAATGCAAAAATAAATAAGAAAAAGAGAAAGACAAAAAAAATGCTACTACACCTTTACATCTAAACTGCTCAATGGTCTTGAGTATTTGACTAGTCCAGGCAGCAGAATAGAGCGTTTAAGAGCAAGGACACCAGAGACAATCTGTTTCAATTCTAACTCAGTAACTTCCCAGTTTTCCTGGGACTTGATTTTCTTGTTTGTAAAATAGTTGGATTTAAAGCTAGATCAAGCTCTTGGGACTGTGCCTTAAACATAAATGCTATATGAGTGCTAGCTGTTCCTCCAAGCATGACACAGGTAGGGCTGGGAGTTTGTTCATGCTACATCCTTTGATTCTCTGAATGAGAACCCACAGTAGTCAGCTCTGTGAGGTCTGTGCAGACTCCTGCCTGGTGAGTCTCTTAAAATCCCTTTCTGCGTGAAACACTGATGACAGGAAACCTTGATGGACTCTATTCTCCTCTTTAAACCACCATTGGCAGATCAGAATATGGAGTTTTCTTTTTTGTAAAGGACACAATTTTAGGATCACAAACTGGGTGTGTTCTTAATAGACTATTGACCTTGTCATCTAGCTTTGCCAGAAAGAGGAACTAACTTAAAGATCAATTCCACCAAAACCAAAGTCACTATTATTGGCACATTCCCTTCAGCTTCAATTTTCTAGTCCTTTGCAGCAACTCACTTCATTTAGAAAAGCAAGACAAAATTGTGTTGCTTATTTTGTGTGGAGGGCACAAGAAGTTACACAGGAATTCAGTGGAGATTATATATGACTTGAGTGCTTTACTAAGATTTTTAATGGTGAAGATGACAAAAATCAGTTTTTTCTTGAATTGTTCCATTAAAATTCTAACCACCTGCACTCTTTGCCAGAGGACATTGATGTTTTTGTTATTAATTTGGTGCATTTAGGTAGATTTAAAGAATTACTTCCTGAAAAGAATTTTGAAGGCGCCTGGGATCCCATCTTCAAAGGGAGATGAGATGGCCTCTATCCAAGACTGTTTAGCTTTTATTCACCTACCCCCAGATCAGCTGACTTTTCCAACTTACAGCTCTGTACTTCACTTGCCACATAAAATAACTGCCCTCCAAGGACTTGTTAGGAAATATATTCTTAAAATCTCTGCAAATCAACAGCTATTTAAGTCTCTTGAGTGCAAAAATATTGGTCCTGTTGATTTGGACTCCAGGATATCTCTCCAATCCACAGAACCTGCCATCTTTTCTCTCCATGTTTATTCCTATCCTACCCACCAGTCTCCACATCTCGATCAAAATTTTAAAATACAGATCTGATTAGGCCACACTCTTGTTTAAAAGCCTTCAGTACCTTCTGACTATTCTTAGGTTGAAGTGTGAAATTCTCTTTGTATTCCACAAGGAATGGCATAGTCTGGCTTCTGTGTTTCCTATTTTTATCTTTTTTTAAATTTTTTTTTAGTTGACAATGGATTTTTCACTTTATTTGTTTATTCATATGTGGTGCTGAGGATCAAACCCAGGGCCTCACCCATGTTAGGCAAGTGCTCTACCAGTGAGCCACAGCCCCATTCCCTGTTTTTATCTTAATAGTACTTTTCCTGCTCTCCAGCCACCAGTCATCCTGGGTTCCTCCCCCTCCACTCAAGTGGACCCCAAAACCTCTGCCATGGCGCCTTCATGTGTGCCTTTTGCCATGCTGACTTCATTCCTCCTCACCCCACTCCACTCCATTATCCTCTCTCTCCTCTTGATATCACAGCCACCATCCATGCCTACAAAAATCCTACTTCCCTTTTGTCTCAATTAATTGTCACTTTCTTGATATTTCCATTAGCCTACTTATAATAGTTAACTGTATTTTAATTTTTGAGATTATCTAATAAACATTTGTCATTCTTTTCCCCAAATAAAGACAGTCGCAAAGACTGAACTTAAGGACTCCATCTCCTGAGCTTAGCATTGTGCTCTGAACATAGTAAGTATTCAATAAATGTGAAGGAAGAAAATGATTGCCAAGGATGGGCAGTTCTTCCATTTCTCTGGGTATTCCAGAATCTATTCTTGAATAAAGTTAATTAATAAGAGATATTTATACCTGGAATATTAAATATAGCCTCTCACTACTCCAACCTACCATATAATTATTTTAACTTAAATATGCATTGGAATGATTTTACTAGCTTATAATGGAATATAGGATATAACCCTATGAAAAAAGTATTTGTCATAAAGTGAATTGCAAGATTATCCATTCTATAAGGACATGGGGAATAGGACTCTCCATAACAGTCATGGCTCTTTAAAGCCACAAGTTACTTTTTTATCTTATGAATACTACAAACAGCAAAGTTAATAGCATCTCCTTTACGCTGTCAAACTGGTGACCCACTTTTGGCAAATGTATAGAATTTCATACCATACTTTTTATTTTACCTAGTAAATTTATCACGGTCAACATCTTACTTTCTACTACTTTTTATTTTGTCTCTGTTTTCTCACCTCTTTTGAATTTGTGTTACCACATACATCTTCGTAGTCCACCTTAAATCCTTTCCATGCTGAGGTGGGGTTATAAACAAACAAATAAGAAATGTGTAATCTATACTTCTCAGAAACACTTTTGTGCATGTCCCTGGAGGTACCAGAACAATTGTGAAAATAAGGCCAAGGAGTTCTTTTCAGTTTCCTCTATAGCCACAGAGAACCGCTTAGGGCCCACTGAAACTGCTCCCTAGTTGGAGTCGGGTTGCTTCTTTAGTAATTCCATTCATAAATACACATTGGCTGTGTAGCAGAGCTCTTGAAATCTTGATAATCAAAAGCTTATTGTGTGTTTGTGAAGCTTGAAAGGGAAATTGAAGCTAATACCAAGGGAGAGTAGAATAAAGTTAAGATGTTTTCCTTCAAAAACAGCAGGAGGTCATCTAAAGTATAATGTGATGCACAACTTTTAACTTTACAAACCCTTTGACTTTTTCTTCTCTTTTTGTTTTGCATTTAGTAATAAGTTTACTCTGTCACCCATAATTACATAAGGGTTGTCCTGGTGCTTTATGATAGAATAGGCATGATTGGCATTGTGAATTTCTTATCTAAGATATGTTACAAAAAATTAAGAACTCAATATTTTTACACCTCTGCTACTTATTTATCTCCTCCCCTTCCCACACCCTGTGTGATTGTGAAATATAAACAGAATCACCATAGTGAAAAATGGCCAGTTAGAAAAGTAGAGAATAGGAAACTACATAGTCACTGGTTATAGCATCAGTGAAGTTCCTCTGGACAAGAATTGTAAAGAACATGCTTTGGTGAGCCTGTCTGGTTGCCTCCTCTCTGATCTCTTGGGAAGTTCTCCTTGAACCTTTGTCCTTGGTTATCCCTGGTTCTGCACCATGAGACTTTCTTCTGTCTCCATTCTCCTCCAAGGCCACATCTGAGGTCCGAATTGTACCAATGCTTTTCTTTGGGGTTTCACAGTTTTTATATCCTGTTTCCTGCTGGCACAGATTTTAGAGCCCAGGGATTACTTCAGGGGCTGGCCAGATTTCTGTAGACCAAATTTGTGGTTTCTTTGGCCATACAATCCCCTCAGAAACTTTATACGCTTTTGATCTGTTTGTGCCCAAGCTGTTCCATGTGTGGATAATCCTAGACGACAATTTAGTCTTGATACAGTTTTAAGTATAAAAGCTCCTAGCTCCTTGCAGTAACCTGAAGACCCCCTCCTTGAATTGAAATTTACCTCTTAACTGACTCAATTATTAGAAGAGGCTTGAAAACTATGTTGGACATAGTCTATCAGTAATTATTATTATTTTTTAAAATTTTTTATTGTTGGTTGTTCAAAACATTACAAATTTCTTGATATATCATATTTCACACTTTGATTCAAGTGGGTTATGAACTCCCATTTTTACCCCATATACAGATTGCAGAATTACATCAGTTACACATCCATTGATTTACATATTGCCATACTAGTGTCTGTTGTGTTCTGCTGCCTTTCCTATCCTCTACTATCCCCCCTCCCCTCCCCTCCCCTCATCTCTTCTCTCTCTGCCCCCTCTACTGTCATTCATTTCTCCCCCTTGTATTATTTTTCCCTTTCCCCTCACTTCTTCTTGTATGTACTTTTGTATAACCCTGAGGGTCTCCTTCCATTTCCATGCAATTTCCCTTCTCTCTCCCTTTCCCTCCCACCTCTCATCCCTGTTTAATGTTAATCTTCTTCTCATGCTTTTCGACCCTACTCTGTTCTTAGTTACTCTCCTTATATCAAAGAAGACATTTGGCATTTGTTTTTTAGGGATTGGCTAGCTTCACTTAGCATAATCTGCTCTAATGCCATCCATTTCCCTGCAAATTCTATGATTTTGTCATTTTTTAATGCAGAGTAATACTCCATTGTGTATAAATGCCACATTTTCTTTATCCATTCGTCTATTGAAGGGCATCTAGGTTGGTTCCACAGTCTTGCTATTGTGAATTGTGCTGCTATGAACATCGATGTAGCAGTGTCCCTGTAGCATGCTCTTTTTAGGTCTTTAGAGAATAGACTGAGAAGGGGAATAGCTGGGTCAAATGGTGGCTCCATTCCCAGCTTTCCAAGAAATCTCCATACTGCTTTCCAAATTGGCTGCACCAATTTGCAGTCCCACCAGCAATGTACAAGTGTACCCTTTTCCCCACATCCTCACCAGCACTTGTTGTTGTTTGACTTCATAATGGCTGCCAATCTTACTGGAGTGAGATGGTATCTTAGGGTGGTTTTGATTTGCATTTCTCTGACTGCTAGAGATGGTGAGCATTTTTTCATGTACTTGTTGATTGATTGTATGTCCTCCTCTGAGAAGTGTCTGTTCAGGTCCTTGGCCCATTTGTTGATTGGGTTATTTGTTATCTTATTGTCTAATTTTTGAGTTCTTTGTATACTCTGGATATTAGGGCTCTATCTGAAGTGTGAGGAGTAAAGATTTTTTCCCAGGATGTAGGCTCCCTATTTACCTCTCTTATTGTATCTTTTGCTGAGAAAAAACTTTTTAGTTTGAGTAAGTCCCATTTGTTGATTCTAGTTATTAACTTTTGTGCTATGGGTGTCCTATTGAGGAATTTGGAGCCAGACACCACAGTATGTAGATCGTAACCAACTTTTTCTTCTATCAGACGGCGTGTCTCTGATTTGATATCAAGCTCCTTGATCCATTTTGAATTAACTTTTGTGCATGGTGAGAGAAAGGGATTCAGTTTCATTTTGTTGCATATGGATTTCCAGTTTTCCCAGCACCATTTGTTGAAGATGCTATCCTCCCTCCATTGCATGCTTTTAGCCCCTTTATCAAATATAAGATAGTTGTAGTTTTGTGGATTGGTTTCTGTGTCCTCTATTCTGTACCATTGGTCCACCCGCCTGTTTTGGTACCAGTACCATGCTTTTTTTGTTACTATTGCTCTGTAGTATAGTTTGAAGTCTGGTATCTCTATACCACCTGATTCACACTTCCTGCTTAGCATTGTTTTTGCTATTCTGGGTCTTTTATTTTTCCATATGAATTTCATGATTGCTTTCTCTATTTCTACAAGAAATGCCGTTGGGATTTTGATTGGCATTGCATTAAACCTATAGAGAACTTTTGGTAATATCGCCATTTTGATGATGTTAGTTCTGCCTATCCATGAACAGGGTATATTTTTCCATCTTCTAAGATCTTCTTCTATTTCTCTCTTTAGGGTTCTGTAGTTTTCATTGTATAAGTCTTTCACCTCTTTTGTTAGGTTGATTCCCAAGTATTTTATTTTTTTTGAAGATATTGTGAATGGAGTGGTTGTCCTCATTTCCATTTCAGAGGATTTGTCGCTGGTCTATCAGTAATTAAATGGTCATTGATTCTTACCAATGAATTTATTTAAGATTAAAAATACAATACATTTAGAATTTTTCATTCCTGAAAGATCCTGAATTACTAGGTCCTCAATTATTTCTCGGCCACAAGCTAAGAAATGTTCATTTATACTTCTAATTGCTGATGAGCTAGTTCTGGCCTGAGTTTGTCTTTCTCCTTTGGGACTTTGCTAAAAGTGGCATGAAGTACCCAATGTACATTAACATGCTGAATTTTCTTGATCATTAAAATTCAGGCAGTACATGGTATGCTTTCCAAAGGTCTGCTGGAATATTTTTCAATATTTTACTAAATGCATAGTACACTTCCAAATTCATTAAGCCAATGACTGGTTTTGGGTCCTGCAGATACCAAATTAGGTTCAGCTGAGAGTGACAAAAAATTCCAAAATAATGATATCTTAAATAACACAGTGTATTTTTCTCATCTGTGTATAATATCTGAGAGTAAACAATCTAGAATAGCATGATAGTTCTGTTCCTTAAGTGCTTAGAGGCCTGGGTCCCTTCCAACCAATTGTTGTTTCCCCTAGGATATTGTCCCTGTCCTCATGGTCCAAGGCAAAGTACTTGCCATCAAATCCACAATCCAAGCCACTGCACTTTCAACAAAGTTCCACAAGGACAAGGAAGAAATAAAGATAAACCTCTTCTCTAAAGTGACATAAAACACCAGAATTAACTCATGTGGCTACACCCAGGAACAAATTAAATCTTTATTTAGGGTATTTATGTACTTAGCAAAAAACCAAATGTTTTGTTGTTGTAGAAAAAAAAATGAGTCTGGGCTTTGGGACACAATGGGAGTTGTTGCTCACAATTGATTGGATTCAAGGGTAGCAGGGATCAAATACAGAGAGACCTAAATGTAATGTTCTCAAGATGCACCCTTTGTCCTAATGGGCAGGAGCCCATGTAGACAGATGGTGTATAGAAATAATGAAGCAGTGGTATATGAGAATAAGAACTAGAGAATCCAAAGAGTGTGCTAATTGGATATGCCATCTTATGGCCCGAGGTCTTGGAGACTCAGTGGAAATCCTGATGAGATTCATCAAATTTTCCTCTGTTGGATCTATCATGTAGAAATAAAATATGCAGTTTTTAAAAGTTTATTAAGAAGCTCTGAACAGTGTGGGTAACAGTAGTGTTTCCTTTGGAGGAAAGTTGACTTTGGAAGAGAATGAAAGCTTTACGAAGACTAGAATGGAGTGGTAGATTGTTTTCTCTAAAAATAAAAAGTAAAGTTGAAGGGGAAACAAAATGTGCAGATCTGGTCAAAAGGTTAGAGTGATTGTGAGAATAAAGATCAGACAAAACTGGAATTCTTGCCAATCAGAGGACAACAGATATAACAGAAAGGAGACCAACTGGGAGAAGAGAATGTTAAAGAGCAAATTTGATGAAAATACTTATGTCTTCACACACACACACACACACACACACACACACACACACACACAGCTGTACTACTGTGGACAAGTATATACACAAATATTTAGAAGTAAATATTCTGAGTTAAACTGTATACATGATTTTTTTTTTTGGGGAGGGTACCGGGGATTGAACCCAGGGGCACTCAACCACTGAGCCACATCCCCAGAACTCATTTTTTTAAAATTTAAGATGGAAACAATATCTTTTTACTTTATTTATTTATTTTTGTGTGGTGCTGAGGATTGAACCCAGTGCCTCACATGTGCTACGTAAGCGCTCTAGAGATGGGCCACAACCCCAGCCCCTATATACATGATTTTATAGTTTTTATGGTTGGAAGTTTTATAATAGTGACAGATCATGTTATTAAAAAGATTTACTTTTTTTCAAAAGAAACTTGTCTGATAGAGGAGATATGATAGTAACTGAAATGATAATAAGAATGTGATCAAAATCCATAACTGAAATGATGGACATTTCTTACAAACCTCTCAAAAAGAATACAATACAAATAGAAGGATTGAAGAAATGGGGCATAGACATTGATAGACATAGATTATAGATCTATGACATAGACATAGATATAGATCAACGACTTCCAAATTTTCCAGACTTAAAGGAACATTTAAAAATATGGTAGCTGGTGTTGTGCACCTGTAATTTCAGAGGCTTGGGAGGCTGAGGCAGGAGGATTATAAGTTCAAAGCCAGCCTTAGCAACTTAGTGAAGCCCTCAGCAATTTAGCTAAACTTTTCTCTAAATAAAATACAAAAAAGACCTGGGGTTGTGGCTCAGTGTTTAAGTGCCCCAGGTTCGAATCCTTGGTACCAAAACAAAACAGTACTGATTTCAGGGCCTCACCCAAGACCTGCCAAACCATAGCCTAGTACCCAGGATTCAGGAAACTGTATTTATAATGTTAGAAACCACTCACCCTCTGATTTTTCATCCTGAAACTGGCATTTGGGAACTATAGCTACCACAGACACTCAATGAGATCAATGGAAGAACACTACCTTCTTAAAGCAGATCACAAAAGTAGCACAGAGATCAAGTCTAGAAGGGCTGGGGGTAGCATCCGGCCTCAAAACCCACCAGCTGCACGTTTCCTTTCCAGACTTACCTTGATGCAATGTCACCTCCTTGAATGTTGAAGAAGGAATGAGGGAAACGTGTACCTGGGTTTTTCTGCCTCCTTCCAATTTCCAGGCTTCTATCATTGACTGAATCTAAAGGAAGCCAAAGGTTCAAGAGCTTGTGATGTGCTCCATCCAGCTCAGGCTTTGGAGAAGAGATCAGGTAAAGAAAGAGTGGTCTGGAAAGGACACATGGAGATTTCAGAGGCACTGAAGGAGTAGGAACTAGCCAACCTAGCACCAATATTACAAACTTGAGTGATCATTCTTGATATCACAATCAAACTTGCCCCCTCACCCATTACAAAAAGTCTTCTTATAGAAGCTACATTGCCATTCACAAAGATGGAGCTGGTCTGGCTAAAGGAAAGAAGAACATGCTATTAAAAGAAAGTGAAAGGGTTGGGGATGTAGCTCAGTGGTAGAACACTTGACGAGCATGCATGAAGGGTTCCATCCCTAGTAGCACCAAGAAAGGGGGGCCAGGAGGTATGATGAGACAGGAAACAGGCACAGGGGCTACTACAAACACTTTCACTTGAAATGCAGCTCTCACTCACTCTCTCAATGGCCTCTCAACCAGTCAGTGCTATTTTGGTTAACAGATCACACTCAGAATACTCTGAGAAGGATAAGATGAACCTTTATCTTACAGAATAAATGATGATCAGAACAGATAGAGGGAGAGGGTACAGAAAACTAGATTAGGCCCATTTATTAATCTGAGGTTCAACCTTTCTTTTGACACACAAGCATTAATCTTGAGCAGAAAGGAACAGAAAGAGTTTATTTCACTTTTATTTGCTGGTATTTCCTTAAAGCCAGGCCCACCGCTGTCTTGTTGAGACAAAATGGGTTTGGTAAAATAACCAGGGAGTCAGTTCTAGCTCTGAAAAAAAGTGTTTGGGTAGAGTGAGAATTATAATATCTGAAGGTTGGACATAAGGGGTTTCATGAACATAAACCAAGTGCCAAGGATTAGAGCAGTCACGTCATCTTCTCTGGCTTTCAGCAGAAGCAGTCACTGTGAGTATAGAGGTCCTGAACTAAATGTCCTCAGTTTTTCAGACAGTACGACAGGCAGAATTTGATGATGACATGGGACAAACGTCAGAGAATATCAAAAGACATTTCTTCGAGAACATTTCTTACAAAGAATTAGCACATGCTGTCTTTTCAAATTTAGTAGTCTTATCTTTATGTGTACTTACCATAATTCTAGATTCATAGAAAGAAATTAATAAGTCCTTTGTCTTTGTTGTTTATTTGATTGAAATTTACCAATGTATAAACACAATGCTGTGTTGATATTTATTCACCAAATATGTATCACTTCCTACTATATGGCTAGCACTGTGCCTGGCTAGGTACTAAAGATAAAATAAAGAAAAGATGACATTATCATTGCTCCTCTCTGGGGGCTACATTCTAAGGAGTGAATAGGGTAATAATCAAATAGTCATTGTTAGGATTAGAATCTGAAATGTCCCCCAAAGGCACATGTGTTGAAAGCTTGTCCCCAAGGCAATGATGTTCAGAGGTAGGATTTTGAGGAAGTGATCCAATCATTAGGATTAATTCATTAATGGATTCATAGCAAAATGGACTATGGGGAGGTTATAGAAACTGTAAGAGGTGGGGCTTAGTTGGATAAAGTAGGTCACTGGGGGCATGCCCTGGAAGGATAACTGTCTCCAGCCCCTTCTTTGTTCTCTTTCTTTCTTTGCTTTGTGGCTGTCATGAGGTAGGCAGTTTTTCTCTGACACACTCTTCTGCCATGATATTCTGCCTTGCCTCAGGCCCAAAGCAATGGAGCCAGCCAGCCATGAACTGAAATCTTTAAATCCATGAGTCAACATAAATCTTTCCTCCTCTAAGTTATTTTTCTCAGGTATTTTATCACAGCAACAAAAAGCTGACCAACACAGTCATGCAGATTAATATGTAATTACAAATTGTGACACAGCCATGAAAAAAAAGTGAATTAGAAGCTTTCAGTTCCCTTTTCACTGCTGTGACTAAAAGCACAATTTTAGAGGAGAAAAAGTTTATTTGGTGCTCACGTTTCAGAGGTTTTTCTGTAGAGGACCAACTCCATTGCTCTGGGCCGGAGGTGAGGCAGAATATCAAGTTGGGAGAGTGTGGAAAAGATCATTTTTCACATACCAGGAACAAAATGTATACCCCCAAAGGTGGCCCCCAGTGACCTACCTGCTCCAGCCACACCACCTTACCTGCTTAGAGCTACCACTCAGTTAATCCCTATAGCGGATTTCTTGTATTATCTTACAGATGAGTTTTGGGGGGACACCTTATATTTGAGCCACAACAGTGATTTTTAACAGGAGGCCCATAATTTAGTAAGGGATCAGGAATATCTTCTCTAGGAAAGTTATATTTGAATCAAGATGTGAAGGGTAAGTAAGAACTCCTTGAGAGAAGTATGTTTCAGATCTTTAAAAATTCAGAAAGAATAAAGTTCCTGAGGTACAAAGAAACACGGTATATTCCAAGAGGGCTGTATGATGGTATCCAAGGGATCAAGGAGGAGCAGGAGAGAGGTGAGGCCACAAGTGGTCACCAATGAGATCATGCAGAGCCTTCTGGGTCTCACTTAAAATCATTTATTCAAAGAACAATGGAAATCATAGCCAGAAAGGATCACGCTTGGAGCTGTTTTATAACATCATCAATTTGGGGATTGGACAAAGGAGAGCAGAAGAGAATGCTATCCAGGAAAGAAATGATGTTAGTTTGGAGTAGAGTGGGGATGGCTGAAGCTGGAGCAAGGGAAAGGAGCTGAGAAATGTCAGAGGCCTAAACTGATGGTAGTGGGCAACGTATCAGGTGTATGTGTTTGCATGTGTGGGGGACAGTAGAGATGGAGCTCTCAAGAGCAATAGCTTGTCCCCTGCTTTTGTAGATGAAGGGTAGTGCCATTAATTTTTTCGAGATACTATTGGGAGAGGGCCAGAGTTAGAGGAAAATCATGAGTTATGTATGTTTGGGTCTGTTGATTCTGAGGCACCTTAGAAACGTCCAGATGGAGATGCTGAGGAGGCATTTGGCTCAGTGGAAAGGCCTGGCATGGAGTGGAAGAACGGTACTGGCTTCCCCAAACCCACTTACAACTCTTCTATCTTTTGCCAGCTTCTACCTTCAGTCTCTTCTGAATATAGCAATAGTCATGGGACAAAGATCTGGCCTGTGTGACCAAGGTTTGAGTTTGTTAAGCCATTGTTAGAAATCTTTTTTTTTTTTTCCTGAGACAGGGTCTATCTCACTTCTGCCTTATTCTGTCTCCTTGAGTATGAATGAGGTTCCTGGAGCTTCAGCAGACATATTGGTGCTGGGGGAGAACAGGCAAGAGAATCACAGACACTTCAACCATGATGTCATGGAACAGGCGAAACATACCTGCGAAAGCTATTCCAGACTTTATGAAAGTAAAGCAAAAATATATATGTCTTTCAGCAACTCTGTTTCCTATTAGTTACAGAAAAAGGTCATTTCTAACTAACATAGGTACAGTTATAAATTTGACAATCTGAACCATATGGATGATAACTTGGAGACAGCGGCCAGAGGAAGGCCCAGCACAGATCTTGAAGAACAGCGAGAGCAAAGAAAAATAAGTAAAGAAAGATAATCAAAAACAAGAGACTGAGAAAAGAAATAAGGGAGGTAAGAAAATCAGGAGAGTGTGTCAAACGGGGATAGTGGTGGAAAACAGTGCTAAGAAAAGAAACTAATGAATGGTGTTGAGATGCTGCTATGAGCTAAAAATTATCCACTGTGTTCAGTGACAGGAAAGTCACCAGTGACTATGGTGAGAGCTATCTCAGTGGAATTATTAGAGTGGGTTACATAGAAAAGATAGGCTGAGAGAAGGAAACAAAACCTACAAGTTACTCTTTTGAGGGATGCAGAAAAAGAAGATGAGAGAGTAGCAAAGGGAAGGTGAGTGGAGAGGTTTTAGTTTGTTTTACAAATGAGACACTGGTCGAGCTTAAATGTGCAGGGGGGTGATCATCCAGAACAGATAAACAAGACAGAAAGAGGTCATTGACAGCATGAGATTCCCAAGGTGAGAGAAACTGGGTATCACAGCTCAGGGAGAGGAATTGATTTTTAATGTAGAAAAAAGGAATCAGGGAGTAGGAGGACGGGAGGAGTTGGTGACATTGGCCAAACTGTGATGTTATATTTGCTTACATGAATATATAACAACAAAAAATCCCACCATTCTGTACAGCTGTGATGCACCAATAAAAAATGTGGAAAGCAAAAAATATGAGACTCTGTGAGAAACAGATGAAATCTGACCAATAAGACACCCTAAATACAGCCAGCTTCTTTAGGAGGTGGGCGCTATTACTTATTGGAAATATTGAGTATATAATTTACTGTATGAAACCAGGGACCTCTGTAACAAGGAAGAGAACTTCTGCGGTGATTTCAGGATATGCAGGACGAAGACAGCCAACCTGCTCTGCCGCTGCCCCAGGATGGATGTGGCACACCCCAGGCTCTCGCCTTCAAGCTTTCTGCTGTGGAATATCCTACTCTGCCACGGAGTAGCCAGTCTCACCTTGCACTGGGAATCCAGCCCTCGGTCTGCACTTGGTGAGTGGGATGGTCAGTTTTGTGTGTCAGTTTAGACAGGCAACGTCTGAGTATTTGACCACACACCAGTCTAGGTGTTTCTGTGAAGATGTTTTATAAACATAATTATAGTCTGTATTCAGGAGACTCTGTGTAAGGGAGATGTTCTTAGATAATCTAAGCAGACTTGATTCAATCAGTTGAAAGGCCTTAAGAGCTGAGCTGAGGCATCCGGGGATAAAGAAATTCTGTTTCTGGGCAGCAGCTCCAATCACCAGGCTACCCTTTCTGACAAGCTGACCTGTGGATTTTGGAATTTCCTATATCCAGCCTCTACAATGGTGGGAGCCAATTCCTTAAAATAATATAATACAATATAAACACACACACACACATATACATACACACATATACACACACACATACACACAGATATATATATAGTTGTTTTTAGATATACATGACAGTAGGTTATATGATATATTATACATATATGGAGTGCAACTTATTCCAATTAGCATTCCATTCTTGTGGTTGTACATGATGTGGAGTTACACTGGTTGTGTATTTCATATATGAACACAGAAAAGTTATGCCCAATTCATTCTGCTGTTTTTCCCATTCTCATTCCCTCTCCCTTCCCTTCATTCCCCTTTGTCTAATCCAATGAACTTCTATACTTAGCTTCCTTGCCCTCTCTTGTTGTGGATTAGCATTCACATATCAGAGAGAATATTCAACCTTTGTTTTTTTGGAACTGGCTTATTTCACTTAGCATGATATTCTCCAGTTCCATCCATTCACCAGCAAATGCCATAATTTCATTCTTCTTTATGGCTGAGTAATATTTCATTGTGTATATATTGCCACATTTTCTTTATCTATTCATCAGTTGAAGGGCACCTAGCTTAGCTATTGTGAATTGAACTGCTGTAAATATTGATGTGGCTGCATCACTGTAGTATGGTGATTTTAAATCCTTTGGGTATAAACCAAGGAGTGGGATAACTGGGTCAAATGGTGGTTCCATTCCAAGTTTTCTAAGGAATAGCACACATATGTACTTATCTCCTTATAACATATTATATAGACTTTTTAATTTATAGGTTATATATATAACAAATATGTATAATTCCATATAGATATAGATCTTCCTGTTTCTTTCTCTGTTTCTGGTTGAATACAACCAGAATTAGCATATCACAGTATAGGATCTACCCTCCAGTGTTAGAGCAAGCTGATATGTCAAAAAAATACCAATTGTGTGCCTGTCCCTCAATGGCAAAAAGACAAGATGATCATGTAAAACACTAAATAAACACCTGTGTCTAGTACGAAAATTAGATTAAAAATACCAGAACTACTGAGCGCTCATGTGCTGGGCTCCTTTTCCTCTAGTAGTTGCACTTATAGTGTCAGAAGATCTGTAAAAGCAGATGTGTAAATAGGGGCAGGTGAGTGGTCATCTGCTCCGGGATAAGAACTTGAGCATTCTTCTTGCCCTATGGCCTCTTCCTTCTCAGGAGAGGCTGAAGTACTTAAAACCTTGCTAAAACCTCTGCCCCCCAAAATGTCATGACTTTTTACCTCCCTGATCTCCCCTTTGTAGACATACTTGTATCTTTCCTGATACATTCAACCCAGTTGCCTGAGAGCATCAAGGCCTGGGCAACTTTTTACTTCTTTCCCCGGCCCTTGCATATCTGTTCCGATTTCCCTCTGAGGCAGTGTAAACCAACTTGATGAAGACGATGATTTCCCCCTATTTCTTCAAAGCCTGCCAAAACATTTTTTGAGAAATCAGTACTGTGGTCCTAGACAGGCAGAGTTGTGAGTAATTGAGGAATATGCTTCCATGGTCCGAATGTGACTCTTAGACTGGCCTATTATTAATCTTATGGGTAGTAATTAGACTCTGTCATACAATCCCTACAACTTTTACTTTTGAGTTTTCAGAATCAGAGTGAATTTTCAGAATCAGAGTGTTTACAACAGGCTGATATCTTTCCATTCAATTTGCATATGATTAATTTCTACAGTTTTTATAAAAATGGTGGGCACTTGGAGAAAAAACTTATTAGCCCCATACTAGGGATGGGAAATAAAGACAAAACTTAGGCAGGTTGCCCAAGGTCATGTCCTAGTAAGATATGCAGCCCAGGGATGGGTCCGGCCTGTCTGACCTTACACTTTGTGCCTTCCATCACATATCAATCTCTCCTTCTTTAACAATTTGGTAAATTCACAGTGAGGTAACTTTGAATCAACAAACTCTTTTTGAACAACAAAAATATATTTCCTCTTGGAGTCCTCTCTAGTATAATACATCCATGTATCCAAACATGTCGAACCATGTTTTCATTCCTGAACTCTTAAATCTATTTTGTTCTTTATCTGGTCCAAATATATCAGATCTTTCTAATTTCTACCCCTGGTTCCTTATGCACTAGGCCCTACATTCGAAAGATAGTATATGATACTTTGAATTTCAAATCATTCATCAGGATGATAAGTACTTTCAATGTAGGGAAAAGAATTACAATTTTGGTCATTATTTTTCATAGTTGATGTTTCACTTTAAAAATCACTTAACCATTATAAAACACTTATTCTATTTATGATTTTTACATACATATTATACATGATTTTTATATGATCTTGCAATATCTTTAGGAGTTCAGTAGGACTGATCTTATTATTTCCATTTTGCAGGCCAAGAAATTGAAATTTAAGTAATTTACAATTTTCTGGCAAAATACATTAAGTATATGAAAATTATCCCACTAAGGTTCATTCCCTGAATTCATAGAATTGAATATATGCAAGTTTAATGCAGAAATAAAGCCATTCAATACACTCAGATGAAGTGGACAACAACCAGTTGAAATGAGTGTAAATAGTCTCTGAGAGCAAAATATTAACTCTCCAATTAGAACAATCTGAATTTGATTGAACTAGATTACACAGCCTCAAGTTTTTCATACTTAGACTATATCATTTGGCCTAAAATCTTAGATGATTCTGCACACTTTTGTGAAAGTATGTGTGGGGAGAGAATTAAATTTAGTATGCATAGATTTTTTTTTTCAAAAAGTAGTGAGAAAATGTCATCAGGTAAAGGAATATTTAGAAATTCTCAGTTTCATTTCGTTCTTCATTTTCCTTACATAACTAACCCCCAGTGCTGTGAACTCTGTGCACACACAAACCTACACACACACACACACACACACACACACAGACATACTCCATAAATAACACAACTATGGTACGGCACTGAAGGATAGTAGGAAAGCTCATTGGCTTCTTGGGTGTACTCTCCATAGAGTTGCTTTGTTGTTGTTGTTTCTGAGGAAAAGACATTTCTATTTTCCTCAGTCCAACTTACTGAAGGTATTAATTTAAAAATATCATTAAGGACACCGAGTGTCTAGAAGAATTATGTGCAACCACTAAACACAAAGCATTCAGAGTTTGCTGAAGACCTTTGAAGCAATGCAATGCTTATGCAGAGACTCAGGGCCTGTGGCATGTTTCTAGACTATTTTAGGTGTAGATAGGAGCATGTTTCTGTGCTGGAGTCTCTGTATGCCTGTGTACACCCCGCTTTCTTAACATCTGTGTGGATAACATTATTTGGAGTATGAAGATAGTTGTTGTGACCTACTTTATGAAGCTACTTCTATAATAAGTGTTAGGGTCTTTTGATTTTGGAAAATTAAAAAAAAATGGAAAGAGAAAAAAGTAGAAGAAGAAGAAACAAGAAAGAAAAGAAGAGAGTAAGGAATGGGAAGTCACCACCTCTTCAGTTTGATCCGGATATTCAACCTTCAAAAAAAAAAAAGAGTTCAAACCCCAAACCCAACAACCAAGAAAAACTCCAACAAGACAATAGATATTTTAAGCTGAAAGTGTTCCAGATCCCTCTGACAAAGAGCCTCCCGAGGATTACAATGCAGTCAATGTTGCTTTAATTAAATTTAATGCTGTGTGAAATGCACTCCAAGAAACTTTGATGAATGACTGGGGCAATTCACGGAGCTCACTAAAGGGCATCCAGCCCTTGCCGGGGTGTCAAGCCACGATGAATTGGTTAGTACAGGCATGTTTATAGACTGCCTCGGGAACCTTGTATCTGTGTGGTAATGTCAGAGATAATGTTATGATTCGCTGGACCTGAGGGGGCTTTGATGACACGGTTAATGAGATGTCCCAGAGAGCGTCCCAGCAGGTTGTGCTCAGACCTCCCACATCAAACGAGGCGGCCCTGCCCCTCCAGATCCGCTGCCCTCCAAATCCCTCCACTGGGCCTTTCTTTCCTCAGGGTCTTTCCCCTCTATTCTTTCTTCTTCTTCTTTTTTCTTTTTTTTAACTTCTTGGTCCACATTCACTTTGTCTGGCTGTTGAGATTCAAAAGTTGTTAGTTTTTAATTTGGCTTCTTGTTGACCTGACAGTGAACAAAAGGTTTTCTGGGATTGTGTAGAAACTGGAGGGGGAAAAAAAGATTCTGGGGAAAAGGTAAAGGAAAAAAACAAAAAAAAAAAAAAAAAAACGGACTCATGGCTGAGAAACAAAACCACCCTACTTTAAAAAAAAAATGCTTTCTTCTGGACTTTGATGGTAAATTGTTGTCATATCGCTGCAGGCTCTCTCTGATGTGATGGAGGAACAGGAATTTCATTTGCTTTGGTCATATTTTAAGAAAAAATTGGAAAGTCAGTTAATAGAAATTAAAGATTATTCAAAGTAAGCACATAAGCAACCAAGTCACTTATGAGTGACATGGTTGTGTTTTTAACGGTTTTTCTCCTCATTAGAATTGTGTGGGTAGAAAAAAATAATCCTGCTGGGAATTGAAGAAAGTAATGGTAGAATGGTAGCTGGTAAATAAACATGCTTGGAATATATCTATCTCTGCAAAAGGTCCCCAGACGGGAAATGAACAGACAGTATTACCTCATTAAAGAGGATATGCATAGAGGGGAACCAGAACAATATCAAATAACCTTTCCTGAGAAAGAAAATGGCTTTGTTTATTTTATACTTTAAAGACATTCTAAAAGATTTGCCTATCTAAATGTAGCCAAATATTTCCTCCTAGGGGAGAAAGCAGACTTTATAATTAACACTTTTATTATTTTTTTTCATAAGAAAAATAGGAAAACAGGACTCTTATCTTTAAATTTCTTAATTATACTTGTTACCATCATTTTTCTTGTTTCTAAAGAAATCCCTTGAATATTTATAGGAAAAAGCACAAAATATTTCCTTTTTTATTACTCTTATTTTAGAACTAAATACTATTGAAATATTCTTTGTTGCTGAAAGGTAATTGAACTATCAAGGTAGAAAGATTTTTGTGGTAAATGACATTTATTTTAGATGATACTTGCTTTTGCCTAATAGCTCTATAATGAAGTTGAAATTAAATCACAGGCACAAAAACTGCTACACATGGTTTGGTTGGTTGTTTCCTAAAGAGAACAGAAGAGAAGCAAGAGCTAATCTATTTTAAAATAAGTCTAGCTCCAAGATGGTGTGACGAAATAATCTTTGTCCTCATTAAGGATCAATTAGTGCTTCTGCTAACTGGACTCCCTCCCAAACCATAAAAGAGAATCTGAGACAGATGGATGACAGAGAAACTTATTCCTTGGTTGTAAGTTGGAAAGAGTATGTTTTTAGTTGAAGTATGACTTGATAAAACAACACAGTAGCTAAAGAAAATGATTTCAAAATTTTAATTTGTTCCTTATAAGGGAGAGGAAAAATTCAATTTTTTCATTGTCTCAGATGTGGAACACTTATAAAAATTTAAATATAGTAAATAATATGAAATATATGTAATATAATTACATAATAATATATTTTTAATTATATGTTACATAACTATATGTAATATATCATGCAATATCCAATTATAACACATTATGTAATATATAATTGTATAATTATAAATAACAATTATAATATTCTTACTAATGAATATTAATCAATATAATAACATACAAGTCCTAGATTATATTTATAATCTATCTTAATGTACTTGTGTCAGTTTCGTTGAAATATTTGCAGATTTGGAAAGTTGGGACTTAATGTGTTTTAAGTGATCAAAAGTGGGTCGTACTTAATAAAGGAGCTAGAGGTACATGATGGCAGCTTAGTAGAAGATCTCTGTGAAGTGCATGTGCTTTTGATAGGTCTCTGCCAGGGTCCAAATCACTGTGTGCTAATACTCAAGACAGATCAGACAGGACTCTCTGTCAAAAGAGACAGATCACCGAATCTTGTTTAGGTAAACTTTTAAGAAAGGAAATATAGCTGGGTTAGGTGGTGCATGCCTGTAATCCTAGTGGCTTGGGAGGCTGAGGCAGGAGGATCGTGAGTTCAAAGCCAGCTTTAGCAAAAGTGAGGTGCTAAGCAACTCAGTGAGATCTTGTCTCTAAATAAAATAAAAAAGAGGACTGTGGCTCAGTGGTTGAGTGCCCCTTAGTTCAATCCCCAGTACCAAAAAAAAAAAAAGAAAGAAAAGAAAAGAAAGGAAATATATTGTTTTATGTTCGTAATAGTGTAGGGAGAGATGTGCCTTCAGTATGCACACAGTATCCTCAGAACCAGCTTTCTATCTGTTCTCTTCTATAGATTTCAATTCAGCTCCTCATGATGACAGATAGCGACAGTTCCTTGAACCTCATAATCTTTCCAGTTCAATTTGAGTAGATCATACAGACTTGAGAATTCATTCTCACTTCAGAGGCTGAACTCACTGCCATCACCAAAAAATTCAGCACATGCATTGACTCAGGGCTGGATCATGTGCACCCCCCCACACTCGGAGAGTGCATACCCAAGTAAATTTTACAATCTGTTGTTGGAATATGAGGAGCTGTGTGATGAAAATGCAAACAAAAATGCCCTCCAACTTTCTATAGCTCACCATTCCTATAGTAGATAGTCCCTTTCTACAATTTGAGAAATGTACTGATATAGGTTTGGGCTGGTAGTACTAAAATGTAAGAAGGAAGTCTCTCCTTGAAATGTATCTACTCCTTGAAATGCATCTAGGAAAGAGCAAAAATTGTCTAAGATGTGTAATACCTGAGTAAATTCATGCAAGCCATTCTTCTAGTTATAAAGGGTAGTGTCAAATGTGGGTGCTTTGTCACACTCCATATCTGATGGTTGCTATGATAAGAAAATTCAATTCAGCTCATCAGCCTCCTGACAGACTTCTTGCGTTTTCTTTGGACCTTTAGGTGTTTAAAGCCATAAAGAAGAAACTTTGGAAGGCACAGACTTACATCATCTTTATATTTTTTTTCAAAGATCAGCACCATTAAACTTTAGTAAAAATAAATACTTTTTCAAAAATAGATAATTTGATATTCTCAAAACTAGATATTTTGTTTTCAAAAGTGTCATCATCTCTTGACTGTCTTAAGTTGGTGTGAAAAGCTCCTCAGAAATGGTGTTGTTTCGTGTGGATGTGGAGCCAAGCCTTCCAGGTAGAGGGAGCAGCATGTGCAAAGGTACAAAGATCTGAGTTCTGCATGGCTGTTGAATGATAGGGATATAGGGAGCTGTGATAGAGGACGGTGTGGTTGGTGAAAAAAGTTAGATAGATAGACAAGAGAGATTGTGGTCTTGCTTACTATCCAAAAGTAGTTAGTGTTTTTATGCAGCTTTAAAATTTGAACCACTGAAGAAATTTGAAGAAAGAAAAAAAAAGGTTTTTATAGCTTTTATCACTACTGTGATAAAAAATCCTGACAAAATAATTTTAGAGAAGGAAAAGCTTGGGTGCTCACAGTTTCAGAGGACTCAATCCATAGATGGCCTGCTCCATTGCTCTGGACCTGAGAGGAGGTGGAACATCATAGTGGAAGGGTGTGGTCCACCTCCTCCAGCCACTCCCTACCTGCCTACAGTTACCACTCCACCCCCTTAATCTCTATCAGTGGATTAATGCACTGATTACATTAAGACTGTCATAACTCAATCATTATCTCTGTATGTTGTAATATTTTCTTGCATGTGAGCTTTTGGAAGACACCTCATACCTGCACTATAACAGCACATGTTGTTAAAAGAGTGGAACAGGAAGAAAGAAGAGCATAGGCAGAGGACCAGTGAAGAAGCCTTTGTCATGATTCAATGATGAAGAACTGACCTCATTATGGAGAGGCGAGGGATGGGGAAAGATCATGGATACAGAATGTTCTGAAGTTCCAAAAGATTGCTAACATAATGGCATTTTTTTTGTAGTTGTAGATGGACAGAATGCCCCTATTTTATGTTTATTTTTATATGGTGCCAAAGATCGAACCTAGTGCCTCACACAGGCTAGGCAAGTGATCTGCCACTGAGCTACAGCCCCAGCCCCCAGTGGCATTGTTTTGATCAAACAAATGGACCCATAACATAGTTGCTTTGTCTAAGGAACATCCCATCCTCCTACCTCTCTCCCACCTCACCAGGCACAATTTACAATCCACTGTGAAACTGTCATGCTTAGGTAACTGATGTGGGCCTGGCAGAGCACAGAGGGTTGGGTTTCCTGATTAAGGCAGCCTCCTAGATAAAGGTGCTCTCAAGAGGAGGGAACACAGGAGGGTGAAGAGGCATGCTCAGCTCTTCCTGCTGGAATTCCTTCTACTTTGCCGGACTTTTCTTTGTTAAATCTTCCTACCAAGATTTTATAATGGAAACTGCTTTAGGCCCAATTAGGAAAATGAATTTATCAATGAAATGAAGTTATCAGTGAAAAGCTAATGATCTCAAAACTAAAGAACTAATACTAACAATAGAAGTTAACCTTAACAGCCATTCTTTTAGAACTCTGCTATTCTAAATGTCCAAAAGTCGATTTTTATTTTCACATAATTAGTTGCCTATTTTCAAAATGTGGTTTAATTTTTTTTAAGAGCTAGATTCTAATAAAAGTAATTACCATGGTATGTATGAGTATGTATACACACACACATATATATATATATACATCATATATTACACATATCTATGACATATATTACACATATCTATGACATATATTACACATATCTATGACATATATTATGTTAACATGTACTTATTTAATATATATTTAATATAAAGTATCTATATATCTATTTCTATTTTATTCACCAAATCAAACAGCCATCAAAAGCTTACCCAGTGCCTCCCATAAGCTAGAGATGTGGCAGTGGACATAGCAAACTGAATCTCTTCTCTCATGGAGTTTACATTCTAGTGAACTGAAAGCAAATCATTTCTCGACTCTGCCTTAAGCAAAAGGTCTGTTAGAAAAGTCAATCCCATTATCCACTCTACCAGTCAAACCTGGCAGTGCCTGATTCAGTGTTGTAAGTTACGGCAACATGATAGGGATCACAAGGGCCTGAAGAATTGGGCAGTGACACCAGAGAGATGGAGTCATTTGGCCTTTATGTTTCTCATCAGCATTGCTTTGCACTTTGGATCAAATCTTGACATGAATTGTCGGCCTCTCTTCAACATCAAAAAGGTAATGGATGCTTCAGTTTTATCAGAACTTGAGATGTTGGGCAGGTAAATGATGACCAACTTTGGCCACCAGAGATTGAGTGATAGCAAGAGTGACAGTGAGATTGCCTCCCACTGGGCTGCATTTCACACAGCATCACATGGAGTTGCACATCACCTCTCTCTCTCCCTCTCTCTTTCTGAAGGAAAAAAATAGAAAGAAAGAATAAAAACCTGTCTGACAGCTCAAGCCCCAGTTGCACATGTACCCGTTAATGCTTTAGGATACAAGAGTCTTCCAGCCATTCTTCCCATCCACCTAAGGATTCATCTATCCTGTTCCATTCTCTTTTCTTCATCGTTGTTTATAGAATGACATAGAATTGGGCCTTTGAATCAAGATGGCTTGCAGATTCCATTCCTGGTAAGCTCTTCTTTCACAGTTTCAAGGCTCTATCTCTGTCTAAGTAATTGGTAAGGTTGCTGAGTGCTTATCGAACCTTCTTTTACTTTACTTGTTGAGCTTGAATCCTACATTCAGCTCTTCCACTTAAGTTTTTACAACTGGCTGAGCCACCCTTGTGCTTTCTAACTCAAGACAAGTATATCTCTAAAGTTCTGATGACTTCATTTCTCTGCTAAAAGACAAACCAACCCTTCAAAGGTTTCCCATTGTCCATCATACATCATAGCAGACATCAATGTTGCCTGACCACTGTGATCCAAACTTCCTTTCTGGTCAAATATTTTTGCATGCCAAGTTTTTTGTGTGGAAGTAAGTTCTGTACCTCCAATCTTGCTCACACTGTTTAGTACCATCTGCAGCGCCCCTCCTCTGGGTGCATCCACAGAAACTGAGGCTCTCCCGAGGACATCCCACGCTCTCTCTGACCTTGAAGTCTCTCAAGTAGACAAGAAGTCAACCATCCTATTGAACTCAGTTGGTTAATAACGTTTAATTTCCCTTTAATATTTCTTTTCTTCAAACGAAAGCCCTGACTTAAGAATTGGAGATTTATGCTACTTTTATCTCTCATTAGTGTCATGTCCCTAATGCTGGCACAGATAAGATAAAGTCTCCTTTCACTCTTGGATCTTGATAATGATTTCTGGTAATGATTTTGACATGAAAAGAATATTGTTTGAATCTTTGATAACCACCATTCTGCTTTGCACCTCCATGAGATCAACTTTTTAAAGATCCTGCAAATGAGTGAGATAATTTAGTGTTTGTCTTTCTGTGCTTGGCTTCTTTCACTAAAAAACATGTCCTTCAATCTCATCAATTTTGCCAAAAATTTTATCATTTAAATGCTTTATATTTATATTTTCAAGTGCATATATCTCTTCCACATATTGATGTCATTGGAAAAACTTCTTTGATGGGCAGATTTTCTTTGCTTTTCTTTGCTCCTCTTTGGTTCTGTTTCTCTTCACTTTGCTCCAAATCCTGGGAAGATAACTAGGTAGACTACATCCGTTTCTCTCTCTCTCTCTCTCTCTCTCTCTCTCTCTCTCTCTCTCTCTCTCTCTCATATCCCTCTGTAGAACGTGGCAGTAAATACCCTTGTTCCCATTCTGTAGGGTTGTTGAGGATGACCTAAGCCCAAACTCCACAGCTCTTGTTCTTGCTCCCTGCCCCCATTCTTTCTTTTTCTCTCTGCCATCTTTTCTTTACTGCTAAATGTCCCCTTTCCTTGCTTCTCAGGCCTTGGATATATGTACATCTCATGCTAATATAGCCCCAGAATAAAGCATTGCTCTTTTTGGTTTTCCAAATCCTTGTCCTTGCCTTTGTAAATATTCCTGTTTCTTTCTTTCTTCCTTTTTTTTTTTTTTTTTTTTTTGATACAGGGTCTTTCTAGGTTTCTTGGGGCCTCGTTAAGTTGCTGAGGCTGGCTTTGAACTCTTGATCCTCCTACTTCAGCCTTCCAAGCTGCTGGGATTATAAGCATATGTCACTGCACCCACCTGTAATATATGCCTTTTATTAAACTCACATTAAATGACTTGAGTGTGCTACTTATTTCCTGCTACAATCCTGACTTATGCAATTTCTTGTCTTTCAAGAGACCCTTTCAGTGCTGTGAACATTCCTAAAAAAGTAAATATCTGATTTGGGAGTTTTTCATATGAACATTTTATTATGTATGCTTAGGTCGTTTGTTTGTTTTGTAGCTAGCAGATAAACATTTTCTGAAGACCTATTTACAAATAAAATACTTTCTAAAATTCCAATTCCATGGGGTGCCTTTAGTCATGATCATTACATATAGAGGAGAATGAGGGTTTCTCCTTAGCTTTTATCAGCAATGGGAGATTAGTAAAACCTTATTGAATGACAGCTGATATCAGGTTACATAAAATCCTGCCACCCCAGGATAAAAGGGTCCAAATAAGTGTGGCTCTGGAGGAAAAGTAGCTAAGGGGCTCCATTTCTGTTAGAAGATTAGCAAGGTGGTCATAGCTGAAGTGAATAGCCTTTAGGTTCAGGCAGAGTTGGTGGATGTCTGACTAGTGAGGCTCCAGTATATGGGTCTTGACACATTCTGTGCCTGTACACATTGTTCTCATAGTGCTTGGGTCTTGATTTTCCTAGGACTCTATCGTCTAAACAGTCTTGAAAATTGCTACACCTCCAGTGTCCTCACCTGCTTCCTGAGAAGCAGTTTGAAACTTGAAGAAGCAGTTCAAAGTGTGAAGAAGTGATGCATAACGGTAAGTGTGATGGTTTTCAAATTTGTTATTTTGGTATTTTGAGTGCTAAAAGGAGTTTCTTGGAGAAGTCTTTCTCTTTCATAAATCCAATCAGAAATGTTCAATTTCTACACACACGAATAGGCAGCTACAACTGGGAAAATGATTCTGTGATTCCACACATTCCTTTGACAAGTCACAAATTGGTTTTAGTGACCAGCTGCAGCTTGTGTGTTAAATTCAAATAATTCATTCTTGGCACAGTTATTTTTCACATTCCCTTGCATTAGGGCGAAAGAAAAAAAAAAAACATGCTGCCTACCATTATACATTGTAAAAGCAATAGATTCTCTCATATCTGTCTGGAGAGGATATTGAATACTAAATGCATAAAATGAAAATGTCAATGCATTCAACAATATGTTTCTCCTCTGATCAGTAGGTGCAACCTTGGATCTTTAGTCAGCAGGTCTGCTAAGACCTACAGGGAATTTTCCTGTCTCATAAACTACAGGAAATGTAAAACGGAGATGATTGTTGACTATTTTCCAGGTACTCAAATGGTAACTAGATTTCAGAGCTTAGGTTGATCTGGAATTTTTGCCCTCTCCCAAGGGTCTGGAGCCAATAACAATAAAACAGACAACTCGTCAATCTGCTTGGTACACTTCTGGTTTTCAGAAGAGAAGTTTTCTCTTTAATTCAAAGGCTGTTCTATGTTAACTGAATTCTTGTGTTGAAGGAACCAGATTATGTATTTGCATCTTGAAATCATTCAACAAAGACATACATTTTAAAACTCATTTTAAAAACAAAGGTGTTTTTTGAAGACTGTGATTATTTAAGTGCATCTTATGTGAGGAAAACCAAAGTGTCCTGAGCAAGAGATTTTTCTAAATTGCTGTAATATGATAGGGCTTAATATTATCACACTGGAGGTGGTTGATGGACAAAGATCCTTGAATATTTCCACTTAGTCCCTGACTAAATTGACATAGACTTTCTACTGACCTAATTAATCTTAAATTAAGCATGCCTCTGTTTACTATGATTACCTCATCAGACAAGCTGTCTCTGCATCTGTTTTTCCTTATGGTGAAAGAGGTTACTTATTACTTCAAAAGTGAGTTTTCCTCCTCTTAAACTAACTTGTTTGGCTATCCCCTTCCAAACTAAATAATATTTTCTCACCTACTGGCTGTTTAAGACCAAATTGTGTCTTCTAAAGCATGTACACAATTCATGTAGACCCTTGACTTCATTGGGAGCTATGAGTCTTTGTGAGCCTGGTTTGACCCTGTGTCTGTGCTTGGTATATAAGTATTTAGGTAATGTTTTCATTTCATGACCTGCTCAGTATCATTTTTTTTTTTTGGCAACATACATTCACTTCCCTCACATTTTCCCATTGGTTATATTCATAAGTCTTATTATTTAGTTTACTTTCCTTTGATCATTTTTAGTCTGGATATCACTTTCCAAGGACAATGTTCAGACACCCCCCCCACACACACACACACACACACACACGAACAAACCAAAAAATACACAGCAGTTGGATTCCTCCATACAAAGTGTACACATTATCTAGGAAAGCATTTAGCTTAGCTTGTAAGATAAGCACACATACATAGATTTTGCCATTTTACTTATCTCTGTGATGCAAAATAGGCTGATATTTTGCTTTTGTAAATAGAGACAGTGTTTTCTTTGTTTCTTAATTTTATGAGAAAGATCTTGATATGATGGAGAACTAATGATTTGGCTTTCCTTATCTTTCTTTAGGTCTAATTCTGGGATATGATCCAGATGAAAAGATTTTTTTCAGATTTTCTTTTGATGCATTCATACTTAATTTTCATTAGTCCCCAAATAGTGTGTTCTGAAAGCATTGCTAGTTTACTCTCTTGAAATATGTTAACATTCAAGAAAACATCAAACTGGGTATCAGGCATCTGTAGACTCATTCTGGATTCCAGGTGGATATTTGAGGCACAACAAATGAAAAGCCTTATTTTAATATATTTGCCTGCCCTTGTTTTCTCACTTGACTTCCCAATCTAATTTCTTTGCTGCCAAGGGTTCTCACTCATATCACCATTTAAAATTTAAAAGCAATATATATTTAAATGCAAAACAATGTGTGTATATGGAGACTCCGCCACAGTGGAAAGTCTGACAGTGGGTTTCATTTCAAAGAGTTCTGGATGATCTCTCGAGTGGTAGAGCCAGAAGTAAGAAATTTTAACTCATTCCAAATGACTGGAAATAAAACAAATATTATTTCCTGTCTGATCATGGTCTGTATCTTTCCACTTTACTGAAAATTTTGTTTTCATTCATTTGGTCTTTGTCATTCTCCTTTTGAGTGACTATGGTTGTTGTGAATAACACAAAGAGCAGTTCCCAAATTTATTTTAGCAGTAGGAGAGGTGATAAGTCACCCATTCTCACATTTTGAGGAAACTGAGAAATTCTATTAATAATGTGCATGCATTTTAGATGTTCTTTGAGAGTCTCCCTACTGAATCAAAACACCCTTTTGAAATCTTACTGCTCTCTGGAATGCTAATATGATTCAAATGGGAAAATTTCCATTCAAAATCCCATTTTATCAATCCACTCAGGAACACCCCAGTAGGGTTCAGTTACACAGAAATTGCTGCTCACACAACTTTCTACCAAAAAGGCTAACAATGAAGCCAAATGTGAAAAGCTCAATAAAAATGGAGAATATTTTATATGATATAGAATGAACATATGCCAAGAATATTTGTATACTTTGTTGTAGTAGTTTCTCAAATACACGAGTAAGTTTGTGTCAGAAGTCAGTGGTCAAAATGTGCTTCAAGAGCAAGTAACAAATTATACTGACAGTAAAATAGAAGAGTGAGATACAAAATGTGTAACTTTGAATGTATCTTTTACAACTGCTCTTTGCTTTGTTTTTATATGCCTTAAAAAATTAATACTCTGCTCTTTCCTGTGGAAGCAGGAAGTAGTTAGATGAAATAAATTTACTTGTCTGTCATACATTTTTGCCCTCTTAGAAATTTCAAAGCTAATTATAGCATGATGTGTGTGACTGAGGTATATGTGCATATGTGAAACCATACAGTATGTGAATGTCATCCACATTCTTGAAAAATTATATGTGAATAAATAGAAATGAAATTACCTCTTAAATGTTCCATGGAAATCCCATGTAATGTAACTCCCCTGCAATTACTTTTAAGTGAAACCTACTTCAATAATGTTGCTTCTACAGATATACTGAATTTATAGATGGAGTTTTTTTTTTTTTGAAAACTGTAATTTCTGTAATTACAGTCATATGAATATATGGATAAACTCTGAAAATAAGAAAACTCAAAAGAGGTATAGAATATTTGACATAACCTTCTAGAATTAGCATGCATATTTCTGCAGCTGGGCAGTTGTTAAACAGGAGTGTGCTGAAGAGGAGATCCAACCACTGTGAAATGATAGTAATGCATTTGCCCCTCTCTTTCTTTCCCTATCTCTTGCTATCTGTCTTTGTACATTTTGTCACTATGGAAGTACTGAAATTTTATTGAAATTTCCAATGAAAAGGAACTATTGATATACTCAAAAACTCAAAATAATTGTGCCAAACGAAAGGATCAGACCCTCATGAGGACTGTTTTATAGAAACTGGACTGTTGCCACCAGAATGAATCAGTCATAATATGGTGATGGTCTGTTCTGGATCTCTACCACCCAAAAACATGAGCCAAAAGACCTATTTAACATTGTCTACCCCATAAAGGCTCCAAAGTGCATTCAAGCTGAAGCCTTATGTCAAGGAAAATGCATAGGAGTAACCATATGGAAAAAAAAATCTCAACCATTACCTCACACCATATAAAATTAACCCAAATGGAACATAGACCTATATGTAAAAATTTTAGAAGAAAACATAAGAGGAAATCTTAGTGATGTTGCATTTGGCAAAGGTTTCTTAAGTATGACATAAAAAGCATGATAAAAAACAATAAGTTGTACTTCACCAAAGTTAAAAAACATTTTTGGAAAAAATATGTTAAGCCACAGCTTGGGAGAAAATATTTTTGTAAATCCTATCCACCATGGACTTATATACTGAATATATAAAGAACATTTAGAGCTCTAATAATAAGATAAAGCCACTCATTTTATGAAATGGACTAAAGATTTGAAGAGGTACTTCACATATGTTCCCGCCAAAAAAAAAAAAGAAAGAAAAAGCTATATGTGGATGGCAAATAACCACAAGAAAATATACTCAGCATCATTAATCATTAGAAAACTATATGTTAAAAACCAGAATGAGACATCAATTTTCTACAAGTAGAATGGCTAAAATTAAAAAAAACCTAAACTTTTAGAATATCAGAACTCTGATACACTGCAGATTGAAATGTAAAATAAAAAAAAAAAAAACTACCCTGGAAAATAGTTTGATGATTTCTTAAAAAGATACACATACACTTATGCAAGTCAACCAATATTCTCTTGGATATTTACCCAAGAGAAATGAAAGCATGTTTTCGCATCAAGATTTAAACACAACTGCTATATTTGCAATAGCTGAAAGCTGGAAACAACTCAAGTGTCCTTCAATAGGAAAATGGAAATGCAACTCGGCAATAAAATAGGAGCAAAGTATTAATATACTCCAACACTCAAAATAATTATGCCAAATGAAAGAAGTCAGGTTTTTAAAAAGTATTTATTGTATTATATTTACATTTACATAATATTTTAGAAAAACAAATCCAATCTATAACAACAATAGTATATCAGTGGTAGCCTGGGATGAGGGTGAGAAAGAAAAGCCTCAGGGAGGGATTTCAAAGAGTCACTGAGAAACTTTTGAGGGTGGTGGTTGTATTTATCATTTTGAATGTGGTGATAGTTTAATGGGTGTATCTATATGTTGAAGTACCATATGAATATGTAGTTTATTGTATGTCAATCACATCTCAATAAAGCTGAAAATTTTAAGCATATAAGTATAAAATATAAATATAAGTATAAAAATCTCTTGTATTTTAAAAAAATCTCTTGTATTTTTATAGGCCAAGCTTTGGAATTCATAGTGAGTACTAGTGATGACTTTGGAATGTTATTTCCAAGCAGCACACAGTATGCAGTATGTTGCATTATGAAAGGAACATCCATTAGTGACCATTAGTTTGGCAGACAGTTAAGTAAAGTTTAATTGAATGGCAGGATTCTCAGAATCACTAATGTGCTATTAAGACTTACAAATCAAGATGCAATATGTAGTGTACAACTTTTCCCCAAATAATTTGTCGAGAGAGTACTTTATTAAAGAGTCCCAAGGAACTAGTGTTCCATGAAACCCACTTGAGGAAGTGCCACCCTGCCAACATCTCGAAGAGGACAGAGTCCTGGAGGGCTTGATTCTCATTTTGCAACTTATCAGGTCATCTCTTTGGTTCTCAAAAGTCAAACGCACAGAGGTAGAGCATACAATGGTGGTTACCAGAGGCTGGTGGTGGGCTGGAAATAGGAAGATGGTCAAAGAGTGCAAAGTTTGAGTTACACAGGAGGAACTGTGCAATATCAATTGCACATATTGGTGACTATAGATAATAATACACAATGTATTGTATGTTTCAGAATTGGTAAGAGTATGTTTCAGATGCTTTCACCACAAAAATAAGCATATGAGGCATATATGCTAATTAGCTTGACTTAATGATTCCACATGTAATATCAAAATATTCACATTGTATCCCCAAATTATACACAATTATTATTTGCTAATTAAAAAACAAATTTAAGTTGAGTGTTTATATTCAAATTTTTCATTTTACAAGTAGGTAAATCTACATGTGTATAAAAGAATCTACTATATTCCATGGGAGCATTAGATATTGAACTGTAGTTTTAAACCAGAATATTTTGTAGCTTGAAGGTTGTTCTAAAGTAATGTTTCGTATTTACCATCCCAAGCCCCCTGACTACATTACAGTCACTAGAAAGCTTTTATCAACATTGAGTCTTACCTCTTTCCCTTCCTCTTTTTCTTTGCATAAGTGAGTTAAAAAATACTTGAGCCAAAAAACATACATATTAAAGTGGGTTTTGCCAGGGGAGCCTGGTCCAGAATGCTCCATGTCACCTGATAGAATGCAAGGAAGAACTCACAGATTCAGCTCTGTGCTATTCTTGCCTTAGATGCATGACCTGAATCAAACCATGAGGAAACATCAGACCAACCCAAACAGAGGGGCACTTTATAAAATAACTGGGCTGTAATCAGCAAATGTTAAAGTCACAAAAGTCAAACAAATAAGAAGGAACTCTTCCAGACTGAAGACACTACACTAAAGACACATGACAGATAAATGCTAAGCTATAAAGGACATTATTAGGACAATTGTTGAAACTTGAATGGTATAAGAGGATAAGATTATATGTATATCATGGTAATTTTTGTTTGTATACTTACTTTGTGATTTTATAGGAAAATGTCCTAATTTGTAGAAAATGTGTATTATTTAGAGACAATGATGAGGTATTATGTCAGAAAGTTATTCTCAAATGGTTTAGAGTTCCTTTACATTGCATTTGATAATTTTCTATAAGTTTGGAACTGTCTCACTCTTTTTTAATTTAAAGGTATTTCCCTGGATTAAAGCAGAAAATACATATTTATATATACACTTTTTAAATAGACATATAATATCATATACAAATATATAAACAATTTAGGCCTTACTTGGGCTTAAATGCCTACATAAAAATTCAGCAATTTTCATATATTTAATTATTTATTATTTTTTTTACAAAGCTCGTAGGTGCAGACATACAATTTCAGAAGTCACTTAGAAATCATTTCATCTACCAACTCTTCACTTTGTTGAAAATATTATTTGCTTAAATTCAGACAGTTACATACTGATAGAGCCACTGTAATGTTTTTGACACCTACATTTTGTCAAGTACTGGCACATGTTATCTAAACAAACTGGCAAACAATAATCTAAATATTATCATCATTTTAAAGAGAAGCAAATTGAGGTTTATAATAAGTAAAAGTTGCCAAAGACCATATAGGTAGTAAAGGGTAGAAGAAACACTTGAATCCAGGTCTGTTTGTTTCCAAAGCATGAGCTCTTACTGTCACACCATGGGATACCTCGTCGGTAGTCAGTGGTCATACACATTTTTGAATTAATGAATGTGGAATATCTCAAGTGCATGTTCATAGATTATTTTTTTCTGTAAACTTTCCGGTCATAGATGACGATTTAGTTTGAATGTTGCAAATAGTAGTTTGTTATTATCTATGCTCCTTTTCTTTTGCATTACCAAGCAAGTGTTTAGCATCCTAGTAGTAAATGCTAAAGAAACCTATTGGAATCCCTGTGTGGCAGTGTGCATCTGTAATCCCAGAGACTTGGCAGGCTGAGGCTGGAAGGAGGATCACAAGTTTGAGGCCAGCCTTGGCGACTTAGTTATATGTTGTCTCAAAATAAAAAGGGCTAAGGGTGTGACACCGTAGCTCAGTGGCAGAGTGCCCCTGGATTCAATCCCCAGTACAAAAAAAAAAGAAAAGAAAAAAAGAAAAGAAAAATCTGTGATTTATTTAATATTTAATTCTGTCAAAAATAAAGGATATGTTGTATTGACTTTCAAAAGTCATAATTCCACTATTTAATTAGAATATTTGATGGAGAGATAGAAAAGGAAGAAGGAAGGTCACAGTGAGAAAACACAGATGGGACTTCCCACAACTTCAAGATGGGGAACGAAAAGGAGAGAAAAAGGATAACATAAGTAGTGGTAGAAAAAGCCTTCATGATTCTTTTATCATTCTATAAAAATGGTGTCACAGGAAAATAAATTGTAATTATAAATGTGAAGCTTTAGATATGAAACTGGAATATATTTGTGTGTACATATTGATGAAACAATAGCATTATAATATTAATTGCAGCTTATTAGAAGAAAATAGACGAAGTATTTATAATGACATTTGTACTATATACTAAAGTCAATTTTTACTATGAAAAGGTAATTATATAAAGTTAAAATGAAAAGTGCTTATCTTCCCATAATAAGGATGAATCAAACATCTCACTGGACACGTACTTCAACATAATCTTCAAATTTAATCTCCTAAAACAAAGTGAGTGACACATCTTCTTTGTCTATATATTTCTTTCACCTTCTTCTACCTTCTTTTTTAATATTTGATTTGATTACTAGCAGAAAAGAAAGAAGTGTCATGATTTGTAATGTTTCAGACTCACTGGAATTAATATAATATATATATATATATATATATAATCTCACTGGATTATATAATATATATATATTATATAATCTCACTGGATTATATATGTTTAGTGCATTATATATTAAATATATGTGTCTGTATATGTATATGTATGTGTGAATATATATATATAAGCACTTTTCGTTTTAACTTTATATAATTATCTTTTCATAGTAAGAACTGACTTTAGTATATAGTGTAAATGTCATTATAAATTATGTATCCTCACTTTAAAATATGTTGTGGATTTTCTTTTAATAAGCTGCAATTAATATTGTAATACTATCGTTTTATCAGTACACACACACACACACACACAGAGTTATAGCGGCAAATAATCCTAACTTAAAGGGCAATGTAGTCCATCAGTAGTAGTCAGATACAGATGAAATTTAATCACTACATAGGCAATTGGAGTTAGGTCCATAAAAAAAGATCTGCTGTGTAATTAAACTCTCTAAAAAACAAAACATAATTTATACTATATGAAGACTGCATATATACAATGCCAGATAAAATATATGAAAGTGTCATACAAAGCAATAAAACTACTCAGTGTGATATAATCATATTATTAAACTTAATTTTTTCAAATCTATTGCATCTCTGCCTATATAATCTAAGATTCCAACGCTTGCTCAGCTTCTGGATCCATATATGCCCCGTGGATGAAATGTGGTCATTAAAGGACCCTTTGGTTTATATTGATCTAAACTCCCCTATATTCTTCTAAAACCTAACAAAAAAACCAGGTAATCAAAGCAGGGTTATAGAGAGATATAAAAGACAATTGAAGATATTTTCTACATTCTTTTTCTTTTTTAAATATATTTTTAGTTGTTGATTTATTTTATTTGTTTATTTTTATGTGGTGTTGAGAATTGAACCCAGTGCCTCACATATACTAGGCAAGTGCTCTACCACTGAGCTACAACTCCAACCCATTTTTGACACTTTCTATCTAAAGACATTTAATATCACTTCATGGTCCATGTTCCAAATATTCATTAGTATAAGAGGCATAACACAATTCTCTTCAAGAACTAGTGGAGTTTCCAGTCATATCAAAAAACTAATGATCTGAAAAAAAGTTTTATATTCTTACAGAAGAATACTACTCTGCAATATGAAGGAGCAAAATACTGATAAATACAACACTGTGGATCATCCTCCAAGACATCATGCTGAGAGAAGCCAAAATAAGTCTGTACAAATGAATACATATTGACTACCACAGATAGGGAGTTTCAGAACAAGAAAATGCACGCTGAAAGAAATCAGAGCAGTGAAGGTATGACTGCAAATGGACTTTTGGAGATGATGGCATTGTTAGGGATGTCTTGATAGGGATATTGGGTTACATGGACATATGAATTTGTCAGATGTGGAATTCTAACACAAGGTCTCTGAAACTTACTGTTGGTAAATTAAACCTTAACATAAAGGGTATGTAAAGAAAAAAATGTTCTTTTCTTTTTTTGTCTTTGCCTCCAAGTTCAAAGGCAAATCTTCAAAAGTCAAACACAGAACTGGTTGCAGAGGCTGAGGCAGGAGGACCCCAGGTTCAAAGCCAGCATCAGTAACTCAGTGAGGCCCTAAGCAACTTAGTGAGACTCTGTCTCAAAAATAATTTTTTTAAAAAGGAGACTGGAGATGAGGCTCTGTGATTGAGCCCATCTGTGTTCAATCCACAGAAAAAAATCATACACAGGTAGCTAAGAGCACTATCATGTTCTCATAATTTCTATCTTCTATTTTTATTTTAATTATTTCTAATATAATAATCTTATTATTTATTTATCACATTACATCTTTCCCTTTTTAAAAAGAAGCATAATATAAATGCATGCATACAATAACCCTTACAAATAGCAAAATGGACAGAACTCTAAAATGTAAATTTAAAAATTCAGAAAACTTCAAATATCCTTACTTTTTAATCACTCTCAATCACTGAATCTTAATCTTATTCAGTTACAAGAGTCTATCTGAATATTGCAAAATACAAATTCCTCTCTTGGTTCTTGCCATTTTATCAAAAACTTACTTTTCTTTCAAAGAAAGAAGAAACATTGCTCAAGTGAAAAAGTTACTTGATAATTACTTGACAATAAGATACTCTATAAATTTAAGAATTTGTGGTGAAAATGGCTATTTAAAATTGTCCTAGTGCAGCCACTCAATAGAACTCTAAACTCTCTCAACTTACATAACATCAAAATTGTTTAAGGATGCATGATTTAAATATAAAATGAGGGCTGGGCTTGTGGCTCAGTGGTAGAGTGCTTGCCTCGCATGCATGAGGCATTGTGTTCCATCCCCAGCACCATATAAAATAAATAAATAAACAAAATAAAGGTATTATTTCCATCTACAACTAAAGATATTAATATATATAATGAGAAAATACAGAATTTTAAAAACTGTTACTGATCATGCTTATAAAGAAGGGCAGAAATTTTTGTTTGGGACAGTCCTTGGAACTATTCTGACACGTGGGCTAGGCACAGAGTGAGTAGGAAAAAGTTCGGTACTTCTATCTGCAAATCAGATTTGTCTAACAGTTTTATTTTTCTCAGTAGATGTGAAATCTCAGTTGCTGTAGCACCAAAGAATATTCACAGTTGAGTCAGTCTGACTTCCACTTTGCTCAGGTTGAGCAGTGTAGGCAACATTCACTATGGAACACATTTCACAAATCCCTACTTCAGGAGAAGCGGCTACATGGATGCTGCTCATTCAGAATGCTTACAAAGCCATGAAAATCTCTTCCCAGGATGTGTTCCTTATGTTTTTTTCTGGCCAATTCTATTTACTTTGTAAAGAATAACTTCAAAGCCTATTTTTAACCCCACACAACAGTTCTTATGACTAGAAAAAATTATATTTATTCCTCCAAACTAAATTTACCTCTGCAAGTTTTCAGGGAGAAAAAAAAGTTCTAATACCCAAATTAATCATCAAATTTCCTCTGTTATGTTTTACTCTTGATACTGAGAGGGGTACAGTTTTTTCCTCTGGCAAGTACTACTATGGTAGCATGAAAAGCACTTGGCTCTGCTATTTCCTAAAACAAACATGCAGCAAACCATTCGCTAAAGGAATCAGCATTCATTTCTATTCCATAAACTTATATGTTCAGTGTCATAAAAAGAGAAATGCACTGAAAAAGAATTCCTCATTAACAGACTGGCAAAAATGTAAAAGTTTGATACCAGACTCATTTCATGCAGCTGTAGGGGAAAATGACACCTCACACATCACTGGTAGAGCTAAAATTTGTACAACTTCTCTGGAGGGGAATTTAGCAATGTCAACCAAAACATAGTCATATTTACCCAAGCATTTGATGCTGTAAATGCATAGAATTTTGCAGTAAATGAATGAGGCTACTTTTACTCCAGCAATCCTACTTTTATAAATCTATCCTATCAAACAACAACAAGAAATACTGAAAGATACATAAACAAAAACAAAAAATAGATACTTCTAGGGGTAGGGATAATGGGATAGGAGTTCCAAATGGACATTTTTTATTGTAAGTAATAGTAGTTATAAGACTAAGTTTCTATCCTTTAATAAGAAATAGTATGTATACATTCTTTCCCCATTTTCCTACTGGGTTCTGGGTCTCTATTGACTTATATATTTTTAAAAGAATTATTTTGTTATTAGTATTTGATGTGAACATATTTTCTTAGGTACCAAGTTTATCTTTCAATTTTGTTTTGGGTAGTATGTACCAAACAAAAAATTCTTTTTTTTTTTTTTTTTTGTGGTGCTGGGGATTGAACCCAGGGCTTATGTGCATGCCAGGCAAGCACTCTACCAACTCAGCTATATGCCCAGCCCATTAGTTTTAACACAGTTTAATTAGTCTTGGTGTGTGTGCATGTGTGTCTGTCTCTGTGTCTGTCTTTGGGAATTTGTGTCATTGTATTGACAGATATTTCTCACTTTGATGATAACCAAAGACAAAACAGCCTCTTTTTCCTTCTAGTACTTTAAATTATTTCATTTTTAATATTTAACTATTTCATCCTTCTGATTTTATTTTGATGTAAAGTGTTAGGTAGAATTTCAAATTAATTTTTATTTCCTATAGAAATCTCTTTGTAATCCATTTCCTCAACTAATTTGAAGTGACATCTTCAACATGCATCAAATTATTGTATGTACTCGTGCCCATTTTGGAACTTCCTATTGCACTCCATTGATCTTTCTATTTATGCCTATATATTTTGATGTCTACAAAGTCAGTTTCCTGGGCTGAGGTTGTGGCTCAGTAGTGGAGCACTCGCCTAGCACATGTGAGGCACTGGGTTCAATACTCGGCACCATATTAAAAAATAAATAAAGTTATGTCCATCTACAACTAAAACAACATTAAAAATAAAGTTAGTTTCGTTTCATTGCTATCATTTCTTTTTTTTTAAATTTTTTATTGTTGGTTGTTCAAAACATTACATAGTTCTTGCTATATCATATTTCACACTTTGATTCAGGTGGGTTATGAGCTCCCATTTTTACCCCATATGCAGATTGCAGAATCACATCAGTTACACATCCATTGATTTACATATTGCCATACTAGTGTCTGTTGTGTTCTGCTGCCTCTCCTATCTTCTACTATCCCCCCTCCCCTCCCCTCCCCTCCCCTCTTCTCTCTCTGCCCCCTCTACTGTCATTCATTTGTCCCCCTTGTATTATTTTTCCCTTTCCCCTCACTTCCTCTTGTATGTACTTTTGTATAACCCTGAGGGTCTCCTTCCATTTCCATGCAATTTCCCTTCTCTCTCCCTTTCCCTCCCACCTCTCATCCCTGTTTAATGTCAATCTTCTTCTCATGCTCTTCGACCCTACTCTGTTCTTAGTTACTCTCCTTATATCAAAGAAGACATTTGGCATTTGTTTTTAGGGATTGGCTAGCTTCACTTAGCATAATCTGCTCTAATGCCATCCATTTCCCTGCAAATTCTATGATTTTGTCATTTTTTAATGCAGAGTAATACTCCATTGTGTATAAATGCCACATTTTCTTTATCCATTCATCTATTGAAGGGCATCTAGGTTGGTTCCAGAGTCTTGCTATTGTGAACTGTGCTGCTATGAACATCGATGTAGCAGTGTCCCTGTAGCATGCTCTTTTTAGGTCTTTAGGGAATAGACCGAGAAGGGGAATAGCTGGGTCAAATGGTGGCTCCATTCCCAGCTTTCCAAGAAATCTCCATACTGCTTTCCAAATTGGCTGCACCAATTTGCAGTCCCACCAGCAATGTACAAGTGTACCCTTTTCCCCACATCCTCACCAGCACTTGTTGTTGTTTGACTTCATAATGGCTGCCAATCTTACTGGAGTGAGATGGTATCTTAGGGTGGTTTTGATTTGCATTTCTCTGACAGCTAGAGATGGTGAGCATTTTTTCATGTACTTGTTGATTGATTGTATGTCCTCCTCTGAGAAGTGTCTGTTCAGGTCCTTGGCCCATTTGTTGATTGGGTTGTTTGTTATTTTATTGTCTAATTTTTTGAGTTCTTTGTATACTCTGGATATTAGGGCTCTATCTGAAGTGTGAGGAGTAAAGACTTGTTCCCAGGATGTAGGCTCCCTCTCTTATTGTTTCTTTTGCTGAGAGAAAACTTTTTAGTTTAAGTAAGTCCCATTTGTTGATTCTAGTTATTAACTTTTGTGCTATGGGTGTCCTATTGAGGAATTTGGAGCCCAACACCACAGAATGTAGATCGTAACCAACTTTTTCTTCTATCAGACGGCGTGTCTCTGATTTGATATCAAGCTCCTTGATCCATTTTGAATTCACTTTTGTGCATGGCGAGAGAAAGGGATTCAGTTTCATTTTGTTGCATATGGATTTCCAGTTTTCCCAGCACCATTTGTTGAAGATGCTATCCTTCCTCCATTGCATGCTTTTAGCCCCTTTATCAAATATAAGATAGTTGTAGTTTTGTGGATTGATTTCTGTGTCCTCTATTCTGTACCATTGGTCCACCCGCCTGTTTTGGTACCAGTACCATGCTGTTTTTGTTACTATTGCTCTGTAGTATAGTTTGAAGTCTGGTATCGCTATACTGCCTGATTAACACTTCCTGCTTAGCATTGTTTTTGCTATTCTGGGTCTTTTATTTTTCCATATGAATTTCATGATTGCTTTCTCTATTTCTACAAGAAATGCCGTTGGGATTTTGATTGGCATTGCATTTAAACCTATAGAGAACTTTTGGTAATATCGCCATTTTGATGATGTTAGTTCTGCCTATCCATGAACAGGGTATATTTTTCCATCTTCTAAGATCTTCTTCTATTTCTCTCTTTAGGGTTCTGTAGTTTTCATTGTATAAGTCTTTCACCTCTTTTGTTAGGTTGATTCCCAAGTATTTTATTTTTTTTGAAGATATTGTGAATGGAGTGGTTGTCCTCATTTCCATTTCAGAGGATTTGTCTCTGATATACAGGAATGCCTTTGATTTATGCGTGTTGATTTTATATCCTGCCACTTTGCTGAATTCATTTATTAGCTCTAATAGTTTCTTTGTAGACCCTTTTGGGTCTGCTAGGTATAGAATCATGTCATCTGCAAATAGTGATAATTTAAGTTCTTCTTTTCCTATTTTTATGCCTTTAATTTCTTTCGTCTCTCTAATTGCTCTAGCCAGTGTTTCGAGAACTATGTTGAACAGAAGTGGTGAGAGAGGGCATCCCTGTCTTGTTCCAGATTTTTTCATTGCTATCATTTCTTAAAGGTTTTCTGGATGCCTTCTTTTTTACATGACATGCAGAATCAACATATCTTATTCCAAATAATTCTCTTTACATTTTAATTGGAAGTATATTTAATTTAACTCCTAAGAAACATAAAATGACTTCCACTTTGTCTTCTATCATTTAATTTTTTTCTTTTTTGTATCTTTTTTCTTATGATTATTCCTTCATCTTTCTTGTTGATAATAGAGCTGTCAATCTATGTTGTGACTTAGATACTAAGTGTCCCCCAAAAGCTCATGTGAGAAACAATGCAAGAAAGTTTAGAAGTGAAATGATTGGGTTATGAGAATCTTAACCTGATCACTGCATTAACACCTGAGAAGGATTAACTGGGTAGTAACTATAGGCAGGAAGGGTGTGACTAGAGGACACAGGTCCCTGTGGACATGTGTTTGGAGTATATATTTTGTCCCAGGTGAGTGGAACTCTCTTTCTCTGCTTCTTGTGTCCTTGTCCCCAGCTCCTTTCTACTGCCACACTCGTCTCTCATGATGTTCTGTATCACCTTGATCCCTGAGTAAAGAAGCCAGCTGTTTATGGACTGTGACCTCTGAAACTGTGAGGTCATAATGGTACTATTAAATTCTTTGAAAATTTTAATTGTTCTTGTTAGGTCTTTTGGTTACAGTGCTGAATAACTAACTAAAACAGGTATTTATTTTTTTTAAATCAACAATATTATTTTAAACTGGTAAATTCATTCTGTGTCATTCACTTGCTAACCCTACATAGATACTATCTAAAACATTTGTCAACCTAGATATTCTGATTTTTATTTCTTTTCCTATGGACCATGGACCACATATCTCATATGAAATACCTGTGGCCCCATGATTTCTTAGCATCTTTTAAACAACCATGTTAACCATTATCTATCAAAATATTTATTCTCTATACTATCTCTATGATTTCTACATTTTCCCAAACTAAGCTTTAATAAATTCTTTGAAAATTTCTTTCCTTCTTTGAACTTGTCAAATATCTTTCTTATTAAATGAACATAAAACAAACGTAAAATTTCTAAAACATTGAACCTGGCAAAAAAGATAGATAGCATGTTCTTAGTATTTAAATTTCAACATGTGTAAAAAATAGCCTGCAGGGAAAGGAAGCAAGATGGCTGATATTATAACTGCATTCATGGGATGCACCACAAAACAGTTCTTAATAGGACAGTGAGTTAAACAGAAGAGCACTGGACTACCATATCACAATCTTCCCCATAACATGACTGTGAGAAACATGCATTATATATACACACTCGACATGATAGGTATACTTAGGGAGACTGAAGAAATCTTTATCCCTCAGTTAGCTGTTCGTAGTAATACAGAAATTAATGCCCTTCATTTTTCATTTTTTGTTAAAGCCCCAGAATTTTGATGTCTTCTTTTCTATTAAGCTTTATTTAATTAATTTATATACATCTCATGTTATGATATAAATATATGGTACTGTTATGGATGCAGAACTTTTATGGTTTGGATATGATGTCCCCCAAAAGCTCATGTGTGAGACAATGTAAGAAGGTTCAGAGAAATGCAATTGGGTTTTGAAAGCCTTCACCCAATCAGCAAATTAATCACCTGATGGGATTAATTGAGTGGTGATTGAAGCCAGGTGGGTGTGGCTAGAGGAGAAAGAGCATTGGGGGCGTGGCTTTGGGTATATATTTGTATCTGGGGGGTGGAGTCTTTCTCCACTTTCTCATAATCATGTGAGCCACTTCCCTCTGCCATACTCTTCTGCAGTGATGTTCTGCCTCACCCCAAGCCTCACAGAATGGTGCCAGACTTTCATGGACTGAGACCTCTGAAACTCTTAGCCCCCAAATAAACTTTTCTTCCTCCATAGTTGTTCTGGTTGGGTCCTTTGGTCACAGCAGTGAAAAAGCTGACTAAAACAAGAACACATATTTATTTAGACACAAACTTCCCATGCCATATAAAAGAACCTTAAGAGAAGAATGAAAAGAGCTTGTTCAGGAGAGTTAGCAGGAGAATGCAAAAGTTTATCTAAGAAGGAAGGTAGAATCAAAGGGATACTTCAAGTGTGGCTTGGAAGTGCTTCAGGGAGGCTGAGATGGTGATGGCCTTTAGAGTAAGAACTGATATAAGTGAGATTGCCAACAATTTTGTTGAGTCATTTTGTCAATCTGACTGAGTTTTAAACCTAATGTAGGGTTTGGGCAAAGATTGATTAGATAATAGGTTAATTCTACAAGGTGATTAAGCTATTCCCCTGAGGGAGGGAGGTAGTTTGGGGAAATGTATTATTTTTTTTCAGACATTTATAGTGCCTTTTAATCCAGCTGTTCAAACACAAAGCCATTTAAAGTGCTTTCTACCACTCAGAAGGAAATTCTAGATAATATGGATAATCGGCATTAATGACGTGTCCAGTGTCACAGAGGATCCAGATGGAGATAGAAATTGCAAAGGGTCAGAAGTTCCATCATGCAACTGGGAAGCAGTTTTAGAGAACATTACTCCATAAATAATGAGTCCTGAGATCATTACTCAGACAGACCCAGGATTACCAACTAAAAAGTACACTTAGGAAAAGGGAGAAAATAGGTGTGCACTTGCTTATAAGGTGATTTATTGATATCTGTCCTCAAAATTCTTGCTAATTTATACTATTTTGCTTTTTACTCTTGTTTTATCATGGGGGCTCTGCTACCTTCTTTAGTTGAAGCATTGTGTGGTATTCTACGGGGTGTGGCATTATAATATGGGCATGTAATTGAGGTTGTTTGGGTAGGTATGTGTCTAGTTTCTATTTATAGGTCCACAGTTTCTCCAGCCTCCAGATATTAGCATTTACACTGGAATTATCAAGCCCAAATGATGTACTTAGGGTGTCTGTCACCCTAAGTACAAGTGTAGGAAGTGTAGGAAGCTGCAAGTGTAGGAAGCATGCATGCATCTTACAAAGACTTGCATTGGATAGAATTGAGTTCAGGATGTCCTTAGTGCACAGAAGCATGTAAAAGGAGAGACTATATAGTATATGATTCCAGTGGCTGGTCAGGGTCTCAGCATCCACATGTTATGTTTAGTGTCAGAGCTCTGGAAGAGATAGACCTGATGTCCTACATGAGGAATCAGGTCTGCAGATCTGTGTGGCAGGTTTTTGTACCAGTCAACTTAGCCTGAAGATCCAAAGTTTCACCCAAGTTCTGTTCAATTAGTGTTTCCCAAGCTTAGAAAGCATGAGCATAAACTGAGGGTTTACTAAAAGTGTACATCTCTGTGCCCCACTCCTGGAGAATATTATCCAGTAGATCTGGAATGGAAATCTCAGGATCAGCATATTTAACAATATATAGGTATGTGTGTGGAATAAACACACTTTGAGAAACGTTGCTGGGTAGTCAATGATGAAAGTTATTCAGGTGGTAGACACGGATGGAGAAAGATACCACAGTTGAAAAGTGATGATTTTACAGTACTGCATGTTCTGGATTGTGGCTATATCTAGTTGGCCTGCTAAATACAAGGCACAGAGACTTAGATTTTGTTTCAGCTTCCAATGTTGGTGTTTTCATCTGTCATCAGATTGAAATGGTGTGTCAAGCACGGGACACATTAGTTGCTAGAGTATTTTGGAAAGTCTTCTAGAAATGGGGGGGCACATTGAAAATAGCCTAACCTGATGGAATGTATCATCTGAATATTTCTGGAAAGTAAAAAGATTCCTTGGAATTGGAGCTTCATTTTAATTTCATCAGGATCCCTCAATCATGCACCCTGATGCATTTCTGATATGAAAAGGTAATGGAAGATCTGGAGAGAGCTGAAATTGTCTTCATAAAAGAATGATAAGAATGGAGCATCCTGTCAGAAATTAGGAGATAGGCTAGGAGAAGTCAGGAGATAGGAGAAGAAAGAGTAATCAAGAGAAAGGAAGCCAGTATATCTTTCAGGACAGCCTAGCTTGAGGTAGGGAAGCCAAAAGAAGGAAAGCATGTCTATATTCGTCTGCTTCCTGTTTCTATAACAAAATATCTGAGGCCAATTAATTTATAAAAAGAAAAACTTCATTTGGCTCATGGTGCCAAAGGTTCTATGTAAAGAACAAATGACCCCATAGTCTTGGGCCTCTGGAGAGGGCAATACATTATTACAGGAGCATGTGGCAAAGCAGAACTGTTCACATCATGAGCTAGAAAGCAAAGAGGGGGAGGATCAGTCAGGGTCTCACAGTTACCTTTAAGGGTATGCACCCAATGACCTAAGGAACTTCCATGAAGTCATACCTCCTGAAGATCTGTAACAACTCCCACTAATGCCACCCTGGAGACGAAGCCTTTCACACATGGACCTTTAGGAGACACTTATCCAAACTATAGCAATGTCTATGTTTATTTTATTCATATTTCTATATGCCCCTACCTGTATCCATTTATCTATATAGAGAAAAGAGTTTATGAAATCATAGAAAATACTGCATTTCAAGTTTGGGATGATGCTCTGTGGAACACAGAGTTCCTATGTGGAATGGCAAAAAAATTTATAAACCAATTGAGTGGCTGCAGAATCTCAAAGTCAGAAGAGACCATGACATAGAATCCCTTTCATCATCCCCTGCTCTTTCCTTCATGTTCTGCATGTGAAGAAGGTGATAAACTTTCTAAAAGATGTTGGAAAAAGCCAATTTTATCAGTATCTTAAGGTACAATGTAACCCCACATAACATTTGGACTCCATTTAAGTTTTAGGCAAAGAAGGTAAGGATTTTCTTTCCTAACCAGAGTTAAGCCACTGAAAGATTTTGAATGTGTGAGTAATTTATTTGAAAATTGATAATAACTAAACACAACTGTAGCTCAACCATTTTAAGAAGAAGTTTGTTTTAAAGTACTAGGTAGTTTCTTAAATTGACTGTTTTTAAATTGGGCCAGAGTTTGGAAGATGAATTATGATTTTTAAAAGCAATGGGACAGACTCAGGAAAACATTCAAGATTTGCAGAGAATATTTTGTACAAATACCAGCTCTGTAGGTTTTTTTTCTTTCTCATAATAAGCTTGTGTAGGTATATGTGTGTATGTATCTTAATTTATGGTCAGCCTCAAAATTATAAGCAACAAAAATTCCCCTTATTTTTTGTGGTTAGATGTAAAACATCTGACAGTATTTGCCAAGAAAACCCAATTTGCCTCACTGTTTACATAAGCAAAAGGAAAAGTGCAGGGTATCCATCTGCAAATCAACATCAAAGCCTTTCCACAAGATTCAGGGAGGGTGACATGTATTTGGAGAACAGTGTGAGATCCTTCTGTTACCAGGATTCTGTTGGCTCCAGCTTTCTACCTAACCATGGCCAAGGGCAATGAGGCTCTGTGTCTTTACTGCTGAGGTAGCTGGTCTTTTAGAGCTGAACCTCACAGCTCTCTGATTTTTGCCCACTCCCTACCCGTAACATCTGTGAGTGATAGAGAGTCACAGCACATTTTATATGCAATGAAGCCATTCCAAAAACTTTCATAAAGTCAAAGCTTTGAGGAATAAAGGAGAAAAAGTTGTTGACTAAACATATCTTTTCTGACACCTGATGCTGTACATGCCTCATATGAGTTATCTGGTGCATGTAGAACTTACATCACAGAATTATTACCTAGACATGTTGACCACAAAGCTTCTATTTCTTTCCAATTATTAAATGGATCAGGTTTTCTCCTTTTCTTATAATGAGATTCCCAAAATTGTGCATTTTAGTGGTAAGGGCATAATTTATATTGCCCTTTGAGTTCCAAACTATGTGTGTGTGTTGGGGGGGGGGGTACTGGATTTTGAATTGAACCTAGGGCACTTTATTATTGAGCTACATTCCCAGTCTTTTTTATTTTTATTTTGAGACAGTGTCTCACTAAGTTGTTGAGGGTCTCGCTAAGTTGCTGAGATTGGCCTTGAACTTGTGATCCTTCTGCTTCAGCCTCCCAAGTCACTGGGATTACAGACATGCACCAGCATACTAGGCTGAGTTCCAAATTTTTAAGCCTCTACAATTATGTATTCTAAGGCAGCAATATGCCCTTACAGATGTTGGTATCTAAATAATCTGATAGTTTGACAAACAGATGATTCACACTACCCCAAAGCTATTATAAACTATGAAATTCCTTGACTACCTTCTCTCCCTTCCTCCCTTCCTTAACTTCCTGACTTCCTTCTCTTTCTCCTCCTTTTTCTTACCTGTTCTTCTTTATTCCTCTTTCTTTCTTCCCTGTTTCTACTCCTTTTTAACTTTCTCTCCTTTCCTTCTCTCTCCTCTGCGCTTTTTTCTTTCTACAACATTATTTTACAGTTTTTATTAAAAAGGCAAAATATAGTGTAGAAAATTACACAAATCATAAGCTTGATAGATTTTTACAAAGTGAAAAGTCTTGTATAACCAGCATACAGAAGGAACAATACCTAAGAATCTCGTGTCCTGTTCAAATTATCAAGAACCCCTCCCCCAAACTGATCACTATTCCAATTTATAGCACATGGATTAGAATCAGTTTCTAAACTGTACGTAAGTAGATTCATACAATATATACCCTTTTGTGACTATTTTATGCAACTTTGTGAAATGTATTCATGTTGTTACTTATAGAAGTTTATTCGTTGTCATTGATGTGTGTGCTTAGAAAAAAGAGAACAGCTAAGTGTGGTGGCACACGTCTGGAATTGCAGTGACTAGGGAGGCTGAGGCAGAGGATCACAAGTTCAGAGCCAACCTCAGCAAGTTAGTAAATCCCTGTCTCAAAATAAAAAATAAAAAGAGCCATAGATAGATAGAGTTCAGTGGTATAGAACCGCTGAATTTCCTCCTCAGCACAAGAAAGAGAGAGAGAGAAAGATTCCTTTATGTGATTTGGCTTTAAAGCAGAGTTTGTAAATAAGAATATACCACAATTTATTTATCCATTCAACTGAACTGTTGTTAGATATTTGTTCCAGTTTTTTATTTTTGCAGAGAAAGGAAAAGACTGCTAGAACATTCTTGTATGTGTTTGTTTTCTGTTGAAAATATGCCTAGAAGCAAAATTGTTGAGATGTAATATGTTAAGTGGTTACACCAATAATACCAGTTATTATACAATTCTGTCAATGCTTAGTATTATCATATTATTATTATTATTATTATTTTGCTTTAAAACAGCACTTTTGATGAGTATGCCATGATATTTAAGTTTGGTTTTCATTTGCACTTTATGTTAGTTAAGAAGTAGCAGCATTTGTTCATTCATTTATAGGCCATTTGAATACCTTCTTTAGTGAAGTATCTATTCAAGACATTTATCTATTTTTAATTGATTTTTCCATCATTTCTTATTGGTTTTTTAGAAATATTAATATATTTAGTATATGAATAATTTGCCAGAAATACATGTTGCAAATACCTTCTCAGATTCTGTAGTTTGCCTTTTCACTGTACATTTCTAAAGTATATCAATTTTGTCTCTAAGATTAGTTTTGTGTCCTGTTTGAGAAATCATTCTTCATTTAGAGTTTATGAAAATATTCTCCTTTGTTAGCATCTAGATATTTTATTGATTGACATTTCACATTTAGGTCTTCCGTTCAACTTGGAATTGAATTTCAGATGGGGTAAGATGTGGGTTGAGAGTGATTTGCTCACATGCACAGAACACTTTAGGCCACACTATTTATTGAAAAGGCTCTCTTTACCACTGCTATAGTAGCCTTTGACATATATGAAGTTTCCTGAACTATATAGATTTGTTTTTATACTCTATTATGTATTTTATTGGTCTATTCCTGTGTCATTGTTTTTATTAGCATTATACCATGTCAATCCCTGTAGCTTTAAAATAATTCTTGATCTTCCAACTTGGACTTCTTAAATATTTTCTTGGCTTTTCATGGCCTTTTGCATTTCCATAAAAAAAAAAGTTAAGTAATCTTGTCAGTTCATTATCCCTCATGAACATTTTCAGAACTTCTAATTGAAATTAAATTGTATCTACAGATTAAGTTTGGGCTAACTGTACTTGATTGAATATTTTGATTTATGAACATGATGTAGGCCTCCATATGTGGGGATTTCTTATTTGCTGTAAGAGTGTAGTCTACTATAAGAACATTAATTGAATGTTTATATAGAAATATTACACTAAATTTCTTCCTAGGTTTTGGTGTTTATGTACATGTAACCATTTGTTTTCTTTTTCTATTATCTGTCTAATTATTTGCCTTTATTTCATCCTCAGACTTAAAGGTATGTTTTTACTGGATATAAAATTCTGGGTTCATGGGATATAAAATGCATTCAACATTTTAAATATGTCATCCCTTGATCTCTGTTTGACATTTTCCTTTGATGAAAAACCAGTCATCATTCTTCTGTTCCCCTGTATGTAACATAGGATTCATCTGCTTTGGTGGCTTTTAAGATTTTTCACTGAGCTATTTGCTTTAGCAGCTTAGCAGCTTTATTTTGACTAAACTGGGTACTATTTTCTTTGTATTTATCCTACTTTAAGATCCCTGAGCCTCTTGTATTTGAAAGCAACATTTTATCACTAAATTCAAGAAATTTTTTGGCAATAATTTCTTCAATTTTTTTTTTTCCTGCTCCATTCTCTGTTTTCTCCTTCAGCTTCTCCAATTACACAATGTTAGTTCAGTTGATATTGTCTCACAGGTCACTGACACTGTTTTTGATTTTGTTGTTGTTGGTTGGTTAGTTGGTTGTTTGTTTGTTTGTTTGAATGATTTCTATTGATTTATTTTCAATTTCACTGAGCTCTTTCTTTGTTATGCTGGTGGGCTCAACTAGTGAATTTTTTAATTCAAAGTTAAACTTCTCATTTCTTTTTTTTTTTATAATTTTTACTTCTCTGCTGAAATTCCCTATCTCTCTCTCTCTTTTTTTAATTGGTCCTATCTCTATTTCTTAATTCATTCTATTCATCATTTTTTTCTTTGACTCCTGCATTTATTTAGAATAATTCTTTTAAAGTCATTTATGCTAAATCAGAAATTTAGCTCATCACATGGTCTGTTTATATTAGATGACTTTTATTTATAGCTCACGTCTTCCTGCTTTTTCACAGGTTAGCAAATTTTAATCAAATGTAGAACATTGTGGATGTTACAGGTAGGCTGGGTTTGACTAAAGGATACTGAGATTTGTTTAGTTAAGTTTCTATGTATCCTGTTGATCATATGAGGCTTGGTTATGGTTTGTGTAGGTGGCTGTATGTCATTTTAGTTCTCAGGCCTAGGGTATTTCCATTATTTCAGTAAGTGATCCTTATTTAGAATGTGGCCCTTCTAGGATCTCATCCAAATCCTTTGTTTACCAAAGTCTTTTTCCTCAGCCCAGAGTAGAACTCAACATCTAGCTCCCAACTCTGCACAGCCTCCAGAATCTCTTTTGAGCTCTCAGGCCTATAGCAGTCACCCATTGCTAGGATTCATGGAGTTTCTTTATAATCACGTACAGCTCAGGACTTGGCCAATGACTTAGGTAGTAATGTCACATAGATTTCTGTCCCCTTCATCAAAAATATCCCTTGTAGAGTACCATTTGTCACAAACTCCAGTCTCCCAGAAATTCAGAGCTCCTGTGCCTGTTTCCTATGGCAAACAGAAATACACATTAAAAATTCAGTCTTTACAGAGATAGAGTATAGACAGTAACAATCCCTTAGTAACCTTCTCTGGCTTTTTTCTTGCTTATTTCTCTTATCTGAAACTTATCCTGTTTATAATGTGATTTTATCATTTAAGGAATAGAATATCAAGAATTTTAATCAGATACAAAGTGATGTTTTAACACTGTACACAACATTTTTCATAGGTTCTTTAAAAAGGATGAAATAGATTAAAATCTTTCATTAAAAATTTCTAATTTAAAATAAATGCTGGCAAGGATGTGGGGAAAACAGTTGTACATTGTTGGAACTGCAAATTAGTCAACCACTTTGGAAATCAGAGTGGAGATTGTTCGAAAAACTATGAGTAGAACCACCATATGACCCAGGTATCCCACTCCTTGGATTTATTCAAAAAAACTAAAATCAGCATATTACAGTGATATAGTCACCTCAATGTTGATATCAGTACAATTCACAATAGCCAAATTATTAAATCAACCCAGACACCAATCCATAGATGAATGGATCAAGAAAATGTGGTATATATACACAATGAAATTTTTCTCAGCCATAAAGCAGAATGAGATAATGGCATTTTTTGGTAAATGTATGGAAACGGATAAAATCATATTAAGTGAAATGAGACAGACTCAGAAAATTCAGAGTTGAATGTTTTTTTTTTTTCATGAAACTAGAATAAAATGAGAGAAAGAAGTCAGTGAGGGAGGGAATCAAATATCATAAAGATAGAGAAGATGAGTGGACTAGAAGGAGGAGAATGAGAGGGAAGGAAGAAGGAAGGGAAAGGGAAAGAAATATGGAATGAATCTGAGAGAATTTCAGGATGGTGGGATAGAGCAGGTCACTTTCCTGGCTGCTCTGTGGTGTGAAACCCAGAAAGCAGACATGCAGCTTCTCAGCAAGGTAGTGAACAGGAGGAAAAGGGGAGAGGGTGCGCTTTCCTGGAATTTAACACTGGGCACTCAAATCAGATTGGAGACTCGGGAGGTTAGATATAATAATGAAGAAAACTCCAGCACTACAGACACTGCTGTGGCCAGAGGCACCAGCCAGAATTGTCCCTCTGTGAGCACAATGGAGGAATAAGGGAATTAAAGGAACCCGCATTTTTAGGAGTTCTGAGGTGTGTCTGGGTACAGAAAGTTTAGAGATCACAACCACAGCCTGACTAAATTGAAAGGTGCTGTGCACAATGTCCTTGTGTGGGAAAGAAACCACACCTCTCTTGGTGTGTGGAGGACAGAGGAAGGAACCATTTTGTAGCTGCAGCACGAACCAGTAGCTGAGGGAGACAGGTCTTGGCTAATCTCAGTCTGGCGTGAAATACAGGCCTGGCAAACCCACACTGCATGATACAGAGTGTGCTCAGGTGACCAGGAGAAAACCAAATGTGGAGAGAGGTTTACACGTGGGACAACTGGTTGCAGAAACCCACCCAGCTCTATTTCTCCCCCTGTAATTCAGCTGCTCACAGGACCAGTTAGGAGAGACGCTGGGAATTTGAAAGGACAGGGGCAGGAGAGACTGAGTTTGGAGACTGAACCCGGGACCAGGAAACTTGGGGTCTGCAAGTGCCATAGTAGACTGAGAATTGGCTCCTCCATAACACCAGTGGGACCCAGGGAAGATTCTGGGGTGCAGTCTTCCAGCTGGTAGGGTGCTGAAGATGTGTTGATTGAAAATCTCCAGACCAATTGGCATCCGGCCAAAAAGCCTGGAGCCCACCTAAACCTAAACCCCTATTCCAGGAGTTCCACCTACAGGATTACCTCTCTCACCCTAGCAACCCCACCCTGAGGCTGGAGCTTGAATCATACTCCAGCCAACCCCACCTAACTGTTGAGAAGGGAAGCTGAGAATCTTCTGAAATCCAACTTACACAATTCTTTAACTTTTCATGGAGATCTTTCTTTTTTTTTTCCTTTTTTCTTTTCTCTGCTTAATTGTGACCTTAATGGTTCATGGACATTTATATGCATATTCCTATTTGCTTTTGTTTTTCTTTTCTTATTTCTAGCTTTTTGAAACCAGTTATTTTTCATGGATCGGTTTTTTGAGGACTAAGAAGTTTGATTAGTATATTTCAGGTTTGTTTTGCAATCTTTTAATTTTAATTTTTAAAATTTTTACTATATATATTTTTTTCTTTCACTTATCTGTTTTACTTTAATCTCTTCCTATTTTGTCTTCTGCTACAGCCAATCTCTATTGTTCTCTCTTCAACTCTTTCTTTAATTTTTATTTCTATCCTTCCTTCTTCTTCCTCAAAATCATCACACCCTACATCACTTCTGTTCTCTCCCTGTCCACTGTTCAAAATTGTAAACCATTTTGCAAACTTACTGTTTTTATTTTTGGCAATAACTGATCATATAATTTCTGTTCATTGTGACAACTTGTAGACAACATCATAGCAGGAACCATTTGGTTTAATGTACTTTAAATTTGTAAATTTTTTGCATTGTTTATTCTTGTTATTTGTCTCCCTCCACTGAGGTCTTGGAAACCTTCAGGGACACTGTAACAGGGTAAAAATTCTACTGCCTCACATCCATTCTGTTAGATGTGTAGACACACAAATATCATGAAAAAAACAAGGAAAAAAAATCTCTACAAATGAACCAAGCTATGTCAAAAACAGAATACATAGACATCACAGTGGAAGAAATTTCAGAGAAGGAGTTTAGAATGTACTTACTTAAACTAAACTGTGAGGGAAAAGGGAATGTAAGGAGTGATATCAGAGAGAAAATATAGGAAGTGGAAAAAAATCAATAAAGAGATAGAGATTATTGAGGCTGGGATTGTGGCTCAGTGGCCCAGTGCCTAGCATGTGTGAGGCACTGGGTTCGATTCTCAGCACCACATACAAATAAATAAAATAAAGGTCCATCAACAGCTAAGAAATATTTTTTAAAAAACAAAAAAAGAGATATATATTATAAAAAATCAAGCAGAGATCCTTGAAATGAAGGAATCAATAAACCAAATTAAAAATTCAATGATCACTTGGAAGATAGAGTTTCAGGCAATGACGACAAAATATATAATCTTGAAAATAAAGTTGACCATGGAGAAAAGATGTTAGGGGACCATAAACAGAACTGCCAAGAAATATGAGATAACCTGAAAAGTCCAAATTTAAGATTTATTGGGATAGATGGCTCAGAGATACAAACCAAAGGAATGCACAATCTTTTAATGAAATAATATAATTTCCCAAACCTAAAGAATGCAATGAAAAATCAATACAAGAGGCTTACAGGACACCAAATATACAAATTTACAACAGACCCACACTAAAGCACATTATTACATTATCATAAAAATGTCTAACACACAGAATAATGAGAAAGGGAATGGAGATTAAGATCAAATTCCTTGTATGTATAATTATGCCATAAGGAACCCAGATACTATGTATAAATATAATGGTCTAATAAAATTTTTCTAATTTTAAAGAAGTGAGAAAATATATATCAAGGGGACCATGTAACACACCCAGACAAAGGCAGAGGCTGAAGAAGACTTTCTGCTTCTGGGGAGGGAGGGCAAGGGAAAGTTAAAAAGGAGAGAGAACCAGGAAGGAACTTGGTGGCTCTGCCACTTTATTTTCTTGAACGGGGTATTGAAAAATAAATCTAAAAATCACAGAATATTAAAATCCAAGTTTTCTTTTTTAAAAAGGCGTGATTATGTTAAGTTATACTACCCATTACAGCAGAATATTAGCACTCAATACTCTGAGCAGAATCAAGCCAACCCACTTGTAGAGATTTTCAATGTAGTTTAAAATGCCTTTTGATTTTACTGTTATGATTTACCTTTGGAACTCAATTATTGAGAATACCAACTTTATCATAGCTTCTTATGAGATAGTATCACATGAAAAGACTCCCCAATCAATGTCTAATAATTAGAGTTATATATTTAGAATTATAGGAAAAATAAACCTTTTTCTCTTTTTATCCTACGAGGGTGCTTGGGTATGTGTGTACACTCCTGTAGGATGGATTATCAGGAGTCTGTCATATGGATTTCAGATAAAGAAGGGACAATTTAAATTAACTGACAAAATTTCTGTGTCTTACAGCTGGGAAGAATTGAAGCTGATATTGAAGTCTGGAGATTTAAGTAATTTGCCCAGAATCCTTGGGGAAGGGTATGTGTTACTAGATAAAAATAATTGTAAATATTATGATACAATATATGGAGCAAGAGGAAGGCTATTGCTTTTGTAATTAAAATTTTAAAAAAAGAAAACTTGACCAAATAATTTTGTTCTTTGGAGCTATACAGGTTATTGCCTATGATCTTCAACTGAGAGAATATGACACCTAATTAATAATTATATCATAGTCTTGGGGAAGGATTTCATGAAGTTTGGTGTTTTGCTGGGGGTGAGTAGTAGTGCCTCAGAGAAAACGATGACATGTTTAACTTTTAGCAATAAATATTTCAAAGCAGAGTTTTGATGTGCTTTCTTGGCTTGAATTAGGGTTTGCATTCATATTGACTTTCTGCTCAGACAAGTTTTCTACCCAGTATTTTTATTAGATTAGAAAAGCAGAGTGTTCAGAACTAATGCATATTTGCTTTCAGAAGTTCTTTCTCAATACTTATTCTTCTCATCCCAAACATGTTCAACGTTGAAATTTTTGCATTACTCTACAAAAGAACACATAACTTTTTCATTTAAATTTTATCCTACTTTCTCTTGATTACCACCCAACTTATTCCCTGGACACAAAATTAAAACAATGAAAATCCCATTAGTTTTCAATTCATTAATGATAACATCTCAAATTTCAGATTTTCCTTTAACAGGGAAATTTTTAAGACTACTCCCCAGAGAAACTATACAGGGTCAGTGAGCCCCTCATTAAAGAGGCTGACCCTTGAGAAGGTGTAAAGAGGCATTCTTCCAATGATGATATTTTCACTACCCCATGTGGAGTTTCACTTTCACAAATTAAACAGCCTAACTTGAATAAGTCATTTTATTTAAAGGCAATCTCACAATGTTACAGGCAATGCTAACCTGTGTGTGTTTGTGTGTGTGTGTTTGTGTGTAAGAAATGACTGTCTTTTTTGAATGATAAATACTGGGTCAGTTGATTCAGGCTCTAGTCAAAGCTGTGACCTAAATATAAGTCATATCCAAATATCAAAAATCAAACCCATTGCCTGGCACTTTGAAAATATTTAATCAACATTTGATGAATGAATGGATGAATTAATCCATTAAAGAATATAACATATGCTTTCTAACCTTCTCTCTTAACCCTTAACTGGAATGATGGATACTAAGTGTTATCTAATCTTTGTGCCTTAATTTGCTAGAGCATGGAATTGGAAATGATAGTTGTGACTCATCTCAATGGCTAAGCTTTGAAAAACCCATGTTTCCTTTTGCCCCTTGTCTCAGTCTGATAGCCTGGATACAGTTAAATGTTAATGAATCACGGTCTTGAGGGCTAAATGGAAAGATGTTCCATTCTGTGTTCATAATTGGCTTTTACCATGTTTTTCTATATTCAAAGAGATGTAATGGCCAGGAGTGTTCAATAATTGATGGAAGACCATGGACTTCTAGTTTACAGAAGCAGAGTGAGTTTAGAGAAAATTAAATATAAGTAAGTCCAAAAAAAGCAGAGAAACTGAAAAGTATTAAAGCTGGATAGAAAAAAAATCATGAAATCAATAAGAGAAAAAACACTGATTGCATTAAAAATAAACATTTAATCAGCAACATTATAAGCCAAAACATAATGGAATATTATTTTCCAAATATTAAACTATCAGTTAGGAGGGAGGAAAAAGTAAAGATATTTTTAGACACACACTGGGAGAATTTACATTCACTATAAGAATTACCAAAGGATAAAACTTTAGTAAGAAGAAATTAAACCTAAAAGGAAAGAATGAATTGTGTGAAGCAAATTGACAAGTATGATAAAAAATATATTTATAATTATAATAAGAGTTGACTTTTTTAAAGCTAAAAATAAAATGTGAAAGAGTATTTAAAGCATGGAAGGATAATAATAGTAGGAAATAATAACAGAATATGAGATTTGGTGACTAAAGTTAAAACAATATAAGAATCTATTATTGGAACAAAAATTTCTATGTGTTAAACTTAGACTTTAGGCAAATATATTTGTTTAAATTTTAGGGAAAACCATGAAACTAATTGAAATATAAACTATAACTTCCAAACCAGTAGAGGATGAGAAAAGGAAGTTTTAAAAATAAATCAATCTAATGAAAAACTGGAATTTAAAAAATTAGATTAAAATTAAAACTTAAAAATTTTAATAAAAATTTAATTCAAATTAAAATTTTGTGTCTAAAAATGCAAAATAAGATGATAGCAGTAAGGTCTAATAGATCAATAATCATAATACATGTTAAAGCACTAAACTCAATTGTTAAAAAGTAAACTTAGACTGAATTTTATAAGTCCAGTTATATGGACTTTAAAGTGAACTTGGTTTTAAAATAAAATCTAGGTATATGTTGTTCATAAGATATGTTGACATTGAGAATTTGAATATAAAGGCACATATTTAGGATCATTAGGAAAAGAAAATAGCCATATTATTACAGAAAATTACAATACAAAGCAAAAGCATTGTTAGGGATAAAAAGAATCTTATTTTTTTCTTTGATGAAAAGAGACTATTACCAGGGAGATATAAAAGTTTTGAGCCTATAATGCACTTGACACTGTAACCTTGAAATACATAAAACCAAACATCAGCAGAATTACAAGTAGAAACAGACAATACAAAACGATATTAGGAAACTTAAACATATGTCTCTTAGAAACAAACAAACAAAAAATTAACAATCAAAAAGTAGTAGCCAGGTGCAGTGGCATACCTATAATCCCAGTGGTTCAGGAGGCTGAGGCAGGAGGATCACAAGTTCAAAGCCAGCCTCAGCAACTTAGTGAGGGCCTAGGCAGCTTAGTGAGAACCTATCTCAAAATAAAAAATATAAAGGGCTGGGAAGGTGGGTGAGTGATTAAGCACCCTGGGTTCAATTCCCAGTACCAAATAACTAAATAAATAATTTAGCAAAGATATAAAAGATTCAAATAACATGTAAGGTTAAAGCATTTACCTAGAAGAATTTTATCTAAAAACATATAAATGTACATATCAAAAATTGCCTAAAAACATTCAAATAACAGAAAGTTTCAAAAACTAGCAAGTATAATCCATAATATAATATAATTCAGATCAATTTTCTTTAACATAATTTAATATAATACAGTAAATTTAAAATATAAAATTCCAAATAAATCATGAGTCAAATAAAAGTCAAATTAAAAATGATAAAATAATAATAATTGAGGTAGATAAGATAGAATCATTATATCAAAATTTGTAGGACATAACTAAAATGATATTCAAAAGATAAATTTATTACTTTAAATATGCATCAGAAAAGATTGAAAATTAAATATCAAAGCAACAATTGAAGAAGAATATTTCCAGCAAAGTTTGCCTAAAAATGACTGTGAGAAAAAATTCTAAAAATTAAAACAGAAATTAATACTATAGAAGCTAAGAATTGTTGAAAAGAACCAATTATTTCAAAAGCCAACTATTTGTACTTGGGAATCAATCTAACAAATGAAGTGAAAGGCCTCTAAAATGAAAACTATAGAATGCTAAAAAAAGAAATTGATGAAAACTTAGAAAATGATAAGACCTCTTATACTCTTGGATAAGAGAATTAATATTGTCAAAATAGCTATACTACCAAAAGCAACACACAGATTCTATATAATTCTCATAAAAATTCAAGTGATAATCTTCATAGAAATTGAAAAGGCAGTCATGAAATTCATTTAGAAAAATAAGAGACCCAGAATAGCCAGTGCAATTCTTCACAAGAAAAGCGAAGCAGGAGGCAACACATTATGGAACCTCAAATTATACTACAGAGCTACAGTAACAAAAACGTCATGGTATTGGCACCAAAACAGTCATGAAGACCAATGGAATAGAATAGAAGACACAGAGACAAACCCACATAAATATAGTCATCTCATACTTAGACAAGGTTGCCAAAAACATACATTGGAGAAAATATAGCCTTTTAAACAAATCATGCTGGGAAAACTGGAAATCCATATGAACTAGAATAAAATTTAACCCCTATCTCTTATCCCACACAAAACTCAACTCAAAGTGGATCAAGGACCTAGGCATTACACCAGAAACTGTGCACTAGCTGGAAAAAATGTACACCCAACACTCCAACATGTCAGCTCAGGAATTGAATTCACAATATTTAAGCTATGGAGCTAAACAATATACCCTTCAACAGATGAATGAAAAGAAGATATGGCATATATACACAATAGAATATTACTCAGCCATAAAGAAGAATGACTTTATGATATTGCCTGTGAATGGATGGAATTGGAGACTGCCATGCTAAGTGAAATAAGCCAGTTCCAAAAAGCCAAATGTTGAATGTTTTCTTTTTTATGTGGAAACTAATCCAAAATAAGGTGTGAGGGGTGGTTAAAAAAAGAATTGAAGAAAGATCAGTGGAGTAGATAAAAGGGAATGAAGGAAATGGGGGGAGGGATAAAAAAAAAACAGTGGAATGAATCAGACCTAATATTCCTATGTAGTTACATGAATATACCACAGTGAATCTCACCATTAAGTACAATCCACAAGACACTAATTTAAGAAAATAACTAAAAGTAAATAGCAGAAAAATCAGTAGAGTGGAGGGAAGGGAAGAGAGGTATGGGAGGAAGGGAGGGAGAGGGGAAGAACTGGGAATTGAATAGGACAAATTATATTACATATTTTTATAATTATGCTAAAATAAATTCTATTGTCATGTATAACTAAAAGAAAAAAATGCCAGCTCTTTGAAAAAAGAAAATAGTTAAACTCTGTCAAATGAAATCAATGTGGAGTGTCAGGAAGGGAAATAGAGTCAATATTAGAAATGAAAAGATATGCCTACAGATACAAATTGAGATTATTAGTAGTTATTAGGAATGACTTTTGATAGCAAATTTGAAATGTGGATTCATTTTTGGAAAAAAGTATAAATGACAAAAATGTATTCAGTAAGAAACTAAAATACTAAGTAGACCTACAGCCATTAACGTGATCAGATCAGTCATTAAAACTTATCCCACACAGAAGCAGAGGGCTCATGCAATTTCACATATTACCCAAGGAAAAGATCTGTATTTTTTTTTACCTTTTTAAAAATATTTTTTTAGTAGTAGATGGACACAATACCTTTATTTAGTATATTTTATGTGGTGCTGGGGATCGAACCCAGTGCCTCGTGTGTGCTAGGTAAGTGCTCTACCACTGAGCCACAACCCAAGCCCTTACATTTTAAATGATTTTGAAAATTTATTCTTTTTAGTTATTTAAAACATTAGGATACATTTTGAAATAATCCCAAAAGCATGGAATATAATCTGCTCTAATTCAGCACTTGCCCTTCCCTCCCTCTACTAATCTTTCTGCAATTTCTGTACAGTTTTTTAAAATTAATGTCTTGTAGATATACTTGATATTGGGGTTCACTAGGAAGGATCCTGTAGAAGGGAACATATCAGTGTTTATACAACTTGTTTGGGGAACTAGAAAAAGAGGAAGAGGTCTCCGATTTATTTTATATATGAATACTGACATATATTTAAGTGTAAAATATGGCATTAGGAGAGTATAAGGAAGAAAATTTGTAGATTATATTCAATGGTGGAAACAAAAATCCTAAATAGCATATTGACTATTCTGTAATGTGTTTTTTAAATTAAAAAATCAAAGAATACTCAACCTGGAACTTAGAGAATAATAAATCTATCAAGTAATTTAATGCTTTAATTCATTAAAGATGTATTTATTATCTCAATAAGTGCAGAAGAATTATATTAACTTCAAAAGCTATCAATGATGTTTTAAATTATGCCCATAACAATTTTTTCATTGAAAGGAGTTTCCTGAACCTTATGAACAACATTTTCAAAAGCCTAGAGCACAAATACCCTTCAATAATGAAATACAGGGAGCATGTTTTTCAAAGTCAAAGTAAAGGGAATATGTTTGCAATTGTAACTTTTATTTAACATTATATCAAGTATCCTATCCAATGTAACAAAGCAAGAAAAATAATAAAGGATATATGAAAAATTTATGAGAAAAAATATGAAATTATTGCTATAAGTAAATAAAAGAGAGCCTGAACAATTCAAAGGTCAATCATGTCCATAGAACGGAAAAGTAAATAACATAAATAGGACAATTACCTTAAAAATAAATCTTTGAGTCCATCATAGTATCAAAATCCTTCAAAACACTTTCAAGGAACTAGATATGTTGATATTACAATGTGAATAGAAGAATAAATGGCCAAGAATTGGAAAAACAGATTAAGGATAAAGTAGAAGAGTCATCATACCAGATATCTAAAATCTTCTAATAAGTAATAGCAAATAATTAAAACACTGTGGCAGGTGTAAGAATAGAAAAATACACTAATGGAACAAATACAATACATAGGAAAAGCCTCATGAATATATGGCATTACAACTAGAGAATAAGACAGGCTATTCAACAGGCAATGAGAAAACTAGTCATTCATATGGGGAAAAAATGAAATTATGTCTCTTCCATATACAATATACTGTTAGGAAAGCAAAAGGAGAGAGAAGCAAAGTGCAGAGGGCAAAAGCAAAAGCTGCCCTCCTGAGCTGCTCGCTTTATTTATATCAATAGGTTACTTTAGGTCATTGGCATCATTAATACATATTGTTCATTGTATTACTAGGCAGGTTACAGACTTAGCAACATTATGCAGGTTATTCCTCAATTACATACTAAGTTGTAATGTGCAATGTGAGGAGCTTTGTATAGCTCTCAGGAAAGTCTATTGTATAAAGTTACTGTTAGGTGAGAAGGTTTAGGCTCAGTGAAACATTATGATTGTCTAACAAGAGACTTCTTTTATTCCCAGGAGCAGTGTGCCTGAGATCAAGGTCGAGGCTGATAAGACTCTAACACAGAGCCTCCTCATGAAGGACATTGCTACAGCAGCTAGGCATCCTGTGTCTCTGAACACAAGTTTTCCCAGCAGCCAGGCATTCTGTGTCTTTGCACAGAAACTTTCTAGCCATCAAGCATGCCACAGTCACGAAGCTATCAGAGACCTCAATCCCAAACACAGAACCCTTACAATATACAAAACAAATTCAATGTGCTCAGAAAGCACAATTTTAAAACATAAATTAATGGTATCTTTTAAAACGTAGCAGAAGAACATTTCTTAACTAACAGACATAAAGGCATAAACCTTAGAATATTAATAAATGTGAGCAATGGTCAAAACTTCAGTTGTCTTCAGCCCTCATCAGTTTGGAGGAGATATTCACAATGCATGTAATGGATCAAAGAGTTGGATCTAAAACCATAAAACTCCATACAAAACAAACTTTTACAAAAAGGGTGGGGGAAGGAGAGACCTAAAGAACTTCATAGGCAATAAAAGAGGAAATCTAAGTAATAAGCATTAAGCAAGATATTCAAGCTTAATAAGCTGTTATTAATAAAATAAAAAATCAACTGCACTTAAATCTGGTGAATATGAGAACAAATGAAAAGTGTCTTACATCATTGCTATGACCTAAATTGGTAAAACCTCTTTAACAAATAATTTTGTAGTATTTAAAAAGTATAAAATCTATATGTCTGAGATCCCTATAATTCTAGTTTTTCATTTTATAGAAATCTTTATGTATGCACTCAAGAAGATGTAAATAGGAACTTTTACCACAGTATGCTTTCTAACAGCAATAAAATGGAAATACTTCATTTGATAACCTAAGGAAAAACAAAACAAAACCTCTGGCCTCATGGAGTTTATATTCCATGATTCAAGAATTCCAAATACCACAAATATTTGGAATTCTTGAATCATGGAATATGATGGACATCATTATCCAAAGTACATGAAGACATGAAGTGGTGTGAACACACTTTATATACAAATATATGAAAAGTTGTGCTCTATATGTATAATAAGAATTGTAATGCACTCTGCTGTCATGTACTTAAAAAATAAAATCAATTAAAACAACAACAACAATAACAAAAATAAGAATTCCAAATACCACAAATACTGCACTCTATCTACCTCCCAACATTTTTGTAAGTTAACTAGGAACATATATTTTTTTTCTGAGTCCAAACAAGAAATTGAAAAGGCATTCTATGTATGGCCAATCTATTGCTGCTTCAGTAAACCATTTTAGTATATTTTGATGATATAAAGGCCTGAATGAACAACTCCGTGGGTTAATAATATTGTTTGGATGTGATTGAAATCAAAGAGAACAGAAAAAAGAAAATGGCAAACACATAGTCATGTGTTTATTTGTATGAATACACTACCAGAAATGTCACTCTGTCAATAGACTGTTAGAGGATGGATCACTCAAAAAACAGATAAAGAGATTATCCCAAAGGGAAAATGGATTCTGTAGTCAAGAGAAAGTTGCCAGCAGAACTTCCAGGATGCCGACTTGGAGATGAGATAAATCTGTGCTTCAATCCAGGTTCTGCCACACAGTTTGTCAAATCATCAAACTTGATTTGGTTTCTTTTTTCTTTTTCCTTCTATAAAATGAAATAATTCCTGCTTCGTAAAAACCACCCATACTAGTTTGGACACAATCATCAGAGTGCTGGATGGACAGACCCACAGAGAATCCTTTACGTCCTAGCAAGACTCAAACACCAACATCTCAAAAACCACACACTTCCTAAGAAACAAAAATTTCAAAGAAATCCAAATTTTTTAGATTATCACTCATCATCTGGATTCTCACTTCATGTGGCTTTCTTCATGTCCTTATCTGAGCCAAGTTCACACTCCTCAAACCTCCAAACCCTTTCAAGTTTGTCATTGGAAAACCTCTTAGAGCTTCAATCTCTTTCATAGTGTTCGCTTTCCGGATCCACCAGAAACCTGCTTTCCCCTGAGACCCCTTTCTCTGCACCCCATCAAGCAGTAGCTGCTTTCCCTGACACATACCTTATGCCAATATATAGGGCATCGTTTCTTCTCCCTCTTCAAAAGGCCATAGCTCTTTTGAAAACCCTGCTTCAGATTAAACCACACTTTCCCTTCCTTGATACAATCACACCCAGACCTCAATAAAGATCTCATTTACAGACTGTTTTGGTCAGCCTTTTGCTGCTGTAACTAAAAAACCCAACCAGAACAATTGTAGAGGAAGGAAGGTTTATTTAGGGGCTTATGGCTTCAGAGGTCTCTGTCCATGAGTGGCTGGCTCTATTCCTCAGGGCTCAAGGTAAGGCAGGACAGCTTGGTGAAAGAGTGTGGCAGAGGGAAGCAGCCCGTGTGAGGATTAAGAAGCAGAGAAAGAGGTCTCTACTCTCCAGATACAAAATATATAACTCATAGGCTGCCCCCAATGAGCCACTTCCTCCAGCCACATCCTAGCATTTCAGTTACTACTCAGTGAATCCCTTGTAGGGGATCCATTCACTGATTGGGTTAAGACTTCCAAAACCCAAACGTTTCTCCTCTGAACCTTCTTGCACTGTCCCACACATGAGGTTTTGGGAGACACCTCACATCCAAACAATAATGCAGACTTTGTAAATTGTATCAACTATTCTCCTTCAAACATTGCTGTCATCCTAATTCTTGGTAATTTCAACATATGCATAGATGATCTTTCCAGTACTCTTTCAACTTACTTCAACCTCTCTGGGGATCTCATTCACTAACTCACTACTCCTGTGATTTTTAAGCATAGGCTAAGTCATTAAGCCATCCTAGAGAGCCTGATGCTGTTCTGCTCCCTGAATAACAAAAGTCAGAGGCAACTTTCATATAGTAGGTCAGAGAAGTAACCTATCTACAGAGCCAGAGGGCAGGTTCCACCCAGAAATATGAAGGTGACAGAGTTTTTTTTTTTTTTTTTTTTTTTTTTTTGACACCTAGCCATGGTTCATTTCTCTGCATTTCCGGTTCATTTCTCTGTATTTCCTCTTTTTTTGTCCAGATTATTTCTTTAATCTTTAATATTTAATCAATATCTAATATAGAAAAATAATACCAGACTCATTCCCTTTAGTTTAAAATTAAATTTGGAATAAAAAACTTTATTTAAAAAATATTTAGGGTATTAATAGGTATATGAATGAATCCTTTTCATGAGGAATTTGAGGAAATGGTTTTCTCCTCTGTCTATAATATGACCGGACTGGCTTGGGCCTGCTAAATCCACCTCGAATATACAGATGGGCACTTTTTTTCCCTTTTTATCCATTAGCTTGTTATAATCTCTTGGAATATGACAATCATCTGTAATTGAATATGAAACCATTTGTCACTCAAATTTTAACACTATACGTTTAAAGGTTATATTCAATTTTTCTTTTATTTATTAATCCATTTGATCAATATAGAGTGAGGATCTATAACATTCAAGGCCCTTGGCTAGGTGTTTGACCAAAGATGAGAAATAAATAGTCTCTGACTAGTTATCTTATTGTCACAGGAAAGTAATGATTATAATCAAGTATTCTACAGAGGAAAAATTTCAGTGAGAAGTGTCAGGAATAATGCATTATTTGTAACTGGAGTTTTGCTATTCAAAATACTTAAAAGACCAATAAGAGAATGCTAATTAAAAATGTATTACTATAGTATTTCTCTCAAGAAGCTTTTCACAAAATGCATCTAAGAGATAAGCAAGAGAATTGGAAGAAAAAAATGGAGGTCAGTAAATTTGAAACATAGAATTTAAGAACTAAACAGCACATCAGAATAAAGTTTTTTATTCCAGACTAGTCAAGTGTTTTGGTTTCACTCCATCAAATGTAGAAAGTTGGAAAGAGCATTGCTCCAGTCTTTAACTTAGAAAAAAATCCAGAAAATTATAAATTATCAACTTTTCTTGAAATCATATGAGTAACAAGAATTAGCAACGAACCTGCACTTTGGGGAGAGATAATACCTGCAGAGAGAAAGAGGGTCATGTAACCACCAGAGATAATTTGACTTCCTTCCATGTTTTTATTCCTTTAATTTTTTTTCTTGCCTGATTTCTGTGCCTCGAGTTTCAATTACATTCAATAAGAGAGTGAGAATGAATGTCCTTGTCTTTTTCCAGATTTTAGGGAAAATGTTTTCAGTTTTTTTTCCATTCATTATGATGTTGGCTTTGGGTTTGTCATATACAGCATGTATGATATTGAGGTAAGTTCCTTCTATCCCTAGCTTCTTCAGTGTTTTTAGCATGAATGGGTACTATATTTTTTGATGACCTTTTTGTTTGCATGTATTGAGATGATAATGTGATTTTTGTCCTTACTTCTATTTATGTGAAAAATTATATTTATTGATTTTGCATATGTTAGACCAACCTTGCATCCCTGAGATAAAAGCAACAACTTTCTGGTGTACAATCTTCTTAATGTGCTTTTGAATGTAGATTGCTAATATTTTATGGAGTATTTTTGCATCCATGTTCATCAGGGATATTGATTCATTAGGATTTTCTTTCCTTGATGTATCTTTATCCAGGTTTGGTTTCAGGGTGGTACTGGCATCATAGAATGGATTTGGGAGTATTCTCTTTCTTTCTATTTCATGAAATAATTTGAAGAGGACTGACATTAATTCTTCTTTAAAGGTTTGGTAGAACCCAGCTGAGAATCCATCTGGTCACTGGCTTTTCTTTGTTGGGAGGCTTTTTATTACTGCTTTAGTCTTGTTGCTTGACATTGGTCCATTTGGGTGTTCTATATTGTGCTGGTTCAATTTGTGCAGGTCATATGTATCTAGAAATTTGGCAATAAATATTTTAGATTTTCCAATTTATGGAATATAACTTTCAAAATAGTTCCCAATGAACTTCTGGATCTCAGAAATGTCTAGGGTGACATCACTGTTTTCATCTCTAATTTTGTAGATTTGGGACTGTCCTTTCTTTCATCTCTGATCTTATTTCCTATCTTTCAAATGATCAAAACAGACATTTCTAAAAAGAAGAAATACAAATGACCAATGAATATATGAAAAAAAATCAACATCCTTAGTAATTAGGAAAATGCAAATCAAAACTATACTGAAATTTCATCCCACTCCAGTTAGAATGGCAGCCAGCAAGAATACAAATAACAATTGTTGGTAAGAATCAGGTAAAAAGGTAAACTTGTATATCGTTAGTGGGACTGCAAATTAGTACAACCACATTAGAAAGTAGAATGGAGATTCCTCAAAAAGACTAGGAATGGAATCTCCATATTACCCAGCCATTCCACTCCTTTGTATTTATCCAAAAGAACTAAAATCAACAAACTATATTGATACATGAATAACAATGTGTATGGCAGCACAATTCAAATTATGAAGCCAATCTAGGTATCTGTCAGCAGATAAATGGATAAAAAAATGTGTGCATTAATTAAAAAGGTCATAATAGAAGGGAGATCAGTAGAATAAGTATATCAGAGGGCAAGAGGAGGGGAGGGAAAGGATATGATTAAGCAAATTATGTTATATATATATGTAAAACTATGACATTGAATCTCACTGTTAGGTATAATAATAATGCACCAATAAAACATAATTTTAAAAGATTCAATAAAGAACAATGGAAAATGTGTTTATAAATATGGATAATTTTACTCTGCAAGAGACACTGTTAAGTGAATAACCGTCAACCCCAGAAATCCCACTCCTAGATATTTACCCAAGGAAATTAAAAACTATGTTCTCACAAAAACCTGTATGCAATTTTTTTTTATAGCAGAATCATTTATAATTGCCACAAACTATAAAAGTTCAAATATCTTTCAACAGGGGGGACACAAAGAGGAAATATTTTCAAATCACATATCTGACACAAGACTTGTATATAAAATATTTAGAGAATAATCAAAATGCAGTGATAAGAAAACACAACTAAATTTAAACATTTGAACAAACACTTCACCAAAGAAGACATATGGATAACAAATAAGCACATGAAGATGTTATTGGCATTATTAGTCACTAAGGAAATATAAATTAAAACAATAAGATATTACTCCACAGTAGAATGGCTAAAATAAAAATAATAATTGACAAAAGCACCCAATCTATAAAGGCTACATATCATATGATTTCAAAAGCACCCAATCTAAAAAGGCTATCATATCATAATCTGGAGAAGGTGAAACTCTGGAAAATGTTGAAAATATCAGTGGTTTCCAGGGAATTGGAAGAGAGAAGATAAATAGGTAGAGCACAAAGGATTTTTAGGGCAGTGAAAATACTTGTTTGAAACTATAATGATGTATGTCATTACATGTTTGTCCAAACCTTTTGTCCAAACCCTATAGAATATTTAGCACCAAGAGAGAACCCTAATGTAAACTATGGACTCTCAGTGGTAATCATGAACTAAAAGGCAGGTTCATCAACTGTAGGAAATGCACCTCTCTGGTGAAGGATTTTCACAATGGGGAGGTTCATTTTCTGTGGGGGAAAAAGAGGCTGTGGGAAATATATGTACATTCTCCACAATCTTGCAGTAAACTTAAAAGTGCTATAAAATTAATCTTTTAGAAATAGACGACAATACCAAGTTCCATGAGGGAGGTAGAGAAACTGGATTACTCATGTGTTGATTGTAAGAATGTAATAGGGTACAGATACTCTTTAAAATAGTTTAGCAGTCTCTTATAAAGTTAAACACCCTGACTGTCAACCCCAGAAATCCCACTCCTAGGAATTACCCAAAGAAATTAAAAACTATGTTCTCACAAAAACCCGTATATTATTTTTTTATAGCAGAATCATTCATAATTGCCACACACTACAACAGTTCAAATATCCTTCAACAGGGGGGACATAAAAACACACTGTGGTACATCCATTCAATGGAATACTATTTAGCAAAACAAGGAACTGTTGATTCATAGAACATGGATGATTCCTTAAGTGCATTTTGCGATGTGAAATTAGCCATGCCCCAAAGGCTGTGTATTGTATAATTAAATTTTTATAATATTCTAGAAAAGACAAAACTACAGAAATTAGAAGCAGATTCATTGTTGAGAGAAGAGGAAGGATAGAGTATAAAGTTGGGACATAAGGGAAATGTAAAGGTCATGGACCTATTCCATATGGGACCATGGTGGGTACATGACAACATTATCAAAATGCATAGATGTGAATACCACAAAGTGAAAATTTGACTGTGCACACCCAAATACATTTGCATAGATCTCTTAGCTGTGTCCACTCAGCAGGTCTAAAAGTAAGATACTTAGGAACAATGAGCCCACCAACCACTGAATTATTGATTTCTAAGTGCCAGCATCCAATAAAGGAACCAGACTTCCTTGGAGAAATATCTGGTTCTAGGTCTGGGGCAGAAAAAATGCAGAATGAATCTGAAAGTTTTCTTCCAGAAAGGAAAGGGAAATGAGGTCATGGCAACCTCAAAGAATTCCCGGTGGCACAAACTGGAACAATCTGATAAATCAAATAAATAATGCATTGAAATGATACAGAGAAGATTAGCATGGCTCCTGCACAAGAACGACATGCAAATTTATGAAGAGTTCCATATTATTAGGACTAAAAACAGCATACTACAGGGACACAGCCACATCAATGTTTATAGCAGCACAATTCACAATAGCTAAACTGTGGAACCAACCTAGATGCCCTTCAGTAGATGAATGGAAAAAGAAAATGTGGCATATATACACAATGGAATATTACTCAGCAATAAAAGAGAATAAAATCATGGCATTTGCAGGTAAATGGACGGAGTTAGAGAAGATAATGCTAAGTGAAGTTAGCCAATCCCAAAAAACCAAGTGCTGAATGTTTTCTCTGATATAAGGAGGCTGATTCGTAGTGGGGTAGGGAGAGAGAGCATGGGAGAAATAGACAAATTCTAAATAGGGGTGGGAGGGGAAGGGAGGAGGCACAGGAAAAAAAATGATGGTGGAATGTGATGATCATTCTTATCCAAAATAGATGTATGAAGACACAAATTGGTGTAACTAAACTTTGTATACAACCAGAGTTATGAAAAACTGTGCTGTATATGTGTAATAAGAATTGTAATGCATTCCACTGTCATACATAAACAAAAAATATTAGTTAAAATTTAAAAAAAATAAATAATGACAATATTGGATTATAACTCTTTAAACAAGACATATATCTATGGGTCCACATTGACATAAATTGAATGATTGAATAAATACAGAAGAAAGAAGACACAAATCATTCTTGCATAGGAGTTGCAACGAATAAATGTAGAAAGAATGAGAGAAATTTAAAATTACCATTAAAACACCAAACTAATAATTCCTTTAGTCAGAGTCACTGTTGAAAGCTAAAATTGAAGATAAGCAGCATATTTGCATAGCCTCAAAATACCTTTTCCAAAATATTTATTTGTAGTGGCTTTAACATTTGTCCAAGAATTCTTCCACACTCTTTCCTCTAAGAGGTCATGCTTAATTCCCCTCCCCTTGATGAACAAAGTCCAAATAGTAAAAAAACAATAACTTTACAGTGAAGAAAACTGGCAATCAGCTCATTAACCAAGCAATAAAGGTTAGCTTGACCAGCAGTGACATTTTGATGTCATCTACCCCTGATAAAGTGGAAATTGGTGATGAGAAGCACACCAAGTGTCTGTGGTGTTCTTCTGCAAAACAATGGTTCAATCACAAGAGATCATAGGAATCCAAATTGAGGAACTTTATAGATCATGAAATGTAAAAAAAAAAAAAAAGAAAGAAAGAAAAAGAAAAAGAAAAAAAAAAGAAACTCTCACAAAATGGGGGTGAATAAGGAGACACAATAACTAAACATAATGTGTGATCCTGAGTTGGATCCTGGAAAAGAAATAGGATAACAGTGGAAGGAGAGGGGAAATTCAAATAAAGTCTGTGGTTTAGATTTTATACCTTGTTACTTTCTAGTTTTGATCAATGTACTTTACCTATGTGAAATGTTAACAGAGGAACACTCTATACCATCTGTTATGATTTAGATGTGGTGTCCCCTGAAAGCTCACATGTGAGACAATGCAAGAAGATTTGGAGGAGAAATGATTGGGTTATAGCCTTAGCCCAAACTGAAGTCGTAGGTCGTAGGATGTGGCTGGAGGAGGTAGGAATTGGGGCGTGGCCTCCCTCTCCCTCTCCCTCCCCCTCTCCCTCTCCCTCTGTCTCTCCCTCCCCCTCCCTCTTCTTCTCCATCACCATGATGTGAGCTGCTTTGCTCCACCACCCTCTCCCTCCATGATGTCCTGCCTCACCTCCAGCCCCAAGGAATGGAGCTGGCCTTCTCTGGACTAAGACCTCTGAAACCTCAAGCCCTCAAATAAACTCTTCCTCCTCTACAGTTATGCTGGTCTGATCCTTTAGTCAAAGCAGCGAAAAAGCTGACTAGAACACCATCTTTGCAACTCTTGTAAATCTAGACTTACATAATAAAGGTTTTAACATTCAATTATTCCATTCCCACTTATCACTTAGGTGACTTTTGGGAAACAGACATCAGGTTTTCTAGTTAAGACATAAAACTGCATTTTCCAGATGGACATTTTGCAGAGGGACTAAGGCAACACCCTGCATCCCGTTGACCAGTTTTCTCCTCTCTCTACCTCCACATCATCGTTGAGATTGGCAGTCAAAGGATAGGCAGGGTTGGTGCCATTGCTCAAGTTTTCCATGCAAACAATTTTCTCCTCATCCTGTTTTCCTTAAAACTTTGACCTAATTACTTTCACATGCTGAGCTAATTCTCATGACTGATTAAAAGCAGCTAAAAACATCAGTAAAATCTGTTAAAGTGCAAAAATGAAGACCCCATTCATTCGAGCTCTTGAGTCATCATTTCTCTAAATGCATGACACAAATATATTCTTTTCTCTCTTATATTGATAATTTTACATTAAAACATCAATAGGGAGCAGCATCTGGGCTGCTTGCTCAACCACAGTAGCTGGATTCATTTTTTCCTCTTTATTAAAAAGGTGCTTAGTTCACATTATGGATTTTCGATTAGCAATAATCATAAAGAACAGTGTCTGGTGTTCAGAAAACTTAACTGGCTGCTTTCAAAGCAAATCTTTAAGTCCAAAGATCAAGTTGTTTCTGATACTTAACAAAGGCACATATTTATTCCTCTAGACAGTTAGTGCTTTTGAGGGTTTATTTTTCATTAATCTTCACTCTTGGCACTTCTCACTTGGGAATGTCTATTCCTAAAGAAGCAGCACCCAGCAGAGCCAGAGAAACAGGAGGCTGGGAGCCCAACCCAGGCTAACCGTTGTGTATGCACCCCTATTTCCTTCTTGTTTTTCCAGTAGTAATTGTATTCATCCTCTTTCTAACCAGCAGAGAAGCAGTTGGACAGATACCTTGGGCAGAAGGGTTCAAGCAAAAAACAGGAAAACATTTTAAATTTTTTATTCTCAAACAGAAACCCTCGCAAAAAAGACTCCCAAGGACAGTTTAAAATGACTAATTTGAAAATCAAATAAATTAGGTTTTGCAAAGTGCAAAGAAGGCAAGCCGGTTGCCGAAGGCCTCCCCTTTGTAGTGGTATTTCTCTGCATGGGATTCATCTTGATTTCAGTGACATAATACTTTCTAGCATTGTCTTCCACTCACTCTCAGGCAAAATCGATCATTCACTCACAATTTAGTATAAGTTGAAATGAACATGTCATTGCCCCAGGAATTGCCTCTATTTTGAACATTAGTCCTCACTGAGGAAAAGCAGTTGTTTCCAAGATTAAAAGGTTAGTTGTTGATGATCCTAAGAAAGAAATGGATTGAAACTAGACAGAAAGAAACCTTCATGCATCTCAAAAATGTATCTTCCCGAGTTAAGGTTGAACACATGACAAGACTCCAAGGTGTTTTTGTGACTCGTTGTAGTTTCAGGCTAAAGTATCAGGACACATATTATTTTTCTCTCTTTCATTATTCACCTTGTTGTACCTTTAATCTTGGTTCAGTTTGATAAATGGAGATTTTTCCAGAGGGTTAAAGAGGAATGAGTTGAATTTCACCCATATTCAGGGCCGATGCTGAGGACCTTCCTGGTTTTCATGCACCATACGGTTTGGCACAACTCCCCCCACCAAAAACACCCCTTAGCTCGTGTGCCATCCATCATTTTGCTTGTTGACTTAGTTTCATTTTCTGTTTTTCTGGCCTGCTCAACTGCCTGCAACAGCACTAAATTATTCTTCTGATCTTTCCATTTCCCTGGGTTCAAAAACTGCAATTTGTAGAAGTCTTTTAACATAAAGGACTTTCTGATAAAGGTAGATGCCAATGAAATGATAAAGGTCAAAGGAAAACTGTACACTTTAAGGAAGAGGCACCCTTCATGGAAATACCATATTTTCATTATGTTTTATGTCCTTGAGAAATATTGCAACTGCGGAGAAGTCAATATAGAGACTTAGAAATGAAAGGAACATTAGAGATTATCCAGCCTGACCTCAGTCATGGCTGTGGACATGGAAGCTTTGAAAGGGTAAGACATAGTGTTCCTCAGGGGCAGAATTAGAACTTCAAACAGGCACTGCAATCAGTTCTCTGTTGAGTCCTCCACACTGTGCTGACACTTTTAATTATATATTCTTTTTTAAAAAATTCATTCATTTTAATTAGGTATATATGATAGCAGAATGCATTTTGATCCATTATACACAATTGCAGCACAACTTTTCATTTCTCTAGTTGTACACAATGTAGCATCCCACCATATGTGCAATCATATAGGTACCTAGGGTAATGATGTCCATCTCATTCCACCATCCTTCCTGTCCCCATACATCTCCCCTGCCCTCCCCTTTTCTCATTCAAAGTTCCTCCATTTTCCCCATGCTCCCTGCCCCATTATGAATCAGCATGCACTTATCAGACGGAACATTCAGCCTTTGGTTTTGTAGGATTGGCCTACTTCGCTTAGCATTTTCTCCAACTCCACCCACTTACCTGTAACTGCCATAATTTTATTCTCTTTTAATACTGAGTGATATTCCACTGTGTATATATACCACAGTTTCTTTATCCATTCATCTGTTGAAGGGCATCTAGGTTGGTTCCACAGTTTAGACATTGTGATTTGAGCTGCTATAAACATTGATGTGGCTGTGCCCCTGTAGTATATTCTTAATGATGAAAAAACATATAGAAAGGGAGTACCTACCTAGTCAGGAATAAATGGAATGTGCTCTCATTCCTTTTTTTTAAAAAGAGAGAGAATTTTTTTTAATATTTATCTTTTGTTTTTTGGCAGACACAACATCTTTATTTGTAATGTGGTCCTGAGGATCGAACCCAGGGCCGTGTGCATGCCAGGCGAGCGCGTTACCGCTTGAGCCACATCCCTAGCCCCTCTCATTTCCGTTTTAAACTAAGGTCTTGGCTTAGAGTAATTTGCCTAGTCATGGAGTGACCATCTGATGGTGAAACCTAAGCCATGGTCAGGGTGGAAGAAGCCTACTGTTTTTCCCTCTCCCTACCTGGATCCCCATAGTCCTGGGTCCTGGCTTTGCTGGCTTTGTAACATCCTTGATGCTGTCCCCTTCATCCCAGTCATAATGCCACACTTGTAGCTTAGAAGCTTGTAAGTGCACACTGGCCTGTTGGAGTGGTTCTTTTAAATATTAATTTTTGGTTAGAGTCTCTTTTTTCCCCTTTCAACCCATGATGAAAGGAACCACCAAGTCACACTCTACCTGAAGTATTACTTTCAGTATAAGGGTATCATCAATGAAATCTATAACTACTTCTTCTGACTAGTTATTCCAAAGTGCTGAGCCTAAGGCCCCTTACCTACAACTGATGGATTTATTTTTTATTTTTTAATTTTTTTGGTTCTGTTTTAGCCATTGCAAATATTTAGCCTTGTGGCTCCAAAGGCATGATAACTAGAGGAGTTTTGTGGTACAGAAGAATGACAAGGAGCAACAGGGAATTTTCAGAAACTGAAGCCACTCCCTTTTACCTCTGTTTAAATTACTTTCTCTTGTATTCACATTTCCCCAGTGACAAAGGTCAAGCAGTGCCACATCACTCACCACTGTTTTCGTTTTAGCCTTCTGTCTTGACATTGTCATGAGAATGAATTACCTGCACTTGCCATGCAAGTAGTAACATGGATTTGCTGTGGTGCTGACCGGGAATGCTCTTGGGAGTCTGCTCACTTTGGCCTTGGTTATGACTGTGTCTTTCTGGTGGGGGAAAAAAAAAGTGCCTGATTTTAAAATAATAAAGCAACGAAAAGGATTTTTTTTTCCAATTTACTGAGCATCATTAATACCTTTGCAAGCATTGTGTTCAAAACTTTACCAAGTTGACCCACATCAAAGAAAATGAGGCCAGAAAACTCGACATGGTTCCAAAGACCAATTTTTGTCACTCACATTGTGAGCTATTCCTCGATATTTAGCCAATATGTCATTCTTCCTTCATAAATCATGCTTTCTGGTTGAAGAAAATCTCAACTGTTACCACAAAAATAACATGCCCTACTTTCATCTTAAATAGAGAGTTTTCTTCAAAGACCAGTCATTTTGATATTTTGGTGGAGATTTTTTTTCTCTTCTACAACTAGTGGGATGTGTAATCAAATGAAACAGTGCATACAAAGCTTCTCTTTAAATGTATAAATTTCTAAGTAAATATATAAAATATTTTCATATTAATTAGCCATACTTCAGTTCTGTGTTTTTGCATGAGTTTAATGTACCACTGGGCCCCACATGAGATATCATAGATTCAAAGAGGAATAAGGCCTGAATGCCACCATGGGGTACCCCATCATCCAGCAGGTGAACTTTCACACACACGATTTATTAAATTATATCAGACAAGAACATGAATAAATTATTAAATAATATGTCATCTGTTGTCACAATAATTATAGTACCCACTTTCTATGTGTGTTCACACACACACATTTATTTATATATTATATATTATTGTATATTGAAGTATGTATAATTATATGTTATATTATTATATTATTTATTATATTATTATTAAATATTATTAATATTTATAAATATATATCTATATTTCAACCTTTAACAATCTACCCCCAAGAACAGAGAAAAAGGATGAAAAATAAACATTTTCCCACTCAATCAACTTGATATGTTGATAGTGGCCCTATGAAGAATTGGATTTAAAAATAATTCAAAGTTATTTCCAAGCTCACCAGAAAAGTTTGATTGATTACTATTGCTGCCCTTGGCCTAGGAATAAGAAGAGATTATTGCATCTCACATCTTTGCCCCCTCTTATCTCTAGCATGCAACAGTTACAACAAACTTTCTCTACCCTATCATAGATTCTAAGACATTATGGTCCCTTTCACCAAAGTTCTCATCATATATACTTTATTAATCAACCTTTCTCTTGGGATCAGTAAGTTGAGAATAATGATTTCCCTCATTTATTCCTTTGCTTTCAGAGAGATGAAGTTGGTAGTGAGGCAAGTCAAAAATTTACTTGACTCTCTGTTTTAGGTAAATGAGACTTCCAGCTGATATTTGGGATGCCATCACTATTGTATTAGTCTTCTTGTTAGGGTGTCATTCCCAGCAAATAAGGGAAATAGGTTATCTCATCTTAAAATTGTTAAGAATTGCAAAGCCCAAAAGCAATCAAAGAAATCATGAAAGAAGAATCCAAAAGATGTAGCTACATAAATACTCAAAATGTATTAAAATATGTAAAGAATCACAAACAAATGACAAAACAACTTGGGGGATAATGAAGAATATGTTCTAAAACTATAGCAGAATTGATATTTAACTGGTACAAACTAATCTACTAGGTTGGAGTGTAAGTCAGATTTGGCTTAAGACTATAGAGCTAAATCAGAAGTCCAATATTATTTGTAGTTGTGTCCTCATCACCAAAATTAACTGTGAATTAAAGATGTTCCTTTGGCTCAGAAGGCCAGACTGATCTGCAAGTGACTCAGGGAAAACCATGGACTTCCCACCTCACCATCAGCACCAGCTTCAGGGGCACTTCTATGTGTGCACAGTTGATAACAGAACTTATATGCTGCAGTGTGCTCTCATCCACTGCTTGGTCCCTGCATCACTTGTGGTAGTTTACTATTTACAAATACTTCTGTAGAAACTACTATGTGCCAGGCAATCTTCAAAGAACTTTACAAATACAAACATTTAATCTTCACAACAACCACTTCTAGTAATTACTATTAATGACTTCATTTTACAGGTCATAGAGGCATTTCCCCAAAGTCAAACAGCTGGTAGAAAGATCTGGAGTTTAGTGCAGGCATTCTGGGTCTAGAGTCTGTGGTCTTAACCATGATGTGGGAAGGACTCACTCCCTCAGAATCACCCTCTGTCAAGGAGACGTCATGCCTGGATTCCCATGGACGCTTTTATTCATGTGTATTGTCTCATCTACCTGTTGTTGGTTTTATTACCAGTTCTACAAAGCAGGAATTAAGAATCCATGCAGGGAAACACACCTAGTGCTTGGGACTCCATGGAACTAACAACTCAGTCTTTGGAAAAATGAAAATGAAAATGGAGAACATTCCAATAATCATGAAGAAAAAAAGGTAAACCAATATATTTGTTATGCACTAAATTGCATCCTCCCCAGACACATTGAAGCCTTAACTCTCAATGTGACCTTAGCTTGAAGATAATTATCTCACATAAAGAGGTAAATAAGGATAATTGAGGTTAGAAGGGTGGGGCTCCAATCCAAGAAATTGGGTGCCCTTATAAAAAGAGGAAGAGACTACCAGGGATGCACATGCACAGAGAAAAAGCCATGTGAGGGCAAGAAAGAAGTGGCCATGTACAAACCTGGGGACAAGGCTCAGGAGAAACCAAACCTGCTGACACCTTGGTCTTGGACTTCTAGTACTCAGGACTGTGAGAAATCAATTTCCTTTGTTTAAGCCATCCAGACTGTGGTATTTTGTTATGGCAGCCCTAGTAGATAAAATACAATATTAAAGAGAAATTATGACTGGACACGGTGGCACAAGCCTATAATCCTAGTGGCTTGGGAAGCTCAAGTAGAAAGATCACAAGTTCAAAGCCAGCCTCAGCAATTTAGTGAGACCCTGTCTCAAAATAAAAAATAAAAAGGGCTGTGAATATGGCTCAGATTTTAAGTGCCCTGGGGTTTAATCCCCAGTACCCAAAAGAGAAGAAAGAAAAAAAGAAAAAGAAGAAGAAAATATGACTAACTTCAGTACAGAACATATATATAAAATAATCAAGAGTTATCTCTATGATGATAAACTTTTAAGTTTCACAACTTTTTCTGGGTCACACAGTTTTCTGGGAGTGTGAAAAATTATGTAAACCATATTAATATTGATATAGCATCCACCTCTCGAAATCAGGAAAACATCCATTCCTGATACAATGCCTTAGTAAAGAATAAACTAAAATATACTTCTTTCATATGGAAACCTAATCTATCTGTAATCAACAGCTAATATCATACTTAGTAATGTAACTGCTTCCCAGACAACAGGTCACAAGCTCACTGACCCAGGGCCAGATATGACCCACAGACAGGTTTGTTTGGGCTGGTTTGTTGATCTGTTTTTAATTTCCTGCCAGGATTTTTAAATCGTACTATTTTACATAAACTTTCTGATTTTTTTTTCTGCTGGATGAGCCCTAGAAGACAACTGCAAGTGGTGCTGTGTACTCGGTACCACAGTCACCAGAACCTTGTACTGTGCCTATGCGTGGAGACCAGGTGGCAGCAACTGTTTCCTGCCACTGTCATTACTGTTTTCTTACTGCAGGCATCATCACTTGTTTGCATCCTACCAAATTTTTTGCTGGCTTTTGAGTTGACATCACTTCTTCAAAGGCAGTCCCAAGAGAGTCCATGATCATGATTCCACCATCACTATTATTATTTAACATTATTCTGAAAGTGTTGAATAAAGACTTAAAAACAAAATCAGAGACAATTATTGAAAGGAGAATTCCCATTTGCAATTATCTGGAAATGATGTCTTCTTATATCCGACTAGCCAACACTGTTAAAAATAATAATTTTAGTAAGATGATATATGACAACAAAAATATACATGTATAATAGCTTTCCTATTTAATACCAATAACCAATTGGAGAGCACCATGAATTCTGAAAAATTCTATTCATAATAGCTCTTTGTTATATGAGAACCCAGTGAGAAATGTTTCATTATCTTCATGAGAAAAACTGTGAAATTTTAAGTCCAGAGATTATCCTAGCATCTTTAAGAGCTTGATACATGACATTAATAATAACATTTTGAATCAAGGAAAAAGGGTTGGATTGTTCTGTAAATCATGCTAGGATAACAAGTGAAATCTAATTGAAGGAGGAGAATTTTGATTTCTAGCTACAATTAAGTCCTATAAAGAAATCAAAATTCAAAACAATTAAAGTAGAATATAAAAATAAATGCTATATTTATTTTTATAGAATATAACATTTATTTTATAGAATAAACTTCTGAGCAACCATAGAAACCTTAAAAAGTTTCATAAGTTTAGGACACTTTAAAATAATCTGTACCAGCCAGGCACAGTGGCACCCTCCAGTAATCCCAGCAACCGTGGAGGCTGAGTCAGGAGGATCAAAAGTTCAAAGCCAGCCTCAGCAACTTAGCAAGGCGCTAAGCAAGTTAGTGAGACCCTGTTTCAAAGTAAAAAAATAAAAAGGGCTGGGGATGTGGCTGAGTGGTTAAGCACCCCTGTGTTCAATCCCTAGTAAATAAATAAGTTTATGATAAATAGTTCAATCCCGAAATAAATAAATAAGTAATCTGTACATTAAACTATTATCTTACGTAAAATTGCAACACAAAGGACGTGATATAATTATAAGGTCAGGCAGCAGTACGAAAAGGAGGCAAATTTAAAAAGGCCGCTGGAGGAGGCTGTATTGAGATTTCGCTCCTGGGTGGGACCCTCAGACCCACAAAGTGGGTCTGAGGATAAGCACGTGGGGTTCGACGGACTGAAATTTTTATTGGGCTTAGGGCAGGAAAGGAGGGTTTGGGACAGGAAAAGGGGTTTTTAGAGTCCCTTGTCCTACTGGAGTTGGTCTGGGGAGCTAGCTAAGATCCAGGATTGGCTAGGAGACCCCACTGATTGACAGGCGGTTCTGTCAGTGGCTGATTGGTGTTTCCTTCGAGCACGGGTTGCTTGGGTGCTTTGTTCCTCAGCCACCTCCATCAACCTGACAATAATAGTTGGTATATTTTATTGTATCAAGAGTATTTGCAAAATAATCATAAATGGCAAGTTCATCAATAGAATAAGCAAATGCATGAATAAGAATCTATAATAAAAAGGGAAGGAAATAACTACAATACATTTTTATATATCCAACTTACTGTAATACAACCCAAAGCATTTTTATTAAATAAATATTAAATATTTGACTTATTATGCTTATTTTAATATCATTTATTCCAGAACCATTTAATGTTTTCTAATTTCCTTTCTTATACATGTTTCTATTTTCTCTGAACTACATAATTGCTTGCTAATAGATGTTTGATCCCTTGGATGGATTCTAATGTTCTTACCTGTTCTCTTCTACTTTGTACCTTGTATTTTTTTCTCCTCTTAATTTCAATTTTCAGTTCTTTTACTAAAGTTATTGTTTTGGCCATACCATGTATTAATTCCTGGAGCTATCTCTCATTTTATGAATATTTATTTTTACCTCTCTTGTTGCCTTATTAGCTAATGTGTCCTCTCTTGGAAAACCACATGGGTATTTTTTTCTTTTGTGGTTTATTCCACTTCCTATATTGTTTCCACCCTGACTTCCTTTTTTTTTTTTTTTGTCTGCTGGGTTGGCTCTGGATTTCCTCTTAGTGGTTTTTCTCACATGTCCTGGGAATCTTGTCTACCTGTGCAAACTGCTCAAAGAACTGAAGAGCAGATTGTGTACATAGGGGTATAGTGGAGCTTTTGGAGCAGTAGGTAGTGAGTTAGAAACTGCATTATTTTGTTAAGGTGCACCTAATATATAGTCAGTGGAGATCTTTCTTTGGGGATCATTCAATGTACAGAGATGGTAACCAACCTTACAATCACCTGCCTGGTTTCCCATTCTGGGATTCAAGGGCTAAGGTCGGCAGGTCAACAGCAGGATTTTCCCCATGAATCTCCTTGGCTTGCATACAATACTTCAACCCTGCCTGCTCAGGGTGTGGGTACAGAGCCTCTCTAGTTAAGTTTCTCCCGAGAATGAAGTTCTTGTTTCCTGAACCCTGAGAACTGGAGCTAAGTGTCTGAGATGAATACTTAGGAATTTGAGTTTCTCATTGTTCCTCACATAGATTTTCAACAAGCACTGGTTTCAACCTCTCTATGCATCCTCTTCTTTAGAGGGCACTAGCTCCTCTAATTCCTGAGGCTTCTAGGTGTATCATGGGTGGATTGGCTACCTTCCTGTATTTTGTCTTCTCTTCTGCCAAGTTAGTTACCATTTTTCCATAACTTTTCCAGTTTCTGAGTTTTGTCAACATCTCTCACTTGCTTCCCTTCCCAACCCTGCTTTTAAAAAAAATTCTTGTGAATTTATACCTTTTTTATTCTTTGCTATCATTTTATAGAAGTTTTGGAGTTTACTGAGATAAACTTGGGTTCAGTGTGTCACACTCAGTTTTTACCAGAAGTTACAGCTACAAACAGAAAAAAAGAAGTTATAATAAAAAAAAATCACAAGATATGTTCATAGCCATTTACACTTGAAAAGAAGCTTATACACCATCTTTTCTCAAATTCTTGCCATAAATATGTAGATATAAGATACAGACAAGATTAACGAATTTAGAAGCATATTTGGGTTGTTAGAAGCAAACTCAGGACTCTCTTAACAGATTCTCTATCAGATGCCCTGTGGCTATGTCTCAAAAACTGCCAATGGGAGCTTTCTTCATCCACAATGTGCAGGACTATGTCCTTGCCATGTATTATCATCCTCATCAGTCTAACTCCTGGGTCATAGCAGTCTAGACCAAGGAAGTTTATCAGAATTAATCTGGGCAAAAATTCTTTCCCATGGGAATTTGGAATTGGGACCTAGAGATACAACCTACTTCAAGATGGTACTTTTATAAGTTTTATTAAAGGAAAAACAACAAATTAATAACATTTCTGATTATTTAGATGTATACTGCCACTGTGCATCATTCTACAATGTTAGCTATAATAAAACCATGAAAACACTTGTAACTGAAGATCAATTTGGTATTGAATCACTCTATATTAATCAAGATGGTATTTTTAATGAAAAGTAGAAAGTTCAGGCATGGAGAGCTGTGCACCTTATGTACACAAAGTAGGATTATTTTATTAACCTACTAAATAAGAAAGATGATAAAAGCATCCATATGTATGCACACGTATGTATATATTGTCCTTTACCCTCCTTTGTCCTTAAATTCCCTGTTTGTCACTTTCACCTTTATTTCCTTGGAAGAGACATTTAATGACAAATTTCTTCATCATTGGTAGAGACGATAGGTGAGATCTGTGTTTCCCAGAGTGGGCTCAATCTGAATTATACCCCAAGGTACCCCTGACACCTGAAGATGATAATTCCTTCAATTTTATGCTGCTGTGGCTGTATTATTGAAAGACAATTTGTTTCACAAGAAAAATTGTCAGAATGGAATAGAGAGAGAGAGATCCAGAGGAAAAATAGTGGGAGGGGGAGTGGAGAATGAGAAAGGGGAAGAGGGAGAGAGCGCGAGAACAAGCCCTCAGTGTAGGAATGTATGCCAAAATATGGCAACTAGCTACAACAAGCTGGTGCAACTGTGTTTTGAGGATGATTGATGAGGCTATGTCTATGACATGTACTTTTTTAAGGAACGATACAGTAAAAACAAAAAATACTCAGTGCAGCTGGCCCCCTGCTGCTTTCCTTTCCCCATCTCTTTCTGGGGTAGATATATGGCTTCGGTTCCTTTCAAGTGTCAGCTGGTGGCCACTGGGGCTTTCTGTAACACTCCAGGCCTCTATGGCTTCTAGAAGCATTAAAAACTTTCCCAGTGACTTAGAGGAACCACACACATGCATGTACTTAAAGCTTATCACTAGAGAGGTCCTACTGCTTTGGTTCTTTCCTCTGTCTTTGAAGACTCATTTTCCTCTCCTATGAGTCCCAGGTGCATGTGGTTGAAGGAGGAGGTTGTGACCGAGGTAGAGGACTTTGCTGATTCATGAAGGTAAGAGGAGAGGAGACTGTCGTAAATTCTGACTTAATGGTTTGCCCTAGAAAAGTTAGTGCTGTAGGTTCCCTCTGCTCTTGCCCTTCCTATGACTGGAAGGGGAGAATGCTATCCTGACAAAAGATGAGGTCACATTTCCATGGTTTTAAATAGAAACAAGTATAAGCCAAGAAAAAAGTTACAAAATATAACTGATGAAGATTAAGCAGTGGAATAAAATAAATGTATATATCCATTTCAGTTCTTTCTGGTTATCACAACAGAAATAATGAATATGTATGGCCACACATGGGGTACAAAGATATTTTCAAGTACATTATCTCATTTTCATGTACTTCTGTGAAAGCCATCTTTGCATTGACCCTTAAAGAGAGTTGACCAGTCCCTGCCCGGCCTGCCCACCACACCTTGCATACTGATTGATCATCTCAGAAAGACAAGTTGCATTAGTGGTATTCACATCTACATCACTGCACCCCCAGGAGACCATGAGCTTCCTGAGAAAAAGAAATTTATTATTTACCCTTGAATTATTAACACATGGCATATAGTACTAGCACAATCCATACATTTAATGTTAAACAAATAAATGACTTTAATGTAGGGAAAAGATTTAATTTGGGGCAAATTTTTTTTCTACACTATGCCTTCAAAATATTACCAGCCCATTGGGTAGAAGAGGAAATGATAACCATCCAATTCTTGGAGGAAAAAAAAAACTAATTTATCTATTCTAAGGCCTAGTGCACGACAGAAAGGGAAGTATGGGTTGTTAGACCTGAATTCTGACTCTGCCATTTTAAAATACTGGCCATGAGAAAGTCACTCAACTCCATTGAGCCTCCATTTGCTTATCTCTAAAATGCAGTAGAGTATCTTAGAGGATGATAAGAATCATGAAATGAAACAATAAAATCCTTCTCATTGGCAGAAGCTCACAGCTCAACAAATATTAGATCTTCTATAAGCAGGAAACTTTTCCCCTGGAAGGGGGTGAGCAGGAGAGTACCAATCCCCACCCCCATAAAAATATAATAAAAATATTAGTTTCGTGAATGGGGCTACTTAAAATGAAAAATACTCACTAGCATACCAAGTTCAACGTTATAATTGAGAATAGGGAAACAGATTGAATAACAGCATGTTTTATGTTGAGAATAAGACTTTCTTAAAGAAGGATTTTTGTAATTCAGGAACTTAAACAAAACAAGAATTCCAAAAATCTGCAATGAATGACTAAATAAATGCAGGAAATCAATCAATCATCAATCAATGTGGCTAACGATTTTCCTGGAGAACAGAAAAATCTGAAAGCCCCCTTCCTGATGTCCCAAACAAAGACACCATCAGAAAATACAGGAAGTTGAGAAAGACACTGAAAACAGTTTTGTTTTTTTTTCAGTTAATTTTTATGATTTCAGTTTGCTATGATTGTGGTTTTGACCTTAGTCAAAGATCATGGCTTACATTTGGAATTTTTGTTCCATGAGCTACTTGGATCATTTATGGATTATCTTCTTGTAGAAGCCTTCATTCATTTATTCAACGTGTTATGGTTTTAATATATGGTGTGACCCAAAGGTCATTGTGAGATAATGCAAGAGTGTTCAGAAGTGAAGCCATTAGATTATGAGGCAAATAACCTAATCGGTGGATTTATCTATTTGAATGGATTAACTGGGTAGTAACTATAGGCTCCTAGAGTGTAGATTGGGTGTGGTTAGAGGAAGTAAGTCACCAGGGAAGACTCTGAGGTTTATACTTTGTCCCTGGGAGGGGAGCTCTCTCTCTGCTTCTTTGCTGCCGTGCCCTGAGCTGCATTTCTCCACCATGCCCTTCTGCCATGTTGTTCTGCCTCATTCCAGGCCCAGAGCCATGGAATCAGTCAACCATGGACTGAACCTCTGATACTAAGAGTCAAAATAAATTTTTCGTCCTCTAAAGTTGTTCTTGTAGGATCTTTTGGTCACAACAACACAAAGCTGACTTAAACAAACTCTAATGGCTAGATTGCCTTAGCTTGAGGGTCAAGAGACCTGACTCTGCCACTAGCCAGCCTTGTAGAATGCTATATATTTTATGAACATCTTAGATTCCCTTTATCTTACATCTGAATAGAGACTGTTAAAAATAGATAATTTTTAATGTCTCTTTTGGCTCAAAAATTGGAAGACTATTATATAAAATGGTTATCCTTTAGAAGGCTAAAATATTAGGAAACCCGGAGGAGATGAGCAGAGCTGCTGTGGTGCCCGTCTCCAGGTGCCAACTTTGTGAGCCTGACCCAACTTTGTTTGGTTTTGCACCATTCATTTCACTCTACTTCTTCTTTTTACTATCCCTCTCCATTTTTTTTTCTCTCCCTCCTGTGAAAATTCTGTGAATAAAACTGCTCCTGTGGGTCAGTATCCCCAGCCTGAAAAGCCCTCTGTCCTTGTACATCTAAAATTTTTAGTAAGTGGTATTTATGCCACCACTGGATCTTTTTATTTCTGAGCTGCTGACAGAAACAAAAATAAAGGCGAGCTCTAGACTGGACAGTGTAATAAATACGGGGGACTAACAACAATCAGCCCCAAATATAGATGTACTCTCGAGAGTTCGTGGAAGCTGCACACCATGTTAGGAATGATGGCTGTCTGGGTGGCAGGGAAACATTTTGAACTCTCAGCAGGGAGATGCTCCTGCAGACCGGGTGCTAACGGGGGAGCTGCTGATGATAAAAAGAAATGTTCAAAACTTGGAGCAATGAGAACAAGTCTTTAGCTGTCCTGTGACAGGAAGTACAGATGTCTAAATACACAAACATCTTTCCCTTAGGGGGCAAATATTAGCCAAATGGAGTGCTCTGTGTCTCCAAAACTAATCCACATCTCCAGAAAATTTGGGTCATTTGGTTGAGAAGACAAAGATATTCTTAGAGAGGAAACGATATTTTAACTCAAATGAGATGAAGTAAATTCTTAAGTGTGTGTTTTCTGAAAATTTTCCACATTTTAAAAACTCTTGTCTTGAGTACATATTATTTTTATTTTAACTTTATCTTGGAATGAGAGAGAATAATGGAAGGTGCTCTAGCCCCTAACATTATGAAGCCAGAGCTTCAAAATACCACTTGAATTAGGTGTTTGATGAAAGCAGAAGAGTTGTCTTGTTTATCTTACTAGAAAATAAACAAATTTTAAAAAGAAGTTCTTTACATATACTACTGTACTTTCAGGAAGGCAAAAGAGGGGGGAAAGGCTTCCCAATACACAAGTCTGTGTAAGAGGCTTCTGACCCAAGAGGGACCTTTCCCTGAAAAAGAATGAAACAGTAATTTGGGTAGAGGCTAGAGAAGGCTAAAGGACAATTCCATTTCTCATGACCACTTGAGAGGCAGGGGATCAGTCAGCTAGAGTGTCTCCACAGCCACCTCTGAGGTTCTGGGCAAGTGTTACAAGCAGAGGGGATGGTGCCTGTCATTTCAGTTAATAATTATAGGACTCATAATTTATGCCAACATAAGCCCCACCCAGTGGAAAGAAGTCTTCCCCCCATCTTGTGCTGTGCAAGGTGTCAAAGGCTTATTATTCCTGCTCAATCAGCTTTAGCTGATGTGTAAATATTGAAGCAAGTCTAAGGAGCCAGGGAAGAGAATGATTATTACTACATTAATACTAATGAGTGAAATGGAATTTGGAATGTGTTTAGCTAAAGTTGCCACAGTAGGAGATGACTTTAAAAGGAGAAAGAAATCAACAGGATGATTATTGATTTTTTTAAAAAATGACACGGATGTAAAATCCACATTAGGTAAAAATCAAAGGAAGGAAGGAGCGAAGGAGGATAAGAGAAAAAGAGAAAAGAAAAAGCAAGGAAGGAAGAAATTATAACACCTCCTGCCCCCGTGTGTACGGGGGAGGCGCACGCAAGCGCGCGTCTGTTTTCCTAATGGACTCAAGTGGGCTACTATATGGCAATAAGAACGGTCCAGCTTTCTTGTCCCTTTCCCCTATTTATAGCTGTTCTTGGTACATAGAATACATTCTTCATTCCCATAGCAATTGCAGACTATTATCAGCCAGTCCCCTGACCTCCACTGTAGTGGGTGTGAATGGATCTGGAGGCGGGTCTGAAAGGATGGAGTTTTGGGGAAAGGGTCCTTGGAAAAGTATATAATGACAGCCATGCGAACTTATGAAAGTCATTTTTCCTTTGCACCTCATTAAATGTTGTAACACCATCCTTATCAAACCCATCCAATACTCGCACAAAAGCCATTTATTTGGGAGTAGACATGGTGCTTATTTATTTTAAGGGGTCTGCCACATATTCATTGGTTGTAATAATACTTCACATCCCTCATTTTGAAATGCTTTCACTTCAAAAGAAATTAGATTTCTTGTGACAGTGAGGGAGCTTTAGCAATGGCTATTCTCTAGATGAGGTTTTTTTTTTTTTTTTTTTTTTTTTTTTTTAATAAAAATAATTCCCAAGTTCTGCCCAAGTTTTAGAAAGATTTTTCCCAGCAGCCTTTCGTTTCCTACAAGATGCCAAAGGGCTTCTGGAGCCAGGCGCGGATTCTGCTGCTGGTGTTGCAAGCGGGTTCATGTCAGCGTCCCCAGAGAGCCGCACGCCTGGACTATGGCAGACAGCTTTCATGGGAGTGTGCTCGCCCAGCGCTTCTCTCGGCGGACACAGGGAGGCAGTGCGGGAAAGCGTGGCTCCTGCAAGTCCGGGGAACGCGGCTGGGGAGCTTACTTTGGCCACTCAGTTCTAAAGTCGCAGGTTGCTTGTTCAGATTTCATGTAACTAAATTTTTTTTTTTTTTTAAAGAAAAGGGTCAAGTTACCTGATCTAATTGAAAGCATGTCTGTGTGATCAGGGACAACAACACTACAAAAGCTACAGAGTAGCAATTATTTATTTAAGGCAGTTTTACAATACATAATATATCCAATCTCAAACACCTAACCGATCAAAGACACATAATGGGATTTCCTCATAGATCCTGAAAGAGTTCACAAAGCCCAAAAACATACATTACCTCACTGAACTCCTCCACCTGTCCTTGAGATGACAAAAGTCAGGAGTTGTCCCTTATTATGGAGAGCTGGGGTCAGAACCTGTGTGTAGTTTGGGAAGATAACTCTTGCAGTTAAGTGGGGACTTCAAGCTCAGTGGTCATTCACTTCACCCCACTCAGATTTAGACAGAAATCATTGACCTCCCAGACTGCTTCTCTCAGTATTCTTAAAGGAGAGTGAATTAACTTCTTAGTCCAATGCAGAAAACAGGACCTGAAGTTTAAAACTCACCATCACAATCTGTACCCCAATTGCAGTCCCTTATTGCAAATTCAATGTATTCGCTAAACCCTTCTTTTCCATTTTCCTTTCCCAATTATTTGTGAAATGGAACATTTGTGCTTACACTCCATTCTGTCATCATCATTCCCATCTTTTCCACCTTACCGAGAGGATTAGTTTTCAAAGCAAGTAGATATCTCTTTTGAAGTGCTCCCCAGTCCATCTCTTCATCCCCACTGCAATCACACATCTTGTCTGTATCTTTCTTAAAATGGGAAACTTCCAAACTAGGGTCTTTACCTCCATTTCTTCCTTATTTTAATCTATCCTCCATGACATTCCTAGATCCAGGGTTGTGCTGTAAGTCACCACCCAGTTCTAAAATCTTCAGAGGCTTCTCTTGCTTATCCAGGCAATATGCAAACTCTATCCAGGCATTTACACACACCACTCAACTTGAGTTAAACTCACTTTCCAAATGCACCCCTCTATTCTTTCTGAAGACATTGCCCCTTCTTGCTGCTCTCCATGCAGGCTGCACACTTTCCTATTTGACTCATTTACAGGGATTGCCCTCACCTGCACCTCCAAATTCCATGTTCATCAATGTCTAAGTCAAATGCTGAGTCCTTTGTAAAGACTTCCCCAATTCACCCAGAGACATTTTCCCCTTGAAATTCCCATTCACAGTTCATGCAAATTCTTTTAAAAATAAGTTGAGTACAAATAGAACATAAATAAAAAATCTTCTAGGACACGTCTCTTACCAACCATCTCTTGAATTACAGTTACTGGTATGCATGCTAACTAATCTTCCTCCTGTGGTAGGAATGCATGAGGGTCTCTTTCTTCTTTGAATTTACAAAAGCCACAGCACAGTTTTCACAGGTTTGGTGCCAAGTAAGTTAAAACTATGTAAGTAAATTAATAGAGAAAGTGTTGCCATGAAACCAAAACGAAGCTCTGCCATCTACCTTTTCTATGTGCTAGACATCAAATATATTGAGTTATATCTTCTATCACTCAAAAATTAATTTTTAAATATTAATATTCCCATTATATGTGCCAGACATTGTATTGTGAACTATAGTAAATAAAAGAGATGTTTTCCAAAGTACGAGGGAAGACAGACAATGAGTAAATTATTACTTTTTGTAAATTGCAATGGGACTATAAAAACGTGAAAAGTGGGTAAAGTAATCAAAGAGAGGTTGTGAAAGAAACTTACTCAGGTTGAATATTTAAGGAGTGTTTCTAAGAGGATAAATGAAACTATAAGGGTGGGAGAGAGCCAGCCATGCAAAGATCAGGAGGAAGTTCATCACAGGCAGAGTAGACTGCAGGAGTGTTAGCCAAGGGGTAGGGAGGAGCATGACATTTTCTAGGAATAAAGAAAGACAAACCCAGCTGGGCTAAGATGAATGAATGGAAGAGTACACCAAAACTGGATTGGAGAGGCAGGTGAAGAGCAAATTATGGGGATTTTGTTGATCCTAGTAGCAAGCGGATTTTTCTCTGAAGTCTGAAGGAAAACATCTCAGTATTTAATCAGTAAAATATCATGATTCATTTGTGTTTTTAGATCATTTCTATTAGTATGAAGAGATCAGATTAAAGGAAAACAAGAACAAAGACAGAGTACTGGTGGAGGAACCATTGCAGAGGTCTGAGTAAGAGATAATGTGACTGGATTTCATAGCTGCATGCTAATGTGGAGTGGAGGAAAGAGCTGGATGGAAGCAAGTCTCCATCAAGCATAAGAGAAAAAGATTCAAGTGCAGTGCCTAAGTTTCTGGCTTAGCAATTGGATGGGCAATGTTACTGCTTCCCAAGACAAGAAAGATGAGAATGGATTTGAAGGGAAATAAATCAATTAGCTCAGACTCTAAGGCCATTTTGAATTATTTATCTAACAAATATTTAACATATGTTTTTGAACACCTATTGTTCACCAGAAACTGAATTACATACTAGGGTAAATAAGACGGTTTATACCAGCTGGTGAAGGAAGAATGCTAATACCGCAGAAAAATATTTTAAAGTTAGATAGGATCCAGGATCATGAATAGGCAGGTAGATTCTGTTGTTGGAGATTTTACATAATAATACATTATGCTATTTTTAGAGATCCTTTTCTTTGCATCCTTTGTTCACATCTGAAATATAAAATTTACTTAACATTCTTCAAATGAATCCCAGGAATTCATGGACATTCAAATCCAACCAAACACCTAATAACTTTGGAAATAGCTTCTTACACTCCACTTGTAAGAATATGGTTTCCAGTTTCCCCTAATGCAAGCCAAGATCCTCCTAACCTGAAGTTGTTTTCCCAATCTTTGTTTTCCTGGTCAGGCTTCCCACAACAGGTGCTTTGTGTTTTCAAACTGATTGGTTTAAAGAAAAGATGGATATTGCATGATGTTTTCCTATATCATGAAGGATGTCACCCCCTCCGCCCCCAAAAGAAAGCATAATGAGAAACTATTTTAAAAAATAGTTAAATCCTGCTTTTTAGTCTAAATATAACTTATATTCTAAAAATTATATGTATAGACACTGTAGTTAATGATCAAATCATTCATGAGAATAACCCACTTAAGATTAAAGGAAAAGAAGTGTTTCTCACATTGCCTCTCTTTGAAGTTTTACTTACTCTTCCCCAGTATATTTGTGATACATTATATAATGAAACACATCACACAACTGGCCATATGTGGCAAATTCAGACCTTGAGCTCAAGTTAATAAAAACACACACACACACACACACACACAAATTAAAATTTGGCCATGAGCTCGACTGACAATTTATTGTTAGTTCTCTTATAATCCCTGCCTATGCAAGTTCAAACTGTCATATTATTAATGGGACAATAGTTTCCTTTATAATATTTTGTTACTTTTCAACTCCAAAGGATTCTTCTTTCCTTTAACTTGCCAGAATTAGGTTTATCAATTTTCTAAAATTTAGTTTATGTGAAGTCACATTCTAATAGACATTTTCCTAATGCAACAAATTCTGTTTTCCTCAGAAACTGTCATTCTGGTTTTCTGTAGATGCTAATGCTGGCTCATTCTCCAACTGCGTTTATGGTGTGCTAAGGCCAGCCAAGAAGCTCTGACCATATGCACCCACTAAATCGCTGCCCTTCTCTGGTAACATCCAATATATACAACAATCATCTGTCTTCCTTTGATCTTCAGCTAGCACGAGCCCTTTCTCACTAAGTTGTCCTCCATGGTTTGTTTTTGATATTTAAACAGTTTGGACATCTCTAAAAGTGGAGTGACACTGACATAGAGATAAGGTGCCAATCAATTTATTAAGTGATTTTGTACAAAAATGGCAAACTTAACATGACCCTGGAGCAGGGCTGATTTGGCCAACAAGAAGCGTGAAGAAAGTTATTCATCTGTACTTGTCTTTCATGGCTGAGGCCTCCTACATGGTATTCTGCTCTGGAACTGGAGCAGATTAAATGCAATAGAAATGATACAAATTTTTAATTTTTGAAATTTAAATTAGTGGACATCAGTAATATTTTTTTCTGTATTTCCCTGTTTAGTTGAATTATGAACACAGAGAAGATCATGAGGACATGCTCAGTGTAACGAAAAGGGACATTTTGTTCTAAGAAGAGATTCCAGTGTTTTCCAAGCCATCAAAATCACTAAACTTATTAAGATTGTAGTAAATAATTTTCAGACTGAGGAAGAAACAAGGTAAAAAAGGTAAATGTGTTTGTTCATTCTCATCCAATAAAACCTGGTAATAGCCTAGTGATTAATCTAGCCCCAGAGTGCTGAATGTTTGCAGGATTTTGTGTTTCAAAACAAAATGGGCAACATCTGTAGAATTAAGAGCTATGATTATCTTTATTCCTTATCCCATTTGAATGCCAAAACAATAGGTTACTTTGAAATAAAATAACAAAAATTTAATATGACCTTTAGATAATGTTGTTCCTAATATCACATCGAACTCTTAGAATGAATTGGCCTATCTCACAAGACCAATTTTACATAAAGTAGACTCAATCATCTTCCTGCTGTAGGACCAAAGAGAAAAGTAGTTGCCTGTCAACCAGACACAACAAAAAGACTGCAGAGCTACTGACATGTCAGGACAGTGCCACTGTGATGATGGTTAATTTTATGTGCCAAGTTAACTGGGCTAAGAGATAACTAGATAACTGGCAAAACATTATTGCTGGGTGGGTGGGAGGGTGTTTCTGGAAAAGATTAGCCCTGGGCTAGGGCTGGGGCTGGGGCTCAGTGGTAGAGCACTTGCCTAGCAAGTCTGAGACCCTGGGTTAGATCCTCAGCACCACATAAAAATAAAATAAGTAAAATAAAGATAATGTGTCCAATTACAACTAAAAAAAAATTTAAAAAAAGAAGATTGGCCCTTAAATCCATAGCCTGAGTAAAGATCACCCTCAAAAGGGGTGAGCATCACCCAACCCACATATGGCCCAAATACTTTAAAAAGGTGGAAGAAGATTGAAGTTGTTTTTTGTTTGAGTTGGGACATCCACCTTCTCCTGCCCTTGCATGTCAGTGTTCCTGGGTTTTGAGCCCTTAAATTCACACTGGGACTTCTACCTTGGGTCTCTCTGGTTCTCAGGCCTTTGGCCACCAGCTTCCTGGACCTCTAGCTTGCAGATGGCAGATCATGGGATTTCTCAGCCTCCATAATTGCATGAGCCAATCCCACAAAACAAATGTCTTTCTGTATATCTGTATATCTCATTGGTTCTTTTTCTCTGGGGAATCCTAATGGCCACGTTTAAGGGATAAATAAGAAGGAAAAATTACTAAACACAAGGAATGATCAGGGAAGTAGTTGGAGAATATTATGTAATAAAAGTCAATTGAGATGGGAACTACAAGATGGCAGGACTGAAGAAATAAGAAAAATAATTCAATTATTATTGACCCACTATGTCCAGAGAATATGGATTATTCTGGTTCCTAAGGACAAAAGTTTTTCAGGCCTGAAAACACCTCATTAGCATTTTCCAGATTGCACATAACTCTCTTTTATGGGTTAAATTGTGTTCCCCAAAAAGACACGTTTCAGACCCAACTCCCAGTACCTCATGATGTGACCTTATTTGGAAACAGGAATTTTGCAGAAGCAATCAAGTTAAAATGAGGTCATTAGGGTGAGCCATAATTGAATATGACTCATGTCCTTTAAAGATAGGGCCATTTGGGTACACAGACAGACACACACAGCAGCAGTAAGACTATGTGAAGAGACACAGGGAGAAACTGGCCTGGTAACTGGAGTGATACATATTTTAAGCCACCCAGTTCTTGATACTTTGTTTTAGCAGCCCAAGGAAACTATACATCCTAAATCATGCCAGACTAGCCACTAAGGGACACTCATCAACCAGGATTCCCAGTCAGGAAAATTTATAGTATAGAAAGATATCATTGAATCAAGCTGCCCATGGTTTGGTTCTAACAGGGACACCTTTCTTGCAAAGAGCTTATATAATTTCTTCTAGTTATCCCAAAGTAGACTTTCCTTCCCACCCGACTTATCCACCTGTAGCAGTCTACAAATAAGAGTCGGCAGTGAGTGTGTGTACAATAGTGAGCAAGAAAAGAACTATCAGGGGCTCAGGTTGTCCAGGGTTGGGAGCAGGGAATTTGAATTGTTCACCATTTATATCACATAATCATTACCTCCACAAATGTTTACTCAGCAATTTTTATGTGAGAGTCATTGTGCTAGATATCTAAGGACATAGCTGTGAACAAGACAAAGACACTAAGTCAGGGAGGTTGGGTTCTAGCACTCACACAATCTCATACAAATTAATCTTTACCGAATAAGCCAATCGAGGCAGTTCAATCCTGCCTACGCTGAAACTTTAAAAAAGCTGGATTCCATACGTGATTTGGGATGATTTAAATAGCCTTTTAGTGAATATTCATCTTCTATAGACATTTTAGTCCAAATAAATTTGATTGCCAGTTTCTCAAAGTCTGACCTGAAAAAAGATAAACCACCATACTTCCTCCAAGTACTGGGGGGCGACTGGGCAGGAACAGAGAGAGAGAGGATGGGATATAAACATAAATTGTGCTGCTAATACTGATGTGAGCAGCTGGCATTTCTATTGTCTCGTCTCTTATGACAGTGCCCTCCTCTGGAAGCTGTTAGGATAAGAGCTGTGCCACACAAAGGTGATGGCAAATTGATGAGCCTGTAAAGAGATTCAGAGGCAAATAGGGAAATGCATTGTTAATGCTATTAAATATTACTTAGCCTACAGCAAGCTGCATGTTCAACAGTTTAAACTTTAATTGCTAGCTGATGCAGAAACAAGCCTGGATATATGTAAATCCTATTGAAAGCTAATATCATTTTGGCTGTTCAGATGGATTAGCAGCCACTACAATTAGCAGCATGTGCAGCTAATGATATTAGGGGAGAATCCATCATGCAAGCGGTCTGGGCCTTTAAATCTGAAAAGAAGTTAAGGCTCTTCTCCAGGCAAAAATCCCATACTGAGGAGTCTTGCCAATTGATGCAGTGACTCCAGGTGTGAGCCAAGAAGCTTATAGAATGCAGGAGACTCACTCAACTCTCACCTTGAATTGTTCTTTTTTTGCCCTTTACCAGTAATTCTAGTGAAGCACATTATGGCCAACACCACCCCCCCACACACACACACACACACACTCTCCAGGGAGTGGTACTGGATCACAACGTAGAGGCAAAAAGATCCATCTTCAGTTATTGAGCCTTTCAGTTCCCTCTGAACACTGTGTTTATGAGAAAAGAAAATGCAGTGCTTTTTCTCAACGTGTGAAACCATCAAAACAGGCTGTTGTATGGAGGTCTTATCAAAATAGTCATGTCTCCTTAAAAGGGCCTCAGTGGAAATAATTCTCATTTAAAACTTCACTCCTTTAAAGCAGTCCATGGAAGCTGGGTTCTAAGTAAAATTCTTGTTCCCATTTTATAAAAATAAGCATTGACCCTTTGAGATCACCAATGGGGCATTCCTGATGGGGTGTGACTCTGTCTTCTTGATAGTAACTCTTCCATTGCTAAAGACTTACATTCTGAGCCTGAGAAATGTATAATCAAAATACTTGAAGTGAAGACTGACCTTTGTTAGTGAAATTTCTACTTTGTGAAAGGTTGTCATCTTATTAATCTGATAAAAAGCTGCTATAGTTAATTATAATAGTGCAGTGTTGAATATAATTTAGAATGGCTCTTATAATTTTAGATAATCTAATTTTGGAAACAGAACTGTTTTATTATCAAAACCCTAAATATAATATGATGCATAACAAATATACATTAATATCTTGATCTGTGAGATTACTCATTTTAACATATTCCTCAAAACTGTAAATCCTAATTTTTAGCTAACAAAAAGTATGTATGCCCACAAATTCTGAGGTATTAGTATCTATTAATAAAGACTTGTCTTAGTAATATTATCACATATGCAGTAATTAGAGGTTCGTAGTTTTTGGAAGGTCTAGTATGTTGAATTATTTGGGAAGATGCAGGCTTAAGAGTTATGTATATAATTGCAGTTTTGTAAAAAATGTTTTCTGTGACTTGTTGTGCCCTTGTTACCAAGATTGTAGGATGTGAATACACTATATATTTCAAACAAGGAACTTATGCTACAAGATAATGAATAAAGGTCTAAGGAAATAAAGGTTAGGCCGTTCTTTTTGTTTCTCATTATTTAGAAGAAACTTTGGCGGATGTTGCTCCTCTTGGGCTTGTCCTGTGGCGATCTCATCTTAGCATAGACAGCAGGCCTAAATGAATAACTGTCGGTACAGAGTGGAGATGATTTGTTGTCATAAGCAATCCTTTCATGTTACGTTGAGAAAGCGACACTCAATAGAGGTTCAAACATGTCTACTCTAATGAAACTTCTATCCCATTACATGTACTTCTCAATTTTTTGTACTGAGATGACTTCAGGGTTTTGTTGAGCTCAAGAAAATAGATGGATGGCATTTCCACTGATACAGTCTTTTCACAATAAATTCGTGAGTATCAAAATTTTCCTTGCATCAGCCCTGTTCCATCCTGCGCTGTATTCAGAAGCATGTTTTTACACTTCTACTAAAATGAGCGGGATTCTAAAATACAGGAGAGATCAGGTCTGAGGAATAATTTAATGACCACTTTTGTACATATGAAGACCCATGGCATCAATCAAATGATGTTAACATTCATGCATCCTTAAATTCAGCAGATGTACTGAGTGTCAAACACCCTGAAATAGACATATCAATGGTACCATCCTTGCTCTTAAGAAGCTTATGGCTTAGTAAGGGAGAGAGAAGATAACTCTAGTCAAGATAGAAATATTCACAGCCCTATACAAACAACTTAGATCAGAGGGGGTTAGATTCAAAAATAAACTTCTTGATGAGGAAGACTATAACATAAGCTGTGTGGATTATGAAGGGGATTGCACATTTGTGGCATTTGTAGTAAATCTTTAGTATTGCATATGGGTTGAATTATACATCTCGGGTTCTGTCTGATCATTCCCGGGTAGTCCAGGTCTAGCAAGAGTATGCCAGTTAGGTAGCTCTGACCTTTGCTGTGAACTGTCTGGCAGAGATGCTGCATTCCCTACAGCTCACTTCTCTGTCTGTCCAGTGTCTGCAAACATCAACATCCTCCTGTCTCTTCCAAGAGGTCCCTCAGGATTATAGACCACGTTTATCTTCACAATTCATGTTCATCACCAATCAGCTCATTTTTCATGACTATAAATGATTTGGCTCAGGATGCTGAGTGGTAAAATAACCAGAAAATAGGTCCATTCCTTTTCATCTCCCTCCACTGTCAAAAACTTACATACAAAATATCTTGAATCCTATCAGTGGCCAGTCCTGCCTTACGGTGTGAGCAAAGGGAGAGAAAAGTGCTTATTTTAACTTAACCATAGTGTCCACTTATGGGTAGTGCCTAGGTATAAAAGGGTGTTTTAAAAACAAAGGTAATGAACAACAGTTCCAGAAGGTTCATCATTACTGTATGTTTGGAGGGATCATTCCAGACAGAAATCTTTATTGTAAGGAGTTTTTAAAGTGAAGCTTCCAATGTCTCAAATCCAACATATTCAGTTCTCTATATCTTCTTGTGAGCTGCTCCTCCTCCTCTTCTCTCCAACTTGGTATCTCAGCCCATTTGTCACCCAAGCTGGAAAATGCAAATTTTCTTCTGACTCCTTTCCTCACCTATTGTGCCAACTTGGTCAACAAAATCCATCAGTTCTCTCCCTTACCGCACTCCAACAGCCATTCCTTGCCTTTCCCACTCTCGTCACTCCCCAGTGGTCCTAGTCAGCATTTCTTTTCTGGACTACTGGCAATGGTCTTCTCAAGGATCCCTTGCCTCTGATCTTTTATATCACCATCCCCTTTTACACCACCAGTAGAATTTCCTTCCTAAAATATACTGTTGCTTATGATCCTATGGTCTTAGAAGAGGGACTATGAAATCCTCAGGGTGGTATTCAAGACTCTTTCCAATTTGGAACCAAGAAACCAAGAAATTTTAAGTTTATTGTCTCCTGTATTCTCTATGAACAGGAGTCTAAGCTGTGGCCAAGTTGGATTATTCCAATGATATTGAGAATTTTCATAATTTTTTGTCTTTATTTATTTTGGAATGCCAGGGCTTTTGTGTCATCCCTCACACCTCCACCTCTCTCAAGGCTCAGATCAGATCAAAGTAACTCCTTTCCTCTCCTTTCCCTAATCTCTTAGAATAATTACCCATCAAGCAGTCATAGGAATAACTTCAGACCCAAAATGTCTACTTGAAAATACTTTATTATTGCCTTCTTTCAAAAACATTTAGAGAAGACAGATTATGTACCTGGCACTATAGACATTTGCAGTTTCAACCTCTACTTCAGAAAATTCTAAGGGCACCTCTAATCTCTCCAGATGGTCACTGAGTTCTGGAAGTAAAACCACTACAAAAGGGTTAGTTATCTTCCTGATAGTTCTTCAAGTGGGTGAAGGAAAATCCAGAAGGAATATATTCCAATTTATGCCCAGAAAAGAAAGCAGTAGCTCTTTTTCCCTTGCTGTAGGCTTTTAGGCATTATGGTCATGAAATACGGCTGTAACATTCTTTCAAATCCTTTTAAGTAGCAGTCATCCTCCCGCTCCCCCCCACCCCATCCCTCACCCCAGTACTATTAAGCCCTTCACAGGTATCAATCGTCGGGAAGTAGGAAGAACTGCACTTTAAAAGGATTTTAAATAATGTCTCCAAGAAATATAGCAGCTGATTGTTCAACAAGGATTACCAGCCAAGAGTGTGCTAGAGGGGGTGGGCTCTCTCTTAAAAGGTCTTTAAATAATGTAAGTGTGCTTCTTGGCAACTTACTCAAAGCCATTTAAAGAGCAGATATCTCTTTAAATGATATCTTTTTAAGAGATATCTGCTACACCCATTCACTGGGAATATGTATCCACCAAAGAACTGGAAGGAGACACTGGACAAATGACATTCCTTCACCCTTGACGTCGCCGTGACACAAAGATCACAAGTATCCAAACCATAGAGTGCATCAGAGATTTACTTAGTAAAGAGATTTCCCCCCCCTCATTCAAAGGATCAGGGTCAAAAACCCAGAGAGAATATTTGAATGTTTGGTCAGTGACCTCTGGGGGGAAATGCACTCTGTGCTTCCCAAGGGGGTCACAGAAAAGGAGTAGTTACTTTCTCTTCTCCCCTCTTCATCAAACCAAACTTAAGGTTTAAAAAAACCATAATCTAAACAACCCAATCTCTTTTCTTCTTACCACTCCATCTCCAACTCTATCCTGAGTCCAGCTTCCTTCACCTCCGCAGGGTGGGTAGACGAGGACGGGGTGTGGCATGTGGTAGAGATTAAGGGGATTCAGCTTTGGAGTCAGAAAAATATGATTGACCACTCCTGATGATTTTAGGAAAATGTCATTACCCCACAGAGCCTGGACCTTACGTATAAAATACAATGTAAAGCATGCCCACCCTGTTGACAGAGGAAATGGAACCAGTGTACTTAAAGCACTCAGTGCTATGCTTACTTGTATTCTATGTGATCAATAGATAATCCTCACAGAGTGGTAGCCATAGTGATTACGATTTTGTGAGCGTGGTTTTAGTTGTTGAGGGTAGTTTTATGCACCTGTCTGGATTTTTCTGGCGTGGTGAGTCCAAAAGTTGAGTCTTATATAGCTAGTGCCCATTTAAAAACAGCCTGAAGACTGTGGGCCAAGGGGAGCTTTCCTCTTGAGATGGAAGAATGAACAACCACTTCAAATATTCAGTGTGGACTTAGGGTCCCTTGGGCTATTTTATAGATCCCACAAAAATTACAGTGGAAGAAATTTCAGGGGAACATTTTTTCTTCCCTGTCTCTGAGATGGAACAGAAAGTAGAAGACACAGCTAGGGGGCAAAAAAAATGAACTAGCAATCCCAATTCTGGGTATATAACCAAAGGAACTGAAATCAATATGTTGTAGAGCTATCTTCAGTCTCAATTTCATTGCAGCATTATTCACAGTAAGCAAGATATGCAATCAACCTAAGTGTCCACCGATGAATAAATAGATAAAGAAAATGTAATATATATACATAATGGAATAACATTCTGCCTTTAAAAGGAAGGAAATTCTGTCACTCATGATAACATGGATGAAACTGGAGGACATTATATTAAATGAAATAAGCCAGGTACACAGAGAGAGAGATACTGTATGATCTCGCTCATATGGATGTAAAAATGTCAATCTTATGGAAACAGAGACTAGAAAGGTGGTTTTCAGAAGCTGGGAGGGGAAAGAAGGCGGGTCAATGGAAGAGGAGATGTTGATCAAAGGGTACAAAGTTTCAGTTAAAGTGGAAGAATAAGTTTCAGTGATCTATTGCACTGCATGGTGACCACAGTTAATAATAATGAATTGCATATTTTAAATTGCTAAAAAGGTAGATTTTTAATATTTTCACCACCAAAATGAAGGTAAATTTATGAGATGATAGACATGTTAATTAACTTGATTTAATCTTCTATAAAAATTCATAGCTCAAAATACCACATCATCTTCTTTAAGTATTGACAGTTATCATTTGTCAATTAAATATAAATAAACAAAAATAGGCTCATGGTTTTCCTTTTTAACCTCGAAGAGTTTCAGAAATGAAAAGTACCTGTATTCCCTGGATCTTGCATACATTACATAATTGCGAAATTGTGAAATGTTAGGTCCAGGATGAAAGAACACCCCCAAAGAAGGACATCAAGCTGACAGGTGAGTGGAAATAATGCAGCTCAAATGATGTGAGGGAAAATGATGTTCCTCTGGCATTCAGGCAGTGGAGCAGGTCTTGTGTCATTGACCACAATGACAGAAAATCAAACTGAACCCCATTAAAGGAAAAAAGCCATCTATTTTCGTTAGCCCAGCAGGCACCTGAAAGCTCCTCTCAGTATGAAAAAATGGAAGGGCACTTGAGAAGATGGAGGTCTCAGTTCTAATGACTGTGTTTGCACCTCCTAGGGAGGATGGATCTCTCTTTTAAATATGAGGGATTGATTTTGAAAATAGTCTTCTCGGCTGTGTTAGTTCCTTTCTTGCCTTTCAATGACAAGAAGACATGATTAGGTGAGGACCTTTTCAGTTAACTGAGATGAACCAAAACAAGGGAACCATTTTTTAACAGCAAAAGGCTGGCACGACCTAATATGTCCTAATACTTTAATTCTATTACATTGAACAATAGTGCCGTTATAGAAGTTTGACAGAGAAATTGAGACCTCAGAGAAATTTTTTAAAAAGTTATTTGAAATTTTCTAATAGCACTTCAAGGGACATTTTAAATCATTGTCACTTAGGAAGGAAAGGTAGAAATGATCCCTCTGATTCTTTCCAGGTACCTTGGTCTTCCTGACCACCACCTGTTGGTAGAAACACAGATGGGTGCTTTGGCCCTTATCAAATAAAGTGAAAGCCTGAAGTAGCTACCTGGCTACCTGAAGCCAACCCTCCCACCCAACCCTTTGGCTATGTGAAGTCTACACAGAACTTTAAAAAATGTGAACCTCAGTTTTCATGAATAATTGCCACCACGCTTCACCAGGATAAATTGGGATACTTCAAAGCCATAGGAAGTTTTCATTATAATTATCATTATCATTACCATAATTCTCCTCTATAAACTAAACCTCACAAGCATAACAGGCAATGTGTTTCCCCCACCCCAGGCATGTCTTGATTTTAATTTATTTCTCAACTTCTAAGTTCTAATAATACACAGGTCAATTTAGGGCAAATCAGCATCTTATTTGATTTCCCCCATTAAGACTCTTAGAATTTTTAACTGCTGAGAAAACCATGTTTGGGTCAACGATCTGTAATAACTGCTATAATGGACTAAAGCAAAGATACACATGTATCTACTTAGACAAGATAAAGAATCATTCTTTTGAACACCAAATATCAAAGCCTGGCTTTCTCTGGAGTGAAAAGGAAGGCATGACAGGGAAAATTTCTTTGGAAGTAAAGTATTACTGGGTTTAGTGCACTTGAGTAAAGTATTCAGAAGGAGGTAGTGAGTTGTGGGTTCCTCCCTTTAGGATGACCTTGGAAGGTTCTGGAAGGTTCTACCAGAACTCAAGCCAGGCAGGCCCTAACTCCTGGTATACTTGAAAACAGTAAAATCACACAATGAGATAAGTGAAAGAGAAGAGATGTGCATCCATATTCAAAGCCAATTACTCACTGAAATACTGGCACGTTCCTGCACTTACCACTGATGCTTTAAACAGAGAGAGGAAATCTGAAAGGCAGCATATCTGTCCTCTTCCCCTGCACTGGACAGGCTGCAAGGCTCACCTTATTCTGCCTGGTAGTTGTGTTGATTCCAAATCATGTGAGGTGGGTAGGCCCACAGCTTAAAACATCCCCATGGCGTCTGGATGATTAACTCAGCAGCTTGAGCTATTCCAAATGTTGCTCTCTTGTAGGAGAAAAAGAATAAATACATTGGGTGTGAGTGATGGCCAGCGAGGGAAAGCTAGAATGTTTGCTCAGCCTCAGTTTTCTGTGAGCTGAACAGCTTTCCAAAGCCACTTTTTCCCCTCTCTCCAGATGTTCCTGAGGAAGATGCAAATGAGCATGTTTTAATGTGCAAAACTGTCAAATGCTGTCCAAGGTAACTCCCAGAATGCTGTCAAGTCCAGCGAGTCTACTTTCTGATGGGGAATGTCTATATTGCCATCAATCATGTAATCAGGGAGTGAAGAACCAAAGGTACTATATTCTTATTTCAAAACAACAGACATTTCGCAAATATTCTCATACATATCATCTTAAATTATTTTATTTTCTCAAAAATACCATGTTTCAGTCAGCTTTTTTGTCACTGTTGACCAAAAGAACTGAAAAGAGCAATTCTAGAGAAGAAGTTTATTTGGGACTCACAGTCTCAGTTCACAGATGGCCAACTCTATTGCTCTGGGCCCAAGGTGAGAAAGAACACCATCAAGACAGGAGGGTATGATGGAGGAAAGCAGTTCAAGGTAACAACAATCAGGAAACAGAGAAAGAGATTAAGCTCTGCTCAACAGGGATACAATATATACCCCATTTCTTCTAGTCACACACTGATTGCCTACAGTTAGCATGCAGCTAATCCCTCTCAGTGAATTAATGTACTAATTAGGTCAAAGCTCTCATAACTCAACCATTTTGCCTCCAAACTTTCTTGTGATGTCTCACATGAGCTTTTGGGGACACCATATGACTTCCAGCTTAGAAATTTTTCACTGCTTTGTGTCACTGCTGAGACTTTGTTTCACAATGTGACCCGTGATATTTATGGGTGGCTCCACTTTATAGAGGAGCAGCCTAGGGCACAGAGAATCTAAGAGGACTTTGCCCAGTAGCTCCCCCACCTTAATAAGACCAGGTCAGAAAAGCCAATATTTTCCTTTCCCTCAAAGCATCCTTCATTTTGAGTCTTTGTGTTCTCTCCAGGTCACACCATTTTTGAGGTGTTAGGAGTCTTACAAGTTCTCATTCTTTCTGAGCATAGGGGGAAAGAGTTCAAAAAGTCATTGGCAATGAGGTCCTGGCAGTAAGGAAGGGCGCTGCAGGATTTTTGCCTAACGTTGACTCATCCTAACCATGAGAGCATCTATCTTAGTTTAGACCAGCCAGAATTGAACTTTGAGAAAATTTAAATGGGAGGACTAAGGACAGAAAGACTCTAGGATTTGGGCTAATGAAAAAATGTCTGTGAACATCAGAGTGGGAAGAGAAGGGAACATATCTAGAAAAAGGTATAGTTTAAAAAGGAAATTTTGTCCAGTACATACAAGCCACATGTACATGTCTATAATGCCAGAAAGTTAATTAAAGTAGAAAAGCTCATTCACCTAAATATTTTTCAAATATCTTTATTATTATATGATTTATAAAGTCTATGAAATTTCTCTGTTCCAGGTTTCATCCAAGTTTGGGGGTTGGTAAAAGCATACTTAGTATTAAGTCTTCGAAGAATGCACAAAATATAAAACATCAATCATCTGCTTATTTTTATTTGCTATAGTCAATAAAGCAATATTGATACATTGCTATTAACTAATGTCCATAGTTTATTTAGATTTTCTTAGTTTTTATCCAGTGTTCTTTTTCTGTTCCAGGACACCATGCAGGGGACGTTACATGGGGTTTCCATGTCTCTTTGGCTCCTCTCAGTTGTGGTATTTTCTCAGACTTTCCTTATAGTTTTGAGGAGTACTCATCTGGTACTTGGTAGGCGTCAGTATTGGAGTTTGTCTGTTTTCCTCTTTGTAAAACTGGAGTTACAGGATATTGGAGAAAGACCATAGAGATAATGTCACATCATATCAAAGGTGCATGTTATCAACATTATTTATGATAAAATGTGCACTTGATCACTTGACCAAGGTAGTGTTTGTCAGGTTTTTCTACTGTAAAGTTACGGTTTTCTCCTTCTCACATTGTATATTTGGGAAGGAATTATATGCAACCCGTACCCAAGGAGTGGGAAGTTTTTCTCCCTTTCTTGAAGGCTGAGTATCTTTATGATTTATGTGGAATCCTTCTGCACGGGAGATTCGTATCTTCTCCATTTGTTAGTTCATTTTATCAATGACTTAAATCTGTGTTAACACATGGATATTTATTTTACACATTGGGTTTTATTCTAAAACTACTTCATTTAATTTTGTGGCCCAATTGTTCCAGCATTGGTCCCTGCATATTCATTCAGTTGGCTTCTATGGTTCTTTGACTTATTCCCATCAATGTGTGGAGATCCTTCTCTCTCTCTCATCTTATGACCACTTTCTTATTTTCTAGCACTGCAGAATGCCCCAGGCTTCTCTGGTGTATTTCTTGTCATAGTCCTAGATTCAGTCATCTCTCTAAAGCCCCTGGAATACTTTTATTGAGATAGTATTGAAAACCAAAGTGTGTGTATTAGGAGTGCTCACTGCTACTGGAATATCATTTATTCTAGTCTGTGTTATCCAACAATGCAAAAAAATGTGTATTTATACTAGCCTATATTTATACACATCTATAAATATTTTTGTGTGTAATTATGTATGTTAAAGTGTACACACGTTTAATCTTAAAAAAAAAAACTTCATCTACTAAAGGTTCAGAGTTTGAACTAAAAGAACTTTCAGATCCTATTTCAACTCAGGTATTATATGATATTATAGTTTATCCCTTTATTTTCCTATCAAAGGAGAAAGCAATTCTTTAAGCTTATGTTAGTGTAAACATTGTACTGTTGAATACTTATAAACTCTGTACATTTTCTCCTACCCATCAAGACATAATTTCCTTTTTTCCTGTTTTCCTGTCTAGTTCAAACTTAAAATTCGAGACTCATATTTATTAAAGTGCTAAATTATAACTGACGCTCAAAAATGCGATTACATGTATGATCAACTTCAAGGAAATCCTATGTATGCATATTCACTCTATTACTCCCATTAAAAAAAATCATTTACTGAAATTTTTTAAAATAATGCACTCTCCTAGTGCATTTTAAATTAACAAAAATGTACTTGACATGTTAAATCTCAGCTAATTTATAACTATATCTACGCTAATGAAATTCATCAACCACCATTCCATTCCTTGCCTCTATGTATCAACTTTTGTAGATTCCACATAAGCGTGAGATCATGTGATATTTGTCTTTCTGTGCCTGGCTTATGCCTGGCTTATTTCACTTAACATAATGATCTCCATTTCCATCCGTGTGTCGCAAATGATAGGATTTCATTATTTTTAATGGGAAATAGCATTCTATTGGGTATATTTGCCATTTACTCATTCATCTGTTGATAGACACTTGGCTGATTTCTGTGTTTTGTTTATTTTGAATTATGTTACCATAAACATGGGAGGGCAAATATTCTTCAGCATTCTGATTTTATTTCCTTTGGATATATAGCCACTAGTGGGATCTGGTAGTACAACAACAAAAATTGTAAATCTGCTTTTCCGTATCACTAAGGCTTTAAAGGGAAGAATGTTCTTCATTAGGAACTAAATGTTCTAAGGGACAAGTGTTCTTCATTAGGAAACAATTCCTCTTACTTGTGCAATAACTCTTAGTTTATGTGGAAATTTAAAAATGTGTATGCTAATTATGACACATTTCCCACCAAATCTGGGCCAATTTAGTGACTGGCTTGTAACAAAAACAATGTAGAAAAAGTGATGTTTTAAAAGCCCAAAGGCTGGATCCAAAAGGACCACATAGCTCCTACCTGATTCTCTTGGGACACTTACTTTGGGGAAAATAAAAAGAATGACTACCTTGAGATCCTCATGCTGGAGACGCCACCTGTAAGTTTTCAGGTCTCCACTTCCAGCATAGCTCAGTAATTGAGTGTCCCAGCCCAGGCTTCAGATGTGTGTGACAGGAGCCTCCAGGTGATCCAGCCCCCAGTTATCTCCTCAGGATTTGAATGTTACTACCTAATCCCTCAGACATCATGGAATAGACACACAAACCATCTCTGTTTTACCCTGATTGTATTCCTAGCCCAGAGAAGTGGTTCATGACATAAAGGTTCATAAAACAACAAAATGCTTTGTGCTATGCCCCTAAATTTTGAGGTGATTTATTTTAATGGCAATAATAACTGTGAGAGTTTGATTCCCCTAAAAGCAGACCCTAAGATTAGGATTTGATTGTAAGTAGATTTTTTTTTGAGAGCTGATCCTAAGAAGCATCTGTTGGAGAGTAGGAAAGTAGGGCAGAGAGAAAAAGAACATCATTGTCAGGTGTGTTAGTGATCAGGTTATCATTATAGCCAAATGGCATTTGTTGCTGAGACTCCTGAAAGATGGTATAGAAAAAAAGCCTCCAACTTATCCTACCTGATGGGTGAGGAAACTGGAGTATTCGTCCAGATTCAATTCCTGCCTGTCATTGGTTGAGAGGTGTTTAGGGTACTAAGTTCTTGCACACGACCTGGCCAGCACCTGCAGGAGTGCCCTCCCACAGAGAAGAACTTGTAGTAAGAAACCATGGGTTTGGGAGTGCTGATGGCAGAGGAGATGTAAGGGGATCCTCAAATCCACAGAACAGGGATTAAGTTTTTGTAAACTGAAGTCCACTGAGTCATGGTTGGGTTTCAGTGGTCTGCCAATCTCTGGAAACTATATTTGAAATTTTGCATATATGATAACACATGTACTTTTTTTTGGCATTGGGAACTCGGGAGTTCATCAGTTTCTTCAAGTGGTCTGTGAGGTTAAAAAGAAAAAAAGATTAAAGATGAGCCAGGGTAATAAAGTTGAGCAATTTAGGTTCTCTTTCTTATACCAGGTAATCAAAATTAATAACAATAGTAGTAGTTGTTAATAAATAGGTATACAATAAGCAATAAGTCTTATGCAATTATACTGGATTATAATGACCAAATTAATATAATTACTGGTAAAAAGAATAATTTTTATTCTATACCCTTAGCAGAAGAATTTTAGCAGATGAAGAAATTAAGGACTATCCAAGAAAAGTAGTCAAATGTCAACAATTGCCAAGATACATGGTTTTGCAAACAATAAACATCTGGTAGACAAAGGAATAAACTGTATTTTTATGTGTAATCCAAGAGTGACACATTTGCACAACTATTCCTCAACAATGGTTAGCACTTTTTATTAATGTAAGATAATACTACTACAATGGCAGCCATAATAAAATGGAAATTAATAAAAATGCATGGATACAAAGGAAATCTCAAAGAGCAGGCATTTTTTTCAGTATCAAAGTTAAGCAAAGTTTTCTTCTCTTAGTCTACTCTCTCCAGAATCAAAATAATCAGACTGGTTCCAGAGAAAAACCACCTGAACGGTGAAAATATGGCTCCATGACAGAATTAGGTCATTATCTCATCTCTTCAGCCCCTTGGCATCAAGAAGGACTACCAAACAGCTTTTCCAAAACCACAGCTTCCCAGTGGCATTATCTGACTAAAATTCTTTCATTGTTGTCATGGTTAGTTATATTGGCTTTGGATATTGTTTAAATTTCTAGGTGTGAGACTAATCATACACCTGAACATTTCTCAAGAATTTTGTATGAATTCAAAGGCAATGAAAGACAAGTGAATTCAAATAAGTACAGTTTATAGCTTCCTAAGACTTAAAAAAAAGTGAATTGGTAGTATTTCTGATGATAGTACTACGGATGATATCACTTGATTTCCTTCTATTAAAGATGGATGACACTAACATCTAAACCAGTTATTTTTGAAGCTATCTTCCTAGTCTTTGGAGTAATGGGCTCTCCCTCATTTTTAAAACCCGGTGCACATTCTTTCCCTCCCTAGATCAAGTAACTCATTCATATACTGCTTTTAATGCTTTCCTGAGAGTAGTGTTCAATTATAGTTACTATGAAGCCCATAATGACTTTTAATTGAAGCATCTATTCTTATGTGATATCATTTAAATCTCAATGTATGTCACTGCCTCCTCACTCAGAAAAAATACAACATTTCTGGCCTTCAAAATCCTTATTTGTATATAATTTATGTTTTCCTGGAATAGGTTAAGTGAGTTACAAAATACTAGCTTCTGAAATTATTATCTGATTTGAGTTAATCTGGTTGGGGAAAAACACTTTTCCTATAATCCTATCTATAATCTATAGATAAAAGATGCAATGCTATTTTAAAGATGTGTCATATATATGTTATTCTTCACTGAAGAAAGAAATTGAAGAAGACCACAGAAGATGGAAGGACTTCCCATGTTCTTGGATAGGAAGAATTAATATCATCAAAATGGCCATACTATGAAAAAGCAATGTGCAGTTTAACGCAATCCCCACCAAAACATCAATGGCATTCTTCACTGAACTAGAAAACATGCTTCTTAAATTCATTTGGACAAATGAGAGACCCAGAATAGCTAAAGCAATGCTGAATAAGAAAAGTTATGCATCACAATACCGAATCTCAAGTTATACTACAGAGCTATAGTGAACAAAAACATCATGGTATTGCCATAAAGTAGACATGGAGACCAATGGAATAGAATAGAAGACACAGAGACAAAGCCACATATATACAGCCATCTGATGCTTGACAAAGGTACCAAAAATATATGTTGGAGAAGAAACAATCTTTTAAACAAATCGTTCTGGGAGGACTGGATATTTATATGTAGAAGAATGAAAACAGATCCCTATATTTTATCCTGCACAAAAATCAAATCAAAATGGATGAAAGACTTAGGAATTAGACCATAAACCTTGTAACTGCTAGAAGAAAACAGGGTCAACAGTACCTCATATAGGTGCTGGAACCAACTTCCTTAATAGGATATCCAAAGCACAAGAAATAAAACCAAGAATCAATAAATGTGATGGCATAAAACTAAAAACTCTGCACAGCAAAGGAGAATGATTAAGAGCATGAAAAGACAGCATGCAGAATGGGAGAAAATCTTGGGCCAGCTATTCCTCTGACAGCAGTTTAATATATAGAGAACTCAAAATTAACTCAATGCAAAACAAACACACATAAAAAACACACAAAATAACCCAACCAATAAGTGGGCAAAAGAACTAAACAGAAATTTCCCAGAAGAAAAAACACAAATGTCCAACAAATATATGAAAAAAATGTTCAAAGTTTCTAGTAATCAAGGAAATGCAAATAAAAACTATATTAAGATTTCATCTCACTCCAGTTAGAATGGCAATTATCAGGAATATGAATGATAATAAATGGGTGAGGTTGTGAGGGGATAGGTACACTTGTACATTGTTGGTGGATACAACCACACTGGAAAACCGTACCCATTTGCACACTAAAATATCACACTGTACCCCCATAAATATGTACAATTATTATCTGTCAATACAATTTTAAATTAAAAAATTAATTTTAACTTAAAAACTACTTGCATATGTGAACATAAATTTTGGGCAAAATACATATATATATATATATATATATATATATATATATATATATATATATAAAGTTTAGAAAAGAAAGTAAATTATAATAAAAAATTTCAGCTATCTCAAAGTGTTATGACTAATTAAGAGATTATATTGACCATTCACTTGCATATAAACCCAATAAGAAAGATAGGTATCTAAATTCCCTTTCTCTGATGGCTTAGTGCTATGATTTGGCTATGAGGTACCCCCTAAAAACTCCTGTGTTAATGCAGGCATATTAATGCATATTCAGAGGTAAAATGATTAGACTGTGAGAGCTTAAAACTAATCCATCCATCCTAGTTTGAATGGACTGAGTGGGTGGTAACTAGAGGCAGGTGGGACATGGTTAGCAGGGGGGGTCACTGGGGACCACCCTAGAAAGTACATCTTCCCAGTAGTTCCTTACTCCAACTTTCTCTCTGCTTCCTGGCTGCCATGAACAGAGCTGTGCTCCTCTGTCTTGCCTTTCCACCATCATGTTCTTCATCTCAGATCCAGAGCAATGGAATCAGCCCACCATGGATTAACCTTCTAAGCCCATGAGCCAAAATAGACTTTTCCTTTTCTAAGTTGTTCTTGTTGGATATTTTAGTCACAGTGACAAAAAGCCAACTAACACAGGTAGGAAGAGATAATCCGTGGTTGACTTTGCAGGTAGGGTTGTCTGGGCAGAGCTGAGCCAGGGTCTTTCACCTCCAGTTATAGACAATCAACAGCCTAGAAATGACCAAGGTCTAGAGCCAAATGGGAAGACATAAGGAAAAATAAATCCAAAGCAATGAGGAGAGTGTACAGAGGTCCTCAAGAGCTGATTAAAATTATGTATTAGAAGCCAAACTTTTCCACCAAGGAAAGAGAAACGATAATCAGCATCAAGTCAAAAAAGAAGCAGAGACTAGATTTGGGCAATTGCATTAGAGGCAAGTTCCTTGGGATTTATGTGGGGGGTAGGGGGTTCTGTGGCATTGAATGAATGAAGGGCAAGGCACATCTGAGCAATCATGGAGCAAGATCTTAGAGACAGAAAACCTAAAACACCTGGAAGCAATCATTCTCAAACTACCAATAGAATAGTAGCTGGGGGAAAGGAAAATCAATTCCTAAACCCAAGTTGAAGGAAATGATTATCTATAAGTCATGGAAACAAAAAACTTCAAAGCATAAAACTGAGTTCACATATCTGGTAAAGACTGATTGATATTGAACCAAGAAGCAAGCATTTATCCCCTAACTCTGCAGGTTCTCCTTGTCCATCACCTGTTCTGCTTTTCATATGGAAAATGCAAGTAGGAATGATTGGTGCTGGCTTAATGCAAAGAGAGATTACTCAGATGAATAGTATAGAGTATTTCCAGAAACTTTTATCTTTTTAGTTGTCAATGGACCTTTATTCGTTTGTTTGTTTGTTTATTTATATGTGGTTTTGAGAATTGAACCAAGTGCTTCACACATGGTAGGCAAGCACTCTACCACTGAGCCACAACCCCAGCCCCAGACACTTTTCTTGACAGAATTGTACTTTATGAGAAGAAAGTGCATGACTGGTAAATCACTTAAATTTAGTGATAACATCACTAAGGTTACCAATCCACAAAATAATTCACTGAAACATGTACATTAATTTCAGTGTTTCCTAAGGCCCTATTTCCTGAGTACATGATCAAAGATTAAAATTAAAAAAGGGTAATATCTATTTTCTAAATAAGAATATTAGGAGTGGATGAAAACATTTTATTTTACAGATAAGACCAATGTTTCCATCTGGTTCAGATAAAACTAGAGCTGTCAACTTGGAAATCTTCCATCAAGTCCTGAAACATGCTTAACTCTTGGACAAATACTTGGTTAGCACATAAAAAATTAAAGAACCTTTCATCAGTGACAGAGTACTTTCTCATTCTTAAACAATCAAGGGTATCTGATTATTGTCAACTATTTGATAATCCATTTGACAAATATTTACAGAGCATTGGATATATTCCAACAGTGTCCTATGGATTTTAAACCCAGTTTCTATCCTCACATAACTGGTAGTTAAGGAGGAAAGCAGATATTTGAAAAAGAAAAAATTCAGAAATAAACATTTGTTCATGGTTATGCTTCTTTTAGAAAAGAAAGGCCAAGACACTAGCCACAAATACTCATTTGAAAAGAGATGATAATGAGAAAGAAAAGAAAGTAGAGGAAGGAGATCAGGGTGAAGACAATTACTAAGTCATACAATGTGCTAGAAACTGAGCTTTTTTATATATATTAACCATTTTTTATAAAACTCACTTTAATGATAATAGCTAACATTTATAAATATTTGAGTGTCAAATATTTACAAGCATTAGCCCTTACAATAAATCCTATAAAATAGGTATTAGTCTTTTTCCCATTTAACAGATAAAAAACTGAGGCAAAGAAATGTTAAGTAACGTGCTCAAGATTACACAGATAATCCCAGTGCTAGTATTGAAACCTTAGCAATCTCCCTAGAGCCTGTGCTCTTATTCCTTTACTCATGAAGAAATGAACTCTAAACTAGGGCTGCCCCTGTATTTCAAGTGTTTTCTTCTGTCTCTCCAGAGACTTTCACTTGGGTTGTCCTGTCATTTTTCTGTATTCTAAGCTGTCTCATATAGAGCCCAAAAGGAGGATTCATCTGCCTAATTTTTTTATTTTTAATTTTTTCCCTTAACACAAATAAGAAAGGTCTAACATTTTCTAAAGAAATTAAGCAAAGGCAAAATACAGGAAAAGAACAGTCTACCGCTATATAAACAAGCAAACAAAATGTACCATATATGTCAAGAGATCATGTGTGCAACCTGAACACTTCCAAAAACAATCTTGAACCTAAGATAAAATCTTCTCTGTAATCTCCTAATTCTTTTATCTGGATAATTCCTACTCTTTCTTCGGGATTAGGTAGAATTGTGCCTCTGATTACACACACACACACACACAGGCAGGCACATGCCTCATGGTAAGCTTTAAATATTCCCTCCAAAACTCATGTTGAAATTTAGTTGCCATTGTAACAGTGTTAAGAGGTGTTTCCAAGGTGATTGATGCTGTTCCTCCATTACAGATTAATGGAGTGGGTTAGTTATTGTGGGAGAGATTTCCTGACCAAAGGATGCCTTCAACCTGATTTCTTCTCTTTGCATCACACACTTGCGTCCACCTTCCACCATGAGATGAAACTTGCCAGATGCTTGTCCCATGTTCTTGGACTTCCCAGCCTCCAGAGCCATAAACCAAAGAAGTTCTCATTGTTTATAGTTTACCCAGACTGTGGCATATTGCCAGAACAGCAGGAAATGGGTGAAGGCACCTCACCAATTGAGTCTGGCCTACCGTGTCTGTCCTTCCTCTGGGTGTCTGTAACACACTACCTCTTCCTGTACTCCAGCACATGTCCTACCTCTATATTGACTTGTGTGTCTCCCCCCTTTAAACATTAATATCCAAGGGAATGGACCATGTCTTATCTGTTTTCCTATACCTGTTGGCTACTGCTCAATTCAAGGCATGTAATATTTATTGAATTAATAAGTAAATGTTTAACTGAGAGTCCACTCCCTGCATTTCACAGGGCAGTAAGCAAAATGCATAACGATCATGATGCATATATGCCAAAAATTTGCATGGACCTTGTCAGATGAAACCCTCCCCACCATCAGAGTCTAAAGCTTTTACAGGCAGAGGCACACTAATACAGGAACAGGATTTCCTCCACCTTCTCCTTTCCCCAACCTGTTCTTGGAATAAAACTGAGGATGTGACTAAGGTCAGGCTCTCTGGAGAAAGAAGGAGGACAAAGTTGCACCTCTACCCCCTGACTTTTTTCTTTTCTTTCTTTCTTTCTTTTTTTTTACTTTGTTCTGAGAGCAGAATGCATTTTGACACATTGCACACAAATGGAGCACAACTTCTCATTTCTCTGGTTGTACACAATGCAGAATCACATCCATCCTGCAATCATACATGTATCTAGGGTAATAATGTCTGTCTCATTCTACCATTCTTCCACTCCCCTCACTCCCCTCTGCCCAATCCAAAGTTTCTCCATTTCTCCCTGGCTCCTCTGCTCCCGCATTATGGATCAGCATCTGCTTATCAGAGAAAACATTCAGCCTTTGATTTTTTGGGATTGGCTTATTTCACTTAGCATGATATTCTCCAGCTCCATCCATTTACCTGCATAATCCTACTGCTTGGTTTATACCCAAAGGACTCACGATCAGCATACTACCTTGACTCAGTCACATCAGTGTTCATAGCAGCTCAATTCACAATAGCTAAACTGTACAACCAATCTAGATATCCTTCAGTAGATGAATAAAGAAAATGTGGTATATATATATATATATATACACAATGGAATATTACTCCACCTTAAAGAAGAATGAAATTATACCCCTGATTTTTATTTGATGGAGATCATTATTAACATCCTTCAGAAAAGAACCTCTCATGTTTTTGTTTTGGTCAATGACCTCACTAAGGGCTCTTAGCAAGAGACAGGACAGATCTCTATTTGATGCAAAAAGGGTCAACAAGGCAGGAATGGAGGCAGGATAGAAAAGCCTTACAGGTACTGAGTACTTTATGTACAATGTTTCACTTCGTGCTCACAATCACCCAACTAGAGTTTATGCACTATTATTTCACTGAGACTCTAGAGTTCTGCCTCAAATACCTCCATAATTTGGTTTGACTTCTCTCCTAAGGAGTGTCCATTCTCTTATAAGATAGAAGCAGCTGATTAATAGAATGAAGAAAGATGATGATAAAAGTCATAACAATAGCAATGAAAGACACAGCCCAACAATAATAAGAGCAAAAAAAATTACAAAATGCAGACAAAGAAAGTAAAAAATATTCTAATAGTCATTTACTAATAAGGCAAGTAAATTAGCTAATGATCATCAAGAACATCATTTTTCTATAAAATAAGTTTAAGAATTAATGCTAATAATGATTCAAGTCATAATTCTGATTGATTTATATTCAGTATAGTCTATTTTAGAAATTATTTAATGTTTTATAACTTATGATTATTAAATTAATATTACCATGCATATCTAGGCAAGCCTTCAACAAGCTAAAAATTCCAGCATGATAAGACAATTTACTCCCTGAAAAGAGCTGAGATTTCAAGATATTCTTGCATCAAGAGGTTGCTCAGATATAGAAGGCACTTCCTGGAAAAAAGTTACAGAATAATGACCATGAAGGTTAATCTTTAGAATGTCTATTTCTCCCAAGCATGTCTATGAAACTACTGTGAAACTTTATTAAACAATAAGCCAGTAAAATGCAGTGTTAAATTATTTGCACAGGGACCAGGCTGAAATTTACATTTGCATTATCTATAAAGAGTTACAGAAATTATTAGTAAATCAAAATCTCTAGGGGAATGCTTAAACAAATGGAGGGAAGGATTGATTGGCACTCAATTCCCTTGCATCTCTATCCTTGGAGAACATACTGAAGTTTCCAGATAGTTAGAGGCAGAGAAGGGATTGGCCAAAAAAAAAATGGAGTGAAAGAATAAGATTTTTAAAAAAAGCATGCAGACTAAATTGTTCAACATTAACCGGGCTTTGAAGCTACAAGAGAAGAATGAAGACTTCGTCATTTTTTTCTGGAAGATGTGTTGACAGATAGCAGGCTTTTGATAGCTCAGTGGAGAACGAAGTTTTTATGTGCCTGTAATAAGGACATTAACAAACTTGACAGCAGACAGCAGCTTGTACAAACTGCTGTGCTGATACCATTCTCTATCCAAAGACAAAAAGTAATGATAATGATGGAAATTAAGCAAAAAGAGTGAAATCAATCAGGGTAGAAAGAATACTGAAAACTAGAATACAGACGGGCCCTTCTATGGCTGAGATTTTAGACTAATATTTCAAATGTAGTGCTGTTACTAACACATAGAATATATGGGCCAACTGCCTGATCTTTATTCCTCATTTTCTATTACCCAAACTAAATGAATCTGCAAATCTTCAAAGCTGAAATTGTAAAGGCCTATCTTTTGGAAGACAGTAGAGAATGCTTCAGAAATAAGTCACTATAGATGCTTAAAAGCCAGGCATATGCTATAAAATTAAGTAAAATAAATGATCCGTGACTAAATATAATGATTGTATATGTGCTTAATGTGTTTATTTTATGCCAGGCACTTTGCTAAGACAAAATCACTGTTCTCCTAAAGTTTACATTCAGATAATAGAGATAAAAAAATTTGTGAAATAGGTACATAAGTGAACAAATGAATATATATGCACATAACTTTCCTTATGAAGGAAATACACAAAGTGATGAGGTAGAGTAACTGAGGGAGGTACATGGTAGATGGATGATGAGGGAAAGCCTCTCAGAAGAGGTGACTTCTGAGCTGAGATGGGGAGACCAGATGATGGATGAGAACCATCAAGTCAGCTAAAAGATGTGGCTGGAAGAAGGAGTGGGAGCAGTGACTGTCCTAGACAGAGGGAAGAGAAGAGGCAAAAGCCAAGCGATGGGAAGGATCAGAAAGAGTGAAAGCAGGCTGCCGTGACTAATGCAGAGTCATCAAGAGGGAGATCATCATAGCAGAGCTTAATGAGGAAAGCAAGAGCTAGTTCATGCACAAGTGTGTAAACTGAAGTTTTATTGCAAGATTGATTGGAGTGCAGAAATTGGTGGGTATGATCATATATATGTTTTTTTTAAATGATCACCTTTCTTCTCTTTGGAGAATGAAATATAAGTAGAGTCAAAATAAGAAGTTTCAACAGAGGGCTGTTTGAATAACTTGGATAAGAACTCATGGCAGATTGAGTAGAAGTGGAAAGAAATAAATGGAATTGATGTATCATTTGGAGGTAAGAAAAACAAGACTTGCTTATGGAAGAATCAAGGATGTCTCTTAGGTTTCTGCCTGAGCTACTGAGATGGAAGATGAATGGAAGAAGAAACACTGATGTGGGAGAATATATAACACTATAACATAGAAGGCTGGAAGAATGTGATCTATAGTATAATTCTTAGGATTCTTTTTTTTTGGAGTTGAACTCAGGGGCACTTGACCACTGAGCCACATTCCCAGCCCTATTTTGCATTTTATTTAGGGACAGGGTCTCAGTGAGTTGCTTAGCCCCTTGCTTTTGCTGATGTTGGCTTTGAACTCGCAATCCTCCTTCCTCAGCCTCCCGAGCTGCTGGAATTACAGGAATGTGCCACTGTGCCTGGCTACTTCTTAGGATTCTTAACTGAAATATATGGTCAATAGAGAGATGCAATAATATAAGAGATAGGCCCTATAATCAGGGTTAGAAATGCTGTTTGAATATTTTTTTTCTTGCCACTAGCCTGCTCTCTGATCTTGGTCAGGTCACTTACATTAGATTCACACAATAATGGAGCTGAAAAGGACATTATGGTCCATTAAGTTTTGCTTCCTATTAATCACAACACCTGCTCAATATATTCACTGATTAGATGTTTACTACTCCAACAGACAGCTGCTTCTTTAGGGCAGTTCCAATTATTAAAAACTTTTTCTTAATATTGAATCAAAACTCAATGCTAGTATGAACACTAAGCTTAACCTCTCAACCACATAATGACTCACCTCCTGGTAGTCCCTTTATTGCTTCTTCCGAATCTGAATCCTATGTTTTAACTATGTCAATACCTATTCAATGTCTACAATAAAAACCAAAATGATAGATTCTGAATATATGACTTTTATAGTTACCTTAAACATTTTGATATTTTGTCATTAGAAATTCTCAATCTCTTTTGACACAGCTTTCCATCTACATTATGGGAAATGTAACAGATTGTCTGGGGTTTCCAAGAAAAAATATAATTGTAATCATTTTCTTAATGTCTTGATTTACAACTAAGAAAATTAAAATATATAGCTGAGCAAAAAGAAAGAAAGAAACCTGAGCAAAATACTTTAATTTCCAATTGTTCATTTATTTTCCACCTTTCAAATTTTTGTTTTCAGCTCTCACTCTCTCAGGTTTTTCTTAATTCCATTTCTACTGTTATTCAAATGAGGTTTGGAAGATAGTAGGGTCGAATCCAGTTGTCCAATATCAAGTTAAACTGGAATTCTAACGATGCAAGTTTTCATTCCTTTTTTTTCTCCAAAAGCTTTATTTAAAAAATTAGTTATGCTTCATGACTAAATGTGAGGATTTCACATCTAAATTCTACTAGAATTACATGTTTTAAAATTGAATAATAGGGAAGGCTAAGGAAATATAGAATTAGAAGTTCTCTAGGCTGGTTTTGGTTGACTTACTTATTATGATCATTCAGTCTTTTTTTGAGGGGGTGGGGTATTAGCAATTGAACTCAGGAACATTCAACCACTGAGCCACATCCCTAGCCTTATTTTGTATTTTATTTGGAGACAGGGTCTCACCGAGTTGCTTAGCACCTCACTTTTGCTGAAACTGGCTTTGAATTTCCAATCCTCCTGCCTCAGCCTCCCAAACCACTGGGATTAAAGGTGCGCACCATGTCATTCAGTCTTTATAGTAGGTATGCAGTGGTAAAAAATGATTGCTAATAGAAAAGAAATGTAAGTATTTCATGGTTGTTTCTTATGGTTACATATTTAGTAGCCCTGAGACCCGGAAGTGGTGGCCTTACGTTCACACAAAGGAAACCAGAGTTCACCTCTGGTTTCTGATGGCTAAGTATATTCAGAACTGTGATTCTCAGTGTGTTTTCAGTGTTAATCTTAAAACACCACTAACAAAATCTTCTATCACTGTGTAGTGTAATCAGTTTTCTATAAGAATCACACGCACTATAAATGCCCATAATAAATACACTATCTTAAGAGTAATCACATAATGAATGGTAGATGCAACGACATCTCAAGGATAAATTCTCCTTGAAACACAAATTCTTCAAGAAAACAGAATAATAAGAAAGGCTGGGAAGGTATAATAAGGATTTGAGGGTCCCAGGTCATTGGCTTAGAAGCACGTCTGATATGCATTAAGCAAATGTTACATACTCTAAATATTAAATGATGGTTTATGTCAGGGTGGGAGGCCCCAGGTGGCCAGTCTATTTACATTTCAGACTGCTCTTTTTGGTGACATAAATATTACTGAGTAGATTGTGAACCGCCTTACAAAATATTCAAAGTGAAAGGTGAGAAACAAGTGTCAAAATGGGATGGTTGTCAATGCACACACTTTGAGTCATTTAAAAAAAAATTGTCTTAAAACAATTTCAAATCCTTCAGGGTCAGCAAGTAAAATGTGTGCTTTCCTCTTTCTCCTCCCATGACTTTTGCCAATTTTGTTCATGGCTGAACTTTGAATAGAATTATGGAGGCATACTGTCATTTCTAGGATCAAAAATTCTTGAAGGGTCAGATCCCACCTACTTTCTTCACTTCTCCTTTGCCTACCTATAAATTTCTCCTTCTAGTCTAAATTAAGTTGGGACATTTCACGATGAGTCAATCTCATGTTTAATCTTATCAGTTTGTACAATGCTCTTCAGTCTTGAAAGTCCTGCTTTGTTCCTTAAGGCTCTGATCCCACATATGCCCATTCTGATTGTTTTATCTTTGATCCCAAGAATACTTTCTCCAGCATTTTCCATTTATATATACATAAAAAATTACAAATTTAGTCACAATTGTTTGCAGATTTTCTTATCAAGGAGTAGATGAAGTCTATTTCTTCACCTCTTGAATCTGAACTGAACTTCTGACTTACTTTGGCCTTCTATGTTCCAAGCACTTTGGCCTTATTATTTGGTGAGTTTTCACCCTAGGACTCAAATATTTTGGTTTTCCTCTTGCTGCTATTGAATCCTGCCATAAAGAACAAGCTTGGGCTATTGTGCTGGAGATGAAAGATCATGGAGCAAAGGTCAAATCTATCTCAGTTGCTCCAACTGAGGCTATCATAAGCCTTGTGACAACTACCAGGTGACCACAGTTGCATGAGCAAGACTAGCTGAAGCCAGCTTAATTCAGTCCAGAGTGGGAGAACTCTCTAACCACACCTGTCTCCATTGGGAGATACACAGAATCAAAAGCTAGATAAGTGCTGTTGATGATTTAGAAGTAATGACTGCCCAAAAGCAGCAAGTGCTCCTTGAGAACAGATATTTGTTTCTAATATGAATCTTCAATAAAAGAACCAGGGCTCCTTGAAGAAATGGTTGGTTCTAGGACTAAGGCAGAGAATATTCAAGAATATTCTTGAGTCTAACATATTTAAGAAGTGCTTAGAAAAAAAGAAAATATGTGAATGTATTAAATGGACACAGGAGCCAATTGAAAGGGTCCCTAAGGACCAAAGCATTGGATTATAAACCAAAATATAAAATAAATATTCATAAGTATATACTGTTGTAAAATAAATAAATGGGGAAGAAGAGAAATCTTCCATACAGAAGAATTTCAAATAAATTTTGTAGATACTCTACCTTGTGGGTGACCTGGTGGGACCACAGCTGTGCACATCCCATTCCTGACGCTTCCTAAGTTACAAGTCCTGGGACATCTCCTCCAAGACATATTATAAATCTATGCAGATCTCTTCATCTTGATACCTGCCAACTTGTATAAGCCACCAATAACCATCACCTGGATGCTAAGCCTCCTGAAGAAACCACTTGTGTCCATGCTAACATTATCTCAATCCATTGCCCACAGTGACCAGAGGGCTCTGAATATTGTGTAAAATAAATAAATAAATTTTGTTTCCAAATTTAGAATAAAGCCCAAAATTCATGATTTGGGCCCTGTCTACCGTTCTTTCCTCCTATTTAATTCTCCTTACCTAATACATTCCAGGCACTCTGGCCTTCTGTTATCTTCAACACACTAAACTCCTTCCCTTTTGTTTCTGGCTGTGATGCTTTCTCTCCTAGTTCTTTCTATGATCGGCTTCTTCTGTCTTTCACCTTAAAGGCCCTCCTTGATCATCTAACACAGAGTAACAACTCAGTCACTGTCTCTCAAGGAATGTTATTTTATTTTCTTGTTCCTATGCCTGTTCCAAGGCATCCAGGAACCCAGGCTGATGGCTGATCTACTCTTCTCAATGTGCCACTTCTAAAGTCATCCTGGGAGGTCACATCTTAATCATGCCCAAAGGGAAAAGAGCATAAAGGAATACATGAGAGGTTTTCGTAGGCGAGACCTGAAAGTCACATTCATCACTTCTACTGTCATTGTGTTGGGATAAACAAAACTGACTCAGATGTAGCTTTAAGGAGTCTGGAATATAAATCGAGCTCAGTGCCCAAATGAGGGGGTCTGAGATTTGGTGAACAGCTAAGAGTCTCTGCCTTATAAAATCAGGTCTAGGTATTCTATGCCTACTTTTTTGAGAATGCTGCTGGCATTATTTGGGTAACTTAAGAGAAAAGAGACTTTTAAATAGGTCTTGATTCAATCAGGGATACACCAGCTACTGAAACCCCAAGACCCTCACATTTTTTATCATAATAAAAACCATTTTAATACTTCAAGTTAGAAAGCAGCTCTTCCACCTGAGGTCCACAATTCCGTAGGGTACCAGACTCTTCTGCACAGATGAGGAAATATTAGTAGTAGCCAAGCCAAGGACCCTGCCTAGATCCCAGTTCAGCTGCCCACCTGCATTTAAAAAAAAAAGAAGAAGAAGTAAATGATGAAAAAGGGTAAAAGCGTTTTATGCAGTTTGATCCAATTGGGGAGAAGCAGCTAGGTTGTTTCTCAGCTGGTCTTACAGAAATAGTTACAATTCATAGAAACAAAAGCCAGGAGATATACGTATGTAGATTTAGCTAGGCTGTGCTACTCAGGGCACCTCCATTATAGATCCCTCTCTGCCCACACAGGTCGGGAAGTAGTTTTTGTTTTCATTCTCTGCATTAGGATGTTCGAGGGCTAAACTGATTGGGAGCTTTTAATTTCAATATGTCTCTATTTCAAAAACAGTAGATGAACTCCTGTCCACTTCTTAAAAATCCCAGCCCAGAAATCACGCTTCCACTCACATTCTGTTAGTGAGAATCACTAGCTAGCTATACATGGATACAAGGGAGGCTGGAACGTGTTGTCCTTGGCTGGGCAGCTTCCCCCACTGACACCCCCACTCTGGGGAAGGAGAGCATGAATTTTGTTAGATTAGACTTCTCTGCCATGCTTAACCTCCCCATAACAAGGCCCACTCATTTATTTCCAATAAAAAAAAAAAACCTGTTGCTGAATCATCACAAAAATAAACCATTTTGGAAGAGAATATCATCCTACCTTCTGTTACTTTGGACAGAATCACTTTTCTTTGAAATGCAGGATATATGGATAAATAGGCCACTTGCTTGCTTAAAAGCCTTTAATGAATCCAATTGCTCTTAGACTACAATGAAAACTCCTTATCAGTCTCCAGCATCCCATGGCTTCTAGCTTCTGCTGACTTCTCCAAATGCAGCTCCCACCATTCTCCCCTTTTTTCTCCCTGCTCTGTCCAGACAGAGCCCCTTTTAATTTCCTTAAAGACCCATTCCCACTAATAGAACTTCCTATGCATTATTCTAGAATGTTCTCCCCCAGGTTCTCCCCACGGCTAATTTACTGTCCCCCATTAAGCTCTACCCACTGAGCACCTCTTCTGGAGGGTCTTCACTGGACAGGTCCCTAATGGGGAGCTATCCCACAGTTCCTTCCTTTCCATCCCCCTTACTCTCTCTGGTCTCACAGCAGTTATGTCAATCTGTAGTACTGTTGTTCAGTGATTTTTCCTGTTTACTGTTATCCTTCCCACTTGAATGTAAGTTTCATGTAGGTGGAATCCCATCCATCTTATTTACCATCATAACCCTGTTGCTTCATATAGAGTCCAGCACAAAGTTAGCACTCAACAAATACTTTAGGAATGAATGAACCAATGAACCCAATCCAAACACATACTTCAGATGGATGAATTACTTCCTCACTGCTAAAGAAATATGTAAGAACCTGATCCTCTGGCAGGAGCTCAACAGTGCCATCTATGTGAAAGAAGAGGAAAGAAGGGCTCAGGCACCACACACTGGCACTCCTACTGGATTTCAGATAACCAGAGAAAGCACATTGACCAACTGGGACTTTCTAAAAGAAATTTTCATCAAGTTTCCCTGTGGTGCACAGGCTACAAAGGAAACATGCTGGGGATGGAAGAGGCGGTGATGGGGTGAGGGGCAGGGAGGTCTGAGTGATCACCTGTCACAGCAGCTTGCAACCAATGTGTTCTTCTGACAACTATATTCATTCTTTGCACAGACTTGAATTAACCTTCTGTGTAAAAAAGAAAAAAAAAGAAAATCAAAAGTATGCTTTCTCTGGAGACAGAGAGACAGACATAAATGCAAGGGTTCTGGGGGTTGGGGTGGACAGGAAGGAAGGAAGATTGATAAATAGGAAGAATAACAACAAAAAAAAGTTGGCAGCCAGAAAAGGTGCTGTATATTAGCTACTATGATGTAAAATGGCCCAGCAGAGATCAGCGTAACATCTGCCCTGCTCATTTCTTGCATGTCTACATATTCATGCTCAGCTTTTGGAATTCTCAGGAGGCACTTGAGTATATAGGAAGATGAGTTCCAATGAGCTGCAGCCTCCTGCTTTGCAGAAAGGATTTTTTTTTTAATTTGTTCTTTTTTTTTTTTTTGCTTTCCTGATTCAACGTCAGCTCCAAGCATTTTGATCCTTTACTAACCAATGAAGATTTTAGGTACATATGCAAAAAAAAAAAAAAAGATAAAACATATACAAAGTTTAATGAATGTACACAGACTGTTTAGGATCACATGATAGACAAAATGACAAGAGCCTTAAATTTAGAAAGACTTGGGTTCAAATCCTGGCTCCACTTCATATATGCCATGTGAGAAATCACTTTCCTGTGCCAAACTTTAATGTTTTCTGCAAAATAAGCAGATGTTGGGTACTGTGGGTATGAATAAATGTCCATGTAATACTAGACATGGAATATGTAATCAATAAATATCTGTTTGTTATTCAGACTAGTTCAAATAACCATCAAGTTTAAAGTGGGCATGGTGGTACATGCCTATAATCCCAGTGGCTCAGGAGGCAGGAGAATCATGAGTTCAAAGCTAGCCTCAGCAACTCAGCAAGGCCCTAAGCAACTTAGCAAAACCTTGTCTCTCAATAAAACACAAAGTAGGGCTGGGGACGTGGCTCAGTGGTCGAGTGCCCCTGAGTTCAATCTATGGTATCCACCCCCCCCAAAAAAAACATGAATGTGACTGAATTACTTATTATCAGTTCTACCCTGGATCAACCCAGACACATGCCACTGGACCAAAATTAGTCCAATAAGCCATTTCTGCATCTTCAAGTTTGCTTATACTGTTTCTTCTGTTCGATCTATACTACACCCTGACTTACCTCAAATCTCACCTTTTCTTCTATCAAAATCCTGCATACCTACCAAGGTCTAGTTCAAAAGTCAATGCTTCAGTCAAGATTTGCTGGATACTCCCAGTCAGATACAGTCTCCCTTTCATCTTCATCCATTTCTCCATTTATTCATACATTCTATAAACAATTATTGAGAACCTGCTGTATGCCAGGGAATTTGATAGATGCCTAAGAAATAAAGATGAATAAGACACAGTCCCCCTTGTCAGAGAGAAAGACCAAGTATTGGAGAGATTGTTGCATATGAGCTCGATGCACACAATAAAGGTGTATACATGGCACTTGGCAGTCTACGGAGAAGCTCTTCTCTAATAACAGTTGCTTATACCTCTGGTCACAATTACTTTGATCTTCTTCACAGTATAGTTTATTGCTAACATAACCATCTTAGGGTTATACTGTGAACTCAAGGATAGGTACTATCTTGTTTGTCTTGTGTTCCTTTAAAATCTTGTGCAATATGTTGCAATATGTTAGACACTTACTAGTGTCCAATAAATGTGTTCTGAATATATATCACTAGTATGTAGATAAGCAGAAGCTCTCAGCAGTGTGCACTTGCATATGTCTTGGCCTATCTAGAAAGATCCAAATTCTATGAAATGCAATATATATATATATATATATATATATATATATATATATATGTATATATATTTCTTATAATCACTGTTCCATATATATATATATATATATATATATATATATATATATATATATATATGGAACAGTGGTTATAAGAGCTAGGGTATTAAAGCCAGGTGGCCTGAGTTCAAGTCCCCATAGAGATTTGAATAACTGTTCACTTTAGGTAAAAATACTTTCTCTATTTCTTTTTCTATTAAATGGAAAAGATAATTATAGTATCTACCACACAGGGTTACTGTAAGGATTAAATGATTTAATCTATTCATTTAAAAATATCTTATAAAATTGTTTTACAGTAGTTTGTCATAAACATCTTTCCCCAAACTGACTTGAACATTCATTCCTATGGACATGGACTACTGCAGGCAGAATTTGAACTCAACAGATGAAACGCTTCAGTTTCTATCTTTTGTACTTCTTGCCAAGTCTAGCTGCAATGTCTGTCTATTAAAACCCCAGAAACTGGCCAAATGTACTGTCACACACCTGTAATCCCAGCTACTCAGGAGGCTGAGGCAGGAAAATCTGAAAGTTCGAGATCAGCCTGACTCAAATTAAAAAATAAAAATGGCTTGGGATATAGCTTCACAGTAGAGTACCCCTGGGTTCAATCCCCACTACAACAACAACAAAAATAATTCAGAAATTGGTTCATAACATTTTATAAGCTATACCTTTACCTTCTCTGTCCATGCTAGATAATATTATGGCATCTTGGGTAAATCTGATTTGAAATCATTACCTCTGTTCATTGATATCAATGTGAAAAGCCTCAATAAAAATAATAAATGAAAATGTCCATTTGTAATGCTCCGTTAATGTGCCATGTACTTTACATGTATTATTTCCAATCCTTAAAGCAATAGTCAAGGTATCTATTATAATATCCATGGAATTTGGGAAGATGGAGTTATTCACCCAGAGGTCCCATAATGGCAAACTAGTTTGACAAAGCTTAGCTCTGTCTTATTTCAGTCCTTTCACTCCACATTATGCTCTAACTGGCTTTTTTGGATTCACTGTCTGTGATCTGCTTTTTCAGCACTACTGAGGAACATAAAAGTTTAAAGAAGAATTAAAAATGGTAGAATTTAAATTAGATTGTCAAAAATGGTTTGCCTTATACCTTCAACAACTTAGTGTGATTCAAAGTAGAAAGAAGGTTTGAAGCAGACATCTGATCCTACTCCCATCTTCCAGAAAATTCTGTTCAAAGACTGACTGACATATGGCTGCTCATCTGATTCTCTAAGAATGGTAGGCATACACATTCCAGGCCCTCTGTTTGCCAGTTTCAATATTTAATGGCCATTAAACCCAGTTTATCCTTTTTCAAACATTCAAACTCTCTTTGCATGCTAAACCCATTAGCCTTTATTCTGTCCACTACAGATTTAGAGGACAGCTGGTCATTGCCATTTTTATAATTATCCTTCATATGGTCCAGAGAAGCACTGTGCAAGAGAAATATAATGTGAGCCATATACATAATCTTAAATTAACAAGGAGTTACATTTTTAAAAAAGTAAATAAAAGAGGTGAAATTCATTTTAATAATGTAGTATAACAAATCACCACAAACTTCGTGATTTATCATAACACACTTATTCTCTTAGAGTTCTGAAAGCCAGAAGTCCAAAATTGGTACTACGGTTGAAATCAGTGTTGACAGGGCTGTATTCCCTCTGGAAGCTCTAGGGAGAATTTTTTCTTGTCTCTTCCTGCTTCTGGTGGCTGGCTTTCCTTGGCTTATGGCCACATCACTCCAATATCTGCCTCTATCTTCCCATTGCCTTCTCCTTTGTGTGCATATATAATGTCTTCTACTTTCTTCTTATAAGGATACATGTGATTGCATGCAGGGCTTGGCCAGATGATCCAGAATAATTTCCCCATCTCAAGATCCTTGGTTTTCATCACATCTGTGAAGTTTCTTTTTCCAAATAAGGTAACAGTTATAGGGTCCAAGGATTAGAATCTACTATCTTTGGGGGTCTTCATGCAAACTACTAAAAATAATATACCTTATTTGACCCAATATATCCAGAATGTTATCATTTCAATATGTAATTAATAATCCATGCTAAATCTTCTAAATCTGGTTAATTTTTAAAAATACTTAGAACACATTTCAATGAGAATTAGGTCCTATTTCAAGTGCTCAATATTCACATGTGGCTACTATGTTCAGCAATACAGAAAGAAATGCTTTCATTTTTTCAATTTTCTTTTCTTTCTCAGAAGCTAAGTATTTTCTATGAGTTTTCTCAATGAAGATGTTCTTACATGATTTTTTTTCTTCTTTGTCACTATGAGTACAGTTCTTGTCTTTCTACCATATGTAATTATTGTAAAGATTAACCTGTGAAAGATTTTTGGAAAATGTAGGCATATGATCCCTCTAAGAGCCACACAAATTTGCTGCCAAAATACTATAATAGCAAAAATAAGAAGTGCGTCCTCTCTGGAGACTAGACTTGTGAGCTTGAACAGTATAGCTGGTCATGAATAAATAACTATGAGGGGAAAAGATCAACTTTAGTGAAATACTGAAATAAATTTTCTCATTTCAACATGGAAAATTCTTATTTATGGATTCAGTCATTCAACAAATTTTCTCTGTCCTAGGCACAATGCTAGGTGCTGGGGATGCTATGCTAGATAATAAGAAAAAACAGATATGGCCTCTCTTCTCTGGCATTCAGAGTCTGCAGAGGAGGTAGAAATAAATGAAAATACAGCTGTGAGTATTTCTACCAAGGAACAGAACACAGTGCTCTGAGAAAGGAAGCATGACCTTGTCAGGGAAGTCAGGGCAGCTGTCCTTGAGGAAACGATGATTAAGCTGTGGTGAGAAACATAAGTAAGAATTAACTCAGTGAAGAAGACAGACAAAGACATTGAAGGCAAGAGAAACTCATGCACAGAAACAATCCTGTGGGGGGACTCATGACAACATGGCAGACAAAAGCCAGGATGTCTGGAGAGTAGAGAATGAGTGGATGGAACCAAGAACAAGAAGATACCAGAGAGGGAGGAGAGGACTCAACAGCATAACCAAGTAAGAGAGTTTTATTCTTCTTTCTAAACAGTAATCCACGATGGGTTTTATGATTGAGAAGAGAAGAACAGATTGGTGAAGGAAGACAAGTAGATGCAGGTGGAACAGTAAGGGTGGCACCACAGAAGTCTGGCGAGAGATGGTGTCACTGGGTAAGAACAGTCTTCCTTACATCCTGTTTTTCATCCACATTCTCTATCTAGTCCATTAAGAAAGCTTTGTGGTTGAAGCCAAATGACCCTGTTTACCACCTCTAATGTTAATCCAAACCACCATAATTTCTCCTCTGGACTTTTTTCACCTGTCTTTTCTATAATTCCTACTTCCAGTGTTGACTCTATAGTTTATTCTACACGCAGAAGCTAAAGGGATCCTCCTACAAAGCAAGACACGCCATGTTAGTCACCAAAGCACTGAAGGCAAGGCTTCCCACATCACTCAATATATAAGTCCTTCAAAGTGCCTCACTACTGGACCCCATCAAATTTGCACTTGGCTCCTTCCGTTCTCCCCCTTTGCCACAATTGTCTGTTGCTCTCTTTCAACAAACCAAGCAGGGTCCAAACTTGGAACACTGGAGATCGCTGCATCTTCTGCCTAAAATATTGTTTTCTTTAACTCCCCATTGCTCCTCATCCAAACCCATCATGTATATATCTATTAACCCCTTATCATTTAACTCCCTCATCTAAAACTGTAATTCCATATTTTATACCCAACAAGGTAAGGGAACAACCTACAAAGATTCCTGGGGAAAAGGCATTCCAATTGCTGTGAAAAAAAAAAATTCAAAAGCCAGAGGCAGGAGTTCAGGAAGAACAAGGAATCCAGAAATGGCTGGAATCATGTGGCTGAAAGATGCCAAGGTAACAAGGACCATTTCACATTTCCTTGCATTAAACACAACAGAACTTGATGATAGATCAAATGCATGGTATGAGAGAAAGACATGTGAGGCCTGGAAAATTGGAAAATTGGTCATTAATTGAGAGGAGAAGACTCTAGATTTGGGAACTGTTATCAGCAGCTCAATTTTGGATGTTGGCTTCAGATGATCATTTCACACCTTAGTCAATTTGGGCTGCTTTGACAAAATATCATGAACCGGGTAGTTTTATGACAGAAACTTTCTTCTCATGGTTCTAGAGGCTGAAAGTCTAAGATCAGGGTAACAGCACTTGTCGTGTTCTGGTGAGGACCCTCTTCTGAGTTTCAGGTTGTTGTCCTCTCCTTGTATCCTCATATGGAAGAAAGAAGGTAAGCAAGCTCTCTGGGGTACCCATCCCACTCATGAGTTAACCTCATAAAGAACAGGTAGTCAAATTAACTCTACCCTCATGACCTAATTACCTCCCAAAGGATCCACTTACTATCATTGCACTAGGGGTTAGGATGTCAACCTATGAATTTTGGGAGGACATAAATATACAGTTCATTGAAACATCTAAGTGAAGATGTCAATGAAAGGGAACAGTCCAAGCTGGAGATATACCACGGTATACATGGTATGTTAGTCTGCCTGCCTTTCATCATTGTGACCAAAATACCTGACAAGAATAACTTAGGGAAGGAAAAACTTACTCTAGCTCATAGCTCATAGTTAGACTGGCTCTATTGCTCTGGGTCTAAGGTGAGGCAAAACATCATAGCAGAAGAGCATGGTGGAGAAAAGCTGTTCATCTCATGAAGGCCAGGAAATGGGATAGGGGTAGGGGTGGAGAAAAGATAAACCCTTCCAGGGCATATCTGAGAGAACAAATTCCTCCAACTAGATCTTACCTCTTAGTTGTCCTTTAGTTATCAATGGATTAACCCACTGATGATGTCAGAGCTCCCATGATTCAGTCATGTCCTAAAATCCCCACCTCTGAAAACATGAGACTTTGGGGGACATTTCAGATACAAATTATAACACATGGTATTTTCAATTGAGAGCTTGGAAGCATGGTAGCTGCCAGCAACTAAAGAAACATACTGTTGGTCCACAGCTATTATATGCAGACAAACAATCATTCTAAGCTATACCCTACACAGAGGGAAGAATCCACCAAAAGGCAAGTGAAAGAAATGGAGCAATATGGGTATATGGTTGTACTGGGAATCTACAATACTGCTCACAAATACCAAAGCCATAGTTAACCTCATAAAGAACATGTAGCCAAATTAACTCCCTGGGCCCAGCTGCCTATTATAAATGTCTCAAGTCTCCTCCAAGACCAAAGCCCTTACATGAGTTACAGTGCTGAGGTCATCCGTGAGCTGATTGATTGTCCTCAGTGTAATATTACATGTACTCCTCCTCCAACCACATCACTTCTCCCTTTTACACTCAGCTTCAGAAATTCATAAAAGCTCCTGGACCATAATAATTATAATGATAACCATGATGATCCCAACTCTCTGACCACGGCCAAAGGGCAAGCTGTTGTAAACCAAAAGTGGGAGGGAAACTCTCCAGAGGCTATCCCAAGGCAGAGGAGAGGGCAAGTCTGATCTGGGTCATGAAAATGGAAGTCATGACTTAAATGCGGAGGAAGATGGCCGCTGCGTACGGGGGTTGCTGAAGTGCTGAGCGTGGTGCTCAAAGCAGCGGCTTTAATAGAGATTTCGCACAGTCTGTTAAAGCTCCTTTCACCGTTAATCTGTAGTGGACCACTTTGCCAAGGAGCAGGAAGAACAAAGAAATCGAAAAAGAGACGCTTGGCTGCTCAGAGCCGCGGGCGCTTTGCTCCCATCTGCTTCCTCTTTCGCTTCGCTCCGGGCGGAGAAGCTGAATGTGCAATCAGCAGTGGATTGTAAGTACCCGAGGCAAAGAAAGCTCAGTGCGCCCCGCCTTTTTTTTTTCTTTTTTTTTGAATATTTTTTATACAGGGAGAGTTTGTGGATTGGGATTGCTGGCGGGGCTGTGGTTTCTGTGCCGAAAATCCACTCCGCGGGAGCCGCCATTTGCTTTCTGCTTGCTGTCTTGATGGCTCCGTATACACTGTCCGGCAGCCGCACCTAGAGGTTGCAGCTGGGCTGCGTGCCGAGCCCTGTCCTCCGAAGGCTGGACTGCAGCCTCGAGCGTCTCTGTGGCCTGTTCGCCGCTGCACCTTCGGGCAGAGCCTGCTCTGGGGTCGTTCTGCACCCCCCTGCCAGGGGACCCGTGCTCCGGAGGAGGGGGACGGAGAGCCGCGGCGGCAGCCGCTTGGGCCCCTGGGGCCTGGCACCGGGCTGAAGAGCTGCGGAGGCCAGGGCGGCTCTGCTACGGGCGCAGACAAGCGCGGACGCTTGCCAGGGCGGCTCTGCTACGGTCGCAGACAAGCGCGGACGCTCGTCAGCGCGGCCCAGAGTTTCATTTCTAGAAATCTGGACTGGAAACAGAAGCAGCAGTTTGTATAATCCCAAGAACTTGCTTATACCAGGAAGCTGTAAGGGCAACATGAATATTACTGAGGAGATGTAACATGGTGGCAGGCGCAGAGAGATCAAGTCTCTGACATCTTCAACTGTGAGGGCATAGGGAGCCGTAAACTGTCTAAATGCTGTTTGCTCAGGATCACTAGGCAATGCTGAGCTGACGTGGATCTGGGGTGTACAGGCTGGGCCCCTCAGAACACACACACAGAGCCCGAATCGGAGGCAATTAAGCTCCGGTTCGCCTGCTTCGTGTGACTCAGCACTAACGATCCCGCTGAAATAATTGGCCGGCCCTTAGGAACTTACAGAGGTAAAAGCCAACCGAGCCTTCATAGGCAGTGGCCACAGGACTGAAACGGGGATTGGGAGAGACAGTCAGGACCCACCCGTTGCATTGGTCATCCGGCAAAGGGAACAAACGGTCACCATTTGCATGGGATATCACCATGGCAGAGAAATGGCATCATGGGCGGAGGAGATAACTGCAGTGAAACCAGCGCGACAGGTGTGTAATCCCCTAGCCATCTCTCTCCACACAGCGGGGAAACCTTAAGGGCCACTCCCAGCTCTCCTGTGAACGCAATAACCAGACCGAGGGAACCAGGAGTGGCGCAGGACTCGCGGCGCGGAACTCCCGGCTACCGCTCCCACCAGTGCTGACAACTGAGGTCTCTTGCACCAGCTACCGGGGGCGTGGCTACAGGAGGGCAAGCAAATTCGCTGGGGGATCTCAGCCCCAAGCTCTACAAACTTAGGGTCTGAGGGAGGCAAACAGGGAGAGTGAGCCCAGGTGTTCATGAAAACAGGGCTCCCAGGAGCAGCAGACCTGGCGTGTAGACAGTATTGTGGTGAGCGCCACAGGTGAGCACGGCCTGGCTTGAGGAAACACAAGACAAGGCCCTAGACACTCAGGATTGGAGACCCGCCCAGTCTAGGAGAAAGAGCTGCTGCACAGTGAATGGTTCCCACCTATTGAGAGGAGAAGCTTGGCCCAGTGGGCACAGCTCCACCTACTGGAAGAGAAATTAATAGAACTCTAGGACTGCATTTATTATTATTATTATTATCATTTTTTTTTCTTTTCTTTTTTTTTTCTTTCATTTTCAATTTTTATTTGTTGTTGTTCTTTAATTTTTTTTCAATGTTTCTATTTTTTTAAATTTTTTTTTATTTTATTATTATTTTTTTTTAATTTTAATTTTCATTTTTTATTATCACTATTATTTTTGTTAAAATTTTTTTTTCCGTCTTTTCTTTCTTTCTTTATTATCTAATCTTTATTATTCTTGTTTCTTTTGTCTTTTCATTTCTTTTCAATCTTCTTATTCCCCCTTCCTTGAATTCTACCTGCCTACTCTCATTCTCTTTAGTGACTTCTTCCCTTCCCTTCTAATATCTTTCCTCTCAAGCATCAAATAAATCTATAAGAGTAAACAGAAACTCAGCAGTCAAACAGAACAAGAAGTAACATGAGCAGCATAAAAAAGCAAGGAAGAAAAGGAGTACAAACAATGAAGGACAGCCTAAATATTCAGGAGGACCTAGAGTCAGCAGAAAAATGGTCATATAAAGAACTCAAGGAACACCTTAGACAGATGGAATGGAACCTTAAAGAGGATACGAGACAGCAAATCCAAACAGTGAAAGAACACTTTGAAAATGAATTACATAGACAGATAAAAGAAGAAGTTAAGCATCTTTATCAGGAGATTGAGATTATTAAAAAAAACCAAACAATAATTCTAGAAATGAAGGAAACGATAAACCAAATTAAAAACTCAATTGAGAGTATCACTAACAGAGTGGAGCAAGTAGAAGCCAGAACATCAGATAATGAAGACAAAATATATCATCTTGAAAAGAGCCTAGCCAACTCAGAAAGGCTGGTTAAAAACCACGAGAAAAACATCCAAGAGATATGGGATAACATAAAGAAACCAAACCTACGAGTCATCGGGATAGAAGAAGGTACAGAGATTCAAACCAAGGGAATGAGTAACCTGCTGAAAGAAATAATTACAGAAAACTTTCCAGAAATAAAAAAGGAAATGGATATACAAATTGTAGATGCATACAGGACACCGAGCACACAAAATCACAGTAGACCAACGCCAAGACACATTGTTATGAAGATATCCAATATACAGAACAAAGAGAAAATACTAAAAGCTACAAGAGAAAGGAGGCAGATTACATTCAGGGGTAAACCAATAAGGTTAACAACAGATTTTTCATCACAGACGCTGAAAGCGAGAAGATCCTGGAACAACGTATTTCAAACACTGAAAGACAATGGATGCCAACCAAGAATTCTGTATCCAGCAAAATTAAGCTTCAGGTACGATAACGAAATAAAAATCTTTCATGATAAACAAAAGCTAAAAGAATTTGCAGCCAGAAAACCAGCATTGCAAAGCATCTTGAGCAAAACACTACACGAGGAAGAAATGAAAAACAATAACCAAAACCATCAGTGGGAAGTGCCTCTATAAAGACAGAGGGTGGGGGGAAAGCTAACCATGGAGAAAAAAACTAAATTAAAAAAAAAAAAAAAAAAGAAGATAAATAATCAAACATGGCTGGAAGTACAAACCATATATCAATAGTAACTCTAAACATTAATGGCTTAAACTCTCCAATAAAGCGACATAGGCTGGTAACATGGATTAAAAAAACAAATCCAACAATATGCTGCCTCCAGGAGACACATCTGATTGGAAAAGACATACACAGGCTGAAGGTGAAAGGTTGGGAAAAAATATACCATGCACACGGTCCTCGTAAGCAAGCAGGGGTGGCCATCCTCATATCGAATAAAATTGACTTCAAGACTAAATTAATCAAAAGGGATAAGGAAGGACATTATATACTGTTAAAAGGAACCATTTACCAACAAGACATAACAATTATCAATATTTATGCACCAAATAATGGTGCTGCGACGTTCATAAAACAAATTCTCCTCAAGTTCAAGAATCAAATAGACCACAACACAATAATTATGGGTGACTTCAACACACCTCTCTCACAATTGGACAGATCCTCCAAACAAAAGCTGAATAAAGAAACTATAGAACTCAATATCACAATCAACAACCTAGACTTAACTGACATATATAGAATATATCAACCATCATCAAGTGGATATACTTTTTTCTCAGCAGCACATGGATCCTCCTCAAAAATAGACCATATATTATGCCATAGGGCAACCCTCAGTAAATATACAGGGGTGGAGATAATACCATGCATTTTATCTGATCATAATGGAATGAAACTGGAAATCAATGATAAAAGACGGAAGGAAAAATCCTACATCACATGGAAAATGAACAATATGTTACTGAATGATCAATGGGTTACAGAAGACATAAAGGAAGAAATCAAAAAATTCTTAGAGATAAATGAAAATACAGACACAACATATCGGAATCTATGGGACACAATGAAAGCAGTTTTAAGAGGGAAATTCATCGCTTGGAGGTCATTCCTCAAAAAAAGGAAAAACCAACAAATAAATGAGCTCACACTTCATCTCAAAGCCCTAGAAAAGGAAGAGCAAAACAACAGCAAATGTAGCAGAAGGCAAGAAATAATTAAAATCAGAGCGGAAATCAATGAAATTGAAACAAAAGAAACTATTGAAAAAATTAACAAAACTAAAAGTTGGTTCTTTGAAAAAATAAATAAGATCGACAGACCCTTAGCCATGCTAACGAAGAGAAGAAGAGAGAGAACTCAAATCACTAACATACGGGATGAAAAAGGCAATATCACAACAGACACTACAGAAATACAGAAGACAATTAGAAATTATTTTGAAAACCTATATTCCAATAAAATAGAAGATAGTGAAGACATTGATAAATTCCTTAAGTCATATGATTTGCCCAGACTGAGTCAGGAGGATACTCACAACTTAAACAGACCAATAACAATAGATGAAATAGAAGAAGCAATCAAAAGACTTCCAACCAAGAAAAGCCCAGGACCGGATGGGTATACAGCGGAGTTTTACAAAACCTTTAAGGAAGAATTAATACCAATACTTTTCAAGTTATTTCAGGAAATAGAAAAAGAAGGAGCTCTGCCAAATTCATTCTATGAGGCCAACATCACCCTGATTCCGAAACCAGACAAAGACACCTCAAAGAAAGAAAACTACAGACCAATATCTCTGATGAACATAGATGCAAAAATCCTCAATAAAATTCTGGCGAACCGGATACAAAGGCACATCAAAAAAATTGTGCACCATGATCAAGTAGGATTCATCCCTGGGATGCAAGGATGGTTCAATATACGGAAATCAATAAATGTTATTCACCACATCAATAGACTTAAAAATAAGAACCATATGATCATCTCAATAGACGCAGAAAAAGCATTCGACAAAGTACAGCATCCCTTTATGTTCAAAACATTAGAAAAACTAGGGATAACAGGAACTTACCTCGACATTGTAAAAGCTATCTATGCTAAGCCTCAGGCTAGCATCATTCTCAATGGAGAAAAATTGAAGGCATTCCCCCTAAAATCTGGAACAAGACAGGGATGCCCTCTATCACCACTTCTATTCAATATAGTTCTCGAAACACTGGCCAGAGCAATTAGACAGACGAAAGAAATTAAAGGCATAAAAATAGGAAAGGAAGAACTTAAATTATCACTATTTGCAGATGACATGATTCTATACCTAGAAGACCCAAAAGGGTCTACAAAAAAACTACTAGAACTAATAAATGAATTCAGCAAAGTGGCAGGATATAAAATCAACACGCATAAATCAAAGGCATTTCTGTATATCAGCGACAAAACTTCTGAAACGGAAATGAGGAAAAACACTCCATTCACAATATCCTCAAAAAAAATAAAATACTTGGGAATCAACCTAACAAGAGAGGTGAAAGATTTATATAATGAAAACTACAAAACCCTAAAAAGAGAAGTAGAAGAAGATCTTAGAAGATGGAAAAATATACCCTGTTCATGGATAGGCAGAACTAACATCATCAAAATGGCGATATTACCAAAAGTTCTCTATAGGTTTAATGCAATGCCAATCAAAATCCCAACGGCATTTCTTGTAGAAATGGATAAAGCAATCATGAAATTCATATGGAAAAATAAAAGACCCAGAATAGCAAAAGCAATTCTAAGCAGGAAGTGTGAATCAGGCGGTATAGCGATACCAGACTTAAAACTATATTACAGAGCAATAGTAACAAAAACAGCATGGTACTGGTACCAAAACAGGAGGGTGGACCAATGGTACAGAATAGAGGACACAGAGACTAATCCACAAAGCTACAACTATCTTATATTTGATAAAGGAGCTAAAAGCATGCAATGGAGGGAGGATAGCATCTTCAACAAATGGTGCTGGGAAAACTGGAAATCCATATGCAACAAAATGAAACTGAATCCCCTCCTCTCGCCATGCACAAAAGTTAACTCAAAGTGGATCAAGGAGCTAGATATCAAATCAGAGACTCTGCGTCTGATAGAAGAAAAAGTTGGCTCCGATCTACATATTGTAGGGTCGGGCTCCAAATTCCTTAATAGGACACCCATAGCACAAAAGTTGATAACAAAAATCAACAAATGGGACTTACTTAAACTGAAAAGTTTTCTCTCAGCAAGAGAAACAATAAAAGAGGTAAATAGGGAGCCTACATCATGGGAACAAATTTTTACTCCTCACACTTCAGATAGAGCCCTAATATCCAGAGTATACAAAGAACTCAAAAAATTAAACAATAAGAAAACAAATAACCCAATCAACAAATGGGCCAAGGACCTGAACAGACACTTCTCAGAGGAGGACATACAATCAATCAACAAGTACATGAAAAAATGCTCACCATCTCTAGCAGTCAGAGAAATGCAAATCAAAACCACCCTAAGATACCATCTCACTCCAGTAAGATTGGCAGCCATTATGAAGACAAACAACAACAAGTGCTGGAGAGGATGTGGGGAAAAGGGTACTCTTGTACATTGCTGGTGGGACTGCAAACTGGTGCGGCCAATCTGGAAAACAGTATGGAGACTCCTGGGAAAGCTGGGAATGGAACCACCATTTGACCCAGCTATTGCCCTTCTTGGACTTTTCCCTGAAGACCTTAAAAGAGCATACTACAGGGATACTGCTACATCGATGTTCATAGCAGCACAATTCACAATTGCTAGACTGTGGAACCAACCCAGATGCCCTTCAATAGATGAATGGATAAAAAAAATGTGGCATTTATACACCATGGAGTATTACGCAGCACTAAAAAATGACAAAATCATAGAATTTGCAGGGAAATGGATGGCACTAGAGCAGATTATGCTTAGTGAAGCTAGCCAATCCCTAAAAAACAAATACCAAATGTCTTCTTTGATATAATGAGAGCAACTAAGAACAGAGCAGGGAGGAAGAGCAGGAAGAAAAGATTAACATTAAACAGATACATGAGGTGGGATGGAAAGGGAGAGAAAAGGGAAATTGCATGGTAATGGAGGGAGACCCTCATTGTTATACAAAATTACATATAAGAGGTTGTGAGGGGAATGGGAAAATAAACAAGGAGAGATATGAATTACAGTGGATGGGGCAGAGAGAGAAGATGGGAGGGGAGGGAGGGGGGATGGTAGAGGATAGGAAAGGTAGCAGAATACAACAGTTACTAATATGGCATTATGTAAAAATGTGGATGTGTAACCGATGTGATTCTGCAATCTGTATTTGGGGTAAAATTGGGAGTTCATAACCAACTTGAATCTAATGTATGAAATATGATATGTGAAGAGCTTTATAATGTTTTGAACAACCAATAAAAAAAAATTAAAAAAAAAAAGAAAATGGAAGTCATGGTACTCTGTTTGCGGGATGTGGGAGATGATGAAATGCATGGGATATAATGGATGGAGATGGATTTCTAGCATGAAACATGCACACTTATTGGCTTTAAAGTTTCTATCACTTCTACTACTGCCTCCAGGACCTCCACAAACAACATCGTCACCGTCTTTTTCACCAGCTAGCATTGTTGTACAGTAGCACATCCAGAGGCAGAAGGCACAACTTCCCACTTTCTTCTCTCCCACCCAGTCCACCGCCATGCTCAGACAACCAAAATTAAGGGGATGATCCTAGCTTCTGTATTTCCTCTCTATACCTTACCTACTTGCCTTGACTCATGTCTGTTTGTAAAGTGGTTACTCATTATTAACCCATAACAAACTTATATATGCTAGCTTTTAACCTACTTTTCCTTTTTGGTTGCGTTGGGTAAATATCTCAAGTGACCTATGTCTCAGATTATTTGGACTACGATACATCTTGGGCATCCTAGGTTCACATTTGTTCAGAAACTGCTGAAGGTGACAAGGAGGTGGAATTCCCTTTAACAATAAGAAAAACTTGACAAAATTTTTATAGAAATAAAACTATTCACTCAAGTAATGCATTTTTAAAATATGTGAAGTTCTCCAACCATGCTTCAAGAATATAACTAATGCATGATGATTGATGAAAATATTATAATGATAATCAAAATAGATATTTTCCCTGCATTCATGGAATATAAAAATATAATGGGGGAGAACAATAATGATCAAACAAATACCTCCATAATATATACACTGTCAAATGTAATGTGAAGGGAAAGAAATAAATGGTAGAAATGAAAATGGTATGAGGAATGTTTTTGTTTGAATGTAGTAGGGAGAATCAAATACAGTTTCTCTGACATGGCATTTAAGCTAACATGTGAGTGGTGAGCACACATTAGCTAAGGGAATAGGCGGTGGAGCATGGGGCGGCAACAGTGGCGGGGGCCAGTTTTTGACAGAGGGAACAGCGTGTGCGATGTCCTGAAAGAGAAACTGAAAAGGATTAGTGACAAAAGTTAAAAGCAACAGAATGCAGAATAGTGACTCCCTGAGGGTGGGGCTAGAGCCAGAGAAGGACAGATAGCAAAGGGGCCTGAGGGAATGTTTCAGAGAGAACTTACTGTTCTTGATCTTGACTCAAGTGGTGGCTACATGACCATATACAATTATCAGAATTCATCAAACTGTGCACTTTAAGTCACTGAATTTTATTATATATAAATTATTCCTCAATAAAGCTTGCAGAAAACAGTGAGATTTTTCTTTCCTCCTTTTCAAACTCAATGTAAGGTTTGTCGTCACCTGACTTCACCTGATGTAAAAACAAAATAGAAACAGAGCTACAAACTTAAATGTATTTTTAATGTATTTATATTTATGAATATATTTTCATTTGTTAATGGCCCATTTGTTTTTTAAAAAATCATTTAAGGTAGAAAGAAAAGGCTTGGAATTCAAAAGAACATTTGATATTTATACCTATACAGCTAAGAACGAGGCACTTGAACTTCTTAGCCTCAGTTTCCTCACCTGTAAAAAAATAATGGGGAGAAAAATGTCTGTCATATCAGACTGTGGATGAGTAGATTATCTAATCTCACGGAACAAGGTCAGTTCCCATAGATAGTACATCCTCTTTCACTATCATGCTCTTTAGACTAGAAAAAAGCAAGCACATGCCAAAATATTCTGATAAAATCAGCTTTTACAAGAGGCAACATGTGGCTCTCTATGCTGTTCTGAAATATAGGGCAGTTCTGTGGCAGGACCCTGGTGTGGGTGTGAGGGGCAGGAGCTGAAGCAGTGGGGGATGGACATCACTGTTTGGGGCATCACTCAACCTCAACCTGTCCCTTGCCACACCCAATATGGCAGAAACCTTATCACTCAGACCCAGCACACCATGTTCATCCAGGACCCTCCTGAGATCACTCCCATGTGAAGTACAGTGAATTCAAACCTCCCCATAGAAAAGTAAAACAAAGATCACTAGGAGAGTGTTCCATTCCGATGCAAAAACATAACTGCGTACCTAGAGAACTTTTTGAGCTTTATCTACTTCCTCTCTCCTTTCATCCTTTCTCCTTTTCATTTTCTTACTACAACTTTCTAAAATCATAAAGATGAAATTAATAACTTCCTAAAGTCTGATTCATTGTTAGAATCCAAAACAATCCACTCCAACTCCCTTTAGTTTTCAATTACCCAGGAAAATCTCGTTTTCCATAGTGAAAGGCTACCCTCCAACCAATCTGAGGCACCTCTGGAAACAGGAATTATGTTGATGGTCACCATAAAAATGCACAGGCAGAGGGCAGACAGGCAGATCGCTTTTCGGAGGCTGTAGACAAAGGAGGTGTTATGTGTAGTACAACCATTCACTGCAAAGGGATTGTTTAAGTGGAGCTGACTGGTCGACACTCACACAAGAGGGAGCCTTCATACGTAAATAAAGGCTGGCTGCCGTGGAAGCCCCTCCATCTGTTGCTGCCCATTGCTGGACTTCCAAGGCGCTGGCTGCACTAATTGAAAACATGGGTGGATTTGTGCCCCACATGTTCACTTTAAGGAAATTACTGAGAGTTTGTTTTTGGCCAGGCCCGGCTCCAGGCTGACTCCCTGTTCATCTAAGCCAAAGGGATATCTGCAGGGGCCCTTATGGCTGCTGTTGTACTTTTCCTCACGGATACCCTCTCCCCACTTGGATAGCTCCGGCCATCATGACGGCTAGAGATTTGTTCAGCTGCTCAATTTCTTTCACTTTGGGCCTCACTTCAAGGTGGCACTTTTTCCTCTGCTGGAAGAGAGGAAAATAATAATAATAATAATGGACCCTTATGTGAGGTTGTGTGCTCTGGAGAGGGTACTGAATGGCATTTGCAGGCCGGGCCCCCTCTATGCTCAGAAGGGGAAGATGTGTCAGAGGTTTCAGCAAATAATCAGGGAAGAGCAAAGGGTCCTCAACACAACCTACCGACAATGCTAATGACCCCCACTGAAGTTTCCTTCTTTTTCCAAGCTAAGGCCAAATTTGTGGGTGTCAAATCAGAGGCGGATGCAGATCATAAGCACTATCATCTCCTGGTGAACACAAAAGTGGATCCTGAGTTGAAGATTCTGACAAGTTGGTTTAACCCCTTCCCTTCTCTCTCTCATACACATAAGGCAAGCACCATTGATAGGCCTGTTTTGCACCTAAACGAAATTGATGCCCCAGTATGTGAAGTAACACAGTTTCACAAAGCATGACTAATGGACCCAGCTCCTGACTAACAACTTGGAACCCTTTCTGTTCCATCACACAAGCTTGAAAATAGCCACCTGGCTCTTCCAAACAACCTCTGCATTCCCCACACCCAGGACAATTGACCGGTGAGGGTGGGGAGGGAATCTGCCTTCATGTTTAGGTTGCCTTGCGCCGAATCACTTGTGTGAGGTTTTGTGACTGAGAATGAAGGGTTTTCCATTTATTTGATGGAAGGAGGCAGCATGTCACATACCTTGTGTGAAGCTAGAACCCAGAACACTTTTCCTGCTGTGTGCCTCATGCTTTGTGATCAGGCCATCAGGCTATATCCTTGTATGAAATGTAAAGAATACACTCTCTTCTGCACAAAAAGACTTTAGAAAATCATTAAGAAATCAGCCAACTGATTTCAAATACTAAAGGTACTACTATTTAGCAAGTGTTTATTCATACAATAATATTTCTTGGACAAAAAGTCTAGGAGTTGTTGCTATGTCTGAAGCCTTCTAGAACACCTGACTTTTTTTTGAGAGTAGGTAGATGAACTTAACCCAGGGTCAGCTTTCTCCCCAAAACTTCTCCATGAAAGCCAAAAAGGAATTAACAGGGATGTTGGAAGTCACATAAATAGAGCTGAAGGAAGCATGTTGTCTTGATTTCAGCTTGAAATCTGTATTAAATTAGTAGTAAGAAATTGAGAAGAAACATCTCATTTCTTAAAACATTAGGGTTTTTGTTGTTGTTGTTTTAGATTTTATCTCAGCCCTATTCACTCTTGTGGGAATTGAAAAAATTTTAAGCTTGTCCTGTAAACAAGCTCTTAGATTCTGGGTAAGATACATTTGCTAATTTTTTGTTTGTTTGGCTCATCTGTTTCCTGGGTAAGCTAGCAAGCACATTTATTTTATTAATTGTTGACACCAATATTATAAGCTAAGAGCTGCCTCGAGTATTTGTTTTAGTCCTCAGTCACCTCATAGACCATTTAGTGTTTAAAGTACAATATACAGATGCATTGGAATAGTTTAAGGATCCTAAATATATTTTTTGACAGGGAGCCCAAATTGGGATTTGCATAATGGATTTCCATCTTGTAAAAGGTACTCATAACTCTTGTTAAATTTCTGAATTTTTTCTTTTAATTCGAGTTTGCCAAAGCTAAGAAATGGAGCTAATTCAAGATAAAAGTAGGAACAAAGTGATTAAAGTGTCCTTCTATTTTGATAAGGGCACTAGGTTAATATGCAAACGCCATTGTTGATGTCAACATCCCAAACCAAAGATAAACACTGGGCTGCTCTGACTTCAGATTTGGGTGACATTTTTCTTTGTAAATGAGGATTTCTTTTTGAGGCTTTATCTTAAGTTCCATGGCTTTAGGCCAAGAGAGATCTTTTCTCCCCTCTTGCCTTCATCCTTTAACAAAAACAATAAAATTCCTTCTTTTCATATTTATCTTTGTATTTTTGTAGATGTCCTTTTGCTTCCATTTTACTATGACTCTTATTCCTCCTAATTTGGGGGCGGGAGAATGGAATCACTTGAATTCATGTTTATTTTAGCCTGTCCTCTTGAAACATTCAAGTGAGTTCATTGCTGTGAAAGGTACCAGGTTTCTTGGGTCTGATGTTAAGTGAGTATAGCTTTGTGTCTATGTGTCTAAGGACATTTGAAATGTGTGTTCTTTTGTTTGGTGAGGTTTACTTTACCCATGCCTGGTTGTTATATAAGAATGGAGTAAATCCAGTCATTTGTTTCTGGGGAAATGTGGTTTTCCTGGCCTTGGGCTTTAACACTACCTTCAAAAAGGTGGCTGAGAACACCAGAGTCTTTGTAATGACACTCAGGTCTGGGTTTACAGACAGTACTTTTGGTGACTCCCTTCTTCCTACCAAGAGAAATCTATGTGGTGAGAGATTCTTTCCTGTTAGCAGGGGGACAAATTGGTCTTAGTTCAAGATATATGACAGTGTCACATAGTAGGTCATAATTACCTGACAGGAGCCAGCACTGTGCAGAGTCAAGGACAGCATCAGAATGAGCCAGAATAAATGAAAAGAAAAGCCATGGTCGTGTATAAGATAAAATTTGGGGGAAATGGAATTAAGAACCTTCAAAAACACAGTTGGCAGAAATTAAAGCACAACTGAATACATTCTTGAGCAGAAAAAGAAACCCAGAGAGTGGCAGCCTGTGGATTTCTGACCTACCTGCATTTTCTGCTCTTGGCTTTTGTACTATTCTCCACTCTACTTTTCACAAACCTTCCTCTTCACTTGAGCTTGTGGTTCCTTGCAAATAAATATGACCTATCTAAATAGGTGCCATTGTTAATTTTTAATGTAACCGTGAAACACTTCTCTTTTTTTGCCCAGGAAGAGATGCTTTAAGGCCAAAAAGTGTTTGAAGCATCAAATTAGGCAAGGAAAGAGGAGTTTTCTCCTCCATCCCATCACAGAAGTCATTCCCCAACTTCTCTGAAGGGTGCATGAATGGTTTGAAGGGTATTAGCATACCATTACATGGGGTTCCAGCACGTAAGGGAAATGAGGCTAACCAGAAACTGACCTAGCTGATGAATTCTATTTCCGTGCAAACACATCTCTTCTAGCACAGACAGATTCTGATTTTATTTAAATCCTACTCAGAATTAAATCCCTGCAACATCAAGCTGAAAGAGAGACCTAGCTATGAGATGGAGAGGAAAGTAGGTTCCTAACTTGATAAGTCCTATTGAAATGGGGCAGAGTGAGATGACTGCTAAGTGCCTGTGAGGGAGTGAGGGGAGAGGGCAGGAGTAGCCTGGTGAGGTTGCAGGCATCTAAGGGAAGAAGGCAGAGGGGCAGGAGTTTGATCATGTTCGGGTTTCTTTCTGGATACATCTGTTTTCCAGACACCAGTAAGTGCAATTAGGTCAGGTTGCAGATTTTGTGAAGAAAGAAATCACCAATTCAGAAGGCTTTGGGGATTTTAAGCAATTGCAGTCAAAATGTTCCTCTGGGCTAACTTGCCACTAGACCCTAAAAAGTGATGGGATTAAAGTTAAAAATCTCTTCCAGGTCATAATAAGAACTGGAGCGTAGCTAAAATTTCCTGTTCAATATGAGCACCTTCCCATTCCTGACCATTGCTTGTAATTCCTTCATGAGAGTATCTTCCATTTTATGAGGCTTCCAATGTGCTCATGAAATCACATGTCACCCTAATAAAATCCATTCATGTCTTGGCACAAAAAATTGACCTGAAAACACTTCCATTAACATGCAGTTTAACGTAAGTCAAAACCTGAAAGAGCATAGGAAGCTGGAGGGACTCTCCTGAGGGCAATTTGAGGCGCTGTGCCTCATGCCATGAGGTTGCATCTTGCCAAACATCTGGCTACACTGGTGGTCATCTGTCCCAGAGAAGGAGAATGACCAAGAATCACAGGGACTGAGCCCCCTAGAAGTTCCCCTGCTTTCCCACCAGGAAAAGAGACACACAGCCCCCAGGTGGCCTCCTCAGAATGCTCCAGTAATCCCCAAGGGAAGAAACAAAATCTCTGAAGAGTTTCCGTATCAAATGAACTCTGATAAGTCACTAAGGTAAGTTCAGAACTCTGAACAAAGCTAGAGTGGTATTAAAGTATTTTATTGATATTCTTTAATTGGAAAAACGACTAAGTCCATTCACACAGATTGAATTATGAGACATTCTCAGCAAAACGGGGTCTCCCTGTCCATGCTACCAGTGATTTCATGGATCCCAGCCTGACCCTCATCTTGGCACTGCTACCACTTCCACCCTAACCACCCGCAGCAATACGCATCACTGTTCTCAGGGCAAAATCAGCATCACCACATTTCTAAAAGTCCCTTTGACATTTGAGATTAGGATGAGGCAAGGGGCCAAAGATCATGGCAAAAACAAACCAAAACAAAAGGATGAGCTAGTGATTAACATGAATCTTGTGAATCACGAAAAGTGATTCATGAAGGGGTTACTGAGCTTGCCAGGTTTTTCTTTTGTCTTGTTTTGTTTCACTCATAAAAACAGGTTCTGTTTGTTTCCAAGACAGAACAAGCCAGGTCTTTATGATACACGCTTTTTCACGTATGACAATTGTTGAAAAATTAATTCCATGCCTGTAAAATTTTAAAAGTCTGTCACTGTAGATTTTGTTCCCAGTAGGAGATGCCACTTAATTGTTCAGAGGCAAAGAGAATAATCCTCTGCATCATGATTCTCCCAGAAGAATCATGTAGTACACTTGGAGCATACTTCAGTGCTAATTTAATAGTATCCTGATCAGGGAGGTTTACGCTGTACTCTTCGAAGACCAGGTGAACTTTCATAGGGCAAGGACAGGAAGAGTTTCCAGAGGTGGAAGCTACAAGTTTCAGAAAGCAACAGCTATGTCAGAGAGAGTCACGGTTTAGCCCAGTTATTTGACTCTTACTGTTAGTTCCCATGCTGTCTGGTGCTGACAGCCCTGCAGTTTTTCCATTGTTTTGCCTGTATAAAGTAATGTTAGGATTTAAGGTTTCTTTTCTAAGAGATTTGACTATCCCTACCTTCTCTGCCCACTAGCTGAAAGCAAAGTGAGGCCAAGCACCTAAAACATGCTCTGTGGTTTGTTTCAAATGCTTCCTTTGCCTCAGGATGGACACATGTTGTATTGGAGTTCATATGACATCAGTTTTTATTTCCCACAAAAGTATTTTCCTGCATTCTGGTCCTCATGTTCATTAGCTCTTTTTCTTCTCTTTGTTTCCATATCCCTCATTGCTCAGATTGTTCTTATAAGGCAAACCTATACAATACAATGGGAACACCCAGTACCATCAATTTGGCCCCACAGCCAGTAACCACTATGAAAATCATTCATAAAAAGGCTATTATTCCATTTATAATCTGCTTTCCTGATTGCTTTTAACTAACTGGAGGAGTAGAAGCACTAAGGTAGAAAGGTTTGTGACCCATCTGTTGAGTGTATAATTTCCTTTTCATTGGCCAGCGCAGTCTAATAAAAAAAAATATTATTAGGTGCACTAACTCAATCAGCAAACAAATGACAGGCAGATGGTCTTCAAAAACAATACTGGCCATGAATACCACAGAGCCACAATGTGGGCCCCAGCTTTTAGGCAGCCTTTGTCTGAAAACACTCCACTGGGTTAAGTGATGCAAAATACAACAGAAAGAGAGAGAAGCTGTGTGTAAATGAGGGAGAAGTTAACGGCCTCAGAAGTGCTCCATGAAAGGCTATGATAATTTTATTGGGAAAAAAAAAGCATTTTACTTAGATAATGTAACCCTCTGGTAGTGCTGAAATCCGATAGATCACGTTCAAGTGACACTGTTCTAAATCCTTATTTTTGTCAGAATTTTTTTTTCCCCTAAAGGGACCTTTATCTGACAGAATTTTCTCAAGTTTTATTTCAGCTGAGTAATGCAACTTGGTGAGTACAAGTTTTTGTATGAGAGAATTTTACTGGTTGAATGGCAGGAAAGAAGGCAGGAAGGGAGGGAGGAAGGAAAGAAGATAGGTAGATTGGTTGTCAGCAAGATAGGTTGGTGGGCTCATTTTAAAAGAATTTGAAGATTTTGGAAAATTAGGTCAGATATAAGCATGGATAATTTCAAAGTCATGAAGCTATATATAACCTATGTAACCTTTAATAATTAATAATTGTGAGCAGAAAACTGGTTGCCAAGTCCTGGACAATCTACCTACCATCGTTAGGGTGTGAACGTTGGTTTGTTAGTCAAGCGGTATTAGATATGGGTTGAAAAAAATTCACACATTTTTCCTTATGAATGGTGGTATACCTGGATCTCTGATAAATTCAGATTTACCATGGAATGTGTGATATATCTCACCTAAGTCCTTAACCTCGGAAGCCACTTAAATTTAATTAACTCAACTCTATAGCTATATATGCCTTCTATAACCTCTGAATTATGTCTCTGGCTTTTAAAAGAAAAAACAGAAAACAGCACAACTATATCTGATTGATATTCAAAAGCTGTTTCCTTATAAAAAATAATGCAAGCCTATGGTAAAATAAATTTTGAAAATATGAGAAAAATCATGAAGGAACAGAAAACAATCACTCAAATCCCACCACCTGAATAATCCTGTTAATATCGCACAATTTATCTTCCCAATATTTTTCCTTTGCATTTTTTACATATTTGAAAAGTTATGTTGCATTTTACTTAACCTTATATAATATGAAGCTCTTTATAAAGATTATTTTAAACAGCTGCGTAATGTCTCACTGTTTGTGTGGAACACTGTTTTAGTCAGCTTTTTCATAGCTGCGACCAAAAGACCTGACAGTAACAATTAAAGGGGTCAAAGTTATTTGGCTCATGGTTGCAACAGACTGCTTTGGGTCCAAGTGAGGAGATATGATGGTGGAAGGGCATGGCCTAGGAAAGCAGCTCAGGTCACGGCAACAGAAAGAGAGTTCCACTTACCAGGGACAAAATATAAATCCCCAAATCATGCTCCCAGTGACCTATCTCCTCCAGCCACACTCTACCTGCCTACAGTTAATGCCAGTTAATCCGTATCAGTGGACTAATTCACTGATTAGGTTAAAGCTCTCATCACCCAATCAAATTCTTGGATTGTCTCACACATGAGCATCTGGGGGACACCTCAAAGTTAAACCATAAAAATACCACAATCTTTTTGTATTCAAAAGAGAACTGTGTTGATCTATATGTTTTGTTACTTGCTAACTTGGGAAATTAATATAACCTTCTGAGCTCAATACTCTGAACAAATAATCCCTTGGAAGTGTTTAGCACATAAAGGGTTTAACACATAAACACATACAGAGTAAAGATAAGTTATCAGTGATGATCCTTTGTGCAATAAAATTTTTTTTTGAATTTCAGATATTGCTTTAGGAAATATTCCCAGATAAGGACAACAATTCTTTTCTTGGTACTAGGTATAGAACTGGCGATTCTTTGCAACTGGGCTACTTCCCAGCTCTTTAAAAAATTGTTTTGAGACAGGATCTCACTAAGTCATTTAGGGCCTCAAACTTGCAATCTTCTTGTCTCAGCCTCCTGAGTCACTGAGGTTACAGACGTGCACCACCATGCCCTGCTGGAATACAAGATTCTTAATACATATCATAAGATAGTTAGTTCCACATATAGAGTAATAATTTATGCCCCAACTGAAATTAACCAAACTGACCAAACTCTAACCTATTATGATTTATGTTTTAAAAACCTTTATTTGGTAGGTTAAAAAAGGCATTTCTTTAGTCTAAATTTGTATTTCTTTAACTTTCTTCAATATATATTAAACATTTACATTGTGCAATTGGTGGATGTTGCTTTAGTATCTTTTGCAGTCTGGATCATTTTAGCCTTTTTTTTTTTTTTTTTTTTTTTTTGGTGGTGGTGCAGGCAATCAAACCCCAGGATCTCACATATGTTAGGCAGGTGCTCTACCTCTGAGCTACATCCCCAGCTGTTTGCATCATTTTAATTCCTTGAGAATTAGAGCCTAAGACAAGTATTACCCTTCATAGTTTCCTTTTTAAAGGGAACACTGTGGCTGGGATCTTTTAGGGGAAAAACTGCTAGCTGCCAAGAGACCTCCCAGAATGTAACGTCCCTAGTTCCAGACCAGGAAAGGTGAGGTCTGCAATTTTCCACTGCAATGGCTCAACCAATGTCTGGACTTTGATTATTATCAGTGGGTTTTGGTTATACACATCCACTGACCTTCTAGCATCATCATCTGCCATAATCTATTTGCTGTTATCAGAGATCTCTGTGGGTTCTGGTATCTTGCTGGCCAGTCTTGCCCTACCACCCATTAGGATAATTAACCATGCTTAAACTAATTAAATGTCATCACCTGACTTCTGTCATTCTGGAATCCTGTTCCAAGGATCTCCATTTCATGGTAACAACTTTTATTGTCAACAAACCTACAAATAAAGCTGCCAGTGAGCCTCTCAAAGATGCTGGAGGCCCTATACCAGTGAACTCCACTCTGCCTCCCTGAAGGTGGGATCCTCTGTGCTCTGCCAGGAAACAGGAAGTGGGTCATGTTCTCACCTAATCAATCTATTCTTCCCTCCCATGTCTCCAGGCCTTCTGATCTCTCCCACAGTACTCTGCCAAGGCAACGTGATAAAAGTCCTCAACTTCATGACCATGTCTAAGGGTCAAGGAACCATTATAGGTCCTATTACCAGTTCCACGTGTCCTTGACAGTGTCCTAAGCCTCAAATCACATTGAATACTCCCGTGTCCATACATTTTCCCGCCAGATTTAGATGCTCTCCCCTTCCCTACCACCCTGGTACAACAAGATATCTATTCCCACAAATGTTATTCAGTTTCCCAACCATGAAGATTAAGCAGGATGGGCAGGTCTTTTGGTGTTTATTTTCTCACCCAGTAGGGATAATATTTCTCTACTTGAGCTGTGCTCAAACCTGACCCCCTTATCAGCCTGGAGACAATGTAGGGAGACAGGGGCAGATCATGAGCAGGGCAATATCATTTTGTAGGACATCTATCTGCCTCAGAGAAGATAGATGTCTCCTATAGATGTGTCCCTTACTCACTAGGCAAGGGAAATTTATTATGCTTGCATAAAAGGAGTTGGGGCTGCTTCTGCCAGACAGAAGGATTAAAGAAATCTGGGGGTTCAATATTTTCACTACCCAAGTATCTCCTAGTCATGGCTCAAGATGCCACTCAAATGCCACAGCTTCAAATAAGCCTGTCCCTCATCTTGATGTATTATAGATGAATGTCTAGTAGTGATGTTACTAGTAACATTTTAACATTTACTTAAAAATAACAATGGGGTTTTTGCTAAAGTCTGGTTGATGCAAGATTCACCTATAAAATCTCATCCTAAGAATCTGCTTTCTGGGAAATTCTCTAGTACCAAGTATCTCAGTCTGATGTTCCCTGAAAGCAGAGCCTCAGACAGGTAACTTATTAAGAGATGATTCTGGGGTTGGTGTGTTAGAAGTGAATGGACAGGGAAGGAAGAATAGTCCATCTAGCACATATTACTATATCAACCACTGCTACAAACTATTGATTCTTTTTTTAAGAGAGAGAGAGAAGAGAGAGAGAGATTTGTTTTAATATTTATTTTTTAGTTTTTGGCGGACACAACATCTTTGTTTGTATGTGGTGCTGAGGATCGAACCCGGGCCGCACGCATGTCAGGCTAACGCGCTACCGCTCGAGCCACACCCCAGCCCAAAAAACTATTGATTCTTAATTCCCTGGGATTATCTAAGAATTCTTATAAAATTGTCTCAAATATGTCAGCCCAGAAAATGAAAGGGGAAAGTATACACCCATCTGTTCCCATTCCCTGTTGGTCAAAGATGGCCCCATGGTTATTACTAACTCCCTCAGACTTCCAGGCTGGGTAAACAAAGGTTTTGAGCAGGTTTTATGGACATCAGAGAAGCCCTGGGCAGTTTCCCTTGTCAAAATAAAACTTACTAGAAATTGGTAACTGCATTATGTTTTTTAGATAAATGGTAGGTTCTATGTCCATAGTTTTCTGACATTTGTCAAGATGGTAAGAGCTAATAGAAATAAAGAGGCCAGTTTTCTTTTTTTAAATTTTTTATTTTTTACATTATAGGTTGTTTGGGTAAAATCTGTCTGTGAAGTTTAATATCCATTTTTCTCTTGTCTAGGTTTTGTCCTGATAGGAGCATATCTTTCTGTTTTTAAAAAGTCAACTCTGCCCTGATGACAGGTACCATCCTGGCTTTGGTTGTGTGAGCTTTTTTTCATAAATTGCAGGTTATTCTCTGAAAACATTCTACCCAAAAAAGGCCTTCAGCCAGGGTTTAGAAGTTTCTCTTTTAAAAAGTGGGATACCACACTGCTTCCTCCAGGTATTTATTCCACTAAAATATTCATTTCAAATTAAGGAGCATCCTTCTTTCCTTTATGCTCTTCCCTCCCTCACCTCCTACTTCTCACAAAGTTCTAGAACTCTGCACCATGTGTCCTTTTAGCATCTCAAGCTAACATGAGACAGTTGGGCAAAGAGGAAACTGAAGTCATCATTACTCACATCTAAATATCTATTATTATAATGTGCACATGGGAACACTCATCTTTAATTCCAAAATTTTATAAGAAAAAAAAATGTGGAGACCATCAGAATATTCATCAGGAGAAGGAGAAAATAATACGGGCCTGGGAGACAGATCTGTGAAGTGTGGATGTGTGAGCCAGCACATGAGCCTGACGCCTCTGAGCGTTAACACATGGTCCCTCCATCAAAGGTCTGTATATGCAACTCAGCTGCTGGACTGACAGAAGATTTGGGGTTGTTAACACACACTTCATTAAAATACCAGCTAAAATCCAAGTTTGAAATCCCACAGTTTGTGTTAGTTGATAAAACTCAATTGCTTCTAATTACTGTTAGTGCAGCTTTAACATAATATTTTGTTGTAATAAAGGATTCAATATGACAAGTGAGAGTTGGCCCACTGAACTGGAAACACGGGGCCAGAGGGAATGTGTGCACATACAAGGTTTGCTGCTGTGCCTGACTTATTTTTCTAAAAATTTTCCAAGCATCCAACAGAGAAAAAAAAAAATGACCAATCTTTAAATGGATTTCAAAAGGGAAGAGACAACTCAAACACTGGATGTCATTTGCATCTCTGATTAGTCAGTGTAGTTTACAGGACAGAACACTGACTTGAAATGAAGCAGGTGAACTTGTATGTTTTTCCAATACTTTCATAGACCATGCACCAAAATTAGCCAATATTCTCTTATTTTAATATTTCTGTTTACTCTCTCTATCCTACCCCTAAAAGAAAGTCAAGACTGGTGCACTTGATGAGATGAAATATCTTCAAACTATTGAAAGTTGGCCTTAGCATTGGAAAAGAGGAGAATCCTTTTTATCACCAAGTTCTTCATCCATTGCAATCCGGGAACACTGACCTTAAGATTTATCCAGTGGGCTGAGCTGATTTCCACTTCCTGGCCTTCATAGTTGCTCTAACCCTGAGCCTCTACCTCTTAACCAACTCCTATTCAACCTTTATATCTCAGCTTGAACCCTGGCGGTAAGAAAAGCCTTCTCTGACCAGGTTAGTTCCTCATCATATACACACTGCCATCACAGCCTGCACGTCTCCTTCAAGGCACTTTAATCAAACTGTGATAACTGTATAACTATTTGTTTAATCTATTTTCCCTATTAAGCTCCAAAGTAGAGGCATCTCTTTATTCTATCTTTTATATGGTCAAATTCAAAGGACAGGGAGCAGAGTAAGTAAAGGGTAGAAAATTCATTTCCTAATTATAAAGTTGAAGTGATTTTTATGAAGAATGAGGAAAAAATAAGGAGTTACGAAAGGGAAACATTGGCTAGAAAAAAGATAAAATGTTAAGTGAAACACACCTCACTCTACAAGAAAGAAAAAAGAATTTTATCCTCCTCATGGTGGAGACCTCAGGAAAGGCTGTGAAATCCTCTTAGAGAAATTCAGGCTTATAAATTGATCAACTATTTTCTATTAAGAAAGTTCTAACTCTGAGTTCTAGAACACATGAACGGGTTCCCCAAATGGTCCATATCAGAAACATCTATACTTCTATCCAGGGACCTCTCATCATTTGACTCATGCACAGCCATAGATTCCATCCTAGTGCTAAGCCCTCACATCACATTTGATTAGAAATAATTCTTGGGGATAAATCTTCTCCTTCAACCTTTCAGCAATGGAGGATAAAGATGATGGTGGTCAGTGATATCCACAACAATAATAGCAAAGGTAATGGTGAGGTGTGTCCTGTGGCTGACCAGTGTCCAGCTTACTTTCTCAGGGAGTAACTTCCTGATATCTTTGTTGGACACAACAGTCCCCCAGTGGTTCCTTATCCTTTCCTGGCAAGGCTATTCAGATGTTCACTCTCTGGAATTTGAATCTTGAACAAAATAGCCAGACAAAAATTATTTTAGTATATTTATTTCAAGAGAAGTACTCTGGAAAAACTATTAGGAAATCCTTCTAAGATTCCTACCCATACCTTGAATGCAAAAGCTTCTTCCATACCTGGAACTAGATTTTTTGGTTAGCCTATCAGTTGGCCAATATCCTTCCAACAAATATTCTTCATGCTTAAGCAGCTAGAGTCTGTTTTCAGTAGTTACAACTTAATTTTAAACCAAATTATCCAAACATATACAGTAATTATGATACAATTATGAAGATAATGATGATATCAAAAACCTCTTGAGATTTCATAGGAATCCTCTTTATCACCGCTCAATCACTCTTAAGATTACCACTTTCACTTATCCAACAACTTCTCTGAAATTAAGTGGTTCAAACTTAAATCAGTTCTGAGTGGTTATCAAGTTTATTAAATGTTAGTGGACCAAAAAATCCTACAAAAGACCAGAATTATGTTATAATCTAATCCCAATTATTTGGACTTGTATTATTGTTTTGATTCTTCTAAGCATTTGTTGCATGAAAGAATGCATAATTTTCCTAAAATTATCTCACTAAAGAACACAGTATTAATATTCATATTGTAAATGTCTCTCTAAATACTTGAAATTTCTAAAAAATTAATTTTGTACACAAAATTTAAAAATTGTATAATCACTCAATTATTGTAGCACAAATGTTTATATGTAAAGATAACAATTAATGAATAATAGAATTGTATGTTATAAAGTTCTAAGTTAAATATTAAATACTTACCTATATTTGAAAGTACATATTTGCAAATTCTATTAGACAGCTATGCTAAACAACCAACCATCCCAAGATTCAGTGGCTTAAAGCCACAACAATTTATTTTTGCTTCTATGCCTGTAGGTCAGCTGAAGGTCATCTGATCTGGGTTGAGTGACTCTGATTTAAGCTGCAGGACTAGCTGGACTTTTCTCCTCACTGCAGGCTGGGCTCAGATCCACTCTGCAGGTGGGCATTCTGCACTCCAAACTGATGAAGAAACAGTTGCTCACACGAAGCTCTTCCCATAGTGATGGCACAGACCTAAGACAGCAAGTTCAATTGCACAAGCACATTCCAAGTCTTTGCTTTTATCATTAACACTTATATCCCATTATCTAAAGCACAACACAAGGCTACACTCAGCATCACTGGGAGTGGGGGAAGGTATGTTCCATATATGGGAGGGAAGAGAAATGAATAGCTCCTGTAAAAAAAATTATTAAATAAACTAGCATGCATCTAAAAAAAACATATCTTGCTTATGTGAATAAGATCATTATATTAACTAGACATGGCAACTTATTTGATCATTCAAAAATTCAAGGATATCAAAAGTGGCATTAAAATTGGCAAATAGTAGCAGGGCATGGTAGCACATGCCTGTAATCCCAGCAGCTCAGGAGGCTGAGGCAGGAGGATCACAGGTTCAAAGCCAGCCGCAGCAATTCAGCAAGGCTGTAGGCAATGTAGTGAGACCCTGTCTCAAAATAAAAAATTTAAAAGGGCTGGGAATGTGGCTCAGTGGTCAAGTGCCCATAAGTTCAATCCCTTGTACAAAAAAAAAAAGAAAGAAAGATTGAATGAAAGAAAGATGACAAATAACTAGTGAGCTGCCCAAAATCTAAAGCTGAAACTAGATAGCAAACTAGAGATGATTCCTGAGGCCAAAGTTGAAACTTCTATTTGTCTTGACATACTGTGCTCAAAGTTGCCCAGCTTTGTGGTGGTGTAGCTGGAGTTCAGCCCCTATTTCTTCAACTCATATCCAATGTTTTTAAGCACTGTGCTGCAATGTTGGACAGTAGGTGTCATGTTTCCATTTGGGGAGAGAAAAATCAAAGCACAGAATATTAAAACATTAAATATTTACTATGTGCCAGGCTTTGAGCCAGAGTATTTATCTATGTTATTTCATTTGTCTTTTAGTCTCATGAGGTTGGGTAATTTTCAAAAATTTACAGATAAGGAAAGAATTATCTGGGAAGTTTTTTAAATGTACTTTTAAAAATGTTTAAGAATGATAGGTGGAAAACAGCCGTGTCTGATGATACAACCTAATAATTTGCTATTAAACTACACAACATAACTATCCCAATGCATTCAACAATCAGGCCTAAAACCTGCCACCTGAAACCATGCAACTTGGATTATATAAAATTTAACACTTTTGTGTAGCAAAAGAAGCCATGAACAATGTCAGTTAACAAATAATCAGTTTGATTTGGGATTGGTTTCTTTCACTTAGCATTATTTCTCCAGCTCCATCCATTTCCCTGCAAATGCCATAATTTTATTCTTCTTTAAGGCTGAGTAATATTCCACTGTGTATATGTACCACATTTTCTTTATCCATTCATCTGTTGAAGGACATCTAAGTTGGTCCCATAGCTGAGCTATTGTGTATTGATCTGTTATAAACATTGATGTGATTGCTGTAGTATGCTGATGTTAAGTCCTTTGGGTAAGTGGAATAGTTGAGTCAAATGGTGGTTCCATTCCAAGTTTTCTGAGGAATCTCCATACTACTTTCCATAATGGTTACACCAGTTTACAATTCCACCAACAATATGAGTGAACCTTTTCCCCCACATCCTCAGCAATATTTACTGTTGTTTGTATTCTTGATAATTGCCATTCTGACCAGAGTGAGATAAAATCTTAGAGTAGTTTTGATTTGCATTTCTGTAATTGTTAGAGATGATGGATATGTTTGCATATATTTGTTGATTGGTTGCATTTCTTCTTCTCTGAAGTGTCTGTTTAATTCTTTAACTCATTTATTGATTGGGTTACTTGGGTTTTTTTGGTGTTAAGTTTTTTATATATCTTGGAGACTATTGCTCTATCTGAGGTATATGTGGTAAAGATTTTCTCCCATTCTGTAGGCTCTTTCTTCACATTATTGTTTCCTGTGCTGAGAAAAAGCTTTTTTAGTTTCAATCCATCTCATTTATTGATTCTTGTTTTTACTTCTGTGAATCAGACATTATTACCCTATATATGATTACATGATTGGTGTGATTCCACATCATGTACAACAAGAAGAATGAGAACTTATACTCCATTTATGCATGATGTGTCAAAGTGCATTCTACCGTCATGTATAACTAATTAGAACACTTTTTTAAAAGATAATAAATCTACCTTATTTTTTTAAAAAAAATAATTTGTTTGAGGCTTTAGGTAGATTTTCAATGCAGAGAACAAACAGAGATGTAATGTCCATAATAAGCAAAGGACTTCATCAAGTCAACAAGAAGGAAATAATCCAGTAGAAAAATAGCAATGGACATGAAGAAGCAATTAACAGACGAGCCAACTCAAATGTCCAATCAACACAGAAAACAATCTCAAACCAGCCAGATAAATGCAAATTATAGTAAGAATAAGAAAACATTTTAAACTCACTATACTGGAAAAAAAATTATAACTGAGGTGCAAGAAAATGATACTTAAGGAGACTGCTAAATATTTTCAGTTATTATAGCTTTTGGGAAAGCAGTCTTTCAAAATATGTTAAAAGTGTATACACACATATACACACACATACACACACACATACACACACACATACAATTGGAACCCTCTTCTTAGAATATTTAGAAATATAACCAATATTGAAGAATATTTATTGTGACATTTCAGGTAGGAACAAAAAGAAAAAGAGAAAGAAAAATCAGGGGAATATTCACCAAGAGTGAAATGTCTGGCTACAATGCAATACATATTATTTATGGACTATTATACAGAAATTAAAAAGAATAAGCTAGAAATATACTTTATGTAGTCCTTTATTAGTGAGAGAGAAAAGCCAAGGATAAAAATGTGTGAATAACACAATTCCAATTTTTTTTAAATAAAAGACACAGTATCTCCAAAATGCTAGGCATATAATATGGATATATGACCATGTATTATATAAGAATGCAACAATATATAAGGATGTATGCTAGATTGTTAAAGTAGGTGCCTCATGACGAGGGGATGCAAACTAAGAAGGCAGGAAGAAAGGGGAACTCAAAAAGGGAAAAAAAGGAAAAATAATGTACTATTAAAGAATCACATAATGCAAGTACATTCGAACATTTATTTTTTTTTTTTTTTTTTTTTTTTTTTTTTTATTCATGGGTATTGTTCTTTATTTTTTTTTTTTTTAATTTTTTTTTTATTGGTTGTTCAAAACATTATAAAGCTCTTCACATATCATATTTCATACATTAGATTCAAGTTGGTTATGAACTCCCAATTTTACCCCAAATACAGATTGCAGAATCACATCGGTTACACATCCACATTTTTACATAATGCCCTATTAGTAACTGTTGTATTCTGCTACCTTTCCTATCCTCTACCATCCCCCCTCCCTCCCCTCCCATCTTCTCTCTCTACCCCATCCACTGTAATTCATATCTCTCCTTGTTTATTTTCCCATTCCCCTCACAACCTCTTATATGTAATTTTGTATAACAATGAGGGTCTCCCTCCATTACCATGCAATTTCCCTTTTCTCTCCCTTTCCATCCCACCTCATGTATCTGTTTAATGTTAATCTTTTCTTCCTGCTCTTCCTCCCTGCTCTGTTCTTAGTTACTCTCCTTATATCAAAGAAGACATTTGGTATTTGTTTTTTAGGGATTGGCTAGCTTCACTAAGCATAATCTGCTCTAGTGCCATCCATTTCCCTGCAAAAAGCTATCTACGCTAAGCCTCAGGCTAGCATCATTCTCAATGGAGAAAAATTGAAGGCATTCCCCCTAAAATCTGGAACAAGACAGGGATGCCCTCTATCACCACTTCTATTCAATATAGTTCTCGAAACACTGGCCAGAGCAATTAGACAGACGAAAGAAATTAAAGGCATAAAAATAGGAAAGGAAGAACTTAAATTATCACTATTTGCAGATGACATGATTCTATACCTAGAAGACCCAAAAGGGTCTACAAAAAAACTACTAGAACTAATAAATGAATTCAGCAAAGTGGCAGGATATAAAATCAACACGCATAAATCAAAGGCATTTCTGTATATCAGCGACAAAACTTCTGAAACGGAAATGAGGAAAAACACTCCATTCACAATATCCTCAAAAAAAATAAAATACTTGGGAATCAACCTAACAAGAGAGGTGAAAGATTTATATAATGAAAACTACAAAACCCTAAAAAGAGAAGTAGAAGAAGATCTTAGAAGATGGAAAAATATACCCTGTTCATGGATAGGCAGAACTAACATCATCAAAATGGCGATATTACCAAAAGTTCTCTATAGGTTTAATGCAATGCCAATCAAAATCCCAACGGCATTTCTTGTAGAAATGGATAAAGCAATCATGAAATTCATATGGAAAAATAAAAGACCCAGAATAGCAAAAGCAATTCTAAGCAGGAAGTGTGAATCAGGCGGTATAGCGATACCAGACTTAAAACTATATTACAGAGCAATAGTAACAAAAACAGCATGGTACTGGTACCAAAACAGGAGGGTGGACCAATGGTACAGAATAGAGGACACAGAGACTAATCCACAAAGCTACAACTATCTTATATTTGATAAAGGAGCTAAAAGCATGCAATGGAGGGAGGATAGCATCTTCAACAAATGGTGCTGGGAAAACTGGAAATCCATATGCAACAAAATGAAACTGAATCCCCTCCTCTCGACATGCACAAAAGTTAACTCAAAGTGGATCAAGGAGCTAGATATCAAATCAGAGACTCTGCGTCTGATAGAAGAAAAAGTTGGCTCCGATCTACATATTGTAGGGTCGGGCTCCAAATTCCTTAATAGGACACCCATAGCACAAAAGTTGATAACAAAAATCAACAAATGGGACTTACTTAAACTGAAAAGTTTTCTCTCAGCAAGAGAAACAATAAAAGAGGTAAATAGGGAACCTACATCATGGGAACAAATTTTTACTCCTCACACTTCAGATAGAGCCCTAATATCCAGAGTATACAAAGAACTCAAAAAATTAAACAATAAGAAAACAAATAACCCAATCAACAAATGGGCCAAAGACCTGAACAGACACTTCTCAGAGGAGGACATACAATCAATCAACAAGTACATGAAAAAATGCTCACCATCTCTAGCAGTCAGAGAAATGCAAATCAAAACCACCCTAAGATACCATCTCACTCCAGTAAGATTGGCAGCCATTATGAAGTCAAACAACAACAAGTGCTGGAGAGGATGTGGGGAAAAGGGTACTCTTGTACATTGCTGGTGGGACTGCAAACTGGTGCGGCCAATCTGGAAAACATTCGAACATTTATATACATTTTACACTTGTGGGTGTATATGTGAACAAATGCATGAGAAAACCTTAAAATTATTTATTATAATGAAATGAGCCCACTGTTTGGCTGGGTTTAATACAGTCCCTCAAAAATTCACATCCTGCAGAACCTCAGAATGTGACTTTATTTGGAAATATGGTCTCTGCACATGCAATTGGTTAAGACGAGGTCATAAATATGGCCTAAATGCAATGACATGTTTTACAATAAACCCTGTGTAGAAAGCCACTTGAAGACAAAGGGAGGAGACTTTGGAGTGATGCTGCTACAAGCTAAGGAATGCCGGAAGCCACTGGAAGCTGGAGAATACAAGGAAGGAGGGGCTAGGGATGTGGCAAAAGCGGTAGCGCGCTCGCCTGGCATGCGTGCGACCTGGGTTCGATCCTCAGCACCACGTACAAACAAAGATGTTGTGTCCGCTGAAAAAAAAAACTAAAAATAAATAAATAAATAAATATTAAAAATTCTCTCTCTCTTAAAAAAAAAAAAAAGAATGCAAGGAAGGATTCTCGCCTAAGAGCTTGCAATGGGAACCAACTTTTATTTTGGACTTCGAGCCTCCAGAAGATGCAGACGATAAGTTTCTATTGTGTTAAACCATCAGGTTGTGGTCATTTCCAGGGTGCAGTGGTGCACACCTGTAATCCCAGCTGCTCAGGAGGCTGAGGCAGGAGGACAAGTTCAAATTCAGCCACAGCAACCTAGCAAGGCCCTAAGCAACTTAGTGAGACCCTGTGTCTCAAAATTTAAAAACAAAATTTTTTTTTGAAAAGGGCAGATGATGTGGCCCAGTGGTTAAGCATCTCTGGGTTTCATCTCCAGTACAAAAAAAAAGATTGTGGTAATTTGTTAAGAAAACCAATACAACCTCATTTTATGTTCAATCATATGAAAATCACGACCCTGACTGTCTCCAAGTGGAATGACAATTAGCAATGGAACCCCAGCTATACTACAAATTTCATGTCTATCTTGTCTAGTCCTATCACTTTACTGTCTGGGGCAGCACTGGCATATAGAAGGTGATTCATAAATATTGGTAGAATAAATGAATGTACAGATGACTAAAAATTTTGAATTTTGAAAATAATTTGACTTCTGTATATTGTTTAAGTTTGATGCCAGCTTTACTGGAATACATTTTCTTTTCTGACTAAGTTCACTGGCTTTTGTTTGATACAAGTATTGAAGCCAAGTTTCAAAGCTCAACTTCTCTGAAAATAGTAATAGGGAGAAAAAGTAACAGTAGCCATTAAGAACCTCAGAAGGAAATCCAAGCTTTCTGTCTTCACCTGTGTTCTGGTCCTTTCCAAACTCCTTCCAATCATTCCTTGGAGTTATTGGTAAAGCTGAAATTCCCTGACCACAGGATATTCATGAGGACAATTTTGATCAGCTGCACCTATCCTTACTGCTTTTCCAAAAGATAAGCCTGCGATATGTCATATGATAAATTGTTACAGAAACCTTTCTAGAACATAACAGTTATTCTGGCATCTGGCTGAGGGTTACTGTTAGCATTCTGGAAGAATTTCAACAGGAATAGAAAGAACAGGGAAGTGAGTAAAGTCATTTCAGAACCATTCTTGAAGAGTAATGCCTGCATTCCAGAGGGATTTCAGCGCTCGGCTAGAGGGCAGCAGAATTATTGCTGAAGTATTCCTTGTGGAGAGCTTTAACCTCATGGCCGAAGTGTATTCAAAACAATTCTGCTGCGATAGTAAAAAATATATATCCATGCTGTGCATTCCCAGAAGAGCATTTTGGCCTCCTTATTCACATGAGCCAAGAACTGAAAAAGAGCTGAGGGGGTAAATTGGTAAAGTGCCACCACAGAGATTTTACTCTAAACACTGATCAGGGAAGCCTCATGGTCCCAGAAGGTTAGAAACATTACATGTTTTACAGGGTATGTGTTGAGATGAATAATTCACAGAAAAAATGATCCCACTGTATTCAGGTAAGATCGCATGAGAAAATAAGAGAAAATACCAGATAAAATATTCTTTTCTATGTGGTCTTTCTGCAGAGCCCCTAAATTCATTTGCCCCTTGGACCCCATGCATAGCACTCTGCTGGGTATGGTAAAGATACAGTGATTTTATCTCAAGCTAATTGAGCATGTAAAACATCCATGTAAGTAATGAATATTTAACACCACTTCTTAGGTGTTAAATAAGTTCTAAAACACAGTCTGTATCAGTCAGCCTTTCATCACCACAATGAAGGCCACTAACGTTAATAAGAGAAAAGTTTATTAGCTCAGTTTTGGAGGTTCAAGTCCAAGATTGGGTGGCCTCACTGCTTTGGTCTCTGGCGAGGGCATCACACCACGATGGGAACATGAATAGCAGAGAATGGTCACGTCTGAAGCCTGGGATCCGAGGGGGCTTATCTCCCAGTCTCTTTTGAGAAAGTGTCCCCAGTGACCTAGACTTTCTGATAGGCTTAACCTTGAAAAGGTTCCTCAGCACTTCCCAACAGTACCACCCTAGGGGCCAAAGCTTTCATCATAATGGGCTCTTGAGGATGACTCCCAACCACATCCAAACCATAGCACAGACCTTGACCTAGGAAAGTGTAAAGTAAGGGAAACACCTAGAATAAATTGCAGTTTTGAAAAATCCAGCACTGAAAGTCTGTTCAAGATAGATTGTGCAGGGCAGCTGGCAAGCTTGGAACCACCCTTCCTGCTTCTAGACTGTGCCTTACCCCTCTCCACACCCCAGACTCTTCCCCCGTGGCCTCACGAGGTCCTGGGTATTCTCAGTGCTGCCCATTTGCCACCCTTACTTCTTGCCACTTCCTCCCACTCTGTTTCAGTGAGTACCTTGGCCTCAAGGGCTTTGCCTAAGAAAAACCATCCCACATCTCTTCACTTGGCATGTGTCTTCCCATTCTTTAGGTCTCAGCTTCAATTTAGAAAGGCATCCATGATCCTACTTATAAAGTATACATCCCATTTCAGCTCCTTTTCATTGTTTTCTTTTTGATGCTTATTCACATTTTCTAATTGTTTTGTTTACTTAATACCACATGCCTGGTTAAGCATAGTAGGTACTTAATAGTTACCCCCAATAAAATCCATATTTTACCAAGCACACAGGTTGCTTAACAAAACATATTGACTAAATGAATTGAACCCAAAGTGAGCAATGCTGAGTCTAGCTCAACTAAATGGAAATGGAGTTTAAATATCCATTAGAAATTTTTATTCTCCACAAAATCAGTGCTTAAGGTGGTGGGATACAGAGAAAGGAGAAAGTTGAATTTTGGATAGAATAATGGAACTTCTGTTTATAGTGGAAATTAGGAGCTGATTATAATGGCAATTTGATGGAGCCAACCAATGGCTCTTAGAGGGACTCTTAGTCTAGCTTCCTACCTTTCTTTGGGAGATTAAGTAATGATATGGGTGGGTTAAATCCAAAGATATTGAGATACTTATAGCACTTAATAATATAAGTAAATCACTGTTACATTATTCTAACACTCTTATTTTTTTAGTATGATTCTACAATCTGAATGTTACAAACACAGAGAACTAAGATTTTGACATGGTATAAGAAAAACAAATCAGAGAGATTACTCTGTCTTCTGGATCCTAGATTCAGGGCTGCCCATTATAGGCTAAAGCAGTCATAGGATTCCATACACAATGATCTGGATCACCAGGACACTATTTCTGGTTTGAAGCCAAAGAGAGAGATTGAGGCAAACTGTGAGAGTTTGATGAAGCATACCTTCTCCTTTAAGATGGTTCGGTGGTTGTTCTATAGTTTTGACTCAGTACCCTGTGTCCTGAGCAAACAATATCTTAAAGTATCTCCCTCCTTGAGATTTGTTTGTAATGAAGTAGAAAATTTTAATGTATTAAAATTCTTATGGAACTGGTAGTCTGCAGATGGAGAATGGCAGTCTCTTATAATTTGAATGCCTAGGGAGGGCACAGGTTGGGAGCATGAATTTCTAAAATTTCAACAGAAGACGATGCAGAGAAGTGAGCAAGTGGTAGACGGATGAATATCATGTAGCAATCTGAGACGTCTCAACTCTGTGGACCTCCAACAAAGTCATTAACCCCCAAAAGTTCATCAGTATGAATCTTGTAGGACATTTGAAAGGGGCTGGAATCTTTATGCTAACTGGGGAGAAGTCAAACAAGACAGAACACACAGAAGCAGCCCAGAGCCAGGGGTATTCACCCTGTACAATTGGCACTACTCATACGGAAGGGGTTAGCTGTATATAGACTGTGATACTAAATTTGAGTCAAGTTTACATAAAAATTGAAAGTTAGGAAAGCCTAGATGATATTTAGGTTAACTACTGGTCCACAGATGGGTTCTTTCAATTCAAGTATTCAGCTATATCTCAGATTTATTCATAACCCTATAACTGGAAAGACTTTACCAAAATTGCCATCCTGGGCAAATAGAGAATAAGTCAGTACATGCCAAGGATTTAGAATCGGGCCCCAGGTATCTTCAAGTAGCAACTTCTCCAAGTGATGATGTGGTCAGTCCAGCATAGTCTCAAGAGCTGGGTACCTCTTGAGAGCTTTGATCCAGGATACCATAATGGTATCCTGTTTTAACATAGGTGACCCAGAGTTGGTTTTATCACCTGATAGCATCTGACTTTGTTAGGAATCATCTGTCTAGTTATTTTTCCCAACTGTTATTCAAAATTAAGATTTTGAACTTCAAAGAGGACTAACTGGATAGGAATCTCTGAGAGTAGAGTCTCAGGAATCAAAAACTGACTCAAGTATTCCTAAGTTCATTTGCTTCTCTTTTAAGATGGTTCTTAAAGGAGAACCATCTTAAAGGAGAATACATCTGTCTAATACTTGTGACAGGAGCTATTTCCCATTTGCTCCTGTCACATGAAGTGTTACTGCATATATCCACTCTCAGTCTCACCTCCTGTGGCCAGATGTCTAATGTCTACCACATCCTTCCCAAGTCCCCATTCTTTTTCTATTGTCTTCACTAATGCAACTTCTGTCAAGCAAAAATGCAACCTCAAAATGGCAATACTGAGTAAGTGGCCTAAAGGATTTCATAATTGTCTCTAGTCCTGACATTGCTGCACCAAAACCCCCACCCCTAAGTGTCTGACATTTATCTCCCAATCATAAAGCATTAGCAACTTGTTATGTATGCAATTATTGACCTTCAGACTTAATCAATCAATAAGTATTTGGGACTCGCCATGCCCTTAACACTATGTCATAGGGCTGCAAAATTTTTTAAAATATCATAAAATTCTGAGAAAGCATCTTTACCCTCAGGATACTTAAAACCCTAATTATAGTTTAGCAGTAATTTGATTTAGGACAAATGTATACTAAAATATAACCATAAGAATAATAAAAAAATTGGTGGTGATATCAAATTATAGAGCTACTATGGCAAACAACATGGCGGTTCCTTGAAAAATTAAAAATAGAATTTCCCTATAATCTATTGATTCTGCTTCTGGGTATAAATTCAAAAGAATGGAAAGCAGATTATTGTAGATAACCACATTCACAGTATCATTATTTACAGTAGTATAAAGGTAGAAGTAAACAACTGTCCATCAATGGATTAATGAAAAATCAAAATGTGGTATACAATGAAATGTTATTCATTCTTACAAAGGAAGAAAATTAAGACAGGGCTACAACACAGACAAACCTTGGAGACATTATGCTAATGAAATAAGCCAGTTACAAAAATACAAGTAGTGTATGAGTCCAGTTCTGAGGTATCTAGAATAGTCACCTTCATAGAAACAGAAAGTAGAAAGGAGGTTGCTAGGAGAAGAGAGGATGGGGAAATGGGGAGCTGTTGTTTAATGGCATAGAGTTTCAATTTTATGGGATGAAAAGTTCTGGGTATCATCTGAATAACAATGTGAATATAATCAACACGACTGAATTGAATATTTAAGAATAGTTAGATGGTAAATTTTATGTCATATGACTCTTATCAATACTGAAAAATTTAATATAACGACAAAAAAATCTAGTTGCTGTTTGGCTTATCTTGTCCACCATCCAATGGCCGCATCTATCCTCCACAAGGATACAAACTTCCCACATTACCTAGAAAATTCCTGAGATTCGAGCAACACTCCTCTCCTAGTTCCCATTTCAATTTTTTTCCCTCCTGCACAGGTTGGAGGGCAATCCTCATGGATTACTGTGAAAATCCTCCCTCATACAGCCTCGAAGGAAGAAATTAGATGGATCAGCACTTTAAAACATTGAATGTCCTTCAAGGACAGCACCTTGTACACAGAGGCCATCACAGGAAAGGTGGGTACATTAATCATCTCTCCTGCTGAAAACCAAAGAGGAGAAATAAATAAACAGCCCATCATCATGATCAGGTATCAAAGGTTTGTTTTAGGTCATACCCCCATTAAAAAGAATTTCAGTGTTGTCAGGAGCGATGTCATGAATCTTCTGTACTCTTTTTGTGAGTAATTTATGCAGGAGGAAACATCCTCCTTATGAGCTCCATAATGAGTGTCCCTGTCGATTTCTCTAACTTTACATTTTGGGTGATTTCAAAGCAGCCATACAGAAGTGCTTAACTTTAGTGTAACTTAAGGAACACTATCAGAATCTTGTTCTGTTTGTTGTCATTTTAATCTTTAAAAATGTTTAAATCTGTAAAGAAAACTCATCTCTTAAATGTACATTTATAGAGAAATACTTAAAAGATAGCCAAAATGATGAAAATAAACTTTTAATCTTTCACCTGCCTAGCAATAACAAAGGTTAGCACCTTGATAGGTCTTAAAAAATCTTTTATACATGTATAAGCGCGCATGCACACACACACACACACACACACACGCACAAATAAAATGTTTTGGAAAGTGAGATCTTATTGCCTATTTTGGTAAGTAGCATTCTAAGCTAGTCCCCAGATTTTTCTTCTAGATACCAGAGGTGTCCCAAAGATATGATATTGACCTCTAGGAATACCAGGAAATTATGGCACATTAAACACAAATCCTTCCCAAGCCCAGGAAACTACCCCAAGAGTACAGCAATAGAGTGAGAAGTGCCATCTCTATGTCGCAAGGACAGGAAATGGTTTTGATTTCTTTAAATGGCTTGATTACAGAAAATAAGACATTAAAGAAAACATGTTCTCCTGCCCAATCCAGGAGGTAGTTTAAGAAAACAGACATTATCAGTTGAAATCAACCATTCTTTAGAGGAAACAGGCCAGGGACTTGCTGAGGAGAAAATAAAGTTTATAGCTGTTAGCATTTGAATTTGGGGATAAGTATTTTTAAGTTCGAAGTTCTTTAAATAAGCTCCATCATTTTTTACTTCTGTGATCTTAAAGTATGGTAGCTCAACTCCCACCCTGCTCCACCCCCCACACCCTGGCCAGTGGCAAAGAGCATTAAAATAAAAGCTGAATAAATAAACAAAATTCTGAACCCTCTTTCTATGTGAAAAACAAAACAAGGCCAAACTGACTTTCCCGCCTTGTAGTAGAACACCCAAAGAAGAAAATTTTTCTCACACTGCTAATCCAGCCATCATCAGATTCCCATGGGCAAGAATGCCAAGATTGTTAGTATGTAAAATAATTTAGATGACTTTTCTCCATTCTTGAAAATAGAATGATATAAAGCCCAAGAAAAAAAATAGGTTAACTTCTGAAAATTTCTGAATCCTGACAATTTCTACTCCTAGAAAAAACTATTTGTACTTCAACCATTATTATTTATTAACCATAAAAAGCTTAATCTATCTCATTTTTGTTTGCATTCTCTTTAATCAAAGAATATACATTCTCACTAAATAATTTATGTTTGTTAATCTATTTATTCCTAAAAGAAACATTTGACCATGTTAAAATAACTAGTACCAAGTTTTCCTTTCTGCCAAAATACATTAGAGAAATGGGTCAATCATAGGAAAGACCTGTTTCGGGTACTGGGCAAGAGTCAGCAAACGACTGTGATCTTGAGAGAAAAGAAGTAAAGAAAATGCGTCCCACAAGGACCCTGAATTTCTTCCTAGAGGCATTTTTCAGACAAAAGTACAGGGAGGAAAGACAAATGGAAAGACAAATTATAACCTCCCCAAGTTAAATAGACAGGAAGGCTGATGCTGCTAGAATTTGTAGGTCAGGGCTCTAGAAGAGAAGGCACTCTCCAGAGACAAAGCTCCAGAAATACAGGTAAGGGTCCTCTGAAGGCTGTTCCTAAACTTTACGTTGCACATTTTCAGTATGAAACACCATGAAGCTAAGCCAGCAACGATCAGGGGGCAGTCAGCTGGACTTTAGCCAGAGCTCGTGGTGGCCTGAGGCATGATTGAGTTCCATCAAGCCAGGATGGAGAGCTCTAATGAAATATCTGGGCCATTCAAGAAACACACCCCAAGAGCTACTACTTAGGTGTAGGACAAAACCACCCCTAGAGTAAGAGCTACCCTAGATTTACTCAAAACTTTTAACAATCTCCAAAAAGACCAAAGTGAGCAAGTGATTTACTTAACCAGAACAAAGCCCAGCACCTTCAAAAAGATGACAATGACAGCTAGACACTAAGCAACAAACAATTCATGCTTTTCAGCACTCATTCAAAAATTACTAGTCTTACCCTCAGAAGCTAAAAAAATAGGATCTAAAGTCAGGAGAGAAATCAGTCAATAAAAACAACCAGAATTCAATTAAAGGCAAAGAATTTTTAAACAAGTATTACAAATATGGTCAAAGAAAAACATAAGCAAGATGAAAAAATCTACAATATACAAAAAGAAGAATAAATTGTATAATAAAATATTACTAAGTGAAGTTAATAGCACTTTAGGTGTCGAAGAAGGAAATTTTAGTGAACTTGTAGACAAAGCAATGTTACATTACTCAAACTGAAGCTCAGAAGGAAAAAAAACGTAATAAATATGTAATAGAATGACAGCGGTCCATGGAACAACAAAAAGCCACCATGCAGGAAGCCCTAGGAAGGAAAAGTGAAAAGAGTAAAGGAGAAATTTTTGCAGAAATAACGGGCAATTTTTTTCCAAGTTAGATTAAAAACAATAAACTCATAGGTTCAAAACCTTAATGAATCCTAGGCAAAATATCAACAAAGAAAATCACACTGAAGCATAAACAATAAAAAGAAAAATATTTTAAAATCATGTTATATGCATGGAGAACAAAGATGAGAATAATCACAGACTTAGCAGAAGTGGTGCAAACCAGAAGATACTGGAATAGCATTGTTAAAGTTCTGAAAGTTAAAAAAGAAAAATTATCCTTGTAGAATTCTATATCCAGCATAAACCCCTTCAAAGCAAGAAAAGTAGGAGAGAAGCAGTATACTCTGCCTCAGCCAAGCTGGAATCCCTACATTGATATTTAAGAAGCATTTGCCTCTTCATCTCTAAAATTGGGAGATCTATGTCTTCATCACAAAGATGCTACAAGAATTCAATGAAATAAAGTAATCAAAGTATTTGACACCACGACATTAAGTGCTACACAATCAGTGATCATAGATAGCCATTATGATTTTGTTGATATCTACTAAATGCACCAAGAGACTATTGTTAATAGTTCTTTCTGAATACTTTTGCACAGAAAGGCAACTCAACATTGAGCTTTATAATTTATCTTGAAAAATGATAGGTAGTTAATTGTGTTAATATTAATGGTGCTGTTCAGTGAGGGAAACTGAGAAGACATGAGAGACCATAAGGCAACTTACACAGAATTGTTCATGGAGGAGAGCAGATTCTCAGCTCTCAGGTGAGCGACCCAATGCTCTCTTGTTGACTTGTATGAAAAGTCAGATAATATGTCCAATCAATAAGTCAATTTTGGTCTTCCACTATACATCTACAATGTTTATCAAACAAAAAAAACTTTACAAATTTTTCTTGATTCTTTGTTTTATTGACCATTTTGTCCCATTGTTCCAGATGTGAAACATCTATAAAAATTTAAAAGCATAGAATAATATATAATATATTTAATAATATATAATATGCTGTATATAATAATAGCATATAATTATACTATATAACATATATAATTTACTATAAGTAAAATATTATATTGTAACAATTATAATTATATTAATATTAACTACTACAATGTACATAAACTCTAGATCATAATTTTTAAAATATATTAATACACTGTGTTGATTTCATTGAAATACAGAATTGAAAACTTAGGACTTAATTGGTTAAGTAGTTATCCACTATGATTCTTCAATGTAACCAATTCAGTGGATATTCACTAGCAACAATATTTAAGATTACCCTGTATGTGGGAAAACATATAGAAATGAACTGTCTAGATTTTGAATAAATACATGGATGGATCAAATAAACCTGAAAATAAAGTACAATCTAATGGCCATAATCATGTATCCTGGTGCCTGACTGCCTGCATTTAAACTCCTTGTTCTACCCTTTTCCATCAGTGTCACCTTGGAAAACTGTCTGAACTTTCCTTCATCTGCAAAATGGTGGAAACAAATAGCCTCTACCTCTTTTGGGTTGTTGAAGAACCAAATCCCCCAAGGCATGCAATGTGTTTGGCATCTAAGTGTTTGCTATTTTATGAGCAAGGATGAGCAAGTTGAAGAAAAGGGAATTATTTACTAAAGATGATACTGTATAAATTAATTTTCTTTTCCAAATATATTCATGTTTGAAGTTACTTCCAAGTGACCAACAGGTAAAACACTGGCCACTCATATTACTACCTGCATTTTAACATGAAATGCTGATGTAATTTGTGAAGAATGGAAAACTCCTTAAGACTGCACCTGGAGCAAAGCTAGCCCTAATCTACTGAGAAGACAATCCTTGGTGGGTCGCAGTAGCAAGCTCCATTCTAACCAGTCAGCTGAACAAACAAAACCCAGGATTTAGTTATTTTCCCAGAAACTGGATAAACAACCACTTCCTTTTTAGTGTCTCTTTTTAAAGTAAAAAGGTCCACATCTCTCCTAATCATCACTTCACTCTGCGTTTCTATTTTAAAAGTTGCTTTTCCTAGATTTTTGCTATTTTAAGCCAATAAAAAACCCATAGCCAAATATGTTATATAAATGACATATGAATGTACACAATATGCTGTTGCTAATATACATTTAAACCATAAGTTAACCCCATAATCAGTGGCACACTGTGGGCTTGTTGTGTTGTATGGACAGACACCTACTCAATAAGATTACTAGACCTGGATCTGGCTTAGTATTACCCTAAAGGCCTTAGATAGCCCTGGAGATAGGCTATTTTCTATAATCTCTTTCAAAGTCCACATGATTTGTCTATTTCGGGTCTCTGCTTCATGGGCATGTCCGATCCATTCTTCTCTTTATTACTACCTGGTTTCTTCTGTCTTCAGAGAGTTTCTAATCCTCTTACAACCTTCACTTAATCATAAGCCAACTAGGGGCTGTGATTTACTTCTTGCTTCTCTGAATTTGTCTATTGATTGAAGTCTTAGCATCTCTCCAGTTCAGTTCAAATTACTGGATAGAGATTTAAATATCTAATCAGCCCAGCTTACCTAAGCAATCTATAGATGATCTGAATGTTCTCAAACTATAGATGGGTGTCAGGTGCCCACCCAATGTCCACAAGGGAAAAATCACATGGTACAAACCACCATCCCCCACTGCTGTATTGGGTCCATCTTTTATCAAAAGGAGTTATGGGAAATCTAGTAAAGACTTGCAGATTACATAGGCTGTGTCCAGGCTGTATTCTGTAATGGGCATTGCTTATTTGGTCTGCCCACTCTGAGAACTAGAGTCTTGAATATAAATGTTGGTTGAGTTTGCATAAGTCAGATACTTTGTAGCCAGATTTCATGGGATTATTTTAGCATGGCAATAATAAATGCCTCAAAAAGATTTCAAGTTGAAAATAATAGAAATTCATACCTTGAAATAACTTATGTACAATTCATATCAACAGTAAATTTAAATCTAAGTATAGATGTAAGTTATAGCTGCATATAAATAACATATTCAGACACTGACAAAATGGTTCCCAGTCCCATTTAACTAATCAGTTCCTGAAATCTCTGGCTCTATGAAATTTCTACATGCTGCTGTTTATTTTTATTTTTTGCTTTTATTATTTTTGTATGCTATCTGAAGACACACTAACCTCCATAACAGTTCCTGTGAGGCTGACCACCTCTATGTGCCTGGGTTATGTGAACTGAACTGTTCTCTGATTCTCAGAGATGGCAACTTTTTAATGTTCACCCTTTAAAGTTAAATTTTATGAATTGTGCCTCTGCCGCTTTGGATATTTCTTTCTCTGTTCACTAATGGAGAGCATCGTGCAAATGGTACAGACAGGCCAACAACAATATGTCTTCTTTCCCTGAGTTACTGTGCAAAGCATATCCTGGATTGTTTTGGTTTACTTTTTAATTTATATATTTTTGTTGTACAATAGTTCAAACTCAGAGAAAATCTGCAAGAACTGTACAAAAGAACTCCCCAATTTCTTCATCCTGTTTACCAAATCATTAACATGGTATCCATGTCTTGTCTCCCTCCCTGTCTTTTCCCCTCCTCCTCTTTTATTCTCTGTGCATATGCACAACATATATAATATATAAATATATATATATATATATATATATAGAGAGAGAGAGAGAGAGAGAGAGAGAGAATTCATTTATTCAGTCAATGAACATTTCAAGCATTTTCCCTGTTGGTGTGGGTGTGGGGAAATGTTTGTTTTTGTTTTGTTTTCAGTATAACACTACAAGGATCTGTCTCCTTTTACACACATACAAGAATTTCTTTAGAGCACCTGTTCTCAAAAAGTTATCCATGGACCTCTGGGGTTCCCAAGAGTTCACAAATTCAAACTATTTTTATAATTACATGAGGAAATTATTTTGCCCTTTTAACAGTATTGACATTTATATTTATGGCACAAATGCAATGACAGGTAACAAACGCATCGTTGCCTTAATTGAGGCTAGGCAGCAAGGTGTATTGTCATTGCATTAATAAAGTGCAAAAAAGATATAACATCATGGGTATAATAGGAGTATTAGTATTAGGGGCACAACAGGGGCATATACTCCTGATATAAAGAGTATTGACCATAATAGTGTCAAGGTTTTCCCCACCATGCATTTATAGTTCTTTTAATGCCAGTGTCCCTTAAAATGTTCTTGTTAAAAGACCAAAATGTAATTTTATTAAATCTCAACCCTTCAGTATGCATCTTTTAAATATTTGGTGTGACAAAATGGAAAGGAAGCATGAAGCGCTTTCACTACATAAGGAGTAAGGTGGTTGCCCCGGGTAAAGGCCCCATGTGACTAAGTTGAGAGCTGCACTAGGCACTCTTTTCATACACTCTGTTTTTACTTCAAAGAATGGCTAATTCAGACTTGGAAACTTGGTAGAATTGGATATTTGATCAAACCAAATTTGTGGTTTTGAGGAAAGCAACTAAGAATATTTGTTGCCTGGGAAAACTGGAAATCTATATGTAACAAAGTGAAATTAAACCCCTATCTCTCACCATGCACAAAACTCAACTCAAAGTGGATCAAGGACCTAGGAATTAAACCAGAGACCCTGCGTCTAAAGGAAGAAAAAGTAAGCCCTAATCTCCATCATGTGGGATTAGTCTTAATAAGACTCCTATTGTACAACAGTTAAAATCAAGAATCAATAAATGGGATGGATTCAAACTAAAAAGCTTCTACTCAGCAAAAGAAACAATCAGTGAGGTGATTAGACAGCCTACATTTGGGGAGCAAATCTTTACCTCTCACACATCAGATAGAGCACTAATCTCTAGGGCATATAAAGAACTCAAAAAGCTAAACACCAATCAATAAATGGGCCAAGAACATGAACAGACACTTCTCAGAAGAGGATATACAATCAATCAACAAATATATGAAAAAATGTTCAATATCTCTAGCAATTAGAGAAATGTAAATCAAAACTACTCTAAGATTTCATCTCACTCCAGTCAGAATGGCAGCTATTAAGAATACAAACAACAATAAGTGTTGGTGAGGATGTGGGGGAAAAGGCACACCATACATTGCTTGTGAGGCTGTAAATTGGTGCAGCCAATATGGAAAGCAGTATGGAGATTCCTTGGAAAACTGGGAATGGAACCACCATTTGGCCCATCTATCCCACTCCTTGGTCTATACCCAAAGGACTTAAAAACAGCATACTACAGGGACACAACCACATCAATGTTTGTAGCAGCACAATTCACAATAGCTAAACTGTAGAACCAACTTAGATGCCCTTCAGTAGATGAATGGATTAAAACATGTGGCATATATACACAATGGAATATTACTCAGCAATAAAAGAGAATAAAATCATGGCATTTGCAGGTAAACGGATGGAGTTGGAGAATATAATGCTAAGTGAAGTTAGCCAATCCAAAAAAAAAATATATACCAAGTGTTTTCTCTGATATAAGGAAGCTGTTTCATAGTGGGATTGGGAGGGGGATCGTGGAAGGATTAGATAAACTCTAGATAGGGCAAAGGGGTGGAAAGGAAAGGGAGGGGGAATGGAGATATAAAACACAGTGGAATGAGATGGACATCATTACCCTAAGTACATGTATGAAGACAAAAATAGTGTGAATATACTTTGTATACAACCAGAGATATGAAAAATTGTGCTCTATATGTGTAATATGAATTGTAATGCATTCTGCTGTCATATATAACAAATTAGAATTTAAAAAATAGAAAAAAAAGAATATTTGTTGCCTCCACAAAAATTAAGGTGAAGTTTAAAATTTTGGAGAATCTGTATCTGTCCACATGAGCTTGATTGATTTTAAATATTCAAAAGATTTTTTTCTGATAAGATCTGTGGTTACAGTAATGGCTATCATTCCCTAATTGCATAATAAATCCCTAATTTGTAATATCTGCATAACCAATATTTTCCAAAGCAATATTTTCCCAATGACTAGGGCATGATGTTACAAACCATACATAGATTAAAGATCCCCTCAAAGTACAAGATAGGACAATTTATTTTAATGCAAGAGTATAAAATGTCTATGGATAGGGTTTCAAATTCCACATTGCAACTGGCCTCAAGAAATTAATACATGTTGAGTTTTATGTAGTATCAAAAAAATTCAAAATTTCTGAAATAGCTTTTATTTAATACTTTCTTTCCAACTGCACATCTGTTGTTTCTCTTCGTGTGTTTCATGCAAAACAACAGACTATATGAAGAAGCAGACAGGAAAATTCAGCTATTTTCTGTTAAGCAATGTCTTAAAGAGATAAAGCAATGCCACTCTTATTCTTTTTGTGTGTGTTTGAAAAATATAGTGATTTTTAAATTTGAACATGTAACAAATTGTGTTTTTCTTCATTCTAAATAAGTTAATACATCTTTTTAATTTCCCAACTTTAAATTCTAACATTTAATTCTAGCAATATAACTTCCACAAACAAAGTCTATTGGTATTCTCTAAGTGAATTCAGAAACCAAAAGTTTATAGATTGCTGCTCTGCATGATAAATCTAGAAACAAACTTGGGAAAATGTAGGCTACACATATCTTTAACATTACTAGATATAATCAAATTGCTCCCCATCCAATCCTGAGTTAAAGGTCTATACATTAGAGTTGAGAGATGGGAGCTTAATTGAATCATCATGGCTTCCTTGACATGAACTAATTAGTTTAATTATGCAGAAATTATTTAGGTAAATTCTGGATACTGTTAAAGATAGCTTTCAAATAGTTTGGTGCCATTAAGTGCCTTCTATTTTTATTAAGTAAAATAAAAATTCAAATAGAATAAGTTTTTTTAATAAATATACAGGTTGAATGTGCTGAGACATTAAATTTCTATATAATATTTTATTAATAATTAAGTCAAATGGATATCTCAACAAATAAACTGAATACTCTGTATTCTTCTGGTGTGGTTACAATATATAATTATTCAGGGAGCATACACACTGATTAAAAGAAGTGCAATGATTAAAAACATGTGGCCTATTACCATGGAAAATAGATTTGGGATTAATTCTACAGCTGTTTGATATTTAAAATGAGTGCGTAATTCAGTATATTAAAGAGTTTTTATGTATATACAATGGAAAATGATTTAAGATTTTTTAACATTAAAATATAATGCAAGAAAAGGTAAGAAGAAATTATATTAATTCTCTCCGAGCAAGACATTATAATAAGCTGAATCACACAGTTTTTAATTTTAAATTTATGTGTTAAAAGGAATCAAAGCCCTTGAGAGGAGATTGAATAAAATAAGATTAGGATCCCAACAGGGAACTTTTTGGAGATCTTTTCTACAGACATCATATCATCAAGACCTCCTGGAAGAAATGGCCTTTCAATCATAACTTCTGAAGTCATAGAGAATTTTATCATGTCTCATGTATAATGAAATGTTAATGTGATTTTTCTTGACTGATATAATTTTAAGTGAGTGATTCATTTTCAACACCAGTTTCTACTCATTATAATACTGACTTAATTTGGTACTTATAATTAAAGCCTGTTTTTAAAAATGGCAACAGAATCCATAGGAAGAATGAACCATTTCTCATTTAGAGAAGGAGTTTTCTTTGGAGAGCAATATTCACTGGATTCTTCATTCATTGCACAAAACTTTAGACAGATGTAGAAAAGGTTTCAAAAGACAATTCTCCATCCATCAGAGCCTTTCTCTCTAGTATTCCTACTTCTAACTTCTCTTTAGGCTCAGAAAGGACATGAAAATATTTTAAATATTCTTTGCTATATGTGAAAATCATAATCATTAAAGTGGTTCAAGTAGTGAAAACAGTATATGATAGACACCTGGATGGATGGATGGATGGATGGATGGATGGATGAATGGATGGATGGCTAGATCAATCGATCGATCAATCAATCAATCGACAGATTTAAATTTGCCACAATAAATTTTCTAAGCCAGTGGGCATAGACATTTGTTAGTTGGAAATGTTCACCATAAGTTGGAGGTCTGAGACTATGCCCAGAGAGGAGTGAGTTATCTGACACTTGGAGACCAGCTGTCAGCATGGGCTCCCCAGAGTGCAATGTAAACTGGTAAGTTTACACACACACAAATGAAGGAGTGATTCACAGGACCTTTCTTTAGTATACTGGACCTAAGAACTAGAACTGGGAGCTCAGGCTTATAGCTATGACCTTAAAAATCATACACACAACTGATGGAATAAAAACATTCAGGTAGCCACCTAACATGGATAGCTTCACAGCTCATATCCCATGGGATTCAGTGAGGAACACCTCATTATTGGCAAGTCTGCCCACAAGCCTAGAAATCTTCTTAAACTGCCATCTATGACTCTGGCTGCATTGAAACAAAAATCAGTAAGCCAAGAGCTAGAGTGGAGGTTGTAGGACTTCCCCTCCCCTCTCATCTACTTTTCTGTTCTCTTGGAAAAATAAAGGTAAGAGAGTGATACTCTTTTTTTCTATGTCATTCCCTTTGTTCTAATTGGAGTATTAAAATAAGTCTGGGAAAACACTGTTCATCAGGAAAGAAATAAGAACCTGGAATATGTTATGCAGTACCCTGGTTTTCAAAGCTCAAATTCAATGCCACCCTTCAGAGGCCTTTCTTGACAACCTACTACCTACCACATCATTCCTATTTTTAGTTCTCTGCACAGAAAGTATGGCCATTCGATACTGGTCTTGTTTATGTGTTAGAGTGTGAGAATAATGTGGATGCTAAGAATACAGATCCTGAGATCAGGCTGCTGGGATCAGAGTCCTGGTTCTCCAATTTCTTAGCTATGAGCAAATCTCTATGCCTCAGTTTCTGTCTCTGATATTAAGATAACAATTTTACTTACCTCTCCTTGTTTTGGGGTGGATTTCACTGGTTAATATGCACAAAGTACTAAATACAGAACTGACACAAAGTAAGCACTTAATAAGTGTGGACTTTCACTATTTGCTTGGTATCTATGTCCCCAGCTAGACTGGTCTTCACTTGTCTGCCTTGATGCCCAGCACCCATAATGATCCTTGGAGAACAGAGGAAATTTGCAATGAATGTGTTGAAAAATTAATTAACTAAACCAAACTCAGCAGACCTTATGAAGGCCTGGACTAATGAAATTGCAAACTCTACAGTTAACACTAAACATTGAGCCTCTGCTATGCATGGTGTCCAAGAATATTGACTCTGTGATGCTAACAATGGATTTTTTTTTTTGGTAATTAACTGAGAAATTATCACAGTAGTTTTCTGTTTTGTATACTCTACAGGCCTAATAACCTTATTTCCTATGATGACTGAGTCAAATTCATGCCACACCGTTTGGGCCACACCATCAGAATCTACAATAAAAGTGTTTCTTTTTCCTCCCTTACATTTTCTCTTGAAACTACTTCTCTGTTTCTCATGACCATTTTTGCCTACCATTATCTACCTTTTAAAAAATAGTTCCAATTATTAGACTCATGTTGATATGTCCCAGAACTATTAAAAGGTGTGTAGTGTGTATTTTATTCAGGCAAACTATCAATAAACCTTAAGCTGCCTTCAAATTCAAGTTGCCCTTTTCTCAGTCAGTTGGACCAGGCAGGTTATTAATAATTCCAAATTAAATCAGGGATTCAAATAGAATAAGAACTAGTGCTGAAAATACATCCATCTTCTCAAATGACCAGACTCAAGATAATCATATTACCATACCTTCTCCATATTCAAGTGGATCTATGAAAAGTTTTATTCACTGGTAGACTTGAGCAAAGGACTATCTCTTCAGTCAGATTGGAAATTATTTGGGGAGGGATTTATTCTACAGGTGTGTTTGAGAGGACTCTCAGAAGGCACAAGAATAAGGGACAGTTATAAATATCAGTGGATATCTAGAATTTCCAATGATAGAGGAAATATTTCAAGTATTTTTAAAGAATGGCACAGACCACAAGAGATATTTAACAGGCATAGAACCAAGACAGGAGAATCCTGGCTCTTATATTGAAAAGGAAAAGCCAACTAGAAAATAGTTGCATCCATGAAACTTTATAATATTAAGTGGATTTACATGCTATTACTACCACATAAGGACCAAGAAACTCTCCTCACAGCTGCTGTCAGTATTTCCTACACTCTGGTCTTAACCATATCTTTTTCTGGACCCTTTTTTTCTATATTTTATTGGAACATTATAATTATACATAATGGTGAATTTGTTGTTACGTATTTGTACATACATACAATATAAGAATATAATTTGGTCAATATCATTCCCCAGTATTTTCCCTTTCCCTCCCTTTTTCCCACTCCGTGGTCCCTTTTCCCTACTCTACAGGTCTCCCTTCTATTTTTATAAGATTGCCCTCCACTCACCTTTCTTTTCTTTTTTCCTTTCTAGCTTCAAGACTTGAGAGAAAACATATGACCCTTGACTTTTAAAGTTTAATTTATTTTGCTTAATATAATGTTCTCAAGTTACAACCTTTTTCCTGGAAATGACATAATTTCATTATTCTTTATAGCTTCATAAAGCTCCATTGTTTATATATACCACACTCTCTTTACCTATTCATCCATTGATGGACATCTAGATTGGTTGCATAATTTGACTGTTCTAAATTATGCTGCTATAAACAAGGGTATACATGCATTGCTATAGTACACTGACTTTAATTCCTTTGCTGCACAGAAGTTTTTTAATTTGATGACATCCCATTTATTAATTCTTGGTGTTATTTCCTGAATTTTAGGGGTCCTATTGAAAAAGTCATTGTCTGCACCTATATGTTGGTTGGAGTGTTGACCCTACATTTTCTTCTAGGGATTACAAACTCTGTGGTTTAATTCATAGGTCTTTGAATGAAGTCAGGTATTATGATACCTTCAGCATTTTTTGGCTTAGACTTGCTTTGGCTATCTGAATTATTTATTCTTCCAAATGAATTTTTGAACTGTTTTTTCGAGTTTTGAGAAGAATGTCATTGGTATTTTGATGGAGATTGGATTGAATCTGTATAACACTTTTGATAGTATGGCCATTTTAACAATATGAATTCTGCCAATCTGTGAACACAGGAGGTCTTTCCATCTTCCAGTACTTTCTTCAATGTCTTTCTTCAGTGTTACATAGTTTTCATTGTAGAGGTTTCCCCCTCCTTGATAGATTTATTGCTAGGTTTGCTTTTGTTTTTGTTTTTGAGGCAATCATGATGGGATTGTTTTCCTAATCCTTTCTTAACTGATGCATGATTTGTTTGTCAGACATTTATTGAAAACCTAATATGGACCAGGTCCTATTCTAAGCACAAGAAATACAGAGATTAGCACAAATAGTTGCAATGCTGACCAAAGAAAATTCAATTTGGCAGAAGACAGAGAAGGCATTTATCACACAACCAATCAATTGCATGTAAAACCAAAGTTGTGATATGTGATATGAAGGAAAAAAGTGATATTCTGAGAACACAAAATAGGGATTGGGCTGATCAGGAAACCTTTCAATAGGGAAGCAAACCTTGACCTTAAAACTGGGGAAAGAATAGATATTACATGGCTAAATATCAGAGTACAGAGCAAGTGACCTTATAGGTTGAAGGAGCATTATGTACACTTGAAGATGAAGAGATCACTAGAAGAAAGCCAGGTTCCTTGAAGACAATAGAAAAACAGGGCATGATATATGTGATGAGGCAAGAGAGGTGTGCAGAAATTCAGGGCCCTGTCAGTCTCACTAAGGAGTTTTCTTTTATTGTAAGAGCAATGGGAAGCCTTTTATTGGAAAAGCATTGGGAAGCAAGGTGATGCTGGGCCTCCAACATGGGATGCCACTATTATCCCAGTTGCTATCTTGTGCATTTAATGTAATATAAAATTGAACTAAATCTAGGTAAGGAGAGTAACAAAGCAACTAGCAGGATATGCACAAGTTGCAATTGGAAATCCTCAATCAAGATTTCTGTAGAAAATGGGAAAGCATGGAATGAACCTTAAACTCCAGTCAAAATTCTGTGGTTCAAAACCACTTGGATGTTATCTGTAATAAAATTCATACAGTTCTCACAAATCACACTTTCCAGGTTCCCCACCCCCAACCTTTTAGCAGTTTTAGAATTTTCTTACATTCTGGCCCTTTGAATGTCCATCACAGTTGCAGAAGTAAAATGAATGGTAATAAGAAATTGATTTAAGTTCTGCCCTAGGGTAAAATAATGATTCATTGACGTTTGTAGCATTTTATTGTAAGTGTGGTGGAAATGATTATTATCTTTAATGGTTAACTGAGTAATTGATTATTGATAAATGAGTACTCTATTCAAGTCAGGATCCATCTTACATCACCTGGAAAAGGATGATGTTCCTACTCTTTTAATGACCATTAAGTGGTAAATAAGGAAGTGGAAATGTTTCATAACTTACATATTAAGTATCTTTGGTCATTTAACCACCTCTACAATGAGAGCAATAAGGCAGCTGGGGGTAGGTAACTGACAAAAGGAAAGATCAATGACTGTTTTTCAGAGTTTTATTGAAAGTGCATTATAGATTGTCTTGCTTTTAACATTATTACTTCATTGAATAACGATATATGAGTAGGCCAGGGGGAAAAATTAGAATACAGCTCTGCAAGACTATCTGTGTGACAGAATGAGAATTATACAGTAAAATACCTTCCAGAGAAAATTCCAATCCCATCCCCAATTCCTCAATCCAATGCAAATGGAATTAGCCCTTGGAAAAACAGCAAAATGAATGTGATCTGTCTTTGTGCTCCACCTACCTCCCCCCCACACACACACACTTTTTTTTGCGTAGTCTCTGCCTTTTGATATCCCCTCCTTCTTTGGTGCACTGAACCCCTCTGCTGCTTCCTTACAACCTAAAGTTCACTTTCACACACAACTGCTACATGCCACTGAGGTATACAATTCTCAAGAACTTCCCAAGTGTCATAATTGAACTCTTCCATAATCACAATTCCCTATCACAACTCCAATTCTTTCAGTGTTTTGATATCAGTCAACCCTAGGAAGAAAGCAATGTAATGTAGCCAATGATACTTCCTATCAACCAGATTGGGTGAATTTATTTTAGTAGAGAATCCAATTATATGCTTAATACTTTGCTGATAAGAGGAATACTGGGTGGAATAGCAAAGGGATATGAAGTTTCATGGAACTATGTGTTGAGGAAGATGGCGACTTTGCTGAGGGTGGTTGCCAGATGCAGGAAAAACAGAGAGGAAAAAAACACTGACTTAAAATCCAAAAGAACTCTGTTTAAATCCTGGCTTTCCCCCAATCAGTGGGGCCACCTAGACGACTCAACTTCATCTGTAAAGTAGGTGTTCCAGTCTCATGAGATTAGATCAGGGTTAGAAAAAAATAATGTTTGTATCATTCCTAGTACTGAAGCTGGTGCATGAGTAGTAAAACAATCAAGTTTCCCTTGTTATTTTGACAGAGGGTTTACCAAACATTCTAAGTACTAATAATCATCTATTTTATTTTTCTGTCATTGTTTTTGTTTTTGTTTTCTAATTATCTCAAGGAAGAATTCAGTGGATTAAGCAAGAATTTAGGAAGGAAGGACAGAGTGGAGATATCTGAGAATCATGATCCGCAGAAAAACAAGCCCTGAATCCAAGTTTAATCTGAAACTTGACTTGAAACCGATGAATGTTTGAAGGCACTGTCTTTACTTTGGCGTTAGTTCCAAAGGCAAGGGCATTAATATTGCCTATTAACATTTCAATATAATCTGAAGGCCATTCATTACCAGTATTTATGTCAACCACAGAATGATTCTAGCTGAAGAAGCATCATTACATTTCTCACTGATCATGAAGGTATAATCACAAAGAGAACGGTTTCTGTTAGATTCTTTCTCTTGCAGTAGTATCCAGCATATTTCCGTCTACAACTGTATTTGGTTACTTATAAACATCTGAAGTATTTCCTAACCATATACCTAGGCCCTGACAAGTTAAAATCTACCATCTCCTGTCCATTTTTCCCCCAAATTCTGAACTCAGTACCAGTCGCTATAGCCTTGTCTTTTCTTCACCCTCTGTCCTCCTCTCTTCAGTCATTTCCAAGGAAATTTCATAAAAAATAATAAGAATAGTCAAACTGAGGTTGGAAAATATCAGTTTAGTGTATCTTCCCTAAGACCATTTATGGAAGAAAAAATATTTATAATTTAACGTTACAAATATTCCATCTCTTTTTAAAGTGAAAGGAGACAGAATCTAGCCATAAATTTATTACTTCTAACCCTTGACCCCTGAGCTTCAAGCCATCCATATATTATACAGTAGAGAGTCAAAGTTCAGAGTCCCTTTAAATCATATATAGCAGTTACTCTTCTAATAGTCTATTGAAAAGAGCCACCAATCTACTTTAAATGAAAGAGGAAGAAGTCTGTATTTACTACAGCCATGCAGACTTCCACAGCAAGAAAAAGCATGGAGAGGGCTAGAGGTATAGCTCAGTGGCAGAGGGCTTGCCTGGCATGCACAAGGACCTGGGTTCAGTCCCTAGTCCTGACAAATAAAAGAAATAAGGGAAAAAGGCATCAAGAGAGGTAGTGGGAGAGACATGGAGTCCTGATAATGTTGGCAGATGTGGGAGAGTGGATAGGGGTAATTGCATTAAGCTAATTACATAATATTTATTGCCATTTCTTCTCATAGTATTTACTCAAGGCAGTGGTATTCAACTTGTGTCCTTTCTTGCCCAAGGATCATGTACAGGTGCCCCGTACAAAGTCCAGGGAAAGGCTAAGCAGACAGAGTTGAGGCATATTTTATAGATAGCATAGCTCTACTTTTTGTCACCCAGTATCCATACTTATGTATAGGATTATACTAGAAAAAATAAATTTTATTTCTGAAAAATATTTGAGACTCATTGATATTATACTCTAGAGGATTACTTGTTGCCTCAATAGCCAAAAGATAAAGACAAAATATATAATGGTCTTTAAAATATCTTTAAAAATACTATTCTTTGTCAAATGGGAGATGATAGAAATCATGTAAGAATACCTGACATGTATCAAATGCTTATCAAGTTCCCAGTATTCTACTAAGGGATTCACATTGATAATTACAACAAAATGTAGGTTCCATGATGATCTTAATATAGGTTACATTATGATCTTCATTTTCAAATACAAAAACTGAGGCTCAGAAGGCTTAACTGTGTTCAAGATTACACAACCAGAAAGTAATACACAGTGAGGTCCCTGGAAAACAACCTAATAATTCTCAGTGGCTTAACACAGAGGTTTATGTTTCATTCACATGTTAGTTCAATGAGAGTGTTTAGTATGTGGTGCTCCCCCAGTCTGGTTATTCATGGACCCAGACTTCTTTATCTTGTGGCTTTTTCCCTAAGAAGTCTAAGCTGGACTTCTGTATCAGGTCATCAGGCAGGTAGGAAAGAATTGAGGATTACATGGGTTTTTAAGATTCAGGTCTGGAGTGGGATGCCCATGTTTCAGTAGCCAGAACTCAGTTGCATAGATAGGCCCAACTCTAAAGAAAATGGGGGAGTGCAGTGTAGTTGTATGCCTAGGAGGAAAGGGGGAAAGGCTACCTTCCAGTCTTTATCTCATTGATGAGACCAAGGACTGAAACTCAAGAACTTCAGATCTTCCAGAGTGCACCTCATTATGAAATTAACTTTCCTTTAGACACAAAATAAATGTTATAGATTATGATCTCTAGGATCACCATTTCAGATTCTAGGCAATCCATAAGAACATGAAAATATATATTCATTCATTTCCTTATTCAATGTTTATTGAACAATTACTACAGGTTAGGTGCTACAGTTAAGATCTTAATTATCCCCCCAAAGATCCATGTGTTAAATGCTTAGTCCCCAGCTAGGCACTGTTGGGAAATAGTGAAAAATTTCAGAGGTGGGGCCTAGTGGATGTCTTCCAGTTCATCATGGGTGTGCCCCTGAAGCAGACATTGGAAATCTGGTAACTTCCTCTCTCATTTTCACTTCATGGTCATGAGGTGAGCAGCTTTGCTCTACCAGGTACTCTCCACCATGATGTGCTGCTTTGATACTGTCCCAAAAACAATGGAACCATTTCATTGTGCACTTGAACCTCCAACATTGTGAGCCAGAGAAACCTTTCCTCAGGTATTTGTTAGAATAACAGAAAGTTGACTAACTCACCCGGCAGATTTTCATCTTTTATTTACCTAAATTCTTTCATTTATTCAAAAGGCTTGGACTGGGGATGTAACTCACTGGTAGAGCACTTGCCTAGCATGTGCAAGGCCCTAAATTCAATCCCCAGGACCATAAAGGGGAAAAAAAGGCTTATAGTAGGGATTATAGCAATAAACAAGAGAAAAAACAGTCCATGCAACATCTCAGAAACTTGAGTTAAATTTCTCACCCGAGGCACTTCATTACTATCTACAAAATCTTATACCACTTTGTTTTATAAACTTATCAACATAAGGGATACAAGAAAACATGTTTTCTAGACGAGGTTATATATCAAAATTCCTTTGAAAAGACAGAGATCTGTGCTTGTCTTTGTATCATTGGTACAGCAAACGACCTGGCAGGTGAATAAATTCTGGTATTATGAAAGAGCTATGGACTAGGAATCATGTGTTTAGGTTTTGTTCTTGTTCTGCCACTCATTTCACATATGACTTGAGCATGTTCCTAACCACGAAGTGAGACACTGAAACAATTTCACAGATCTCTTTCATCATCAAAACAAGCTTAACATTTTGGGAAAGTGATGTCAGCAAGTTTACCAACTAGAAGTTCTTAGTGTTCACCTCCCCCACCCCAAAGACAGCCTAAACAGTTGAGTAAACAACTATGTTTTGTTAGAAAGAACTAAAGGAGAGTGGCAGAGTATATCTTAAGTGTAGCAGAAACATTTAGACCACAAAACCTGAGGATGACCACACAGTGAATGGAAAAAAAATTTTGTCTTGATCACCTTATCCCCCAATTAGGAACCACTCAGAAGGAGAAGGGACTACTCCTTGTGGGGAAATGGTAAGTAAGAGGATTCAGTGGCCCCCGTCACCATCCTGGACGCCTACAGTCCTCAGCACTGGGGATACGTGTATTCCTCACAGACTCTAAGAACACCTGATGGAACTCTCTGGAGTCTACACAGCTGTGCCCTTACTCTAGAGGAAGAGTGAGGCTGAGACACTTTGCCTCATACTCCATGACCTGTGTAACTACTGTGCTATACCATCTTGGAAATGGAACTACTACTGAAGTATGTCCTGAGCTGGGTGCAAGTTGTTATTGCACCCTGTCACCCCTTAGGCTTTGTCAGTACTGAACACCCCCCGCCTGATGGGCCACCATCTCTAAACCTTTCTACCCTATAGGCCAAGCTGCTGTAGAACTGTTCCATCTAACACTCCCAGTTGTTTCTGTATCCTGTCATTTAGGGTCTGAGATAAAGGGGTGTCCTGCCTTTAGAGAAATGTTACCTTGCCTACTTAGAATAGTCACATTCTACAGTGCCTGGGATAAAGCATCCTGAGGAATTGGTGCCTTGACCAAGAAAAGCAGCCATACATCTCAGGGCTAAGCTGATATGACACTCTGTATTCCAAAGAAACAAAGCACTGGCTGGGCTGAGCTACCACACCCTATAGGCTGAATAACCATAATACTCTGCTCCCATGGAATTGGCCTACCTCCCTAGAATCTGAGATACTGAGACTCCTCATCTCCAGGAAGCAGAGTCATAACTGTGCTGCTTCCTATTCCTCTGGGCTCAAGATTCAGCTGCACTCTGACATTCTGGGGTCCTAGTTGCAACTGCAACTGGTCTCACAGAATCTGGGATACTGCCATATTTTACCAATTCAGAGTCCAGAATCTTTACACACAATGACTTACCTTCCTCAGCTAAGACCCTGTGCCTTATTGCCTATTGTTTCTGAATTGGAGCTGTGTCCTGATCTCCAGCACCAAATCTGAGTACCCTTTCTTTCTAGGAGCTAGGCCAGTGTTGTACCCTGACCCCAGAGTCAGAGTCAAAGCTACAGCCTAGTTCCTTGGCCCAAGGTGCTGAGAAGTACCCCCGGCTCTGTTGGCAATCTGCATGCAAACTCCCTTCAGAGTGAAACTCCATTGCATGGAACAGGTGCCACAACAGGTCCATGAGACACTGAGCCTAGGATCCTGGCTCCACAGCCATTCTGAACACCTGCACCTGGAGCCCAGCACTGCTATAGCTGCTGTGAATCATATCAGTCCCAACATCAAAAGGGTTCCTCTTGGCTAAGTTTTCCCATTGTGGGAAAACATGAGAACAGGGAAATTCCAAAAGTCCTTGCTATCAAGGACCATAACAATTTATGCTGTCACTGCTGTAGTCACATACTTCTATAGCTAGGCCAATGAGTTACCCCCAGTCATCATTGGTGTTGATTGCTGCTGAAGAAGCTGCAAATATGTTATATCTCTATCTCTGTATCTACTCAGAACCAAAGCCACCATACCTTCCTCAACTAAGACCCATCAGCAAATGAAAGCCTTTCCATTCAAATGCTACTCTGTAAAGTCTGAAAGATTTGACCAATTTACCAAATGAGCAGACATCAAAGCAGGGACAAAAGAAACACACAAAAAAACAAGAAAACATGACACTACCAAAGAGACACAATAATTCTTTCATAACCAATCCCAAAGAAAAGAAAATTTATAAATTGTCTGAAAAGGAATTAAAAATAATGATCTTAAAGAAAATCAATGAAATACCAGAGAATACAAATAGACAATTCACTGAATTCATGAAAACAAGTCATACTCTGAATATAAATTCAACAAAAAGATGGATATCATAAATAAAAGAACTGAACAGAAATTATGGAGCTAAAAATTTAGTGAATGAAACAAAAATATAATAAGTATCTTTAATTGTAGATTAGATCAAATACAAGAAAGAAGTTGAACATGAATTTAGGTCTTAAAAAATTACTCAGAGGAGAAAATGTAAATAGAATAAGAATTAGGAACAAGACAGGGGTGTCCACTCTCACAACCCCTATTTAACATAGTTTTTAAAACTCTAACCAGTAGGTCATCAAGAATACAAACAATAATAAATGTTGGTGAGGATGTAAGAAAAAGGAATATCTTTACACTTGTTGGTGGAATTGTTAATTAGTAAAACCACTATGGAAATCATTTTGGAGGTTCTTAAAATGACTAGGCGTGGTATCACTAAAATGTCCAGCTATATTACTTCTTGGTTTTTATCCTAAAGAATTAAAGTCAGGCTGGGGATGTGGCTCAAGCGGTAGAGTGCTCAGCTGGCATGAGCGTGGCGCTGGGTTCGATCCTCAGCACCACATGCAAACAAAGATGCTGTGTCGCCAAAAACTAAAAAATAAATATTAAAAAATCTCTCTCTCTCAAAAAAAAAAGAATTAAAGTCATAATAATACAATGATATATACATACCCATGTTTATAGCTGCACAATTCACAAAAGTCAAACTATGGAACCATCCTAGGTGTGCATCAATAGATGAGTGGATAAAAAAAATGTGATATATATATATATATATATATATATATATATATATACACAATTAACTTTTACTCATTTATAAAGAAAAATGAATTATGTCATTTGTAGTAAAATGGATGGAACTAGAGACATTAAGCAAAATAAGCCAAATTGAGAAGATCAAAAGTGACGTGTTTTCTCTCATATATGGAAGCTAAAGAGGAAAAAGAAAAAGAAAAGTAGGGGCAGATCTCAAGAAAATAGAAGGGAGATCAGCAGAGGAAAGGAACCAAGGGGAGGGAGCTGGGAGTGCTGGAGAGTGATATTAGTCAAATTGTATTGTGTGCATGTATGAATATGTGACAATAAATACCATCATTATGTATAACTACAATGCACCAATTAAAAAATGGGGTTGGGGGGACTCTAACCAGAGCAACCAGGCAAGGAAGGAAAATTAAAGGGATACAAATAAGAGTGTAAGTAAAATTATCTTTGTTTATTGATGATGTGATTCTATATTTAGAAGATTAAAAAAAAAAACTCCTGAGAAGACTTTCAGAGCTGACAAATTCTAAAAAGTAGCAGGATACAAGAAGAATATATAAAAATCAATAGCCATTCCACACGCCGATGATTAATCTACTAAGAAAGAAATCAGGAAAACTATCCCATTCACAATAACCTAAAAAAAAAAAAAAATCAACTTGGGAATAAATCTAACCAGGGAGGTGAAAGATCTTTACAATGAAAACTATAAGAAACTGAAGAAGACCTTAGAAGATGGAAAGTTCTCCCATGTTAAAGCATAATTAATATTGTCAAAATGGCCATATTACTAAAAGAGTTATACAGATTCAATGCAATCCCTATCAAAATACCATGACATTCTTCGCAGACATAGGAAATAACAGTCCTAAAATTTATTCGGAAGAATAAAAGACCTAGAATAGCCAAAGCAATTCTAAGCCAAGAAAACAATGCTGGAGGCATTACAATATCTAACTTCAAATTATACTACAGAGCTATAGTATCAAAACAGCATAGTGTGGGCATCAAAATAGCCATGAAGATCAAATGGAACAGAATAGAAGACACAGAAACAAACCCACATACTACAATCATCTGATATTCAACAAAGGTGCTGTTTTAGTCAGCTTTTTTTTTTTTTTTTTTTTTTTTTTGTCATTGACCACAAGAGATGACAAGAATAGCATAGAAGACAGGAAATTTATTTGGGGCAAATGGTTTCAGAGGTCTCGGTCCATGATTGGCAAGTCCATTGCTCTGGGCCCAATGTGCGGCAGAACATTATGGTAGAAGGGCATGGCAGAGAAAAGTAGCTCAGGACATGGCAATCAGGAAGCAGAGAGAAAGAGAATTCCACTCACCAAGAGCAAATATAAGCCCCAAAGTCACACCCCAGTAACTTACCTCCTCCAGTCACATCCTCCCTGCCAACAGCTCCTTCCCAGTTAATCCATATCAGTGGACTGATTCATTGATAGGTTACATCTCTCTCAATCTAATCATTTCACCTTTGAATATCCTTGCATTGTCTCACACATGAGGGTTTCGGGAGATACCTCTTATCTGAACCATAACAGGTGCCAAAAACAAATGCTGGAAAAAAGATAATCTTTTTAAATTAATGGTGCCAGGAAAACTGAATATCCATAAGTAAAAGAATGAAATTAAATACCTTTAACCCTGAAAAAAGTCATCCCAAAGTAGATCAAAGGCCTAGGAATTAGATCAGAAACTTTACAATTGCTAGAAGGAAACAGAGATTCAATACTGTAACATATTGGTGTAAGTCCTAAGTTCCTTTAAAGACCTCTAAAGTTCAAAAATAAAACCAAGAAACAATAAGTGGGACAGCATCAAATTATAAAGCTTCTGCACAGCAAAGGAAATGATTAAGTATGAGAAAAGACAGCCTACTGAATGGGAGAATATCTTTGGCAGCTGCTCCTCTGACAGGGGATTAATATCCATAATATATAAAGAACTCAAAAATTTTAACACCAAAGACATAATAATAAAAATAAAAATAACCAAATCAACTAATGTGCAAAAGAGCTAAAACAGATTCTTCTCCAAAGAAGAAATACAAATTGTTAACAAATACATAAGAAAATGTTCAACATCCCTAGCAATTGAGGAAATGCAAATCAAAACTACTCTATATTTCATCTCACTGCAGTTATAATGGCAATCATCAAGAATACAAGTAATAGCCAGGGATGGTGACACACACTTGTCATCCCAATGGCTTAAGAGGCTGAGGCAAGAGAATCACAAGTTAAAAGACAGCCTCAGCAACTTAGCAAGACCCTAAGCAACTTAACTAGACTCTGTCTCAAAATAAAATATTAAAAATGACTGGAGATGTGACTCAGTGCTTAAGTGCCCCTGGATTTAATCTCCAGTACAGAGAGAAAGAAAGAGAAAAAGAAAAAAAAAACAATACAAACAATAATACATGCTGGCAAGGATGTGGATATTGAAAAGGTACACTTATACATTGTTCATGGGACTGCAAATTAGTAAAATCACTTTGGAAAGCAGTATGAAGATTCCTCAGAAGACTAGGAATGGAACCACCATATGACTCAGATATTCCACGCCTTGGTGTTTATCCAAAAGAACTAAAATCAGCATACTATAGTACTACTGGCACATCAATGTTTATAACAGTGCAATTCATAGTAGTTAAGTTATGGAACCAGCTCAGATGCTTGTCAACAGATGAATGGAGAAAATGTGATATATATACACAATAGAGTTTTACTCAGCCATAAAGAAGAATGAAATTATGTGATTTACTGGTAAAATGGATGAAACTGGAAAACATCAGGCTTAGTGAAATAAGCCAGACTCAGAAAGCCAAGGGTCAAATGTCTTCTCTCATAAGTAGAAACTAGATCAAAATAAGAAGGAAAAAGTAGAGATAAATCAGTGGAGCACAGGAAGGTGATAGAGGGAAAGGGAAGGAGTGACGGGAAAGCGGTGAAACATGTAATGAAGTTGACCAAATTATGCTACATACATACATGAATACACCACAGGGAATTTCACTTCTGTGTATATCAATAAAGCACCACAAGAAAACTAGGCTGATACCTATGATAATGATGATGCAAAATTCCTCAATAAAATATTAGCAAATAAAATTCAACAACACATCACAAATCCTACACATTCTGATCATGTGGAATTTATCCCCAGTGTGCAAGACTAATTTAACATAAGTAAATCAATCAACATGATACATCACATAAACATCCTGAAAGACAAATGATATTGACACAGAAAATATATTTGACAAAGTTCAACATCTTTTCATGATGAAAAGAAAAAACTGTTTAGACATAGATGGACAGTTCCACTCAGCATAAAAAGGCTACTTATGACAAACCCACAGCTAACATAATAATCAGTGGAGAAAAGCAAAGTTTTTCCTCTAAGATGTGATACAAGGGAAGAGTGCCCACTCTCACCACTTCTATTCAACACAGTACTGGAAGTAATATCAAGTGAAATACGCCAGTCCAAAAAACCAAAGGCCAGATGTTCTGTCTGATATGTGGATGCTAACTCACAACAAGGGAGGGTGGGGAGGGGAAGAATAGAAGTCCATTGGATTAGACATAAGGGAATGAAAGGAAGGGAGGCGGGAGGGGAATAGAAAGGACAGGAGAATTAATCAGACACAACTTTCCTATCCTTGTATTTAAATACATGACCAGGGTAACTCTGCATCATGTACAACCACAAGAATAGGATCCTAATTAGAAACAGGCATACTCCATGTATGTATAATATGCCAAAATACACTCTACTGTCATATATATCTAAAAATAACAACAAAAAAAGAGCAGTTAGACAACAAAAAGAAATAAAATGTATCCAAAACAGAAAGAAATAAGTAAAATAATCTCTATTTGCGGATGATGTGATCCTGGATGTACACCAAAAAAAACCCTACTAAATCTAATAATGAATCCAGTAAAAACTGCAGGATATAAAGTCAATTTACAAAAGTCTATAATGTTTCCATACATAAATAATGACCTAGCCAAAAAATTAAAATCAAGAACACAATCTCATGTATGACTGCATTAAAAAAGTAGGGATGAATCTAATCAAGGAAGTGAAAGATCTGTACAATAAAAACTATGAAACATTGATGAAATAAACTGAAGAGGACACAATTAGATAGGGAGAGGTTCCATGGATTGGAAAAATTAATAGTTAAAATGGGCATATTTTCTAAAGCAATATGTAGACTCAATGCTATCCTATCAAAATTCCAATGACATGAAAATAGAAGGCAGATCAGTGGAGCAGAGGAAGGGGATTGAGAGGGTGAGAGGAGGGACAGGAAAAGGGAAGAACTGTTGAATAAAATTTACCAAATTATACCATGTGCATATATGAATATACTACAATGGAATTTCATATATATACACACACACACATATATATATATACACACATATGTATATATATACATATATATTAAATATATAGCACCAATTTTTAAAATAATAAATAATAATAAAATAAAAAATAGTAAAAATAATAAATAAATAGAAGAATGCCCAATAGAGAAGAGACAGGGGAATAGGAAGGAGGAGAGGAGAGAAGTAGAAGTACTGGAGATTGAAATGAAGCAAACTATATTCCATGCATATATGAATATGTCAAAATGAACCTCACTATTATATATAAATGCAATGCACTAATAAAAGCATTTTAAAAAGGACTTTGAGACCTAATGTTTTGAAATGATTTCCCCAAAGTCTAAAATATTGTGTTATTTATTTTCTTAAAATCTTCAGGGATATTCAAAATAAAATGCTATATAATTTAAGAAAAAGAAATCTATTTCTTTGATCAAGTCATACCTACATGTGACAAGAGAGCTTACTTTTGTATTTAAAATGATATAATTCTTGGTTAATTGTTTAAGAAGCATATGTAAGCTTTCAATACTGTATGATATAGTTAACTTCACAAATTAGAGTACTTATTACGCTTTCTACAGCCTATCATATACAGGCTAATAATTACATTTCATTCTTAACTATGCGAATGCTACTCATGTGATTAAAACTGCATTCACCATGGCTAGTACTCTTAGTTCCTTACATGGGCACACAAAAAAATGTAGTATACTGAGTGGCTTCAGAAAATAGCATATTTTTGTAAAAGATTGCAATATCTACTACTCTAAAATTGTCATTTATTTAATAAGCCAATGTTTTTTCACACTTAAAAAGATTCAAGTGGCATTCTTCAAAGAAATGGAGGAAAAAATCTACAATTAATATGGAATCACAGAAGACCCAAAACAGCCAAGCAAGTTAATGAAAAAAGAACAAATTTGAAAGAATCATATTTCCTGATTTAAAATTATAGTACAAATCTATGGAAATTATAACAGTATGACATTGGCATAAAAATAGATACACAAATTAGCAGACCAGAAGAGAGACCCCAAAAATAAATCCAAACATATGTAGTCAACTAATTTTCAACAAGGGAACCAGTTAGATGCCATGGGAAAGGATAGTCTCTCTACTATATGATGCTAGTAAAACTGGATTTCCATATATGAAAGAATGAAAGTTGACATTAGAGTGTAGGTTCCACAACTATGTTCTCCTTTTTCAAGATTATTTCAACAGTTTAGTTCCTTTTCCCACTTCCATATAAAATTTGAAGTCAGTATGTCAATGTCAATGAAAAAAATATGAATTATTATGGATAGTACATTAAACATATAGATCAATTGGGAAAGAATTGACATCTTGACAGTATTTAGTCATCCAATCCATGAACATTAATTAATCTAGAGCTTCTTTAATTTTTCTCAGTTTGGTAATCCCTAATCGAGATTTTGAGCATTTGTCACTGATATACAGAAATGCCTTTGATTTAGGTGTTGATTTTATATCCTGCTACTTTGCTGAATTAATTTACTAGGGATTAGGCCCCAACTTCCTTAAGAAGACTCCTGTGGCACAAGAATTAAAATCAAGAATCAATGAATGGGATGTACTCAAACTAAAAACTTTCTTCTCAGCAAAAGAAACAAGCTGTGAGGTGAATAGAGAGCCTACATCTTGGGAGCAAATCTTTACCCCTCACACATCAGATAGAACACTAATCTTTAGGGTATATAAAGAACTCAAAAAGCTAAGCACCAAAAAACAAATAACCCAATCAATCAATGGGCCAAGGACCTGAAGAGACACTTCTCAGAAGATGATGTAGAATCAACCAATAAATACATGAAAAAATGTTCATCATCGCTAGCAATTAGAGAAATTCAAATCAAAACTACTCTAAGATTTCATCTCACTCCAGTCAGAATGGCAGCTATTATGCATACAAACAACAATAAGTGTTGGCGAGGATGTGGGGGAAAAGGCACACTTATACACTACTGGTGGGACTGCAAATTGGTACAGCCAATATGGAAAGCAGTATGGAGATTCCTTGGAAAATTGGGAATGGAACCACCATTTGACCCAGCTATCCCTCTCCTTAGTCTATACCCAAAGGATATAAAAACAGCATACTACAGGGACTCAGCCATATCAATGTTTATAGCAGCACAATTCACAATAACTAAATTGTAGAACCAACCTAGATGCCCTTCAGTAGATGAATGGATTAAAAAAATGTGGCATATATACACAATGGAATATTACTCAGCAATAAAAGAGAATAAAATCCTGGCATTTGCAGGTAAATGAATGGAGTTAGAGAAGATAATGCTAATTGAAGTTAGCCAATCCCCCCAAACCAAATGACAAATGTTTTCTCTGATATAAGGAGAATGATTCATAGTGGGATAGGGAGAGGGAGCATGGGAGGAATAGATGAACTCTAGATTGGGCAGAGGGGTGGGAGGAGAAAGGAGGGGACATGGAGTTATTAATTATGGTGGAATATGATAATCATTATTATCCAAAGTACAGATATGAAGACACAAATTGCTGTGAATATACTATGTATATAATCAGAGATATGAAAAATTGTGCTGTATATGTGTAATATGAATTGTAAAACATTTTGCTATCATATATAAATAAAATCTATATATATTTTCAAATTTAAATATTCTGTTAAGATCTATGTTACCAATGTTGGGCACCAAACATTTAGGATTTTTGCTTCAGAGTTTAATTTCCTATAGTTAAATTATAAGCAACGATCCTGGAAGATCTGAAATTGGTGGAAAACCATCCACATGAAGAAAGAGGAATTTACTCTCTTGCTCATTTCTCTGATCATTTTAAGTATCTTTTTCTTTTCTCTAAAATTTGCAGCCATTCTGGTTTTTACTACACACGTTGATATTGAGAAACTTCATATTTCAGCCCCATTTTCTCTGCAAATTTGGAACTTAAAAATTGCATTACTACAAACTCTCACCATTCCTCCATTCAAATTAGAAACCATGTGGAGCAAGGTGATTCATAACAGCCTAACACTGAGGCTCTCTCTCTTATTATTTCCATTTAGCATTACATATATTTATTTAAGTGTTTAATCAAATTGAGAAAAAAACACAGTTTTTATTACAAGGGAGAAAAGTTTATTAATGCTCTTTAAATCAAGAGATCATAGGCCATTAAAATTCACACAATATTTAGCTCTGCACAAAAAGTTAATGAAGCCATTTGTTAATGATATCTGCTGTGTTTATAATATTGGTTGGAGAGTTAAATATTTGCAGTATATTTGACGATCTTTTAGTCAGTATAAGATGACCATGGCTATTTTGTCAATTCACAGAAGATATGAACATTTGTCTGAAAGTGTCTACAACTGCAAAGATAAATATAGATCACAAAACTAGGGTTCAATTGTTTCCAAAAGGTACGAGGTAGATAGAATTTCCTTCTAAACTAGAATTGATCACAACTCAGATTGTTTGCAATTTCTACCCAAAGGCATTGTTAGAATGTGGATTTTTATTTGAGTATGGGTTGGGGAACAGGGAGTATAGAAGCATTCTTCATGAGAAAAAAAAAGAAATTAAAATGTAAAAGCTAGAGGTTTATGATAAGCTCATTCATTATTTAAAAATAAATCTCTTTGAAATTAAAAACTATAATTTAACATTATTTAGTCCTCGCCAGATATTCTCCAGGTTCACTTTACTGGCTGCCTGTGAGCCTGAATAATGCTATTACTCTCTGCCTACAGTGGCTACACTGCCCCAAGGCCTGAGAGAAATGGGAAAGCCAACAGCAGGAAGCACTTCCCACATAGGTAGTTTTCTAGAGCCTGCAGAAACCACTACCTGCTCTTCTGTCTCAACAAGACTCAACAGAGCATTATTCTATGATACCTGAGAGGAAGACTTGGATAAATAGTTTCTAAATTGGGTGTTTCCAAAGGGAGAGAACACAAAGTGATCAAAGGGGGTGAGAGAAGAAAATATTAAAGCCTGATCTCCTCTATAAAAATTTTTAAACAAGTTTTACTAGTGCCTACCATATGAAAGATGACTAGTACATGCATGTAAGCCATTATGTATATAAGGCCCTCGGACAGAAACTGTGTCCATCAGTAAGAGAATTAGCTCAGCCAAGGAATTAAGTACTCTGGCCTAACTCCCCAATATCCTCCAGGTTTCCTGGCAAACACAACTGAAAAGTCAGAGGACAAAAGAGCCCACAGATGCAATGCATATGTGTCCTGGAGGGTTATGCAGACGCATAACATGGAGGATGTGCCCCTAACTATTTTTACAAATAGAGTTATTCATTATTGCAATAAAAAGTTAGGAGACCATTATTCTAAATAACCATACTAGATACTATGATGACATTGGAAAAAAAGTTAAGTCCAAAAGTCTTAGGCTGCCTACGGATCCTTGGCCCAATCCAATTAAGCTTTTACTAATCAGGAAAATCATTCCACACCCAGGATGGAAGAGTGTAGCACTGGGGGCATGTGTTTGCCACCTCCACTTTGAGTAAAAAGGCCAACATTCACTTTCAGTTAATCACTCTTTCATTTATTTGTTCCTTGCATCAAACAATGTACAGATGCTGAGAATACAAAATTAGTCATATAGGATACCTGGCATCAAGTTCCTGTTAAATTTGTAAAAGGAGACACATATATTATTAATATGTTGAATAGCACTATACTTATGCTGAGAAGTAAGAGCAGATTACAAAGGGGTTACAAAGAAATAAACAATTCTACTGGAGATTGGGAAATGGTCAAAAGTTGTTTCGTGTGAGGTAAGTTCTAGAGACCTGCTGTGCGACATTGTGCTAGCAACATACCATTCTGTTGACAATACCATGTTGTACAATTAAAAGTTTATTAAGAGCATAGATTTCACGTTAAGTGCTTGTATTACAAAAAGATTCATCTTTTTAAAGGAATCATTTCATATAGGCATTAATTTGGGAACATTTAAAAAGATAAGCAATATATTTCAGGGAAAGGAAACATTATAGGTAAAACAACGTGGTACTTTGGGAAATGGAAATTTTTCAGCAATGCTGAGACTCAGAGTGAAAACGAGGGGAAATATACAATAAAACTGGAAAGGTAGCCAGGTTGAGATTTTATAGAAAGCTTTTTTTTTTTTTGCAATCTAAAATGTAGACTTTTTTGCTCTGAACTATTTGCTATTGAACCCTGAGCTTGAGCAACTCTATTTCAATTTACTTGAATCAGTTTCTTTAACTAGAAAGTAAGAAGTACTGGCTGTTCCTTCACACAGAATCATTTGAAAAACTCATTCTGAACCACCGCGTTAATAGACACCACCACATTAATAGATGACTTTTTTGGTGAGAGAACCAATGTTATATAACAGTTTGTCTTAAGATCAGTTCGGACTTTCATTTTGCCCCAAAGAGAGGCTACTAGGAGGCAGTAGACACTTGAAGAGAAATGGTCTAGCGGGAGGTATTTAAGTCATTGAAGGTATCCCCTGAAGAGGATTGTGGAATGTGAGACCCCAGCCTCAAACTTTACTCCTTTTCTCTCTCTCTCTCTCTCTCTCTCTCTCTCTCTCTCTCTCTCTCTCTCTCTCTCTCTCTCCCCCTGATCATGAGGTAAGCAGTTTTGCTTAGCCACGTGGTATCCCTACCAGAAACCTAAAGCAATGAGTCCGCCTGATTGTGGACTGAACCTCCAAAACTATAAATCAAATTTCTTTTTATGAGTTTATTTATCTCAAGTACTTGGTATAGTAACAGAAAGATGACTAACTGTCAGTGTTTCATTGTTGTTTAGCTTTATTTTGTTTGCTGTTTACCATACTGGTCATAGAACTCAGGGCCTTGTGCATGCTAGGCAAGAACTTTACCACTGAACTACAGCCCGGCTCTCACAGTCAGTTTTAAATGCTGTGAAATACTCTTTATTTCTTTAAGGAAAATAGGCTATTTCAGGTAAACCATAGGGATAAAGTAATCTGGCTTTGTTATTAGGATTAAGATCAATATGATAAATAGCCATGTCAATGATTATCAAATAAAGATTAAGAAATGACATGAAATACCCCTTTCCTTCTTTTACGTTTCCTGCAATTGAAATATACTCCCACTAAAAGTCCTCAGTCCCATCTCAAAAGTAGCAGAGCCTAGATTTTTCAATGGATATTGGATATTATCACAATAGTATAGTCATGATGATCCAACAATTTCCCATTTAGTTGACCTGTATGGGTGTGGGTGCCTTGGCTTTGGTGTGTTTTATATTTGGAAAACAGATTTGCTGATATGATCAGGCCAATAAGTCTGATTTTCATCCTGCCCCAATTACAAAATATCTGTTAATTGTATTGAACAGTTTAGAGAGCACATTGGCTATTTGACAACACAAATATATAAAGAAATTCAATAAGGAATTGCAAAGAACAATGGAGTAAAGAATAAATTCTGAGAGCACTGATAGTCCAAGTTGACTTCTTAAAAGAGTACATCAAATGAATGAACTATAAATTTCCCAAAAGGCAAACTAAAGCATATTTTATGAAATAAGAATTGTCTCTCCAGAATACTGAACTAGACATCTAATGGGTCAATTCTCCTCCATGCCACTATCACAGACTGCATTTGTTCTTAAACCCAACACATTCACTGGTACTTGAATTTCACTGGGTTATTTCCTATCAGTATTCCTGCCATGACTGGCTAATAGCACCACTGAGAGGGAACCATCTGGTAGGACTAGCCAGCAGTTTGGTCCACCCCTGAAGAGAAAATGAAACATTACATTTCCCCTTAAGAAATTCCAAAGTAGGGCTGGAGTTGTAGCTCAGTGGTAGAGCAATTGCCTAGTACATGTGAGGCATTGGATTCGATCCTCAGCACCACATAAAAAAATAAATAGATAAAATAAAATTATTGTATCCATGTGCAACTAAAAATTTTTTTTAAAAAAAATTCCAAGGTAACTAGAAGAAAGACACCGTTCCACCTCTACTCTCTCTCTTCAAAACAAGTCTGTGAAGTTTCCCCTTATAAACAAAATCCTTAAGAACAAAAGAGGGATTTTCATAGTTGATACTCAAGTTAGAGAATCTTTTAAGAATCAAAATGATTGGGACCAGCACCCTTATTACATATTGATGGTTACTGGTGCTGGTCCATCCTGAGCCAGCTGGAATGCAGTTGGGGAGGCATGGCAAGCAGGTGAGGAACACCTTCTTGTACTGAAAAGACCAAATCTCTCTTCTCAAAAAAATCAAGAGCCAGGAAAAGGATGCCAATATCATAATGAGTCTCCTAAAACTCATTGTTTTCTCTCAACCTCCATTTAAGCTCTGTCACAAACATAGTTGGCAGCAAGGTCCTCAGAGTGTCTCCATGGCCTTGCAGCTGTTCATTCTCAACTTGTTTTTTGTTGTAATCTATGAAATCAGAGAAACTAAAGAAGTTGTGAATGGATTGATTGTGAGCTTATTTCTGATCCTTATTGCACCAGAGAAGTGATTTTATGCATATAACTTCTTTTACAATTACCTCCCCATGATTTTAAAGGAGTTCACTGCTTATGGGAGGAAGCCATCAATAAGTTATACTTGCATAATCATTCATTTCAATCAGAGATTTTTTAAAGACTCAGGGGAATAGTTCAGCACCACTGAAAATTACTTTTTTTCAACAGATTTTTCCTAATTGTTTTTATTTTTTTCACACCCACAAAAAAAAATGGCACAATCATGATCTGGTTTGTTTTTTTTTTTACTTTTATTTTTAAGCAGATTGTATTTTAGGGGGCTTAAAAGAGAGTCTGCATTTATTAAATGCCAACTATGTGCCAGAAATCAACAATCCTTGCAATCTCTCTAAGGCCACAATTACGTTGTCTGTTTCACTAGCAAAGACACATAGAAGCATAAGTTTTTGGCTTAAGATCAAACATCCAATAAGTGACAGACAAGTTAGTGTTTGAACTTACATCTGTCTCACTACAAAATTTATTCTTTTTTTTTTTATAACTTCACACTGCCCTCAGCTTTTTGGAATAAAATCCAAACTCTTTTATAGTTCTCTGTCTGTGAAAGGGGTTTTCAGAGTTCTTGAAATAAACTGAGACCATTTACTGTACGTACCCTTGAAGTCTTAAGGTATTTTTTCTTACTTTTTTTAAATTTAATTAAACATGACTTACCTGGGGAAGCAATGGTACCCACCAGGATCTGTGGATCATGTGTTCAAAGCCTTGCTCTACCAATCCAAAAATAATAAGGCAACAAAACTAGTAAACTTGGTTATATATGATCTTGCCCATTTTTTCCCAAACTTTAGTCATACATAACATCTATACCATTTTTGCCATATTTGAATCCTACTATTCTATTAGTCAGTTAATATGTTTCAACCAATTTTTATCTCAGTTTTTTTATTTATTATTGCACTAAGAAATAAAATAGGAATTTAATGTATCATCAGTACTTTTCTGATACTTAGTAAAATGCATGTTTAATTAGTAAAACAAAAGCAATGCCTGTCTATGTACCATCCAAAAATCACACTTTAGGAAACTCATGCAGAGTAATAATTGACTGTGTTTTTCCACTTTGACCCATTTGTGCATGTGTGACTTGTCCGTAGTCTTAACATAGACATTTATTCATTTATTCAAAAAACATTTATTGAGCACCAGTCTTGTTAAGCATTATTCTGGAGACAGATGGTCCTGTGGAGAATGGTTTGGGCCAGAGAGAGGGAATGAAAACACAAAGATCAGGCTCAGAAGGCTCCTGGGTTATTATAGTAACCCAAGGAAAGGTTAAAGAGAAAGGAAGGATAAAAGTTTGAAAAATTTCAGAAGAAGAATTAGTGGAATTTGAATCAATTCACAATTTAGTGTAGGAAAGGAAAGATAGAAACAAGACCTAAGACCATTCAAATATTTTTAACTGTATTAAATTATAACCCTTTTTGGCTACTTTAACAATCTTAAACACAACTATAAACTTAAAAATAAAGGAGAAATATGGGGAGTAGGAATCTTGCTCAAAACCAGACTGAATATTAAATATGTTTTGTAAACTCTATGGTATTGGTCTCAGACTGACTAGAAAAGTCCCAGAGTACAGCTCAACTGGGAGTGGGAGAGGGGTGGGAAAGGGTTAGGTAATAGGAACTTAGAAGCATGGAAATATTTCAAAATTCCTCTAAGAGTCATCAACCTCTGGTTTATCATCCATTAGTGGCCCCCATGACTAGTGAGGTGCCCAAGGCTTGGATCATTCATTTCACCTGCATTGTCCCAGCTCCAATCCCTCATCTTATCTTTACTGTCCCACACTCTGAAATGCCAAGCCCTTATGTATTTCAAGCCTCCTACTCACACCTCTCCCTCACCCCAGCACACTCATCCTCCGACCCTCCCTGCAGCTCACTCCTGTTCTTCTTTTCAACCCCATCTTGGATGCCGGCTTCCTTAGGGAGGTTCCCCCTGACCTTCCCTAGATTGAGAAAAGTTTTCCCTTTATATTCAATCACAGAATACTGTACTTCATTTTTCATAGAATTCAAAAAAAGAATGGAATTAAGTTATTTCTTGGACAATTACTTATTTGTCCCTCTTATACACCGAATTCACTAAACCCTGTGAGGGCATGAACTGGGCCAACCCAGTTCATTCTTCCCCAGATCTCACAGAGAGCTTGCCGTATCAAAGGTATACTGAAAACAAATAATGCAAAAACATTTTCTCTGCAAGAAGGGAGAAGAAGCCCTGCTTATTTGGTTATTATTGTGATTGAAGCAAGGTTTGGAACATTTAGATGAAAATAGAATTAATATCTTACTCCAGACACTGACTTTGGGATTTATTTTTATCTCATTTAAGCTTCACTAGAGAAAGAATAGGCATTATTATTCCCAGTGTTTTATATGAGGAAGTTGAAATTTAGAGAGGTGAGGAAATGTCTCAGGGTCACTCAGCTAAGTGACCTTCTATCAAGTGGCATAATAAAGACAAAGAATTCTGCCTACTACTGCTTCCCTGGCTGGGTTATTGCACTCTCCCTGGCCTGTAGTGGAAGTACCATAATTGCCAGCAAATCACAAAAAAACAAGATGGTTGAGGGATTTGCTAGAAGTTCTTACAGTGAAAAGGGACAACTGGTGGCAGGTCATAAAATGAGACCACCCAAATCAGCCAGTCAAGGAGGGGAATGTTATAGTAATTTGATGCCCATGAAAGGGTGATCTTGACCCCAAACAAAGGTTTATTTATTTCCAAAGAACTCTGTTAAATAAAAAAAACATGTATATTTTAGGAGGTTTTCATTAAAATTCACAGTTATCTTTTTAACAGTGCCCCAGATATCTGGCAGACCCAGGTCTGCTCAACAATTTCTCCTCCATCCAGATCAATAAGGCATTGTGGTACTTTGGACCAGACTGTGCTGTTTGGCTCAAAACATTTAGTTTCCTTCCAAAGCTAAAGGAGACACAAAGATCCAACAAGATAGAAACCTAATCCATTGATAACCAATCTGATTAGGATGCTTTTTCCTGTGAAACTGATGGGTATTGATTCATTTACAACCAATTAGAGGCCTTTTGCTGAGGAAAATCACTCTTATTCTGGCAGAAATAAACCTTGTAAAGAGGTAGAAACAAAAGATGAAAAATTGGTGTCACTGGTCTCCACAATGATTATAGAAGCTCACATCCTTGCTCCAGTGTCTTTCCTGGCATTTATCATGGTGTGAAGATACAAGTTTACCCAGTAATTTTTCCTAAACACCAGATTTCTGGTGGGCTCTTTGTCTCATGAAAAAAAAAATGCTGCTTTTAGCAATATGGATATATCATAAATTTCATATGATTATCATTTTCTTTAACTTGTCTTTGAGAGCAAAGCATTAAGAGAAGTTGTAGGATGAAGTATTAAAATGCCTGGTAATACAATGAGGTGAATATGACCAATGATCAACGGCTGTACAGGTCAGTATTGTTACAGAATATAAAGATAATTTCTTCATTATCATCCATCCTACTCTTTAACTTGTGAAAAAACACATAGAGAAATGCTTGCCTTCGCAAAGCACCAATGCTCCTTCTCAAAAAAAAAAAAAAAATTAAGAATCACCTTATTTGGGGATCTTTTTAAAGTATCTTGCAATTGATTACTTTTATAAAAAAAGTTGCTTTACCCTGTAACTACCTCAACTAATTTTGCTTCTGAATGTTCAGAAAGAATATCTGAGTTGATTAAAAAGAAAAACTTTTTGGTAAAGTCAAAAAATTTAGTGCAATTTGCACTGTTCTTAGGGTATGTTCCCCCAACTAGAGTGTTTAATATTGCTACAAATTAGCCTTTAAAATACTATTAATGTGCACACACACAAATATGTGAGTAAATGATTTTGTTGCATATATCATATTCATACAAACTATGACTTAGGATAGAATTTCCAGGAAAAGCATAGAATATATAATACACATGAATTTCAAGAAATATGTAAATCAAATATTTTAGATGAGAGAGATTACAACCTCTGGCAAATTGAAAATTGACTCTGATGATGGCAAAGACATCGATGGCAAAGATATTTCTGAAATGTCTGGACAAGATTGCTTTATGAAGTGTGAGAGTACGAAAAATACTCTCTCCACATTATTGCTGTTTACATGATGTGGCTCTAGATATTATTATAGATACATAAGTTCCATAAATAGGCAATTGAATTTTATCTTTATTAGCCTAAAGTTTTATATATTCAATTGAATCCCAAGATTACTCAAGAAATCTTTTCACTGGGAAAATGAACGACTATCTCTTTTTTTTTTCTTCCTGAGAGAAGGGATATGCATCTTTTTTAACTGTCATAATTCTATTGTTATGTTTTAGATATGAGAGTCCCCCCAAAAGCTCATGAGTGAAATAATGCAAGAATTTTTGGAGATAAAATTATTACATTATGAGTTGTGGCCTAATCATTGGATTAATCCACTGATATGGATTAACTGGATGGTAACTATAGGCTGGTAGATGTGGCTGAAGAGGTGGGTCACTGGGGGTGTGCTTTGGTGATTTATATTTTTTCCTTGGTGAGCAAGAACTGTCTCTGCTTCTTGATACCATGTCCTGAGCTGCTTTTTTTCCACCACAACCTTCCACCATATTTTTCTGCCTCACCTTGGGCCCAAAGTAATGAATTCAGCCATCTATTCATGGAGACCTCTGAAACTGTGAGCCCATAATAAAATTTCCTCTTCTGCATTGTTCTTATCAAGTCTTCTGATTACATTGGTGAAAAAATAAATGACTAAAATGCCCATTGCTTAACAGATTGCCTCAGATATGACAATTGCTTCAAAAATGTTTAATACAGAAGCAACTAGACATCATTAATATATAACAAAGCAGAGATGCTGGATATCTCTAACCGAATCCACAAATATCTCTTGAAATCCTTGTCAACAAATGCACTCTGAGACTTCGAAAGCTAATGAAACACAGAACATATGAGTGGATTTATCACAGGCCATCTATTCCAATCTCTGTAGTTTACAGATGAAGAAATCAAAGAGAAATTAAATTAACTCCTGAAGTACAGCTGGGATTAAAATTTTGATATTTTCATTGGATGGTATTACTGAGATAATAAACTACTGAGATTTCATGTAGTTTATCCCAATCTCCAACTTGCATTTCAGATTGACAGTGAGAAGCATCCCTTACCTGAGAATGGTTTCTGTTGAGCAAGACAAAACCAAATTAATTGGGCACAAAGACAGACGGACAGAGGGAGAAATGTAATTTAGGATACAAAATTCAAGCAGATGCTCCAAGTTTTATTATTTGTTGAGAGTTGGTCACCTAACTGTATACAAATATATTTACCTTTTTGATTTTGACAAGCCTGCTGATCTTACGGACCTTGGTTCAGTTGATCAGTCCCAGACACTGTGAGGCAGAACTCCTGTATCAGAGGACCAGAAGAAAACATTGAGAGGCAACAAAGCTATTTTAGACCCTTTCATGGCAGACCACACGTTTGTACCCAAGAAAAAATTAATAAAAGTGTGTCTCCTTGAAAGATCTATTCTTTCATGTGTGTCTATTGTTTTAAATAGACATGCCAAGTTATACATATTTACCAAGTATAACATATCATTTTGAAGTGTATATACATGGAGGAATGACTCAGCCTAGCAAATTAACATACACATTGCCTCACTCAGTCATCATTTTTTGTGGTGAAAACAATTTACATCCATTCTCTTAACATTTTTCCAGAATAAAATATATTGTAAGGGTTGGAAATGTAGCTCACTGGTAAAATACTTGCCTAGCTGTGTAAAACCCTGAGTGTGATCCCCAGTACCTCAAAAAAGAAAGAAAGAAAGAAAGAAACCCTATTTTAACTATAGTCACCCCGTAGTATAATAGATCTCTTAAATTTATTCCTCCTACCTAACTGAAATTTTGGAAACTTTGACCAATATTGCAATACCCACCCTCCATCACAAACACCCCATCTCCTCGCAACCATAGTCCTTCTTTCTACTTCTACTATATCAGCATTTTTTAATTTCACATCTGAATGAGATCCTGCAGTATTATGGTTTGGATCTTAAATATCTCCAAAAGATTCATGTGTTGAAGGCTTGGACCCCAGCTGAGGGTACTATGGGGAGGTGGTGGAAACTTTAGGAGATGGAGCTCGGTGGAGAAAGTAGATCATTACCCTGGTCCCTTCCTCTTTCTCTCTCTGTTTCCCAGATACCATGAGATGAGCAACTTTGCTCTATCTTATGCTTTCCACCATGATATTCAGCCTCAGCAGTTTTCCCCTACCCCTACAAATAAATAAATAAATAAAAGTGAAGCCAGCCAGCCATGGATTGAAACCTCTAAAACCATGAACCAAAATGATTTTTTATTTTAAGTTGTTTATCTCAGGTATTTTATCACAGCAATGCAAAACTGACTAACACATGTAATATTTATCTTTTATGCCTGATTTTTTTAATCACTTAGAAAAGTATCTTCCAGATTCATGCATGTTGTTAAGAATGACAGAATTTCTTTCTTTCTTATGACTGTAATAGTATTCATATTCAGTTATGTATACATTACACACTTTCTTCATCCAATCATCCATTGATGGACACTTAGGCTGATTCCTTGGGTCTTGTGGATAGTGCTCCAATAAACATAGAAGTGCAGATATTTCTTCCACATACTGATTTCATTTCCTTTGGATCAGGGAATGCAAATTCAAACCACAAGGAGGTATCACCTCTCATCTGTTAGAGTAGTTGTTGTCAGAAAACAAAAGATAACACGCGTTGATAAGGATGTAAAGAAAAGGAAACGCACACAATATTGGTGGGAAGGTACATTAGTACAACCATTATAGAAAACAATACAAAGTTTCCTGGAAAAAAAAACTAAAATTAAAACTATTATATGATATAGTCTTTTTTAAAAAAATCACCATATGTCTCCAATGAGGATTCACAAGCAGAAATAATCATGTCAGGGGCAGGGGTTGTGGCTCAACAGTAGAGTGCTCTCCTAGCATGTGCAAGGCACTGGGTTCCATCCTCAGCACCACATAGGAAAAAAAAAGCAAGTAAAGTAAAATTATTGTTTCCATTTACAAAAAAAAACATTAAATAATCATATCACATTACCAGTCCATGAAGAAATGCCAAATTATTGCAGCTTTTAAAATCCATTTTAATACTGCTACCATTAATAAAATACCAAAAAAAGAAAGAAAAAAGAAAGATTTTACTCTTGCTTTTTTCTTCTAATTTGTTATTTTCCTGGCTCATACTAACTCACACTAACACCCTCAGTGTATCTTGAACTGTCTGAGACTAATTGAACCTGTTAAATTTACAAACAGGCCTTGACGTAAACTTAAAAGCAATATTTCATATATAAATAAGTCCTGGGCTATGTACATACTAAGCACATATGTACCTTTAGAAGCCTTCAAGGAAGGATGTCCTGATCTCTAGTAATACTACAATAGAATAAATGCCTCACTTTCTAAGTAAGCATACATCCTTATAAAAACTTGTATCAATCTATACAATCCACATACAACTTAGTACTATAATCATCCCCTTGGTACAGGTAAAGAAATTGAAGCTTAGAGAGGTTGAGTAACTTACCCAGGGTCAAACACAAGTACAAAATATTACTGAGATTTAAATGCAGGCACACTGGCTCCAGAGTTGGAGCTCTTAAATATGCTACAATTCTGCAACTGATGTCGTAGATTGCTATTTTTAGTCTTTGTGGACTGCTTTTTCAAAATTTTTACCCTAACAAAGAATTTTCTTGATTGAGAATTTTCTCAATAGTCTAATCCTGCAATTATTTCTATCATGTAAATTATTTCTATTATCAAATAAAACAATCTCTATGCTACAGAAAACATTAAGATTCAGATGGATCTCCCATCTGAGGGGCTCACAATATAGGAAAACATGATATTTCTCTAGATCCCCACGTAGTTTGTGACTTTGCAGATTGTTTGGGTACCAAAGGCTTTTTTTAAGTATCAAGGATGAATTAAATAATAAAACATGACCTGGAATGAATTACAGTATCTGAATTCATTTCTCCAACTACTGTGTTTGTGGGCCCAAGGTTGAAAGCAATTAGGTGTGAATTATTACACCATCTTCCATGCCCTAGACGGTTTTATGATGATTATAAAATTTTATTATTAATGGTTTGCTGTTTTTGGAGGAGTTGTTAATTTAAACATATATATTTATATTGTTAATTAATGAATAGGACAAAATTAGTTTGGTGAAATCTTTCTGGAAACCACAAACCATGGGGGAGAAGAGAAGAACTCTGAGAGCAAGTGCAGCCTCGACCTGGAAGGAGATGGTATACTGCAGCTCCATCAGAGATGCCCTGGCTATTAGAGATACACGGGGCATTCTAGACCACCTTGTCAATACTCTCTGTTTTAAAGATCAGGAAAAATAAATAACTTTCCCAGGATCACACCATTAGGGTAGAGCCAGGTTAGCTCAGTCAAAGACAGGCAGCTCCTGACTCTCAGTCCAATGCCTCTCATTTTCAACCATTAGATTTCCAATGAATAAATGAAAGGGCAAAGAGAATACTGTCAGAAATGGTGGACAAGTAAATCAAAAACATAAAAATAAGAGTTTGGGTTTAATTGGGAGAATATGAATGTCCAAATAATGCTTGGCTGGGTATATAAACAAGTGTTGAAAGAGAAAAAGGGATCAGAAAATGTGCTTTCTGTTGATCTGATAAGCAGAAACTTATTGAAACCGCATAAAAGCCCATGGGAAAATAAATGTTCTCCTAAGAATGCAATTTCTATGTGATGGGACCACAACTAGACAAACCAGCCTGCCCTAGAAGCCCTGTAGGTAATGACTGGCATGAGCATAAGTAATGGACACATATAGTTTCCACCTATGGACTTTCTCTTGCCAAGTATTTTACCTCCTCTCCATTCCTCATCTCCAAATGCTCTCTTCTTCCTGCTCACTGAAGGGTAAAGATATTTTCTTGGACAAATTCAGTCATAAAGGAGCAATTGAAAAACGATTGAATTTTTCCAAGGGTTAGGCAAGAGAAAGGAAGTGCAACCCTTGGTAACTAAGTTTGTTATCAAATAAACTGGTGATAGAAGCAACCATGCAGAACCGCCAGTACAGTGAACAGAAGTCTATCTATCTAAACAGGAAATCAGGGTCTCATTCCTATTGGAATTCTCCTGGAAGTCCTAAGCAAGTGGCCAAAGTGAATTCAAATTTGAGCATAGGTGAATGTGCATCTAATTTTTCTTAGAACACTAAATGTTTGCCAAGCAAAACCATGCCAAAAGCCATCATCAATTCCATCTAACTGAATAGTGATTGACAGCACCCTTCCGACTCAGCTCTGACCTGTTTCTGATTGAGTTATTGCCTGATGTGGATTCTCCCAGGTTACTATTCCAGTCTCTTGATTAGAGACAGAAACAGTTCATCAGAGAAGGAACACATTTTCTAGAAATGAACATGCTGTACTTTAAGTTCAGTATTATACCCTGTCACTGCCGAAAATAAATTCACCCACATGGACTATGGCATCATCCAAATCCCTTCCTAGAAGGCAAAGGCTTTCTCTGGCCCATTGAAGTCCAACATAATGTGATTTTCATAGTGCCTGATAGTTTTCCATTGTGAATTCAATGAAAATGATAAATAATTAGATAACTGAGTGAATTGCTCTGTTAAACAACGTCCTTCCTCATATAATTCAATGGAAGAGACAACATTTCATGACATTTCCTTCCCTTGTCCATAAACACCCATTCTGTGTTGAGTGCTCAAATAAAATTCCAAAATACCCCATTTCCCCAATACACAAAATTACCAGTAATCCAGAAATCTTTGATTTTCATTTGTTAGTATAGACCTTTATTCTTGATCTATAAGGTCTAAAAGCATCTGCTAATATGACAAAACTGGATGTACTGCACTAAAAAAAAATGGTCTTGTTCTCTGAGTTCTAATCATTGGAACTTACATGGTGCTAATAGGTTTCCCTTTGTTTCTTGTCCTACAGTAACTTCTTTATCCCCGTCTTCAATCTTCTTATTGGACTTACATGCTGTGAAAAGCAAATTTCAAATAAGAGATAAAATTTACTATAGAGCAAAATGTAAATACCACAGTTAAAATGAATTATTCCATAAAGGGGAATAATCACTGTAGACAACAGAGAAACTAAACTGTGTTTTAGAGTTAGGTATGAAAATCAGGGCTGGGTTGTAGCTCACAGGAAGAGTGCTCACCTAGCATGCTCAACGCTCTGGGATCAATCCCAGTACTGCTCCATCTCTCCAAAAAGCTGAAAGATACCATTGATTACCATAAATCCTTGGGAAATGTCAAAACAGTGTGGGGGGAGAACAGCAAGCCCTATTAGCTTCCACCACCACCACACGGCCCGTGCTGCCCTACACTTGAAGTTAACATTTGTTTAAAACATTTTATTAAAACTTTTTCCCCACAGATGCATTTTAAGGAGAAAGGGGTCACCCAAGAGAAAAGACTATATTTGATAATAAAAATTCAGATCATTTCCTAAAAACATATTTCCAGAAAAATCTGACCAAATCCCAAAGCCAGTTTTTCTACATACAGATCCTTCTTTTTACCTGAAGTTTTGGTCACTGACATAAGATTCCTTCTTTCTTTTAATATATTCTTACTTGGGTAACTTAGCAAGTTTGAGACACCAGGGGGGAAAATGTTACAGAAGCATGGTTTGTTTCTACCTAAATCTGATTTGAAAGTTGTAAATATTACTGAACTTTTAAAATATAGTGTTGAAACATTTAACACTGATATACTGATACACTGATATACTGATATGACAAAGAGTCACATCAGGGCAATGCAGTTGCAGTGTGATAAATGCCTTGACAAAATATATTTAAACATATATAATAACCTTATATAATTCACTACATCCCAGTAGAAAGCGTTTTCACAAAGCTAAAAAGTGACAGAGATTCAAGCATTGCCTGATCCCAGAGCTGGTGCCCTGACCATTCCACTGAGCTGCCACTGAAGCAGCCTCCAAACTGGATATAACTGCAGTTGGTTTGCCAAATGATGCTTGGTCTCTTCATTTCTGAACTCCAGGCCATGGCTGAAAAGGAAGGAAAATAAAAGATTTTGTCTTGGAAAACAATTATGGGCAATCCAATAGGTTCAAGATTGGTGTTCTAGCAAAATCACCAATCATCCAATCCTGTGATTTTAGAAAATCATTTTTCCTCTCTGAAAATCAGAGAAATAGAGAGGATGATACCACCCATACAGCTTTGTGATGATTATAGTAAACCAAGCCAGATGAAAGCACGGTGCTAATTGCTTTGCACTCTAAGAATGTATGATATATCTATCATTGTTAATAAGGAGAGCATTGTTTCTTGAAAGGCAAGTGTGCCTTTCCTCTTTTGTAGAAAAACCATAAGTTTTTGGATGAAAGAGGACAAAATGCTTATTATAACTCCCCTCACCTAAAGGTAAAAGGGCTAATAAAGCTGAATATGTTGTGGACCCACATTCATAAAATTAATCTTTACACATCACAATAACCTGGACAGATAATAGGATGTATTTATACTGTGAAATGTCAGGCTAGCTTAGCATTCAGGGACTGCAGTTTCTGGTGAACATAACAAGAATTTAACTTAAATTAAGATTTTAGAATGAAATCCATATATATGTGATGATTTACCAAGATAAACACACATTGTTATGATTACAGAAGTTCCAGAAACCAAGACTCCATGAATCATCAAAAACTCATATTGAAAACAGGTTTCCCTTTGTACCTTGTTCTACAGTATCAGAACAAGATTTCTTGATTTTTTTTCCTAAATTTTTATCTTCTTTTTCAACACTTTCACAATGTGTACTTTCAAAAAGAAAGAGAACATTGTATTCCCTTTGTAAGTCTTTGCTGACATTATCCTTTGGCTAAGAAATTACTTTTGGCTTTCGTTCTCCATGGAAAAGAGAAGCATGCATGATTTGCCCCAGTTAAATCTCAGTTTGTCCTCCACTCAGCAAGAGCCTACACTAATGACCTCATTGTGACTACTAATTCCAGTATCTGAGCAATCTGTGTGCCTGAATTATCTACTTTTTCCTACTGATTCTCGCTTGTATTTATTTGTCTCCTTGTTTGCCTGACTACCCTTGACTGTGACCTATTTATTGGAATTTAAAAATTGCTAATACAAATACTTTAAGGTCTAGGACAATGCTAACTTCTTTCAGAGAATATTGTTTGTTCTTGCAAGGCACATGTGAGCATTGGCAATCGAGGGTTTTATAAATTCAATTTCTGAGCCAATAAGATAACTGTCATACTCCATGTGAATGGTGGTTTCCTTCTGGTTCACCCTTATTAGTTGGATCCAGTCTTTGGGGTCCTAATCCAAAGGATGGGGTTTACCTGGTCCTCTATTGTTCCTAGGTCCCTTACTCTACCTTTTATTCTCCAAATACCACAAGTCTCTGGGACAAGAGATTATGTCTTATTCATCTTTGAATCGGAGCACCAACCACTGGATCTGGCACATAGTAGGCACAAATAAATGTTTTTTGAATTAATGGTAAACTAAGTATGTTTTATAAAGCCTAACTTGCTATTGTCAAAAAGTCTATGAAAAATGATTAAAGAATGAGTATATTTGAAAATTCTTATTTTTATTTGTTGGTGAATGTAAATGGACAATTTTTGAGAGAAAAAAAAATGTATCTCCTTGACCACCAGTTAAAAGTGGGATGTACGTATAATAAACCACACAGCTGTGCATGCAATATGATTTAGTTTCTCTATTATTCTTCCATCACAGTCCCAAATATCACAGCCCCTGGGGAAAAAAAAAAAAAAAAAAAAAACCCTGAGATTCAGTACCATTAGATTCATTTCATTGAGCAGGGTTTCTCTGAAAAGAACAACAAATTTTAAATATCTGAACAAGTACTATAATTTGGATCTGGAATGCCTTCCAAAGGCCCATATGCTAAAGACTTGGTCACCAGCTTGTGGCACTATTGGGAGGTGGTGGTATCTTTGAGTGGTGGGACCTAATGGAGGGAAGCTAAATCATTATGGTCATGACCTTGAATGTGGATATTGGAATCTCTCTCCTCTCTGTCTTTCTTTCTAGCCACCTTAACGTGTGCAGGTTCCACACCATGATACACTTGTACTGTCACAGACCCAAAACAATGTGGCTAAGTGCCCATAGACTGAAACCTCTGAAGTTGTGAGGCAAAATAAATATTTCCTCCTTTAATTTGTTTATCTTGCATATTTTGTCACAGTGATGGAAAGCTAACATGGAGAAGTATCACACTGTCAGTACATATATGCCACTAGGTGGGAATTAAATTATCAGCATATGTGGAAGATACCAGAGACAATAAAGAAATGAGACATGAAGCTGGACCAGGGTGGTAGGAAAAAGAGATTGGAAAAAGGGATATCCAAAGAGGGACAGTCTACACAAAAGGTGTGAACAGTGCACAGAACACTAGGAACTCTGGCTCCTAAGGAGAACAGTAGACTACCTAGAAAAAGTGGCTAATAGCTGTCTTATTTGTCCCGACAGATTATGTGATATAGGTAAGTTTCTGGTGTTGTTTCCCTTGAATGGAGTTAACCAGGAGGTAATGGGTGGATATACATCTGCATCCCATTGCTTCCTTGGAGTAGCAGTCTTGAAAACAAATCTTCATTTTTATGCCCCCAAAAGACATATTCTAGTGGCCTCCTGTGATCAAAAGGAGAAATTACTCAAGTCCTCGGTTGAAGACAGCAAACCAGGTACATGTTGTGATATATTCCAGGGAATCCTCTGGGGGCATCTACTGATTCTGCTTTCCTATGATGATACTTTAAACAAGAACAGAAACTCATGCCAAACTTAATGCATTTTTATGATCAGAATTGAAACAAGAGTGGCAAATGTCCCTCATTCTTTTATACTGGGTCACGACTGTAATCTCATGGCTCTGCTCAGATGTCAACCTCTTGACTCAAAGGGCAGGTGGATGATACAAGAGTTCATTCTTGTTCCATCTCCAATTTGTTCACTGCAGAGTGAAGAAGGGTATCTCCATCATAAAACAAGGCATGCACCTTTCATTTTGCATTTGACTCCTGGTGTGCACAATAAAGTGAATGGGGTCAACCTCCCATGGTTTAATCTCTTTGTCAAGTTATTTCCAGTGCTTTAGGTCCTGAGATGTGGGTACATACACACACACACACACACACACACACACACACACTCCCACAATAACCTCAAGCATATTCAGCCACCTGGTGTACTATTTGTCAGATGCAACTGTCCTGAGAGTTGAAACAAACAGTATCCTACAACCTTGTTTATGTGAGCCCTAATCTGAAATCTTATTCTGAACATTTACTCAGAAAAAATTATCTAAATCAATGCATGATAGATGCCATACATAATGCTTCATCTTACTTTCCTGGGAACAAGGGATTATGTAAACTACAGAATTGGTTAATAGTCTCTTTTTCATGTAACTAATATGGATTAAACTTATAGGGGTAAAGGACTGTAGGGCTTGGGTTCTTAACCCTTCACTGTCACAAGCCCTCTTTAGAGCCATGGATAGATTCTCTCCAAAATATATACACACTCAGAATTTTGTTCTATATCAAGGATTTTAGTGACTCCAATAATGTCTATTCTTATACTAACCATACACTTTCCAAAGATTATATCACTCTAGGTAAAACCCTGTTAACAATAACTTCACTATTTATTTATTTTATGTAAGATTTTCCTGTTTTGAACAGTATTTGAGATAATACAGAAATGATCATTTTCTTGGTATAGAAATCTTTAACACATAATTGTGAATAGATGAGATGAATTAATTAATGAATAAAGGATTTTATTTGTATTACTTGTTACTAGACCATTGTCTGAATATAAATGCAACTATGAAGAGTCTAATTTCCTCAAGTACATCTTCATGTTCTGCATCAATGAGCTTACAGAGTGCTTTGGAAACTGCTAGAATTTTTTTCTCAAAGGTTTGGTTGGATCCATTTGATTAGAAACATTTCAGACACCTAGGCTCCAGTCCAAAGAACCTTTATCCCATAGCTCATGTCCTTTGAAGAGCACAGCATGGAGAGTTGGTATCCCGTGGCTAGGTCCAAGAACCTGAGTTTTCGTTGCTCAGACATGAACACCTTATCAAGAAACAGAAGACAGAAATATGTGGTGTCACACGTTGAGCAAAATGTCAGTATATCCTTAAGATCACAGAAAACAAAAAGGCTACCTGACCCAGCTCTCTGGGCCTCCCTCCTCATTCACTGGACAAAGAATCTCTTTAGCATAAGCTCCTAAACTAGACTCTGTAGCACTTGCAGTCTTGCAGATCGAAGCAGAATTCCCTGGTGTGCTCAGCCTGGTTGGCATCAGATGGGAATTACAGCCAAGTGAATTCTCCATATTGTAACCCTATTATCTGTCTCTCCTTCCATCTATCTCTCCTGTGCTGTGCATGGTTGGGCCTTATGGAAAGTTATCATTTGGATGCAAAACAATTACCCTAAAACAGTTAGCCAGAGTGGTCTGGACACACAGATTTATCTTCCCTCTCCTTCAGTGAAGAACATCTATCTTCCATGACCTCTTGATTACTGAAGCCTTCAGAATATATTCTTTGGTCTGTGACACTGTGCACAGTGCTGGGCTGAGCATTAAATATCACCCTCTATGATTAATTGGAAGTTAATTAAATCTATCACTGAAACAATGGGAAGGCAATGAGCTATGTAATCATTGCAATAGTAAATGAAATGATGTACAGGTCTCTCCATCTCGCTTATTGACAATGATGGAGGGTGGCAGGCCTCTGGTGCCTGGTGAGGCTCACTGCCTGACCTCACAGGCGGGCTCTCACTTTCCACAGAGCCCAGGGACAAGCCAACTAGAAGTGTGTGCTGGCCTACCTGGGGCCTCTGAGGCGTCCTTTCAAGGTTTTTCAGTCTTGAATAATCAGCTGGATAAGTTCTGGGGATGTCTGGACAAGCCATGAAAATGCTGGTTGTCACCACCGTCACACAGCTCCAGAGAAGCCCTGGCTTCGAAATTCAGGGGCCCTCCAAACCCGATGAAGAGGATTGCATGCATATTGAATGACTAGTACTTTTGCCTTTATTTAAAACTTAGCATTTTCCAACTTCATTCATAGGCTTGATGTCATTTAGCCCTCATAGCTCTTCATATGATGGGAAACTGTGAAAAAGAGAGGTCCAGTGGTTTGCCTGAGTTTACATAGTAGCTGATTAGGGACAGAGGTAGAACAAAGCTGATCAGAAACCAAAAGGGTGAAGCAGGCCCAGCTATATCCTTAGTTCTTATTTCCAAACTTCATTTAATTGGTAGGTGTGAGGACACAGAAGTTCATGAGGCTTGGAATGGCAACTCTAAATTCCCAGATTTTCTGAGCGTTCCCCAGATCCAGAGTGTCATACTCCAGCATTTGGTATCAATATTAATTTGGACCACAGGGTAGTTATCCAGATATTAATTTGTCTCAGTCTTCTCAGGCTGTCATAATAAAATTCCACAGACAGATGACTTAAACAACCAGAAACGTATTTTCTTACTTTTGGAGGCTGGAAGTTATCAGGATACACTCATGGGTGGATTTTTGTGAGGACTCTTCCTGGTGCTCCACCTTCTCTGTCTTCCCATAGTGGAGCCTCCTCTTGGGGCCTTATGACCTATTAAGCTTCCTCCTTATTGCCTTATTTACCTTTAATTACCTTCCACAGACCTTATCTCTAGATATAGTCATGTTAGGGGATGAGGTTTCAACATAGAAATTGGTGGGGGAGGAGTCACAATTCAGTCCATGGAATAATTCAAAAGCAGATTTTTAAAAATTATCACTCAATAAGAATTATACATTAAAATAACCTCTTTAAACTCTAGTGAATCAGCATTTTAAGTTTCCAAATTTTCCAGAAGACATAGGTGGAAGAGCATTTTTCAGTCCTTGGGATTAACTTGGAATCCATCCTCCCTGTGTTTTCCTTCCGTTTCCTTCCCTTTCTAATGAGATAATTCTTAAGTTCTGGTGGGAGGCCCCTTCTGTCCTTCACTTCTCAGATATTCAATGGACAAATGTGTGTACTGGATGCCTAGGGAGAGAAGGTAGTTATCAACATGTCATGGGTTTTATGGTCTCAAGAGACCCTTAAAAAGATCAAAGAACTATTTTGTGATCAATTATAAACAAATTAATTAAATTAAGATCCCTTATCACAGTATTTAAGCTTAATGTTGTTTAGTAGCAAGCCAGTCAGGTGACCTTCTTATCACTGGTAGACAAGAGATATCCATCTCCCAAGGCATTTTCCTTTCTCTTCCTCTCCCTGCTTCTGACACACAATCTGGCCCAATTGCCCAACATCACCTAAATAGGCACTGTGGGCTTTCAGAAGTATCACATTGGATCTGATTACAAAATTTGGTCCTACTCCAGTTTTATCCAAGGGATCACTGGCTCCTGGGAACTGTGGTGGCTATAAAGGACACAGACACTGAAATCAGGATCTGTCCAAAAAGAGGTTCTAGAGGAGTCATGGGTGAGCACACCGTGCCATGGGGTCTTGACACTTGTTCCCTTTCTTTGGAACATTCTTCCCCTAAGAACCTGTACAGCTGGCAAGCTTATTGCATTCAGATCTGATTAGATGTCCTCTGATCAAGTTAGGTTTTCTACTACCTTATTATTAAAATGATGTCTCCTCTCTGCCTGTCACTTTCTAACATTTTACTCTATTTTTCTTCTAGAATATTAATCACTGCTTAAAATTGTAGTATTCAATTGTTTATGTTCTGTCTTCCCCACTATAATGCCAACTTCATGAAGTCAGGAGGGCTGCCTGGTTTTGTCTATATCCCTGGGCTTTGTATACTGCATGGCACCTATTAAGAGTTTGATAAATACATGAATGAGTGAATGAGCAACTGTAAGGGACAATGCCAGGCAAATAAATAGGGAATCATCACAGGGCTAAGGCAGCCATGGAAATAGAGGACATAACAGAAGTATTTGAGTTTCACTAGCAAGCTGTATACTTCAGAAAACCAACTTCCCTCCTAGACCACACTTATAGTGAATGAGATTTGAAACTCCTGTTCCATTCTAGCCATAAGTTCTGTGAAATATGGTTTCAATACTTTGAATTTGAGGATGATGATGATATAAACATGCTGCCAACTTCAAGAGTCCTTGTTCTAATTCTGCCAAAAGGGGCCAGGCAGAGGTAGTTGGAAAACATATAGCATGACTGTCTTTTGAGTTGCAGATTTCTTAAAGTTGAAGACCTGATTGAATCTACCCCCAAAAAAGAGTCTTGGGGATCACCCTCAACACAATGGTGACTAAAATTTGATGCTGCTGTCATGATTCTGAGTCTAATCCTGTGTTTTCTCCAGAAAATTCATCTTTTGTAAAAACCCAATCATAAATCTATTTTGAATGAACAGAATTAAGGAGAGAAAAGAAAGCTCAACAGAAAACTTCCCTAGAAATATTTTACATGGAGAAAAGACGATAAATATCAGTGGCCTATTTTAGTTTAAAGAATGACTTGGGCTAATATAAGCACATAATTATGTTGCTGATGTCACTTCTGGTCATAATGACTTAGAGTATTATAGCCAAGAGAATGTTATTAAAATGATTGGAGAAGTTTTTGTTTACCTATTTAGGCCTATTGACTTAAAGCCTCTGGGCAAATGTACAAAATACTCATCTGAATTGCAAATTGAATCCATCAGCTAAAGTTACATATTTTTAAGTCAAATTTAGAATCTGAAGCCATTAATTCATAAATAGTCTTCTGTAGAGTATATGAATTAGCCTATCACAAAGATAATATAACGTTATTGAACAACATAAAATAACTTCCTTTTATTTTCCCATAATGTCTGAGTTCCAGGTTTCCTGGCTCTCTCATAATGCCTGATGGTGCCACAGGGCGAACACGTGTGAATTGTAGTTGCAATATGAAAAGTGACTCCGGAAAAGGCGTGTTAGGGCTTTCAAGCTGATTCCCTGTCAATAGCTTCTACATCAAACTGCCTCAGTGTCTAGGTCAAGCAATGCTTTCCACGGACGCCAGTACTGTCAGGTCAAGGGAAGATCTGAACACTGAGATGCGTGTATTCTGTCTCTTAAAACAGCCCCAGTAACAATAACCATTTGGGTGGGGAACGCTGGTGGAGGGGGGACTGATCTGATTTTATTTCATCATGCATGTGCAGAATCCTGACTGCCTTTCACAGAGTAGTGAAAACATTTATGGTTAGATTCTGGAACTGTTTTATCCACAGAAGAAATGAACTTGAAGTGTGTCCAACCTCTTGGTACTATGATGAGATACTCAAAAAGCTTGAACTGACAAAAGCAAATGAACTTAGAGAACTTATTAGATAAGAAAACATGACTACCTCAAAGATAATTAGAAGGAAAGTAGAGACATTTGCCAGTTTCCAAAGAAGATCTTACAGCCTCGAAGGAGCAAAACAGACTTTAGCTGTCTCTATACTCAGCTTGCCTAGAGCAAAATTGTCAAGCTCTTTGACATTGTGCAGACTTTGAATTAAATAAAGGGGAGAGGACTATACTTTTCACTTTCAGTAGTACAAATAAAGCATGGTATATGCATAGAGTATGAATGCAAAACAGTTTGAATCATTGGTTTTCCCGTGTATTTGTTTTGTGATCTTAATCCTTTGTCAAAATTGGGTTCTTAATGCCAGAATAACCAATCACAAAGTGGAAATTTGGATTAATCAACATTTTTTTGTTTGATGTCAAACAATTAATCTGACTGAATATTTGACTGAGCTGACATGGGCATTTAATGTCATATTGACATAACCATTATCCCTATCTTGATTTATCAGTTAGGAAAATAAAGACAATAAAGGATGCTCAGGCATTTGTCCAGCTATACATCTATGAGCCTTACCATCACTTTCAACATTCGTCCTTTTCGTGGGTATTAATTTTCTCAGCTATTGAAGGGCAAGAAAAGGTAGTTAAGAGAAGGGCAGTGAAGTCAGCCATGTCTGAGTTTATATACTGGCTCTGACATGAGTTAAGTAAATAACCTTGGACCAGTAACTAATGCCACTGAAGCCTCAGTTTCCTCATCTCTAACATGGAATAATAATAGAGCAGCATCATAGGGTGTCTTAAAAATAAATGAGATGGTGCACATAAAGCACTTTGCCTAGTGCTGGGAACATAATGAATGCTCAATATTTAATTAAAATATGTAACTATTTTAATTTTAAAAAGCCTTTATATGAAAAAAATCAAGACCAAAATAACCTCCCCAAGTATTAGTTCATGGGCTGGGGTTGTAGGTCTGTGGTGGAGGGCTTGCCTAGCAGTGTGAGGTGCTGGGTTCAATTCTCAGCACCACGTATAATAAATAAATGAAACAAAAGCCCATCAACAAGAACAAAAAATTCTTAAAGTATTAGCTCATAAGTTTGTATTTCAATTTAGGAAGAAATAATGTTCAGAGAAATTTACAATGAATACAAAGGTAAAATCTTACTGAAGATTACTGTTTTCATGAAAGGAAAGAATAAAATTAATAATAAAATTTTCCTTCTGTGAAAACGCCGAAAGTTTCTTCAGCCTGTCACTCTGCAGTTTCAGTCAGGTCAAATTTTGAGTTTTCAATTATGGCAAATATTAAAGGGATAAGTCTTTTTATTTCCAGGGAAGTTAAATAATAGCATTAAAATTACTTTTAAGGGTTATCCTCCCAAAAGCTAATTGAATGGCGCTTCTAGATCCTAATGTCAGGTTGAGGCCAGACTGATGCCTATAATATTAAAACAAAGCTAAACTCATGATATAGGACGATCTTGTTTAATGTTTTGTTATCTTTTTAAAATTAATTTCAGCTTTTGTTAACATGTAATATGTGTGCATATTTATGAGGTACAATATAATGTTTTGATTCTTGTTACCTTGGGTAGTATGAGGGAAATTAGTATACTCACCTTAAACTATTATCATTTCTTGATGATAAATTCAAAATCCTCTCTTTTAACTACTTTGAGATATACAATGCATTACTGTTACTTCTATTAACCTGCCATGCCATCAAACAACAGAACTGTCTTATACCTAACTGTAGCATTATACCCACTGATCAATCTTTCCCCATCCCATTTCACCCTACTGTTTTGTTTTCTTGCTTATTTTTCTTTCCAGTGTGATGAGAAAATTCAGATTAAATAGGATCCTAGTGGGAATTTTTATGTGTGTAAAGCTCTATACTATCCCTGGCATCACCTTCAAGATGACTCCAGGGAAGGCTCCACTGTAGGCCCACTGGTTTTTCCCCACTTTGCATCCATAGTCATGGCAAGGTGGTGTACCAGGCATGCTCTGTGGGTAAGAGGGAAAGCGGGGGCATGGCTGGGAGCACTCACAGTGACTCTTCCCACTAGTGTTTTCTGCAATGCTTAAGAGTCAGCAAACAGAATGACTTAGCAAACCCTTTGTTTTAAGGGATGACATATTTGAAAAATTTTAATCCTTTCACATTGCTTCTTAAATAAAGCAATCAAACAGTAATATGGGCTTTTCTTACATTGTAATGAGGCACAAGGTTGGAGTTGGGAAGATCTAGGTTCAAATACTACTCTGACCATGTATGCTAGGATGTGATTTATCGCTCGCTCCCTCAGCCTCAGTTTCCTGGGGTAATACATACAGAGTGCTTAACACAGTGCAGTAATAGCAAAAGTTGAAGAAATATTTGTTTCTTCTACCATCATACTACTATTCTTCCATCTAAAAAGGAAAAAAAGAGGGAAACTTGTCTGTCCCATGCACAAGGATAGTGTCAAGTAAGTTTTCATTTGGCTTTTTTTTTTTTTTTCCAGGTGGGTCTTATTTTCAAAGTTTTTTATCTTAAAGATAGTGTTCAGAGACTGGTCTATGCAAGAACCACAGAAATTTACTCTCAAATACTTCTTTATAGCTTCATCACCATAATACCTAGGTATTCCTGTGACACCATCATTTCATCATAAATGAGAAGGTCATACTATTGAACTGTAATCCGTCCATTGATTTATGGTCCCAAGTTCCTCCAAGGATTTTCACAAATGCCTGTGACGTTTCCTAGTGCTGGACTTTGCATTTGGATCTGTGATTTAGATGACAGATGTGTGAAATCATATGTAGCCAGACAAATCCCTGGTGATAACACATTTGAGGGGGCGAGAGCAGTGATGGATTAAGGTCCAATCAACCAGATCAGCTAATCTGAGCCCTTTTCAGTGACATTGGCCCTGATGCTTTAAAGGGACACCCCAAATAAATTACTTTCCAGAAATAATACTTTCTGCTCTGAATCTTGCCCTATGATACTTTCTTTTCCATAATAAGTCCTAAAAGCCATTGGAGAAGCTCTGTCTACTTCTGGAGAACAGACAATTATTGCTAGGATTAACATTTGCCTCAATTGACTGGTTAAGTTTACTTTTAAAACCTCATATTGCGAGTCGTGAGGGGATATTTATATGGTCCACTTGCCTGGTAATAATCATTTTTGAAAGTCTGACAATGTAAAAGCTGCAAAGCCAAGGACTTTATAATGAATTCTTAGATACTAAAGAGTTCATTTCAAAGACCCCAACAGTTCATAGTTGAAAGATCAAAACTTCTCCTTGAAAGAAAGTAATATATGAACTAGACCTGAAACTTTATCCAAGGGTAAACTTTTCAATACTATGTATGGGCTTACATTCAAAATAGATTATCTGACATATATCTTTATGGAAATAGGAGAGAAGCAAGAAAATTGGTATAGGAGTTAAGAATACAACACAAAACAAAGAGGTATACTAAAGAAAAAGCACTGCAATCCCAGTGACTTAGAGACTGAGGTAGGAGGATTGTAAGTTCAAAGCCAGCCTCAGCAATTTAGCAAGGACCTAAGCAAATTCGTAAGATCCTATTTCAAATTTAAAAAGGCCGGGGATGTGGCTCAGTGGTTAAGCACCCTGAATTCAATCACCAGTATCACAAAAAAAAAAAAAAAAATCCAAGTTTTGAAGTCTTCCCTAAGGACCTCTCTAGTGCTACATAAGTTCTATACCCCCTCAAGTGTGCTCCCATTTAATTTCAGAAAGGCAGGCTTGAATGATTACTGTTCTGTCATTTCTCTGAGTCTTTTTTAAAAATTTTTGCTTTGGAGATCAATTTTAGACATTTTTTTCTTTTCCGTTGTTGATTGAAGTGCTATCCAAAAAAGCTTCTCGTATACATCAATGTGTGGCAATGGCAGGCCTCTCAGCCCATCTGTGCAGCATGTTTTGGATAATCAAGACATTATTTTCCATAAGAATCTAATGTTATTCACTATGTATTATAAGCTAGAGAAGGAAATAAATATATGTTTGTGTCTTTGATTTGGTTTTGTTCTTGTCTCCTTTCCTTACATGTTAGTAAACTGTTTTCAGTGTGGGGAAAAATATCTGAGATAAACAACTTATAAGGAAGAAAAGTTAATTTGGGCTCATGGCTCTAGAAGTTTCAGTCCATGGTGACTTGGATCTGTGTTTTGGGGGCTTGTGACAAGGCTCCTCATCATGGCAAAGAGTGCCTGATGAAGCAAAGCTGTTCACATCATTGCAGCTAAGAAGCAAAGAGAGAAGGAGCTGGGGTCCCAATATCCCTTTCATAGGCACACCCCCATAACCTAACTTCCTTCTACAAGACCCACAGCCAAAGTTCAACCCCCTGCCAATAGCTCCACAGACTAGCAACCAAACATTCAGCATACCGGCATCTGGGGAACACTTAAGATCCAAACTATAACACCCAACTTTCTTTTCTACCCTGAAGCCACTTTCTGCTATTGTCCTTAAAATCATCTTAAAGCTGACCTCATATAAGTGGTATCCAAGCGCTTCACCAATCCTAACTCTCTTTAAAATGAGTCTGAATTGTTTTCTTTGCTGAATAGCATTAAAGCAAGTTTTAAGCATGATATTTCAAACAGCAGAACCTAACCTCAGTGGCTACATTGTACCACCTTCCCCTCATCCCATTTCTGACAACAAAAATAAGCCCCAAAACCCAATGCTGGCTCATACACCCAAAATCAGCCAGAGTGAATTAAATAGAAATTAGACAGGGGCAAAGAAAGTATAATAGATGCTCACTCATTTACTCTAGTCAATTTTGCCTTTATTTGCAAGAATCTCTATGGAATTTAAGTTCAAATCAAGGCAATAGATGTCTAAATTCTAATGACAAAACAATATTAAGAATAAAAAGAAAATATTAAGAATAAAAAAGCAATGAATAGGAGCAAGAGTGAAATATAAAGGGGAAAAAAGATAACAATTCTAACCAAGTAGAATTGTTTCAGATTAAAATTTTTAAAACATTTATTATCTAGTCCATGGGTCTTCAAACTATAACAGAAGGGCCAGTCTAGACTGCCACCTCTCCCATGACCATTGATTTATTGTTGACTATAGCTGCTTCTGTCCTACAATTGCAAAACTGTGCCAGAGACAGTATGGCACACAAAACCTGGAGTATTTTCTATCTGGCCCTTTACAGAAAGATTTTGTTAACCTCTTTTTTAATCTTCAGATTCAGAACTTTTTAGCTATAAATATGAACTTATAAATTAGATTACATTTGTACCCTCAATACCCTTATAATCTTTTGACAATTTCATAATAAAACTCACCAACCTATGTTTTATACAGGAAAGCATATCTGTGTATGTGTATGTGTGTGCATGCACAACAAGGTTGGAGGTGCCCTAAAATGAAATATAAAATACACTTGGTATAAGAGCTTCCTGAATAGTCAGAGGCGTGGGAGGGAGTCAGCTGAGGTCTCAAACTGTGAAAACTCCATTTGAAACCAAGAGATGGGAGGTAGAGTCCCACTGATATCACCTTGGACAAGTCATTTTGATTCCATTTCCTCGCCTTCAGAATTCAAATCCCAGTGCCTCCTTCTCAAGGTTGTGTAAATCAAATGCAACTATCTGTGTGCAAATCATCTGTTACACCAGAAATTACACGAACATAAATCGCCATTCTCCTGCAGTGCCCTCCCTGAGTGCTTTATTATACCTGGTATTCTGATACCTTCACAGTTAACCAAAGCGAGTAGTTGCAATTCCTCCCACCAACCCGCATGAGTTCGCTACACCGTTTCAAAGAATTACTGCAAAGAAAGCATCACTTAGAATTAAGTCCTGAGACCAAAAATCAGCACATAAGGTACTCTTGTCCAGGTCCACATCTGGAGTAATTTCAAAATAATCATCCGAGGACCTTGCCGTTCTCCCCCACCTGTCATCCATGGTTGTCTCCTGGCATTTCCATACCTGACATTTCCTCCCTCAGCTGGTCGTTCATACCTGTCTCCCTTCACTTCTTCCCCCTCTTTCTCTCTCTGCACTGTCTCCTTTCATCCTGACTCCAGTCCCCTTTGATCCTTTGCTCATTTCTAATTCTGAAGGCCCTTTGAGAAAGGGGGAGGGGAGGAAAACAAAAGGTTAATTTTCTCCAGCCTGCCCAGGCCGACTTAATGTAACAGAAGGCAGCAAATTGTATTGATTTAGTGACATGCAACTGTCCAGAAAGAGCTATTTATACATTATTCAGGACAAACACTGTCATAATGGACAAACAGCAGCAGCATCTGGGATGTTAATGTCTACAAATAAGATTATTCTTTGAAAGGATTAGGATGAAGCATTTTGTGTAATTAGATTTCTCCGTTTCAGGAATGAATTGCCTTTTAGCAGTAAAAGCTGTCACTGAGGGAGCCATTAGCTCCTTATAACTGAATTAAATGCATAATTAGTGACATGATCACATTAGGATTTGTTTCATTTTTAACTAATCTGAGGGGGAGGGGCCGGGGGAGAGTTGGGGAGCGGAGGCGGTGCCATTTCCAGGTCACTGCGGCCTTCCTCAGCTGGGATAGGCCTCAGCTGGCGTGCTGAAGTTGGTAAAAGTCAGGCGTGTGTGAATCAGAGCCCGGGCCTCGCCACGGCGACGGCCGGGCTATTCATCACTGGGTGGTGGGTGACAGTGACTGATGGGCTAGGCCCGGGCCTGGCACTTCACCAGTGCAAGAATCATACGAGCCAGGGAGCAGAATGACAGCTGGAGCGCTGTGTCAAGTGGTGGAGAGACCAGAGCTATTAATAATGTGTGCCACATGATCTCGGCCGCGAGAAAACAATGATTTAGACATTGGTGAGAATAAAGATTTTACATTTAGTCCGGGGGTGACTCTTCTCCTTGGCACTTGTAGAATAAATCGCTATGCAATCAGCATGTATGAAAATCAGGCAATGCATACATTAGAACCTAGCCCCTGAGGGAGGGGGGATGAGAAGGGGTTTTCAAATCCTTGCCTTGGCTCTATAGACTGTTAATCCCATCCTCCTGACATTTCTGCAAATGCTGGAGGTAGTGGGAGAAAACAAGAAGATAATGAGAGGGGCTTGTGTCCTCCCTTGCTCACTTGGTCACTTGGCACTTTTATGTTGAACATCTTTCTCCCCAGCAAAGCCAACATAGGTGCCATGTGAGGTAGGCGAAGATAGGAAACATTGTCACTACCCTCAAGGAGCTTCTGGAATTGAAAGGAAGCTGGGCTCCAAGTGTGTATTGCAGGAATAAAAAACTGACACTTTCTTTGAGGGACCTTTAATCTTGCTTCTTAGTCTAAATGTTAGGGGGAGTAGAAACCAAAAACAACATGGAAAAGGAAACTGGGCAAGCATGCTTTCATTCAAATTGCTCCATGTTTAAGGAAGACTGACTTAGCAGAGACAGCTCTAGGCAATGGTACCCTGGGAGACAGGTAGGCTCCTTGAGCTTTCCGGAGAAGGGACTCCTCCAAGCTTAACCTGGACAGTCTAATAGTATGGGAACTGGCAGTTGTAGGACCGTTAAGTTCTAGATGTGTTGAAGTTTCTGCCTATAGCGATAGAACTTTTCTAGTCATCAAAGGAAAGAAGGGCAATATTAAGATATTCCATTTCAAGATTCATTCTTTCTCTTCACTACTGTAGCCTACAGAATAATTTCATATAGATATTCATGATAACCAGAGTTTACTGGCCCAGGGTAATCTTTTGATAACTGTGCCTTAAAGTCAGAAAATAAATTGAAATCTAATGACTAGACTGATATCCTTAAAATCTTAGGACTTAAGATCTTAAGATTCTATGATCAAGATGTATTGTTACGGAATGAAATATTGTAAGTCATGATGGACAAAAATAGTCATGAGAATAAAATGTCACTGATAACCACAATGATTTGGTATGATGTTCTTTGTACACTCCTAAGGGATCACTTAAGTTCTACTAAACTCTTGCTAACCTTCGTTTTGCCAAAATCAAACCAGATCAAATCCTCTTAACAAATAGATCAGGAAAAGTCCACAATCAAGAAGAAGTAGAAATTCTTATTCTTCAAAGCTGCCATTTGTATGAAACTTAAACTTTTAAAACAGACTTTTGTGCATCACTTGAGAAAATAGAGGGCTTTCATTATGTTATGCCAGGAAAATATATGTAAAAATTCACATATAACCTTTATATATTGGTGAGCATTAAGATTTCCTGTTCTTTGAGGCAAATATTGACCTTGACTTCACCTCGGTCAATATTTACCTCTCAGGTCAATAGATCTTGATGTTCACCTCAACAGAAGTCAATATCTACTTATTATCTCATTTCTATCTGTCAGGTACCAGTGTGTAATCAGTAATGTGAATTTTCTTCCCTTATGCATTTCCCGAGGTTAAGGTGGGATTAATTTGGGACCTTATGCTTTCCATTTGTTAAATACCTTCTCCCCACAGGAGCTAATGGCAGTTTCATGCAGAATATTAACTATGTATTTTTCATCTTCTTCCATTACTTCCACTCAACCCAAATTAAGGTAGCAGATGGGTAGCAAAAAATATTTTTTAAATGAAAACAGCATTCACTTATTCATAAATATTTATTTTCTGCCATATATCTGACACCAGGCTGCATTCTGGACCTATAGTAGAGATATACATAGATATGGTTCCTGCCCTCAGGAAGCTTACTGTCAAGTATAGTACTTTACAAATCTCAATTTGTGGAAGGAAGTCAAGCAGGCTGCAATAGCTCTCTAGAAAAGTGTCTTGGTGTTTTTTACTGTTGTTGTTTTGCTTTGCTTTTGGTTTGGTTTGGGGCAGAAGATGTAATCTTTACAAAGAGAATCCATATATCTAATGGTGTGCTGATGAGCAGGTTCTTGGGGAGGGCGAGCCCCAATTTGTTGCATTTGCTAACTTCTAGGGTATAATTACTCCAACCATGGACAATTTTAGGCTACCAATGGGAAGTCTCTGACATGAGATTGGGAAGAGAGAGAATCATAGGCCAATTTATGCCACCTCTAGCACAGCACCACTACTACTCCTAACATAAGTTTACGACTATTAGCCTAACTAACTGTTTGATTATTTGTGTTTCATTTCCCTCCTCCTCTTCATCTTTCCATTATCCTCTTTCTCTTTCTCTCTCTCCTTCCCTCCCTCCCTCCTTTGTCCCCTTCTCGTCTCGTCTTTTTTTCCAATATTTTTGGGGGGCACATTTTTGAAATATACAGATTCTAAAGCCCCATATCAGGAGATATGCAGTGAGAATCAGAATGTGTTTAAAATTCCACAGGTGATACTAATTCATGGCCAGGGTAAGGAACACTGGCTTAGACTCATAGCCCTCATACAACATTACTTATAAGATTTTGAAACTGAGAGTTATAGTTTCCACCTTGACCTCTCTCCAAGGAAGAGCCAGATTAACTTCTCTGGAATCTTTCATCAATGACTTGGCACCCCAGCCTTCTAACCATCTGGTTTCTTAATGTTTGGTTTTTCATGGCCTATTCCTCACCTGGCAATTTTCTATAAAAATCTGATTTGAACTTTTCCTTCTTCAATCTGTTCATGTAGAAGCATCAACATTGTTTGTACCTACTAAGAGAAGCATAAGTCTAAACATAAACTGTAAGCAGTACATAAAGGAATAACATATATTGTGCCATTTAAATGATGAAGAAATGTCTTTTAAGTCATTGAAAAAAGAACTTTAGATGGACTCTGACATTTTTAATGTATTGTAATTTATTCCTAGGAATACTTTTGTAACTTCTGAGTAAATTTAGTTGTTAATCTCTGTCATAATTTATATAGTTTCAGTAATAGATCTGTTTATAAGCCAGCTTGAATTATAACTTTCAATTGAACAAAATTCTTTGTGGACTTTCTCCATGAGAGCATTTAACCATGTCCTACACACATTGTAGGAGGGCCCTTGGAACATGCAGCAATGATGATTGTATACAGTCTGACCCTGCTAGATAGATGCAACCTTTGAATGTCAGCCCTGTACCATGTTAGGTACTTAAACTCCAAAAGACTTGGGCTAGGAATCTACTTACTACTATGTCGAGAGCCATCCGTGGGCTGTGTGTAGACTGCATCAGCATCACAGCCTAATTAATAGGAGAATCTGGTGTCTAGGAAATTCCAGTGGACATTTCCTCTGGCTGACTTCCCAGACACACTGTGACCTATTCAAGTTCTGCCCAGGTCCCACAGAGCACCAGAGATGGGGTGACCTGCTGAAGCCACACAAGCTTCTCAGAGATAGGTGTGACCTGCCAAGATGCTCATCAACCTGCTGAATGCAAAACACCATGAAGCAATACTCCACCCCTGAAACCTTATCCCTGCCTTTGATATATCCCCTTAAATAAACCACAGGAGCCATTTTCTAGTTGTCTAGCTCCAGCTCCTATGTGGACAGGACCTATCAGGGGCTCCACCTTTTGAAACTATCTTTCTGACATTGTCTTTTGTTCTTCAGTAATTATTCTAGACTTTAATTTCTTAGGTGGCTCACATCCTCCTGAGCAAGAAGAAGAGTCCCTTAATGAGGTGCTGGCAGCCTCCCCATACTGCTATGTCATCTCAAACAATTTATTTAACCTCTTTGAACTTTAATTTCTTCATCAGTAAAATGAGAATAATAATACACACCTTATGTTTTTGTTGAGGAGGTGAGTTGAGATACCATAAAAAGTCTGATGGAACGTGATAGAAATTCATTTCCCACACCTATGCCCATCACCACTGCAACCACCACCAACCACCACACAGACAGCGATCACAGTGATGGCAGCATTTTACATACATACTCAAATGTGTTGTACATATGCACACAAATACACAAATACCTTTTATAAGTAGGAACTCAAAAATTGGGGTGATAAAGAAATAATGGCAATAATGATGACAGGAATAAAGAAGGAAGAGAAAGAAGAATCAGAATACAAGGAGGAGATATAGCAGAGAGATCACTATTTATAATTGGCAGAAGAGTTTCATCAAATGAACTGAAAAGTCATTCCAATTGATCATCATTGGAATATGATGGAAAATGAACTCAAAGTTTTTTGTTGTTGTTGTTTGTTTGTGGGTTTTTTTTTTTTTTTTTTTTTTTTTTTTGTACAAGGGATTGAACTCTAGGTCTCTTGGCCACTGAGCCACACCCTCAGCCCTATTAGGTATTTTATTTAGAGACAGGGTTTCACTGAATTGCTTAGTGCCTCGCCATTGCTGAGGCTAACTTTGAACTCCCAGTCCTCCTGTCTCAACTTCCCAAACCACTGGGATTACAGGTATGTGCCACCACACCTGGCTGAAATTTAAATTCTTAAGGAAAATAGTTAATTCTATTTGTTCCATTTTTAAAAAGCAAGACATAAGTATTTTCGCTAGATAAAGACCGGTTTTAAAAGAATTTAAATCTCTAAGAAACCATCCAAAATAGATTTCTCAAGTGGCCAATTTTGAACATGAACTAACTGAAGAGATACCAAGCATTTTTATTTTTTCTCTCATTCTGGCCTTTCCTAAAGAGGAAAGAAAGACAAACATCAAAATGCAATTTCTATGAATAAAATTTAGGTTCATTTAAAAACATAATATCAACTAAGCTTTCCAGAAATAGTCTCCTGTGTTTATAGATTCTCATAGACCTATTTGCTTAATGTTCAATGTTGTGCTCCAAATAAAATTCTGCCAATGTACCTCCCTAAAACCCACAACTCTCAGAGTCATCTCTTGCACGCTCTGAGAAGGCTCTTTCTTTTCACAAGCCCTTGACAACCAAAACGTTGAAATGTGTACAAAAATTATTTCAGCCTCATAGACTGCTCAGGGTTTGGGTGAATTGTTTTCACTCAGGGCAAACAGGTATTTGGGCATTTCTACAAACTGTTCTCCCTCCCTGGATTGTTTCATTTACCTGTAGAGATAAATAACAGTCACCACAGAATTTCCCAGCTGCTTTTCACTGTCTTATTACTTTGTTTTCCATCCAAGATGTACAATATAGAATTCAGTCAAAAGAAAAACAGCTTCCAGTAGCAATGATACTCATTTCCAATAGATCTGTTCAGTCTGACACAGTTAAAATGGCGATCATTTCAGTTTTAAACTGGCTGTGACGAAAATCAATAGATCTCTTTCACCTCTGAAAAACTGGGTTCAGATCTGAATTTGCTCTCAAGTGAAATCAATTTGGTGGCCTCTTAACCCAGTGTCTGGGAACCACTGGTCCCCATCACACAATCACCCTGTTGCTTTTATTCAGCCTGGTTGCCTTGACTCTGGAGAGAGGAGGGATCATAGGTGAGAGAAAAAGCCAAAATGGGGTTGAGAATGAAAGTTGGCTTAAGAGGAATCTGATGACCACCAGTCGGGTGACACTACTCATGCACAGTTCTTTACCAGGAGGGGAGTTTGGGTGGGAGGAGTGGGAAGAATAACAGAGGTTCTATAGCTTGATGTCAGGACTTACAACTGTAGAAGATTTTCCCTTCCTGGTAATACTGGGTATTTCCTTTCTCTTCTGAAATTAAAATTAAACTAACACTTAAGATTCACAATAAAAGTGAAACTAAGTGGTAAAATGCAAACATTTCCAAGATTTATATCACATTATTTGAAATGTTAATTTCTAAAGAACCAAAAATTTAAAGCATACTCAAAAATTCTAATTTTAACCAATTCTTTATGTGACAAAATCTTCTGACTTGTTTTTGTGTTATTGATCTTTAAATATTCTTCTTAAAAATTATATATAGAGAGAGAGATAGAGATATGTATATATATATAGAGAGAGAAATAGAAAGAGATATAGAGAGAGAGACAGAGAGAGAAAAACATAGATATATAAAGAGAAGAAATTTTGTAGATTATATATAGAAGGAGAAAGAGAGGCAATTCTTTTTAACAAAGTTATAAACAACTATCACCAATTTTGAAAAGTAAACATTTCAATTGAGCCAGTTTCTAATTTTTTTTATTCCTGTTCCTTTTAAAATTTTGAGAATTTGGTTTTCAGTACAATAAAGGATTTACATATAAAAATTCTGCTTTGGATCCATAGTCTACAGCAAAACCATTAGAGATCATTTTTCTTTTTAAAAGCAATCAAATATGAACTGGAACTTACAGTGCTAATTACACCTTTTTTTAAGGCTCTTTTATTCATACGCAATGAAAAACGTGTTTTTATTTCTAAAGTTGTAAAATAGTAATAAATATGGAGTTTGAACTTTTATATTTAAGAGATTTTTCACACATTCTTAAAGGTCTTTAAGGCATATTTACTTTAATACTTATTACAATCATGTTCTCTCTCTAATTGTACTATAAAAACTAAGTAAGCACAGCTGTTGAAAATTCTTAGAGTTGTCCAAGTTCAGTTTTCCTAATTTGACTTATAAAGCCAATGATCTGGCCTCCTCTACTTTTTCAGTCTCCCTGTACTTCAGGCATCTTTGGTAGTGAACTTCTTTTACTGTCTCAAACCCACCAAAGCACTTTCTTGCCTCAAAACTTCTGCACCAGCAGGTCCCCATGGCTCCCCATACTTCCCCCTTCCATATAAATTTCTAGAATTATTCGACAATCACCAAAATCCAATGTCAGGACACTTTGTCCCCAAAAGATCCTCATACCAATTTGTAGTCCATCCTTATTGCCAGTACCAGGCAATCAATAATCTGCTTTATGTGTGTCTTCTGGGCATTTCTTACAAACAGAATCATATGATATGTGTTCTTTTGTGTCTGACCTCATCCCCTCGGCATAGTTTTGAAGCTTTATCTATGTTGTAGTGTTATCAATATTTGGTTCCTTTTTACTGCTAAAGAAAATATCCATTGTGTATATCATTTTTGCTTATACAATCACCAATTGCTGACACTTGGATTGTTTCCAAATGGGCTATTATAAATAATGCTACTATGAATATTCATGTAATGAGACATACATGTTTTATTTCTCTTGAGTAGATAGCTAAATTTAGAAGTATGGAGTGTATGATAAATTTATGTTTAACTTTTGGAGAAACCACCCAATTATTTCCCAAGGTGGCTATTCTACTGTCAATCTACATCAGCAGTGGTTGAGAGTGCCAGTTTCTCCATACCCTCACCTACACTTGGTACTCTCTTTCTTTTTGACCATGGTCATTCTAATGGAAATGAAGTAGTATCTCCTTATGGTTTAATTTGCATTTCTTTATTGACTCCTGATGCTGAGCATCTTTTCATGTGATTATTACCCATTTTTATACCTTCTTTAGTAAAATTATCTAGATATTTTGCTCCTATTTATTTATTTTCTTACTACTGATTTATATGTATATATAATTGTATGCTAGATACGGTGTCATTTGTCAAATATATTCTGTGCAAATATTTTCTCCTTGTCTGTGTTGTCTTATCACCTTTTAAATGGTTCCTTTTTGAAGCACAAAACCTTTTCATTGTGATGAAGTCCAAAGTTTCAATCTTTTCTTTTAATGAATCATACTTTGGTGCTGTATCTAAGAACTCTTTGCCTATGTCAAGATTATGTTTTTATTAAGTATTTCATAGTTTATGATTCAGTTTGAGGGGGTTCTGTGTGTTGTGTTATTTCTTGATCTGATGATTTGAAGGCAACATTCTAAATTCAACTTTTTGCAATCATTTGTTGAAAGACTAACCTTTCCCCCATTAAATTGACCTGACTCTCAAATATGCTTGATTGAGCTATCTGTCTGTCCTTATACCAGTACCACACTGCTTTGATTACTGTGTAGCAAGTTTTGAAATTGGGAAGTGTTAGTCCTTCAACTTTGTCCTTTTTCAAAATTACTTTGGCTACTCTGGATATTGCATTTATAAATTTTAGAGTCAGCTTGTCAATTTCCACGAAAAATCCCTGCTGGTGATTTTGGTAAGAATTTCATTGAATTTTAAGATCCATGTAGAGACATTTGTCATCTTAACCATGCTGAATCTTCCAATCCATGAGCATTATTTCCTCAGATTTTTTTTCTAAATTGCCTCAGTAATGTTTTGGAGTTTTCAATCTTGCACATTTAGCACCCAATATATGCCTTGGTGTTTCATCCTTCTTGATACTATTTTTAATGGAATTATTTTAATTTCATTTTGTAGGGTTCATTGTTACAACACAAAAAAATATTTTTAAATTTTTTTGGTTGATCCTTAATCCAACAATCTTGCTGAACTCACTCACTAGTTGTAGTAGTTTCTGAGGAGCCTGGCTCCAAGGTAAAATCCTCTATGTGATCTTTTAGGCCTGACCAAGGCAATTATCTTTCCTGACAGGCCTTAGGCAGGGAAGCTTCCTGACTCTACTAGACTTGATATAGCACCAGAACATGGCAGTTGTCTGAATTCTGTAGTCAGGGCTCAGTTCCTTCAGTAAAGGCCATCTGTGCTCCTTTGCATATGGGCATCTCTTTTTAAGACGCCTCAAGCTAGAAGCTTCCTTATTAGGGTCCTAGGATAAGGCACTTCCCCAAGTGCCTCTGCTGAGACCTCCTCAACAGAGGTCTTAGCTGAGGCACCTTTGCTCCTGTTTTGTTTCAGTATCTTTCTGTGCCTAGCCCTCTCTTTCTGCCCTCTTCCCCCAGCCCAAATGTCCATAATGAGGCTACAGCCTTTTGTCAGCAAGTTGATTTTGTCAGTCTGCGCAGCATACACCTGCCCTTCATCCAGTGCCATTCCATGGAGAAAAACAGAGCACTGGGAGCCAGTGCCTTTCTTTGTCTCTTGCTTTCCCTGTCAGGGCTAGTAAGTAAAAGCTACTTACTTCCTGTTTGTCTCATTGTCTTAATTGGCCACCTACACCTGATTGTTACACAGGTTTTTATGTGGATGTCACATGATTTTCAACGTACAGAATCATGTCATTTCTCAATGAAGACAGTTTTACTTCTTCCTTTCCAAATTATGTGCTTTTTTGATTTCTTTTTCTTGCTTGATTTTATTGGATAGAGCTTTCAGTTTAATTTTGAACAAAAGTGGTGAGAGGAGAGGTTCTAATATTGTATTCCTAATCCTAGGGGAAAGAATTCAGTCTTTCATCATCAAGGGTAATGTTAGATATAGTCTTTTCATAAATGTGCTTTATCAGATTGAGAGAGTTCCCCACAATTTCTAATTTGGGGAAAGTTTTTATCATGAATTGTTGTTACATTTTGGTTTCTGCATCCATTCAGATAATCATGCCAATTTTGCCCATTATTATTGATACAATGTATTGCACTCAATGAGTTTTTGATGTAAAATCATCTTTGTATTCCTGGAATAAGTTACATTTGGTCTCCATATACGATCTTTGATATATGATGCTGTATTCATTTTGTTAATATTTTGTTGAGGGTTTTTTAATTGAAAGATAATATAACATTTTTGTCTGGCTTTAATATCAGAGAAGTAATTAGGAAGTGTTCCATCCTCTTCTATTATTTGGGAAAGTTTAGGAAAGATTGGTATTATATTATTTATTCTTTATATGTTTGATGAAACTCATCTGAGAAAGGTTGGGGTAGAGCACTGGCTTAGCCCATATGAGGCCCTAGTGTGAACCCCAGTACTGCAAGAGAGAGAGAGAGAGAGAGAGAGAGAGAGAGAGAGAGAAAGGGGGTGGCAAGATTCATCTATGAAACCATATGAGTCTAATTTTCTTTTGGGGAATATTTTTAATCTAATTCAAATTCTTTTTTATAGGTCTATTCAGATTTTTTTTATTTTTTCTTTAGTCAGTTTTGGTCATCTGTTTCTACCCAGAAATTTGTTCATTTCATCTAAAATGAATAATATATTGGCATAAAGTTCATAGAATTCCCTCCTAGACCTTTTCATTTCTGTAAGTACAAAGATACTGCTCCTTCTTTATTCCCAATTTCATTGGTCATCTTTCTTTTTTTGTTGTTCAGTCTAATTAAAAGTTTGAGAAATTTTGACCTTTTTATAGGACCAAATTTTGGTTTCATTAGCTTTTTGTTTGTTTGTTTCCTCTTTCCTATTTTATTGATATCTATTCTATTTTCTTCCTTCAACTTCCTTTAGATTTAGTTGTCTCTTTCCCCTACTGTTATTCTTTAAATTTGAAACTTAGATTTTTGTAATCCTTCTTTTTTACAAATATAGCTGCTTAAAGCTATAAATTTCTCTTTAAACACTCTTTATCTCAAAAAATTCAGATTTTACATTTCAATTTTCATTCAATTCATTTTCTAATTGTTTCATCTGATCTTTTTTTTTTTTTTTTTTGAACTCAGGATTATTTATGTGCCTTTAAAATTATCTTCATAGATTTGTATACTTCCAAAATTTCTTATTGAGTTATAATTACATTCCAAAATGTTCATAGAACATACTGTGTAATTTCAATCCTTGTATCCTTTTACACACAGTGAGATTTGTGTGGAGGCCAGTGTGTAGTCTATCTTAGGAAATACCCTATGTACACTTGAAAAGATTATATGTCTTGCTCTTGTTAGAAGTGTTCCCTGGATGTCAGGCAGATCAAATTAGTTGATAATATTGTTCCAATCTTCTTTATCTTTGCTGATTGTCTTTCTAGTCATTCTGTCCATATTAAAATGTGATGTTTAAATTTCCAAATATTAGTGTTGTATTGTTATTCCTGTCTTCAACTTTTCATTTCTGCTTCAATTATTTTGTAAAATTTGTTGTCGGATATTATGTTTGTAATTATTGTATCCTCCTGATGAATTAAAACTTTTATCATTATATAATATCTCCCTTGTCTCTAGTAAATTTTTTCTTTTAAAATATATTTTTTTATATTACTATGACAAATCCCACTCTATTTTCTGCTTGCATAAGATATTTTTCATCATTTTACTTTCACCTATTGTGTATTTGAATATAAGATATGTCTCTGCTGCAGTACATAGTTGGATCTTGGTTTTCTTTTCCAATCCAACAATTTTGCTTTTTGACTGGAATGTGCTAATCTGTTTATATTCAATGTAATAATTGATAATGATTAGATTTCTATACCCCATTGTGCTATTTATTTTCTATATTTCTCATGCCTTTTTTGTAACCTTGTTTGTCCTTTACAGTCTTCTGTAGTAAATAGGTGCTTTTTTGTACTATTTTAACATTTTTGTCATTTTTTGTTTTGTTTTTTTACTAAATCTTTTAGTTATTTTTAATGGTTTCACCAAGTATTATAATACAATTTATAGCAATTTACTTCAGATTAATACAACTCCAGTAAAATGGTTGCTCTAAATTTTCTCCCTCCACCTTTGTTCTATGATGGGTTAAATCTTTATATAATCTCATCAATACAAAGTATAGTTACTATTTTATGCAACTGTGTTTCAAGTAAGATAAGAAAAGAGAAAAACATATAGGTACACTGTGTCTTATATTTACCTACTGGATTAGCTGTCCTAGTCCTCTTTTTTAATTTCGTATGACTTCAAATAGCTACATATAGAGTCTTGGGCTTTTTCTGTCTCCTTAAGCACTTTTAACATGTCACCTGGCCCCATTGTTTTGCATAAGAAGTCAGTTCTTATGGTGATTTCCCATATGCAAAGCATTGTTTCACTCCCTCTGCTTTCAAAATTTACCTCTATTTCTTTGGCTTTTGATAGTTGTGACTATGTTGTGCCTGGGTATGGACCACTTTGTGTTAAGCCTATAGAGTTCATTGAGCTCTTTGGTCATGTATCTTAATGTTTTATCTTTTTTTTTTATCAAGTATTACTTTTTCCTTCCCATCTCTCTCCCCTCCTGGTATTCTCATTGAAATATGTTGACGTACTTGATGGTTCCCATGGGTCTTTGAAGCTCTGTTTATTTTTACTTGATATTCTTCATTCCTTTATTATTTTTTTCAGATTATATAATTTTTATTGATCTGACCTTAATTTTTTTGATCCTTCATACTGCCACAGTAAGTAAATTTTTCATTTCGATTACTGTACTTTCTCTAAGTTCAAAATTTTTACTTGATCCTTGTATAATAATTTATATACCCTTAATGGTATTCTTTATTTGAGGAGTCATTGTTGTCATGCTTTCCATTAATTCTTCACACATGATTTCCTTTATTCTTTGAGCATGTTTACAATAGCTGACACGAGTTCTTCGTTTACTAAGTCCCATCTATGAGCTCTTTCAAAGACGGTTTCTATTGACTTCTCTTTTCCCCTGTGTATAGGTCACACTCTTCTGTTTCTATTTCCTTTCCTGATTTTTTTGTTGGAAACTAAATAGTATAATAATATTAGATTTTAGATAATATCTCTAGTTTGTTAATAATATAATATATATAATATAATATACATAATAATATAATATAACTCTTGTTTGTTTAGTGACTTAACTAAGACTGCAGAGTAGTCTTCCTTGTAGTATGTGGCTGCTGATAACTCTGCTGAGTTTGCTACTGTTGTTTTCATCCTTGTTTTTAATATTTAAATCTGTCATCTTAAGAATTTTTTGTAAACCAGCCTATTTTAATCACCAGTCAATAACTGCTCTAAAATTATGATTAAATATTTTGAGTCAAAAAGGTTTTACTCAGGCTGGGGTTGTGGTTCAGTGATAGAGCACTTGCCTAGCATATATGGGGCACTGGGTTCAATCCTCAGTACCACACATAAATAGATAGATAGATAGATAAAATAAAGGTTCATCAACAACTAAAAATACATTTTTTAAAAAAAGGTTTTACTCATTGGTAAGGAAACTATGTTGTAGGTTAGAAAACGCACTCAAAGTTCAAGAAGTTTAAAAATCTGTTCTGCTTTTACTTTTTGCTAAGAATTTCTCATGTCTCCTATGATATTTTATGCCTCACATTCATGCAGAGATAAGTGTAGAGCTAACCCTTTCCAGTCTCTTTGGAGCATGCCCATGACTTCTTACAAGTGTCTATTCTTTCTCTTATTGGCTACCTCACTTCCCTGGATCTCCCTATTGAAATTCTTGCTTTTCTGCTAATCTATTGCTTCCCCTACCCCAAAGACAACTTCAGACTAGCTGTGAAGCTGGTCATTTCTGACTGCTTGCCACTGAGATGGCTACTGTTTACAACAGTTTTCCTAGGCATGCACTTGTTCCAAGTCTAGCCACCCCCTCAAGTAGTTGTTTCAGCTTATCCTACTCTGTGCCAGTAGGACTGATCCACAGGATCACCATCCACAGGATCACCAACATTGCATTAAGAAGTGCAGGACTAAAATCATACAAACTCCCACCATTACTTGAGATTTTATGGTTTTTTTTTCCTTGAATAAATGTTTCTAAATTTATTTTATGATTTTGTTCAATTTCTAGAGTCCTTAAAGCTTTGTTCAGTTCTATCATTGCATGCTGAGGAGAGGATTTAGCTAGCTCCTTCCTCTGATATTCCAGAAGTTCCCTTTCAAACCTACCATTTTTGTCATTTATCCAGTATCATTTCTTTTCAATATCACTTCTAAAGTATGAATTAAATTCCTCTTTAAAGTCTTGACAGCAACTTGTGCTTTTGATTTAAAAAAAGAAATTTACATTCACACAGTAACTTTTCTTAGTCTGGCTCCCTCAGTAGGCTATAAGCTCACAGAGGACAGAGTATGTGTCTTTGCTCACTCTTATATCCTATTAACTGACAGAGCATTTGGCATATGTTAGATACTGAATGAAAATAGAGAATTTACTTGATGGGAATTTAAATCTTTAGAGTTATTTATTCACATTAGCTGTTGTGATTGCCAACACAGAGACAAAATGAGGTCATATGACAGATTCCAGTCAGTCTTTGACTCATGTCAATTACACAAAATGTCAGGTGTATGTCAATGAATGTTGCTATTGGGGTGTGGGGGGAATCTATTTCTCAAAACCTAGACAATGCACTATATTTTCCAGTGGAAGGGTCTCTGGATCATCAGCCACATGGCAGGAGAACTTGTGGTTACTACCACTTAATTCATGAAATATGATATCGTTAGTTTATTTAGGCTGACATGTAAACATACCTCTAAATGTTAGGAAGCTAAGATGTAATAGTGGTAAATCTTAACATGAACACAAAAGTACTGCCTTAAATTGTGTAAATACCTAGTTTGAGATATTTCATAATGATGGGCAATTGGAGCTGTCAAAGATTTTTAGACTTGCATTTAGTTTTTACCTAGGAAACGGAAGCCGGTACCATCCTCATTTTAGAGCCTTACAAAGACATTATCTGAAGGAGACTGGGACAGAGGCAGAAGAGGACAGAACTCTGACAAATGTTATATAGATGTGTAGAGGAACCTCTTTGAATGTTTACCATACACTTTAAATTTTATGGAATGGTTTTCAAACTGTGATCCATGGATCTCCATAGAAGAACCTTAGGAAATAAAGTTAAGGACCGAGAGAACCAAGTTACAAGTTTCTGGCCCCTTACATCTTTTATTCCCCCTCTCATGTGTTTTATATATTGAGGTTTTTCATATTTTAATGAATCCATAACAAAAAGAAACTATGGTTTAGGACTATGTGTGATTGACACAGTTGCTTGATCTCTTATTGAAAACGCCTAGATCATTGTGTTAAATGAAAAACTACATTGAAAACTACATACTTTGCTGCCTTAACCCACGCGGGCCACTGTAACAAAATTCCACAAAGTAGGTAGTTATAAATAACAGAAATTTATTTCTCCTAGTTTAGAACACTGGGAAATCCAAGATTAAGCAATAGCAGATTTGGTATCTGAGAAGGCCCACTCCCTGGCTCATAGATAGCACTTCTTGAATGGAACATTACATGATAGAAGGAAATAGCTAGCTCTCCAGGGTTTCTTTTATAAGGGCACTTATTCTGATCATGAGAGTTTCATCTTCACAACATAATCACTTCCGAAAGACCTCTCTTTCTAATATTATCATCTTGGATTTCAAAATTTAAAAAATGGGGGGGCACACATGCATTCAGTTCATTACATTTGCAAACTTTAAAGTGCACATAAAGTTGGATATTATATATGGTTTCCACTCTTTAGGAACCTGTGGCCAAAGACCAGCTAACACAATAAAGACATGTATATCACATCTATATTTCAAGCTCTTTGCCATTTATCCTTAGATTTTCTTTACAATTTTTTAAAGGTATTCATAGAATCTGCTGAAGCTGATCCATTGTTGGTGCAGAGACTAATCAATTTCACCTCCTAAGTCTCCTAATTCCCTGGTAAATCAAGACCCCAGGGACACAGTTCTGTAGCCTAAGATACTATCACAAAACAATATTTCTCTGTATGAAACAGAAAGTTTTGAGGTTCTTTAATTAAATTTCCTGATTCCTTTCTGTGTTTAGTGTTGCAAGGGCACAAGTTTTAGAGGGATGATATCCCATTTAAATCTGGTTTTATCTCACTCCTCAGTGCCTTAAGAGAAGAAAAATAAGCATCCCTGATCTTCATTATTCTAATAATAAAGAATGTTCTCTTAATTTCCTATTGTTGTGTACAAGATTTAGTGCTTACCCTTTAATTTCAGTGTCAGAATGTGAACTGTAATTAATTTTCATAAAATGGAAAGCAATAAAGTCAGATATATTAAATGCTGGCTGTAGAGGTTGAAATTGTATAATTTACAATCAGGGTGGTGGGGAAAGAAAGAGCCTACACATTAAATGAGTGATAACTCATTCTGACTTCAGCTTCAGAGATTATGAAAGTGGTCAACAAACTATTCAAACAAAACCCCCAGATCTATGGGGTATTTGGAACCTTCTCAAGAAAGTCTATCAAACTTAGTGTCACCTCTCCCTATTCCAACATTTGGATAGTTTTATTATCATTAATTAACAATAATAATATGCATGGACCTAAATTACCACCCAATGAATCACCTAAAATCTTTCCTAGGCATTATTTGCAACAAACTATAGATAATAGCTCATAATTCTAGATCAACCATAAAATAAGTCAACTTCCGACTGATTAAAAATGCAGGTTCCCTTCACCTTACCATCAAAATATCCCTAGAGAAGTAATGTTTGAAACTGTGAATATTTTTATGGTGATTATTTATAAGCCTAGACTATATACTAAAATGAAGCTATATACAAATTAAATATAAAACTTTGTTATATTAAAAAAGTGTACTCTGGCTGGAGGCTTTAAAGGATACACATTCTTTATTGTCTTATGTGGCTCAGGACACACTCCTGAGGGAATGGTCACTGAATGAGCAGAAAGCAGTGACTTCTCAGTTAAATGGAAGTTTATCTTAAAAATTAGTGGTACAAACTTTACAGTGCACAAAGCTCTTTCACACACATTATTTCAATGTAATTTCATAGTGCCCCTGAGGGGAGGACAGACCAAACTTTGATATCTGGTGTTTCAGAAATGAAGTAGCTTGTCCAAGTTCACAGCTTCAGTAAATGACACAGTCAGAAACAATTAAAGCTTAGGACACTCTAAATGCAGTCCTAGGGACAACTTAGGTAGGAGCAGCTGACAAGACCAAGGTCATTAACTTATATGGACCATATTCATAGAACTGTACTGAAGAGTGTTCATAAATAGGGACCCAGACAGGGTCTCCAGGCATTGAATCAGGTACAAGTACAGCAACATCAAGCATCATTTGAGAATAAAAAAGACCATTCAGGCAAGGAAACAATAACAGTTGCAATAATTTTCAACATATTAGTTTTTATACTTTGGCAATGGAGGCAGTTAGGTCTATGCAGCATAGACCTAAGTTGACCTTAGCTTTAGGTCCAGTTAATTATCCACATTTTGCCTACTCCATAGAAAGGAACACACATAGGACATGCTCAGTCCTCTGCAGACCCCACTGCTAGGGGTTAGAATGGAGGTGATTCATCAACTGGCAGTCACCATGGAGATAGGAAGGAGGCCCTACCTTGGAGCTGAAAGATTATAAATAATAAGTGATTTTTTATATGCACATAGAAAAATTGGTGTATGTGTGAGAAAAAAAAATGAGAGAAAATTAAATCATACTGTAAATCTCAAATTTACTCTGAGAAACAGAGTTATTGGAAATAGTTATTGCTTTTAAATTATCATTTTTATCTTGTATTTCCATATTATTTGGTTGTTTTTATAATGAACAGGTATTACTTTAATAAAAAGAAACTTAACAGTAAGATTACATTTTATAAAAAACCTAAGTTTTAGTCTCTAAAACTTACTTATTGTCTGAAATGTGTTAGTTAAACAGTGTTGCTGAGATTACATGTCAATTGTGGCCTGGACTCCAGTCTCAGTTAAAATATAACTCTCTCCAGGAAACCCTCCTAGACCTACACAGCCCTCACCACCCCTATAAATTGGGTTTCTACCATACTCTCTCCTCATCCTGTTTCTTCCCTCGTAGCACTTCTCCTTGCTTGAAACTACACATTTATGTATAAGATTATTGGCAAATCCACCTAAACCCAAGCAAGAGGGATTTTATGTGGGGTCCCTTGCTTTCAAGTACCACATCTATCACAAATATCAAAATTCTCATACTCTTCCCAGTTTTCAGACTCTGCTAACCAAACTGAGCCATGCAGGCCAGAGTACAGAGGGCTGAGAGTGAGTGTGTGCCAGAAAAAAGACCACCACAGCCTATGCCCTGTGAAGAGAGAGAAGGGGGCTACCTCTCCGTGTGAAGTTGTCTGTCCTCAACACCCCAGAGCAGGAAGCATTTCCCAGATAACCACTTCCATATCTTCATCTTCTCTAATGGAGAAGTACCTAAAAAGGAGTGTAAAAGGGAGACATGAGGGATGGAACATTCCCCTCCCAGTCCCCGGGGCACAAAGGCCAGTACTCCTGGGCCCATCTTACCTTCCATCTTGCCCTGTGTCAACAGCTTCTGGCTGCCATTCAGGGTCATAGTTGACAGAATTGAGCTGGGAGAAAAACAAGATTCTTTTAGACTCTAAATCACCAGTGATCCTCGAGACATAAGCTTTGAGGCTCTGAATGTAAACATGAAGTGGGCCAAAGTCTAACTTAAATCCTTAAGGATCTGACATGTGGGTTCCATCCGTACCCTTGCCCACAGCTAATAGACCCATCAGGTTTGTTAAAGGCGGTTCTGATTGCTTAATTTGCTAAGAAATGTTGTCCACAAAGTGAAAGACTTTATTTATTTTATTTCAAGCTGTAACCCACCACCACTGGTACAGAGAGCCTCAAATATAGTAGGCACACAATTAATGTAGAATTAATAAATGGTCCAAAACAAAGTCCTGAATACAATATAGCCATGTGCCTACCTCTAAACGCACTTGTAGTGAAAGGAAATAGCTACATTAAAATTGAGAGGAAGGAACCACTTTGTACCAGGCAGACAGGAGTACTATGAAAGTCAACGTACCATCACCTAAATCAGTGATTCCATGTTGCCAAAACACAGTCCCAGAATTCCTAACAGCTGGGTATGGTAGTTCATGCCTGTAGCTCGGGACGCTGAGACAGGAGGATCACAAGTTCAAAGCCAGCCTCAGCAACTTAGCAAGGCCCTACGCAACTCAGCAGGACCATGTCTCTAAATAAAATGCAAAAAAGACTGGGGATACGGCTCAATGGTTGAGTGCCCCAGTACCAAAAAAAAAAAAAAAAAAAAGAATTCATACCAATAATTTCTGATGAGTGGTGAAGACTTAAAAACAATGTGGCACAAGAAAGATACTAGAGTCCCACCTGTCATCCCAAGAAATAATCTCCCCATGCTTTGGTTCATTATAATTTTGTTCTATATAGTTTTATTTCTTCAAAGATTATCTTCTTTTTACATGAAGAAAATATAGGTGCATAAAAATTAAATAAAATTATCTTTTGAAACACTGCATTAACTGTGAGTTTATTGTTTAAATGGAAAAGTGCAGTTATGTTCTTAAAGGCAAATAGAATACAATGTGCACAGAACCTACAATTGCACATGATAATTCTTATATACTTGGTCAGGGGTGGCATTTATTATATATTCTAATCAGCACCTATAACCCTGCAAGGCCTTTAATAACTTTAACAATGATGATTTTTATCTGTCAATAGCCAACCTAAGGTAAGTTATTATCTTATGTGTTGCTCTCTGTCAACAGGCAAAGGAATGTCTCAGAGTAGTTCAGCAATTTTTTGTTAATGAACATTTATTTCCTTTGAATTAATATTCAGTTTTGAAGTTTTTATGTGCAGGAACTTGTAGATATGAATAAGGAGAAACATTAGCAATGAATAGGAAGGGAAAACCATGTGAGTTCATTAGTGGAAAAGAAAATATGTTAAAGGCAACTACTTATTTATCATCTTTTGTTTCTGTTAAGACTTTGAAAAAATATTAAGAACATCTTAACAAATATTTCCAGAGCACAGAGCACAGGCAAATAGAGAAAAATGAGGAATATGTTAGGAATAGTCTGACATACACTAACTTAATTATTCTATATTATTTTATAGTTTATAAAAAAATTTACACCATTGTCTTATTTGATCTTAGAATACTCACTGAGGTCATACACTGTCTCTTTAAATGATGACAAAATGTAATTGGACTTTGCATGTCTAGTATCCATTCCCTCTTTCCTCCTTCCCACACCTGTGCCCTGTTATGCCTTGCATGTTGCAAAAGTCTGACCCCATCCCCAGGCAGGGGATGGTTCCTTTTAAGCCAAGCCAACCATAGAGATCGGTTTCCTCTGGACAATGACTGGTTTAGGCAGTGTCGTGTGATGCAATCCTAGCCAATGAACATGAAAAGAAGTCTCATGGTTTCTCTCATGTAGATACAAGGACAGATGACTCCTGTCCATTTGGATAGAATGCTAGAGACTGCTGTGGCCACCTTGTGTATAGGCCAGTGACCCCAAAACTGCTACCTCTGGCCCACTATCTAAGCAGCCCACTATCCAGCTGCCCACTTGGTAACTCCATTTAGACATTTAATTGGTACCCTGAGCTTAATATATTCAAATTAAAACTCTGTATTGCCCCACCTCTACCCTAACTCATACCAGGCTTTCCCATCTCATTCACTGGCACCACAACTCAGACCAAATGCAAATCTATCAGCAAGTCCTGTCAATTCTCACTCCAAAAATGCCCCTTTGTTCATTTCTATATGTTTCAACTGTTACTGTCCTCACCCAAGCCTTCATGATTACAACTTCCTTCTTCTGTTTTAGGCTGCTGCAAAATCTAGACTCCATGCAACCATAGCCAACATTGAAAGAAGTAGATCAGATAATGTCGGTCCCTGATGAAAGCCTTCAATTGGCTTATCATTGTATGCTGATCAAAATACAAACTCTGTAGCATAGCCTTTATAGAGTTGTAAGACCTCAACCTCCATTACTTCTAAAAATTCACCTCTATTCTGTGCCTATTGTTTGAGTGCACCAAGACCATCACTGCTTGGAGACTTTGGACACACAGATTTGGCTCTAAGTTATATCCTCTCACCAGATCTTTATGTGGCCAATTTCATCTTGATAGGTTTTGACTCAAATATTATCTCTTCAAATGAGTTCATGCACATAATCTCCAACATGTGATCAAGTCATAGTTTCTTCACAGCATTATCATTATCCAAAATTGTCGCATTCATTGATAACATGTTTATTTTCTGTCTCTCCTCACTATAATACATTCTCTATGAAAACAGGAACATTTTGTGCCTTGTCAGTTTTACAAGGACAGGATGATTCCTGTCCATTTGGATAGAATGCTAGAGACTGCTGTGGCCACCTTGTGTATAGTCCAGTGACCCCCAAACTGCTACCTCTGGCCCACTAAAGGATCTGGAATAATGAATAACACAAAGCTGGCATTCACTAAATATCTTTTTTAAAACTTTTTTTTAGTTGTCAATGGACCTTTATTTTTTTATTTATTATATATGGTACTGAGAATTGAACCCAGTGCCTCACACATGCTAGGCAAGTGCTCTGCCACTGAGCCACAACCCCAGCCCTTACTAAATACCTTTTAAATGAATGAATGAATGTCAATAATTTTGCTAGAAGTACAAGAGTAAATATACCTTGTTTTTCTATGAACTCTTTATTCAATAATTCATTTAGAATTCTGCTAAAGGATGGGCACAGTGGCGCATGCCTATAATACCAGCAACTTGGGAGGCTGAGACAGGAAGATCATGAGTTCAAAGCCAGCCTCAGCAAAAGAGAGGTGCTAAGCAACTCAGTGAGACCCTGTCTCTAAATAAAATACAAAATAGGGCTGGGGATGTGGCTCAGTGGTTGAGTACCTACCCCTGAGTTCAATCCCTGGTACTCTCCCACGCCGCCCCAAAAAAAAGAATTCTGCTGAAGATACTGAGTCTAGAAACTTAATAGGGAAATAGGAGATCTGCCCAAGAAGGAACACTTGGATTAAATTCTTGTATGAGTAAAAAATTATGTTATGTTATTTTAATTCACTGAAATTTAGGTCTTGTTTAGAATAGCCAACACATGCACTGAGCAGTAAAGAAATATTGAGGGCTTTTACAGCAGTTCATTTATTATGCCGAGAATAGAAAAAAAAAAAAAAGGAGCAAGTACAGAGAAGGTAGGGAAGGCAAGAGGGAAGGGTGTAAGGTAGGAGGAAATGGCAAGGCCTGGGAATGCTGATTATTGAACAGAGAAGTAAAGATGGCATGACTGAATAGAGATGATGAGACTTCCAGAGTTAATAGTTGACCTAAACTCTTGCCTTGCACAAATTTATGATATATGTGTGTATGTTTATCAGTCCCCTTTACCTGGATCTCTCCTTAAGTGAAAATTAATATTGCATGAGCTTTTGTTGCAACTGCATAAACTAGTCTTTCTTGAATAACCTGTTGTCAGACAAAATCTACTCTAATATTATATTTAATCAGCATGTTTCTTGAGAGTAGCTTTTGCTACTTAATGCTCACAAAATATCTTTTATAGTACTGAAAACATCAATATCTTTTGATGTTTCAAGTCCAACATTACAATCTAAAGAAAAGGTTTTGAATCTACCCATTGTATCAACTAGTGCTCCCAACCTGTGAACATCCACAAATCTGCTAATTAAAATAGCAAACATGGCCATTTCACATTGAAATCAGTTTCTTTATCACTTGCAAATGTTTGGCCAGAGGTAAACCCATCTGATGATATTCTCATGAACCCCTCATTTCTCTTTCATGTGCATAGGATATTATAAAGCCTATAAAATCATTTATGGAATACAGGATGTCTGATGCCTAGAGGAGCTTTCCCCTGAGGTTGTTCCATGTGACATTAATCCTGATCAAATAATTTTGTGTGTGGGAGAATAAAAAATAAATTGCCTGAGTCATAAAGCACATCATTCTAAGCTTTTGTGGCTCAAAAAGTCTTTTCTTTTTTATTTTACAATAAAAAAATTATCAAGATTTTAAATTATAATTGACCACATAACTCTTTTCTTCTCCATAGCCTATGTTATCTTCCTATTGAATTGCTGTGATGTGAAGGTAGAATACATAAAATCATTGATGAATTGAATGTTGGATGTGGGTGGAGTTGAAAATTCCAACATTTTAAGCCTGAGAAACTAAAACATATGACCACCCTCTGTTGAGATATGTAAGACTTAAGAAGTAGTTTGGGGAAGAAAGTGTAAAGACTTTGAGTTTGATATTGTGCATATTAACTTTAAGATGCCTTATAGACATCCAATTAGAAACCTCAAGTTCTCTTTCTAAAATCCTCTCCCATTTAAGCAGTCATATCATTACACAATGAGTCCAAGTTTATTCATATGTTCAACTTTTAACAGAATATTTCACCTATCTTTACTGTATGTTGCCTCTGTGTTGAGAAAGCATGACCCAAGTCATCCATAACTAAGAGATTAAAATAACTTCCAACAGTAATAGCAATTCTGTTTCTGCCTTTTGCAGCTGTTCTTCACTTGTAAGGTTCATGAATTTCTATACCTTCCCATTCAATGATAAATTACTTCCCAGTTACATTCTGCTATATAGAACCAACCACTCCATAGCTCAGTGGTGTAAAATAACATCCTTGATGAAGGTAGTGTTGTCTTCACTGTTGTTTTTTTTTTTTAGCATCTTATGATTTCATGGGCTGGAAATTCAAGACCGAGATGGAAGTTTCTTCTCTTCCTCATAATGTTGACTGAGATGATTTTGTGGTACTCAACTGGCAGATAGACTTGACTGAAGGCAGGCAAGGCAGTTTCACTCATGTGCCTGATGTCTTAGAAGGATAGTGAAAAGACTGGAGCATCTGTGTGCAACCTCTCCAGCTTAGCAGTCTCATAGTTTCACTCCTTGCATGGTAGTCAGGGTGTTCTAAAGAGACAGGAAGTAAACCAGCCAATCTTTTAAATCCTGAGCCCAAATACTGTCACAGTATCACCTCCTCCATATTCAGTTGATCCAAGCAGTCACAGAGCAGACTCAGATTCAAGGGAGGAGAGCATAGATTCCAACCCTAAATGAAAGGAATATCAACTAATTTGTGAGATCTTTAATCTACCACACATTTTCATAATAGTCAAAACTGCTCTAAAACCAGGGTTCCAATCCTGGCTCTCTAGCTCTTGCTAGTATTATGACTAGACTAGTGACTTAACCTTGCTTTGTCTTTGTTTCGTTGTCTATAAAAGCTGGTAACAAAATATTCATTCAACAAATATGTATTGAGCACATTGTATGCAGCAGCTTCCTGGGGCCAAAATGAAAAATAAGCTGGACTGTGTTCCAAGTAGCATCTTTTAACTAATGAAATTAAAGATGTGTATTCATGCATTTTATCAATAAATATTGAATGAGCTTTTACAAGGTACCAGTAAAAGTAGTTGTACAGATCTCTGCTATGTAACATATATAACTGAGACTGTAAAAATCAAGTTCTTTCTTAAAATGAATTTTGATTAAATGGGATCTTAAAATCATCCATTTCCAATTTTTTTGTTGGTGAATGCAGACTTGACCTGAAAATTCTACTTTTGAATGACATTTAGGCAAGAACACTGGTTTCTTTTAATGTTTCCTTATATTTGCAAAGTTAATTTTGACAAAATTCACACAAACACTTAACACAGATAGTAAGAGACTCCATTTCCATTTTTTTAATAGAAATCTCAAGTAATTTTCCCATTCAAGTTGAATCATATCTATAAAAAAAATGTGAATTTCAGATAAGGCACATGAACCACACAGAGTCCACCAACAGTGGACCATAGTGGAAATGACATGTGTCACCAGAATTCTCCATTTTTTGTTGGGAGCCCCTTTATGAATGGAGAGTTAGTATATTCATCACCTTTTTATTATTATAACAAAATATTTGAGACAAGATACTTACAAAAAAAAAAGTTTAGCAACTGAAAGTCCCCATGGCACAGGTTCTGTGACAAAGGCTGCCTCTTGGCTGTGTCACTTCATTGTCCATGGTACATGGCAAAGGCAGAAATGCATGCAGATTACATCTGTGATTACATCTCAAACCAGGAATAGACAGAGGCTGAGGTCCCATATTCTGGGGCACGTCCCAGTTGACCCAAGCGCCTCCCATTAGACCTACCTCTTAAAGGTTCGACCACCTCCCATCAGTGGACAGACACACACATGGACTTCAGGAGACATACTGGAACCACAACCAAATCACAGCAGTACAGTTGGGGCTTGATGACACAGCCTACCTGGAGGATTTCAGTATTAGTTTTGACATTTCAATCACTAACCACCTTTATTCTAAATCTTTCTGAATAGCTCTTGAAAGAATAAGCAAACAATAATATGTACTTCTATGTCACTGCCTTGTTGATAAAGGAGATAGTGAAAACACATTTTCAATCTTCAGAAATGATTTTGTGAAACCCATCAAGAGACTTAAGTAGCTATAACTAGTACACGAAGTTATCAATGCCCATGTCTTCCATCATCTGGGGCTCACACATTTGGGAAGATTCATAAATATTTGGTCACCCTGTATTTCACCACAGGCCCCTTCTAAGATTTGTGGCTTCATTGAAACCCTGCCTGCGATTTGACATACTTTGCTTTTTCGCATGTGAATAAGTTTTAAACAATAAATATATTCATATTTGCACACCATGCAGAACTAAGGAGCATAATAAAATGTTTACAAGTATAGCTTTGAGGTTGGACAGGACTGAGTTTAAATCCAAGTGCTGCCACCACATTATTAAAAGACTGGAAGTTTCTTAGACTCTCAAAGGTTCACTTTTAAATGGGGATAAGAACAGAAACCTCATAGAGTAACTGGGAGGATTTAATGATCATTTAAAGCACCTGATCATTTAAAGCAGAATGATTATTTAGCCCAGGGTTTTGACATTGTGTGTTCCCAATAAGTGACTGTGATGTCATTGCTGCTGTTACTGTTGTTATAATTTAGGGATGGCAGTTAGGGTTGCATAAAATATTGTAATAAAATATCCCAGTATTCTTGTCCCTTACATATACCTCCTGTTCCCATTAGTCAAGTTCTTTTGTGATATCTGCTCTGAACCACAGTTGAAGAAGAAGTAAAAGAATACAGAATTTCTCAAAACAGACTCAAAGATCTTTGAGGGCAAGGCTCTGTCCTGTGACTTCTTAAACCCAGGTTTTGCAAATAGGAGAGATTACCAAATCTTTTTGATAATAAGAACCTTACTTGATTTTCACGCCCAAATATTCAATGTCCTTAAAAGCAATTAAATGAAAAGCTGGCAATTTTAGCCAAAAGAAAAGCAGTACTTTTAAAAAGTCTTATTTAAAAAAGCTATATTTCCACAAATTGCTCAGAAACAAAGTATTAAATTTTACTAAAGTGCAATGAGAGGTTTGTTATTTTCTTTACAATGTCCCAGTCTGAAGACTATTCTGTTCATTCTTTTCAAAGTGGCTTTTGTCCTATGAATGGCCCTTGACTAGTGGCCAAGCCCTGCCTTCTGGAGCCCTGTGATGAGAGCCGTTTGAGTTATAAGCTTCCAGCCTTGGAGAATCCTGACTCAGAAAGAGGCAAACACTGGCCCACATGATCAGGCCTTTAAGTTAAGAGATAAAGTGGTTGAAAATGGAGAATAAAATGCTGTTCATGGAAATTATCTGGCAGTAGGGGGTAAAGAGAGGAGTAGAGAGCTGTCCTCCCATTTCATACATTCATGTCTTGCAAATAAAAGAGAATAAAACCACCCACCCAAACCAGGCCCTTCCCTTCTCCTGAGAACATGCACTAGCAACTCTTCAGGGGATAATTCAGGCTGCTGTCCAAGTAGGATCCTTCACGTAGCTATTCCTTTGTTGTTATTACATGTATGTTAGGGAGAACCCCTTCTTTACAAAGCAGATCACCCCTTTTCTTCTGCAGGTGTGGTTTCATCTTTGGAAACCCATGTTCACCTTCTTGAGAATTTCTGGAAGACCAAGGCCAATATACCAAGAGGGCGAACCCACACATCCCAAGACACAGCTCTGATTTGTCCTCCTTGCAATGTCAAGTCAGTTCACAGCACCGGGCACCACTGGAAGCCAAGACAGGAACTACACGGGACAGGGACTGCTCTCCTATCAGTATCTTCAGAATCTGTTGGAAAATGCAAAGTCCTCTATGACACGTAAAATTTGAGAGAGCTCAAGTGATGAAAACAGGTTCATATTTCCTGCATGAGCCCATTTACTTGCTCTTGTGTCTTGAAAAGGTGTTTGGAAACATGAAGTTTGGTCTGGGAAAGCAGGCTGCGATGTGGGCCCATCCCCCTTCATCCTTTACTTGATGGACAGCTCTTCAGCAGATTTTTTGGCTCCCAGGGCTGGTGAGAGAGAGGTGAGGGAGCAAGCAGGGAGGGAAGGGAGAGGGGGCTGGGCACTTCAGGGGACAACTTCCAGCCAGCATTCTTCCTTCAGAATTTCGCAAACCCTTCCAACAGCAAGCCCAGTCCTCCCCAATAAAACTAGTCCCCTCGGACATCCTGGCTGCTCTGTGTGAAACTGGCACCAAAGCCCTTAACCTGCTGGATCCCCTTTCTCCAGACACCTGCCCAAGCAGCAGACTAAACAAACAGGGATTCTCCACTGCGCAAAAGTTGGCTTCTTTCACTAGGTCTCCCATCTGTTAAAAAGCCATTGTCTGCAAAAGTGTTCAGCTAGCTGGGGAGCGAGAGCGATTGCATACTGAACTGCCCCCTTTTCCCCATAAAAAGTCCTCTTTAGCATTTTCTTTTCTCCCTGGTTTTCATTGCCTGATTTATTCATTGGTTTCACCTCTTCTCCCCTCCCCCTTGGTTCGGGAGGAGAGCCTCCTTGTCTTGGGTTTCTCAGGGGTCATGTCTTTTCAGTCACCAGGACAATACCCGCTGCTGGCATCTGCTTCCAGATCCAATCAGCCATATTGTGAACACATCCTGCCAGAGAATTGTTCCTCCTTTTGCTCGGCTTTGTTGCCAATTTCATGCCATGTATTGCTTCATGTTTTGTGCTTCATGAAGCTGTCACGGGCATAAAAGTGGTCTGACCAGGGTCGTAGTAAAAGGGGTGGGAATGAAACATCCACCAAAATGTTGAGCAGGCCACCCACAGTCCACACACACTCACACCCGCACACACTCAGTCTCCACATTCATACCCAGCCCCCACACACACCCACACACAGTGCACAAGCAGCCAAGGTCCCCACCTCTCAACAGCACACCCACACACACATTATACACAGGCACAAAATACACACAACCCACACACACCCACAATCCATGCACAATACAGTTCCCCCACACTTGTGAACACTCAAGCAGTTCTCAAGTACTCACAAAATACACATGAATCCAAACGCGTTTTCACACATTTTTGCTTCTCTCCCCAAGATTTAATTGGTACCCTAGTAATGTATTCTATGTTTCTCCAGAGGGGAAAACAGATCTATAAGGACTCATCGAGTTTTAGTCCCTTAAAAGTGATTAGAAATATATAAAGTGGGGCGTTGCAGAAGTTTAAAATAAAAGTTCAGAATTTTTCTACCCCTCGACTGTTTCTAGTTACAATAGAAATAAAAACACGAAAGAAAGGATTTTACAAGACAAATTAAAATATCCCGAATTAAAAGGACAACATTAGAGAAAGCATATTCATTGTTTCTTCTTTTTTGGGGACATGAACCTTTCATAAAGAACAATGTTATAAAGAGAGGGAAGTATGTCCACAAAACATAAAAATTAATTCTTGATTTGGAAGAAAGTACCCACGAACCCCATCTCTGAGTCATGGTTCCTGGGTGCTAGAGAATCACAACCTACTAAGAGGCTCTTTGTAAACCATAGATTAGCCTGAGGAGCACAAAAGTCCAAAGTCCATTCCAAGTATTTCTGGAACTACTTTAAGGAAGAAGGGAAGCTGGTGTGATCTGTCCCATCACCCAGAGACCCACTGACCCAGTAGATCCAGTCCATCAGCCTGAGAGGAAGTTATGTTTCTCCTTGTGTCACAAGTGAGGGTAAAAAGAGGAAAGGGGACAATGGAAACTCAAAATCCCCACTATGCAAATTTCCCTGAGGTCTCATTTTATTTCTGTGTCTTTGCTTATTTATTTCAAAAAGTTCTAGAGATTCTGAATATAAAATAATGTACTTCTGAAATATAACATGCTTCTTGATAGCATGTTTGATCTTCACTTTCATTTTCCTAGGTTTCCATCCCAGCACCCATGAGTAGGTCACCCTGCCTTTTTCTATATGAGCACCTGTTAGTTATTAACCAGTCTGTGAATCCCAAAGAGGGAGTCACACAGACATAGAGAGAGATGACAGCCACCCACAAGCCAAGTCAAGAAGTCTTAGAATAAAACTACCTTCTGACACCTCGATCTTAAACTTGCACCGTCCAGAACTGTGAGAAACAAATTTCTGTTGTTGAGGTCACCCAGTCTTTGGTATTTTCTTATGGCATCCCAAGGTGCATCCTGAGGTACATGAGAGTGACTGAAAATTTGAGAAAGAACAATACATATGAGCACTGCATGCCACTGTCAAAAATGAAGTATCCCTTTGCAGACCGCCCTGTTGGTACTGATCTCCACTCAGCCCTCCATTATCCTTACTAACTTCCTGTCCCTTGTACCACTTATGCTCTCTGAGTGATTTCCTCTCCTCGAAAATAATTCATTAAAGTTTTATATGAAATACAGCCCAAAAAAGTAACACATAAAATCAAGGAAGGAGGACGTCTCGCTCAAGGAAACCACTAGAAGTTTGCAGACACCTACCTCCCCTGGAAACTCCCATTCAGCCTCAAAGTCCCCAAAACATTGCATTGAGCATCTACTACATATCAGCTACTAGACTGAGTTGTGACACAAAAAGATGAGTAAGTCACAGATCTGTAGTCAACGAGCTCTGGGACTGGGGAGGGAGGCCGGCACTGAAATGGGAACCCACAAATTGTCCCATGCCACAATATAAAAGTTGGTCTACAAAAGTAGAGTGGAAAGTAATGTCCAAGGACAAATGTTTTCCTTCTGCAAAAGTGGAAGGGATGGAAGGACCTCGCACGCTGGGCCAAGATGGGCATGTGCAATAGAGTTAAAGTACAAGATGCAGAGAACTTTAAAAATGGGAGTATTAGGGAGGGAGCACCAATGTATAAAGCAGATAAGAGACCATACTTTATGAAAGGCCCATAAGGGTCTTTCATAGCACAAAGGACTGGAGACTTGAAAGGTGGGCACACAAGAATAATTCACTGATATGGGTTCAGAACGAAAAGAAGATGACCATCTCCGATACTCAGCTTTCTAACCTAACCCCCAATCTGCCAGCCCTGGGCTTTTTTTCATGACTTCATTATTTCTAACTTTTTCAAGGGCCTTTTGATATTCCAAATGCATCCAATGTAACCACAGTCCAAAATGTGCTCTCTCATTTTATTGTTTCACAATTTTTTTTTCCTTTCTTTTCTAGCTCTATATATTTTTTTTATTTATGTTTAATAAGGACATTGAGCCAGCGAGACTCGTAAGAGGGCCGGAGCCAGCTTTGTGCTCTGTGTGAGCGTGTATGTGTGTGTTAAACAATTTCATGGACATCTGTCATGCACAGTTAACTTTGCATTGCTGCATTTTAAGTGGTGGGCCCAGGCTTGGCCAGCAGTGATAAAGTAGCTGGCAGTTTTGAAAAAGCCACAGGATAACAGAGCATGAATCATAAAACACACTACTGTGTAGCAATATCCAAGTTCATTCAATGCAATGAAACCATGCAGAGGCCCTTTATCCCCAGCTAATTATGTGGAAACGGCTAAGACAATAAAGCATCTGGTGGTCTTTCTTCCCCATTTCAATTTTTCTCAATATTGTGACAGGGGAAAGTATTGTGCCTTTCCCAGGGTAGTTGCAGTGAAGAGGAGTAAAAGCAAGGGTCAGGGAAGAGCAAATAGATGAATTTATAACTTTCTTTTTATTTATTCCTTCCCCATTGTTTCTCTGGAAGTTTTCCTTCAAGGCTGTATTTTGGGATCACTATTCTCATTTCACCCTGTTTGAATCCCCCTTTTTTCCCCTTTAAAAAAATACCACCCAAACTGCCAGCCCATCTCTGATTCCCTGTTGCTGGTGGGACTTTCCCCACCAGCCATGGACATCCAGGAATATACGTGTAAAATTCATAATAACCACTCTCCTAGCTCAGGTTAAGGGGTGGGTACACACTTCCCAGATGAAACCCAGTTTGTGAATTCCTTTCTAGAAAGAGGTGACTCTTTCTAGAATGGCCACTGTGATTAAGGCTTGTCCCAGAGAGGATTCCCCATAATTGCCCGGCACATGGCTCTTTTTGCATTCTCTTGAAAACACACGCAAGTGCCATGTGCTGCACTCCTGGGGGTTTTGATGAAAGTCCCTTTATAGCTATGCACTGTGCGATGAGACCCGAGCCAGAGGCTGATGAGGTGACTAATTGGTACCACTAGCTTAAAAAGCTAATAAGTTAATTAGATTAACTTTGTTCATGTTTGCATAGGGCTTTGAAGAGGAAAACACCGCAGGAGCCCTAAGCTGCTCTGAATCAAGATCCGATGCAGTTCTGTGCTGGGTAAAAGCTTTTCCTGCAACCATGTGAGTCTATCATGATTATGTTCTCTTTTGTTTTGTTCTGTTATTTAATTCCTCAGTCACCTCCCAGTTTTTCTCAAAAGCCAAATTAAAGCAACATAATATGCCTTCAGTATCTTCCAGTGCAACGTTTTCAATTGTAAATCTCAATTCCACTTAAGACCGTTATAGAATGGTTTTTTTGGTCTTTTTTCTTTTTTATCTTCTCACTTCTCTGGGTATTGCTGTGTCATGATATTCAGGTCATTTTGATGCTAACTTAAGATAGAAGTGATTCAAAGTTAGAACTGATTGCAAGATCACCTAAGAGGTATTAGCACCCTCCGATTTGCTAAATTTTCCCATGCCTTAAAAATGTAGTAGGTCTAGAGTTCTGGAATAATTGTTTTTGTGGAATTTTAGCATGAAATCAACTTTGTGTGCATTATCAGTACCCTTTTATCCATACCTGTCTACCTATCTGTCTGTTTTTTTCATCTATCTCCCACATACTCAGCAAACTCTGAACATGAAAGTAATGCCCAGGGGATACAAGGATGATGAAGACTAAGTCCAGCCCTCAAGGAACTTTTAATATAGGACCATGACATCTCCTCTGGATTAAATACCTAAGGACAGAGCAAGGAGACAAACTATGCCCTGGAGGACCCAGGGGAGGTTTCAAGGACAAGGTGGATTTGAGCTGAACCTCAAAGAGTTTTGATAAGTAGAGATAGAGGAAAGGACATACCCTGAGAGAAAGAGACCACAGAAAGATTCTGACAAAAGAGAGGGATCACGGTGCATCCAATTAAGGAAAAGATAATCCAGTGGCTGAGGTACACACACAGCTGGAAGTGAGGCTGGGGCTGAAAAGGCGGGATGGGGTCAGATCTGCATGATCTTTCTCAGGTTTTGGGGTTTTGTTTTTGTTTATTTGAGCAGGGAAGCAACATGAAAGGAATCCAGCAAGGAAAGACAATGGTGAAAGCATTTTGAATTTGTCCTTTAAAAGGCAATAAAGGTCTAAAGCAAAGTAGTGGCAAAAGATGACGAAAAAGAAAGGGAAGAAAAGTACCCAGCAAATATTCCCGAACTTTCTAAGTGAAAAATAAAAATAAAGAGACGATCACAATTCAAATGCACGGGATGATCACACAAAGTGACGTTTTTTATTAAAAGAGTTGGAAAAGTATTTGCTGAGGACTTTTAGGATTTGTTTTTCTTGGTAATTGATATTTATCATTTTTAAATGAAAGCTTTTAAATTTTATCACTAATGCTAAGATGGTAACATTTCATAGCTCACTTGGTAGTGCGCTTGCCTCACGTGCACAGGATCTGGGTTCAATCCCCAGCACCAAAAAAAAAAAAAAAAGATAGTAGCATTTCTAAAGGAAAAACTAAAAACATAATTAGGATAGCGTGGTTGTTGTGCTAAAACAAAAATAAATAATACTGAGGCTCAGAGTGATGTGGTAGAAGAAAATACACAGGAGTTAAGGTGAGACTCTGAGCTTTTACTTCAGCTTCACAACGTAACTAAGCATAGTTAAGGGCAAGTTGCTTAACTTCTCTAACCCTCAGCTTTCTCATCTATACCATGGAATAGTAATAGTACCTGCCTTACAGAGGCCTTATATGGATTAAATGTCCAACGTGTGCAAAATGCCTGGCATGTGATAGATGCTCAATAAATGGTTCTCTTCTATTCCCTTACTACCACTGTCAAAAGGTAGAAGAGTGCCTGTATAATGTCATAGAGCAAAACCTTCACAACACACTTTCTCATCATTCATTCAACTGGCCTTGGGAAGCCAGACTGCCCAGGAAAAAAGACAGTACTAGTCAGCCTTTCGTATTTTACAGGCATATAGCATCCTTACCTCTCAAAAGTCTCATCTTCCTTCTTCTCTTCAGCCATCCAACATGGATGCTCTTTGCTACATAAACAACTAGAGATGGGTGGAAAAAGATCTCTTGCCTGTAAGGTTTCTATGTTGATTTCCTTGAACCACTGTAACAAAGTACCACAAATCTGGTGGCTTAAAACAACACTATTGTATTCTCTCTTAATTGTGGTTGCCAGAAGTTCAAAATCAAAAGGGCCATGTTCCCTCAGAAGGCTCTGAAGGAAAATCTTTCCTTTCTTCTTCCAGCTTCTGGTTGCTCCGAGTGTTTCTTGTCTCCTGGGAGCATAATCCTAATCTCTTTGCATGGTCTTGTTCTCGGTATTTCTGAATGTCCTTATGTAAGGACACTCTCATTGGATTTAGGGCCCAATCTCATCCCATCATCTCAGTCCTGATATTAATTACATCTGCAGAAACAAAGTCACATTCTGAGTTCTGAGTGGATATTCATGGGGTGATGAATACTTTTCAACCCACTACAGTACTTAAAATAAAATTGGTTTCTCTCTCAGCTGAGAGGACCTAAAAGAATTGACATCCCTAGACCAATGAACACACCTAATACTCATATCTTGATTTCTAATACCATTCTCCTTTTAAAGAAAGAAGGACTTCTTGGAGAAATAGTTGATTCTAGAACTGGAGACAGGAGCCAAGTGGAAAAATTCTTGATAGTGAAAGAGAGAACAATTTGAGTAACAAAATAATTAAAGTAGTATTGAATTATAGCCCAGGGCCGGGCTTGTGGCTCAGCAGTAGAGTGCTCACCTAGCAGGTGCGAGGCCCTGGGTTCAATCCTCAGCACCACATTAAGAAAATAAATAAAATAAGGGTATAAAATTTTTTTAAAAAAAATTAATTATAACCCAAAGGAGAAGATAAATATCCATGAGTCCATACTAATATAAATAAATGATTGAATAAATTCATAAATAGGAGAGAAGAGTCCCATAAAATTTATGTAAATATTTCATTCTCCAAAAAGGGAGCATAATATCCATGCAAATGGTGGCTTCTTTTCATAGTATACAGTACAGAAAGAGGGGAAGAGTAACTTTCCAATGGAAAAAACTGACATGCATTGTATCATCCAGGTGATCAAGGCCAGCACCAATCTAAAATTAAATCTAAAAATGGCACTTTAACTCTGTGATTTTCTTCCCAATAACCCATAAACCATTTTATCACTCCCAAAAAAATTCCAATAGTGTAGCATCCTAAAAACTACCATAGAAGTTCTCCCAATAACTTTTAAGATCATCAAGAACCAGGAAAGAACCAGGAAAATCTGAGAAGGGCTAAATCTAACAGGAACCTAAGGGGTGTGGTGACTAAATATAATGTTGTGTCCTGGATGGTATTCTGGAACGTGAAGAGCACATCAGGAAAAGATCAAGGAAATATAAATAAACTGTGGGTGTTAGTTAACAACATGTCAGTACTGGGTCACTGCAACAAATGTATCATAGTAATATATGATGTTAATGACAGAGGAAACTGAGTGTGGAGTATAGGGGTATCCTCAGAATTTTCTTTCAAATTTTTCTGTAAGTCCAAACTGTTTTATTTAATAAAATCTATTTAGAAATATGTCGGGAAAAGTATCCATTCCCTTTGCACAATGGAATAAATTTAAAGGAAGATAATGAGCCGGGTGTAGCTCAGTGGTAGAGCCCTTACTTAGCATCCTAAAGTCTGGGGTTCGAATCCCACAAAAATAAGTAAAGAAAGCTAATGAGAGCAGGGATTTTTTTTTCTTTGCAAATTTTATCTTTTGGTGTAACTTAGAACTTAGAGCATATCATGGCATATGAAAGGCACTCTATAAATATTTGTTGAATGAATTTAAAATGAATAAGCAAAAACTTCTGGAGAAACTTTAAGGAACTACAGCTTTCTGCTATTCTCAGACTTCATTTTCTCGGCTTGTTTTTTCTATTTGTCCTTTCTGGCATATTTTCATCATAGAAATTTTCTTGAGAAAGATGTTTTGTAAATTTTGAAAATTTCTAAGTCCTTCAACCAGTTTATTAATTAATAAGTCCACTAAGTCTTTGTGCGTAAACAATTTATTTTCCACCTGTTGCACTCACAGTCATTATTAAGTAGGACAGGATTTCTACTGGAGGCATTTTGAGTCCAAGACAACCAAAAGCCCTTCCAGGAACAAATGACCTAGACTTAACCTATCTCTATATGATACCAAAGAGCTGATGACTTGGTAGGACATACAGATATTCAAAAATCACACAAGTATCTGATCACAATTTTGAATCTTTCTACTAAGTGGAAAGCAACTTTCTATTAGTGATTAGCAACTTTCTATTTAAACTATCAGTTGTTTTCCCGGTTTATTTAGAGATGAATAAATCTTTGTAGTATTATTTTTAAATCAAAATTTTAAAAACTTAGGGCTAAAGAGAAGCTGTGCTTTCAAGGTTCAATTCTTCCAGCTGAGTAAACTCATCCTTTTGACTGAGACTCTGAAGAAGTTTAAACACAAGCATGTGAGAAAGAAAGAATGGAAAGTGAACAATATTGAAACGAAGAACGCCTACAGCACAAGGCTCAAATGTGTTTTCTTGACTGTCAGAATGTGAGATGTTTGGATCATTGGGCTGCAATGGAGTAAGAAATCACTTCCTTGTGTTACAGGGGAAGAAATAGAAAAAAAAAAGGCCATCAACTGTCCAACTTCGGTGATTTCTGCAAGTTAAAAGGAGACCAAAGCATCCTGAAATGTTAAAAGGAACTTAAATTTTTACTTCTTGATAGAGGAGGAACCAGTCCAAATATAATAAGTAACATCCCCAATGTGTAGCAGAGGAAGCAGGTATCCCAGCAGGAACCACAACCCTGTAGGTGCCATTTCCACCTCACAGTGTCACAAGGTACAATCCACTGAAGATTACTTATTAAGTCTAGGTATGATGGAGATGAGTACACTCTCTTTGCAAGTCTGTTTAATCTTTGGTTAAATTAATCACAGTTCTTATCGCTGTGCATTATCAAACACCGAGGAATACATGTGGATGTGTGTAAGTCTATATATGAGCATAAATCTGTACAAATAGGTATAGGAGAAGTCTTTGCTTGCTGCCTCAATTTATCAATAATCTTCTGAGCTTGGCTTCCATGGCCACCATTCTGCACTCTCTGGGGTCACTGCTAACTCCCTACATGATAAACCTACCAGGCTGTTCTCCATCTACATTCTCCTTGACTCTTCTGGTGCATTTATCACTGTTGCTCATCTCTCTTTGAAGCTCCTACTTCATAGTCATTCATCATGATGCTAAATGCTCTAGGCTGTTTCCCATTTCATCTCTAGTCTTTCTCATTCTTCACTAAGGATCCTTTCCCACCATTCTTGAAATTCCAAATCTCTCTTCCCTCTTATATAACAACATCTTACCCACCTAATAATGGTCCTTCCAAACAGCACCTTCAAGTCCACAATAAGCATGTAGTATCATCCTTTCTTTCTTCCTTCATAACTAAAACTGTATTTTTCTCAAGACTCAATTGAAATACTCTGTAGCTAGCCTCCTTTATTGAAATAATGTACCCTGATTTGTATTCCAATAATATAGACACTTGTTACATGCTATCAGAACACACAGGGAACTACCATAGTGATTAAATGAGGGATCAGGAAGTATTCTGTCAGCTTTTAAGTTCTGCTTTTCCTTGATTATGCCTAGAGTTCCTCATCTGTAAAATGGTGATAACAGTACTGATCTTCTACAGTTTAGTGAGGATTAAATGAGATAATATATGTAAGAAACATACACAGGTACTTGAGACACACTTAGTTCTCCAAAAAAAAAAAAAAAAGCTAACTATAAGAGTTATTGTAGCATGTTATTGTATGAAATCAAAGTTATCTTCTTATTTTGTCTAACTCTGTTACTACAATATGAGAACACTGAAGTCAGGCAATAGCCCATTCAACACTCTATACTCAAATTTTAACACAGGGCAAATAGGTGTATAAACTGTTTATTTATCAAGTAGAATATTTAGGTGAGAACAAATGAAGAATGAAATAAAAAGCGATATTGATCTTGAAGTATATTACAGCTCTCCTGCCCAGACAGAAGTGTGATGCTTCTGTAATAAAGATTGCAAAACTACTGAAGAAAAAAATAAAGATGAAACATAGTAAGAGACTTCAACTAACCGGAAAGCTGCAGAAATCTAGAGCTGCTGAAAGCAGGGCATCAGATAGAAATTGACTTGCTTAAAATGGAGAATAATGGGAGAAATGAGAGTTACAAGAGTAATTCAGACCAACAAGAAAGAAACATTTGGGAATAAAAATATCCAGGTCGGGGATGAATTAAACTTGACAAAGACTTATTTTGCAGCTATCATGAACTTCCATATAGTGAATTTTTCTCTCTTCCTATTTTCCTTTACAATTATTTTTCTTAAGTAGTATCTTCTAGATTGTTACTGTTTATGGAGGGATACACCAACTTCCACATCTTTGTCTCTCTCTTTCCCATAGCCTGTAATTCAGTGCCTTTCACTTAAGAAGCAATTAATATTTACCAACTCACTAAATGAGAGAAAACTGAGAATTATAAACAGAAAATCAGGGGGTATTTTAGTGCCAATTTGCTGGTGAAACCTGAAGGTTCTAGTAGATATGCTAGAATAAGGAAAGAAAAGAACTTAAGAAGATCAAGAATTCTGGTCTTGTTGATTGGGCGAAACTGGCGATTTTTCATGGGAATCAGGTGTCATTTAAAGGCACCAGTTTTAGAAATGACTATGGTTCTAACTTGCTGACAAAGGGTATTTGGTGAAACATCCAAATGGAAAAATCCAGACTGGATAATTCTGGAGCCCAGGAGAACATTTCAACTAGAACTTCTAGAAGAAACAACTAGAGGTGAAGGAAGACTAGGTATCATGAGTATCACAGACAGAGCCAAATAAGAAACACATGGTCAGCACATGAAAGGAAGCTGAGAAAGGATGGGGGGAATGTCATTCTGTGTCATAGAGAGCAAGTTCAGGAGTTTTGTAGAGGCAGTATAGCCATTGCAAAGACAGAGGCATCCAAAAATCCTTAGAAAAATGAAGACAGTGGGTATAGACTGCTTTCATATGAAATGAGAATTGGAGAGTAAAATCTTAATGCTGTTTATGGTATGAACAAATTAACAAGTGAAGTGATTAAATGGATGTATCCGGGTGGGTGTGGATATATCAGAGTCATGAGACAAAAAAGACTGAAGGACTTCAAATATATGACCTACGATGGACTTTCTAGATGGCATCAAGTTTAACCTTCCAATGTGAGACAGGAGAAAAGTCAGAATGGTTAAGCAACTAGTTCAAAGTCACCCAGCAAGTTAGCATCAGGATACAGATTCACATGAAGGTCTCTGGCCTTCCCATCAGACTGTCTTTCACTATACTGCCCTTGCAGTGTGAACAGTGTGGTTGGCAAAAATGAAAAGAAACAGTTTACACTCCTTATTCCTTCTAGTTACTCCTTTTTAGCCAACCTATCACCCCTTATGAAAATACAATGCTTATCCTTTCTCGATTGGTCTGTCGTTAGCTATTGCTTTCCAAGGTTTTTCATGGTTATTGGACAAAGACTTCACATTTTTTCCTGTCAACTTGACAGTAACCTTGCTATGAAACACGTGGTCACAAGGCTCCAACAGGCCAGATTCGCATATGAAAAGTTAGCAGGAACAGCATTGGTGGAGAAACAGCTCTTGCTCTGAGTTCCACACTGGCAGTGTCTGCACGGCCAATGTGGTCTAAAGGGAAGGACTGACTGATCATCTGGCAAACCCAGGCAGTATACATACCCAATTCCTCAATTTGGGCCTCCAGGCAGGCCAAAAAAAAAAAAAAAAAAAAAAAAAAAAAAAAATTCCAGCCTCTGCCAAGCTCTCCCCTCCTGTTTGAAAGCTGGCCTAGGACTAGGCCTGAGGAACTCCAGTATCCCAAATGGTGGCACTGCCAAGTTGGCATGGAATTAGGTGGAGCCTCTGTCCAAGAGCATAGTGGACTCCTTCCCAGCCTTAGTCCTCCATGGTACTAAAGGGTATTTAGGAAGGAACACTCCCTCTGTGCAGCCACTAGGGGACCATTCAATGAGCTGCATTAGTAATGCAGTCTGGGGTCTGGTTAATGGAGATTCACTGGCCATCGGTCCAGATGCTATGGCGATAGGTGATTTAGCAAAGCACGGTTAGCTCCAGTGCTATGCTTACTACCTCATACACTGGCCTCAGTTACCGACTGGCTCCAGTGGAAGAAGACATTTCTCATCAGTGAGTCATTTCATGCTTTCCTTGGATTGCCTTTTCTAAGAATCTCAGTCCAGATTTTTAAATTAAAATGAATGAATGAAGGCTGGGGATGTAGTTCAGAAGTAGAGTGCTTCAAGGCCTTGAGTTGGTTCCCCTGCACTGCAAAATATACAAACAAACAAAAAACTAATTTTCAGTATTTCTTCCATATGAAAAGGACCCAGGGTATCGGGCATTGTGGTCTCTTTTTTCCATGCCCATATCACTGGGTAGATAATGGATATTAACTCCTTCAGGCCAGGAGGAAACTTGGAAATTCAGAATCATTTATTTAAAATAATCACCTTCTTGAGTTTCTTTGGCCTTCTTGCACCTTATTACACTTGCCCCCACTGGGAGCACAGGACAATTCTGTCAAGGATACAATCATTTGCAGCACGATTAAGTCTGGGAATAACATCTTATGAGGCTACTAACACTTAGCTGCAAGAGTAGAGTAGACTCAAGTGTTCGTTCTTGTTCTCCCTTTTATTTGTCTCCCCTGCAGAAATAAAATAAAGAATGAAAGAGCAAAACCAGAGCCACGCTAGGAAATTCTGCCTCTTCACAAAGCTGATGCAAACCTTGTCGGACTAATAATGTATTCAGTAGCCACCTAGTCAGCAATGCAAAATGGTCCCTGGGTTCAAGGCTCTGATCCATTAGAATATAATTTGGCTGGAGTTTCTCTTTCTATTATGGAGAACAAATGCATTTTTGAATGACTTGAAGAAGAGGTCGTGCTATTACTTATGATGGGTAAACTCAAAGAGGGTCAGAGAAGAAACATAGTTCAGATAAGCCCTTGGAAAGTATATATATGCTCTCTCAAATCTAATCCCATTTTTTAGGTCTCTCTCTTCACTTTCAGGGCAGGGAACTTGGCTGCTATCTGAGCTCTATTTTCAACTTGTGAGATTTCAGACAACTGCTCAATCTCTTGTGCTCCCCAATTATTCCATCTATGAAGTATGGGAAATGCCAGGATTCAGCACACCGAGGAGTTAATGTTTTCTCTGCTGTTGTTTTGATGGTGATTGTTTATTTCTCAAAGACTGGAATCTGGCCAATTTCCAAGTGTTCTGTGATCACTGGGCAGCTGTGGGTTTTCTTCCTAACCATGTTAAAAAGAGTCCATGTGCTTGAACTTTGTCATCTTTTCAGTCTCTCCCCTGGTCTGTTTTATATACAGGCTCAAGTCAACAAGAGAACCAATTTAAGTTCTTTACTGAGGAGCTCAAGTTCTTACTTCTCACAACTAATTAAGCAGTATATTTAGAGAAAGGGCAAATATGCCCTTAGATATTCTTAACCAAACCCTAGGCAGGAAATTGCTTAGCACTGCATTCTATTTGCAGTCTACCCTTTCCTAATTAAACTGGGTAAAAGGAGGATTGGGGAAATTGTACAATTACACGAAAAAATCAATCTCTCTTATTTTGACAGGCTTTGAATACTTGTAAGAAATCATGACTAAAAGTCAACTTTCTTTTTCTATGTTCACATACTGTGGTACATGTGCTCTAGGTCTAGCCAGTTTTCAAATTCAGGGCATAGTAACCCTGGCTGGCTTGCATTGGCAGAGACCTAGCAATACTCTGTGAGGGCCAAGTTCAGCCCTGTGAACAGTCTCATAGTCTTCAGAGTAAACCCTGACTCTCCACCTTCAGCCTGCACCAAATTTCTTTTACTGGAGAAATAGTCACAGACCATCGGCTGTGCAAATACACAAATACAAAACCATCACCCATTTCATTAGGAATTAGTCCCCATTACGATACAGCAGCCCTTTCACCTTTGAGTTGAGGGATGAATGTTGTGATTGTAGATCAGGCTCCTGAGTGAGGCCTTTTCTGGGCAAAAAAAAAAAAAAAAATGGAGTCTCTCTTGGCTCCGGGAAGCCACTGGGCCAGTGGTGGTGCCCCAGCAAGTTCTGGACCCAGTGCAAAATTGACATGCGATAATTTTTAGTCTACCTTCTCTTACATTCTCAGCTCTCTTCCACCACATTGGATATTCACATTGAGTATTGAACCAAGGTGAGGTCACTAATCACTTCCAAATATCCAACCCATCTGAACCGCTCTGCAGCAACTAGATAGTCCCTGTGCATCTTCTTCCTGGCTAATATTTGCACATTTAGTTTGTAAACTATGCACTTCCTACAAGGCCAGAGTCTTATATGTTTCCTAAGTTTTTAATAACAGCCAGGTAATACTCCTGAAGTTAGGGGGGAAAAGAATTGAATGCTGTGACATTTTTATTACTTTCCTCCGGGCTCGAGCATGATAACAAAGAGGTTTAAAAAGAGCAAAATTTAAAACTTGAATCTCACATATATGCATAAAATATTTCTAGAAAGGTCTCAAAAGCCCCTGTAACAGTAGCTGTCTTTGGGAAGAAAACTAGATGCTGGATAAAGGATGGCATTAAAACTTCCACCATCAGTGGTGGAGGAAGAAGAGGAGCAGCAGGGGGAATCAGGTACTGCCCTTTTACAAAGCAATACCATTTTGTTTTAATGTAAAATGAAGAAGCATCTCTAATTTCAGACACAGACAAAAATTCTCCATTTGCATTTTTTACTAAATCAATCTCCACTGGGATGGCTATTGGAAAAGGCAAATTCTAAGAGTCCAGAATGCACATTTTAAAATGTGCATCTCTCAGATGGTCTACAACAGTCTTCTCTTTCTCTTTTGGACACATTCATAGACTGTTGGTTAACCAAATATGACTCATTCTTCCTTCACTCTTGCCACTCAATCCTTTAAGTACATATTCTTTCTCAATCCTTATTAGGGTTTCTATTCACTCAATTTATCTATCTTTACTTTCATCTCTCAGCATTTACTAAGTAGTGCCTGTACTTCTTTCCATTTATTGAGTGCTCATTAAATGCCAGACATTCTCTTAAGCATTATATGTGCAGTACCTCATTTAATCTTCAGAACAATTATAAAATATCATTAGCATCTCCATTTTGCAAATGATAAAGTCAAATACTAGACATAGGAAGTAATTTACCAAATCAGCACACAGTTAATTCATATCTGCCCACTGAGAGTCCACATGTTAAGGTTGTAAGTGCTATTCTTACCTTGCACCTGATATTTTTGGTTAACTCATTTTTTCAAATTCTTGTCCATTATCTAATGCCCTCAAATTATTTACCTCATCTTCGCTTTATCAATATCCTATTGTTCACCCCTGACCCTGGGTTGCCATCTTTTTTTACTTCCTTTGCTTAGGTCCAAGATATAAGTAGGGAATTAATGTTTCCTTTTCTGCCATTCATGGTCATACTGAAGGCATAGCTGTGTAAAAAATGACCTGGGGCTATGCATGGAGAAGGAAGGTGATTTCCTATTTACTTCCCCTGTGACACTGTCCTCAGCACTGTCTGTGCGTGAAAAGGGTGCTTGTTCCAAAACTATGGACTGTATCTTCATATGGTAACGGGAAGAGGGGTTGTATTTGACGACACATTAGTGCCTAGCTGGTGTTTATAAGTTAGTTTACAAGTTAGTGCGACACAGACTTTTTTCCATGAAATGTAACATTTACACTTGAGAGAAAAACAAACAAATGCTTTTATTTTTAGCTCCAAAATAGCAACTTTGCAAGAAAACATTAAGCATAAAACAGCAATCTATTGAGTCACTTTTGTTCTATCAACACCAATGTCTTGAGTGTTGTTCTTGTTCTATCATTAGCATCATGATTACCATCATTATTTTTGTAAATTAACCAACGGAGGAGAAAGAAAACTTGATGGAACAATATCAAGTTTCCAAAAAGAAAACCTTTATGTAAATCTTGCCCCTACCCTTATGCCTCATGGACTATAAATATGCGTGTAGACACAAGCACACACACATTCCAACCTCTTTTGCGTCAGAAGCCTTGTCCCAGTGGAGCCTGCAGCAACTCAATTGTGTGACCTCACTGCATTTCAGATCCTCTGTGATAATGAATTCATGGCATGAGATCTATAACCAGAAATTCAAGCCCACCTCTCCTCCAGCCAGCCCCCTTTCCCAACGGCAAGCCAAGTTTGTATACCACGGTGCTGCCCAGCCTGTGTGCTTAATGCATTCATTAAACAGGGAGGCTAGGGATGGTTTCCTATGTTTCTCATTATTTAAAAGAACAAGTTAATCTCCCCTTTGGGGGGCAGCAAGAGAACTGAAAGCCACACGATCCCTCTTAAATAGTTCTTTGCCCAGTCCTCCCTTGTTGACAGGTCTGCTTTCATAATTTTATTATCATGGCTTTGGAGCAAATTTTAGAGGGATAGAGTGAGTTGATGGAAGGGTGGAAATGAGAAGGAAGATGAGGCTGGGAGAAAGCTGGAGGGGGAGAGGGAAAGAAATCAAGCCATCTGATGTATGGCAAGTCTTTTATCAGATATATCTCCTTTCCTTTTCGAGTGCCTATCATATCGCACAAACTGCTCCTGAAGAGCCCTCCATTTACCCTCTCCCCTAATTAAATGTGCACTTCATTAATGTAAATTGGGGGTTTAATGCTCTTGTTGAAATTCTGAAGAAAGTGCTATGGCCTTGCGAAATGCTTAAGCATCATTGCAAATTAGATTAGGGACCAAGAAAGGCAGTAAAATTAGAATGATAATGGCTGATGTGGCTTCCTGACAGGCATGACTATTCAGGGATCAATGGAATGGAGAACAGTTTCCCCGAGTCCAAAGTGAAAGGCAGGGACAAACGTCAGCCTACAGATGTGGCTTTTGGAAGCACTTTCAATTAGTTTAATTTGGTAAATGGTGGGGATTTAGAGGCTCTCAGCCAGTCATACAAGACAAGAATACATTGAAATGTTTTTCAACTTTTTAACATAAAATAGGATTGGCTTTACATTTGCATTTCTCGAACAAGAAGATGGAGTGGGGTGGGGTGGGGAGGGTGGTGCAGGGAAAGTTTCCAAAGTGTTTTACCAACTCTGCTTTTGAAAATGGAAATGACTTTTATAAGCTTGGACTGAAACCTTCCAAAGAGTGGGAAAGGGGAAAGTAAAGCCACCCCTTCTGGTTCTCAGGGAGGCCTTAAATCCTGAGCACATCAAGAGCTGAAACTTGTCAGGAGCGGTGGGGGCGGGGAGCCGGTGGGGAGCAGGCAGTGAAATACACCCAAATCCATCCATCATTTCTCTTGGTAAATATATTTTTCACCTTTAAAAATAATAATAAATGTTATTTTTCAACCACAAGCACCTTTTCTGCTCCCTCCTTTTTTGAAACATTTTTAATCACATTTTTAAAGGCATCACCAAAAAGGAATATTCTTAATCCCATCCCAGGAACGTTTCACCCAAGCTACAGGGCTGTTGATGAGGACAGTAGCGCAAGCACTGGGAAGACGCTCAGAAGACTCTCCTTCGCTGCTGTTTCAGGCGCTTCTTGGAAAAAAAAAAAAAAAAAAGCTAAGGGTGCTTTTTCCTTTTTGTTCCCTCTTGCTAATTCCACCCCACCCCTAGACCACTGGTGTCTTCACTGGAAAATAAATTGGCATTAATCTGGTGACTGGGGACGTTTACAGGCAGGACAGCTTCTGTGCACAAAGACCTCCTTCAGATGTGCACATTTTGACTACAGGTCCCTCCTTGTGTTCCCAGAATGCTGTCAAGCTCCACTTGGACCTCCTCCCTGAGGGCGTCTGCATCTTTCCTGAGAGAAGAGGAAGGAGATGATGCGTCAGAAACTATGGTAAATATTACCAAATCCCCAGTGGCCCCCAAAGCCAGGGTTCAACCTCCTGAACCCACGCAGTGATCCACCTCCCTAATCCATATGTGCCTTTGGCGTCTTCACCAAAAATTTTTAAGAGGCTGGCTTCTCAATCTCGTTAGTATGGCGAGTCAGAAGTAAGCATGGAAATAGAGGAAATCCATACTGGGAGGGTCACGTGCCCAGAAAGGCTGACAGTGATTTCCAAGAGCAGCGAAAATAAACCAGGGTAAAGTTAGCTCAGAAAATAGTTTGCCTGTTATAATTTGGTGGCTGGGAGTTCTAAGTTGCATCTTGAGGATGGTAGCAGATCATTGGTGTTATAAACAGCAAATCCACGATTTATGGGCTTCATAGAGCCTCATTTCACAAAAGCCACTTGTCTGCCACAAAGCATCTGGATGAGAAGACGGAAAAATATTCCAAGTAAATTATTCCAGTTAATTAAAATAATAATAGTAAAATCTAATATTTGTACAGTACTTTGCTGTTTTCCAAGAACACAATTTCAGTAACTCATTTGATGTATAACAAAACCTTCAGAAGTAGAAATGAATAAAATCTTCCTATTTTATAACTTTCCCAAAGACACAGAGGTAGTAACCTATCAGAAGAATAAAACAAAACTGTTTTTTTTCCCTAATAATTTTAGTGTAGCTGAAAAATTGATAGGTGATTATTGTGAAAAAAAATCTTAACTATGCAGAATTGTAGAAAAAATAAGGGCGAAAAAAAAGGGCAAAATAACAATTATCAGAAATGTTTACAAACATTCTTTCAAGTAAATAACAATACAGTAAGAGCTAACACACACTAAGTTCTTGCCGTGTGTTAAGTATCTTGAATATCATTTGCATTTATTTTTTAAAACAATCCTGTCAGATAAATGTGGCTTACAGAAAAGGAAAGAGAAACTGAGAGAGATTAAGAAATGACCAATTATGACTATGATTAAAATATGATCAAAGTGATCATATAAGAAGTTATCCTGCTTTTCCACACTACATATATCATGAGCATCTCTCCACGAATCTACCTAATTATATTTAGTGTATATATAACTATAAGATACATTTATATACACATTTCATTGTATGTAAGTGCCATAATTTAGTTAACAAAACCTTTATTGAAGGACTGTTAGTACATTTAATTGTTTTTATTTCATAAATCGTGCTGTGAGAAAGTCATGAACATACATTCTTGCACATTTAGCTGTTAGTCTCAGGGTTAACTCTAGACAGAAGACATAAAGCAAAATTTGGGTCCCATTCATAGCTTCATAGCTTGACCTCACCCTCCAGCCTGGATAATAGGTATCATAGTAGCTGACAGTCTGTAGATTTTCACATTTTTCACAAAGGGTTGGCAAAATATCTCCAATTTGTGATCATGAATTCAAGTAAACTCATATCTAGGATTTTTGGCCTCTCTAGATGAGAGAATTTCCTGTAACCTCAGTCCAGGTCTCCAAACAATATGCTATGAGGTGAGACGAACTGGTTCGTTCGTTCCTTCCTCCCTTTCTTCCTTCTTTCCTATCATTCCACAGTATTTGATCAGATGCTAATGAGCCAAATAAGTTAGACTTTGTGCCCTTAAGAACCACACAGTTGAGAGCTCAAAAAGAGGTAATTACAGAAGTGAGATGCATGCTGTGATAGAAATAGTCACGTGATTCTTAAATTGCCAGCCAAATTCTGCACGCACCTGGACTGGTGAGCTGGTGCCTGTCTCCCCAGAACGGGGTGCCTGGGGAAACCCTGCAGGCCAAGCTGGAGTTGCTGAGGCAAAGGGTGGGTGTATGCTGATGTTGCAGGCCTCAGTTCTTGTCAGGGAGTCCCTCCATGAAGCTGCTACATCTCAATCCTATGACCTCCCTCCTCTTTGCTCCCTTAGGCCAAAGGATGGGTGATTACAGTTTCCCACCTAGTAGACTATCTCTTTTTTCTTTTCAAATATCCTTCCCAGCTCTTTGTACATAGACCAGTTTGAGTGATAGATGGGTTTACTGCCTGGTCCTCCACTGACAAACACATATTTACATAAAGATGAAACCCGATTCTACAGAATGCACAGTGCTCCCTACCCTTACTCCATCCTAAAGCCCATGTAAGTAGGCAGGAGCAAGAACCTCAGCTCCAGAAGAAACACTCAGCACTTGAGATTGGCCCCTTTCCATCACTGGCACAGTGATCTCAATGGGACATTTCTCTTCTGGCACTGTTTAGAAATGTTCAATTCCATTTCACTTTAATTTGCAATAAATGTGCCTAATTTTATTTTTAATTTCCTAAATAGATTGATTTGGCAAAGCCACTTCACCAGCTCAAAGGTTAAGCTCCTGATTGAAAATGCTAATATCGAATTCATTTTCTCAAATGCTGATTCTCCAATTTTGTGAAATTACTCTTTTTTTTAAACAAAAAAATCAGAGAACTGTAGAGATGAGAGATTTGTTCAACATGAACCCAGTGGGCCCAATAAGGTTAAAAGTCTTGTCCAACAAGACACAGCTGGCTAATAACATCCTCCCACTCCACTAGAACCCGGAATTCCTAATCAAGGCCACTGATGCCTGCCCTGGAAGAGTGTTGTCTCCTAAGAATGGTTCTTTGTATTTTGTGACTCTTCTTCTTTTAGCATAAAAACCACTTCCAGATGTGGTCTCAATTTTAGTCACTACGTCCTGGAAGGAAGGTAAACTAAATAAATAAAAAGTTATCAAAAGAAACCAGGAGGGAGGGAAATGAATGACCAGGAAAAGGGGGTAAGAAAGAGGATCACTTTTCATGAGTTAATTTATAACTTGGGACATTTATTACATTTGAACTGATTATCTATTTGGAAAAGAGCTTATTTGGAAGGTAGGGATAAACACGTGTCATTTGAATCCCGTACAGCAAAGAGATACTACCCAGCTACTGCATGTTATGAAACATCCCAGGCACTGTAGGGGATATAAATGCATAGTTTCAGGCTTGAAAGACTCTGTTGTCTTGTGGAGGAGACAGAAATGTACAGAAGCAATAATAATCCATCGAGGAATGTGTGAATACGCAGAATAAAGGGTAACGGTTAAACAAAGCTGGAAAGACAGGCCAACTGGGAGAAGTTGAGTTGCACAAAATAGAAGGTTAGAGTTGGGGAAGGCTGAGCCAAGTGGAGGGAATTGTCTCAGTCAAGGGTTTAGAGGGAAAATTAGGAGGATAAGAACAGCTTGCTTCAGCTCACACTAATCCTTAGTGCTTCTCAAGACCCAACCATGAGGATGCCCTACAGTTTTCACAGAAGTCCAAATTGTAATAATTATGTTTTACATGAGTATGATATTTTAGTTTTCAAAAGATCTTTTTGAGTAAACTCTTTTCTTTAACTTCACAATAACATACCCCCACTATATAGTTGAAGAAGTCATCGAACAGAGCACAGTGGAGTCGAATGGGATTTTAAAGTAAAATGCAGATGAGGAAACTGAGGCCTAGGAAGGATGTGTAACATTTGGTTAGCAACAGAGCCAGAGCATTCTGAGGCCTGGTTGCCTCGCATTTACAGGGAACAAAGCCAAATCTACCTTCAGGTCAAATGTTGATTCAATCAAAATGGAACAGTTTGGAGGGCACAGTCAACTGGCATTTGACTTCGAGATGCATAATTTCTGCATATAGGATACTTGACATAGGGACATTTATATAGTTGTAGGCAAGTCAAATGTCCATATGCTAGACATCACCTGAAAATGTGTTAGAAATGCTTTTATGATTACCATGAGAATCATCAAGTTGGTTTTTTGTGTGCTGATTGTCATACATCTACCATTATTCCTGAAACTCTCCACCTCTGGTGTACTTGTGTCCCCCCTAGCACCCCTCCCCCAGAGTTTGCTGCATCCTGGACAGGAGAGGCACCTGACAGTGCATGGGAAGAGTCAGAGTTTTGCCTCCTTACTGCACTACCTAGCATTCATCCAGAGGATACTCTGACAGAAGGAGCTAGAAAATGTTTAGAGCTATTTTGGGTTTTGGGTTATTTTGTTTTTGTTTTTCTTGTACCAGGGATTGAACTTGGGGGCACTCAACCACTGAGCCACATCCCTAGACCTATTTTGTTTTTTATTAGAGACAGGGTCGCACTGAGTTGCTTAGCACCTCACCATTGCTGAGGCTTGGTTTGAACTCACAATCCTCCTCCCTCAGCCTCCCAAGCCCCTGGGATTACAGGCGTGTGCCACCTAGCCTGGACCAAAGGTATTGTTATTAAAAGAGAAAAATCAAATACATATTAGAAGACCATTGATGCTATAAAGTTCCAAAGGTCCAGAGATGGTGTGGTGTGATGTACAGCAAGCTACATGCAAAACGGATGGGAAGATAAAGGCATGTGAACATTTAGCCTTGAGTTTCCTGTACATAATACATAAGTAATCTCATCTTTCACCTTCCTGTGCTCCTCACTGACTGTGTGCCCAGCTCTCCCGGGCAGCCATACATACATAGCCCCTGCACCTCTTGCCTTTTTGAAAAGCTCCCCCATGTCCCAGCTGGACCTGAATGATTAGGTGTGGCCCTATAGCTCACTCTCACTTATTCAGCTGTTAAAGCAGCTTAAATCCTCATAAGAACATTAACATTTGGGTGCCAATAACAGATTGACCTTTATTCATAAAGTGCAAATAGTTGGAAGTTGAACAGATTGGTTGCCAGCGATTGCCTTTTATGTGCAGTTTAAGGCTTTGATTTCTCTCCCCTTTCTTCCTTTAATCTGACATCGCTGGCTTGAATAGGGTTTGCAGTCTAAGTAAACAGGGCCAGGGGAGGCCTCTGCTTTTGTAGCACAGTTTGCTTGCGCGGAGGGAAGGAGAAGGGAGTGTGACTTTAAACGATTTGCCTTTGGAATTAAACAATTTAAGAATGGATTGGAAACCCCAAAACTGAATGGAGCTGTTGGAAGAGCTCTGAACTGAACTCTCACAGAGACTTATGCGGATGGGACTATTTATCTGAAATCGGTCATGTAGATGGTAAATGAGAACGTAAGGATTTATATTAACTCTCTGGAAAGTTTACCCTATGTCATACACAAAAGGGAAACTCAGAAACCCACCGAGCCTATGGATTTGAAATGGGACCACACTGCTCTGCTTTGTTACCCTCCTCTAGCCAGCTGTGAGCATTTCCACGCTTAGGTTGTAGATGGTGGTTGAAACCCTTTAAACAAGTTGTGTTTCTTTAAGGCATTCCAAGGAAATATCTCTGAAGCATAGGCTTTTTGAGACACTCTCCAACATAGCAGTTCTGGACTTTTTTTTTCTGATTTATCTTGATAATGCTTACTTTGAACAGCACAATCCATGCTTGCTAGCAAATGGAGAGTCTTCTAGCATTTTCATAGAGAACATACCTAAATGCAAAGCTTCCCAGCAATCAGTTGGCCCCTTTTAGAAATAACCAGGCCTTTGAGTCAACAGGACTAACACAGGAAACGGAAGGTAGGAAGGTACGAAGCTTTCCTGAATACAGCCTGAGCAGAAGCTGAAGGTGCGTTTATGTGAGTACTAGTTCTGCTTGGGTTTTTGAATTACCTTTAAAAATAATATCTTAAATGTCTGTGTTTGGGAATACAGGGATATTTCTTTTTGATCTAGACAATTAGCATTTTACTATACATTAACAACTTTGGCTTTAGAATTATGCAGATCTAAGTTTGCATCCCAGCCCTTAGTAGAGGCTTATTAACTGTGCCACTTAGACAAAGAACTTATGTCAAAGCTTCATTTCCTCCTCTGAAGTTAATGGGTTACTCTCCATGCCAATCGAAGAGGTGCATCCTATGAAGCTGTTAGCACAGCTCCCACCCCGTAGTAAGTACTCAAACTTAGGGTTATTTTATCAATTTGTAGTTTTAGATTATGTTGCTGTTGTAGGTCTCTATGGAAAATATGACACAAAGAATGGGAAGTGTTTTTCAATGGGCTTGTCCCACAGTTAACTTTTATTAATAGAAACTGCTATGATTATTGTCATTATTAGCTCATACTTCTTTGTGCATGGATTGTTTCACTATCTCCAGCTTCATGATAATTGTTTTCTGGAAGAAAAGGAATCTTCTTTCCTCAAAAGACTAGGAATGGAACCACCATATGAGCCAGCTATTTCAATCCTCAGTCTTTATCCTAAAGAATTAAAGTCAACATACTACAGTGATATATGCATACCCAAGTTTACAGCAGCACAAGTCACAAAGGGCAAATTATAGAAAGAGCCTAGATGTCTGTCAATATATGGGTGATTGGAAAAAGAAAATGGGGTATATATACACAATAGAGTTTTATTCAGTCTTAAAGAAAAATGCAGTTATGTCATTTGCAGGAAAATGGATGAAACTTGGGAACATTATGTTAAGTAAAATAAGCCAAACTCAGAAAGTCAGGGGTTGTATGTTTTCTCTCATATATGAAAGCCAGAGAGGAAAAAGAAGGTAAAAAGGTGTGTGTGTGTGGTGGGAGGGATCATGAATATAGAGGAAATATATCGAGGACCAGGCAGAGAAAGAAGGGGAGGGGAAAAAGGAAACTCTGAGGACCAATATTGATGAAATAATATTGTTATATTGTGTGCATGTATTAATATGCAACAATGAATTCCACCATTACATGTAATTATGATGCATAGGGGAAAAAGAAAATGAATCTTCCTATTTATTTATTTGTTCTAATCAGTTATACATGACGGTAGAAAGCTCTTCGATTCATTGTACACAAATGGAGCAGAATTTTTCACTTCTTTGGTTGTGCATGTAGTTATACCATTTATGCAATCATACATGTACCTAGGATAATGATGTCTATCTCATTCCACCATCTTTTCTACCCCTTTGTCCCCTCCCTCCCTCCTCTTTGCCCCATCCAAAGTTCCTCCACTTATTCCATGCACACACCCCCATATGGATTAGCATCCACTTATCAGAGAAAACATTTGGCCCCTGTTTTTTTTTGAGATTGGTTTATTTCACTTAAAATTATATTCTACAACTCCATTCATTTACTTGCAAATACCATGATTTTATTCTCTTTTAATGCTGAGTGATATTTCATTGTGTATATATACCACAGTTTCTTTCTCCATTCATCTATTGAAGGGCTTCTAGGTTGGTTCCACAATTTAGCAATTGTGAATTGAAGTGGCTGTGTCCCTGTCGTATGCTATTTTTAAGTCTTTAGGGTATAGAATGAGGAGTGGAATAGCTATGTCAAATGGGGGTTCCATTCCAAGTTTTCTAAGGAATTTCCACACTGCTTTCCAGATTGGTTGCACCGATTTGCAGGCCCACCAGCAATGGATGAGTGTGCCTTTTCCCCCACACCCTCACCAACACTTCTTGTATTCTTGATAATTGCCATTCTGACTGGAGTGAGATGGAATCTTAGGGTAGTTTTGATTTGCATTTCTCTAATTACTAGAGATATTGAACATTTTTTCATATATTTGTTGACTGAGTATATATCTTTCCTGAGACATGTCTTTTTACCTCCTATCCCATTTATTGATTGGGTTTTTCAGGTTTTTTGGTGTTAAGATTTTTGAGTTCTTTATATATCCTGAAGATGAGTGCTCTATGTGACGTGCCAATTTTTTTGTACTTCCTGATACTCCAAGCACAATATTAAATGAAGAGTGGATGTTTAACAAATCACTTGTTGATTAACTCTTTCTTTGTTGGCTTTCTTTGATTAACTTTTTTTCTTTGATTAACTACCTCCTCCAAAGTTAAAAATGTAGGCATCATCTTTCACTCCTTTTCCTTGAGTCCCTCCATTTAACATATTACTAAGTTCAATAATATCTTGCTTAAAAATTAACTTTCCTGTTCTTCACCCATCTTATCACTAGGCTAATCCAGATTTGCAACCACCTTCCAAGTGAGCAAACATCCATACCTACCATGTATGTACCCTTCCACCCCCTCTGCTCCCAATCATTCTGCAAACTGGTTCTGTAAAAATATTCCCAATTTTTGTGTGTGTGTCCCCACAGCTCTTCATGCTATGGCCCCCTTCCTCTTCCAGGTTTTCCTTAATAGTGACACAGAAAGGTGCACGAATGGAAAGAATTTAAAAAATAAATAAGAAAATTATCCATAACACTTTGAATCAGAGTTTTTCCTGAACTCAGATCATCATAAGGAGGATAAGGCCTCATCACATTTGCTAACTGGGTAACCACCTTGCCAGGGTATGCCCAGCTTCTGTCCACAAGAAGGATAGTTTCAGAAGCTGGATCAGAGCTTGGAGTGAGGGCCGGAGGATAGGCAACACCCTTCAAAACTTCTCAGCTGGGCTGGGGCTGTAGCTCAGTGGCAGAGCACTTGTCTATCATGTGTGAGGCACTGGGTTAGATCCTCAGCACCACATAAAAATAAATAAATAAAATAAAGGCATTCTGTATATCTAAAACTACAGGGAAAAAAAAGTTACTCAGCTATGGTCAGTGCTGTCACCTTATGAAAAAAAAAGAAAAGAAAAAGGAGCCAGACACAGTGGCACATGCCTGAAATTCCAGTGGTTCAGGAGGCTGAGGCAGGAAGATCGAGAGTTCAAAGCCAGCCTCAGCAAAAGCAAGGTGCTAAGCAACTCAGGGTCTTACTGTCTCTGAATAAAACAAATAGGGATGGGGATGTGGCTCAGTGGTCAACTGCCCCTGAATTCAATCCCCAGTACCAAACAAACAAACAAACAAAAACAAAGAAGTGTCTTTTCTCTAGAATTTTAGATTACCAATGTCCAACTTTCTTTTCCTCCTCCTCTTTCTTATCCTTCTCCTTCTCCTCTCCTCCTCCTTTTCTTCTTCCTCTTTCTCCCCCTCCTCCTCCTCTTTCTGTGTGTGTGTCTGTGGTGATGGGGATCAAATCCAGGGCCTTGTGTGTGTGAAGCAAATGCACTACCACTGAGCTACACTCCAGTCCCCAATGTCAAACTTTACAGCAATTACAATAGCTTTATAATGTCATTTTGAAAGCCCAAAACAAATGGAGAAAACAAAAAATTTAAATATTACCCACAAGTACACCAGCATTCATTAAAAAAAAAAAAAAAACAGTTACACAGAAGGCAAAAAGAGAAAATAGGAAGAACAAATTGAGATGTTAAATTTCAGGTTCCCAGGTCAAGTCCTTACCTTTCCAAGTCCTTGGAGTTACTCCAAAGAAGAAGCAAAAGCCAGGGTCATTAAAATCCATCCTTCTTCCAGCATCTCATGCCCTCCCATCCCCAAATCCCCACTCACCCAACCCAGGGCAGAGTGTTTCTCCTCAGTGGCAACTCATTTCTATTTAAATGTTTTTTTCTCACAGCTTTTCCTTCTGTAATCAGAGACCATCATGCCAACTAGCTCTTAAGCCAAGTCATTTAAATGAGGGAAAGATTTCAAAAAGCTTATAAATGTGATTTTAAATGTCTACTAAAATACACACAGAAAAGTCTTCATTGTAAAGTAGGAAATGCTTTAAAAAGTATCTTTAAATAAATCCTCAATAACAGAGACTTGGCAGGCATGAGGCTACTACCCAGCCATCCCTGGGAGAGCAGGCTTTTTGTGGATCCTGATCTAAGTGTTAGAGCTGACAGGATCCCTTTATCTATAGTATTGCTCAGTACTCACCAGAGTCTCATTAATTAATAGCAAATGATGTACAAAAGTAAATTTTATTTCAATTCAACAATGTCCCTCCTTTTAAGTCCTTTTTTTTGTGTGAAAACTTAGAAATTGTGTGACAATCCCCAACAGTAGAGAATCGAGAGCTCCTTCAGTCAGGTGATTTGCTTTAATTTCTTTCCCCTTTGCTGAATGAAAAGCTATGGTGAGCCCAAAGTCCTTTTGGAAAAAGAATGGACAAAAGAAAATTCAGGTTTTGAGATGTTTAGGGAAATTGTTGCAGGTAATAGATACAAAAAAGTTTTGGTTTGCATTTATGACAAAGAACAGATCATGTAAAAACTTGGAGGATAACAAAAATATATTGTTAATACCATAAAACTAAAAACACTTAATGCATATTCCAGACCTCAACTAACCTGGAGGTCAATGCCTGGAACAAACTGTATGTTTAGTGAATTTTTGTTAAATGTATGAGTTCTCTTGATGTCACCTTACTGTAGGTCAATACTGGTACTTTTAGTTGTAACATTCCAAATTCAGTTAAGTAGTTGATTGATTAAACTACTGCAGCTAGAAAATGTTGAGCAATTAGTTGTGAATCAGCTCTTAGCCATCAAGCAGGAAATAAGCTTTCAGTTGTGCTCACTGAATAAACCAGAAGATACCAGGACAAGTTAAACAAGCCTTCTTTGACACCACGGTGACTTCTCAGATTGAAGAGCCCTGGATCCAGAGTTCTCTGGCAACAGGCCAGAGAGGGGGCAACTCATTGAAGCCACTCAGAGGAAATGGAGGCAGGGGATATCGCCATCCAGCTTTTTTAATACAGCCATTTTAGTAAGATTTTTTTCAATAGTGTTTTCTTTTTTTTACTTACTTACCAATTATCTTGTAAACAACATCTTTTGGCCTCATATCATCCCTGATCCCATCTTCCTAGATGGATTAAGACGGCAAGATGTGTCTTGAAGGATGTCGGCATCACATAAGACTTGAACGTTGTTTTTTTGTTTTTTGTTTTCCAAAACTGAAAGTTAAATTATTTGAAGGACAATTCAAAGTGTCTTGTTATCTACAGTGATCTCTCCATTCCCCATTTTTACACACACACACACACGCCTACACACGCGCGCGCCTACCAGACTACTTACAAATGACTGAATGAGTGACTCAGTGAATACTAACTATGCATGGAGTTCACATAATTGATCACACTTAGTCTTGACCCAAACTGATACTTCTAGAGTCAAGTTGTGGGATGGGAAAGTAGTGAGTTGAGCAAAACAAGACATGATTCTTAATCTCTCTTGAGGACCTTCAACTAAAACTCAGAAGTACCAGCTTTCCCAATACTCCAGCTGAGAGAATCAAAGGTGCTCAGGACCCTCTGTGTTAAACACAGAGGCACTCTTGGGACTATAGTGTCCCCTCTTCCCTGTGGGAGGGAAACACAGAGAACTGACCTTCCACCACCCCCTCTGGGGACTGGAAGCCATAATATTTATTTTCCTTTCAATCCTAGACCATTCCTCTTCTGCCTTAGAATGGATCCAGGATTATTCCAGGAGATCTCAGAATGGATTACTCATCTTCCCAATTACCTTCCATTTCTGGAAACTTCAAATCATTGTACTCATGTCCCCATTTTCTCTCTCAGAACCAGCTTTACACACAAAAAGAAATTAAAACAAATGGTTTCACAGTGCAATTTAAGAAAAGGTCTCTTTTACTACTGCCTGACTTAGTTCAAAAATGAGAGATAAATTTACATTAATAAAAAATACTGGGAAAAGTGACAGAAGTCCATCAACCATCCATAGGCTAGTGCAAATTACTCAAATCCAATCGCCCTCCCTTATTTCTATTTGAAACTTCTGGGGGAAGTTTCTCGTGGGTGAGCTATTGGTGCACTCCTGTCTAGCTATTCTCAGAAAACAGCTTTTGTGCATAGAGATTATATAGCATCTGGAAACTCTGCTAGAGCTTTAGGAAACTGGCAATAATAGCATAGACACATATTATACTTTTATATCTTCTCCTCTAGCACTATTTCATGGAATTTGCATACCAATCTTGAAGGTAGTAGTATCATCACCCCATTTTTTAGTTGAAAGAAAGTAATTAAATGCGCTGCTCAAGAAGAAAGAAATCTGAATTGTGAAACCCAGATAAGAGATTCCAAAACCCAGTTCTGAGTTGACTGTGGGAAAGGCATCTCTCTTTGTATATTTTTCAGGCATTTATTTCTACCACATTACAAAATTTAGAAAATAATAGAAGTGTTGGCAATGAGAAGAGTCCAGGCAGAAGAAATGAGAAAACCCCAAGAGTGGTTTCGAATGTAGGCAAATTCCTTCACCTTCCCTTTGCTCTTTCCTTTGTCTCCCACAGTGAATGCAGGACATCTCCTTCAGCCCAGGGTTAAATTCTGCCTCAAAGCTGCCCAGCACTGGCCCAGGTAGAATGACTTGCTCTGCTTTGATAAAATCACTTATAAAAAGTTCAGGAACTAGCAGGCTGCATACCAAGTATGACAGCAGTGCTGGCTGGAGAACACACAGCTAAAGATGTTCGGGTATATTCCGTGGCCCTCTTTAGACAAGACCCATCGTGAACTCCCGGGGTGGGGGGGAGGCAGAAACACACATCAAAGTACCCTGAAAAGTCATCCTGAGAGTCAATGATCGTTAAGGTCACCACAGCTTTATGATGTAGTATATTCACTAACACTTCCATTTTCAAGTATGGAAACTGAAACATGGAGAGGTTAAGTGATTTTCCCAGAATCACTCAACTAACTAAATGGTAGAGCAGGAATTTTCACTCAAGAAGCTTGATCCCAGGTCTGAGTTCTTAACTTTGCACTACTAGGAAATTCTTATCACATGAAATGATTAAGGACACTACATGATTTATCCTAGGTAACCTAAGACCTGGAGGTACAGGGCAGTCTTGTGTTTGAAAGAGGAAAGATACAGAAGGAGAAGTGAATATAGAACTAAGGCCAAAGAACAGAAGTTAAGGGCAGATTTCAACCTTGAACTTCCTCAACACATGTATTGCATTGGTTGGGGTGTTTTTAGTTTTAGCCATAAAAATCCAACTCGGAATGTCTCAATCAAAAGAGAAAAAAAAAAAAAAAAACAACTTTCCAAGTAACTGGAAACTGTTAAAGTGAATAGACGTGGCTAGATCCAGGTGTTAAAAGGATGTCATCAGCAACAATCTGTCTCCTTCATCCCTTTTTCCCCCCAGTACTGGGGATTGAACCCATGGATACTCTAACACTGAGCTACGTTCTTGACCTTTTTGTTTTTATTTTGAGACAGGGTCTCTCTAAGTTACCCAAGCTGGCCTCAAACTTGTGATCCTCCTGCCTCGGCCTCCTGAGTCTTTGGGCACTACCATGCCTGGCTGTTTTTCTCTGTCTCTCGACTCAGTTTTCTTACCTGTTCATATTGCTTTCAGACAGAGTCCCTCTTCTTGGGAAGAAATGTCACCAGTAATTCTAGGTTTACATCATCCTTACAGTTGTCAATCCCTCTACAAAGCCAAAGAAATAAGAAATTAATTCTCTCTGTAGACAAGGGGAAGAGAAATCTGGGAGAACTTCACAGAGGAGGTGACATTTTCTTTCATATTGATGAAATATAGGAATTTTCCACAAAGAAGTGTGGGATGGTAGAGGCTTTCCTATATGTAGGGACTATTCCATCTAGCTTGAACATACTAGAGCATGCAGAGGCACACAGAGGACCAAGGAGCACAGAGAGATGAGGGTAGATGAGGACAGCTGTACAACTCACAGAAAGCCACTTTGCCAGGTGATCAAAATTCATAATGGCTAACTCATTTAAAAAAAAAATCAGGTTGGGGTTGTGGCTCAGTAGTAGAGCACTCACCTCTCATGTGTGAGGCACTGGGTTCTATCCTCAGCACTACATAAAAATAAACAAATAAAATTTTAAAAAATCAATTTCCAAAAGTTCAATTCATACTTTATTAAATTTATTGACTTACAACTAAATTGATTTTTGCCTATTGTATATAAAGTTTACAACAATCTATACTGGATCCATGGCCTTTGTTGTTTAGATTTTATTTGGTCTTTGAAGCAGCATTGTAAGGGATATTCATTTTATTAACACATAAGATCTAATGGGGGAGCCTAGTCTCCTTAGGATGATATCTAATATTTCAGAAAAGTATATTTTAAGTCAGTGACCAAATGTCAATGTTTTGTGTGAGAGTTTCTCAGTTCCTACTGATTTCTTTCAAACCTTCACTCATTCTCCTGACCATTCGACCACATTTTGCGAAATCCTATTAAAGACTTTCTCTCGGCCAGGTATGGTGGCACGTGTCTGTAATCCAAGCTGCTCAGGAGGTTGAGGCAGGAGGATCACAAGTTTGAGAGAAGCCTCAGCAATTCAGCAAGGCCCTAAGCAACTTGTGAGACCCTGACTCAAAATAAAATTCAAGAATGGGTTGGAAATGTATATAGCTCAGTGGTAGAGCAGGTGCTAGGCCCTGAGTTGAATCCCCAGTACCAGAAAGAAAACAAAACTTTCTTTGGGGGAGATTTTTTACCCTTCTGCTCAGGTCTCTAACATGCAGACCTGGGCCGTTCAACATGATGGCCATAAGCCCCACGCAGCTCTCTAAATCTAAACTTAATCAAAATTAAATGCAGCCAAATGAAATTAGATTTTCACTTCCTCTGTCATCCTAGCCATGTTTCAGAGATCAGCAGCCACTTGTTGACAGCAGTTATATAATGGAAAGCACAGAGGACATTTCCAAAGTCATAGAAAGTTCTGTGGGATAGCGTTGTGTCCCACAGCCTGATGACTCCTGAGTCTTCCTTTTCTCTAGGGTTCTGTCTTGGATTCCTTGAGCACTATGCCTCACAGAGCTAAGGAGCCACACTCCACTACTACCTCGGGTCAACTTTCCCAGAAGGAAATTTAGAAAGCAAATTCAGGGTTGATCATCATGATAATTTTCTAGCCCAGCAATAGGATGAATTGTTCTAACATTTTAAAGGCCCCTGTGCAAATTTTTCTAAGGAATAACCTGCCTCCATCCATACAAATAAATATTGTCTTATTCTGTAATGTTGTTTCTTCAAACTTCACTGCCCTTCAAAGAGGAAGGGAGGGTGGATGAGGAGAGAGATCCTCACGTCAGCAAACTCCTTACTGAAAATATTAATTCCACTAAAAGCATCAAAAGGGCTTTTTTCCCCTTAAAATGGAAAAAAAAAAGTACAGCTGTGTAGCAAAATAGATGGCTTGAATGGGCATTCCAAGTCCTACCTGTCACAAGCCATTAGTTGAATTGCCTAAAGAAATCCCTTGACAAGTGTAAGTGCTGTTTTTATGTTAGAGAGCCTCATAATGTTGCCCACAAGAAGAAATTTCTCCTCAAAAGCCCCTTCTGTTTAATAAAGTGATTTGTTCCAGTAACAGTGATAATAAAATTGCTGAATTGAAACAGGATTGTTCAATGAAGACCTGAATCCAATTTGCTGGACTAGTATGATTACACTTTTATCTCTGTGTTTACTCATTTGTAGAATTGCTACCAGTCTTTTGATACACAATTAATAGGATTAATGGTTTTTCAGGACCAGCCAGCAGTAACAAGGAACAAAACTGGTCTTTATGGGGCATAGAAGCTGTACCTTGATGTGTATAGACTGTGTACCTTGCTTGCTTTTCCTGTCCTTTAAAATGGGATTTTTTCCAGTGAAAATTACTTTGAATAATTCTATGTTCATTTAAATTCCCTCCCCTTGTTATTTCCTCCAACAGTTAATGGTGGAGCTTCATGTCTCAGAAAAAAATAGGTAAAGACTAGAATAACTGCAATTTTCTAAAATTTAATTTCTAGAGTGATCTATCATCCCCATTTAATCCTATATAAATAATTCCTATTATCATTATTAGGGCTTTAATTATCAAATTAAAAATTTTAACAATTCATTCTTGGCCTGGAAATTTTTCAAAGGCTGAGGTATACTCAGGGTTATATTATTTTTACGATAGTTTACGTATGCTTATGTTTTTTTCTAATCAACCTCGTCTTAGAGATGATGTCATCCTAAATATACAGAAGGAATTTGTATAACCACATGATATACAAAGTAAGAGTTATTAAGTATATGCTACATTTGTTGTGCGTAGATGGACTTTTTTGTTGTTGTTTGTTGGTTTCATTTTTTAACAAATCAAGAAACTCATAAAAACAACTAGTTGTGACATAGCCTTTGTCTGTATAGGTAGCAGACTATTTTTAAGATCAGACTTTGATGACTTGTAACAGACACTGGTATTGTTGCTTCAGTTCCTAGAAAACAGAGAATAAAGCAAATTTTAGTATTAATATTTCATTCAGGTATGTAAGAGAGAGGGGAAAAACCTAAATCTCTGTGAGGAAAGGGGGAGGAATATACAGGGTAGTATTTTACCAAGTTGATGCCCTACCATTGACAGCTTGGTCATGCTAGATATTTCCAGGGAGCCACTGTGTCTTAATACAGTCTGTAAGTAGATATAAGGGCAAGCAAAAGTCCACTCATTCCTTTATGTCTAATGTCTTTTATCAGTCAAATTCCTTCACTAGAACTAGCTTCATGGGTATCTCAGTGACAGAGCACTTGCCTAGCATGCCTGAGGCTCTGGGTTCCACCTCAGCACTGTAAAAAAACAACAGCAAAGTTCCTTCGTTGGGGTACTACGTTTGCCAGTGGTATTTTCTGGACATTAAAGGCAGCCACTGGGGAAGCTAGAGACCCCATAGATCTGCTGGGACAGAATATGGTGCTTTGCTGCTGCATTTCTTCAAGGGCTGAATGAAAACCAATTGGAGCCTAACATGCCTTCTTCATAGGGGAGGCTAAAACAAGCACAGGTATGAGAAAATGAGGCTGTGGTAATAAGAGGTTTACAGTCATGAGCACAATGTGAGCTGTCCCTGGAGTTGGTGTGGCTGGGAAGCAGAGAAAATAGGCCAAGGACTGAGGGAGGGCAGGGGACACATAGATGGGGCAATACCCATCTGGAGCCGTGTATAAATGGGGTCTAGTACAGTGGGCTAGCTGGATCTATTCTGAAGAGTTCTTTCCACAAATAAAGAGGAAAATTTTCCCCAGGATTTACTCAAGTAAAAATGATTAAAGTATTTGTTGAATCTTCCAACCTGGCATTTCCTGAACAAACTGTGCATTAGGAAGAGTATTTAGGTCACTACAGCTGGAGTTTGCCTGCTGTCTCTTGAAATATGTGACCCATATGGTCAAGACACCCACCCAAGAGAAAGAGATGACTGGAATAAAAAAGAGAGAGATAACTGAGTTATTCACCTGTGACCTTCTGGCCTCAGGGTCTTGAATGTGGTAGATACTATTGGTTGAATAAATGAGAGTGCAAATGATAGGCAAGTTAGTCCAAGATATCAACTTCTCTGGCCACTCCCTCTTCCCAGCACTACCTGGGTTAACTGAATATGAGACAGGCACTTTAAATGTAACTTTACCTTCAAAAGAACATTCCATGGGGCTGGAGATGTGGCTCAAGCGGTAGCGCGCTCGCCTGGCATGCGTGCGGCCCGGGTTCGATCCTCAGCACCACATACAAACAAAGATGTTGTGTCCGCCGATAACTAAAAAATAAATATTAAAATTCTCTCTCCCTCCCCCCCCCCGCCCCACCCCTCTCTCTCTCTCAAAAAAAAAAAAAAAAAAAAAAAAAAGAACATTCCAGGGTCTAACAGTGACATTTCCATTTTTACACTGTACTGGAAATAAGGTCAAATATTTTACTTTGGGCTCAGATTCCCTCCCCAGTCTCTCAACACATTTGTTTCTTTAATTGTCACAACTTGAATAGTAATTTTTGTTTGAGAGTATTGGTAAGAAAACATTTTTTAATACATAATATACCTTCCCATGGAGATGTTACAGTGCCATGTATCTGACATCCATCAACCACTGAAAAATTTTAAAACTTTTTTTTTCAAAATATTCTCTTAATGTCTTCTCCAGTTGGTGAAGTCATTTACTGAAACTCTGCATAGGAAACAGAACATGCATATTGATCATAGTCATCCATTCAAAATGATAATGTCTGGAAATCTTAATTATACGGGCACATTTTTTCATATGCTAGCTAGCAGTCTTCAGTTTTCATAGTAGTTTGAAATTATAAAAAAATGTTAAAAGCTGAAAACATGCAAAGAAATTTTAATAATAAAGAAAAATTGCAATGATCCCATGGCATATAAATATTTTGTCAAAATATTAAAAACTCTCTTTTTATCAGTTATAAATATGTAGTAAAATTAAAATAGTGGTACTAATAATTATTTAAAACAGTAGAAACATCAATGTATTTTGTAACTTTGTAAAAAAAAAATCAATAATATTATAATAGTACTTGTCTTCTTCTCATATACACATGAGTATCTTCTCTATACCTTAACAACTAGTATACACTTTTCTAATAATAGAGCAGCTTCCAACCTTTCCAAGTGACAGCTCTCCACCTTTTGTGATGGTAATGTTGTGAAATAGCTCCAAAAGTTCTTTTGACATGAAGTGTTTTACTAACGTCAATTCATGTTCATCCTGTTCATCACAACAACTTTCCTCATTCATGTGGATGTGTTTGTCTCCTGTAAGTCCCTCTAGATGCAAGTTGAGACTCTCTTGAGCAGTGACAGTGTCAACACTGTCTCAGTCAGTTATTCCTTCACTAACTCCATTTATAACGTAACTTCAAATTTCACTTTCAGGATTAGCACATTTCATTTCTTTGCTGTGATGTCATCTTTATTGGTCAACTCTCCCTTCTGATTCTCCATTTTTATAAATACTACATGGGTCTATCAGCCTTCCAAACCATACATCTTCCCTTCCAAAGGATCCTTACTCACCATTCTGACACTTAGCACAAGTAATGTGCAGTACGTATTTGGTGAATCACTGGGAATAAAGAAGAGGAGAGACAGAGAAGGAGAAGAGGAGGAGGAGGAGAAGGAGAAGACAATGACAAAAAGGCAGCACAACTATACATTTTTATACACGGTGCATAAGCTAACAGATACTCAGTAACTAACCACTGAAATTTTGACAGAAGAGATAGTCCTGCTCACCAACCATAATGCACATCTCTTATTTACACTGTGATTTGGGAAACAAAGAATGTTTTATTGTATGCAATTACAGTTAACATACCATCATAACTGAAATTTGAACCATGTGGTTGGGGGACTAGTGTTGTTTGTGTAAACCATGATAACTGAAATCTATTTGTTTCAGAACCCTTACAAAGTGACGACAGCTAATATTTGATATCCAATGCCTTCTGGAATTGATAAAAGAATCTAAATAACTACAACAAGATGAAGGAGATGTGTCACCATCTTGGTTGAGAGATACCCAGAAGAACAAAAGAAGATAAGTGATTTCTTATGTGTAGAATATTTATGTGCAGCCCCTAGGAATGGTACCTAAACTCATAGAGTGCAGTGCTTAAGTGTGTATGTTTGGGAATCTGACAAAACCAAATCCAAGTGTTATTTAATTTCTTAGAAACTCATCTTCCTTATATGTAAGACCATTATCTCACAGAACTGTTGTGAGGATTTATATATATGTAGTATTTTTAATATAGTGCCTAGCTCATGGTAGGGTCATTAAATGGTGTTGATGGTGGTTGAAGTGATGTGGTCATGGAGGTGTGATGTTGGGGACCTGACAGACCAATGAAATTCAAAATTCCAAAAAGGAATAAAACTGGGGTACTCAGTGGGAATCCTTGAATTTCCCAGAAGGTTATCACAGTACAGTTTTATGATGAACTCACAGAACATTGACTCTGAATATCTAGAACTTTAAATGGTTATAGTGCCCCATTTTTTGGAAAAAAAAAATGAGGAAATAAGTGTTGACATCCATGCCAATTCATGGTGCCAAGAAGCATTTATGTCTCTGTTGTGAGCTCTATCCAACATCCATTTACCAGTTTCTGGTTTGCAAATCCAATTGCTCTAGAATAGGGATTTGAACAGCAAATTTGGCAATATTTTAAGCTTGATAAATTGGACCTGCCAGCACAATAGCACAATTGTTAGGAAGCAGTTCAGCCTGCCCATTGCAAGCGTTTGCTGTGAATTTTCCTTTAAGCAAATTGACTTACATTAACCATCTCAGCACCATGCACATTTGGGAAATTTGTAGACACCATATTTAGGATAGGTTAAATTTACTTAGAGTAAATTACCAAAAAAAGACTAGTATTATTCAACAATGGCAAAGTCTTTGACCTTTACAACTGTGTTTCCTAAACTGTGTCCTATGGAACATTGGTATTCCTTGTGATAGTCATATATATTCCACACAAAAAGGCAGGGGGAAAAGATGCATCACAAATCTGGAAAGTCACAATGTGCACTAACATTCTAAAGTCTTTGAGACTCTCACTAGTTAAAAACAAAAAGAAAAGAAAAAACTCTTGGGTTTTTTGGTGTGGTTAATCACATTTCAAAAATATTAAGTCTGAAATACGTTTTTAAAATAAATGTTACTTTCTCACAGAATTATGTTTCACCTAACAGTTTTGGAAAGCCATATAAAAAGTATGAAAGAACTAGATATTCACATCATCAGATATTTTTACATCTTGAGACAAGAGAAAATTTTAATAGCATTTCTGCATCATATCCTTGAACAGCCACACATTTGGGAAATAAAGTTTGGGAAGCTTTTAGCAACAATTTGCAAATGATCCAAAAGTTTGCTTAATATGATTTATTCCTGACACCAGTTATCCCTCCTTCCATTTTACTCATTCTCCATACTGGATGTTAAATTCTGTTAAGAACCACCTTTCTTTTTTGGTTGTTGTTGTTTCTTTTTTTCTTTCTTTGCCTTTAGGTTCACTTTATTTTTTGTGTGTCTGTATGAAGATTTTTGAATCAATTTTTAATATAGGTACAGTATCATTCAAATATCTACATGTTTTTCTGAAACCTTTGGTAAATTTTGTTTTTTCTCAAGGAATTTGTCAATTTCATCATAATTTTCAAAATTAGCTACATAAAGACAAACATTTATACAAAGTCAAATATTTCAAAATATTCTTCTTTATCTCCTTTTATTTATTTGTTCTAATTAGTTATACATGACAACAGAATGTATTTCATTTCATTGTACACAAATGGAGCACAACTTCTCACTTCCCTGGTTGTATGTAGAGTTGCACCATTTGTGCAGTCACACATGTACTTAGGGTAATGATGTCCTTCTCATTCCACCATCTTTCCTACCCCCCATGGCCGCACCCCTTTGCCCAATCCAAAGAAGTACCACTTTTCTCATTGGGTAGAGTTCCTTGCTCAGTCATCTTCATTGGTCATCAACAAGAAAACACTTCTGTGGTGAAATCCTAACTTTGTTGAGAGAAACACTAAAGATTCATTAGCTGGGGCTGGGGCTGGGGTTGTGGCTCAGCGGTAGAGCGCTTGTCTCCCATGCATGGGACCCTGGGTTCGATCCTCAGCACCACGTAAAAAATAAATGAGTGAAATAAAGGCATTGTGAATAAATATTTTTTTAAAAAAAGATTCATTAGCTCTGCTGCTTGGCCTCAACAGCTGTATAAGTTAGCAGGAAAAACAGAACTAGCATATGTAAGACAATTTAAAATAAATCCAGATGTTTTCTAATAGAGGAAAGATCCACGTGGACTGGGATATCTGTAGAAGCCTTGGTGAAAGAGAGGAACTTGAACTTGGAACAGAATTTAGAAAAGTGTAGGGGGAGAAGGGCAATTTCAAAGGAAAAATACATAACCAATGTCAAAGAGCAGACAGAAATTTTTGGATTTGGGGGGAAGGGGTATGGGAAAAAATTGGCATAAATTCTGACTAGAATGGAATGTTCTGGTGAATATGGAAAGGAATCAGATAAGCTAAATATAATGACAGATTCTAACAACTTCTCATTTCTCTCAACAACAACAACAAAAAAATAAGAAGTCAAATTTGTTTTGTTAAGTAGGAGGGAGACAGGGTCATTAGGAACGAGGTTACAAATTTGAGTCTGGTCATGAAATTCAAGTGAACATTCTAGAAAGATCGGTGTTTGGGTGTCACCTGGAAAGGTCAGAGAGAGAAAAAATGAACACAAAGGCTATGATTGACCTTACATTGCTATTGACATAATCCATGTGTTAAAGCTCTTGATATGTGGGATTAAAATAGAGGACATCATTACCCTAGGTACATGTATGATTGCATAGATGGTGCAAGTCTACATTGTATACTACCAGAGAAATGGAAAACTGTGTTCCATTTGTGTACAATGAGCTGAAATGCATTCTGCTGTCATGTATAATTAATTAGAACAAATAAAAAATATAGGAACAAAGAACCAGGCATGGTGGCACACTCCTGTCATCTCAGCAGGTCAGGAGGCCTCAGCAACTTAGCAAGACTCTGTCTTAAAATAAAAAGGGTTGACTCTGTGGTTGAGTCCCCCTGGTTTCAATCTCCAGTAAAAAAAAAAAAAAGAACATGTAAATCCAAAACTTTGAAAGCACAAAAGGAAATTTGGTGTGAGAAAAGGGTAGAGTCTAACGCAAACCCCAAGATTCTAGATAGAACCATTGGCAGTTCTAAGAATCAAGTTTTGGAGAAAGACGATGAGTATTTATTAAGTAGGAAATAAAAATACATGTTTATAGTTTCCATAATTTAATTTTGTTCATAATTTAATTCTAATATATGTATCTTACATTATTTCCCACTACCTAATCATTAATTCTACAATTGTTTTATAAGTACCTGTTTTATGCCAAGCATTTCCAGGCACTGGGGGAAAAAAAATGTGCAGCACAATTTAAGGTTTTGTAGAGATGGATTATGGATTATGCACATAAACAAATAATTATAGAATGTGAAACTTCTCAATATACCTCTATTTTCAGATTAGAAAGGGTCAGTACAAATATTACTTGAGCTCTCATTATGCACCAGGCCTTTTAGACTCATCTAATTTAATTTCTGTATCAACACAAAGAAGTAGACTGAGTTTTTCTCATTTTTATTCATCAAAACCACCACCCATTAGGTGTGCACCACATGGAATCCCTGAGGACAGCCACAATATTTAAAAAAATAATAATAACTTCCCCAGAGATGTTGCTTCTTCTCTTGACACAATTGCCAGGGATTCTTGAATAGACCACAGGGACCCTGAATGAAGAGAAGAGCAAGACTTGTCATGGCCCACTAAAGCTGCAGTGAATCTATCCTGGGACTAAGACCAACTCACCAGATTTTTTAGATTTTACTCTTATATTTTTTTCATATTTGAAAATCTTGAAGTTGCAATGCAGCTTACAAAGAGGTATAATATTCTTCTGGTAAAGAAGGGTCTCTTTCATCCAGCCAGATGTCCCTGATGTCTATATCTAGAGAAAAAGCAATGTCTTGCTTCATGGAAACTGTTAATTTTGTGCTATGGCTTTGTGTGTGTGTGTGTGTGTGTGTGTATGTGTGGTGCTAGGGATTGAACTCAGGGCTTTGTGATACAAGGCAAGCATTCTACCAACTGAACTATTTCCCCTGTGCTATGGTTTTTGTGATGTTTTCCTATCATAGGAGTTGCAATCAGCAGTCAAAGGAATGTATTGGTGGGTTTCATTTCTAATCCATAGTATATAATAAACTTTGATTTATTGAATACAAGCAAAAAAATATGTTTCCTAAATAAGTGGGAATCATTCTGAAAATGTAAACATTGCTTTTGGAAAAGTCTTAAAATTATTATTGTGTCATCAGTTTTTTGTTAGTTTTGCAGTGTGTTTATCTTCATTTGCTCATCAAATTGGTAAGAAAGTAGATTACTACACTGAGACTTTCTCTTCATACATAAAATAAAATTAGGACATTGTGGCCAGAACCAGTTTAACCCCCAAATTTTATTTCAAACAAAATAAATAGTACCAATTCTCCACTCTGGGTAGTGTCAAACTGTAATAAGCCCAAGAGTAGAGTAGCAGCTTGACACATGTACATTTTACTATACAGGTAGCCAAGCTCAGCTCTTTAGGCTTGGGCACACAGCCAGTATTTTTGCTTGGCATGACTTCAAGGGCCTTATGTGTCCAACCCAAGGCAACCCCCTTCACGATACATGAGCCAAGCTAACTGCATGCAAACCAGGCAGGGTCTTGGAATCAGTTTACATGGGCATGTTGTCAGAGAAAGATGTTTATGTGTGTGAGAGTCTTAAAGGGCTGAATAGAAAGATCAGAAGCAAGGTTAAGCAGAATGGGGCTGGGAAGAATTCCACATGTCCTAAGAGGACAGGCAGAGGATAAAAGAAGGTACAGTAGGGAGGCAAAAACAGAAGTGCATTCTTCACAGTCTGGCTGGCAAGCCCCGCCACAGTGCCATTCTTCAAACAAAACCTCCCTTGGCCTCAGATCCTCCACTGGTCATGCCAGCTCTATTGATTTACACAAAACCTTCAAGACTTTGATCAGCTACCAAAATGCAAACATTTTAAGCGATGCCCCAAAGAAGCTTGTTTAAAAAACAGTTGATGTAAGGGTTTAAAACAGTCCATTAACAATCTCTTGCAGAAAAGTGTATACATATATGCCCACCCATGCATGCCTCTATGCACAAGAGTGTTTTTATACAGTCTATTAACAATGGCACATACTTATTACACATATTCACTTCAGGCTCAAGGAAAGGTTCTTTATTTGCAACTGTGAGGTCAAAAATGTAAAATTAAACTGTTCTCTCATTGCACCTCATACCCCAAGTCAAAGAGGGAAAAGGAAATCATAGTATCCCAACCCATCAGACATGAAAAGGGTGATTTATATTGGGTCTATTTGGACCATAAACTCTTATACACGGTAGGATTTTAGGATGTGAATTAATCACATAATTTCAGAGGCTTCAAATATCCAAATGATCACTTCCAACCTTCTATTACTGGTCAAGTGTCCCAATGCTTGTCACTCTGATAAATATTCTGTACATTACAACAATCAAATGGTTGCTTAAAATAATGCTCCATTACACATATTAAATGCCAGACTCCGTGGATCCTGAGCGCTTGATCAACCTCAAACACTGACTCCGTGCACTCGCTTTAGAAAGCATCTGGCAAGACTTCTAACTATGAAATAAGAAGCCAGGTTTAATGGTGTGGCCCCTGTACTTTAAAAATCACAAAATCATATTTGGCTGCCATGAATCAATTGAACTCTGTTTCTGTACTTCGTGGGTGCAAAGAGCTCCATTTTATAAAAATACGTACTTCATCCCTCCTAATAGAATAATAGCATCCCAACAGCACATTATTCCTTAAAACAAAACAAATCAGTTCACTGGTTCAGGGATTAGTTTCCCCCTAATTAAGTCATTACATATTCATAATTATATATTATATATTCATAATTATATATTATATGTTCATAATTATATATTCATAATTCATAAGCTGGTAAGATATACCAGTTTATGACAGGAGTCAGTAGTGACCAAAGCTGATTGCCTAATTTCCAGCTAAGGCTTCTTCCAACTAGAGTCAGACAGTAGAAGAACCTATTCCTAATTTGGAATGATGCACTGGCCTGGGAACAGGGGACAGGGCAAGTGGCAGCAGAATCTTGGTTCCTTAGTCCTCAAAAGAATTCCAAACACTGTTCAATCTTAGTAACTACTAGCCCTTAAGTTACAATTCATGTGAAGTTCAAAGTTCAAGAGCACTAAGAAATTTTAAAACACATGCCATCTCTGGACTAAAAATAATGCAGACAACTTCAAACTCTTTACTGAATAAAATCTTTCTAGAATTAACCAAGCCCTCTCTGAAATCCATGTAAAGTATATCCAGATTAACAAACATCAAAAATTCAACCATGGTCTCCCCTTTGTTGGTACAAATTTTCCTAACCTGATTTGCCGATAAAACTCTCCATTCACACTCTTTCTCCCAGCTGAGCAAGCGTTCTCAAATCTCTACTTCCCTTTTTTGTCCCTTCTTAATATATATATATATATATATATATATATATATACACACACACGCTTAGGAGAAGACTGTGTGATGCTCCCCTCCTACTTCATATTAGCATTTACAAAGCCTCTATGCAAGGCCTCTTAAGCTGATTCGGAGTCGTTAGGAAAGGCAGTGCTGTGGGGTGGGTAAAGATGCCTCCTCTGGAGTCAGGCAAATCTGGACTGGGCAAGCTCTGCATCTGCTTAAGCTCCTATGTTTTCATCTACAAAACATAAAGGAAGTGCCTCCCAGAAAGTACCTCTCTGAACTGTGGCCAATTAAATGAAATGCTGTATATAAATAGTCTAGTGGGTTGTCCTCATGATTATGGAAAAAAGACACACTGACGCTCAGAATTGCCTCAAGTAGATAAATGTGCACAAGGTGAAAGGTTATACACAAGGTCATTCAGATCACCTGGGTGTGAATCCTGCTCTATCACAAACAATCTGTAGGGGTTCAGAATAGAATCTCCCTCCTAAAGTCATTGAGAGGATGAAATATGAGGGTTTTGGAGAAATACGCCTTCCACATGGATGTTAGTTAAGGTAAATAAACACAGCATGAACACAGAGCATGACTGGGCACCAAGGTGCTCCCAGCTGAATGAAAGGGTGTGGGAAAGTTGGAACTAGATGGGGTCAGGTGAGAGGAGGCAGAACTGTACGCCTCAGGTACAGGGGTTGCATGTGTCCCACTATGGCAAACTCCCTTAGATTAATAGATTGTCTGACCACATGTATAAAGTAGCTTAAAAAATATTAGCTGAGCTTCTTCGCTGTTTTCTCCTATGAATATTCACTCCTGTCACTTGTTTGTCCCAGAAGATGTTTAATATAATCTTAAATGAAAATAAAATTCATCCTCACTTTTTTCTTTTCTTTTTTTTTTTTTTTTCAGTTTTTAAGGATGGAACCCAGGGCCTCACTCACACTAGGTGAGCACTCTACTCCTGAGTCACATCCCCAGTGCTCATCCTCAAATGAGGTAGCCACAGTCTGAAAACCACCAGATCTTCAGGAAAGAATCCCATCCAAATGATTCACCAGCCCCTCTGCCACCTTGGACCTCAATGATGATGGCAGTAGAGACACAAATGCTTGCTATTTTGTATAAATTTAACAACTGGTCTTATTATAATGTCATCTAGTGGATGCAAAATAACATGTAAATTCTGACATTCTTAAAATGCTCCCCAAGAATGGAACCACCATTTGACCCAGCTATCCCTCTCCTCAGTCTATACCCAAAGGACTTAAAAACAGCATACTACAGGAACACAGCCACATCAATGTTTATAGCAGCACAATTCACAATAGCTAAACTGTAGTACCAACCTAGATGCCCTTCAGTAGATGAATGGGTAAAGAAAATGTGGTATACATACACAATGGAATATTACTCAGCAATAAAAGAGAATAAAATCATGGCATTTGCAGGTAAATGGATGGAGTTGGAGAAGATAATGCTAAGTGAAGTTAGCCAATCCCCAAAAGCAAATGCTGAATGTTTTCTCTGATATAAGGAGGCTGATTCATAGTGGGGTAGGGAGGGGGGAGCATGGGAGGATTAGATGAACTCTAGATAGGATAAAGGTATGGGAAGGGAAGGGAGGGGGCACGGGGGTAGAAAACAGGGTAGAATGAGATGGACTTCATTACTGCAGGTACATGTATGAAGATACCAATGGTGTGACTCTACATTGTGTACAGCCAGATGAAAAATTGTGCTCTATATGTTATATGAACTGTAATGCATTCTACTATCATATATAATAGAGTAGAATAAAAAATAAGTCTTAAAAATGTCCCCCAATGTACAAAATGAACTTATTTCTAATCTGCTTTGAATACTGTGATCTTAGGAAAGTCTTCCTATCTCTCTGAGCATTACTTTTCTCCTACAAAAACAAAACAAAAAAAACGAAGGGACAGATTTCTAGACCCAAGTTCTAAAATAATATTGTGTATAATTCCATTCTTATTAAACCCAGCAGCCAAGAAAGAAGGCTTGAGTTTGAGTTTCTGGTTTGAGTTTGACCTTCCTCAGTCTTGCTTAGTCTTAAAAAGACAGCAAGGAAAGCTGGTTAGACACAGAGTTCCAGGCTGCCCTGTTTGAATCTGAGTTCTGACTCTCCTGGCCTTTGGGCTTAGTAGGCTCCAGTCAGGGAGTGCAAGTGCCAGGGATTGGGAGCAGGAAAGACAGTGGGGTGGAAAGAAGGAACACAGAGGACACAGCAGAGATCACCCAAGGTGGTGCTACAGGCCTCATGGGTTCTATCAGTGCGAAAGTTAAATAAGTTAATACTCAAAAGCGGGTAGAGTAGTTGGTACCTGAAACAGAGTGAAAATTACTTGAGCTATTATTATTGGTGTACATCAGAGGTTCTCAAAAACTGCTGTGCTTCAGTGAACACCAGCTATGATCCAAGAAACTGACTTGTATTATCTCTTTAATTGTCCCACAATCCTGAGAAGAAATTGTTATCCCCATTTTAGACAAGAAATGAGAAAATAGGTTCAGAGACATGTATTAACAGACTATAGAGGCAAAATAAACTGATACTCAGTGCCAAAATCTATGTTAAAATGCAGCATTATCTAATAATGACAACACATATTAAGTATTAAGTTGTACATAATAACACAGAATCCTATATTTGTTTTGATTTTTACTCTAACGTTGGGTATCTCTTCAGGAAATGTGGATAAAGTTTGCTGACCTATTTTTCTGTGATCTTGGAAGTCCCCAAGAATATCGTCATGAACCCACTAGGAAGAGGAAACTAAGCTACTGTGATCCCTTTAGTGACGTCTCATGTCATTGTAGAGTCCAGTCAACATTATTACCTTGTAATCAAAGTTTCTTGGGGTAAAGTAATAGAAACACCAAACCTTAAGCAAAAAAAAAAAAAAAAAGGAGGGAGGGGTATTTACTATTATTTATTATTTATTATTATAATATTATTATATTATTTATTATTATAATATTATTATAATATTATTATAATATTATTTATTATTATAAGAAAGCAGAGTCGGATCAGGGAGGGAATGCAGCCAGGCCTCAAGGGACTAGAATCAACGACTTAAAACCAGGGACTAGAAAGCTGTCAAGAAGGCAAGAAGCACTCTCTGGGCTTCTCTCCCTGTTGGGCCCTCATGGTCTCCCATCTCTGAGGCTCTGTCCTTTATATTTTGCTGATTAGCTTCCTCTGCTTTTCCAGACTCATTAACAATCCACAGTTCCTTACTCAGAACATTCAAGTGACTGACCCAGCCTGAGCTTGGCATCTCTCAGTCCCAATTCAAAATTCTCAAAAGTGACTAAATAGAATAGGAATCCCAAGATATCGTTGTCTTTCTCTCCCCACCCCCTTACACTCATAAAATAACCTAGCAGCATCATGTATCTCTAACAAAATTAATGGCTGCTATTTGAACCCATTCTCACCCATTCCTCCATCAGAATACTCAGGAAATTTTAAGTGTACTTGAAGGACAGTTCAGTTCTGGGGCACGCACGGCCAAGGGAAAAAAAATGGTGGGGATGAGATTTTAAAATTGGGCACATTTGAATTGCCAGAAAAAAAAATTGCCTAGAAACAGCAGTTGAGCAGAGGGCTGGGAGAGGGCCTTTATGTGATGCTTAATCAGATGGTGATGAGGGAGGGGCCCTGCCAGCTAGAAACCAGCCAGCCCCTCCAGGAGCCCCGGGAATAGGGAACAGTCTGCTGTAGAATTCTCTCACAATGGCCTGGCAGAAATGGATGGTCCACACAGGGAAGGATCAATTGTAAAAAGTGGAATTAGTCATTCTAAATCATGCAGCTGTGGTCGAAGGGAGCTCTTCTAAAAATCATTAAACAATCATGTATTCCTATTGATTTATTCAAAATACCTTGAGGGAAAGCAGATTAAACACAAGGTAAAAGTAAGCTAATGCAGATTAAATGGATGAAGGATGGGCTGAGAGTTCCCTAGGTAGTTTTTGTACTAATGAGAGGAAAATTATATGTACACTATTACCAGGATAAAAGGGTCTATTAGAGGTCTTTTGCTTGACATATTTATGTATTTCAAATACTAAGTAGCATAGTGAATTAGGTTTACTCTGGACATTTGTTATTTTTATTGCATCTCCAAAGTGATAAACAGAGTTCTCTGTTGAGGGCAGCGTGCTGCCTCGCTCCAGGAAGCCCTGCCGGCATAGGAAATCCTGATGCCAGGGCTGTTCCCTGGATGTCATTGATTAACAAGCCCAGTGCAATTTGACTGCAAAGACCAGGTCTTTAAAATCCAAGAGCAACATGCACAGCCCAGAGGTGAAAATGAAGGGCAGTGCTTATGGTGTCTGTTCCCCAAGCCTCGTTGACATTCTCTCTTCTCCAAGTGGAATCTGTCCAAATGCATTACCACATGAGGAAATCAGAAACATGATGTGTGCGTTACACATTGTTCTCGTATGTTTCATAGGTATAGTAGGTGTTGTGATCCTCAGAGGAAGAGATGGAAGCAGAAAAATCATACATGAGGGGTGCAAGGGAATACAACTAGTGAGGATTAAAATTAAGACCTCAAGGGCTGGGGCAGGGGTTCCGTGGTAGAGCACTCACCTGGCACACGTGACGCACTGGGTTCGATCATCAGCACCACATAAAAATAAAATAAAAGTATTATGTCCACCTACAACAAAAAAAAATATATACATATTAAAAAAAATAAGACCTCAAGTGTTTCTCCCCCTGGCTTTTTCTGCTACACTGTGTACCAATGAAATTTGCATACAGAGACCACTATTTTTAAGAGGTACCATTACCATTAGATTCAGTGGATATTTAAACCCAAACTCACTGTTGTCCCCAAACCAATTCCATTCTCCACATTCCTCATTCCCTTCACCATCCCTGTTCCAATCAACTGGAAAACTACATACTTCTCCCATCATCCCTCAAGGCCAAGGCAATAAAATTCTAATTGATATTGTTGCTTCCATGCTTTCCTCTCTCAAAGCTATTCTCCACCCCACTACCATCTATTTCTTTCTAAAATAGTTCTTTTATCATACCACTCCCTAGTCATGAACTCCAGAAGGCAGGCATCCGTGTGTCTCTTCTACCCAATCTGGAAGGGTCATGGAAGGCTGAGATTTAGGTTGGCTTGAGGAAAGAACATTAGAAAAGGAGGCCTCTACAGCTGATTGACAGATGGCCTCAAGCATGGCTGGGTGGTCCAAAAGCAATGCAAAGACGTGTGCATGGTAAGAGCAGAAGCCAAAAGCTCAGGAAGTGAGAGAAACGGAAAAAGAACTGGATGACATGCAAGGCTGAAGAGAATATGAGAGAACAACCTCAATGCTAATGGTGCCTCAGTGCAATGTAAGTGACGTCATTGGCAAAATCCAAGGAGAGCCCATGGAAACAGTAACCTCACTACATTCAGGAACTAGTAAAACACAGCACTGGTTCTCAACTCCATAAATTCCAGGTCCCACTCAGACCTCTGGATCAAATGTCTTCAGGAGAGAGACCCACAACTATGTGAATTAGAAAATTCTACATTCTTAGATACACAATCAAGTTGAAATATCTTTGTGTTTCGTTAGATTTCTTCTATTAGCCACCTGTATTTATAAATATGGGTGTAATATTTGACAGAATTTTGTGTTTCCGCTAAACACCTTACAGACTACATAACTCCAGTGGTTCTTCTTACCTATAGAATAGATATAACCATCTGTCTATGCACAGTCTGTCCAGGAAATTAAAGAAATAGTCTACTCTTGCTCTGAGCATAAACTTTGTCACACTTCTTGCTATTTAGTTGTTTTCTTTACATGTTCTTCATGTCAGAACTAAAAAATAATATAATTTGAACCAGCAGTGATATCTTACATTTTTTACTTATTTAATTGCCCAGATATATTAGTTTATTACTTCAGTCTATGGCAAAGCCAAGAGGTTATTAATTGTCCCTCATTTGTCGGAGAGGGAACTGAGATTCATTAATACTGAACACCTTGCTGAAAGTCATGTGAGTTGGTGGTAACAGAACTTAGACTGGAATTATTACTTCAGAATTTATTCATCTTATTCTCAGGCCAATGTGTGCTTAACAAGCAGAGACCCTGAGTTTAATCCCCAAATAATAGTAGTAGTAGTAGTAGTGGTAGTAGTAGTAGTAGTAGTAGTAGTTAATATTATTATTATTATTATTATTACTAGTAGTAGTAGTAGTAATAATAATAATAATAATTTAGACATCTTACGTTCTTTATTATGGTTTTGTCACTTTTTAATAACCTGAACACAAGTTTGGGGGGAAAGATCCTAATCTAAATGATGATATTGACTATTTTTAAATATCTACATCTAGATCTCTTTAAGAATATAAAGAAATTTTTGTTACAGATTAGCAGCAATAGGATTTGGCTCTTGATATAACATTTTGTCAAAGTTTTAAAATACATTGAAAATTACAGGGAACATAAATTTATTAAGAACTATCCAGTCACAGTGACCCATACCTATAATCCCAGATACTCAGGAAGCTGAGGGAGGAGGATCTCAAGGTTAAGGCTAACCTTAGCAACCAAGCAGGGCCTTACTCAAAATAAACAATAAAAAAGGGCTGGGATATATGTAGCTCAGTGGTAAAGCACTCTGGGCTCAATCACCAGTCTCCTCTCAAAAATGTCTTAAGAACTGATGGCATTATCACTTCATTTATTTCCATCTCTATTCTGTATTTTTCAGACATTGGCAGTACACACCTGCACAAATGCATGCCTGCTCTATGATCATCAGCTATCTAAAATTATCTTGGAAAAATCCAAAGAGCAGAAGCAAAAGTCTAAGAAATGTCTGCTTAGTTAAAACTTTAATTTAATAGAATACCACATATAAATACCAGAACTCACAGAAAGAGCCAAAATGCTCTTCATGCAGATCATTAGTGCTGCAAAACAAAAACTATAATCCGTTTTGGTATCTTTCTTATTCCCCAAATCACCAGATCATAGTCTGGACTGCATTCTGAGCAGAAGAATTAGAAATGGGCTTTGTCTTCTTCCATTTTGCCATTGGGAATGAGCATTTGAATGGTCAAATTTAAGAAGAGGCATCAAAGGAAGAGCTTAGCTCAGGAGGCCCTACCCAGATAACAATGTCTTTTGTCCTTTTTTTTTTTTGCAGGGGATGGGGGTGTCTGGGAGGGAGAGTTACTATGGTCATGCAAGTCTGGGACAGGAAAGGTCTTTCTGCTCACTGAAAATGAGTTCTATTCACAACTGTGCTTTTTCAGAGTTTGGCTGTTCACATTTTCTTGGACGCTGTTAGAGTTATAAAATAAACACTTCCAAGATTGTTTTCTTAAAAGTCAGTCCAACATAAAATAAAATGAATAGAACTTTTCTGAGTCTTCAGTTCAACATGGGTGCATTTAACTAGGAACATACCTTTTCTTCCTCTCTTTGAACTTCTTCAGACTGATCTTTGTTTTTCAAAGTCTCAACACTGGCTCATTCCACTAGAGACTTCTGTTTGATGACTGGCTCCATCCTAAACTCTGGGACAACATTTGGATGTCAGTTATTTATTTAAGATCTGAATTCAGGCAAATACTGAGACAGGTGTTTAGGAACTTGAGCAGTAGTTGAGTAATCATAGAGCTTAAACCTAGAAGGACACACAGGGGCATGCCATCTAGCCAGCAACTCTCAAGCAAATACTGTATCATCCCATTTACACTTTAGGCACCTAAAGTGCAAAAGAAGCAGGTCAGTTATGATTGGGAATGCAATTACCTAGTTAAAGAAGAGGGGAGAAAGGATAATGAAGTGGAGGAGAATTGTATCCAATTGCCTCCTTTTATAAAGGTATATTGCTTCGTTGCTCATAGAATAACTGGTATCAGCCAGGCATGCTGGTGCATGCTTATAATCCCAGCAACCCAGGAAGCTGAGATAGGAGGATTATAAATTGGAGGCCAGCCTCAGCAATTTAGCAAGACACTTTCTCAAAATAAAAAATAACAAAGCTGGGAATATAACTCAGTAGTAAAGTGCCCGTGAGTTCAATCCCCAGTACAGAAAGAAAGAGAGAAAGAAAGAGAAAAACTAGTACCATCAACCTCCAATGCATTCAATCCCAAGATTATAGCAAAGTGACTGACACTTGCATTCTGATCAAATCATACAGGCCTAGGTTTAAACCCCATTTCTTCCATCTAATGGATATGAGAATGATCAAGCTACCTTGGAGAATGAGAAAAATATAGAGCAGTCATCTCAGAGAGGTAGTATGAGAATTTAATAGAATAGCACATATAAAGTTCTTATCCCAGAGTCAAGCACATGATAAACGCTTTAAAATATTAGCTATTATTACTAGTCAGCAATTATGATCTGCCTGCCAAGGGTTCCTTCATAATGATAGTTGGAAACTTCTGATAATTCCACTGCAGAAAAAAAAAAAAACTGATAAAACGAGACAGAACAGGAAGAAAGGAAAGGGAAACTAGAACAGATTTTTTTACACAGTAAGTTAATATGTGCTCCCAATAAAATGGATCCAGCCGAGGTCCTGGTTAACGATCCAGCACGACTTTATTTCATTTAATGAGTCACATGACCATGGTTAGATTTAACATGAAATCAACAAAGTTTATTTAGAGTTCTTCAATTGCATGGGCTATTTCCTAAATCTTGTCAGGGGCCCTAAAAATATGTTCAAGGGGTACTTTCATACTGTCTCTTAAAAAGTACCCCTGATGTGTGTGTGTGTGTGTGTGTGTATGTGTGTATGGTTCACGTCCCCCCCCATACTGACTATGTTCCTGCTATTGTGTAGTGTTTGCAACACCTTGAAAACCAAACAAGGCCAAAGCTGATATCACTGGGGGAAGATGTCTTCTTCGTTTGGCTTCTGTTTTTCAAGTGCCTTAACACCTGCCTTGGGGCTGGACTAGTAGGACCAGGTTACTGATCTTCACTACCAGAAACCAGGTGTTCCTTCCAGGAATGTTAAAGCGCACAAACTGGGCACAAGTTCAGGGGACCCTTTTGAGTTCTGGACCAAGTGACTTGAACTGAAAACAACACCTCTCAAAACCTAACCAAAGAATTTAAAGATGTGCCATTGGTTCACTTAGTGACCCCTGTGAAGACCCTAAATGGTCCTGCATGTTTAACTTGGCCAAGAGATGCTTCCTCCTGAATGCAGTGTTTTTAGACTCCTCAAGAGAAAGCACCATGGTGTACAACCAGAGATATTAAAAATTGGGCTCTATATGTGTAATAAGAATTGTAATGCAGTCCGCTTGTCATATATAAATTTTAAAAATTAAAAAAAATAAAAATAGAAAGCATCATAAAGGCAGGGATTCCAGCTGGCTTGTCTGGGGTCCTTCATACCTTCTTATTGTCCTACTCTCTGTCACTATGGCTTAGTCATCACTTTCCAAGAAGGGACTTCAAGGCGGGAGCTGTAGCACATGCTTGTAATCCCAGGGGCTCTGAAGCCTGAGGCAGGATGATCACAAGTTCAAAACCAGCCACAGCAAAAGTGAGGCACTAAGCAATTCAGTGAGACTCTGTCTCTAAATAAAATACAAAATAGGAATGAGGATGTGGCTCAGTGGTCAAGACCCCCTGAGTTCAATCCCGATCGCCCCCCACCAAATAAAGAAGGGACTTCAGGGGAGGGGAGGAACTGAACATCATTATTTGAACAAAGTATTTGGCCAGCACTTCATGTACCATGTCCGTTCATCACTGCAGCAACCCAGTGAAACCCTGCATCTCATGGATGCAGAAACAGAGGCTAAGCGAAGCAGAAAGCAGTGCCATGTGAAGCAAAAGTTCCCAAAAGAAAAAGAAAACCACAGACACCAAAATTTGAGTTGATTTCTTGGGTTTTATTTACTTATCGTACATTGTCCATTATCACAAACAGCAACATAAAAACATGCTCTGGAAGACAAATTGTGAAGGGAATGGAATAATTCCTTCCCCCACTCTCTTTGACAATCATTTTTGCTACTTTGGAATAGAGGATGGCAGAAAAAAAGGAAAGAAAGGAGAAGAAGAATAAAACAAGAAGATAAAGAAGAAGACAGATGTAATAGAATTTTAAGAATGCTTTGCACTATCTAGTGGAACCGTGGGGTCTAATTTTAGCGAGTGGTTAAGTAACACTAAAACAGTATATTGGACTATCTAAATTCAACCTGAGTTCAAATTCTAGTTCCACCCACATGATCTTAGGCAAGTTACTTTACCTCTCTGTTTTCATCAACTTTTTCACTGCTGTGACCAAAAGACCTGACAAGAACAATATTAGAGGAGGAAAGGTTTATTTGATGCTCACAGTTTCAGAGGTCTTAGTCCATAGATAGCTGGCTCCATTCCTCAGGGCTCAAAGTGAGGCAGAACATCATGGTGGAGGGTGTGGTGGAAGAAAGCAGAGCAGGACATGGCCAACCAGAATCAGAGACAGGGAACTCTGCTCTGCAAGGACAAAATACAAATCCCAAAGACATGTCCCTAATGTCCTGCCTCCCCCAACCCCATCCTATCTGCCCACAGTTACCAGCGGGTTAATCCCTATCAGTGGATTAACACACTGATTAGATTAAGGCTCTCATAACCCAATTATTTCACCTCTAAACCTTTTTGCATTGATTCACACATGAGATTTTGGGGGACACCTCATATCCAAACCATAATACTCTCTACTTTAGTTTCTTCATGTCAATGGCATTAAAATAGTGTCTACCACATAGGATCCAAGGATTAAATGTGTTCACACATATAAAGTACTTAAAACAGTGCTCGGAACATGGTAAATAATAAATGTTAGCAAGTATAATACTAGAGAGAAATTCACAACTTGACCATTTTTCCCTTTTCCACTGAGATTGCATATGAAAAGTGACATAACACACATGTTCCTTTCATGAATTCATTCATCCAGCAAATTTTAATGTGCACATGCTAGGTGCTGAGGATATAGAATGAAAAAGACCCACCCAGTCCCTGCCTCCTGGGAGCTTACAGTTGAAAGCAGTTTTTATATCATCTAATATGCAAAAGAATCGACTACTCGTCTCTTATTTTTTTAGTGTCATTCCAAATAGACTTCCTTTGGATGGTTCCTTTAGTGGTGGCACTAATTGCTTATAAACCACCCAGTAGATCTCTGCCACTTAAAATGATTCTTCATAAGTGTGTGAAGGATAGCTCAGCAGGCTGCAGGCTGCATGCAATTATTTCCCAGTTAATCCCTTTAGAGATGAGTCCATTGTTAAGTGTCAGGATGGAGTGCCTAACACGGGGGAGGAGAAGCCTCGATGCACATTGTTCACGTGTTTCGTATTGCCTGGTGAGCCCCGGCTCTTCATTTTCAGCAAAGTGTCATTGAAAAGACATCTTTGTGTCATCTAACATGTGTTTAGTGATTATTTTATCTGTAAGTGGTGAAGATCATACTGAACGATTGCTCCCTCAGTCTAGTTAGAGCTGACAGGGTTGTCACTACTTCAGTGATGGATTCAACACCCCAGCTTCTTTTCAGGAATATGTCTCATTCTATATCAGAAAATACAGACAGATTCAGAATGGACTTAGCCAGTGGTATGCAATGGACTCGATGTCATATGCTTACAGCTGTTATCAAAAAAAAAAAAAAGGGAAGTTTATTTAAAGTTTGTCTTTCCTCTATCCCATACGCCACAACTTTTTCTATGCTTTCAATGTTGAAATGGCTCTTTTGGTCCACTGTTCAATGCTTAATGCTAACTTCTTGAAGATGTACTCATGGAAGATGATGGTAGCTCTTCTCCTCCCTCATTCCTCTGCACTTTCAGGATAACAGATGTTTATTCCAGCAGTGGCGTCTAGGGTAAATATTCCTACCCTAATGGGCAAGAGTGGCTCTAGTGGTGGGGATTTGTAGCCAGGATAGATAAGAAATCTTGTCATCAAGGAAATTATTTGGGTGAATGGAGCCTTAAAGAATTCCTTAAGTAACAAGTAGACAGAGTCACTGACAATAATAGCAAAGGAGATGCTTGAAAAATATTTGAAAGACAAATTGTTTTTTGTTCTATATATCCCCTTCGTGTCTGGAATTAGTTGGAATCTGAGTATCCTACCTCAAAGTCATTTTAATTATTTAGACTAACTGAAGATTCAGACAATGTTCAACTTCTGATGCAAACTACCCTAGCACGTGTTTCCTTTTGGTGGATGGAGGGGTAATTCTGTATACCGGGATTCATTCATTCATTTATTTATTTCTGTTAAGCTTTCATTCCATTGTTTAGTCCTTGAAAAAGATTACTCTAGAGTAAGTAAAGAAACATATTAGAGGAGCCAGGGTTGTGGCTCAGTGGTAGAACCCCCACCTGGTATGTGCAAGGTGCTGGATTCGATCCTCAGCACCACATAAAAATAAATAAATAAAATAAAGGTATTGTGTCCATCTACAACTAAAAAAAATTAAAAATAAATTTAAAAAGAAGAAATATACTAGAAATATCTAAGGCCTCAGTAAAATTATATACCTGGTGCTAAGAAGGGAAGGAGAAAAGGAAGCTGCTGAAGCAATTGGAATAGAGAATAGAAATGGTCAGTCAACCAATCAGCAATGAACAATGAAAAGGTCAGGCTACTTTTAAACATTACCATGTCTTTCACGAGCTAAAGTGAGCATTAAAATTCTGAGGTCTTGCTTGCTTCCCAAAGTTTAGCAAGAATAGAAAATGGCAGCCCATCAAGATTGTAATGATATTTGGAAAAGGTTTGAACATCTGGGGGTAAAGATGAGGTCACCCTTGGAGCAGTGCCGTCAACCTGGTCATGCTCTCCACCCCCATCCCGCCCCCAACCCTTCCCGGCTCACTTCATGCATATCCATGGGCAGCTGCCTGATAAATCAGACAGAATTCTTCAAAAGGCCCCTGGGGGGCTGATAATCACAATAAATATTACAAGTTTGTCCTCACACAGACCTTTCTTCTGAAGGCCTTCGAGGCTAGCCAGTTTAATTGTTATGACTGCTCTGTTTTTCTCTCATATGAGATTGATGAAGCACAGTGGCTTCCCTGAGGTCACCCAGCAGGATGGGTTCCCTACCAGAAGTTTCCATACTGCCTAGAGATCAATGATGTTGCAGAAGAGAGAGCCACCGCAGCCAACAAAAATATGTCAGTGGAGTTTACAAAAGAGTTTTTAATAAAAACAGCAAAATCCATTTTTGTACCAGGCCATTTCACTGGTCTGGGCTGTGTTTTTTCAGTGGGTTCTACCAACATCAAAATCAACCAAACATGGAACTAAATTTTGTAATGTTTCATAGTGCAGATCATCACAAGTAGAGATTACACCTCAAAGAAAAGATCCACTTTAATATTTATGTTCTTTTGGAACCATTAACCATCAATATGCATTCTCCTAGCCCAGTGGTTCTCAACCAGCAGAAACTTTGCTTGCCAGGAGGCGTTTGGAAATGTCTAGAGACGTTTTGAATGTCACGCCTGGGGTGGGAGGTACTGAATCTAGTGGGTAGGGGCCAGGACTGCTGTTAAACATTCTGCAGTGCACAGGACACCACAAAAAATCATCTGGTCCAGATTGACAGTGGTGCCAAGATTCAGATACAGAAAGCCTGGCAGCAGAGATGAGAACTGAGAGACTGGCAGAAAGTCATTTGTATGGTGTTTGGATCTCCAGGTTGCTTCCCTGAATCTGGCAGCAGCTACTCTTCTACCCCCAATCCCACCTATGTAGTAAACACCCCAAATTCTACTATATCTATTTGTACTTCTAAAGTACAAGCACTTATATTTTGGTTTGTTGTTGTTGTTGTTTATTTGTTTGTTTGGGGCAATAATAAGTAGATAGATATTGTGCTATGGAATAATACTCAGCAATAAAAAAATAATGACTTTAAGGGCTGGGGATATAGCTTGGTTGGTAGAGTGCTTGCCTTGCACACACAAGGTCCTGGGTTCAATCCCCAGCACCACCAAAAAAAAAAAAAATGACTTTATGACTTTTGCCAGTAAATGGTTGTATCTGGAGACTATTATGCTAAGCGAAATAGGCCAACACCACCCTCCCGGCACCAAAAAAAAAAAAAGTCAAATGCTCTTACTGACATATGGACCCTAATATACAACAAGGTGCAGGGAGAATAGACCTTCAGTGGATTAGAGAAAATAAATGAAGGGAAGGGATGGGGAATAGGAACAGGAAAAACAGTGAATTGAATCTGACTTAACTTTTCTGTGTTCATGTATGAATACACTGCAGTGCATCTCCACATCATCTAAAACCACAAGACCAGGATCCTAATTAGAATAAGATGTACTCCATGTTTGTATAAGTATGCCAAAATATACTCTACTTTCATGTAAAACTAAAAAGAAACTAAAAAATAAATAAATAAAACTCTGCCTCTAACCTTGTTTTTTTTTAAAAAAAAAAAAAAAGTATTGTGGTATTGTACTGTATATAATCGCTATAATTGTTTGGGCTTACGTTTTTATTTTTAGTTTTTTGTGGTTATTGTTGTTGTTGTTACTGGGGATTGAATCCAGAAGTACTTTGCCAATGGACAACATCCCCAGCCCTTTTTATTTCTTATTTTATTTTATTATTTATTTATCTATTTTTGAGAGAGGGTCATGCTAAGTTGCTTAGGGCTTTGCTAAGTTGCTGAGGTTGGCTTGAATTTGCAATCCTCCTGCCTCAGCCTCCTAAGTCACTGGGAGTGCACCACCACACCCGGCTGGGCTAACATTTTTCATCCAAAAGTATACTGCTAAAATTCATCCACATTTTTATGTGCAGCTTTAATTCATTCATTTTGACTTCTATATGATATTCCATCACAATTAATAAACTCTAAGTTCATTTTGATAGATAAGTCAATTCAGATTGTCTTTGTTGTCATGAATAGCACTCCTATGAACATCTTATGTAAAATTCATAGCGTACATGTTTTTTTGTGTATATAAATAAAAGATACATATAAAATAGGCATATATAATATATTGTACATTGTACATAAAATTATGGAATTAAATATGCCCAGATATATTAATGATTTTGTTTTCTTCTTTGTATTTTATATTTTTTCTACAAGGAACATATATATTTTTGTAATAATAATAAAAAAGTTTTCTATAAAGCTGAGAAATCGTCATTTTTTAAATTATAAGAATATCCAAATGTGGGCTGGGGTTGTGGCTCAACAGTAGAGCACTCGTCTTGCACGTGCAAGACCCTGGGTTCGATCCTCAGCACCACATTAAAAAATAAACAAGTGAAATAAAGGTGTTGTGTCCAACTACAACTAAAATATAATTTTTAAAAAAAAGAATATCCAAATGTATACAAATATCTATGAATTTGACATAAGATGTTATTGTAAATTACTTCATTAAGTTTAGTTTACCCCAGTCTACAAACTATTCATAAATTTGTTGTTGTTTTCCTTAAATTAAAACTGGATTTAAACAAAAGGACTTGCTACATCTTGAGAGACCCCGTTTCTGAGTTTGCCCCCATAATATATAAGTCAAAAGCAGACTTAAACTGTACACAAACTGAAGATTAGTAGATAGTAAGAAAAGCCAAGCTACATGTGAAAAGCCCCTTTGTTGACAACCTCATACATAGTTAAAAACTAAAGTTTTAGCAACAAAAGACATTTGAGACACCTTGGAAATCAACTTGAAACCTCATTATGTTGTGAAATACCATGAGAGATTAGAGATTAGCTATAAAAAAATAAAATTACTAAAGGTAGAAAGAAACCTTAATCTTACCCTCACCCACAAAATAGTCACTAGCAACACTACATTATTCTCAGGTTTGCCATCTGACCATTCATGATTAAACCTGCGGACTACAGATCACAGTGTACGGCCTGCCTGTGTGAACAAAGCAGAATTCCCTGAGAGCAGGGAAACCCAAGTGACATGGCCACCTTTGGGGGTTGTAATGAAGAGGGAGTCCTTGACCTGCCTGTTGCTGCAACCACTGACCTCAGGAGAGGAAACCTGGGACAGAGGCCACGTCCTCACACAGGAGCCTAGGAGCCAGGAAAGGCAATACAGAAATGGTTCCAGTTATTTAAGTCTCTCTAGTTATTTTTGTCTGAGAAAATACCATGAAGCCCTGAATTAACTGTATTTTTCCTCTTTAATTTTCCACCTCACTTTTTCTGAATCAGGAAAAACTGAAAACCTACCTATCAATGACACAGGACTTTCTGTTTTCTTTCTGAGTGACAGCATCTCCCGCAGTGAACAGTAGTTGGGATTGTGCCTCTGGTTGTTGAATAAGGAAGGCGAGGTAGTAAAAACTAACAAGGAGGTGTGTCCGGGATGCAGCAAGGAGGAGGGATAGCAGTGCCACCAAGGATGGCAACCTGTATCTCTAAACCCAAGTTCCTCCTTCAAAGAAAATGCCAGGTGTGCTGGAAACCAGAAAAGGCAAAGTGTAGGCTGCCATCAGGTGTTCTGCTTTTTGTCACTTTAGAGAAAAACCGACAGGTGGCAGCCCCTCCACCCCCATGCTGGTAGGTGATGAGGCCCAACTGCAGGCACAGCCACAGGCACAAAGACAGACCCGCAGGCAGAGCGATGCTGCAGGCAGAGCGATGCTGCAGGCAGAGCCGCGCTCCTCTCCGTGTTTGCCAGAGGTCTTAAGGGGATCTTCTATTTCATTCCCTAGTAATGCCCTTTTTGTTGACAAAAGTAAATTGATGATAGTCAAGAGGGAAGCATTTGGTGGAAAAATTCTGTTGACCCTTCTCAGATTGAATTTGACCACAGAACAGGATACCAGCAGTTGCAGAAATGATAGATTATTGTAATGACTGCCAGAATGGCCTTTTGGCATGTTTAAATGGCAATAAATTTTACCAGGAAGAAGGCAATTTTACTACTTTAAAGCAGTAAGGAAACACGGTGTTTAAGGTGTAAATAAATCGCGAGTCATTAACAGCAAGCATATTCTTTCCATGGTGCAATTCTCAATCAGTGACTATTCATATTTAATTTAATTATGTGGGCTTACTTAGCCAATTATGCTTTTTCATTCCAGGTCACAGACTTCTCAAGCCAACAATTTTGCTGGCTTCCTGTCTCCCTTATGTCCATAAACACAGTCCTAGTTTCTCCCTCGGCTTCCCTTCCACAGGTACATAAATACAATCAGGGTAGTTCAGTGATACCAGCTCACTGGAAAGCCTACAGAGATTATTAAATTAGAGACTGATCTGCGATGTGGTCTTTTTCTTGGCTTCAAAATCCCCTCTGTCCCTCGCTCATTAATCTGGCTCCATCTTTCACTGAACTCTGCCATTAAAGAGGGGAGGCGGGAAGAAGAGGTGTGCAATGGAGTTTGACATTTTCTCAAAAATGATTGTATTAAAACCCACTGGCGTTTATAGCTCCATCCCATTGGAGGATGTTAATCAGTTGCAAATTCATCAAGATAAAGATATTGAGATCTAATCAGGCCAAAGACTTGCTCACATTGGTATGGATCTTGCCTCTGAAATGGCACTTTAAAAGGTCATTTTTAAACACAGCTTAAGGTGATAATTAACACAGTCCATTAATAACCATCTGCTTATGGAGAGTTTAAAACAGGCGAGTTCCACCCACGGTATCAGTTTCAGGCCAAATTCAGTTCACTTCAAGCTTGTGTTAGCTCTCACCAGGAGTGAAATGCAGCAGACACACTCCAAATCAGCCTGGTCGATACCAGGCTTCGCAGAACCAAATTAGTGTTGAACTTGGGTTGACCAAACAAGCACAATTACTCTAAAACCTTAAATCTCATTTCATCCTAAACACAGTGTAGAGGGTCCTTTCTCAGTAAGACTGAAAAGAGGGTCTGATTTGTCCCAAGCCTCACTAAAATGGGGCATGTATGTTTCTTTCTTCTTGCTTCATGTCTCCTGGAATGTTTTTTTTCTGAGACCACATTGGAAAGTTTTTCTGTTCCTATAATTTTGGACACTGCCAGGAACACACCAGTAGCTCCAACCAACTTTAGTCCAAAAACATCATCTTGTTTATCTCAGATCAACCCTAGGAATTACTGGAACCCTGGATGGCTAATGGAAGGCCCAGAGGACGTGGAGTGCTCAGCACACGGAATTACCAAGCCTCCTGGAGCTATGTGCTTGGCATCCCAGGTGAAAACATAGGAGAACACATAAGGAGATGCCAAATAAAGAAAGCCACCAGAGGAAGCTTAATAAGGCAAAAATCTGAGGGTTTGGATTGAAAATATGGGGCACTTGTAGCATGAAAAAAAGAATCGTTAATTATAGGAATCGGGAGATTTTCAAAAGCGGTCTGTCACAAGGGGTGCAGTGGAGTGGTAGAGAGAGTGGCTAGACTGCTCAAGACCCTGGGTTCAATCTGAGAAAGAAAGGAAGGAAAGAGGGAGGAAGGAAATGGTGTGTCCATTGTTGCATTTTATACCTGAGGAAGTAGAGACTCAAAAATCTGAGTGAATTCCTCAAGGCCAAAAAAATTTAATGACAAAGTAGTACTAGAAACAGGACTCAGGCTCCTTATGCAACTGTTCCAACAAAACAATAATCCAGGAAGGGGAAACCCCCCAAAAGTGGAGAGCCAAATTTGAGCAGGGATTTGCTGCCCTAAGGAGCAGCTGCTTTTTGGTGCACTAGGAGCCTGAGAAAACCTACAGATGTCCTCACCTCCCCTTTCACACTGCGGTCCTGAGCTGGGCTCACAGTTCCTGAAAACAAAGGTCCAGTGTATCTGGGTTTCAGGAGTGGGAATGCACAATTCTCCAAGTCTACATGACGTTTCCAAGGACCGGGCTCATTTTTGTCATTATAGCACAGAGACAAAAGGAAAACTGAGAAGGGGAAGGCATTTTTAGACCACAGGGCAAGGTTATCTGGCGCTGGCTGGGATAAATACAAAAGGGTCAGAACCTTGCCAGTTTTCCCTGCAGGCAGTCCTGTTGACCACATGTGAGAAAGATGGAATTTTTATAGAGGCTGTCGACATCTAAAAGTACGTAGTCGCGTGTAACAATAAGTCAAGTCTCCTGTGTTTTTAATTGACTTGCTTCTCGGCCTCACTTCTCTGAGCGATAATAGCCTTATCTGTCGGTGCTCAGTTGACTTTCCAGTTAGATCGGTCCCCAGTCAAGCAGACCAAGGGGATGCATTGGCCTGGGCTTCTGCTTTATTTACCATACCCTGCCAAACTAATTCTAGGTAAGCAAAAATGTCCCTGCACTGGGGGGTCATCTGATGACAAGGAAGGTAATGGTACTGGGGATATGATGATGGTGCTGCTGCCAGCAGATGAGGCAGATGTGGGCTGCTTTCTCTACTTAGCGATGGGTGCTATGCTCTTAAAGTAAATAGCCGGAGATATAATATAAAGGAAGGAACTCGAGTCAATAAATGACTGTTGACTTCACTTCATGAATAAATACTGTGGCCTTATGACCAAAAAAAAAAAATCATTTTCTTTCTGTTTGATTTCTACTCAGTTGGCTTTATGATTTGCTTATTTTGTCAGGCTGATCAGGTACAATTAGCATGTCTTGCTAACAAAGATTAATAACTCTTCAGATCAACAGAGAGCAATTAGATGTGGGGTATATTACACCAATACAGAGTGCAGGAGATGTATGTATTTGCTTTTGTGCTGTTTTTTTTAAGCATGGTGTCGTGGATTCCCATCTACTTCACAGCAACGCGGGAGAGAAAAGAGTTCATTCAAGTGAAGGTAAGAAGTACTTTGGTTCAGAGCTAATTATCCTTATAGGATGCTTCTGCAAAAGGGTTGTTTTGAGTGATCTCTGTGAAGATAGCATCTACTAAGCAAATAATATATGCCAAACAAGACACCAAGAATTTCATATGCACTTGAAATCTAATTCTTATATTAAGCTTATGAGAGACATGTGGAAGTAACTATTTGTTGCTCACCCAGTATCCATTCTCCCATGTATCTTTCCTCAGTAGCAGAACCCTAATTATATTCATGGTAACAATATGACAGTAGAACGTACTTTGATACATCATACATAAATGGAATATAACGTCCCATTCTTGCAGTTGTACATTTTGTGGAGTTACACTGGCCGTGTATTAATACATGAATATAGGAAGGTTATGTCCAATTCATTCTACTGTCTCTCCCATTCTCCCTTCCTTTCCCCCATTCGCCCCTGTCCAATCCTCCCTACCCCCTACCCCGCCCCCTGACTATTGTGAGTCAGCATCCACCTATCAGAAAGAACATTCAGCCTTTGGTTTTGGGGGATTGGCTTATTTCACTTAGCATGATAGTCTCTGGTTCCATCCATAATTTCATTCTTCTTTATTGCTGAGTAATATTCTGTTGTGTATACATACTGCATTTGCTTTATCCATTCATCTGTTGAAGGGCACCTAGGTTGGTCCTATAGCTTATTGTGAATTGAGCTGCTATGAACATTGTTATGGCTGTGTCACTATAGTATGCTGATTTTCAGTTCTTTGGATATATGCCAAGGAGTGGGATACCTGGGAACCAACATCATTTATATAGAAGTATTGTTTGGGATTTCAGAGAAAGTTACCTAAAGAAAATTATTGCTGTTTTTCCTTCTCCAATTCCTCCTTCCTTCTGTCTGAAAAACAGGTGTGATGACTGAAACTCCAGCAGAGAGTTTCAGTGGTAGAAGAGAAAGAAAGGAGGCTGAGAGCCAGAGAGAAGTAATATTTCAACAATTTGAAACTACTGATCTTCTAGATTTTCTTATATGTAACTCAGCTGAATCCTAGTAAAATAATTTATAAATATAGAGATATGGAAACATATTATTAAATGGCAGAGAAAACCCAGGTTGCCTGACTGGAGATTCTACTTTCAAGGCTGTTATTTATTAAGAGCAATTGAAATCGCAGCCTCCTGCCATGATCTTTATACTCTTCACTACAGTCATCTAGGGTTTATTTCAATTCTTCAAATCAAACTGACACTCTCTATTTTGCCTTAGACATTCTGTTATGGTTTGGATATGCAGTGCCCCCAAAAGGTCCTGTTAAATACAGGAATGTTCAGAGATACAATAGTTGGATTGTGAGAATTGTGACCTAATCAATTCATCCCAGTTTGAATGGACTGATAGGGTTGTGGCTATGGGCAGGTAGGACATAGCTGGAAGAGGTGGGTCATGGAGGTATTCCCTAGAATGCATCTTCCCTATGACTGACTGACTCTCTCTCTCTCTCTCTCTCTCTCTCTCTCTCTCTCTCTCTCTCTCTCTCTCTCTCTCTCTCTCTCTCTCCTTGTCTCTGTCCCCCCTCCTTCCCACCTCACTTCCCCCTCCCTAAACCCCCAACCAACCATGAGTTGACCAGCTTTCCTCCATGGACTGAGACCTCTGAAATTATAAGCCCCAAATAAACTTTTCCTCCTCTAAATTGTTCTCCTCAGGTATTTTGGCCAGGTGACACAAAAGCTGACTAAAACACATTCACATACCTTCTTTCCTTACTCGAATGCACATTTTTTCGTTCTTTGTCTGCATAACACTCAATTAGATTTCAAAAGTTGTCTTAGGCATCATTTCCTCTCAAAAGAACTTCCCCAATCTTCGTGTATGGTTAAATTTTCCTGTAATATACTATCATAGTTCTCTCTCATTACTCAGAATTAATTATCTTAACTTCTGTTAGAATATGAGCAAAGTCACTGTATCTATCTTGTGTACTGTTAAAGGGAACAGTGCTCAGTGCCCGTGCAGGGACAGGAACAGTGATTGTTCCTACCAGCCAGACCAGAAAGCTTCATAAGTCATGGGGAGCAGGGAAGAATACTCAGAGGCTCTTGCCTTACTACTGAGGAATAAGTAACACTAGACAAGACCTGGCTCTGCTCATCCTAACCAATCTTGAAAACAAGACTCCAGCGGATCTTAACTGTGTCCCAGAACAAAGTTCAACAACATGAAGATATAAATAAACAACAGATATAAATCTGGCATCCAATTAAAGGTGACCAAGCATACAAGGGGGCAGGAAAAAAAGAAATAAGATGAGGAAAATCAATCAACTGAAATCAAATCTGAACTGACACAGACATTAGAATGTACAGGTCAGGGTACTAAAACAATTTGTGCAACTATACTCCACATATTCAAAATTTAAGTAGAGAAATAGGAGATTGGGGGGGTTGCTTAACCATGGAGCCATATCCCCAGTCCTTTTTATATGTTATTTAGAGCCAGGCTCTCACTGAGTTTTCTAAGGCCTTGGTAAGTTGCTGAGGTTGGATTGATCTTGCAACATCCTGCCTTAGTCTCTCAAGCCACTGAGATTATAGGCTTGTGCCACCACTCCAAGCAGAAGATTTAAAAAATTAAAATAAAATAAAAACAGCTGAACAGCTTCTAGAGATAAAAAATTACAATGTATAAATTGAAAGATACACTGGACAGAATTAGCAGTGGTTAGTCAAGGAAAATATTGGTGAATTTAAAGATGCATCAGTATTATACTATCCAAAAGGAAATAAAAAGAAAAGAAAGAATTTTTTAAATGAAAATATACTATCAGTTAAATGCGAAATAACTTTTAACAGTCTAATGTATGTGTAATTGGAGACCCCCTCCCATTAAAGGAGAATGAGAGCATAAAAAAATTATTGAAGAAATAATGGCATTATTTTTCCAATTTGATAAAACCTATAAGCTCACAGGTCTAAGAAGCTCAATGAACCTCTTAGCACAAGAAACAGGAAGAAAACTGTACCAACTATATCAACAGATAGCGTAATCAGATTGCTCATAACCAGTCATAAAATAGAAAAATATTTTTTAAAAAAAACTGGGGTTGAAACCAGGGGCGCTTTACCACTGAGTTACACCCCAGCCCTTTTATGTTTTATGTTTTAGACAGTGTCTCACTAAGTTACTGAAGCTGACCTCAAATTTGTGATCTTTCTGCCTCAGCCTCCTGAGTCACTGGGATTACAGACATGAACCACCACACCCAGCCACAAAGAAAAATCTTAAAGACAACTAGAGAGGAGTTAAAAAGACATCTCATATTTAGAGAAACAAAGATAAGGATGACAGTAATACCTTTTAAGAAATAATACAAAGAGGAAGACAGAAATATTTTTATAATACTGAAAGGGAAAAAAATTGTCAGTCTATAATATTATGCCCAGCAAAAAATATGTATGCCAAAAATGAAGCTCAAACATTTTTTCATATATATACAAAAGCTGAGTTGCATTACAATCAATGTTAAATAAAGTTCTTTGGACATAAAGAAAATGATGCAGTTAGAAATATGGTTTTATACAAAAGAATAAAGAGTACTGGAAGTGCTACCCAAATGTGTAAATATACAAGACTTTTTCTTATTATAGAAGTTTATTTAAAAGATATCTGTTTAAACAAAACATAATAATGATATGTCATAGAGTTTGTGACATACATATAAGCAAAAGGTCTGACAACAATAGCATGAAGAAGTCGAGAAATGGAAATGCAATTATAAGAGCTTTTTTATTGTACAGGAAGTGTATAAAATAACTGGAATGTGGACCATGACATATTAAAGATATGTCATATATATATAAAACAAATGCCAAATCAACTGTTAAAATAACTAAACAAAGAATTATATGCAATAAACCAGCAAGGAGGAGATAAAATGGAATCTTAAAAAAAATTTAATCCTAAAGAAATTGTAGTATATCTGTACAATGGAGTTCTACTCAGCTAGAAAGAATGAAATTATGACATTTGCTAAATGGATAGAAAAGAAGAACATCATGCTAGGTGAAATAAGTCATACTCAAAAAGTCAAGAGTCATATGTTTTCTCTTATATATGGAAGCTAAGGTAAAATAAAGAAGGGCAAGAGAGAAGTATAGAATATAATAAAAATAAAGGGAAGACCAGTAATGTAGGAAGATATTGAGAGGCAGAGTGGAGGATGGGTAAGGGGAGGCAAAGCAGAATGAATTCTTTAAAAATTATGTTATGTGCTTATAAAAACATACCACAGGCAACTTCACCTTTATGCATAAGTAAAAAGAATCAAAGAAATATAAATAAATAGATGAGCATAAAGATGTCCAGTAGAATAGGGGAAGAAGAATGGGAAAGGGGGAAAAGGACGGGAGAGAAAAGGGAGTTCATGAACTAAAATTGAATTTCATGCATTATGAGTTTGTTGGGATGAACCCAAATACTATGTATAACTATAAAGCTCTAATAAAAACAAACTTTATTCTAAATTATTCAGAGACAATAGGTCCAAAAAAACAGACACAGAAAACAATTGGTAAAATAATAGACCTAAACGAAACTGTATCAATAATTATGTTAAATGTTAATAACACAAAGATTACCAAATTGCTTTCTTAAAGGAGGAAGGAATAAAACCCAACTACATGCTGCCTACAAGAAACCCAATTTGAAGAAAAAAATAAGTTAAAAGGGAAAGATATATTATGCTTAATCTAATGGGGAAAAAAAGCTGTAGTGGCTCTATGACAATGAGACAAAATAGATTTCAAAAAAAAAGTAATTTTGGCAAGAATAAAGAAGTCTTATTCTTTGATCTTATTTAATAAATAATTTTTTCTTAACCTTTTTAATAAATAAATGTCAATTCTTCAAAAGGGTACAACAATCCTAAATGTGCATGCACCTAATAGCATAGATTCAAAATACACAAAGCCCAAACTGATAGAACTACCAGAGAAATAGATAAATCCATAATTTTAGCTGGAGATGTCAGTACCCTTCCTTCAATATTGATCAAACAAGCAGGCATAAAATAATTAAGAATACAGAACACCTGAACAGTCCCATCAACCAACTTGAACAAGGAAGTTATAAAACACTCACAGAACACTAACCAAATGATCCAATGTACACAAACAATCACAAAACATTTGCCAATGTAAATGGTATAGGGATAGATTTAAAGAGGCACAAGGAAACTTACCGAGTGTGTTGGTTATATATCCCTATGTTCATTATCTTGATTGTGATGACGGTCCCATCCATGCATATATATGTCACATGTGTTAAATTGTAAAATGTAAATATGGACAGTTTATTTTTTGAGCAGCAAACTCATTTTTAAATATACATATAAAGTCTTTTCTCTGGGTTTGTCCTAAAGTAACAGGTAAGATTATCCTTTGTACCTCTAAATTATCTGTTTATAGAATTCTCTGTTTAGGTTACATTCCATGAGCAATTATGTGATCCACCTTCTCATTAACAGCCCCCCATATAATTTCCCTAAAACCTTTATCCCACTAATCTCCAACAGTAGATGAATTCTATAATCTCCCACCTTTAACTCAGCCCTATACTCAGGTGTCAGAGTACTGCTATTGACACCAGGCTTGTGAGCATGGTTGTCAGATTCCTGTTTTTCAAACTTCCACTAATCTTCAGTCTTGAGGACAACTCTTTCATTCTTCCATGCACATTGCCCATCTTTCGTCTGGAAGGCTTACCTGGAAAACTCTTTAGGAATCATATGACATTACGTTCCCAGAAAGACTTCCTTGATCCCCAAATCAGAGAACTTTATCTTTCCAGTCTCTAGCTATTTATGTATATTACACATACTGCAATTATCAGTATTGTTATATTACATAGAAAATCATATATGTATAATTTTATATTATATTATAAAATTATGTGTGCTTTCATATATGCATATGTATGTGTATGTAAAATTATCTGCCATGTTTCTTTCCTATACTCCTTAAGAGCTGGGACCAGGTCTTATTTTTTCTCTATATTCCTATCAACCAAGACAATACTAAGCACTCAGTAGATGCCCCGAAAATATTTGTTAAATTGAATTCCATTGTCTATTTTTTGCTGCTGCCATGTTGAAATATTTTTAGGGAAATCATGTTCTAAAAAGTGGTGCACTAAATACCTAAAAAAGTTGACTCCAAAGGTGTAGCTACACATAGTAAATATAATTATTAAATTTGAATAAATACCCAAAAAATCCTGTGTGATGGGAGAAGTACATATAGCTGCAATAAATTCTTGTTCCAACTTTTAAGTAAAATATAAACACTTACTTTTCTTCCAAACAGTCTACTTAAATTCTAAACTTAAATATAATTCAGTAATGATATCAAAATTTCTCCCAGCTCCCTCATCTCACATCACTTCATCCCCAATTTTTCCCCTCCTCATCCTCCTGAGAATAGAAACAGCTTCATTCAAATCAGTGACAGCGTTCTGTTAGTGGCCTAGTGTGGGATTTCAGCATCTGGAGTACCTCATTCTTCCCCCTGGACATACAGTGGCTGTACAGAGACAATAGGTTCAGTTTGAACACCAACTAAACTTTCATTAGATTCAGACTCACTACACAGTAGCACAAAGGTTAAGAACATTTGGTCTGGAGCTGGGTTGCCTGCTGTGAATTCTAGCCTGTCATATAGTGGCTGTGTGGCCTTTGACATCTTTATGCCTCAGTTTCTTCATAATAATGGGTTGTTGAGAGCATTAAAGTGAAACAACACATGTAAAGCACTTAGACCACTGTCAGGTGTGCAGCAAGCAGCCAATGGTTATCAACCACGCTATACTCATGGAACAAACATGCATGAAATAAATGAGCGACAGTTCCAACAACAGAAATGTACCACAGCTTTAGGCAAGAGTAAATAAGTCCTATGTGGTTCATTTGGGATATCTTTGTAGGCTTTATACCCCAAAACTATTTTACAATTCCTAAATTTCCACCATTAAAAAAAATCAGTGTTTTTAATAGGATCTTTTCTAACCATTAGGGGTAACACATCCTAATGATTATGTTACCATAATCATTACATGGCAATATAATGTCAATTAATCCATGAAACCATCCACTCAGCTAGGCACTCTCATTTTCCCATTTGACAGATAAGGAAAATGGGACACAAGAGAAAACTGGGCCCCAGGACACAAAGCAAGAAAGCCGTCTAGCTAGAAACCCAGGCAGTCTGACCCCTAAGCCTACGCTAAGAGGCACCACATCTACCATTCATTCATTCATTCATGAAATAAGCAAATGAATATGTATTAAATGCCTTCCATGTACCAAAATCCATGCCAGTCTCCACACATGGGCACACTGAGCACACGGGCAGGAGGCGGAACACATTGTGGAAAGCTTGGAAAGAACAGAAGAGGGCTGTGGTTGGGATACGTATGAGGAGATAGAATTCTATCTTTGCTCATCTCACGGGTTTGCTGGTGACAAAACTTGTAACTCCCACAGGGGATTTGGCTTTTGCTTTAGCCATCTGTCTTGATTCTTTCAAAGTAGCCTCTGAGTGTGGGCTCTGGAGCCTGTTTGCCCAACTAAAGGCTGGCTCCATGACTTCCAAACCTGGGGCCAGAGTCCATTAGCCTCTCTGTGCTTCACTTCTAAAAGGGATGTAAACTCTTCAAGTCTGCCTCATCGAATTGTTGGAGGAGAATTAAATAAACGAGTTAATACAAATAGAGCACTAGAACCTTTCTTTTTTTCCCAAAAAGCTTCTAGAAAATTTCGTACTGATAGTCCATTTAGTTAATGATCTGGAAGGCTTCTCCCAACCAGGCTAATCCCAAAATGGAAGAAAAGAATTTTCCCCTCCTGCCTTTTCCCTGAGAAAAGGGGATAATGTGCAGTTCCCAAAAGACTTCTTAAAAGACAGATAAAAAAATGTTTGAGCAGGGGATGATCCTTTTAAAAATGGAAACATCTGGTCCCCCTGGTCTAAACCCATTCTCAGGCCAAATACTTTCCCCAGGCAGCTATTTGGAATTACAGTAATAGTTATCTTTGGTTGACTGAACTGAGGAGCCAGGAGCTGTGAACATATTCATTTAAAATTAAAAGGAAATAAAAACCTGAAACCCTCACTGAACAACTGGTTCCAAAAGACTTCTTAAACTCAAAATCAAGCTCAATTAAATTTCACATCTAGTTTCATTCCATCTCCACCTTAACTTATGCTTTATTTATTTATTATTTATATTAATAATTATTTTTATAGTCACTATTTGCATTTCTATTTATTGTTTATTTATAGCTCATTCATCATGTAATATTAACCAGGCCATAACACAGGCCCTGATGGAAAGGAGGGTTCCTTTTTCATTTACCTTTATAAATATTTCAAAGTGGTAGCCAAAATGCACAATTCCTCCATTTTTGCATAAGCCCTTGATGTGCTAGGTTATGAAGTGCTACAAATTCTTTGCCATGGATCCCAAAAGAAGTGTTTATTATAACTGCCTTCAAATTTCTCTGCATTTAAGAAGATATTCAAACATAGAAATGATATGTCATTGGTCATACTACAAACAAGAACAGGCCTCCCCAAACAAGCCGGAGGACTTAGGGCTAACATATTACCACTGAGTCATAGAACAATAGAGAAAGTCTCTGCCATGCTAACTCTGAAATTTTTATTTAAATCTAATTTAACAATATACTCAATCCAAGCCCTACACAGTACCTCTATAGAAGTAGCAAATGCCATTTGCTTCAGGAACAAATGATTATCGAACATCATATTACATTTAATAATTTTATGAAAATGAAAATATATATTACGTATATATATTGTCTCCACTCTTAGGATGTGAAGCTCTTTAACACATAAAATATACATAGCTTTTAAAAGAATACATCTGATAGTTAACCAAGATCTGGTCACTAATGGTAGCGTTATATGTATGCAAAAATATCTTGAAGTAGAGCAAATCCAAACTAAGACTTGTTTTACTCAAAACTATAGAACTATCTAAAAAGAACTAACCCATCCCTCAATTAGAGTTCCTCTTGATTGCTCTTCAGTAACAATATCAGTGCTTACTTGATATGAACTTAGTGTGTGTAAAGCTCATTGCCACAGGCAATTGTTTTCACAATTGTGTTACCATTTTTATGAAGTAAATTTTTTTTGAAGTAAATTTTTCACATAAAGAGATTGCATCTTATTTTGCAAGTGTTAGTTTTTCCTAAGATATTTGTTGTACTCAAAAAAATAAGCCATATAAAAGACATATCAGGATTGCAAAGGATTTATGATAACTCATTTATGCCCTTTTGCTTGTTCCCTACAGAAAGTACAGAATACTACTTTCATCTGAGGGAGTCTGTATCTCTTGGAAGGAGAACTTCCACACTGCATTATATTTTTGGTCCTTCTTCCCCAACTCTTGACTTTTAACTTTTTCATTAGATACAGATAAATAGAAAAAAAGTTGAACCCCATATTTTTCCTTTTGAGATATTTTCTCATTGAGTTTCACATTAGTCTCATACCCTCATTGAACTGTTTGGAACATAACTGACTCATTTTCATTCCATCTAAGTTCATCCTTACTGGCATATTCAATAATTACAATTGTATAGTGTACTACCCTAAAAAATGATTGTTTGTAAAAAAAAAAAACAAAAAACCACTACCTGTCTGCAATTTAACCAGGAATTTAGAAAGGAACTTTACTGACATGTACAAATTGATAATTATTCTGGATAACCAGTACCTAGCACGGTACCTAGCAAAGGTAAGCACTTGGTAAATATTTTTTGAATGAATGAATAAATAAATATTATATTTTGAGTGATTCTAAATATTCCCTGCCAAGGCAGCCTTCCTTTAAATGGTTAATTGATTAAATTCCGATTACAGTCCTATTACCTGGCCCTTGAGGTAGCAAGTGTATATGAACATCAAGAAAGGATGTCACTGCTGGAAAGTATTAAAGGAGCAGGCTGGCCAGGCACGTCACATAAGCCAACCAGGGTAAGTGTTCATAGGATCCCAGTGACTTGCTCTCTTGGATGAGAATGGAGAAAACAAGTTAGGAAATGTAGTTCCCCTTTTATGGATAGGTGATCCAGTGATTTTTTTTTTTTCCCACAAGTCCCAGAGAACAAACATTATTTAAAAGTTCCTTTCAGTAGGGACATTAAAATTAGCTATAAGGAGTAAACATTTCTGATCCTTTTGAGTTATTTGACCCAAAATGATGCTTCCTTCTATGTAACTATTGTTGATAACTTGCAAAGAAACCAAGAGTTAATGCTAACGATAAGACAGGACATAGAATTTTATTCTGCATTTATGTTTAACATTGTCTCTTAAAATTGGCACTTGAAATTACTGGTATTCAAATAAACTGTAGCATGGTGTCTCTCCCTCAAGGTGTCAGTCAGTAATTGGCTTGGCCTACTGGATAGCTAGATGCAAATTAGAACAGGAGGCATTTTATCTGCATAGCACCCAAGTAACAAAAGAATATTTGACCACAAAATATTTCAGAGAGAAAATTCCATATCTAAGTTTAAAAATGTACACCTATAGGCACTGATTTGTTCTTTTTACTCTGATAACAAAAGCCAAATTAGTTTAAAAATTATGAATACCACATTTAATATGTTATAACTACTTCCTGTGTTGTAACTACTCCAGCTCTGTAAATTGATTTGTCATTCCAAAGGGGAAGATAATTTAGAAAAAAACTGTCAAACAAAAGAGAAAGAAGATGTAGACTGGATAAGTTATTAAGAAATCTGGAGCTGGGGCTGTAGCTCAGTGGCAGAGCTCTTGACTGGCACATGTGAGGCACTGGGTTCAATCCTCAGCACCACATAAAAAATAAACAAAATAAAGGCATGTTGTCCATCTATAACTACAAAAAAAAATTTTTTAAATAAAAGAATAAATCTGGTTCTTTGGATCTTTAACATTCCAACTGTCCAAACTGTCCATGGAGATTTGGAAAGGAAGATGATGTGAGGAGGGGGCGGGATGGGGCATGGGGTAGGGGTGGGGACCATAAAGAGATACTAGCTTCAGCCAGAGGCACTATCTAGCTTGACAGAAGAACCAGGAAGTTCCCTGTTTAGGAATAAAGAGAAAAAGAAACAGAGACAGGTGGCAAAGAGAACAAGTGGGAGACCCAGGCGTGAATAAAGGAGAAAGACAAAGGGGAACATGAGAAGTGGAGGAAAAGACAAAGAAAAGTAAGGAAGGGGTCATGAAAATAGAGAGACCAGAGGAAGAGAAATAGGGGGGAAAGAAAAAAAAAACAGCTCCTCCCTCGTCAGCCATGCCTTCTTCATCTCTCTCTCTTTTTTTTTTTTTCAGATGGCACCCTGACAGAAGATTAATTCAAGTCAGCTGCTGAAAATAATTATTGCATTATGGGAGCAGTAATCATTATTTAGAACATGATTAAATATGTCTGCACCTATTGACTCTGCCTATGATTTATGTATTTGTTTAGTCAATAGTCTAATGTAAATGATGTAATTAATTATAGATGGTGGTGTCAGGTCATTGGTGAAAACAATCCGAGGAGAACAAGGGCTCTGTTTTTTTCATGACAGATGCAGAGAAGGGGGGTGGGCCGAGTTGAGGGAATTCCAGGGGAACTTTTTCACGTGTGAATGGCGGCTGGATCTCAATTTGCATGTTGTCTTTCTCTTGTTCAGCCTTCGTTTAGAAATTGAAATAACTTGTTAAGCAAAGGGGAAGGGAGCACATGATTGCCAAGAGGACGCCTGGGACTTGGGCGGGTGAGTAGGTAAAGAGCCAGCTGCTCCCTAACAGGGGAGCGTGGCACCATCATTTACCGCTTCATAAAATTAAATGTTTTCCAAATTAAATCAGTAGGCAGTGTGCAGGAGGCCTACTATCTCTAATAACAATTTTTCAATCAATATTAGCGGCCTTGCCCATAGGAAACCGGAGCTGGGGAAGTTAAAGACAGGTCGGTGAAGCAGCTCTGAGGGAGGGTGGAGGAGAGGAGGCGGAAACTAGGTTTGAGTACCAAAGCTTTCCATCAAACCAAAGGTTTCAAAAATAGAGAGATATATGCATGGGGGATTCACCGTCCGCTGTGAGTCTATTCCCGGTAGATTTTTCTCTTAACTGATAATTCGGTCAGTCACATTCCTCAGAGGGAGGTCATAGGTCACCCCAGCCCCTGTCAGGCCTCAGAGAAACCATTTCCATTTTAATGCCACAGCTATAATCTATCAAAGATGTGATGTACAAGATACAATGAATTTAAGTGGTCTTCATATATCACTGAGCTTTCATGCCTTCACCTGGGTAATAGTCTGAATTACTCTCCTACCTCACAATCTGTCACCCCCAGTAAAATAACTGCCAGGCTGGTGTTAATGGCAGATTTGTCCAAATTGGGGCCACAGTCGCCAAAGTCATTCTACATCATAAACTTTAGCATTCAGTGCTTAGCCTGGAAAGGGCCCACCGCTTAAAATTCTTCTGTAAATAATTCTGTGGAGAGACTCTACTCATGTTTTTATTTATAAGAGCTAAAATAAATCTAGCTGGGACAGCACACAGCCTGCCTTCTGCATTTCTCTGTATCTAGAGTCTCTCTCTCTCCTCTATCTCCTCTCTCTCTCTCTCTCTCTCTCTCTCTCTCTCTCTCATCTAATCTGGCCTGTCACTTTTCCCTCGAAAGGTGTCTAATAGACCCAGGCCTCTTCCTTAGACAATAAACATAGCAGAGTTCAGAAGACTCAGCTTATAGTTGTGACCTTCTCTGCAACTCGACCATTAACCCTTCTTGTTTTACCAGCAAGCTGTAAAAGCCTTCTGTAGCCAGCGCACGTCTCCCACCTGCACTATCCCTAGCTACAAGACTGGTGCATTACAGAAACTGCTAGGGATCTAGGTTCTCAAGTGTTCCCCTTCATTCAAGTAGGCTCACCCATCCCTCTCTGTTTCTGGTCCTTTCACCAGGTATAGCATCCAGTTTCACAATCAACAACACCCACTCTGCTATTTGATTCACAACCTTTAGATCAAGAGGTTGAGGCTATGTTTGGATGCAGTGTCTGAGATTTTAGTACTATATTAGTGATGCTACCATTGCCATACATGTGCCATGTTACCAATGGTTCATATGATAAAAACAATAGTAGAAGAGTTGATCATTTAAATCCCAAACCCCTAGGACCAGACCAAGAAAGACTTGGACAGTAGATCAGTGGCCGTGAGCACTCATTGCATCAAATTTCCTGTGCAAACATCTCATAATGATATATTGTCTGTGCCTAAGAAACTTGATGTACTTGAGCAATATTGGGTGAGGATCTTTGTTTCTGTGCATCAGCCTAATATGATAAAGATATAGTCTCTAAATTAAATCTCACAATGTATTACAATTTGTCAAGGAAAGAGCCATCTTATCTTATTCTAGAACTAGGACACCTCATGCAAGAGCTACCCAGTGCCTATAATTGTTAATCACAGAATAACCAATGAAGAGTATTAGTTTCTCAGAAGACTGTCTGCTTCAAAGTCATTCATAATTTTTTCTGTATCTTCTTGTGCATATATGAAAACTGGGGCCATTAAGACTGGTAGATGCTTTAACTCTCTCAGCTATGTTAAGGATTAATGAAGTAAGGTTTATAAAATATCTTGCTCTACTCACCCTTTCCACAGACTGTGGATTTCTGGACATGGAAGCAAAGCTGTCTAGAAAGCTGATGGCTTGGTTAAAAGGCCAAAAAAGTCAATAGAATTGAAATTATTTAGGAAAGGTTCAGACAGAACATGGAGCAGCAGTGATCCTTCAGGTCTCAAACTACTGTGTTCAGCAACAACAAAAGAGCCTGGTCTTTCCCATTCTGATAATGTTTTCATTAAGGTAAACAGTATATTATGAATGCTAAGGGTTTCTCCAGCAGACTCTGTTTGCTTCCACTTTATCAGGGCTTCTTGGCAATGACTTGTAAACTCAAGAGATGGAAATCAGAAATATACTCGCAGCCAGTCGAAATCAATGAAAGCCCTTACCTTTGCCTGTAAAGGAACTACAGAAAAATAAGATCAAAAGAAAGACTGTTCCTTCTATGAATGTGCTTGAACCCACCATGGAGCAGACCTTATCGTATCTCCTAACAGGTTCATGAAGTGTGTTTTCAGCGCATGCATCCACACGTGTACTGTGAAAGATGGTCTCATTCCTACACAGGCACATTTCAGTGGCCCACTGAAGAGAGCTCATCTTGTGGGTAAAGGTAATCCAGGGCGTCACTTTCTCATAATTTTGCCATCATTTGGTCTGAAAGATTCTTTGGGCTGTTATGGATATAAAAATCATAGAATCTGATATTCCTCTCAAAGAAACTAGAACTTGCACATAGAATTCAAAAAAAAAAAAAAAAAAAAAACTTTCCTTATAAAGGTATAAGGTATAGCCTGAAGTAATTAACTTCACTTCTCCAAAATGTATAGATCTGATAGAGATGGTAAATTGTGTAAACTACAATTCAAAAATTCATTATAGAGTCAAAAACAACAACAAAAAAGGCGACAAAAATGTCCATCTAGAAAGTGCCTTTCTGTCCCCTTTTCTCACATCCTCACAAAAGGACAAACTTTAAAAAGATAATGGTGTGTGTCCCTGATAACATTCACATTCCAAAAGCAGTTGTTTTTCCTGTGGGAAAACTCTTACCTTGTAAAACCGGGTGGAACAGGGCTTTGCTGACCCCATGTTTGCACACTTTGGTAGTTTACAAAGCTCTTCTGGGTTGTTCAGAATCTGATCAGCAGAAATTCTGTCAACCCTCACTGCCCAAAAACTTTCTAGCTAGGGCCAGAGGTTTGTACTAGTGCAGAACGCTTGGATATATCCCCAATTCAGTGTCTCTCAAACTTCAATGCGTATAAAATAGGATTGTCAGATAAGGGCAGGAGGCCCAGCTCAATTTGAATTTCAAGTAAATGACAAACAGCTTTTTTAATATAAATATCTTCAAGTATCATATGGGATACTATTCCACATAAACATTTTATTTATCTATCTGAAATTTAAATTTAACTGGGGTTTTGGGTGTCTGCTTGTTGGCTTGTTGCTCTGCGTTGTTTTGTTTGTTAAATCTGACCACCCTCGAATCAGTATAACCTGGGATGTTTGCTTTACAGTTTTACTCTCAGTCCTCAAACCCTCTAGATTTGATAGTTTTATTGTGGGATCAGGAAATCTTACTTTGTTAAGCAACTTGAAACACTTGGAGAAACATTTCTTAAGTGGCAGAACGTCCCCTGATGCACCTTCATATATCAGCAGCAAAATGTTTTGAATTTAAAAGTGCCAGTTATTATAACTTTGCCACAGGAAATCTAATATGTTTGCCCAACCTTCTGAAATCCCAAAGATAGATAGAGTCCTTGATCACCAAGAAGGGATAAGCACAAACAATAAGAATTTCTGTCAAGGGATAAATGGAGCCTATTACCTCTTACTTGTAATTTTCCCTTTTTCACATATAGAATAAACTGATTTCTGTTGCTGTATTTCTTTTGCAACTTGGGTATTATTTACAATAAATTGAATCCTTTCCATGCTTGACATATTACACTGATCTATGACTTTGCTTTCATTTTGTCCTGTTAACTAGAAACCCACTTCATCATGAAATATGTTCCTCACACTTTCCTCCATAGTGAGTAAAAACATTGATAAAGCATCGTAAATTGTAGGTCATTTCTCAAATGCTTCCTGTTACAGTGAGGATTGGGAAAAGGAAAAGTAAGTACTGATCAATGGCCACTTGATAAAATTTATGCTGAATGTATAGACAGAAAAGCAATGGATGTATCAGGAGCCGCATTATGAGACTCTTGTCTCAGATCCAGACTTCATTCTTTACTCCATAATGCCAGAGGTAATGCACTCTCCCTCTCTCTAGCACATAAGTCTACCCCCAAAATAAATTAATTAATGTAAACTTCCAATGGTGATTTTTCTTAAGCATGTAGATAATTGAAATAGAAATAATATGCTTAAGTTATCAGGATAGTCCCAGTCCTCTCTTTTATTCTATATCAATCTACAATACATAGAGTAACTTGCAGTTTCTTTAAGGCCACAGATGTAAAAAACAAACAAACTAAAAAATCAAAAACCACACATTCACTGATCTCAACACACATAATATATCATAACTATAACTACATACGTCAATTTATTGTGTGCCCACAAATCAGGGGTTTAACAAATATTATCTCAGGCAAACTGTCACAGCAACATTTTAGAAATGAAGGATTAATGATTTGGTTTGGGTCACAAGGTAGGGATTAGAGAAACCAAGAAACAGGGAAAGAAAGCAAGAAAGTGAGATGAGGGGAAAGGGATACTGTTTTTAACATCTATATTGGTTAGACTGTTCCCTAGTAATATTCTTTCTCCAAACACCATATACAATAGCAAATATCTAAGATCTCAAATATTCCAAGGAATTGATGTCTTTTATTGCCATAACACAATATCTACATTGTCAGCTGTGCCTTAGTAAAATTAAAATGTTCTTTATAAGTAAATTCAGCTATGAAAATAAGTACTGGCCAATAGGCTCCTATAATTCGTGGCCGACAGTGGTCTAATCCCAGCCGTAGTGTTTAGGATTGCAGAGTCCACAAGGCAAGATGCTAAATATCCCTCTGCCAACTCTTTTCAGCCACATATTGAGGAAAATGAACCTGCCTCTCAGGATTGGTATGAAGAATAGCTTATAAAAATGAGTGTGAAACCCTTTGCAAATATAGAATGCTGTATGAATGCTAAGTAATAATAAAGATCTGTATGAATGCAGTGAAGCAGCCCAACTTCCAGGTGCTTTTTCACACTGGACACCAACCATTTAAGATTCATCCATCATTCACCTTCGGGCATCCCTTTCTTTATGAAAAAAATAAAATGGGCTGTCTGCATTGCAAGGAAATGGGAAAACTGAATTTCAAAGTATAAAGCCCCCTATACCTTGGCCACTTAAAGTAATGGGTTCTGTTACTTACTTAATGAAGATAGTGCTTATGAAGTAATGATGGGACAAAAATACCAGTTACTATTATGGCTTTATTTTCTTCTCAGAAGGCAAACGATTCTAGCTGCAAGTCGATTTTGAAGACATCATAAAGATGTCTGCTACATGGTCACTGTTACAGGGTGTGTACAGTCACTCTGTCTATCCCTAACTCCTCCAAGAAGTCACTTGTCAGTAATCCCCAAGCATTGTCTGTCTATGTGCCGGAAGACAGGGAGGGAGAGAGAAACAGTGTTCATGAGCAACGTGACAATGATGACTGTCATGCCACAGCCCCTTGCAGCAAGAAGGATAGGAAAAAAGAAAGGGAGAAAGAAAAAACTCTTCAGCAAACCACTTCTTCCAAAGACATGATTCATTAACATTTGATTTGACAAGTTGTAAGCACTCCTAACATTATTTTTTTCCCCTTTGCTGTTCATTTGGGGAGCAAAGATTTATTACTTCTCCGGAAAAGGACAAGGGATGCGCTAGAAATAAGAATTAATAGGTTTTTTTTTTTTCCCATTGCCCATCTTTATAGAAAAGAAGCACTTCTTCACTAGGTTCTTAAATTCTTTTTGGTACCAAAAGACAGTAAAGCTTTCTCTACAAAATTAAGTAAAATAAGAAGACAGATACAAACAGTAATCGTGTGGCGGAGTGGACGATGAGAAACGATCCATTTAAAAGTCAGATACCCTGCCCAGGTGAAGTTTCTTTTCCACGTTGAGTTAATAGCCCTGTTATGGCACTGTCCTCCTTTCCAAATGTAGGGTGCATAAATCTGCCACACACGTGAGCCTTATTGTACATGAGTTTGCACTGAATGTACACTAGAAAATAATGTGAAAGTTCCTTTACAAAATACCAAGCAATCATTGTTTAATGAAACAAAAACAGAGATAGGTCCTGGTCTGCACAGATATTGCTGAGCACCCACTGAAGCACTATATGAAACAGAAATAAGCCAGGCAGGCAGGATCAGGACCGTGTTGAATTTATTCCTGGGCAAAGAAGAGGACTGTGTTTGTTTCCTTTCTGGTGGTGAATGGGTCTAATGAGAAAGCCAGAGAGAGACAGGTAAAGTTTGTTCAACATAGAGCATATGAAGCTAATTTTTATGAGTACATCATGTTTTTAACCGTTAAGATAAATACAACCTCCTAATATATGCATATCATATGCACATACCTCCTTTTAAAGCAGTCCTAACTCTGGCTGTTAAAATGGCAGAAAGCCTCTCAGCATTTCCATTATAAAACCCGATTTTCAGGGATTTATAACTAAACTGAAGATTTCCTTCAGAGGGAAGCAAAAATCACCAGGTCTCAGCTCAAAGCACAATTTTGCGTTCAGTTTTCTGGGAAGTTTGGTTTGGTCATTATCAAGTTTTGAAAATGCAAAAATAAATAAGTCAAAGCTTATGGGGATCTGGCTTCTTTCCTTTCCTTTTTGTTTTTTTTCTTTTTTCTTTTTTCTTTTTTTTTAACCTTCGTGAAGCTTTCAAATAGCATAGTTATCTGCAATGACATTTAGTCCAAAATATGGATTTCTTTCTTAAAATGGCTGCAACTTTGACATTTAAAAATTGGTTATTACACATGCATAGAAGCTGCTTCTCCAAAAGATACTTGGCAGTACTGTGCAATATGGTATGTATCATGCATACTTAATACCCACTCACCAAATGACCCTCTTCATTGCTGGGCTGAGGAAATGGCTTTTAACAGAAATGACAAATATATTACCAATTCAATTATTTCTTTATTATATTGTAGTCATTAAAAATTGCTTGAAGAGTAGCATAGATTGTGCAAAAATTACTTAATTTCATGCATGATTCTAAAAGTAATTATTTACTTCCAAATTAATATTGTCTGAAAGACCTTAAATATCCAGCCACTGAAGACTCCTGGAAAACTAAAATGGTCATTTTTTTAAAAGGGTCCAGAGGCATAAAAGAAAAATAATTAAGATCAGAATCATGTTTAAAAGGCATTAACAGAATCCAGAATGCACCATCATAGTTTCACCCAGAGACACAAAATAATATTCCACATTCTCCAACATGCATTTCCAAATGCACAGATTTCAATCAAGTTCAAGCAGACTCATTGAAAGAAATAAAGTTTACTTATTGTGAATTTCACCTGCCAAGTATTTCTTTCTTTTGATAAAAACACTTCTGTAATACATTTGTAAAAACACATATTTGAAAGATACAATATACTAGGTGTGATTTAAAAAATTTTGCACAGTAATTTGAAAACCATCACTATAATAAATCCAAATCCTCTGGGGAGCAGATAACTTTTTTGAAACAAAGACATTACCTATCAAGATTATGAATGAAGCCACCACATGAGGTTTTTTTTTTTTTTTTTTTCATCACAGACTGACAAGGTGTGTTTTTGTTTTTGTTTTTTCCTGTGGTCCTAAACCCCAAAATACAAGCAACATAAAAGGAGGAATGAGAAAAAAGGTTTTGTGAAATGGGAGTGTGATTGAAATGAGTGACTTTTTTTTATTCATTAGACAAATATTCATCACACTCCTACTGCAGGCCACACACTATGCTAAGCTCTGTTATCACTATAACACCAATCATGTTCTCAAATTCTTATGGGCTAAAATGAATAAAAATTTTATTTTTTATGTTATTACTCAGGCATTCATACATATATCTAGCTGTTAACATATACATATGAAGTCAGAAAGGTAAGAGCCAGACAAAATAACTAAATGAATAACAACAAATAACTAAATGAATGGGTGAGTCTTTAGGAAGGAGGCACAAAAGTAAAAATGTGTCTGTAGCATTGGTCAATACTCAGTCAAAATACCACAGGTTTTTTTGTTTGTTTGGTTGGTTGGTTGGTTGGTTTTTTTTTAGGTCTCTGGATTCCTTGGGAAATAATGCACCTTGTAAGAATCCATTCAACTTCTTGACCACAACATAACTGATAAAAAATGACATATATTTCTCGTTATGAAGCATTTTCTCATTTCCCCATAATAACTCTGAAACAGATAGGGTATGTATATTTGCCCTTATTTTTCTAGATAAATAATCTGATATTTGAAGAGGTTAAACACAGGTGGCAAATGACTCTTTTGAGAGTAGTCAGGAATATAGACATAATAAGAAATAATAATAATGGAGCTTTTAAAAAACACTAAATCTTTTTTTTTTTTTAATTCCAACAAATGTGTATTTTGTTTCTTCCATTCAGTGGCTGAGGCTGTTGTTTACCACAGATGATCACATCAGCCAAAACATGCTACAGTCCATATTTCTTAAGATCTTAGATACACGTAGAGTAGTTATCAGGTTAACTTCATGGAAAGCCTGCTTGGGCATTTCCACAACAACAAAATACAGACCAACTTTGCTTCCATCTGACTTTTCCTGCCACCAAAGTAAATTAAGACCAAGATATTTGCTGTTGAGGAAAAAAGAATGTTTGAGTGCTGGCTTGATGCAAAGAAGCTGAAAATCATACAGGAATAAAACATGCTGTTGGTAATATGTCAAATCTCCAATTTACTCTGTCTGTGTACATCATCCCTAAACTGTACAGGAGAATATAATTGATGCAATGATTAAGTGCAATGAATTAAAATAATGAAAATGATCCATTTACCTCTGCCTTTTCTTGGTTTCTGTAATCTGTTAGAATAAAGGCAGCTCACTATCTCTCTAGGAAGGACCTAGCTGCATTATGCATTTAACATACAGAAATGGAATGAACTTAGATATTCAAAGAATGTGGTTTACAGTACAAAATGAAGGGCATTGTAAAGAAATTGAGACTTACAGCCAAGTCCCGGCTCTCCTTCCACCACTTGCCATATGACCTTGATCAAATCATCTCACAGCCTTAGTTTCCCCACGGGGGGAAAATAAAATGTGAATAATGAGAACATCCTGCTATCTCCTGGGCATAACAAAAGTGAAAACACTTTGTAAACTATGCAAAGAAATGTATACATGTGAGGTATCATTTTTAAGGTATTATTATTATTTTCAGAACCAGAAGGGATTTTTTTTTATTATTACTTTAGATGTAGGTTTTTAAATGCCTGAGAAAATGGGGCAGTCACAGAACCATGACTTTAAACAAACTTTATTTGGGCGCATGACTGACTGGCAATTGTGTGCAATCATTTTAGCTGTCACAGGCCCAGAGAAATGTGGGAGAGCTCTTCCATGAAATGTTTATATTTCATAAACAAAATGATGTGCTTAACAGTCAGAGCGATGGGAGGGTTCCGGCTAATGCATTTTCCAATGTGTGAGGCAGATTATTAATGCGCTCCAGTAGCTGTTAATTTCAGTTTGCCGGAATGATTTATGGGGAGGTAAAGGAGAGAGACATAATCTAATTGAGATCAGAATCAGTGTTCTAGCAGCAAAGCACCAGCATAGACCCTAAGCACGGCAGAATGATTAATATCTAATAAGCAAATAATCCGTTAAATTATTATAAACATTACTTTTGACAACTCTTTTGTTGGCAAATGAAAGAGGGAAAAAAGAAACAAAAGATGTACAAATATCTACTTTCTCTAATGATAGGATAAAGGTAGATTTTGTCAGAGCAAGGGTGATGGATCTCATGATAGGCTTGAGTGTTATGATCAATTTTAAGTACACTAGGGAGACACTTTTAGCAAAACATGAATGACAATTGCATGCCTAGAGCAAGATCACTGTCTAGACACAAAACCGAGCAACACCAGTTCTCAGAGTGTGGCTCCTCTACCTGGCCCTTATCACTACCCCTCTAGTAAGTAGACCATCGTTTGCCCCTCTAAGGTCATTGGATATATAGTCTACTAGAGAGGAGTAAATGGCTCCTCTCCCACTCACTCCTTTTAGCTTCTTCTTTTTTAATTTTGATTTTTTTTAATATGGTAAAATACCTGGAACATTAAATTACTGTCTTATCCATTTTTCAGTGACTTCAGTACATTCACATCACTGTGTAACCATCACCACCATCCATCTACAGAACTTTTTCATCCTCCCCAACTAAAACTTTGCACAATTAAACAACTCCCCAATCCCTAGTCCCCAACCCCTGGCAACCACCATTCTTTTTTCTTTCCCTGTGAGTTGAACTCCTCTAGGTAATTTGTGTAAGTGGAATTATGGAGTACTTATCCTTTTGTGACTGGCTTCTTTCACTTCAAGGTTCATTCATTATTCCAAGTGTTAGAACCTTCTTTCTTTGTAAGATTGAATAATATTCTATCATATACCATGCTTTGTTTATCCATTCATCTGTCAATGGACAACTGAGTTGTTTATGTCTTTTGGCTACTATGAATAATGCTGCTATGAAGATAGGTGTATACAAATATCTATCTAAATCCCACTTTCAATTCTTTTGGATGTTAACCAAAAGTGGAATCGCTATATAGCCACCTAAATGGATGCACAGTAGTTTTTTCTTAACTAGATCAGGTTGCATAACTTAGATGTTATCTCCAAAGGACCCAATAAAAGTTACTTTAGCCTTGGGTCTTCTCAGGGACTTTTATCTGTAATTCAAAATGCATTTGCCCTCTACATTATGATGATCCTAGATCCAGGTGGGTATGCACCTACTAGCTAAAACATACTGGAATGAGTAAAGAACAGGTAAAGAGGCCTCCATATGGCTCAGAAGGGTACATGTACATTTGAATGGTGCATGCATGTAGAGTCTCTTTTACTGCAACCCAGAAATCCAAAAGCTATCATGTGAGAAGAGTTCAAGCACCCTACAAGTCTGACTTAATATTCTTCTACTTCTTCTTAACAATTCTCTACAGACCTCCTGTCTCCAAGATTAATCATGGCTGTTGGAAATATAACATTGTTCAATCTCCTGCCCTTCACTCTTCCCCTTGCTCTGTGTCTTTCTCAAATCTATTTTATTACTATCATCATCATCACCATCATCACCACAAATCCCTTTGAGAATCTGTTCCCATGCTGGGTTATTTTGGTTTTTCCCTCTTATTGAATACAGACCACAGAGAAATTGATTCCTCATTGCATGAGGGTAAAACATCTAAAGTCCAACAGGAGTGACTCAGCCACCCAAGGCTCTGGTGGCCCTAACTTCTGGTCCCCAACTCTGTTATTGACATTCTCTAGGGCATGAACAAAGTCATAGTCATCCTCTTTGCCTCAGTTTCTTCTTCTACAAAGTGAAAGACAAGGAATTAAGTCATTAATTATGTGAAGATCTAATATGGACACTGTAGCCTACTTTGAGATTTTAAGATACCTTTAATTAATATTGTAGTTAGTATTAAAACTGTTAGTAGTCTAAATATTTATTAGCTCAGGAGAAGCATCAGTAGACATAGAATAATAGAAGATCATCAAAGAATGGGCAACTAAGTATTTGAAGCCTACTTTTATGTATAATACCAAGCCCTTCCCAATCTTTATAAAGTCATGGTAGATGTCTAGTTAGGTAATACTATAGCAAGAATATGTAGAATTATTTACCATCAGTTTGGTTTATCTTGACAGAGTTTAGTAATTCTTGGATTTGCAATACAGGAACTCCCAAATATTGCTAAAATATTTTTATTAATTTTTGTATTTATATATGATAGCAGAATGCATTACAATTCTTATTACACATATAGAAGATAATTTTTCATATCTCTGGTTGTATACAAAGTATATTCACACCAATTTGTGTCTTCATACATGTACTTCGGATAATGATGTCCATCACATTCCACCATCAATTCTAACCCCCCCCCCCCATCCCTCTCTTATGCCCTATATAGAGTTCATCTATTTCTCCCTTGCTCCCCTGTTAGAGTCTGTAAACAAGTCAAAAATAACACCTGGCATTTTGCCAGGGGAATGTTAGAGTTCCTAAACAAGTCTGGATGGTGCCAGAGGGAGTGGTTTGAGAAGTAACAAAAGCGAGCCATTAAGTGTGGAGATTCCTTATTGGTTGACTGATGTATCTAGTTTATGCTAATTAGATAAGCTGTGTGGAATGTATAAATACTGCTCCTGTCCTTCAATAAACGGCTCCTACTCCTGCTGTATCAACGTACACAAGTTATTCGTCACCCCCCGGTTATTTTGCTGCAGCCAGCCGGACTGCGGCAGATGGTGGCCCGTTACGGGGAGCCCCGGGACACTTGGGGGTAAGTGACGAAAAAAAAAAAAAAGCTGCCCGTCCATAGATAGGACGGGAGCAATCTGCTCGTCCCTAGGCAGATAGGGCGAGAGGAAAAATGGCCATTTCGAGAAAATGGAGAAGATTGATACAGTATGTTTGTGTCTTGTTTTGTCTTGAAATGTTGCATTGTCTTTGTGACGAAAATATGGAAGGGGTGAGAAGTAAATTACTAAGAGAAGAAGGCACCCTACTGGAACCAAGAATAGTTAGGGCATGTGTTGATAAGAGCCCAGGAACTCTAGTCAGAAAGAAAAAGAAAGTTCAGAAGAAGAAGGATTATCAGGAAAAAAGTTGCAGCAAAAGGCTATTACTAAATACTTTTCGTTACCGGAGGGTGCATGAATCGGTGCAGCGGCTGCCGAGTGTGCAAGCCGGTCACAGCGCAGCAAGGATTTTCCAAGAGGCGGCGGCGACTGGCCCTTCCCCGCCTCCTGGCCGGGGAGCTGGCTCTTCCACTGCCGCAAGCCCAAATCTAGACCTGACCTGGAGGCACAGTCTCGCAGGCTCTTGCTCCCTGTGCCCAGTAGCAGTTTGAGACCGGGACTCTCCCCAGGGCCATCTGGGGCTACCCGGGACGCTACAGCCTCAGAAGACACTACTGGTGTCCCTGATGTTTGGTCATTTTCAATGCCAATAACTAAGCTACAATGGTTCTCCCACACCTGGAAGCTAATGAGTAAAGAGCACCATTAAGGCTTATTTACATGTAAAAAACCTTGAGATAATGTACTAAATTGTTCAGAAGGTTGTTTTCTTAGTGGAATGCTACAGGATTTTCTTTAGCATCTTTGCAAGAGTTCCTGCCTTCGTCCCAGTGCCGGTGAGGACGAGGATGGAAAAATTTCCAGTGTTGCTGAAAACCGGATGAAACTTCGGCTGAAAAACGGATGAGACTTCGGAGCTGTTGCTGTTTCTGCTGCTACAGCTTAGGCTAGCTGCCTGAAGAACTTACCTGGACTGTGATTTAAGCTAGCTGCCTGCAGAACTTACCTGGACTGTGATTTACCGGGACTGTGAGTTAATCTATTGAGACACTACTTTACCTGGACTGAGACAACAAACTGTAATGTACAACAAATTGTAACTCAGTATCTTTGCTAATGGTGTCATTGCTGGTATAATTTTTCCAAGGGCTTCTTGCATGGAGCCATCAATTGGCTTGGTATTGTGACATTTTGTATCTCCCCTTCTGCTTGTAGCAGATTGTTTGTGGTGTTTGTGTAAAAACCACTATGGTCATTATTTAAATTAAACAAAAGGGGGAAATGTTAGAGTCTGTAAACAAGTCAAAAATAACACCTGGCATTTTGCCAGGGGAATGTTAGAGTTCCTAAACAAGTCTGGATGGTGCCAGAGGGAGTGGTTTGAGAAGTAACAAAAGCGAGCCATTAAGTGTGGAGATTCCTTATTGGTTGACTGATGTATCTAGTTTATGCTAATTAGATAAGCTGTGTGGAATGTATAAATACTGCTCCTGTCCTTCAATAAACGGCTCCTACTCCTGCTGTATCAACGTACACAAGTTATTCGTCACCCCCCGGTTATTTTGCTGCAGCCAGACAGACTGCGGCACTCCCCCTCCCTACCCCACTATGAATCAGCCTCTTTATACCTTAAATGGTCTGTATTCAATAAGAGGAAAAAACAAAATAACAGCATGGGAACAAATTCTCAAAGGGATTTGTGGTAATGACGATAATAGTAATAAAGTAGATTTGAGAAGGACACAGAGCAAGGGAAAGAGTGAAGGACAAGAGACTGAGCAATGTTATGTTTCCGATAGCCATGATTAATCTTGGAGACAGGAGGTCTATAGAGAAAACATTCATCATTTTGTTTCTTCAGATTAGCTAACTTCACTTAGCATTATCTTCTCTAACTCCATCCATTTACTTGCAAATGCCATGATTTTATTCTCTTTTATTGCTGTTTAATATTCCATTGTATATATATGCCACATTTTTTATCCATTCATCTACTGAAGGGCATCTGGTTTGGTTCCCCCATAGTTTAGCTTTTGTAAATTGTGCTGCTATAAACATTGAGGTGGCTGTGTCCCTGTAATATGTGTTTTTAAGTCCTTTGGGTATAAACTGAGGAGAGGGATAGCTGGGTCAAATGATAGTTCCAGTCCCAATTTTCCAAGGAATCTCCATACTGCTTTCCATATTGGCTATCAATTTGCAGTCTCACCAGCAGTGTATGAGTATACCTTTTTCCCCACATCCTCGCCAACACTTATTGTTGTTTGTATACATAATAGTTGCCATTCTGACTGAAATGAGATGAAATCTTAGAGTAGTTTTGATGTGCAATTCTCTAATTGCTAGCGATGATGAACATTTTTTTCACATAGTTGTTGATTGATTGTACATCATCTCTGAGAAGTGTCTGTTCAGGCCCTTAGCCCATTTATTGATTGGCTTATTTGTTTGGTTTTTTGTTTGTTTGTTTGTTTTTGGTGTTTTAACTTTTTGAGTTCTTTATATACTCTAGAGATTAGTGTTCTAATGTGTGAGGGGTAAAAGTTGACTAAAATCTAACTCTGATATATCCACAAGAAATATTCTCAGGATACTATGATAGTAGATTTCAGCTTCTTGGAATTTATCATATAAAATGTGACTCTTCTAAGAACACAAGAAGAAGGTGTATCTTCTTTGCACTCAAATTCCACTTTACACAAATAAAAATGGTGTATAAATTCCTGGGATTCCAGAATCTAAGGCAGGAGGATTGCAAGTTCAAAGTCAGTCTCAGCAACTTAGTGAGCCTTTAAACAACTTAGCAAGCCTCTGCCTCAAAATTTTAAAAAAGTCTTAAAAAGGACAGGGGATGTAGCTCAGTGGTACATCCTGGGTTCGGTCCTAGTATCCGACCCCTCTGCAGAGAAAGTTTTAAATTGTTTCAAAGTATTTTAAGAAATGTGTTCAAAATCCTCCAAATGTGAATACAGGAAAAAAAGATAACAAATATTACAGGCAATCCCTCCATTCCCATTTAGAATGTATAATTCCAAGGCAGAAGACATAGCTCAGTGACAAAGCACTTGCCTCATATGCCTGTGATCACAGCTACTCCAGAAGCTAAGGTAGGAAAATTGCAAGTTAGAGGCCAATCTGGTCAATTTAGCAAGACCTTATCTCAAAATTCAAAAAATAAAATAAAAAAGGCTGGTGATGTAGCTCAGTGGTACCCTGAACTTAATCCCTAGTATGGGAATAGGAGGGAGGGAGGGAGATAGATAGATAGAAAGAAAAGAGAAAGAAAGAATGTACAATTCCATTGAAAAAGATCCTTAAATAGTCCAGGGAGACATCTCTTACTCAAAATTACGAAAGGATTGATGCTGGAAATAATATCCAGAAATCCCCAGCACTATCCTCAATATAATACTGATTTATTCTCAGAAAAGAAACCTCATTCAAAGATTATGAACTGGCTACCTTAAAATTCTAAGGGTCATCTACTTTGTAAAAGCTTAGGAGCATTTTACATCAGGTCTATTTTCCCCAAGGTATTTAAAGAATACTATATATATAAGAGCTTGAAGATATCTCAGAAACTATTTTGCAGATGCAGAAAGTAGAGCCCAGAGAGGTCACAAAGTTTATTAGTGACAAGAGTTAAGACTAAAAACAAGGTGTCCTGACTGAGTCTTTCCACCCCTCCATACCACTTCCTCAGCAATTCTAGCTATCTCTCTCATTACTTTTACCTTCCCACAGATTTCACTGGTGAAATAGAATATATTGTAACTCATTCATTCACTTAACATTTATTATGTGCTGTGCACTTTGATAAACATTTGTTCCAGCTGGGCACAGTGGCACATGCCTGTAATCCCAGAGGCTTGGGAAGCTGAGGCAGGAGGATAGTGAGTTCAAAGCTAGCCTCAGCCTTAGGGAGGTGCTAAGCAACTAAGTGAGACCCTGTTTCTAAATAAAATACAAAATAGGGCTGGGGATGTGGCTCAGTGGTTGAGTGCCCCTGAGTTCAATTCCTGGTACCAAAAAAAAAAAAAGAAAAAGCATTAGTTCCTGCCTGCATTCGTGAGTTTGGTAGGGGAGAAAGGAATTAATCAGGCAAGTAAAACTTTTAAATATGTTTACTTATTGCAATGAATGCTATGAAGGAAAGAGTAAGAGACAATTGCTAGGGAAAGCCAATTTACATTAGGTAGTCAGAGAAAAACCTCTCTGAATAGCCATCATTTTTGCTGGAAGGGAAGGTTGAGGAAAAAGGTTAACACACAAACACTTAGTGGGGAACAGCAGGCAGAAAAGCCTCATAGCACAAGAGGACTTGGTGGGACAGAGGACCAGAGAAGATGCCAGTCTGTCTGGGAAGCAGTGAGAAAGCAGAAAGAGGTACATAATGAGGCCATAGGGCAAGAATGGAGCCAGATCATCTGGGACCTTGAGGCCATTTTGAAGGGTTTGGTTTTATTCCGAGAGTAACAAAAAATCATTGAAGGTTTTAAGCAACAGGATGATATGGTCTACCCTATGTTTTTAAAAGATTATTGGCAACATCAGCTAGCTACAGAATGGATTATAAGGAGGTGAATATGGAATCTGGAAGATAAAACAGCAGCTATGGCAATGTCCAGGTGAAAGATGATAACGTTTTAGACTAGGGTGTTGGCAATGAAACAGAAAAACATATATGGATTCCAGATATGTTTTGAAAGTATACTAAGTGAAATAAGCCAATCCCAAAAAATCAAAGGCTGAATGTTCTCTCAGATATGTGGATGCTAACACATAATAAGGAGAGGGGGAGGAAAGAATATAAGTTCATTGGATAACACATAAAGGAATGAAGGGAAGGGAGGTGGGATGGAAATGGGAAAGACAGTAGAATGAATCAGATATAACTTCCCTATGTTCATAGATATATACACCACCAGTGTAATTCCACATCATGTACAATGACGAGAATGGGAAGTTATACTCTATGTATGTATGGTATGTCAAAATACACTCGACTGTCTTGTATATCTAAAAATAAAAATAAAAATAGGTTTGGCAATACATAATATAAATATGTGGGAATTGGAATCAATAAGGAATGACTCTAAGTTATCGCCATGAAATAATGGCAATGGTGCCAATAAAATGAGGAATTTTGCTATCACTTTGCTCTGTCAGCTTATAAAAAGGCCCACAAGGATATATTGCTTTGTAAAGCCAATAGCATAACTAGAAATTAGAAATATCTATAGTATCTCCAAGATAACCAACTAAAGAGGTTCATCCATCTCTCCATGTGCTAAGCATGATCCTCCATCAATACTAAAAAGAATGGGGAAACATGTCCCTGCATTAATTACAAAGTATTGATTACGATCAGCTTACTTTGGTGATTCCACACCCCTTCACTCCAGAGCTCTCCATATGCCTGCAAAATAGCTTATGATTCATTTGCTAAAACCTTCAGGGAGCCTACAATCTTATATATAAGCACTAGAAAAAATAAGAAAGAATTATGGACAGAACATCATCATATAATATGCTAATAATCTTTAACATTTTGAGCAAAATGTTGATACTTTATTGTTTATTTCACATGAATACCTAAGCAGTCATTTGTTTTTTTTTTCTTCCACATAATCCAAAGATGCCAAGCCTCCAAAAAATATTCTCTGTTACCTCTGAGAACATAGACTGGAACACAGGAAACAATGCAAACTTTACATTTGTGGAAAATTGGGAGAAATAAAAAGTATGGAATCTATAACCAAAGAAGAGAAAGAAAATGTTGGCAAAGAGGTTTTTTTATGACCATCCAAAAATACCCGCAAAATCAGAGAAAACAGAAAGAAAAGTAAGCCACTTGTCTTTGTCTAGTCCAGCGAGAGCTTCTTTCTATGGTCAGGTCTCAGATTCTCCCACAATTTCAACACAGATGGAATGGAAAACATAACTAACAATACTCCTTGACTTCTATTGCTGAGTAATATCCTAAGTTCTAAAATCAGTTTGCTGAAAGAATATCAATCTCCAGCCCTCGTGAGGAAACTGAGTAGACTGTCTTTTTCTCTTAGGATATGCCTATGCCTAAATTACTGAAAGTGAGTTTTCAAAGAGGAAAACAGCCTAATTCCCACCGTAGAAATGACTTACTCACTCAGATAAAGGCCAAATGGTGATTAGTTGAACTTCAGGTTTTGGTTCATATTTATCTATATAATTGGTTTACATGGATGCATATCCAAAGAAAAAGCAATGAACTTTGAAAATAAGAATGGCATTCCTAGTTTCAAACCAGTGATGTATCCTCACCATTTAAACAACTGTTAATGAAACTGTTAGAAAGAGTCTTTGGCACTGTGATTAGGAAATCATAACACCTCTGAGGCAGTCTTTAATCTGTGAAGTGCAATGATAAGTTTCCTTCTCTCCAAATTACCAATGGTCTGTCCCATCTTCTGGTCTCCGAAAGCCTACATTTTATGTTACATAAAAATGTTCTTGAAGAAATTTTGAGATATAACTTCCCTAAACCTTTCATTTTTCCATGAAGTCCATTTTCCAAAAGCTAATTTAATTTGTTTTTCTATTAAACTCAGTCATGCATTACTTGACAGCTAGACCCTGGAGAAACAGAGAAAAACAAAAGAAACAGAGTCCTTCCCTACTGGTATCTGGATACAGATTGAGTCAGCTATTGAAATGTAAAAAGTAAAGTCATAAAAATACTAGAAGAAAATATGAAAGAACTTTTTTGATAATCTCAGGATGAGGAAAGCCTTTTTTATATATTTCATGAAGTTTAAAAAATAAATGACTAATAAATTCATCATAAAATGATAAAAGACTGACAGATTTAATAAAATAATGTATTTAATATATTAAATAATATGTAATATTTAATATATTAACAATATGTGATATATTGTAAAAAATGGTTATTCCTGTGAAAATTTCAAATTATGGAGGTTATTTACTTTTAAATTCTAAGTTGTCTGAATTATCTGTAGCATACTTTTTGTTTTTTTACCTTTGCAACTAGAGAAATAATAAAGTTGAAAACCCCAGGGCTTAATAATTATTTATCAGGTATCTACTTTCTATCTCTTTTAAAGTCCTGATGATACATTGCTAACATAAACTAGACTATATATATACATATACACAATACATACATACATACACACACATACACACACACACACACAAATGCAGAGCAGATCTGTTATTTGGGTCTCCTAATGAAAGGGGAAATGGCTTGAATGGAATCTTCCAGAACAACAGTTGCTTCTCACTGCAGCAGACTGAAGAGAAATATAAAACACAAAGGACAATCTAAGTACATGCATTAGATATATTACTAGCTAGAGGCTTGGACCAGAGCTTTTTGGCGTCCTTTTTTTGGTGAACTAGAATAGACCACGTACAAACCTAAAGGATTCGTTGTACTATGTAGCTTAACACCTAGTCTACAAGAACAAAGACCTTCTTCCCCAATTTCATCCATACCACATAGCTGATCTTGGTCATCCACAGGTAACACTGTGAGAAGGCAGGTAAGTAAAATAAACCACCAAGCCTTCTTCCCAATGCCAAGTGTGGAGAAGGCCTAAGCTTCTTCTCAATGTTCTCCTCTCTCTGAGCTTCTGCAACTAAGCTTATTCTTCCAAAAATGGAGGCTTCCTCAGAGTAAAATATACCCAAAGGCTCTACCTTAAGCTACAAGTTTCATTGGTCTAGGTGAAAGAGAGCTCCAGGAGAATGTACATCTTACAATCTATTGTATTTGTGATACTTTTACCCTTGCAAATAAAAATTACATCTAGGGCTGGGGTTGTGGCTCAGAGGTAGAGCAGTTGCCTACCAGGCATGAAGCACTGGGCTCAATCCCCAGCACCACATAAAAACAAAATAAAGATATTGTGTCCACCTATAACTAAAAAATAAATATTTTTAAAAATGACATCTAATTGTGTATTTCTTTTGACATGGATGTGTGTGTGTGTGTGTGTGTGTGTGTGTGTGAAAGAGAGAGAGAGAGAGAGAGAGAGAGAGAGAGAGAGAGAGAGAGAGAGAGAGAGAGAACGCAGGGAAGGTGGAGCTCCTCCTAGTGGTTAGAGTTTGTGGCTGTCAGATTTAAAACAAGTCTTAATTTTTTCACTTGTTTTCACTGTTAATCTATAAGTACCTGAAAGGCAATGAAATTAAGGGACTAAGAATGTGATATCAAAAAGGAAATGAGAGGACAAGGGATGTGGCTTCGTGGTTCAGATTTGCCTAGCATGTGTAAATTCCTGGGTTCAATCCCCAGCACCACCAAAAAAGAAGAAGAAAAAATAAAAGAGAAAAGGAAATGAGAAGATTACCAAAGAAGGCAATGGTTGTTCCTTGTGTTTTCAGGAAGAACTGGCAAAGAACTGTGAAAGAACATTAAATAGGTCAGTCCCTATACTCATGAAATTTTATCTGAAGCCACAAAGCTAAGAACAATAGGCAGTAAGTACCCTCAAAATCTAAAGACAGAAAATAATCACATCAAGACCAGCCATACTAAAATCTGCTCCAGCCCTGTCAACGCCTATCACTACAATGACTGCTCCCACGCCCAGGGAGATGTTTACGAGACCACAAAATACTTGAGCCCCTTGCTATCAGAGGACCAAGGGGAAACCCGGTGAGAAAGTTCTGAGGATAAATCACCATGTCTCCCAGAGTTTGGGAAATTACAGAGATCGGTATCTACTGCTTGCCCAGTGAATTCAGAAGACAGAAAGCTGGCTACATTTGCTAACTATGTCAAGGAAAGTTCAGAAAAAGCAGCAATTGGACAAACAATACTCCCAGTGATTTATATGACAAAGATGATAAATTCCCCTTGAGCTAAGTTGATGCCACGAAGGAAAAGCCCAGAAGAGATCCCAGAAGTCAGAGGCTGCTGAAGTTGAGCATGGGAGCAGTAGTTGAAAGGGAAGGTCAAGTGAAGCCTACCTGAAAAGTACATGATTCCCACCAGAGAGGCTCTGAAGATCCCATTAACGTACCCCTAGAGAGATCCAGCATGAGGGTGCCAGGAAAGGCACAGAGCAGAATTATACCACCAGACCCTTGTCCACACCTGAGTTCCTCTCATCTTCTCTTCCCCCACCCACACCCAATCCTAGAAGCAGCAGCAGCCACACAGAGATTACAGATGGAGGAGGGGAAGGGCCAAGAGGATTAGTGAGTCACACTCCAGCCTCCTTTCTTTTTTTCTTCTTTTTTTTTTTTTTAGTTTTGCACATGCCATAGGCTTTATTTTTACTTTTTGTATTAAAACTATACCCGTCATCATCTGTTCTTGGTAACGACTAGTGGCAAGAAAATGCAATCAGTATCGTTTATTTATAGATGAAAATATACCTGAAATATTTTGTAGTTTAGTAAGGACTAAGTTGATTATTTTGTAAAATATATATTGTGGCTTAGTTGTATTCGAGGTTTGTGCTTCATAAATAATTTTTGTCTACTTAATATAATTTAGGGGTAAATATTTAGTTGTAGTAATAGTTTCTGTAATAGTAATAGTTTTAATATCTGAGTGCTCCAGCCTCCTTTCCCATGCTGGTTCATGCTGCCACAAGTCATGGCTGACTCGAAATAGTCAAAACTCCAGCTAAAAGCGAGATGGGAACTGGGTCCAATGCTGCACCTGTAGTCCCAACAGCTCCGAGGCTTAGGCAGGAGGATCACAAGTTCCACACCAGCTTCAGCAGTTTAACAACATCCTCGAAAATTTAGTGAGATCCTGTCTCCAAAAATTTTTTTAAATAGAAATCAAAAGGACTGGGTATTTAGTTCAGTGGTAAAGCACCTCTCGGTTCAATTCCCAGTGCCAAAAAGTAGAAATAAAAATGAAAGATGGAAGTTTTCGTGTTTACCAGATGTGAGTTGTTAATAACTGACAGGTATCCTAATTACAAAAAAAAAAAAATGTGTTCTTAAAATTGGAGCTATTAAGAAAACAAACAAATATAGGATCTTCCTGGGGCAGAGAAAGAAAAGGACATTGAGGAGCAAGAGGTGGAGAAAAAGAAATATCACTCCATAAACCCATTATTCATGCACAGCACTTTCCCAGACATAGCAGGAAAAACAAGATGAACATGAGGTATAGATCCAACCTTCAGAAATCTTAATTGTAGGAGGGGAAACCTTCATGAACAACTCCAACACACCAAAGAAAAGATACATACCAGCAGAAAGGTAAAAATAAAGTGTCATTACACTGCTGACTCTGTATCTCTCCAAATGAGTTTGATCACAACCTTCATCTCTTCTGACCAAAACTCTATAAAGAAAGAATCCTATCCTAGGCTGAGAAAAAGAACCGAGGTGAAACGCAAGCAAAATAATTAATTGTGTATTCATTTGTTATAAAGATGTTGGCAGGAAAGCTTAAAATAATTTTAATTTTGCTTTATTTAACCATATGAACTCTATCCCTTGTCACCATAAATAATTGAATTGTTTATTTAAAAAAAAGAAAGAAATGACATAACTATTTTCAAGTGAGGAGAAAAAAATGCCAAATTAGTGCCATGTACAAGTAACGATAGTAGGAACATTTACAAAACCTAAAAAAATTTACCCAAAAAAGATACATCAGTATGAGAGTCCAGTCAAGTAGCCAGATATGAACACACACATATACACATTAGTATTGCCTATGTACTACTAATAAATAGCTGGAAAACATAATGGAAAAGAGATACACAGCAACCTAAAGTATAAAAATATCTAGGAATAACAAAAAATGCTGGACCTCTATTTTTTTAAAGTATATATTTTTATTGAGACAATATTTAGAAAGTATCAAGCTATTTTACTGGTGGCAATTTTGTGTGCCATTTAAACTGGAACCAACAGACTGTCAGAACAAGATGCGTGACATATGCTAAGTCATGATCCAATCAATGGGGATGCATAAAACATGCTACTTCAGACACAGAGGTACCTGCTGTTTGTAGTTCTGCTTCAGCTATGTCTACTAACACAGGAATTCTGAAAAACACAATTTTGCACAGGTTCCATTTTAAAAAGGAAGAAAAAAGATTATGGTGAGTTTATGATTGTAACACTGTATTATTGAATATATTTCTGACAAGAAAGAGCTTCCACTTTGACTAGGCATTATTGAAAAACCAATTCCCCACTTAGAATTTTTACATATCTGAAGATTGGAAGAATTTTCCATAGACTGGCTTATAGCTCTGTACATTTCCATCGTTCTTTCTCCTCCACATATTTCCAGAGGCAGGGACTGTAGAATGTTTATACTGAGACAGGCTGTCTGACCTTACACCTTCCCATCACAAAGGATATCACTGCAGTAGGCTGTAAGGAGTACCCCTTGTAGACTTTCCTACAAGCCAGCACCATGGCTAATCTCTGTAATCCCAGTAACTTGGGAAGCTGAGGCAGGAGGATTGATAATTCTAGGTTGACCTAGGCAACTTAGTGAAACACAGTCTCAAAGAGTAAAAAAGGACTGGAGATACGGCTCCCCTGGGTTCAATCCCCAGTATCAAAAAAAAAAAAAAAAATTAAAAAGATCTTCCTATATTAGTATTACTAGGAGTGACAATTGTACTAAACATGTAAGTTATTGTGAATCTCAACAAATATCTCACTAAAATGATTCCCCAAGTGAAATTCCATTTAGCCAGGTATCAAAAATGTCTAAAAGGAACTATAATCACATAGAAGTCAAAGTGGAACAAGAAAGGGGATTTTAAATTTAAAACCGATGGAAGTTAAAAAAAAAAAAACTTACTAATACCATAACTATATATAATGAGTCAAAACAGAATTATCCTTCTTAGAGTTATCTTTTTTTCTCCAATTCCTCTTTTCCTTGGAAGAGAAGGGAAGGGAATGGTGGCATTTGTCTTGGCCCCTTCTGTCCTTGCTGAGCCAGGCTGTTGCTATGCTCTTGATGACAGTTGTTTGTATGCTGCCATGTGGATGGCTCCATTTTCTTACATGATTTTTTTCACCTGCTAAAAATAGTTTGTCTGTTTAAAATGTAGTGAAATGTGGAAGACTCTTGAGTTTTTCACACTTTATCTTGATACCTTCCATTCTGAAAACAAGAATCAGAATCCCATTCCAGTTGTCTTTGCAACAACTACAGCTTTTTTCTATACCCAAAATTTAAGCAGAGGCACAACATCAGTTTAGCAAGCTGGACCTTCAGTTCTTGCAAAAATAGTCCTCAAAGTCTAATACAGAGAAAATGATGGATGGAATCACAAATGTGCCTAGATAAAAGTTCTTTAAGGCAATGAAATCCCCAGTTTTATCTTTTTACAGATTCTTCCTTTTAGAGACTGGGGCCGAGGGAAAAAGGGGAGTAATGGCAAATTATTTTGAAGAAGTCCCTCAGTTTGGCTTTGTCTGGTGTTCCCTCACAATTAAATTAAGGTTATGTCCTTTGGACAGTATTGACAGAGAAGAGGTATTTTGTCCACCTCAGTGCCTCATGTTAAGAAGTATATGTGCCAGGTCAGTGGTGCATGCCTGCAATCCCAGCAACTTGGGAGGCTTATGCAGGAGGAGAACAAATCTGAGACAAGCCTTGAGCAATTTAGTGATACCTGCCTCAAAACAAAAAATAAAAACAGCTGGGATATAGCATAGCACACCCCTAGGTTCAATCCCCACAAGAAAAAAGAAGAAGGAAAAGAAGGAGAAGAAAAGAAACATGATATTGGTCTGTACTCATTAATGTGAAACTAACTTTAATCACTTTCCCATTACAAAGTTTTTATTTTCCCCTTGTAATTAATAGATAGCCTGTAGAAAGAAATTCTGAAACTATGAAAATATATTGTATTTTTCATAAACTTCCACTGATAAATTTCAGCATTTATCAATGATTCTGAATCAATTTTACCATGACGTTTGCCAAAAGATGATTTCTAACATCATTATTCCTTTTATATGCATTAGTTGGCATTCTACTCTAATGAAGAGTTTTACCTTTTCTCCCATTTAGTCATATCAGATCGGTGTCATGAATTCCTGTTTTCTTCAATGGGTCAAAAACGATTACTATCACTTTGATGTTCAAATTGTCTCAGGAGGAACCATATTGTACTTTTAGATAATAATGGACCCAAAAATAGTGTAATGAATGAGCCCTCATTAAATGTCCTATCTAATCCTAGCTTTGGAAGAATTTAATGTGAGACTGTATCTCTGATGTTCTTTCTTGTGTTTTCAATAACAAATCATGATCTAAATTCACTAAGAATTAACTATGCACTAGGCATTTTGCTAAACATTTTATATGCATTACCTCATTTTATATTTTAAAAAACCCTACAAGACAGACATTACTATTATAATACTCATTTTATAATTGAGGAAACCAAGCTTTAAGGCTTAGAGATTAAATAATAGCCAAGAAATTGGAATATTTGGGTTTGAATCCAGGTCATCTGACCCCAGAGATTTTATCCTCTGAGCTATACTTAGATCTTAAGACGTCTGAAAGGCAGAAAAAGACCTTATTTGGTAAATGCCCAGTCCCTACTTCCTTAGACACAAGGCTCTGCTTTCAGGATCTTCCTAGAGAGACATTTGGAGGCTGCCTAGATTCCAACTCATGTTCTTCCATCCGCGAAAGGTCTGACCTTGCTTGCCTTCCATGAGCTTTAGTTTATTTTCCTCAAGAACAAAGATGGTAATAAGAAAACTTCACAGAATTGTCCTAAGAATTGAAAGGGTCGTGCAGGTAGAGCGTTTGGCATGGTGGTGGGGAGCAGAGTAGGTATACAATATATTTTTTTTAAATGCCAGCATGACCACAGGGAAAAAACCTCTGCTTATGATTTTTACATTTAGCTCACCTTTACTTTGATTGATCATCTCTTTGATGTAGCTTTGAGTGTTTTTTTCCAAGAAGCAAAAATATACATATATATTTATTGCTTTAAAAATGCTTAGTATTTTTTAAATACAACTGCCAAGTAAATGCTATCTTCTGACCCCTGACTCTCGTAGACTCTGAAACTTCTCCAACATGTCTTAAGATATTTCACACCCACTCGAAAATTCAGCTTTCATTAGCCATTAAAATCAATTTCTTCTTTCTAAGTCAGAAAGGAAAAGAGACTTTTTTCTAAGTTTAGCCTCATATTAGCATGTGAGAGATTCTGCATCAGCAAAAATCCTTTTTTTAAATGAAACTCAACCTCTGACTAAATTAATAAGAGTTGAGTTTGACCTTTAAAATGCTAAAAAATACAGTTCCCAGTATAATTCTTGTTCATCCCTGGACCAAACCATTCTCATAGTAAATTATGGTACTAACAGCTGGCTGCCAATGAAGTCAACTATTAATTGTATGTTCACTGCACTGCCTGATATAAATCAATATGAGTAACGAGCAATTGTCCTCAGTCTATAGATACAAAGATCTTACATTGCAAAATAATTTAAGGTTGGCTGTCAGCCTTCTCAGACTTGATGTCATTTGGTCTCCTCTCTGCTGAAGATGCAGCAAAAAAGAACACACATTGGAAACCTCCTGATCTCCTGTCTCTGCAGCCAGATTCTAGTCATTTCTTTTTTTTTTTCTAGTCATTTCTATAAGCATGACAGTTATCATAAACCAGAAATGGCCTTTGATTATATATTTCAAATAAAGAATGTCTATATTTTTACAAATCCCAATGAAATCTGAAGAATGGGGCTCAGGCAGTCACCATTTTATGATCACAAACCCTCAGAATTCACTTCCTATTCCCCACCTTGTACCTTTTACACTCTTCCTTTTCTATCAAATTTGCTCTCCTCTTCCTAAAGGTCACCTACTTTTTTACTTTCCATTGCTATTCTAGCTGCTCTCATCTCTCCACACTCAGTTTCAATTCTATGGACACTAAGGGCCAGGGTCTTTCTTATTTTATAGTTGAACATTCCCTGGAGACTGAACTCAGGGGTTCTTTACCACTGAGCTACGTCCCCAGTCTTTTTTTTTCCCCCAGACAGAGTCTTGCTAACTTTCCCAGGTTGGCCTCAAAGTTGCAATCCTCCTACCTCAGCTTCCCCACCTAGCTAGAATTACAGGTATGTGCCAGCCAGATAACACCTTTTTTCAGAACATTTGTAACACTAGTATACAGTGAAGTATGTTAGGAAAATACTGCATTATTAATTCCTAACCCAGCTATTCTGAATCATGTCTATTCTAAAAATCCTGGACCTGTTCTTGCTTCCTTCACTGTAGCAAATGATGTAACTTCACGTGGAAACAAAAGAACTTTCCACGTGGACTCTTTTGCTTCCCCCCCTTCTTTGTCCTTTCTTTCCCTCTTCCCCACTGAGCTTAGAAGTGGCAAGAGTACACTGACTACTCTCCTTTACTTCATATCATGACTGCCTTCTGGAACCCACTAACAGAAACCCCCTCCTCAGATACTCACTTCCTTACATTTGAAATTCCTCTTCTCTTGGTTTCTTTCCTAATTCTGCAAACATATTAGCTCATTTCTGGCATAAAAACTCTCTCTCCTGCTATCCTTGCTATGCATTTGATCTCTCACTGTCCCTCTTTGTATGTACTCTGGCCACTACAAACTATCCCCAAGGTATACCAGGTCCTTGCTCATACTATTAAGCCCAGCTGTGATTATTACCACCTGTTATGATTTAGATATGAGGTGTCCCCCAAAAGCTCATGTGTGAAACAAGAAAAGAAGTTCAGAGATGAACTGATTGAGCGATGAGAGCTTTAACCTAATGAGTGCATTAATCCACTTAAACGGATTTACTGGGCAGTAACTGTAAGGAGGTTGGGTATGGCTGGAGGAGGTGGGTCAACAGGGAGGGGCATGCCTTTGGATATACATTTTGTACCTGGTGAGATGAGCTAAGCCTGTCTCTGCTTCCTGATTGTCATGTCCCAAACTCCGCCACACCCTTCAGCTATGAAGTTCCACCTGAACTTGGGCTCAGAGCAATAGAGGCAGTTATCTGTAGACTGAGACCTCTGAAACCATGAATCCCAAATAAACTTTTCTTCCTCTAAATTTGTTCTTGAAAGGTCTTTTGGGCACAGTGGTGAAAATCTGACTAAAACATCACCTTCCTGTCTCATGCAAATTCACCACAAAGCAATTCTACCCCGCCAGCCAGACAGCCAAAGAACTAAAAAGAAATTCTGCCTGTATTCCTTTAGTACCAACTATGTTTTCTTTTATTTTTTGGAGGTTCTATAAAAGTTTGTGTTAAGGTTTTTGTTTTGTTTTGTTCTTTTTTTGTTCCCCCTGCAGGGCTAGGGTTTGAGGTGGGGGTGGGGTGTGCCTACATGCCAGATAAGCTTTCCATCACTAAGCTACATCCCAGCCCTGATTTTTAAATCACCTTTATTGCCAGACATGGTGGCACACACCTGTAATCCCAGCTGAGGCAGGAAGATCTCAAGTTCAAGGTCAACATCAGCAATTTAGCGAGGCCCTAAGCAATGTAGCAAGACCCTGTCTCAAAATTAAAAATAATTTTAAAAAGGTCTGAGATGTAGCTCAGTGGTAAAGCACCCTTGGGTTTAACCCCAAATATATAAAAAAAAAATAATCTACTTTGTGTCAACCAGAGACATGAAAAATGTGCTCTATATGTATGATATGAATTGAATTGCATTCTGCCGTCCTATATAACAAATTAAAATAAATAAATAATTTAAATAAAATTTTTTTTAAAAAATCAACTTTATTGTGATGCAATTTACAAAATGTGCCTATTTTAAGTATATAAGATTGATGATTTACAACAAATGTATAGTACCATTTAATTATCACCATATTCAAACTTTTCTATGACTCTCAAACATCCTCTGCAATTAATCTACCCATTTCCGGCCCTAAGGAAACACTGATAAGCTTTTCATCACTATGATTTTGCCTATTTAAAAAATGGAATCAATTTTGCCTATTGCACAAATGAATGCAATGTTCAATACATATCAGTTAGATTAGTTGATAGTTTTGTTGGTTAATATCATCCAAGTCCTCTCTTTCTGATTTTCTGCCTTTTAGTGCTGTATTCAGATTCATAGTGTTATGTCTTCTGAACTGACCCTATTGTCGTTCCAAAACATCCTTCTTTCTTTTAGATAATATTCCTTGTCCTGATGTCCTCTTTAAGATGTTAACAGTGTCCCTGCAGTTTTCTTATGTTTGTATTGTATCCTTATATTTTTACCCTGAATTTTAATATTTAATAAAGGATTTCATGTAGAAAGCATATAAACAGGTCTTTTTTTCCAACTGAATAATCTCTGCCATTTAACTGCCAAATAACTTAAATGTAAACTATTTATACTATGTATACTATTTATATCTTTATTCTATTTATGCCATTTTTCTTTGCTCCTTCTTTGCCTTTTTCTTGTTGTATTTCACATTATTCCTTAGGATTTCCTCTTACATCCACTATTAGTTTATTAGATTTACATCTTTGTTTATCATTTTACTTGTATGTCTCTTTAACTTATCTCCTTTCAAATAGGGTTATATTTCATATATGATGAATTAATTAGCCAGTTGCAGCGGCACATGCCTATAAACACAACAACTCTGGAGGCTGAGGCAAGAGGATCACAAGTTCAAGGCCAGCCTTGGCAAGTTCAAGGCCAGCCTGGACAACTTAGTGAGAGCTGCCTCAACAAAAAAGTAAAAAGCACTGGGGATATAGCTCAGTGGTAGAGCCTCTGAGTTCAATCCCCAATACCATAAGAAAAACAAGCAAGCAAGCAAGCAAGAAAATAATTTTATCATTCCACTATCCTAGTGTTTTATCTACCGTTGTGATTTTAACTTCATGTTAAAAATCCCACAAAACATTATTATTATCTTTGCCTTAGGCAGACAATTATCAATGATTTCTACTTCTGGTAGAAATAAGTGGTATTAACAGAACAACCCTCCATAATTAATGCCTAGAAATCATATAAAAATATTTTTACAAACAACTACATATAGGCACTGGAAAATGGACAAAAACAGACAAACAGAAAGGAAATTGGTTGGAAAAGAGGAATGGCTTATGTCCCTTTTTATTGTTGTTTTTTGTTGTTGTTGTTGTTGTTGTTATCTTGAAATCAAGCCCAATATTCATTACACAGAACTACTAAAATTCTTAATAAAAGCTTCCATCAGTATGAATGGTGGCCCAAAAAAACAAAATAAGAGAATCAGGATAAATATAGCTGCTGGAAAACCAATGTTTCAGGACTGGGGTTGTAGCTCAGTGGTAGAGTGCTTGCACAGAATGCCTGAGGACCTGTGTCCAGTTACAGATACTAAAAAGTAAAATAATTCTATAAAATCTAAAAATATAAGTAAATAAAAAAATAAAATAAATAAATATAGCTGCTGGAAATTGATGAGAGAAATTCCAGAGAGTTGAAAATCAATAACAGGGACCCCAAATCCCAAATTCTAGTGTGAGCACTGCCAAATTCCTGGCTGATACCTGAACCATGCTTATGTCAGGCAGATTCTAAATTGCCCAGTTACAACTAAGAGAATTAAATGGAAATTAGAGCAGCCACCCACCATAGGGAAAACAGAAATTGAAGTCTGAGTTCAACAAAGTAAACTGCCTGAGAAAAATTAAATACTCTCCAGAAGAACATAATAGAACCCAGAGTTTTTGCAATCCACTATTCATAATGCTCCTACAGGGAAAAAAAAAATCAAGAAAGATGATGTTTTTTCAAGAGAATATGGTAAAATTAGCATATAATTATTTTAAAGCAGTTATAAAACTATGCTTAAAGACATAAAGGAAAATATGCTTAAAAGATAGAATCTCTCCATTTTTTTTTCAGTACTGGGAAATTGAATGGAGAAGCATTCTACCACCAAGCCATATCCCCAATTTTTATTATTTTTTATTTTGAGACAGGGTCTCACTAAATTGCCTAAGCTGTCCTCAAATTTTGATCCTCCTACCTCAGCCTCACAAGTAGTAAGATTGCAGGTATGTGCCATGGCACCTGGAAAAAATAGAATATCTTATCAGAAAAACACAAATTTTTTAAAAAACAGAAATTCTGTAATTGAAAAAATATAATAACTGAAATAAAAAGAAATCCACTGGTGTGTGTATATGGAAAGAAGGAAATAATCAGTGTATTTGAAAATATATTCATGGACATCATACAATCTGAATTAGAAAATGAAGATTGAAAAAGTTTTAATAGCATCTCAGGGATCTATGGTACACAAAACGTCTATTATATATTAGTTTAGAGTCCCAGAAAGTGAGAGGAAAAATAGTGGAATGGAAAAAATATATGAACAAATAATTCCTGAAAAAGTTTGTTGGAACTTAAGTAGTAGTAATACAGAGAAAACTACAAATAGGTCTCTTTTCCTCTGAATAACTTTATAATACATACGATTGTTCAAAGCAAAAATTTCAATATTCTGTCATAGGCTTTATAATAGAATATGTGAATTTAAAGATCACAAACAGGCAAATGGACCTGTACTGTTAAAAAAGAAGTTTCTACATTGCCAGGAATGGTGGCATATGACTGTAATCCCAGAGACTCGAAAGGCTGAGGCAGGAGGATTGTAAGTTTAAGGCCTACCTCAGCAACTTAGTAATACCCTCAGGAACTTAGGGAGACCCTGTCTCAAAATTTAAAAAATTTAAAGGGCTAGGGATATAGTTCAGTGGTAAAGCATCCCTGGATTCAATCCCAGGTTAAGAAAAAAAAAACTCCATATCTTATGAAAATTAATACAATAATAATTTAAAATTATTTAAAAGTTAAGGATTTCCACGAAAAAAAAAAAAGAAAAGCCATGTAGCTAAACAGTCAATAGGTAATTTTCAATAAATTCTTTAAAAATATATATTTAGTTCAAAAGAAGACAGAAAAGATGAAATACAGGACTACAAAAGAGTCAAGGAATAAAATGATAGATATCTAATCATATCAATAACTTCATGCCATTAAAAGTGAATGTACTGCCAGGTGCAGTGGCACATGCCTGTAATCTCAGCAACTCAAGAGGCTGAAGGAATAGGATTGCAAACTTGAGACTGGCCTCAGCAACTTAGTGAGGCCCTAAGCAACTTAGCAAGACTCTGTCTCAAAACAAAAAATAAAAAGGGCTGGGAATGTGGCTTAGAGGTTAAGGGCCCCTGAGTTCAATCCCAATACCAAAAATAAGTGGATGTACTAAACATTCTAATTAAAAAGAAATCTTGGCAGAAAATATTTTTTTAAAAAAAGCTAAACTGGGTGTGGTGGCACATAGCTGTATAACCAACTACTTGAGTGGCTGAGGTAGGAGGATAACAAGTTCCAGGCCAGCCTGGGCAATTTAGCAAGACCCTGTCTCAAAATAAAAAGGGCTGGGGATATAGCTCAGTAGCAGAGCACCCATAGGTTCAATACCCACTACCAGTAAGAGAAAAAGAAAGTAAATTATATGCTAAGAAACAAGTTAAATATACAGACACAAATACATTGAAAGCTGAGAGATGGAAAAATAAATACCATGTAAAGAGGAAGCATAAGAAAATGAGGCAACTGGAATGTTGAAGGATGTTAAGAAATGGATTCTAAATCATTAAGCCAATGAATGCAGAACCAAATTGTTTTTAGAAAATGAAGACTGGAGGTGCAATGTTAATGTTAACTAAAGTAGACTTTAAAACAAAAAGTGTCAATAAATATACAAAAAATCATTTAATAATTATATAATTGTTAGTTCTTCAGAAAGCAGACTGTCCCTGGCCAGAAAAATGTATCTCAGTCATTGTGAACCTTTCCCAGGGTACTGCAATAGTCAAGAGTAAAAAAATATTAAACATCAATCCAAAGGGCATGGTAAATAAAATTAAGAAGCAATATGTCACTTTTCTACCAAATCGTAAATTACAATTGCCACACACACACACACACACACACACACACACACACACACACACACACAAGTAAATCCCTGGAGAAAGACGATTTCTTTAATAAGGAAGGGATGGTTGACGCCGTAGTCTTCGAGGTTAAACTTTTTTAAAGTGAGACTGCTTAGTTATAGTGACAAAGGGTAAAGAGGACACAATCAAAGTTATTATCATTTTAAATGGAGTGGACAGCTTGATATGGACTCATTAATCAAACTCTAGAACACCAGAGTACCAATTGAAATTGGAAGGAGTTTTTACCGAGCAAAGGAAGAAAGATAGCTAAAGTGGAAATCCTTACTTTCAAACACTCCTTAAAATGCTCACTATGACTAGTAACAGCTCCCTGGGGCTAAGAATTATAATATAAAGAGGAAAGATTTCTAGGTGTTTTTTTGTGTGTGTGTGTGGATAGGTGAGCTTTATGGAATCACTTAATCTCTAGAATAGAAGCATTGGTTTGCATACCTGTAAAAAAGAGAATAATAATAAATCTGTGCCTCATAATCAAATTTCAGTGGAAAACAGAATAATAACATATATACAAAATTTTGTAATGCATAAAATGCTAAGCACTTACTTAATTATTAATGCTAAGCACTTACTTAGTTATAACCACTTACTGATTATTATTATGTTTAACAAGTCCCTGTCTCTCTTTAAAGAGATTTGACTGCCTAGTTTCTGTCTGTTGTGTTTAGATGTATTCTAAGTACTTGGAATGGTGATTGGTTATAGTAGTGCCCAATATATATGATGGAATGAATAAATAAATATGAAATTTTTATAATTCTGAAGTTTATTTTGTTTGGCCTTTTATCTCTCTGAAGTATTGATGAGAAATATGAAGGTATGAGAATCATCACCTATACTGTATTAGTGTTCTATGCCTGTTTAGCAAAATTACCACAAACTTAGTAGCTTATAACAGTACCCATTCATTAATGCACAGTTCTGTAAGTGAGAAGTCTGGCACAGTGTAGCAAGGTGCTCTCTCCAGGGTTTGACAGGGTGTTATGGTTCAGATATGAGGTGTCCCCCAAAAGCTCATGTGTGAGACAATGCAAGAACATTCAGAGGTGAAATGATTAGATTATGAGAGGTGTAATCAGTGAATGGATTCACTCATGGATTAATTGGGCAGTAACTGTAAGGAGGTAGAGTGTGATTAGAGGAAGTAAATCACTGGGAGCCTAACTTTGGGATTTATATTTTGTCTCTGATAAGGGGAGTGCTTGCTCTTTCTCTTCTCCAACCTCCCAACTTCCTTGTTTCTATGTTCTGAGCTGCTTTCCTCTACCACAGCCTTCCGCCATGATGTTCTGCCTTAGCTTGTACACAGAGTTATGGAGTCAGCTGACCATGGATTGAATCTCTGAAACTGGGAGCCAATATAAATTTTCTAAGTTGTTCTTATCAGGTATTTTGGTCACAGTAAGGATAAGCTGACTAAAACACAGGGTGAAATCAAGGTGCCCACTCGGCAACATTCTTCCCTGGAGGATCTACTTCAACTTCCTTCAGGTCATTGGTACATTTTAGTTCTCAAAGACTGTAGGACTAACGTTCCCTGTCTTACCTGTCTGTCAACTGTACTGCTCTCAACTCCCATAGAATGCCCATTTTTCTTCTCATAAGACCCTCCATACGCAGTTCATAATGGGGAGGCAGTCGGTCTCCCTCATGGTAAATCCCTCTTGTGCTTTGAATCTCTCTGATACCTTCTATTCATCATCTAGAAATGAGCTCTAGGCTTTTAAAGGACAACCAAATAATCTCCTTTTCCTATATGTATCATCAAGGGAGTGACATCTCTTCAAACACAGAGGTTCCATGTGCATATAAAGGGGAGGAGATTTTACAAGAGCAAGGGTCATTGAAGGGCATTCACAGAATTCTATCTACACACACACCATATTGAATTAACAAAAAAAGGATTGTCATAATATACTAGTGTTTTTGTTGTTGTTACATGGTACAGGAAATGAACTGTGGCTTGGCACAAGTTAAGCAAATGCTCTATCACTGAGCTACACCCCTACCCCAACCCAGTAATCTTGTTTAACCTGAATGAACCCAGTTCCTCATGCTTGAAAAGCAAATGCTCTACCATTAGTTTACACTCCAGCTCCAGCCCAGTAAATACTCTGAAAGTTAGTAATAGAACATGTGCCTAAGATGATGTTTTAATTTTTAAATGTGTTTAAATATGCAAGAAGAGGACATAATAGGCTATACCCGAACCAGTTCACAGAGGTTATGCCTGAGGAGTAAGACTAAGTCTCTTGGGGTAAGGATACATGATCCTTAAAAAGTTTAAACAATAAAAAGAGGAAGAAGACATTGACCCTTTCATTTTTCATTTTTCAACATTTTAAAAATGCAAATTCTAAGCACATCTTTCTCCTCCATTTTAATTCAGCTCACATAAAATGCAATAGAGTCAGGTACAATAAACTCTTCTCCTTTCAGATATCTTTCTCCAAGAGTTTACAGATGCTTTCTTATTAATTATCCTGAGTTCTCACATGACACTCCCCTAGATTCTTTCCTTAGGGTTGAGAAAGCATTGTTACTGATCCTAAAGGCATCAAGAGCTTGTCAGCTCTGCAAACACAACACATCCATGCTATGGACTCAATGCCATTATTTTTTATGAAGTAAGTTAGGTCTCCTCTCCTTTTTTTCTGCCCAAGGAAGAAAAATAAAATTGTAGCAAACTCTCGCATTTAAAGAAGACCATGTAGCCCAGCATAGCTGCACAGACCATATTTGCAGCAGTAGATTGGATTAGCTGTATATTGTACAGTAAATGAGTCAGAAATCCAAGCAGTAGGTGTGCTGATATTTTGTTGTAAAATTCATGTGTCAAGGAGTCTTGGACAGCTGTATTTCCATACTTAAATTGAACAAGGGATTGAAGGCTGAAAGAAAGCAAAGGGAATGTATTTTGTCGTTGTCTCTTAAATTGTGTTACCTACTGATAGTTTTTGCCCATGGCAAAAGCAATCCCTCCAATATAAAGAGATCGCAAGCCAAGAAAACAGCTCTAATTAAATCAGTTATGTTCCATTATATCATGTGTACAATGCATGTCTATGGTGATCTTTCCATGAAAAAAATTAAATGAGCCACATTAATAATTCAAATGTGTATGAACATGGGCTACTCCATACTGGCCTGTCACCTGTTCAAAACAGCTCACAACTCTAAATATAGTGAAGGCATATCTGGGGTGAGGGGTGCCAAAGATACTTTATAATATATTTGAACTGCATCCTGATATCTACAGAGTCTCTCAAATAAGGTAGAAAAGTCCAGAGTTAGCTCTCTTTAGTGTCAACCCTTACACCAACTATCAACTGTTGTAGTTTCAATCCATAATAATTTTCATAGGGCAGTGGCTCATGCCTATAATCCCAGCCACTTGAGAGGCTGAGGCAGGAAGATCACAAGTTCAAAGACAGCCTCAGCAATTTAGCAAGGCCTCAAGCAACTTAGTGAGACCTTGTCTCAAAATTTTAAAAAAGTGGTGGGGTTTGCTGGAGATGTTGCTCAGTGGTTAAGCACCCCTGGGTTCAGTCACAGCTATCAAACAATAATAATTACAATTTCCTCATTTTACCTCAGTTTTTCTTATCTATTCCCCCACATAAAGCCTAATGGCTTCATATTCTTTGAAAGTACCATAGCAATATAACAGATAAATCAAAAATAGTATTAGCAAAGAGATGGTCATCTTGAGTAACTTTCCTTAGCTGCCTACAGGGGTTAGGAGTCTGATGGATTTTTCAATGTGTTAACATTGTGAATTTTGTCTTGTTTTATTTACTATGATTCAGACTTTTCAGTTTAAAATGCACATCTTATCTTCAGAAAAGTCTATCTAAAATCTTTCAAAGCACTGAGAAAATATCCATTAGACTGCACATTATGATGTGAAAATACCTTGAGAAACTAAAAGTGCTATATAACCTTTAAAAAATATCCAACTTCCCAGTGTTTACTGATATATGTTGGGTGCTAAGTCAAGTTGACTTTTTTTGGATTTCTAGCCAACTTAAAGGGGGATTCCAGTGTTCTACCTAGTATTACTGGCTTGAACATGTTTACAAACACTTCCTAAATGCTTAATTAACTGTGAGAAATTGAATAACAGGTGTATTTAATTATGTAACGTTCATGTATAGCATATGCGTACTGTATGTACCCCTAGTATAACAAATCCCACTATTATGTATGATTATAACATGTTAATGAAAAATATTTTTTTAAATTCACACTGAGCATAAATAAGTTGAAAAAAACAGGGCACAGCAAAGCCAAAAGACAGAACAACAGCAAAAGAATACAACAAAAAGCAGAAAGGAACAATACAGGTTGGTTGATTGGTTTGCAGTACTGGGGATTGGATCCAAGGTACTCTACCACTGAGCTACCTCCCCAGCTCTTTTTATTTTTATTTCAAGATAGGATCTCAAATCCCAGCTGCTGAGAATGGCATTGAAATTGCAATCCTCCCACCTCAGCTTCCTTTTTCTCCAGGATGAAAGACCTGCACCACCGTGCTCAGCAGAACCATATGTTTTAAATCTCAAAGTTCCATTTCTTATGTCAAATAAAATTTTAATAATAGCTATCAAGTTTATTAACAGCATAAAATCTGAACAATAAACATACCACTGAAAAATTAAGATAACAGTAACTGACTTTACAGAGAAAATCTGAAATCTCTGTGGATTAGCACAAAGGATACTTATTTCACATTGAAAGTTGAGGGCAGGCTGGGCAAGATGGTGCATGCCTTGAAATCCCAGTGACTCAGGAGAATTTCAAGTTTGCCTCAGCAATTTAGCAAGATCTTAAGCAACATAGCGAGATCTTGTCTCAAAAATAAAAAAGAAATAAAATAGGCTGGGGATGTAGCTCAATGGTTAAGCACCCCTGGGTTCAATCCTCAGTACCAAAAATAAATAATAAATAAAGTTGAGGGCATAGTAGAGAGCAGGAACTCTACCCAATGCTTCAGGAACCCAGGCTAATGTAGACCGTCATCTATTGCTAGTTGCCAAAGTTAGTAAGGTCAACCTCCAGCCAGCAGTTGGAGCAAGTGGGAGAGTGTTACATCAGAAAGTGTTTATGGAGCAGATCTAGAAATGATGTCCATCACCCCATCACACTGCCTTGGCTTCATTGCAGTAATACAGTCACATCCAAATGCAAGGGAGGAAATGTGGTCTAGCTATGCTCCAAAGCTGAAAGGAACATGGCTTAGTGAAATGCAAGCCAGTTTCAGCCAAACAACAAAAGCACTCTTAATCCCCATTCAAAAGAGAAAGAAAGAAACATTATCAACAACAAAATGTTCTCTTCCAGCAGGGCCAGTTTGTCTGTTTTCTCCCCAAACTTCCACTTTTTCAAGGCATTCAAGCTCCCATTCTTGCTCTTAATTTGGATGGTATGTTTGTCCACTCAGCATTCAATAAAAGAACCATAAAATATGTAAATAAAAGCCAGAGACAGAAAACTTGAGCAATTTAGTACTCAGAAGTTTGTGGGCCAACTTGATTTGCTAATCCACAGTCTGTGCTTCTGGAGACAGGAAGAAGGGGGAGTTCACAATCCACAAACCAATTTGTGTTGTTTCTGCAACACTGCAAAAGTGCGACTCATGAATATGCTAATGAAATTGCAATGAGAGTTTTGGCACTATTTCATCACCTCAACTAGATTAGAGAGTAATAACACTATGGGTTTACACATCTTCAGAAACTGCTGTGGTAGTAGAAAAAAAAAATTGGATCTGTGATATTTATAATGCAACAAAAATTACAACCATGCTACAATAAAATAATGATAATTATTTTATATATAAGTAATAGTTTGCAGCATTCGTGCATACAACAGTTCACTATTAAGGTCTTTCAGTACTAACCATGTTTCTGTTTTCCATTATTAATGTGAATTTGTGAGTGGGCTTACATCTGTGTACATACTTCCAAAGACAGAAAACAAATTTAAAAATGGAAATAGAAATACTGGAGGGGAAAAATATTAGAAGCATAGAGAAATCTCCTTTTGAAGCAACTAGTGCAGGTTTCTTTGATCATTATGATATAGCTAGGGATCACAGAACAGAACTCAGAAAAATCTGTTCACCCATTTACTAATGTAGTAGTCAAGTTATATCCCAGTATTCTTGGCTCATCCCATAGATTCAAGCCAATTTCAGAGTTCATAAACGTATTGTTTTAAGGGAGTAACATCTTCAACAGGTAAAGAATCCTACCAAGGCTAAAAGATTGAAGAGTGACTGAAAAGTCTTCGATGGCTTCAGTAAGTACACCCAAGTTGCAGAGGAAACTGATCATTCTCTCCAAATAAGATCCACAGTGCACAACTGAATGCTTCATATGGGCTGATTCTCCTGCCAACCACCCACCACCCCCAATATCAGAAACTGCCTTCATGTTTCAAGCTGAAGTTTTCATTAGAAGTTATATGAGGTAGCTGGGCACAGTAGCACAAGCTTGTAATCCGAGCAACTGGAAAGCTGAGGTAGGAGAATCCCAAGTTCAAAGCCAGCTTCAGCAACCTAGTGAGGCCCTCAACAACTTAGTGAGACCCTGTCTCAAAATATAATAAACAAAAGACCTGGGGGATATACCTCAGGGGTACAGTACCCCTGGGGTCAATCCCCAGTACCTGCTCCCCGAAAAAAGATGAGGAGGAGAAAGAAGAGAAGGAAGGGAAGGAAAAGAAGAAGTTACAAGAGGCAAAGAAACATGTCCAGAACTCTGGTTCCCAGGAAATGAGGATGCTATTGGTTCCAGAAACTGAAAAGATGCTCCTGATTTCCTCACTTTTTCACAGATACATTGTAAGAAAAGATAATTTAAAATTTCTTTAAAAGTTTCTTAATCAAAAGAGAAGAAGTAACTTCCAGATTATGGAAATATAACCTTACATTTGTTAGGAGATATTAACAGTAAGTACTTTCTTATTATTTATCAAAAAAAATACCTTCTATTCATTAGTAGGAAGCTTATTTAGGATGTTAAATATCCAAAAATGATGAAATTATTAGATATCATCCATCCTTCTAATGTGTCCAATTAGTTTATGATCTGCAACACAACAAAAAGTATCTGACCAACTCTAGTGACAATTTCAGAGTATTCCTGACCCAGAATGCCTTCATTTTGAGGGTGATTAAATATTATTAAATTAAGAAGATTTTACACTGATATGGTGGTGCATGCCTGTAATACCAGCAATCATGAGGCTGAGGCAGAAAGACAAGTTCAAGGTCAGCCTCAGCAATTTAGTGAGACCTTGACCCAAAATCAAAATAAAAAAGAGCTAGGGATGTGGCTCAGTGGTAGAGTACTCCTGGATTCCATCACCAGTACCATGAACAACAACAGATTTTGCTTATAAAAATAAAAAGATTGCTGAGATCTAAAAAAAGGAAATAATTCATTCTAGTTATATAGAAAGGTCATGTTTGGGCTTCTACATACTTGTATTTGTGAGTGCACATGTATGTGTGTATGTGTACATGAGTGGGTGGCTGGATGGCTGGATGGATGGATGGATAGATAGATATAAAGGGAAGAAAAAAGAATAGGAGAGAAAAGAAGCAACCAAAGTGGAAGCTCTTTGAGCTGGCATGCACTGTTAGTTCCCAGCTTACTCTGATCACAAACACACACCCAATGGGCCTCAGGGAATATGGTGTCATAAATAAGCTCAAGTTTGTATTTAGGATACTTCAGTTCATTTCCTCCACCCCCAACTTCTTTTTTCTCAATTTGGTAAATGGCAAAGGCCCCTTCCAGCTCTCTTAAGGAGAACAACCTCCATGACGATAAACACATCTCCACATTTCTTTGGCCTCATTTTGCATTCCTGTGACTCTGTCTTGCCCATGATCTGCTTACCTCATAGGAGTAATCTGGAAATGTCAGCATTCCTGCTGCATCTGTCAATCTAAAACACTTGGGTTGTTATAAAATTGATTCAGAGAGTCTATAATCTAGATCAAAATATTAAAGGGGATAATAACATCAAAAAGAGGGTTTTTTTTAAACATAAATTCATTTCTCTTTCCAGACTTACTTTATTTGGCCAATGCTTTTGGTGGGTTGGTATCAAAAATGACTTCCAAAAATAAAGACTAAAAGTTAAAATTATAAAAACTTGATGGTAAAAGCCTGATCTGGGGAGATAAAGCAATGCATAAAAATTCAGGTATATAAGAGTAAAACTTTAAAAATATGTGCACCTATGAAAAAAATGATTAAAAAATTATTTAAGTCAAGGACATTTAGTTCTACCCAGATTATAAAATAAGTAGTAATTTCTTTCTAATGAATTTATGAAAATACACTTTATGAAAAGCAAAAAGCTAAATGTTACTTAATACAGTATGGCCATCTAGACTGTTTATAAGTACTATTCTGCGGTTCTTAGACTTTTCTGTAGTGAACCCCTTTGAGAATCTAATGAACGCTACATACTCCTGCTCTTAAAAAGACATACATGTATGCAGTTTTGCACATAAATTCAGGATCCTACTGGGCCGTGGACCACAGGTTAATAACTCCTGATTTATAATGTTACCACCCTGTTTATAAAGTACCAGGGCTCTTGGATCAGAAGAGTCTAAATTACTAGGGTTATTTACATAAATTTGCATATTCTATTCAATCTGCTCTACCTCTATGTTTATAAGATAAATTATTTAGTTTAACTTACTACAATAATATTCAAATTCAATATCAGTGACATGATATACTGAAAATCCTTTCACAGGTTTTTAAGCCAATCAGTTTAATCACATCTCCTAGCAAGGCATAGCTAGGAATACCTTGGCCAAAATGAAGATTGCTGTCCCCTGGGTTTTAATATAGTGAAGCCAGGCACACCCTGACTTGGCCTTACCACAAAAATGCCACAGTCCTTTCTTGACATCCCCTGTACCCCATGAAGCCTTAGAATGTGATGAAACTGCCTTTGGTAGTTTATTTACTAACCATCAAAGCTATTCTTTCATTACCTTCAGAATGTAATGGTTATTTTATGAAGGCTCATTAAATTTAATGAGATACAGCCGTGTTTATTGCCAACCTATAAAAGAAGTGTGGGGGGAGACCCATCTTCAAACTGCCTCTTGCTTCTGTGGAGTACCAAAAATAAGATGTCAGCCATTCCACTGTACCCTCAGCAAGGCACTTCAGAATTTGGAAGTCATTCCCAAGAGTTGAAATTGATTAGGCTCATTATTACCACTGTCATTATGATTATTACAGCATGACATTATTAACAATAAGGGCAATATTCATAGTCATCATATCAACAACGGCAATAATTATAACAGCAGCCAATTAGTGTGTAATCACTGCATGCCAGGAATTACTGTAGGCACATTATATATTAACTCATTTCATTTAGTTATGCCATAAGAACAAGAAGATGTTCCATTTCACGTTACCAATAGCCTTACCTCAGCCTAAAGATTGTAAGGTGGGATGTGGCGACTTACAAGACCCCCAGAGGAAAGGCAAAGGTGAAAGCCTAGACCCCAAATCCCCCAAGTTAAACCAGGAGAAAACCTAAGAAGGGAATCCAGATCCCCTCTTGGCAAGTTCTGCCTTAAAATTTTATTGTCACAGGGCTGGGGTTGTGGCTCAGTGGTTGAGAGCTTGCCTAATGTGTGTGAGGCACTGGGCTCGATCCTCAGCACCACATAAAAATAAAATAAAAGTAATGTGTCTGCCTACAACTAAAAAATAAATGTTTTTTAAAAAATATTGTCACATTTCACTGCTGGAGCATCTAGCCTTAAAGCTTGAGTGTGCTAGGGTCAAACAATCTGCTAACAGTGACCAAGAACTGAAAAGTACCTGGCCCAGAACCACTTTAAACAGGATCCAAACACAAGGGACTTAGGGAAAGGATTTGCTACCTCTGGTCAATCAGATTGGAGTTGAAATCTGTAGCCCTCAGCAGTGACTGGAATGTTACACATTTCTTCTGGCAACCCCCAGAGCAGATTTTAGGTTTCACTATGTTTAATAAATGAGAATTAAATTCTGTTGGGCTCTACAATAATTACAGAATATGAGAGATGGGTATGTTCATTAGATTAATTTCACCATTCGAAAAAGAAAATTCAATGCTGGGTCTTGACATTGTTATTCATTGAGTGATGCTGCTTGTCTCCTCTTAAAAGTTCTTTTTAACCATGTCATAAGGGGTTATCTAATTTCACAGGGAGTGAAAGAAGGACAAAGCTGTCTGAAGGTAGAACATTCAGCTTCCATTGCCCCCTGAGCCCAGATTCATTCCAGTGAAAAATCTTCCACAGTATTTAATGAATTTCAGGATATTGAAAGAACAGAATAAGAAGTTTGTTCCCGGAATATGTGGCCTACAAGTATTCCACAAAGTTTTATTTCAGAGGCCAACCAGAAAAATAGTCTAAATAAAGAAAGACTAGCACAGAAGATATATTTTCCTTTCAAAATTTTAGTCCAAACATGGTGGTGCATGACTATAATCCCCAAAACTCAGGGGGCTGAGTCAGGAGGATTGCAAGTTCCAGGCAAGCCTCTGCAATTGTATCAAGACCCTCAGCAAATTATCAAGATGCGTCCTTAAAATAAAAAATCAAAATGGACTGGGAATGTAGGTAGCTCAAGGGTAGAGCACTCCTGAGTTCAATCCCCAGTAGCCAAAAAAAAAGTCCAGGGGCTGGGGATATAGCTCGATTGGTAAAATGCTTGCCTTGGATACACAAGGCCCTGGGTTTTCATGCCCTGGTACCACACACACACAAAAAAAAAAAAATAGTCCAACCAATAACTAAATGAAACAAACAGTACAGTGCCGAGCTGAGGAATCTGTATAACAAATTCTCCCAGTCACCTGGAAAAAAAGAACTCTACAGCACAATGCTTATCTGAAATTTTCTAACAATTCCAAAATCACATAGGGAGTTACCTCATCATGGTTTTATCTTGCAGGCATGAGCTATGAGCTAATAGGATGTCATTAACAGTCTATCACTCAACTTACTAGGAAAGAAGTTTCTCACTGGGAATAAGAGGCCCATAAAAAACCCTCCCTTGGAGAGTGCAAATTTTTTTGTTCAGAAGCCATAAGAAATTGTTTAGTAAATTATTTTTCCCAAAAACTACCAGATATCCTGTGATCTGTTCTTACATCCCATTTAGTTGCCAAAAATAACTTTATAATTAAGTTCTGGAGATCAGGCAACTTATATTCAGTTCTGTATACTGTCTTACATATTATGGGACAGATTTAATTAAACACTGATTTATCATCATACCTAATGCCTGTTTATTACAGTCTAGCAGGAGGGAACTATAAAACTTTGTTGTTCTTAGAACCAAAGGAGTTACATTCCATTTCTTAGACCTTCTGCTTCTATCATATTAACCTATATAAAAGTTAACAGCTACAAATTAAGATGAAAAAGAGTTTGTGGTTTTTAAAATGATGATAAGTAATATGTTTCATGTAGGCATCAGGGGCAACAGTTTAGAGCTTGAGTTTGCAACCAGATCAATGCCTCTGTTAATCTTGGTTCCCCTGTTGGAGACTCAGTAGCCTCATCAGTAAAAAGGATCCATAATAACACCTACTCCATACAGTTATTGAAAGGTTATATGAGATGATGTCAAGTATGTTACATAGTGCCTGGTGAATAGTGTGCTCCCAATAGATGACAAATATGAATAAAATTGGCAAAGGAAAACACAAAAATTGTATTTATAAAAAGTTAATTTTACCATTCTAAGAAATGAGCTAGAATCGCTAAGGAAACTTTGAAAGGTAAGGTAAGCTTGTCTATGCTTATTTAGATGAAGTCAAGTAAAAGTCTATTCCTGTTTTAATGCAGTGGTCTAATTAACCTTTTGCCAGTATTAAAATGACCTTGAATTGCTCTTGTGACCTCAAATGCTTAATGTTGTTGACTTTAAACAGGCTTTTTGGAATGGTCAGAAATAGCATCTGGTGAAATGGGCAAAAGGTCAAATTCATTTACTTTGTAATAAATAGAAAATACATTTTGCATTAGCTTCTTAGAAATAGGAAAAATGCATAAAACTCATTTGTCAAAGCAAGAAGGTAAGATATTACATAAGGAATTTAGAATAAATCAAAAAACTCCAAAAGGAACTAGCATTGATTTTTGGTCTCACACCACTTATTTTATACTAGGAAGAGATTAAATTATTCATTTTTATAAACTAAAGAAATACATTTCCAACTAACATTAAAATGAAGTAAAGATGAATCTAATTAAACAACACTGATTTATCATCATAAACTTTCCTGTCTCAGGCAGAGAAATCACTGAGCTATAGTGAAATGGAAAAGATAAATGTAGCTAAAGGAAATGTCAGAACTGAGGGACTGTATGATTTCTAAAACTCTTTCTCATTTTACATGTTTATGCTTCAAAAACCCAAATTCTAGTGACATCTCTCATGTTAGCCACAAACTTTAGAGCAAATGATTCAGCCTATTCTATGTGCCCACATTTCTATGTACCCACATTTGGAAAATGAGTCCCAGAACAAAATCCCAACCATAAATATTACATTGTCTTAAATGTACCAATAAATAGAATCCATCTGATTTTTGTGCCTTTCTGATATCTTAGTGGTCTTTTTTTCAGACTATTAGTATAGCAGGTTTCTTTCTACTCTTATAACTCTAAGCTGAGTTTCATTGGTATTTAAGAATCCTAGTTATTTCTGATACATAAGAAGTAGATGTATCTTTATTTACAAATTCCATTCATCAACTTACATGTCCATTTCTGTTTGAAAGGGACAGCAAAATCAGGACATAGATGCATTCAAATACACTGCGTTAATATGTGTGCAGTCTGGAGTCTTTATTTAAAATGAAATCAAGTTCAAATGCCTGCCTGTCCAGCATTGTTAAGAAAGATTTATAAGGCACCTCCTTATTGAAAACATATCTAGCATCTCCCTCTTCTCTGTAATAATTGTTAAGCTATTTAGTCAATATTTGGCTTCTGTGCATAGTTACCCACATTATGCAAAGCCCCTTTATGCCACCTTATATTCCTCTAAGTTCAAATGTTTATCTTTGCAATAAGTTCATTTGGTTGTCATTTATATCAGTTATTGGTTACAAGCTGATCATTCCAATCATTCCAATATTAATTTTTTATTGGCCCAGATCATGCCCCATTCTTCGAGTGGTATTTCAGAGCCTAAACTATTACTTCCTGTAAAAAAAGCTCAAGCCATAGATGCCAATTATTTGTAGAGCATTATCATTTGCAAAGTCCTAATTGTTTTACATAATCAATAACATCAAGTCCTTTTTCTTGGAGACTTTCTGTTTATTTACATTTTATTCCACACACGTCAGTTTCCATCAAGAGCAAAACCGATTTTCTTGTCCTGCATCTGCTCTCAAGACAACCTTAATTCACCATAAATCTATTTGTGTTCACTATGTAGTTAGACCCAGTTGGTTATGTTGATATAATCCTGGGGCCAAGCAAGTCTTGCTCTGCAAAACAAGACTGAAATATAACTTGGAATGCTACCCAGATGATGACTACAGTCACTGGAGGTGGTGTTTGATTTCATTGTTGTTATTTTTGCAGAGGTCTCTGTTTATGATGTGATGCATTTGGGCCTAAGCACATTAGCTGCATTATTCATTGGGTACATTTGTCAGAACATGCATGTGTATAAAGAACTAATGATCCATATTAAATTAATGGCGCTATAAAAAAGAAAAATACTCCATACAAGCAGCTATGTCAGAAACTACAGACTTTGATAAACCATAGAAAGGACCTAATCAGATGAAGCATTGGACTGTTCTGTCTCCAAAATTACATTTCTAGAAATGTACTTGTACACAATGTTGGTTTTATTAAAACAAATTAATTCAGTCATTAAGGAATCATAAGGCAAGTGTCTCATAAGTCAGGACCTCCAGTGTAACAAATTGATTAAATGACTGTGTAATAGTCTCTTTAAACAAATCTAGTGTAACAAGTTAATAGATCTGCTCAATTACCATGCTGGGGTGATGAGGATGTGGACGACTCTCTCATTAAATCTGGAAGATTGTTCTTAGGAGTTTTTTCCACTTTTCTCTCCATTTTTCTGTGTAGGCTGTTGTTTTTGAATTTGAGGGTTATTTTTCTGAAAATTGATTGTTCTAATGGCAATTAAAAATAAAAAACTGAATTTGATGCTACTGACTTCTTTAGTAAATTTTCAGTGCGCTCTCTCGCTCTCTCCTCCCCCCTCCCCCACCCCACCCCCAATTCTCCTCCCTTTTGCCTCCACCTACCCTAGCTCAACTTGGGCGTTGGCCAAAAAGGACACAGGACACCACCTTCACCACTCACTATGCAGTGCTCAGTGTGTAAAATAGCCAAGTCCCTCTGAGACAAGAATAGAGCTTTCTCTGGTTTAGAAAAATTTCAGTGATGCATTCTAACCAGGGATCCTTAGGCATCTTGGAGGGCAAAGTGAGGGAGGTAGGTAGAGGGGTACCTACGTTTCCTGAGTCGGGAAGCTAAAAGATGTTCTTATTTTTTAGTCACGGATTGATTCCACTGGAAAGTATCCCTCCCACCCAACCCCTGGTTTGTAAATGTGAGAGGAAATTCTTCCTGCGGGTCGGTCGGGAGACCTTCCTGGGCCCTGTTCTCCCAATCCTCAGCCATCCCCTAGAGGCAGAGAATGAAGGGCAATTCCAAAAAGTACCGCAGGTGAGGCGGGGTTCTGGGCGAGGTTGATGCGGAATAACTTATGCAGACGAAGACCTCCCTGGACCGCCCCGGAGAGGAAAGAAGCAGCAAAATTTGGGCGATAAATCGTATTCTGAAATCTCTAAAGCCAATTTGCCTTTAAGAAAATCAGAACTTTCTTCTCTGGTGATGTTGAAATCCTCGGGCGGGTGGAAACCGATTACCGCGGGACCCTGGAAACTTCTCCTCTCTTAAATCCAGGGCTGGTTCTGGATTGGGATAGGGAAAAAATAATAATAATAATAATAACTTCCAGACTGCCTTTTCCGAGGTGTTGATGCCCATGACACCGTCTCGCCAAAGACCCCGAAGGAAAAAAAAAATCTATTACCCCATTGCCATTTTGTTAAGTGTTTGCTCCTGCGATGTGACCCTGCCACTTTATCTGTTGGTTTTTATTTTCTGAGTGCATGTTGCCCATATGTTACTCTAATAGTTGCTATAATTCTTGAGCAATGGGGCTCGTATTTTACGGGGCTGAATTAAAAAGAATGCACTTTAATAAAAACCTGAGCAATACACTAATGGCCTGACATTGATGTATTTGCATAGAGATGAATTATACGGGCCTACTTGACACGACTTTTAATAAATGATTGAGGAGGTTATTATAGGGATGCACTTTGGTGTGTGTTAACAGGTTATTTTAGTACATACGTAGCCAAAAGTGGGAGCAATACAGTCCCACGAACAGTCGCAGGGTACTTTTTTGTCTTATATCTTGTGACATTTATTGGGACCGCTCCATGCCGGTATTACGATCGCAAACTACATTTTATTAACCATCAGTAACGTTAACTGTGAGTGGAATCGAGAATTGAAAAGAAAAATTAGCCCCCGTCCATATACCCTCACCCACATTAGATATCAAGGTAATCAATAATGAGCGTTTGATACCAGGAGCCCTCACTTCGAAGTTACAGAACGCTGGCTACGCTGGACTAGAACTGGGTAGGAAAGGCCGCCGCTCTCCCAGGGAACCGCACCACGAACTGCACAGCAGGGGCAGTGAGAAAATAGCAATTTAGAAATCTTCAGCGATTGTGGATGACTCCGGAAACCGACTGCGTGGGTCTGTGGGCACCAAGACCCACGAGCGTGTCTCTGCACCCAAGAGCTCCGTTACAACTAAGATAAAGCCCCCAGGGGGTATATTCAGATACTCGCTTGCATGTGCATCCTTTAGTCCCGTTTTAATTTATTTTCCCCAGGTACACGTACTGCTGAGAAATGAATGCAGAATTTATTCATAACTGAAGGCTGCCCTGCCTCTTCGCACCCCACTCTGTCTTTAGGAAACTGTTCAGATGCCCTCGCTTGCGGGTTTTCCGAGACCCGGACGCAGACATTGCGCCACCACGCTGCTCCTTCGTACCCGCTCCGGGCGGGCGCGGTCCGAGACAGTGGCGCAGATGCAAGTCATTACCTCTGGGGGAAAAAAGAGGGCAGGGAAGACCGAGTCCTGAGCCTAGAGGAGTCAAGGAGAGAACAAAGGTCTGAGGTGGGCGGTCCAGGGCGTGGCGGGCCGCGAAACACCCTCCCCTCGGAGCGCGCATTTCGGGCGTCCTTGCGGTGCCCTTGGGAGAGGGGGATGTGGGATCTCGAAATTATTTGTCACCGGCGGGGGCCTAGGCGCCGCGCGGGGTGTGGTACGTCCTTGCAGCGCGATACCCGCCGGTTGGCGTCCCAGCCTCCAACAGATGTTTTTGTCCCTTGCGGAGATTTGTAACTGATGTTTGAGACAGCTGGTGAATGGCGCTAGCAACCTGTATCTGTTCTAGAACATACCTGGTGGGAGATGCGGGGAAGGGGGGAGAGAATATGCGGGAGACGAATTAAAGTGCGAGAATATGTGTATATACTTCTCAAAATATATTACTCAGAGCATTAAAAAATGGTCAGCTCTAGCGTGGTTATGGTGGTCTTTGCAGTTTCCATGCAATAACTACGCATCAGAGAAAAAAAGGCTGTAAACCGAGGAAGCGAGCCCAAAGCATCCGGATGTCTGTGTGTGTTTGAGGAGCTCAGGCCAGAGGGCCCGCCGCGTGGCAAAATTGGCCCGCGGAATTGGCCAAACCTGGCCCGCCAGAGAGACACTCCAGCTGTCGAGCACCCCTGTCCTTTGGCGCCTTAACTCGAGGACCCCGGGAGGCACCGGAGCAACCAGACCCTTCCACCTGACAGGAGAAGGCGCAGAGAACTAGCCAGTTCAGAGGTGCGAATTAGAGGAATGGCGAAAGCTCTGAATACACAGCTGTAAATCAATGTGGGAGGCCCGGCTCCACCTATAGGGCGCACCGGCCTCAGTGGGCTTAGGTCCTTCCGCTTCCGAAGTATCTGAACAGCCAGCCCTACCTGCAAGGACTCACCGGTCATCAGAGGCTAAGGCTGTGTCCTGGAGGCTCGGGTTCAAGGAAGGTTGAACCTCCCTAGGAAGGTTGGGGGGAAGAATGCGGAGAGAGTAGTGTGCTCAGCACTACCCAGGACGCACGGGTTTCACACACTGCAAAATCAAGTTGTCAGGTGCCTTCAGGTGGGCTCTGGAGACATGGATATCCTGGAAAGAGTACCAAGGAGCTCCTTAGCCTCCCTGGGAGCTTTTTCAGCCCTCTCTTTGCTCTGGAGAAGGAAGCCCAGCTGGGCGCGCACTGGCAGCGTTGGCTGATGAAACCAGGCCCCAGATCTTCGTGTGTGCCCACCATCCCAGGCTGAGGCTTCCAAGGTATCTACCCAAATCCCAGGATCTGGGGATAAAGAGAGCCTGGGGCATGAGGGAACTAGACCCAGGTGTGACGACCAATGTCTTGAATCCCAGACTTCATTTGACCAGTCTCAAAAGAGAATGTGCCAAAAGGAGGAACACTGCCACTTCCAAACTCTCTCGAATTTCGTGGGCCTTCGACCCAGAAAAAGACAGGAAGCGTGATATCAAGAGTCTGATGATATTCAGAGACAAGTCCTCTGAGAACCGTCATGACCTGCCATTCAGTGCCTAGATTTTAGCCGAGTCCAAACTAGGATTGTAGCAAAGAAGAGAACACCCAAAGAGATTTCTATAAAGTAAGGGGCCAATGAACAGCTGCCCTTTCTCACCGTGGGTGGATTATCTGAAAAGATCCAGGACCTGCAGCACTAGTTCCTCTGGGTGTAAACTGCGGTTGTTTCACAGGTAGACTGTGAGATGAAGGTGCGATATGGCGCCCTCTGGGCTTAAAGCCATCAGTAAACCAACTAGAGAAGCAGACCCACCCTGGATTCTGCGTCATTCCCAGGACCACCCAGCCACTGATACTCAAAAGCCAACTCTCCTGACATGCTCTCCCTCTCTTCCCACTTTGCAGCAGAACCTGTCATGGTGATGGGACTGAAGTCAGCTTCCTCCTAACCTGTTGGTCAGGGTTGCAATAAAGCAATTTTAGTCTGCTCTTTCTTTTCCCCCAGAAGTACAAGCTGTTCAGGAGTCGCTGGGCCCAAAAAAGGTATTCTACCTGCAATAGCTTCCTCTTTTGATTCTGTTTCTTTGTTACTTTTTCTATAAGGCTAATTTACAGCAACAGCCACCCCATGGTTGAAGGCAACCTAGAAAGAGCCCAGGGTGTAGTGACTGCACTCCCTGGGAATCTCGATTTTCTTTGCCCCTATAACTGAGACCAAAGTAGGAAACCGTGTGGTGATCTCTGGGGCTTGGTTACAAAGCTGCAATCTGGGCTGCCTTATTTAACCTGTCTACTCAACTGGACAGAAAACTCCCTTCCCTTTTAAGAGGCTGTTTCCTGGATCCCATTTCTCTCAGCTAATACTAACACAAAAGAAGTTCTCTTTAAGGAACAGGTCTGGTGTAAGAGCAAAGAATGAGAGAAATCTGCTTCCCTTGAGTGAAAGGGGCCATATATGATGCAGAAAGACTTCCTGGATCCAGACAACTGTACCTAAGGGGAAAGTTCAGAGCAGTGCTCTACTGTACCAGGGTCAGACAGGGCCTGACAAAAATCTCTCCAAGTCCCAGAGAGGCTGTATTAGACCTGGACTTCCCAGGACTTTCCAGCCAGGCAGTCAGAGACAGGACATCCTGCTGTGTCTGCAGGCTCTTTCAGTTTCTAGAGACCCCAGAGCCTGGCCCAGTGGCACATGTCAGGAATCCTAGCTACCTGGGAGGCTGAGGCAAGAGGATCCCTAGTCCAAGCAATTGATACCTTGGCTCAGAATAAAACTTAAAAGGGGCTGGGGATGGAGCTCAACAGTAAAGGACTCCTGGGTTCAATGGGGTGGGGATTCCTGGAATGCAAATGTAGAGAGTTTGGTGGAGTTTGGAGGATGGTCCCTTTGAATCGCAGATAAAAGTCAGAATGAGGCAAATCAGAATTAATCTACAATAAACAAGAAGAGAGATTGGGGGGCTTTTTTGTCCCATCACTTCCATCTACTCTGAAAGAGGATCCCCTACACAGAGCAGAGTACCCCTCTTGTCCTGATTAGTACATTCTGGGTCTGCGTAAGGTCTGCAGGCCTCCAAGAATTAGTTCACCACAAAGGGTCTCTAAAGTTGGGTCTCCACACTACTTCCAGACTCTTCAGGCACTAAGAATAACTTGACTCAGACATGGAGGGTTGCCCAAACAAATGCTCCCAAGTCTTACTTAGAGAAGAAGAGTCCTATAAGAGTAGGAACACCCAATTAAAACATAAAGTTGGTTGTACTAGTTTATATTATCCCAAAAACTTATTTCCCAAAGAGAATATTGCTGGAAATTTAAGTTTGGTATTTCAGACCTCTGATGGGATCAGTGAAAGAGACATGAATCCCCACTACAGTGGATATTTTAAATGGCTGGTAAGTCCTCCTTTTTCTAATTTTTTGCTGTATGCACAACTATAACCCACATATTTTGGAGAGTATCATGCACTACACAATGACTTTGCTTGAAATTTTTAATTTAAGTAATTCCATTGTGAGCTGATATATGAAATGTATTAAAATACCTTGAAATGCTCTTCCATTTCACCCAAAGATAATCTTGATATTGAACTTATTTGTGACTTAGGCTATTTTATTACAATTTGTCAAATGTTTACATGGAGAAGAGACTCCTAATAGCCTGAATATTAGCTCTCTCTTTCCATACTGGGAGGAGAGAGATGGTTGCATCTTCATTTTCTTTAAAATCTTCAAGATAATACAATGTTCCCTGTGACTTCTTTGAAAGAAACATTCCTTAAGTACCCTCTATCCCAGGTACTGTGCAATGTCCTGGGATACTAGAGTCAACAGACAGACTATGGTCCTATGCCTTCACAGATTGACCACTCCAGGTTTTAGTTTTCCAAGTATTGGTCTTTCAAATCCATTTAAAGCAGATTCTTCTCCTGGTTGAAATAATTCAGTACTATACTCTAAAAAAAAAAAAAAAAAAAAAAACTGTTCACCTGGAAACCATCATGATTCTTTCAGGTAGTGCATGATCCCTGGCTGACACAGGGGCTGAATGCAGGGCCCTCTGAAGACATCCAATCTGCCTTCTGTCTATCTAATGGAGTTTAATGATTCCTATTCCCAGACTCTTTTCTCTTTGTAGTGTGTTTCTCGGAATACCTAGGCAAGCTTTGGAATTGCTTTTTATGCAAGTAGTAACCAAACCCAAGTCTTCAACTGTGCTTGTGTTTTTATTGTTTCCCTAGGCCCAACATCTCTCTGCTTCAGTATGGTGGGAGGGATGTCCAAAAGTAGAGTAGATGGGCAAAGAGAAAGAGCCTTCTTCCCAAGGACTTCAATTGACAAGCAATGCCTGTGCTCAAGCTCAAGGGAAAGGGCAAAGTCTACAGCAGCTCAAAGGGCAACTCTCCTGACTTCTAGGAATCTTCCTTTGTTCTTCTAGGAGTCCACTGCCTCCCTCCCTTCCTTCCTCAAGTAGCTTCAGGACCTAGACCCACTCCCCTTCTTTCCTGCCTTCTTGCCAGATGGACTCTCTCAGAAAGAGTCATATCCTTGGTTTTCAAAGGAAAGATAAAAGGGGAAAAGAAATTCCAAACATTGAACCCTAACTTCACACTCAGGGTCCCCTTTCTTCATTGAACTTTTAAAAAAGGAATTTCCAGAACCTAACCAGGCACAGTATAGTTGAAAGTGTGTCTCTGGCCTTGTCCTGTGGAAAGAAAAATAACAGTGGCCCATGAGGCCAGATTAGCTTCTTTCCATGACTGAGATTTCTTCATGTGTTAATGTGATTTATGACATGCCTGGCTAAATGATACACCCATCCTTACAAGGATATAATAATCAACCCTTACATCTGTGTGTCACTTTATGTTTTATAAAGTCCATTTGTGTTTGAGTTTCACAATGTTGTGAGGCAGTTCTTATTATTAAGATAGCTATAGCTGGGAGCTCTGGCACATGCCTCTAATCCCAGCTACTTAGGAGGCTGAGACAGGAAGATCACAAGTTCTAGTCCCACCCAGGTACCTTAGAGACATCCTGTGTTAGAAAAAAAAAAAAAGCGTTTTGGGATATAGTTCCATGGTAGAGCACACCTGGGTTCAATCCCTAGTACTTAAAAAAAAGTATACTGGAAGAAATTGAAGCTAATTGAAGTTAAGTGACTTGCCTGTCAAGTTACAGGGAAGAAATAGAAACTAGCACTAGGGCTTAAATCTTCTTGCTCCACTAAAGTTAGAAAGAGCTTACTTTAACTTCATAGTGTCATTCTGTGGTGTTTTCCAATGATTATAATCTTGAAAAATGTTTTCCTCAAGAATCTTTACCTTCAATATACCACTTTTTATCCAGAGAACAAAGGTAAGTCTGTTCAATAGTTATCTAGCTATGTAACAAATTACCCCAAAAGTTAATGGCTTAAAACAACAAACATTTATTATCTGTGGGTCAGGTATCTGGGAGAGCTCAGCTGGGTATTTCTGCCTCAGAGCCTCCCATAAGATTGCTGTCCTGTCAAGAAGTCCTATAAAGGCCTGCCTGGAGCTGGAGGACCTGTTGCCAGATTTCACCTACATTCCTGGCCAATGAGGACTGGATGATTGGCAGAGGCCTCAGTTTCTGGCTAAGTGGACCTCTCCGTAGGGCTGCCGGACTAAAACAACATGCAGCAAGTGATCTAGGAAAAAGAAAAAGAGACCAAGTGGCACTCTTCATTAGAGGCAAGACACTAAAAAGCAGGTCACATTCAAGAGAAAATGGATTAGACTCCATCTTTTAAAAGAAGACTATCCCAGAATTTTTGAAAATACTTTGAAACCACCTCAACTAGTTAGGATTTAAGTTTCACATAAAAGAAAATATCTCTTTTTCTCACAACTTCTTTTTCCACTTTCACTTTGTATGACCTTGCCTTGGTTGAGTAACTATCCTGCACAAGACAGTAGGCTCAGAGCTGACAGCAATCTAAGACAGGACTCCTCTTGATGCCACTGTTGCCGACGCTGATGGTAATTAAGAATTCCACAGTGCCAAGCACTGTTATACAACTTCATATACATTTATTTCATTCTCCCAATAACTTAATGAAGTAGGGGCAGTTATTATCCCTATTTTACAGACGAGAATGCTGAGATACAGAAAAGTAGTCATTTAATCAAGATCACAAGTCAGAGAGGGATAGAGCTATGATTTACACCAAGAAATCTGGCTCTAGAGCCCTGCTCTCAATTGATATATGATCTCCTGATTGTGGCACAGATAAAAATTTTCTAAGATCCTCCCATTCATTTGAGACCATTTGGTTTGGGGAGAAAGTATGTCAAGTCCTTACAGATCAAGTAAATAACACAGGAAGAGAAGAAAAGTCTTGGAGGAAAAAAAAATTTTTTCAAGAGCTGAGCCATAGTGTCAAGTGCAAAGCCCAAAGTTGCAATTGATTAGATAAATTATTACAAACTATGGACCCATAGCCAAGACTTAGAAGAAAGGTATCAAAACTTATGAAATGTTGTTGTTTAAAGATGATAGCATACACCATATGATTATAACTACACTAATGGGTTTTCAGGAACCTTCACGTTTCTGTGGTTAGTTAATACAAGTAGATTTTTCCTAAACAGCTTATTGATAATTAACAGTTTATTGATAATTATGATAGTATTTTCATAATTTATTCACCCCTAAAAAAGAACACTCCACAGAGAAAGAAGTTGTGCTCCATTTGTGTATAATGTGTCAAAATGCATTCTACTGTCATGTATAACTCATTAGAACAAATTTAAAAATAAAAAACTCCATATTCAAGAGGTGAAAGGAATTTGTGTACTGGTTTTCTTCCTGAATGCAAAATATCTGCCAAATACATAAGGTAATTATGCCTCAATTTCTTTTGGCTATCCCAAGGTAGACAAAAGCAATAGCATTGGAGAGGTAATAGGGATTCTCTATAAAATATAGTGCACCTATTTAAATTGCATAGTAAAAACACTCTTCTTACAATAGGAAAGGCTCCAGCTTTGAATGTGTGTCATCCAAACTAGCCCTTATTATTCAAAGTATATGGAAATAGAAGCCCTGGAAGAGGCTTTGACTTCAGAATCTGGCTGAACACCAGTAGATACTGAACACCAGGGAGACATTAGGCTGTACTTTGTTGCATCTTTGAGTATAGGATTCAATAGAAAAGTCTGCTTTAGGGCAACAGGACAAAGGATGCACATCTAGACAGTTCATCTTTGGTGACTGACGTTGGATAGAAGAGGAAGAAGGGAGAGCAAACCCAGGTTCCTAGATAAACTTTACCGTTTGTGGAACAACTCCAGGACCATCTCTGGGATGCCAAAGGCTATACTTCAGGAACACACCCCATCCCTTCGGTCATTCTGCTCACACTGCCACTACTTTCCAGTCCAATTTTCCATTAATAAATGAGGGATTTGTATTACTGTGTTTTCTACAGATCTTAAGAAGGACTACATTAGGGAGAATGTTTTTCTCTAAAGCTTGTAGTCTAAATGCTGCAGAACAAAATACACACTTTTCTGTCAAAAAAATAAGTGTACTGGAAAACCAGCTTAAAAAAAAAAGTCATACTGAGGAGGGGGAGGAATACTTTGCATGTATCTGTGTGTGTGGTAAGAGGGAGGAAATTTAGTTCAGAGAAAGCTGTTCAAATTAGTCTAAAATAGAGTTTTTAGATGAAATCTACCATTTACCTCTGTTGTTATTACACAGTACTATTGTCAATGAATAACAAAGGATCCACTGTCTCTTTAAGCTATTCAGTGCCAGGAGTTCCCAAGTGGAATTTCATCTCAAATCTCTCTCTCTCTCTCTCTCTCTCTCTCTCTCTCTCTGTGTGTGTGTGTGTGTGTGTGTGTGTGTGTGTGTCCTCCAATCGCCAGCTTAAGGACAGAGCAATGTGGTTCTTTCCAAGTTGATGCTGATTTAATAAAATACTCATCTACATGATATTAGACTCCAAAGGGTTTCAAATGCGCCCTTAGTCTGTTACCTTAAGGAGTATTTCCAAGAAGAACTGTCTTCAAACAGACCAGAGACTCTGAGCAATGAGGGAATTCTGGAGAATGATTTCCCCTTACCTGTCTTCCTGCTATCTCTCCAGTAGGGAAAAGAAGGTAGATTAAAGTGCTCACAAGCTTTGGAAAGATGCTGAATGCACAATAGCTTCTGGGGAAAGAGGGTGTAGAGCTTTGGGTTAGAGAATCCTGAGAGTGAACCAAAGAGAAAATAAATCACCAACTAGGAGAACTGAGCTTGCACTTCAGCAAAGTGAGCAGGAGAAGTGAATGCTGCTGAGACATCTGAGAGACATGTCCAGGGCCCTTTCCTTCCACTCCATATCCCTCAGGCTGCCTCCTTGACTTTTCCTTTTTAGGGAAAGAAACACAATGAAAATCAAAAGGCCAGTTTCACCCTCCCTTTCACCACACACATTCTCTTTTTGTCTTTCACTGTTGACGTTTTGTTGCCTATGAGCATTTTAAAAAAAAAAAAGTGGTATCTCAAGTCACTTGCTATGACTTTTTGTTGTTTTGTTTTAAAATCATGGCCCCTTTAACTGTATTGGTTGGTTGGCAGTCTTAATCAGATACTTACAGTTGTTAATGCCATAAAATGTGTGAGCCAAAATAAAAAAATTTATCTTAGCCTCTGTTGCTTGAGCTGGAGAGTTAGCTTCCCCCACTGTGCTAACTTTCATGAAAAGCTGTTCTTGTTGCACATACATAGGACTAAACTAAACCAACCAAGATAAAGGGAATTAGGTGTCCACCTTCCTCTTTTCCCTCCCTCCCAGTTTCATGGAGCCAGTTATAACTGGTGGCCAGCTGGAGTTCTGGATAGAAGTAAATTAACTGGAAACCTCAAGTCACAGCTGCAGTCAACTGGAAAAAAAGGAGAAGGTGCCAGTACAGCGTGGCCCCAGAGTATGACTCTGGCGGCTGCCCACTTAACTCCCAGCACATCAGCACTCAGTGTGGCAAGCATGCAGACCCTCTGCCCTCCACACATTTGCCTGTGGGGTAGAGTCCAGGCCACTGGCTTTCACACTTCTCAAATGCTCAAATGTAAAGGTGAAGAGCTCAGATGGGATGCCTCCTAAAGGATTTGTGAGAAATGCCTTTCCACACTTCTAACTTAGAATGAATATTATTAACTACCAACCAATTTAATTCTTGAGAAAAAGCTTCAATCTTAGCTCCATGATTTCTATGGATAAATAATACTAGGCCCTCCCCCTTTTATCATCATCATCATCATCATCCCAGCCTAGAAATAACATTTCTATTTATATGTAAATTTTGTTTTCTTAGGAAGAAAGAATAAAAAAAAATGTTGCTTGGCCTTTTAAGACTGAAGATGGACAGGTAAATGTTTAAAAATAAAAAAGAAAAGGTTTTTATTTGTTGAAATAAAGTACAATTGCATGATAATAGGCTTGCCTCTTCCTCAGTTCTTTTATTTAAAAAAAAAATAAAGGGAGTAGAGAAAAGGAAGAAGGGAAGGAAGGAAGGAGGGAGGAGGGAAAGAGAAGAGGTAGGTAGAGAGAGTGAGGGAGAAAAGAAAAAGAGGTGAGGGCTTAGTTAGTTAGTTCATATTGTTTACAACTAGGATTTAAATTACATCATCCAGTATAGCATAGTCTTCTTTGAATAGTTGTCTCTCTATGGGACACATACTTTAGTCTTGCTTAGACAAAAATTCAGAAGAGTTTGAAACTTCTTGGGAACTTCACAAACTAGAGAGAAAAAAGACAGGGCAGGTTTTCAACCTTTTTTTCTTCTTCTTCTTCTTCTTCTTCTTCTTCTTCTTCTTCTTCTTCTTCTTCTTCTATTAAACCGTGCTAGTGGGTATATATTCTACAATAATTTCCTTCAGGCAATTTCATTTTATTGAATTTGTGAAAATTCAGTTTTCACCTGTTTTTTTTTTCTAAGAAACAAAACAAACCCACACTTTCTTTACCTACATTACCCTGAAGAATCTGCTGAATTCTATTGATTTTTCTCTCTTTGAGCACAAGCTCATTAACCTGCACCACTAAGGGGATAACAATATTTCACTGGGCATATAACTGAGAGTCTGAAAACAAAAAGCCTTCTCCCTGGGATTTCCCCCCATGCACATACTTTTTCTCCCCCTTCCTCATGTCAACTGAAGAAACTAAGGCTTTGCTTCCTTAACCCTTAAGACTTTTCCATCTTCAAATTCATCCTTCTTCATAGTGATGTTTAGCAAAGTCAGAGCTCCCATCTTTCCACAATTCTCTGCAGCGCTACTGGGGTAGGGTGGGGGAATCAAACAGTAGTATTAGTATCAGGGAGCTCCAGGACCCACTCTAAGCTAATCGAACCAGGGGCTGAGGAGCGATCTTGGATATATGAAAATGAGGTCTTCCAAGTTCCCCAGAGATTTCCTCACCAGGAAAAAGCGATCAGGAAAATATGAGACAACACAGACATCAGAAGCAGCCGGCTAGACAAGACTTTGCAAGAAGCGCTAAAAATCAGGACTGCATTTCTTTTATCTTTCCAAAGCAGGAGAATGAGAGATGTGACTCCCACTCTTTCCACGAAGAAAAAAAAGTAACAACTATTTCACCCAAGAAACCGATATAACATTTTTTTTTCCTGTGGTCTTGACTTTTATTATTTGAGATCTCCAATGAGATCAGATGATCTGTACCCTTTCATTCAAGGCAACAGACGTCTTCAAACTGTTTTTTAATTTGATTTATCCTTTGAAACAGAAAGTGCATTACATTTAACTGGTCTTGCAAAGGGGGGTTTTCTTCTCTTTACAAACCGAATTCCTTATATAAATTAATAAAGGTTAAAGATGCTAATATATCACCATTATTAGCTTAAAAAAGAAAACAATTTACATATTCTATAGTATTCTTATGATACAAAACACTTCAAATTCAATTACAGCAACTAAATGGACTTTTATGTTCGTACTCAGAGCGGTTGTAACAATTCCCACCATCTACTTTAACACGCATTTTTATCAGAATGGAGTTAAATTAAATACAAGCTATTGTAGTCCCTCCCTCCCCAATACTTTCTTTAAATCACTAATAAATAGCAACAAACGACTGTGCAATTTCAGGGGGAATCCGAGAGGCAGGTGTGAGGTCCTCCCCAGTTCCCACGTCTTCAGCTTCAAGTCCGGGGGGCGGGGCCCCGGTGCAGGACCAGGGGGTGGGCAGGACAGCACAGGAAGGGATGAAGGAGAAAAAGTGTGGTTCAACAAAACCAAACCCCGAAAAGGAGTGAGGGCAGCTGGTCCGGAGAGGATGATGACATTCTTTTCTAGGATTCCCAATTTAATTTTAAAAATAAAAAGGGGATGTGTGATGTGAATAGCTCTTAAAAGGGGAGGGGAGGAAATGAGGGGGGATCCATCGATTTATAACAAATTCAAAAAAGCATTTTACATTTTAAATATTCGCAATAAAGTAACTTCTAGTCAGTGTGACTCACGATTTATTTACACAGAGCCTTCAACAGGTTACTTTAGTCGGCACAGCAGTGTATAGGGGGAGAAATGTCCCTCTTCCAGTCTGTGGCGGCCGCCCGCCCGCGTGGCTCCGAGGTCCCCCGCGCGGTGAGTGTCAACCCTTCAAAAGCACCCCTCAGCGCCCCGACCCGACCGCCCGCGGAAGGAGGCAAAAGCAGGGGAATAGTGGAGACCCAGGCGTGCGACGGTGAGGACCCGTCTGGGGACCCGAGCTGGGTGGGGCGGTGGCTCGGCTGCGGGGTTCCGCTGCGTTCTTTCTGCAGTGCATTGGGGTTCTGGTTTGCTTTCCTGTCCACCCCCGAGTCTCTCTCCTCAGCCCCCACCCCGCCACAACTTCTAGGTTAAAAAAATAGATATGTACATCTCAGAAAATAGTAAAGGGCCCCGCAGGCCGGGCCGCTCCTCCGCGCCCGTGGCACGGGCAGGCGGGCAGGCGCGGTCCCGGCCGCGGAGGCTGCAGCCGGGAAACGGGGACAGGCGACCCGCGCTCAGGACGAGCCCTCGTTCTCAGACGCGTGCAGCAGGAGGCCGCTGCCGCCGCTGCTGGATTTGTGCTTCTTCAGCAGCTGCGTGATTTTCTCGTCGTCTGAGTTGGGGTCCAGAGGCTTGTTGTAGTCGTCGTCTTCTTCCTCGTTCTCCGAGGCCCCCTTGAGCCGCTCGGTCTCCGAGTCCTGCTTCTTCTTGGCTGTAGCCATCTCGGCCGCGTGCTTCTTCCTCCACTTGGTCCGGCGGTTCTGGAACCAGACCTGAGGCACCGAGAAAGGGAAGCAGAGGGGAGACGGGGGCGCGAGGAACTTAACCAGAGCAGACGCAGGCGGCGATACCGCTCCCACGTCTCGGGGTTCCTCCAGTTGGCCCCTATGGCCTTCGCCCTTCGCCCTCCCTGAGAAACCTCCCCTGTCTGCACCGTCCAAGTCAGTCTCCATCGCCCCAGGTTCCCCAGAGTAACAGGCACCAACAAACTGATTGCCGTTGCCATAGCAATAGTAACACTAGAGTATTGAGGTTGTCTGTGAGTGATTTCTCAGAAGAGTTAAAAAAAAAAAAAACAAAAAACTTGGAAACTTAAAATAAGTTTCCCTAAAAATGAGTTCGCCCTCTTACTTTCTAGCTTGACGTAGAAAACTTTTTTCCCCCTTTCCTAAGGTTTCCCCAGAGGCTGTCATTTTCCTTATTTACCTTCTTAGATTAAGGGATTCCAAACAACTTAAAGTATACTTGCTTTTCAGTGTGATTTGTGGGAAAAGGCATAGCATTTACCCCAATCACCTCTATTCTCCTTTTTGCTTTTGGACATCTAATTGTTTCATTTATTTTAGACCTGAATGTTCACAAACATTGTAGATAAATTCCCTCCTTGCACCGTTACTCTTACGATGTAAGTGAAAACTAGTATTGTTATCTGTCATTTTTTAAATGTGAAATGTTGCCAATTACATTATTTTCTATTGTCATCCTATTCTTTCAAACATTGTTTTAATATTGCTTCTACCGAAGACATGATTCTATATACAAATATTTTTAAACCTATTAATATTTGATGTGTCTGATACTTAAATTTTAACCTAAAGCATCAGCAATAAGCAACAGATCTTCCAATGATATCAAATTATCCTTTTTATGCATACCATCTTTCCTGTATTTAATCCAAAGAATCAGAATTGTTTTTTAAAAGTGATTTTGATTTACTTTATACTACAATAAATTCACTTCTAGCCATGCAGACATTTACAGTGACAAATGAAGACCTCCAGATTATTATGGTAAGGTCTATACCAGCCCATAGAAAAAATAATTTTAAATGTTATGGTATTGTAATGGCCACATGCAAAATTACTCCTAAAATGTATGCTATGATGCTAGTATGATGTTTTTCCAGGAGGAAATACATTCTAACCAGCAGGCATTATTAATGCTATTCTTACTTAATTTAAAAAGAAACAATATAATGAAAGCAGACATACATCCCAAAGAAACAACTACAAGAAACTGAAAGAGAGGGACAAAATACTGAAAAAATTCAGGAAACAGATTGAATTTACACAACTGGCTCAATTCCTTTATTTTTCAGGAAAAGATTTCTAAAATTTGATTCCCTAGAAATATACTATATAACTCAATTATAAGCCATGTGACATTTTAATTACATATTGTTGCCATAAACTGCAATATCTTAAATCTGTTTGTAAACCTGTTTTAAACAGAATTCAATCCTATAATACAGTAATAAACTTGTCGATTCATTTAGAAAAATCACTATTCAAAACTGATGCCTTTAAACTATAAGCAGGTTCATAGGCAGTTAAAGTGGTAGATCTGTGGATTTAATTTTTAATCTGCAAGTTAATATAGGAGAACTGTAATGCTGATCTACATTAGAAAATTATATAACTAGTGGAGCCTGAATTGACAAAATCCTGAATTTGAATGTTTTTACAAAAAGAGTAAGTAGAAGCTATTTAACTGGCCTGATCTATTCTCTGAACTTATATTTCCTTAATACTTTTATTCTCTAATAATGACGACTTCCTCTGGTTCGTGCTACTATCTAGATTAACCTAATTTCAAAGGCTGGAACTAGATTCCTTTTGTTCATCAACAGTTTGTCCTCAGGCAAGACCTAGCCTTTGTAACCCCTTCATTTCTCTCAACTTCTCCCCAGGCTACTCAGACTGATACCGCCCCCCATCCCAGAGGCAGTTTGGTGTGTGTGTGTGTGTGTGTGTGTCCCCTCGCAAACGCGCGCGACCCAAGGTACAAGGCCTATTCATGGAGGTTTACAGGGTCCACTCACCTTGACCTGACTCTCCGTCATCCCCAACGAATAGGCCAAGCGAGCTCTCTCTGGTCCAGCCAAGTATTTCGTTTGTTCGAAGGTCTTCTCCAGAGCAAAGATCTGCTGGCCAGAGAACGTGGGTCTCGTGTGTTTTCTCTTCCCGTCTTTGTCCAACAAAATGGATCCTTGATCTGCAAGAACCGATAAACAACGAGGGGAGGGAGGAAACAATGGATTACAAGGGGCTCCACTGGGGAATAAAAAAAAAAATTCGAAAAACAATGTTTTGGTGGGAAAAGAAAACGTGCACCAGACGTGTGGTGTTTCCAGTCCCACAGAGGTTCTCGGTTTGCCTTTTACACCCACCTGTTTTTTAAAAGCTGGGCGTGTTGGGTGCAGCAGTAAATACCTTCTGCACAACACCAATGTCAAACAGCTAGGGAGTCTACTGCTAAAGTTTTTCGGGGCCAAATCGCGAAGCCCGCTCAAATTAAGGAGGTGTGCGAGTATAAGACTATTCTGATTGCCTCCTGGTCCAGTTGGTTCGCATCGGACCCGAGCCTTTGCGGGGGTATGACTAGTTTTGCCCATTTTTTCTTTTCTTTTTCTTTCTCTCTTGCTTTAACGCTTCCCTAACCTGTGTCCCGGCAACAAAGGGCTCCTTGTTTATGCACAGAAGAGAGCTAAATCGCCCCCCAGTCTAACGCCGCAGCGGCCGAAGGGGAGAGAGGAGGGGGCACCGCCTTTGTTGGAGGCCCCTACACGGCTATCAAAACCGATACAATAGGTCTCCCTGACACCCCCCACCAGCCTCCGCCGCCCACTGTCCCGGGACTTCCCAAGGGAGCCTCCGCTTGGCTCCCGCAACTTCCTGCAGTTACTACAGTTCAGCCTCACGAAAAGAGATTCGGAGACTTAGAGAAACTTTGGGAACTGAGCCAAAGCAAAGAGCAGAGTGAGAAAAGGCCCAAAGCTGGGTCCTGAACGCCACCTGGAAGGCCGAGAGCCTTCGACGCCGTGTGGTGGCCACTGCCCAGAAGACTACTGAAATCTTAGGGCAACTCCGTCGCCTCAGGCAAGGTCATTGCAGGATGTTACATTGCCCCTAAGCCTCTTAACCTCATTCGTCCTCTGGCTCTTCCTTTCAGTTTGTTAGTGCCACCAGGCCCCTTAGCTTGCCTGGGCTCAATGTGTTCCAGACCCCTGAGGGCGAAATGTGTGGGAAAGCGCGAGGCCGGCAGTAAGAACTACCTTAGCCCCTCAGCGCTGGTCCCCCTCTGAGGCCGCTGGCCTGTCTTCAATAGGCTCACCGTGGCTCAGTGTACTGGGTGGCGAAGGCGAAAAGGTAAGGTGGGGACGTCCAGGGCGGAGACAGGCATGCAAATACACGCACTTCGCTCGGGCGGTGGAGAGCTCACTGCTGCCTGTCCTCACCGATTTACAAAGAGGCGGCGAGTCAGATTGGCGAAGGCGAAATGGGGGCCTGTTTGGCAGGCAGTAGCCGGTAAAGCGGCAATGGTGAGTAGGTTCACAATGGTCTTTCCCCCTTCCCCATCTCTAACCCAGACTGGGCCACTGGTCCCAGCTACATAGTTTCAGGATCAGCCAAGGCCTCAGACTTGACACACGCTCATCGAGTTATGTTCACCACAGACACAAGCACATGGGCTCAGCCCAGGCGTGCCCATGACTTGGGGAGAGTGAGACTCTTGAAAGCCAGCTGAGGAAAGGGGAAAAGCCTTGAATCCAGCACTGCTGACTTACTGGGGCGGGCAAGAGGGTGGACTGAACGGCGTGCACACCAAGGGCCACGACCTGAAAACGGACAGAGCAAGCACAAGGCACATTCACCAGGACCCTGGCGATCATACTCACGAGGGGTACAGGCCAGGCGTGCATCCCTCCAGGGCGGGCTCTGCATCACTCCTGGCCAGAAGATGGGCGTCCGGCCGGGCAGCTCGGCCAGTGGTTTGGGGTACCGGCCCACCGCGGCCACGGCTGCTGCACTAGGGCTGAAGTAGAGCCCAGGAGGCGGCGGTGGCGGGCTCAGGCTGCTGAAGCGGGGCAGGCCGGCCAGCAGCCCAGCCGGGGATGAGGCAGCTGCCGCGGCCGCAGCAGCAGCGGCAGCCGCCGCAGAGGCGGAGGAAGCAGAAGCTGACGAGGAAGATGAGGAGGAGGAACCAGAGGGAGAGGCTGAGGGCAGGGCGGCTCCAGAGGCCACCGGCATGGAGGGTCGGCTCAGGATGTCGTTGATGCCGTGTGGGGTGGCGGCGGAGAGCTGCTGCGGGGGACTGCCCAGGGACGAGAGCCCCCCTGCGGCTGGGGGCTTCAGGCCGCTTGGGTTGTGGGCGCCCAAAGGCGGGGAGGGCGACGAGGACGAGGAAGACGAGGACGAGGAGGAAGGGGGGCCAGTGGGCAACGGGGGGTAGGCGGCGGGGTACAGCGGGGTCTTCATCTCGGCCATGCTGTGCAGGGCGGCCAGGGGCGGACTGCTGAGCAGGAATGCACTCTGCCGGGTGCCCTCCATCGCCCCCACTGCTAACATCCCACGGCCAGGCCGGAGCCCGTAGCGGCACAGCGAGGGCGCCGGCCCGTGCCACCAGCGGGGCTCAGGAGAGCCAGAAGCGCCGAGGGCGCTAGCAAAGAGTCGATCTGGGCACTCGGAGGCGACCTGCCAACTGGGCCGAGAACGCCCCCGCTGAGAGTTGCTCTCGGTGCTGCGCAGTAGAGATGTCCAAACCGGCCACGCGGGAGGCGGAGGGTCGCGGAGACAAGCTGGTGTCCGGGTGGGACCGACTGTCTTTTCGCTCCAAGAGTCTTGGATTCGATCCCCGGCTCTTCTCACTTCCTCATCACTCAAAGTGCACTACTTCTCATCTTCTCCCCCCTACCCCTTCGGGAAACAAGCAAAACAAAACCCAGGCAGGCCCCCGAGAGTTTGTAACAAAGTTAAGAGTCACCGAATCTCCACTTTGATGTTGGAGGGTGGGGGCTGGTTCGCTTTCTTTGGGGAGGTTCAAAGGACGCCGGATGCCGCGGGTTGCGCTCCTCTAATTTTACTCAGATTCTCCGCTCTTTCCACTGCGCTACTGATTCGCACTGGACGCTGGTTGCGCTCGGGGAGAGAGCGCATCCAGCCCTCGGGAGGATCTCGCCTCTGGGCGAGCTGCCTCCGCCGGCGCTGCCCCGAGCTGCTGAGCCAGAAGGGGCAGTGCCACCACTCCCCACGGCGCCGGGATTTGGTGCGCCGACCCGCCTTCCCCTCTGGGCCAAGGGGCACTAGAGTTGCGATATTGAAAAGAAGAGGGGAGGGGGAAAATCCAGAAAAACAAAGACTAAGTGTGAAAAGTCGGAAGGTTTGGTTACGGCTCCAATAGTCGGTCTACTTCTGCCAAGGAGCCTGAAGACCCCCGCCCCACTCCCGCAACCTCCTGTTTTCCTCTCACTGTCCGCCTTTGACTCGACTCTCTCGCATTTTCTTCGCTGCTTTACAGGCTTCGTTCGTTCTTCTAAGTCTGTCCTCTGGCCAAACTGACCCTCTCCACAGCTCTTTCACTCTCTCTCCTCTCTCCCTCCGGGCCTGACAGTTCGGATGAAGCTCTCAAAGGTAATAAAACATTTGCATCACTCCTACCGCTCTTTAGCTGGGGGACGAAAAGGAGGGGGACGTGGGGGCCAAAATGAGAACTTTGAGGGACGTCACTCCGAGGGGGCAGAGGGGGCGGGGACGAGGAGGAGGGCTCAGGCCAGGGGCGTAATCACCGCCTCCAATAGCGCTCAGCTTGGAACCTTACGTCGCTCCCCTGGGCTACGCCCAGTCGTGAGCGCCACGTCCTCTGATTGGCTAAGGCTAGAGAGCCGTAGGGCCGCGCCTACCTAGTCCCCTCCCCCTCCCACGTCTGGAGTCCCGTGGGCGGAGCAAAGAGGGGCGGGACCTGGCGAGTGGTGCGGTTAGGCTGTGGGGCCAGTGGCAGTCTCAATTAATTGTGTTAAATAAAGTGGGAAAGGGGAGGGGGGAAGTAGAGACGAAGAGGGTATTACTTTTTAAAGAGAATAATAAAAACCCAGCCCTTTTATGGAAAAGCAGTTCATATTCTTTCCTTGCATCCCCCTCGCCCTCTCGCGTCATCTTACCCGCTTCCCCCACCAGCTCTCGGCGCCTCACCTCGAACCGAGTCTGGACCCTTATAAAATGGAACTAATGGAGCAGGCAACCGGCGGGGCCCTGGCCTGGCTCCTTCTTTTGAAGGGATTAATTAAAGGCCATCTGGGCTCCTGTAGAATTGGGTAAATTAATTTGTTGTTCCTTAAGCCTATAGATGTCTTTAATCCCCTTGTAGGCCGAAAGATGGTCCTCTTCCATCTTTCCACCTCCCGCCTTCCTTCTCTGTTTTCTCCATTTTTTTTTTCATTCCTGAGTGCCCCGCGATGGTTATCATTTAAGAGTTTGCTGAATTTTCTGGGAACGAAATCAGCTTAAGGGGAATATCTATCTTTCCCGTGATGTTTAAACCTTAGAACAGGAGGATTTAAAATTAAAAAAAAAAAAAAAAAAACTTTCTTTCTCTTTGACTATTATTGTTACTTGTTTGGGGTTTACATGGAGGCAGAATCACCACAACCTAAGCCGAGATTTTTGCAAGTATCTGGGCACTGAACAAGAACTGTACGCTTTTCAAACCCCTCTTTGAAACTGGCCCCTGCTCTCAGTTCCAAGATTGTTGCAGAAGATGGGGGTGCCTGGCTTCTGGACTGTGATAAAGGAGTATTTACAGTTTAGGCGTTAAGCAGTAGTTTTTACTCCCTCTCAATCTCTTCCATTTCTGACCGGTTTTTAAATTCCCAGCAGGACCAAACTGTGTATAGGACGACAATTTTGAGAATTCAGGTTGTTAAAGCAATACTGTTGGAGAGTGGTCATGACAGCAATTTGGACAGATCATTAAGTCCAACGTATTGTTCAAGAAACAGAAATAAGTGCAATTAATGGTCCAAGAATGAAACTTGAGCAGCACCAGGAATGGATGGAGCTGGCTGTGAGCACCAAAGTGCTTTTATGGATCCAAGCAGGAAAAACCCAGGGAGCTTACTCCCTTTCTGAAGAAGTTCTAGTCATTTAAGGGTATTAGTTTCAAGTTGAGTCTGAGATTTGGGGAGAAGATTTGGAGAGAGAAAAGGGATTATTTATCTTTTGCCACTTTTGTTCATTCTTTTAGATAAAAATAAAGTTATTTGACCCTCCTCTTTCTCCTCCACCCTTCTTTATTAAACTCAGGACTTGGTTAAATCCATCATTTCATAGACTTTAGCATCTGACCCGGGGAAAGGTGAAGACCTTCATTAATGTGAATTATGCTAAGGAGGCAGGCCAAGACTCTAGCCTCAGAAGACAGCTGATATGGGCACCATCTGCATTTCCCCACCCAGATTCTCTCTTGGAATCTAAATCCCAGCACCCTGTTATCTTGGCTGGAAAGATACAGTAGGGAGCCTGGTGTAGCCCGGCCCTTGTCTGGGAGCTGGGGCCCCAGAGCAGCTCTCTTCCTTACTACGGAAACTTTGTGCCTCTGGAAATGCCATTCCCAGAGTGGCACAGAACCTCCTGTCTGAACCCCGTGTCTGGGCCTCCTGCGACTTCCTCCGATCCCCCAGGACAACTGCATTCTCAAGGACTAGGTAGGAATTGAGAGGAAGAGAGGACCGACCGTGATCACGAAATTTTCCAATTTCAAAAAGCGACCCGAAAGAGTTGAGTATTTTCTATTGCGAATTTACTATCTGATAATGGGGAGGAGGGTGTTATAGACAAAGAAAACCGAAGGTGGTGGGGGCGGAGAAGATAGAAGAGATTGAACTAAACCCAACTCCCGGTTAACCGCCTTCAGTAAATAGTTATAAAGCTGGATGTTAAGTTTCCTTCATTTGCTTTTGTGTATCGCGCACATTGATGAATTAAAATAGTATTGTTCTTAATTACAACAATAAAAATATTTGGGGGTCTGTGTACCTTCATCCCCGGGGGGTGAACCCCGGGTGCTTCAATCCCTCCGGGGGCAGCGAGTATTCCGACGCCCATCGCAGGCCGCTGTTAGAAGGCGGGTGCTGTTTGTCCTGGATCTGTTGGGTCGGTCTCCGACCGGGAGCAAGGAGAATGAGGGGAAGTCCTCAGAGGGTGTGGGCTGCCCTGATCATTCCCACGGAGAGATCGCCCTGCCCTTGGCTCCGAGTGTCTGGTTAAAACCACCTTCGGGATCGAGTCCTGGACAAGCTGATGCGAAGGTGGGAAGCGGGTTTCTGTTGGGGGCAATTTTAACACACTGCTTTCAAATGCCCTTGGGAATCTGGGCTTGTTCTCTCTTGAGGGCCACCTGGGACCTCCACGTCCTGCTGCCCTCGTGAAGTTTGACTTTCCCAAGCACCCTCTGTTCCCCTCCCCTCCAGAAGTGAACGTGTAAGGCCTGGTAGCAAGGGTTCCTGGACATCTCTACAAAATATATATACTACTAAGTTTATATTCTTGGGGAGGGGGAGACTGTTTGACAGGGAGTTATTTGCATTTTAATTGAAAAATAAATGAAAGCTGTTGGGCAAATTCCGAGGTTGCAAAAGGGCTAAGAGGGTAGGGGTTGAGGAAGGCTATGTGCCCCCTGGACATTGAACTCGAGATATTCTCGTCTATTTTCCAGTTACTGTTTTAACCTGCCCTTCAGTTGCGTAAGCATGCGCAATTCATTTGACCTTCCCACCCTCGGTGTAACCCTTGACTCAGAAATGCACCAAATGCGTTTTAATACTTCTGTTTTAAGTTAAAAGAACAGCCATTAAATTCAGGGCAACTCAAGGAAAGAATGCAAATGAAACCTCAGCTAAATGTACTTACATTCAGCAGCCGGGTTAAAAAAAAAATGATAACGGTTCTGCCCCAAATATTTTAATGTCAAGTGTCAGGATACAGAAAGTCAATTTCTATACTCTTGAAAAGAGGGGTGAAAAGAATAAAGGAACTTTGTGTGTGTTTGAACCAAAGACCTTCCTAAAATGTGTTTGCTTGAGTTGTCTAGAAGATTTTAATACCTGCATTTCAAAGAGTGTGGCCTGTTTGGTTTGAAGGTGGAGGACAATAGGGTTTAAGTGAATGTTAATAAAAAGTGGTCGAGCTGGTGGCTACATAGAAATAAATAAAAGGAAGAAACAATAATGTCCCCAAGCTTGGATCAACCTATTATCAAGAAGAGGACAGGAGAAAAGGAAGAGAGTGTGGGTCTCTCTCAGCTTGCTGTAAATGCTGTGATGTGGGAACTGGACCCCAACCTCTTCTAACTGAGAATTCAGGAGACAATTTGGGAAAGTTAAGTTAGAAAGGGGTCAACAAGTGCTTGATGGCGAAGAGCGTTGGAGGATTCTACCATGGCTGCCTCCCAGGAGAGACTGACACCCAACAAGTGGGGGAAGCAAAGAAGCCTCATCATTCTTCTACGGAAAAGATCTGCAATGTCACTCCCGGACTTCTCTCAGGGATCGTCTGAATGACAGCCTTGTACCCGGGCCCTACAGTCGCAGAAAGCGTTAGAGAGCTCTTTGGGAGATTATGTACACTCGGAAGGGAAAATTCTGAAAGGTCCAATAAGATGGGAAATGCTAAAGTTCAGAAATTGTTGCAATACCACAACACGAGTTCCGCAATGAGAGTGAATTCGAGGAAACGCCAGATCTGTGAATCTGTGCAAATCAAATCTTTTCTCATTTGAAAATGAAAACCCTTTCCCCAGCATTTCTTTTTCTTTCTTTCTATTTTTTTAAAACAGAGACCTATTTATTCCAGAGAATCCACTTGCTTTGCACTATATTATAGAATAGGGGAATCGGTGTAGAATCGTATGCTTGAAAGAATGTCTTGTTGGTTTCCAGAATTTATTAATAGGATAAAATGCTAGCCCAGTCTGATACACCAGATTTAAAAGTGTCTGCGATGAACAGCCACGAAAACCTCGTATTTGTATAAATAACAATTTTTAAAGCAACTCCGTAAACCAGTTTCTCTTTACATCCTGCTAAAAGTTGTCGCTTCTGGGAGGAGTGTGCGTGAGTGTGTCGGTGTTGGCCGTTCTATCCGCCTCGAGTGTGCAGCTCATTCTCTGGTGAGGGGAAAAAAAAAAAAAAGTTAACTAGTAGCGCAGCTTCCCTTAGTAGCCTCCTTTGAAGAAACCCTGAACAGTTATCGCCCTCTTGTGGCAAAAAACTTCTTAGCGTTTCAGTTGCTCTAGGGAAGAGGAGGCTGCGCTATTTTGTTGAGTATCTTCTCAGTGTGGCAGCTGCCTTTGTGTAACGACGGCTTTATTTGATAAACATGTGTTTGATTTTTATCTAAACCTCCAAAATCATAAAGTGACGTATGGATCTGGCAGTTCTTGCTTTAATTCAGATAACAAACCGCTTCAAAAATGAACATTTAGATTTTAAATCTTTCTTCCTCATCCACCCCAGTTTTGGCTCCATTTTTTGACTCCATCAGAATCAGAATTTACTGAAATTATTTTGGCTTCCTGCTTTTATTTTCTGGTTATCAAACAAAATTTTGCTCAATACAGGACATTTGAAAAGTACAGAGAATTATTTTAAAAACTAGTGCCACCAATAATCACATATTCAGTGGCAAATATATAAAATTATGTATATACATATGCACATCCAACTTATGTATGTGCATATATATATATGTATATGAAGGTGACAAATATAATATATGTATATATACACAAGTTGTATATATATATTTGTACATACACACGTACTTTTTATTCTGTTTTTTCTTTGGGGGAGGGGTTGGTGTTTGAAAGGCAGGGTTCATACCCTGATTCTTCCATTTATCATTAACCTCTTGAGATATTTGGCCACTAGTCTTCAGAATTTTGTAACATAATAATGATAGCTAACACTGAGTATTAATATGGTATCTTACAATATTAATTCAATAGCTCCATGAATTAGATACTACAAATGTCCCCATTATAAGGAATGAAATTAGAGCACAGAGAAGTTAGGAGACTTGCTTAAGACTACACACCTGGGGAGGCTGGCATTTAACTCCCTTAGCAGGCTGGTTTCAGAGGCCATGCTTTTAATCACTATATTATATTGCTACTTGGATAATGGGAGTTGGGGTGGGATACCACTTCTTAATGCTTGTGAAAACATAGGGCTGAGAATGGTAGGGTTAGTGGTAGAGCACTCACCTAGCATGAGGCACAGGTCTTGGGCTCAATCTTCATCACTGAAAAAAAAAAAAAAAAAAAAGGATGTGAAAGCAGTCTGAGTATTGTAGATTGTTTAGTAAATACAGAACGATTCTTTGCATATTCATTATAAAAAATTAGCTTTTACCTGATTTTGGAGCATATTGAATTCTTTTTAAAATTATTCAAATAAGAGCTTAATTTCTGAAAATACATTTGGTCTTTTTACACAAGTCAAATATTAAAGTTTCAAAGTAATTTTAATTTTAGTTACTGTGAGTTAGTAGACTTTTCTTTCTTTGTTTTTTTCCTTTTTTATACCAGGTATTGAACCCAGGGGTCTTAACCACTGAGCCACATCCTGGGCCCTTTTTATTTTTTATTTTCAGACAGGATTTCACTAAGTTGCTCAGGGACTCACTAAGTTGCTCAGGGCCTCACTAAGTTGTCGAGGCTGGCTTTGAACTTGCAATTCTCCTTCCTCAGCCCCCTGAGCCTCTGGGATTGTAGGCATATGCCTAGACTAGACTTTTGGCTAGACTTTCCTTTTGTTTGTTTGGTTTGGGTGGTGCTGGGATTGAACCCAGGGCCCTGTGCATGCAAAGCAAACTACCAACTGAGCTATACCTCCAGCCCCTAGACTTTCCTTTTAAGAGCAGTTTGGGGTATTTTAATTATTTTAAATATTAATTTTCAATTTTTTCTAACTTTTACATTTTAACATACATGCACTTCATCTTCCTTGTTTCATGAACCCAGCAGGGTAACTGGTCATGTATTTGCTTCAGAGGTAGTCCATTCAAGCTCTGAAAAGTCATGCAAGAGCCAGGTACCTTCAAAACAAACCCATCAATCTGGCCCTTTTACCATACACACTGCCCAGCATGTTATCTCATTGGTCACTGAGAAAATCCTCCAATACTTGGATACTTCAGTATAACGGAGTTGTGAACAGTGAATAGGAGTGATACTAAAGCTCTCTCACAATCAATCATGGAACAGGCATCAACGAATCAGAACTGAGACCCTATTGTCAGAATAGATTGACTCTCTCCCTGTGATTCAGCAACAGGTTCTGATTTAAGCTGCACCCCTTCTAGCTGTAATCTTGGGTATGTTAATTATTCTTTATTTAAAACTGGCACTTTTTCATTCTGACAATTCAGCCTCTTTGAAAAGATGTGGGATTTGGCACATTATCTTCCCATGGAGCTGTCTCATAGAGATGATCTTGTAGAAGCTGAAGGCCCCTGTATGCATGAGGGAGAAGTTTCCTCAAAAGAAGTAAGCTTTCCTAATGTTGATCATCAACCAAAAAGCAGGTCCTAAGGAGGAAGAGAAAGACTTGAAAGGCAGACAGACCTCAGATAGTGAATAAAAAGAGGAAGAGTTTATATCACCTTGCATTATTTATTTGTTTATTTTGGTTTGGGCCTCCCAAGCTGCCCAAGATGATTTGGATGGTAGAGGTTAAAGATAAGAAGCATTGTGTGGGAGCAAACTTGTTCTAGAAAGGAGGGGTTCCCCCAAAGAATCTCCAGCTGAAGATGAATATGTTGCCTGCACTGGCGTCATCATTGGTGACACTCGTTTTTATCACTGCTTTCCCTGGACTATTTATTAGTAAGGCCTTTTTTTTTTTTTAAGAGAGAGAGTGGGAGAGAGAGAGAGAGAGAGAGAGAATTTTTTTTTTAATATTTATTTTTTTTAGTTCTCGGCGGACACAACATCTTTGTTTGTATGTGGTGCTGAGGATCGAACCCGGGTCGCACGCATGCCAGGCGAGCGCGCTACCGCTTGAGCCACATCCCCAGGCCTTGTTGAAATCTTCTAGTGTGGTCTAGAGATTGCCTCAAGGAAGAAAGAATGCATTGCCCACATTGGGACCCGGATATTAAAGGGAGATCCATGACTCTGCAGACCAGCTAGATGGGCTATAAGTTTCAACTACCTTGTCTTTCACCATGGCAGCACTAGTGTGTGTTTTTCACAACAGTGGCAGAATACTGATAGAGTTAAAAGATTACAGCAGACAATGATCACAAGGACCATATTAGTTTAGAAACGTTGCTTTGAACCTTAGCAGAGTTAGTGTTTCCATTGCATAACAAATATTTGGTAATGACCCTTTATTACCCTGAAGTAACATTCATAGGTAAATGTTAATATATAATTCTATATGTAAGTTCATAGGAGCTACCTACACTAAAAATATAATGAAACCTTCAGATACAGCTAGAAGTAGAATCACAATAAATGCAATAGCTACTCCTAGAGCTGATTATGGAGGTTAAAATATGAGTGGCATTGGCATTTGATGAATAGGCCTGGGGATGTAGGTCAGTGAGACAGAGCTTGTCTAGTATGTATGAGGCCTTGGATTCCATCCCCAGCACCACAGAGAAAAAGAAAAGAAAGATGGGGAGTGGGGGTGGGCAGGAGATAGGCTCTTAAATGGAACAAATTACATTCTTCCCTTAATTTACGTCCATGTAAATAATTAATATTTACATAATTCCTGGATAATTCTGTTTATAAAAACTATATAAAATGCTTAGTTTTAATTTAAAACAGTATATGAGCTCAATAATAAAAGTCATATAAAAATTCACTGTCACCTATATAAATGTCCATTGGAACATCTGAAAATTTTAAATTTCCCAGTGCATGGGAATGTCTCATGTATTGCAGAAAGTCTAGCCTCCCTTTACCTGTCCTACCCATTCACCCCCAATATTATCCCTAACTAAGTTGACAAGGGAAAAACACCCCCAGATTTACTAAATGTCCTATTAAGAATCACTGTTTTAGAAAATAGAACTTGAAAAGTGTCTTCATGCGTATTAAGTTTACAAAGCATTATAACATCTCATTTATTCTTCCCCCAAATCCATGAGAAGAACATTATTACTGTCATTTTATGATTAAGAACCTGAAACCGGGCACAGTGGCACTGTAATCCCAGTGACCCAGAAGTCTGAGGCAGAAGAATTCACAAAATTTGAGGCAGCCTCGGTAACCTAGTGAGACCTTGTCTCAAAATAAAAAATAAAAAAAACATGGAGGATGTAGCTCAGTGGTAAAGTATCCCTGGATTCAATCCCAAGTACCACCAAAAAAAAAAAAAAAAAGAACCTGAAGCTCCCAAAACTTAAAGTTATTCACCACAGCACGTCCTATCCTCTACTGGACCCATCAGTCTGGAACATACTAGAGCATAAATAGCATAGGGAAAACATGGTGTGATTCTGTATACAACCAGAAGACTTCATTGCTTTTGGCTTGGCTAATACTAGTATATGCAATAGAGTAGCCAGTAATCACATGTGATTTAAGTTTAAGTTAATTAAAATTAAAAAACAGTTTCTCCGTTAAATGACACATTTCAAATGCTGAACATGGCTAATAGCTACCTCCTTGGACAACACAGATATAAAACCTCTCCATCATTGTAAAAGTTCTATCAGACAGTACTGATAGACTATTCAATTTGTTTTCTCTAAGCTGCTATCAGTCTTACACACACACACACACACACACACACACACACACTATTCCCAGCTCCCTCTCTGTATCTTTGGCTCTTCCATGCCTAGCAGGCCTGCTTTCTCACTGTTGATCCTATTTGCTTACATATCATCTCTCTTGTCAGACTATAAGCTGCTTGAGAACAGAATTATGACTTGCTCATCTCTCCATCCCCAGTACCTAGCCCAGCACCTGGCACACAGTCAGTGCCTAATACCCAAAATCAACACTACCTCACAGATCATTTCTTTTTATTCCTGATCATGCATAGGTGACCTAGGCAGGAGTATGTATGATCCTACACAAAGCAAATATGGCTATAATTAATCTTGAACTCTAGATCATAAATCAGATTTCAAAGAAAGGGTTGGGTACTAACTCCACTACTATTGTACAAATTTAACAGAGAAAGCACAGCTCTTAACCTTGTCCTTGTTCCATTTTCCTTGGAGAAGCGAGGTATAATATATGAAATGTCAAGATATTCTTAGGAAATACTTTGTAGAGTTTGTGACTGAAAAGCAGAAGCTAAATGTTACAGGAGTTGAAATTTTCCTTCTACCTTGTTGAAGGGTGGGACTTAGAAGAGAAAAAAATGGGGGAGGGTCACTTACAGTAGATCTTAAAAGAGAAGCAGGATTTGCATAAAGATAGTGAATAGAATTCTTGCTCTACAGAAGAGTAAGCTGGGCGTGGTGGAGCGGGCCTATAATACCAGCAATTTGGGAGGCTAAGATAGGAGGATTTCAAGTTTGAGACCAGGATCAGCACTTAGTGAAGCCGTGTCTTAAAATTAAAAAAAAAAAAAATAGTCTGGACATGTAGCTCAGTGGCTAAGTGTCCTTGGGTTCAATCCCCAGTACAAAAAAAAAAAAAAAAGGTATTCAATTAAGGAATCAAAGGATAATTGATGTGATGTTGGCAAGAAGACAATAAGAAAAAATGCATCTTAGCTTTTACTAAATGCTTAATCTGTACTCAACATAGATGGAGAGACAAGTAAAGGTATGAACTTCATAGGGGTGGAAACTTTTGAATTCTGCCTAAAAATATTAGCTTTCCTCAAATTTCCCTCTAATTGTGCAAGACATTTGGGTTCTTGCCATAAGAGTCTGCTCACTATCCCCTGGATTCTCTTTTGTGATTACTTGACTGCGAACACCTTAATCTGGTGGGAGAAGAAACAAACAGAATGGAGGCAAGTAGAGCCAGATCAGGCCACGGGAGGAATCAGAGCACTCTACCCAACCCTTGGGAGGGTTAGACCTAAAACACAAGGAGATAATGTGCTGAAATCAGTGGTAGAAGACATTAACCCCACAAAGGTCAGAGTAGAGCAATTTGGAGTCACCCAAACCACATTTGGGAATTCCTCCTCGGGAGTCTAAGCCAAGGAAAACTGTTCAGACAGCTTGGAGAACAAATGTCACAAAACTTATAATCAGCTGTGATTCTCCAAGTTTTGACCTCTCTCGAATTGGAATTAGCATGGGTTAGGATTTAGGAGTCCTGGAATTGTGCGAGTTTAGGGCTAGCAGATTACTTAGCCTTGTTGGACCTAATTTTGTCCTTCAGAATATTGATGAGTAAGGAAAAAGCCAATTTAAGTCACTTCTCTGGTGCCTTTCAACACTCAGTGGAACGAAGTGGTCAACAGCCTGATGCATATCAAAAGCCAACCTCAAGGCAGCGGTGTGAGCCAGATTATGGTGGTAGAATTAGGAAACCAGCAGGAAGCCCAGCACGGTCTGAAGAAGGATGCAAATGAAAATAGTGCAGTCAGCGGCTGCCTTTTGACTTCTAGGCGACTTGCTTTGCTGGAGGTTGCTGCCCGAGGGCTGTACAGGGTTTCTGTACTTGGAGAGGTGCAGCACATTTGTGATTACAGCTCATTTAGGCACTCGATTTTAATTTGACATAGTTTACATTATCTTGATTTATTACAGCCGAGTCGTTGGCACAGCATTCATTTCTTCAGCATTCTAAGGCCCATAACAAGGGTGGTTCATTCCATGAGAACTCTCAACACGGCTACTTCACAATTATTTATTATCCAAAAGGAGTATATTACAGTCAACAGGTCACAGGAGACTTACTAAAAGGATATGTTGCAGCCTACCTGCGATTTGGGTTATGAAGAGGTGCACGGGCAAACACAAGATGTCACAGTGGAATTTTACCCAGCAATAAAAAAAAACAAAACAAAACAAAAAAAAAAAACCCATGGCATTTGCAGGTAAATGGATGGTGTTGGAGAAGATAATGCTAATTGAAGTTAGCCAATCCCAAAAAAACAAATGCTGAATGTTTTCTCTGATATAAGGAGGTTGACTCATAGTGGGATAGGGAGAGCGTGGGAGGAGTAGATGAATTCTAGATAGGGAAGAGGGGTGGGAGGGAAAGGGAGGGGGCAGGGGATTAGCAAGGATGGTGGAATGTGATGGACATCATTATCCAAAGTACATGTATGAAGACTTGAATTGGGTGTCAACATACTTTATATACAAACAGAGATACAAAAATTGTGGTATATATGTATATATGTGTATTAAGAATTGTAGTGCAAAAAAGAAATAACATGAGAAAAGAAATCAAAATTGTGTTCTAGCATATTGAATGCAAATTAAGTCCAGAAACAGAAGTGGTGTGTGATATTGGGGTATTTGTTTACTGACTGACTAATTTATTTTGGTGCTGAGGATCCAATCCAGGAACTCACGCATGCTAAGCACATACTCCACCATGGAGCTACATGGCCAATACTAGAGTCTTAAAAAGAACTTATATTTCAAGCCTAGATTCTAGTACTCAGCATCTGATTTTCCTCATCCTTAAAAAAAATAGATGAAAGCTCGTCTACTTTAAAACTTACACTAGTCATCATAGCAGCATTATTCACAAGAGCCAAAAGGTGTAAGTAGTCCAAACGTTCGTCAACTGATATATGGGTAAGTACGATGTGGTACCATAAGAGGGAATATTATTCAGTAATAAAAAGGAGTGAAGTGCTCACAAGGCTAAAATGTGGGTGAACCTTTAAAAAATTGTGAAGAAGCCAGTCACAAAAAACCACATGATTCCGTTTGTATGAAATGTCCAGAGTGGGTAAATCCAAAGAGATAGAAAATAAATTAGAAGCTAGTTGGGAATAGGGGATTGATGGGGGTGGTGAGGGAGCAGGAATGGGGAATAACTCCTAATGGCTGTTAAGGATTCTTTGGGGGATGTAGGAAATGTTCTGAAATTAGATTGTGGTGATAGTTTCATAACTCAAAATAAATGTAAAAGCTCTGAACTGTGTATTGTAAATGGGAGGATTTTGTGACCTAGGAGATATAGATCAGTAAAACTCCTTTAAAAATGGAGGTTGTGAAAAAATACCAAGAACAGAGGTGTAAACACTTCGTAAAGTGTGAAAAAATTCTATATGAGTGGGAGGAGTCATCACCATCTTCACCAAAGGAAATTTACTGGGAGAAGAAGTTAGCAAACTGCCAGTAGTGAAGGAATAGATAGAGCAGGAAAGAGCACCAGTACGACTGCACTACAAAAGGAAGACCAAATTAAAACCCAAAAAGGCAATATGAAAAAAAAAATGGTACCACTGCTGGTCACAGTGGAGCATGCCTGTGATCCCAGCCACTTGGGAGGCTGAGGCAGGAGGATCAAAAGTTGGAGGCCAGCCTCAGCAACTTAGTGAGGCCCTGTCTCAAAATAAAAAATAAAAAGGATTAGGGATGTAGCTCAGTTGTAAACTGCCACTGGGTTCAATTCCCAGTACCAAAAAAAAAAAAAGTAAAGAAAAAATGGTGCCATTTATTTTCCTTCCAGATTTGCCCTACATTTCATATAAAGTAGATATAATGTTATAAATCATTCCTCTGCTGTGCTACAGACAAAGAGAATATATGCAGAGGATTTGAGCCAAGAAATGTTGGTGTCCTACTGGGTGTTAATCCTACTTCTTAATCAAGATCTGATTACCAAAAAGGATGGCAGAACATAAAAATGCTATAAAGATTTAGAATTTTTCACTCTTTTCCATAATTCACCCTATAAATGTGCACATTATGACATTCACTAGAGCAAGAAAATTGAGATGTTGTTGCAAGATTCTGTATTGCAGAACCTCTGCCAATTATGATAAATAATCCAGGTCCATATGCTTGCTCCATAAAGATCTATTACATCAAGGTACTCCAATTCTACTTCTGCTTCCTCAAAAATATACTATATCTAATGAACAGTAAAAGGTAATTAAAAATTCTCAATAGCTTAATCACATTTTTAGGCTTCTATTTGTACAATGCAGACACCAGTTTGCTGGTGATATAGCTGTAAGGCATTTATTTTGAGCCAAGAAAATCAATCAGATTTTTTTTTTTTTAATTTTTTTTTATTGGTTGTTCAAAACATTATAAAGCTCTTGACATATCAATCAGATTTTTAATGGTGGTGGAAACGGAAATTTTCTTGTAACATTGTGAAAATGTGAGCCAATAATACACTAAACTATAATAAAGGACTTGGAGCAAGGGAGCAAGATCCTAACTGTCCTGTCTAGATCAAAATGTTCAATTCCTTACTGCAGAATATTAGCTAAGAATATTAAAACCCTTAACCGTCAACAGCAGTAGCTTACCCCCTGTATTCCACCATGGAGATTTATAGATTATTTCTCTTTTAAAGTAGAGCTTTGGTTTTGGTTGAAATTTAAAGTCCCTGGAAAGACTGGACTATATGACTTTGCACCACACAAGTCAAGATATAAAGAGTTTAGCAGCTTCCATGTCAGCACCGGAAGTCATGAAGTCTATACAAGGAAAGGAAAATGTTTGTAAAGTTCCTCCAAATTTGATAACACAAGCATGGTTGTTTGTTGTTTCCCCCTCAAAGCATTGCAGTTCTGTGTGCTTATACTTAGGGATTACAAAAAGGGGTGTTGCCTGGGAGACTTCCTACCATTTCAGCAGGGCCTGAGCTTATGTCCAAACTGGTATGTGTGTGTGTGTGTGTCTGTGTGTGATGTCCCCACATCCAATGCTCAGAAGGAAGCAGCAGTATAATATAGGGAAGCTATTTGGCCTAGAGCTTCCACACACTAAAGGACTCAAATGTAAACTTTGGAAGTTGTCTCTGAGAAAGAATACAGTAATCCCCTCTTATCTATAGTTCTACTCTCTGTGATTTCAGCTGAGCACAGTCAACTCTAGTCCAAAAATATTAAATGGAAAATTCCAGAAACAAAGAGTTCACGAGTTTTTAACTACATGCCATTCCAAGTAGCATGATGAAGTCTCATGCCATCCTGCTCCATCCTGCCTGGGTCTGTAAGGTGCATCCATGACTTACTGGCTACCTTCCTGTTAGTCACTCAGAAGCCATCTTGGTTATCACATCCAGCGTTGCAGTATCGAGGGGCTTGTGTTCAAGGAATCCTTAGCTGTGGTAGCTTAAGCTGTGCCCCAATACGTACGTCATCTACCTGACTTCATCTTACCACGTGGGCATTGCCTCATCTCACTGCATCACAAGAAGGGTGAGTACAATCCAATGTGGTATTCGGAGAAAGAGACCAAATTCACATAACTTTTTCACAGTCTATTGTTTTGGTTTTTCTATTTTATTATTAATTTTTTGATCTCCTTACTGTACCTCATTTATAAATTAAACTTTAACACAGATATATATATATAGGAAAAATAATATCAGAATTATCCATGGTTTCAAGCATCCACTAGGGGTCTTGGAATGTATCCCATAAGAATAAGGGAGGATTACTGTATGCACATAATTATGGAGAATCACATACATTGACCAGTGGAAAGACGATAATCACCTTTCTATTTTCTTTCCTTTTTTTTTTTAATGAAAATCAAAACCACTGTAAGATTTCCTTCCTCTCACTCCAGTTAGAATGGCAGCTATTATGCATACAAACAGCAATAAGTGTTGGTGAGGATGTGGGGAAAAAGTTACACTCATACACTGCTGGTGGGACTGGAAATTGGTGCAGCCAATATGGAAAGCAGTATGGATATTTCTTGGGAAATTGCGAATAGAACTACCATTTGACCCAACTATCCCTCTCCTCGATCTATACCCAAAGGACTTAAAAACAGCATACTACAGGGACACAGCCACATCAACGTTTATAGCAGCACAATTCACAATACCTAAACTGTGGAACCAACCTAGGTGCCCTTCAATAAATGAATGGATTAAAAAATGTGGCAAATATACACAATGGAATATTACTCAGCAATAAAAGAGAATAAAATCATAGCATTTGCAGGTAAATGGATGGTTTAGAGAAGGTAATGCTAAGTGAAGTTAGCTAATCTCAAAAAACCAAATGCCAAATGTTTTCTTTGATATAAGGAGGACAATTCATAGTAGGATAGGGAGCGGGAGCATGGGAGGAATAGACGAACTCTAGATAGGGCAGAGGGGTGGGAGGAGAAGGGAGGGGGCATGGAGGTGGAATGATGGTGGAATGTGGTGATCATTATTATCTAAAGTACATGTAAGAAGACACGAATTGGTGTGAATATACTGTGTATACAACCAGAGATATGAAAAATTGTGCTGTATATGTGAAATAAGAATTGTAATGCATTCTGCTGTCATATATAAATAAAAACTTTTAAAATTATATTTATTTTTTAGTTGTAGTGGACACAATACTTTATTTATTCATTTTTATGTGGTGCTGAGGATTGAACCCAGGGCCCTGCACTTGCTAGGCAAGCGCTCTACCACTAAGCCACAACCCCAGTCCTCACCTTTCCATTTTCATCCTGTGTCTCATTATCCAACCACTTAGCCTGTATAGGATCTACATTAATATTTTTAATAAATCCTATAATTATCCTGCGAATAATAACAATGTATATGTTAAAAGTGCTAAATTGTTAAGCAATTTTTAGAAGACTACTTTAGAATTCATTTATCCTTTAATATGCCAGTAGCTTCAAAAATATGAAAGTAGCTTGGTCCCCTTTCAACCTTTAAAAGGGTCTGATTCTAAGACATTGAATGGGTGGTGGTGGTGCTGAGAGGCAAGTGAATGCAATTTCTGGGGCCTGAAGTAATAGAAAAGGGGGAGCAGAGAACTGCCCAGGTCTGAGAAGGGACCCTGGGTTTTTTCAGTAGGAAGGTCCTCAGGAGGTTCTTTGCCATTATCCTGGACACTACATATGAATCTATTTCTGCTGGGATTATCCTAATATTTTCAATATAGCTAGTTTTTTTTTAAATCTCCTTGCTCTATCTATATAATCCACAACATCAATTTTCCCTCTCACTTTGAGGACACGGACTATAGTCTTGAATTTAAATCAGCTAGGCACTGGGAGATATAACAAAAACTCTGAGGACCAGACACAGTGTTGCATGCCTATAATTCCAGTGACTCAGGAGGCTGAAGCAGGAGTATTGCAAGTTTGAGACCAGCTTTAGCAACTTAGTGAGACTCTGTCTCTATATAAAAAAAGTAAGAAGGGATAGGGATGTGAGTCAGGCATTAAGCACCCCTGGGTTCAAAACCTAGGAAGGAGGAGGAAGAGGAGGAAGAGGAGGAGGAGGAGGAGGAGAAAGGAAGGGAGAAAAAAAAAAGAAACCTACTTAAAGGAACCCACCAATAGCTTGGTTTTTATACATAAAAGGATACAATGCAAAGCAGTGACTAACTGGTAAGTACCATGTCATTGGCCCAGTCAACAGGAACAGTGGGTGGGATTTCATCAGGAAGAGAATTCTGGCCAGAGAGAAAGCTGTAGAGGATACAGAATATAATCTAGGCTGGACCTTTCTTTCCATTTCTGAGTGTGCATTTGTTGTTTATGTTTTTTTTTTTTTTTTTTTTTTTTTTTTGGTTTGTTTGGTTTGTTTGTTTGTTTGTTTGTTTTAGTTCTGGGGATTAAATTCAGGAACACTTTACTATTGAGCTACATCCCAGTCCCTTTTATTATTCTTTTAAGTTTAGAGTCTCACTAAGTTGCTAAGGCTGCGCTTGAACTTGCAATCTTCCTGCCTCAGGCTTCTGAGTTACTGGGGTCAAAGTGTACACCACCATGCCCAGTAGGGTGGGTTTCTGTTTCCCCGCAGACTGGATATTCTTGTGCACCTGTGGAAAGCTGTAGGGAAGGAAATGAAGGGGAGAGACTGAAGGTGCTAAAGGATGGGATGAGACTAGGTGGACAAGTGAACTCTTCCTTGGGGTTGAAGGAATGGAGGCAGGGGTAGGTATAAACAGACAATTAGGTAGGAGAGCAGAGGGGATTCGGAAACTCCTATCAGGTAAGTGGGAAAATCCACATGGAAAGACTGAGGGGAAAGTTGGTGATGTGGGAAGGGAGAAAATTCAAGAAAGCTGTTGAGACAAATCTGTGAATCGACTGAGACCCTCCCCACGACCCTGCCTATTCTAATCTCATCATATTTCTTGCACTGTGACTTAGGCAGCCAGGTGACTCTTGTATAGGAAATAAAGTGGTTAATGGTATAAAAGCAAAGAGACTGGCCTTTCCTTTTCTGGATTGGTCCATTGCTTCATTCCTATCATTTTAGGGTGGAGACATGGGCTTGATGGAGGAGTGCAGCCTGCTCTACACCAGCCTCACCATATCGCATGCTGCAATGTTTGAATATAGTTTGTCTCACCTCCAAACTCAAGGAGAAGTTTAATCCCCAAAGTCATGTGTCCATGGGATTAAGAGGGTGGGCGTTTAATCTGACTAGTGTTTAGAGATTGTGGCCTTTTGGGAAATCTGTAGGATTAGGTAAGCTCATTAAGGTGAAGCCCCCATGATTGAACCCTGGTGGCTATAGAAGCAGGAGGGGAGAGATGGACATAGACAACCATGTTCCCTGTCTCTTTCCACAAAATGCTCTTTGCCACCTTGGAACTTTGCCCCAAGAAGGCCACTACCAGAGGCTGAGACCATGGGGCCACCTGATCTTGGACTTTGAACTTCCAGAATCATAAGCCAAAATAAATCTCTTTTTCTTATCAAGTTATCCTGCCTCGGTTATTCCGTTATAGTGCCAAAAAAATGGAGAAATACATGGGCTTTGCAGAAAGTACGATCATTTTTATCTGTTCTAATGGGAGATATTTTTTAGGTAGCTTATGGCTATGACTATCTCTTTTACCAGTTAAAATGTTCTTTCTGTTTCCTACTTTAATTATACAGTTTGAAAAATAAAGCTAGGCACCAAATTCAGAATTTCTGACAAAGGAGTTTAACTTCTATTACTCAGAGACAATACCTATTGGTTCCACCTAAAAGTAATAACCCACTTGAATCAAATGTGTGAAATATGATATGTCAAGAACTATGTAATGTTTTGAACAACCAACAATAAAAATTTTAAAAAAAGTAATAATTAATCAAGGTAGAAATTCCTAATGTCCTCTAGGGTGCAAATTCTGACTCCTTAATAAGATTCAGTTTACAGGAAAGAGGATAAAACATAAAATAAAAACTCCACAGTGGACTTTGACTGCTTTGATCTCAATATTTAAAAATTAACATATGTCATAATTTATCTCTTTGGAACCCTGAAAGTTTCACCTGCCCAAGAGAGACCCTGGAGGCTATGTTTACAACTACACTTATCATAGAATTATTTAATTAATTTTCTTCTTTATTTCTTTACCTCCCTCTCCCACCCACCTTTCCTTTCATTTTCTTTCTTTTTTTTTTTTTCATTTTTCTTTTCTTTTCTTTATTTTTTTACTAAAAAGGGCAGATTTTTCCACTTGGTGTGACCAGAGTGGTTCATTCACATGACTACACTCTGACCCTTGCTTCAGTGGCATGGCTAGCAAAGTAGCACCCACCGATGGGTGCTCCTTTCTACAGTTAGAAGGAATTTATGATTATACAAAAAGACATGTTTTCCTGTCAATTGATTCAAATGCATTAAAAATACAGTCACCCAAATGACTGCAGATGCCAACTCACACAATTTGATTAAATTCAGAGTGAAGTGAAGCCTTATTCAGGCATAACATATACACAGCCAAGACCAGTCCTACCTCTTCTATCAATAAGTAAAGAACTATTGCTAGAAATTTCACCTGGAGCACTTACTAGAGTTGCTGAGAAGAGGTGATATGATTTATATTTTTAGCCCTGACTAATGCCACAATTACTTGAAATATTATCTGCTTCCACATAGCTATATTTTTATAACTAATATTTTCCCTTAACAAAGATAAGGTATAGTTCCTATCATGTAACGAGTTTAATGTCATACAGTTAGGCTCAGAATAAATTAGTTCTACAAATGGAATTTTAAGTAAGAGTAAAAAGCATTGTAGAAAAAAAAAAGCACAAAGAGGTTTCTGAACCAATGGAATAAAATTTAATAAAGTTACACAACACAGAGAGAACGGAAAGCAGGCAGTACAGATATGGAATAACATGGATCAGGGAGGCAGAGGCTGCCAGGATAGCCCTGGGCCCCAGCTAGTGTACACAGAGCTATGGGTCTGGCTACAAGGAGAAAAGTGGTCACTTGGATGCTTCTTACCCATTTCTGGGAAATTCTCCTTTGAACTTTCCCTCAGTCCAAAATCCTCAGCTTTAGAAATTTTGACTTTGCTATTCTACATGGCCACTGGGCCAGTGCACACACATATGTACATAGAGATGCTGTACTCAAATGTTTTCTTTTCTCTTCTATCCTCCTTCAGCCTTTTACAATTATGGCTAAGTCACATGGTGTGGGGTGAATTGTGTCCTCACCCAAAATTCATGTGTTGAAGTCTTAACACCCAGTACCCTGGTTGTTTTTTGGAGCTTGTATCATTATAGAAATCGTCAAGATAAAGTAAGGTCATTGGGTGGGCCACAGTCCAATATGGCTGATGTCCTTATAACTGGAGGAAATTTGACCACAGAAACAAGCATGAAATGAAGATGACATCAAAAGACACAAAGAGACCCATCTGCAAACCAAGGAGAGAGGCCTGGAAAAAATTCTTCCCTCGCAGCCCTCAGAAGGATGTACCCTGCAGATAACTTGATTTTAGACCTCTAGCCTCAAGAACTGTGAAAAACAATGATTTTCTGTGTTCAAGCCACCCATGGGGGCTGGGCTATGGTTCAGTGGTAGAATACTTGCTTAGCATGTTAGAGGTCCTGGGTACTGTCCCCAGCAACATATGCATACAAAAAGCCATCCGATTTGTGGTACTTTGTTGTATCACAGCCCTTGAGAACTAACAACACACTAAATTGAATTCATGACTCATTAATGGGCCTTGAAAAACAGGTTGGAAAATATAAATTGAGCCCACTGCCCTCTCTTAGCAATTTGTCCTTCAAGCATTTGGCTGAAACACTTACGTAGAAAATTTGCTCTTTCCAAGGTAGAGGATATAGTCTGTAGGTATCATCTCTGGCAGGGCTAAAATTTCTATCCTTTGCCACACAGAGAAATCAAACTTCTCCTCTTTCCACATTTTTAAATTTGTGCATTATAGTTGTACATAAAGGTGGAATTCATACATGCACCCAATATAGCAATAAAATTTGGCCAATATCACTCCCCAGAACCCCCTCCCTCACTGCCTCTCACCCCCTGGTCCCCTTCCTCTGCTGATCTCCCTTTGATTTTCATGAGCTTTCTCCCCACCACCACCTTTCTTTTCCATTTTCCTCTCTAATTTTGATACATGAGAAAAAACATACAACCTTTGACCTTCTGAGTTTGGCTTATTTCACTTAACACAGTGGTCTCTAGTTCCATCCATTTTCCTGCAAATGACATAATTTCATTTTTCTTCATGGCTGTTTAAAACTCCATTGTATATGTACGCCACATTTTCTTTATCCATATGGACACTTAGGCTGCTTCCATAGTTTGGTGATTGTGAATTGTGCTTCTATAAACATGTGTATGCATACTTCTCCCCCTCTTGATAGTCATATAACCTGGCATTTGAATTCTAGTGCTATAGTCTAATGCCACTATATTTGCCCTGCTATAAACTCTCTGCTTTATTTCAGTTGTTTTCCTTCAGCTTCTTGAACAGTACAGACCCTTTCTTTGCCCTTATGCGGACCTCTCCTGCAGAGTGGGATAGTCCTCCGTCCCTCTCCTGCTGGCTAACTCCAGCCTGCTCTAAAGGCCCAACCCACCCTCACATTCACACACCCTTTTCTGATCCTACCAGCCCAAAGCAATCTCTTCCTTATCAAAACATCTAAAGTGCTGTGCTAAATAGTAATTTTAAAACTGGCCCATATTAACTAGTATTTAGGAAAACTGTATTTTGGCAATATTAACTGAACTTGATTAGTGTAAGGAGTTTGACAAAGCAGCAGCCTCGAGCACTAGATCCCTTGGTGACATGCCTAAGTTGGTATCTCCCCAACTCCCTGCTAATCTCTTTTCTTTGTTCAAGCTAGATTTTCCCTAAAGTCTCTTCTGACCAGCCACCTCTGACCAGAGGTTAGTAGAACCTCTGAATGAGCAGCCCAAGAAAGAATTGTGGACTCTTCAAATCTGAAAGTTGGAAGCTGAGAGAATGTGGTAGTCCCCTAAAACCTCTCTTTCTGGTTTTTGTTCCCCTCCTTTGTCTTTATTCTATATACTACCCTGAATGATCTCTGCCACTTCAGATGCTTTAACCAGTGGAGAGATTTCTTCAGCATTTTGAGCTCAATACCCCACTGTCCATTGGCCAAATTCAGACTCCTCAAACTGCCCATTATCTTTCCCCTTCTCCAGGAGTTCCCACCACAGGGAATAATCAGAAACATGTGTATCACCCTAACTCCTCTCCTCATTCAACCAGTCTCAGGCTGTGTTAGTCAGCTTTTCATTGCTGTGATCAGAATATCTGACAGGAGCAACTTGAAGGAGTTAAGATTTATTTTGGCTCATGATTTCAGAGGGCTCAGTCCATGGTTGACCAACTCCATTGCCCTGGCCTGAGGTAGGGCAGAATATCATGGTAGCAAGGGAAAGGGAAGCTGCTCAGTTTATGACAGCAGAGAAGCAGGGGCAGGTGGGAAGGATCAACCCCTCCAGGGCATGTCCCAGTGACTTACTTCCTTTAGCCATGCCCCACCTGCCTACAGTTACCACTAGTAGTCCATTCAAATTATTAATCTATCAAATGGATTAATCCACTAATGAGGTTAGAACCCTCATGATCTAATCATTTCTTAGAAGTCCAAACTCTGGACATTGCTGTATTGCCTTCAGCATGTGAGCTTTGGGAGAATATTCCACATCCAAACCATAACACACTATTATAGATTCCATCTTCTTTATATCTCTCAAATTAACCTTTAAAAAAAAAAAAAAAACTCTGGCCACTGCCTAAATCTAAGCTGTCCTCACTTCTTACCTACTTTCAGGAAATTGCCTCCAGTTGGTCTCAATGCTCTTGTCTTCCTCTATGCAGTGTGTTAGTCACCTGATGGAGCTTATCTGAGTGGTGACTGTAAGCAGGTAGGGTGTGACTAGAGAAGGTGAGTCTCTGGGGTCTCTATGCAATTCATTTTCCCCTGCAATTTGAGTGATCTCTTTCAAACATCCATTAATCATATTACTTATGTATTGGTCAGGATCTATCCAAAAAAGAAACTACTCTGAAAAACAGATGTAATTCCATACTGAAAATTGATTTCACAGGTGACCGAAGAGCTTGGATGTCCAAGAGAGGATGGAGCAGCAAGAGCAGAAGAGCCACTACCAGCACAAGGAAGGAGGGCTGGAGGGAAATATGACAATTACTGAAGGTCAGAGACTGGGGCCACCCAACAGGTCTACATCTGACCTGTCCATAGGTGGAGGGGTTTTGCTCAGCTTTTTGCTCCTGTAAACAAAAGTCCTGACAAGAGCAACTACAGGAGGGAAAGTTTATTTTGGGGCGCAGAGTTTCAGAGGCCTCAGTTCATAGATGGCTGACTCCGTTGCTCTGGGCTCAAGGTAAGGCAAAACATCATGGCACAAGGCTATGGTGGAGGGAAACAGCTGGCAACATAGCACCAGGAAGCAGAGAGAGAGAAAGAGAGAGAGAGAGAGAGAGAGAGAGAGAGAGAGAGAGAGAGAGAGAGAGAGAGAGCTCTGCTCAACAAGGACAAAATATACTCCCCAAGGGCACACCCCCAGACACCCACCTCCTCCAGCCATACTCTACCTGCCTAGAGTCCCCATTCAGTTCATCTCTATCAGTGACTAACACACTGATTAGGTTAAGGTGCTCATAACCCAATCATTTTGCCTCTAAACCTTCTTGCTTTGTCTCACACATAAGCTTTGGGGGAACACCTAATATTGAAACTATAGCAGGAGATATTGTAGCTGGTATTATTGCCTGAAAGTAGAAAGTCTAGAATAAAACACTTGATTTCTGCCTTCCCCAAATGATCTCCCTTTGACTAAATCCAGGTTTGAGCCAGCAGATACAAGAGCCCAGAAAATACAGACAGAAGGGATCAGGCAGAGCAGCGCTGGGAAGGGTTGCAGAAGGATCTACAGCAAACAGGCCCAGACTGGATGACCTCCTTTCCTGAAATTCTGCATGTTCCCCTACAGCCTTCAGCACAAAGCCCAACTCCTTATTCTGAAAGACAAAAGTATGCACTCTCACTCTGGCTTCTACTTGTCTCTCTGGGGACACCTCTTGCCTGGTCTAGAGCTCTGTCCTATTCTGACACAAAACTCAGTGCTCCCAGCTCACTGTCCACCAGCAGTTGTCTGAACATCCTAGCCCTCACACTCTTTCACCCTCACACAAGCTGCTCCCTGAAACTAAATCACTTCTCACACTGTCTTCATCTGCACAAGCCCAGCTCCTGGTCAGTGGCACTTGTCACTCCCAGGCGGAAGAGACTTCCACCTTTCACCCTCATACATGGTTTTGTCTTTTGATTACCAAAATGGTCGTGAAGTTCTCATAAGGAGCACTGGATTGCCAAGAGGCAAATCTGCCTTTGAAGAAGGAGGAAGCCCTAGCACTTGATTAAAACAGCAGAGGAGTACACAGAGCAGCTCTGTCCATGAAGTACAGTAGGGCCATAGGGAAAAGCCCAGGCTGTCCACAAAGCAGTAGGCATAGGAGCTCAGAGGAAGGCCACGCCTACTGGCCTGCCTTCTCCCAGCTCTTTTGGAAGCAAAGGTAGGTGAATATTCTATGGTAGCTAGCACCTTTGCTGAGGGGGCATCTCTCTGAATGAAAGCTTATTATGTATGTGGGGTGTCTGTTATGCCCATATAACACCAGGAGAAGGGTAGTTTAAACCACCTAACTCAGATCTATATTTTTCTTCTTAAGTATATCAATGGTAGCCTTCTTAAATGCTAAAGCAGATCCCCAAAGAAGAGCTTGTGGAATTTCATCTTAGAGGCCTTCAATGTGCCACATATGACAGAGGGAGCTTGGTAATCATAATTGTTTTTGTTGTCCTGTTTTCATTGTTATTGTTTTAATATAATGTCAAGATTTTATTGTTTTCAAAATAAAACAAAAGTAGGGGCTGGAATTGTGGCTTAGTGGTAGAGCGCCCACCTAGCGTGTGTGAGGCACTGGGTTTGATCCTCAGCACCACATAAAAATAAATAAATAAAATAAAGGTATTGTGTCTATATATAACTTTTAAAAAATGTTAAGAAAAATAATAAAGCACAAGATGAAACCGAACTGGGCCACTTGGCCCTTTCTCTTCTTATGTCCTCCCAGTGTAAGCCAGAATTCTCGAGATCTGATGCTGGGCCCAAGGCACAATGCTTTTTGTAGTTTTAGCTTTTTTTTCTGGGGAATCAGCTTCATCTGCTCACCATAGCTGCTCTCCTTCCTGTCACAATGCCACCTGCTCGGGCATGCAAGGAATCCTTACCTTTCTTTTACTGTGGCTGTCATTTTGTGGGACTGGTGTTTGCCTCACTTATAGAAAGTCCAGCAGATTTTAGGAATGTTCGCCGTGTTTGCTAAAGTCCTGTCCACTCAGAAAGCTGTTGGTTCTCATTGTTGTTGTTGCAAACTTGTCAGAAAACATATCCAGGAAAAACTAAAGGATGTCCCAATGCCCTTCCAGCAACATGATTGAAGATGCTATGGCCGCACCCACCACAGAACATAACAGATGGGTAGAGTGAAACTATCACACTGTAGTGGAGGTGACACTTCAGTAGAACTTCTGATTTTCAAGTAGCTTTTATTAATATCACATATGCAACCTGTAAGTGACTTTACCAAGGCTCTATGGCATTTTGTAAATGCATCCGACCCTACAAGAACATCAGTGTCCTCTGTTGCAAGTGCCCAACTCCTTTCTTATTGTCTCTGTCGCCATGTGTCTATGCATCCTGGAACAGTTCCTTGACTTCTCCCAGTCCCAGACTCCTCATCCATCACCCAGAGACAGCAATGCCTACCATGAAGTGTTACGAGGCTCAGAAGAAATAGGAATGTATAAAGAACCTTTGGTAAACTGTAAATTTTATACAGCCGTAAGAAGGATCTTGATACAATGACTATTTCTCCCTCTCATCTTCATCATCCATTGCCAAGGTCCAGCCCCGGCTGGGGGTGGGGGGAGTGGGGTTCCAGGGGGTCCTGAAGGAGGAGTGGCGTCGGCGAAAGAAGAAGAGTCCGGACGACAGGTTGCAAGTTACGAGCAACCTCCAGTAGAAATCTCTGCTGCCCCTGGAGGGACCTTTATTTTTATACCTTTTTTATAGGTGTTTTTTCAGGTAGTTAATGGATAGCTTCAAAGCCTAAAACTTTTTTGATTTACATAATTTTCAGGAGTTACAATCTTTTCTGACATGCATTGATTACCTAAGATATTGAGTATATTGTTCAAAATATTTTTCTGTAACTTTAGTCAATCATGATTAAGCTTTTACGTTTTCTCCTCAATCACTAGGTGCTAGGTGATGCAACTAGACTACATGACTCCTGACCTATTATTCACTTCTGACTTTAAAGCATGCCTATAATTATTTCATTAAACTTTAACTTTAAAGCATACTTATGATTATTGGTAAGCTTTCTTACTTCTAAACTAAAATCCCAGTAAAACACACTTAAAGTAGTGAAAGTCTATTATTTAAAAGCCTACTACTCTGAAGTGTCTCTAAAATATATCTATGTAAATTTTACATTATTCTATTTTTAATTTCCAAGGTAATTTCCTTTTTTCATATGACCTATTCAACTGCTTTCTTAAAGAACTTTCTTGATCCTTGGTCAAAGCATACCAATTCTTATGTCTTTGTAATCTTTAACTAAAGGGCAGGCTTTACACCTCAACCCATTAGTCATTTATATTAACTATGTGTTTTCCATTTTCATCATAAGTTTCTGTGTAAGGCAAAGGAGGGTCTATTGGTTGCAGGAATGTATTTTTATTAGCCTCTTGTCCCCGAGGGGGATATCATAAGCTACATACGGTGGTCCTTGTACTGTTGGCACAGCAATTGTTTTTCTGTAGCTAGGCTGTTGTACAGGTTGTGGCTTTTGGGGGGGGGGTGCTAGTGTAAATTGTTAACCATGGGATAAATATTTCTCATTGCTTAGTCTTGAGGAATAACACCATTGTTTTTATCCTGAGAGATATTGAAATGCATCTCATGGCATGTCTCAGTTGTATTCTTAGTCTCATTCTGGGAATTTTCCTGCAACCTCAGGTAATACATATTTTTATTATTGATTGACATATGCCCTGTTATCCATATCATGAGTATCATAAACAAAACACTTAGCATTCCTAATGGTTCCAGTTTCCAGATGGTGTGGCCCTGCCGAAGCATCTCCCACACTGTGACCCTGTCAGACAGCGGGTGCAGGAACGCCTTCACCAATCCATACCTTTAATTCAGCTCAAATACAGTCTAAGTAAAATCGTAGTTTTACTATTGAAATGCAGACATAAAATAGAACCCTTACTCTTCTTTCAACTAAACTGTTGTTACCAAATCCCTTCTACATGTGGAAATTTTATATCTTCCACTCTTTCATGTTTTACTTAATAATATTTTGCAATATGATATTTATGCAAGAAGAATCTGAAATGTTTAGTAGCTAATTTGTGCAATTACTCATTTAATAAATATTTATTTACCCACTAGGCTCTGGTCTAGGCAGTGGGACCACAGCAGTGAAAAAACACACAAAAATCCCTGCCTACACAGACCTTATATTTTAATGAGCAGAGGAATAGAAAGTAAGATGATAGATAGATAGATAGATAAACACGTAACCACTATTGTTTGGATGTGGTTTGAGTGTGTTTTCCAAAGGTTCATGTGTTGGAAGCTTGGTGCCCAAGAGGGCAAGGTTAAAAAGTGGCCAAACCTTGAAGAGGTGCAGCCTAGTAAGCAGTAATTAAGTTACAGAGTATACTGCCCATGGAAGAATGGATATGGTTCTCATGGGACTCTGAGTTAGTTCTTGAGAGTAAGTTGTTACAAAAGAGTAAGCCTGACCTCTGAACCAGTCTTTGACTTCTTGGCTCACCATGTGATCTCTCCCTTTTACACTCGCTCCTATCATGAAACCATCCTCCAGGAGGTTTTCACCAGAGTTAAGCTGAAGCCAGCATTATGCTCTTGAACCCCCAAAACCAGCATTATGCCTTTGAACCTCCAAAACTGTGAGTGAAATAAACCTGGTTTCTTTATAAAATAACCAGCCTCAAGTATTTTGTTACAGTAACAGAATATGGACTAATACATGCAGGGTGTGTGTGTGTGTGTTTGTGCATGTATGTGAGGGTTGGGGATTGAACCCCCAGGGCTTTACCACTAAGCTACCTTCCCAGTCCTTTTGATTTTTATTTGAGACAAGTTCCTGCTAAGTTCCTGAGTTTCTCCTCAGTTTGCCAAGGTTGGCCTTGAATTTGTGATCCTCTTGCCTCAGCCTCCTCCTAGGCATGCACCACCATGCCTCGCTGAGGCTATGGTTTCAAATGATATAGTCAGGGTGAATTTCTATTACTAATATGTCATTCAAGCAAATGTCTGCCAGGTTTATCAAGAAGAAGATGGCTCAAAGCAAAGGAGACAGCAGTTGCAAAGATCCTGAGGTTTGGTATGATCAGGGGCAGCCAGGAAGCCAGGGTGCCTGGGGAGAGCAAGAGCAGGGGAGAAGAATAGGAAAGGGCTACATGAAAGCTGTGGAAAGAAAGTGGCAGGATTCAGTGGCTTAATGACTCACTAGGGGAGGGCAACATGGCCTGAGTTAAAGGAGAAAAGACCAGCTTTGACCGCTATGTGGATAATAGGCTATTGAGCAGCCAGGACAAAAATTAGCTAAGAAGCCTTAGAAACTGTATGGGAGAGAGGTCAGGGTGGTAGCAGTGGAGACGGTGAGAGGCAGTCTAGATATATTGTGACAGGAGAAACTACAGGATTTGAGAGACGATGGCATGTGGGTGATATAAAGAAGAGAGGATGATTTCATCAGGAATCCTGCAGGGGGCCTTCCCTTGGATGAGGTGGACTGCAGGAGAACCATTTTGGGGGCAGGTGGAAAGGATTCCAGTTCAATTTTGCACATGTTAATTTTGAGGTGTCTTTCTGACATCCAAAATGTCCAGGGAGTGACAGATATAAGAGTCTGAAATTCTCAGGGAGGAGTCTGGGTCAGGGGTATATTTGAGAGCATCTGCACTGTGTGATATTTAGAGGTGAGTTGAGACGATGACGATGGTGCCAAGGTAATGAACATGGATAGAGAAGAGAGGGATTTCCAGGACTGAAAACTGAGCCTTTAAAACCAAGAATCCAAGGCAGAATCAGCAAAGCAGACCAAGAAGGAACGAATGGGGAAGTGGGAGGGGACCTGGAGATTGTCGTGCTCTTAAGAGTGTGCTTGGGAGCTTAGCGTGATCAACCACATCAATTGCTGCTGGTTAGTCAAGTTAGATGAGGATTAAGAATTGACACTTGGATTTAGCAAAGGGAAAGCCCTTAATGATCTTGACTAGAACAGGGTGGCAGTGTTGGGAAAAGCCTGAATGAAGTAAATTCAGGAAAGAATGTGTGGAAAGGACCCACTGACAGCAGGTAGAGGTAGCTTTGAGGAGTTTTGCTGTAAAAGGAAAAAAAGAGAGAGAGAGAGAGAGAGAGAGAGAGAGAGAGAGAGAAATGTAGAGTCAAGGAGTCTTGTTTTCCAGGGCATTTGGGATTTTTTTTTTTTTTACAGATGCTTATAGACATTGACTATATTAATAATTTTGTGTATGCAAATGTACAAAGAGCCCAGGCAGGATATAGATTTATGTTGCTGTTAATTTCTCTTTTCATGGACATGGTCAGCAACTGTACAATAAAAGAAAGAGACAGAGAGAGAGATAAAAAACCCAAGCCTTGTAAAGAGACTGATGCCCTGTCCCTAGACACAGAGCTAGGAAGCAGATCTTAATTGGCTCCCGACTCTGAGCACAAATGAACCCAAATGGATTCAACTTTACTGAACTATGTATCGTTTATTTTGTTACTGAAATAAGAGTATCAGGCAACTGGAAATCAATGAATTGATTTAAATATTATGCAAACGATGGAGCCATTACTATGGGCACATTTTTATGATTTAAAAATCACATTTCAGCATTTTCCTTATGTCAGGGGCTATGACAGGGCAGCATTGATTAACACATTCAGACCCAATCATCAAGAAAGACTTGGAACTGCAAATTTCTCGGGTAAAAGATGCCTTTCTAGGTCCACATTAAGTTCAAAGTTATTAAATAATGACAGGTTGGGGAGCTTTTTGGTGTATGATTTGTTTTTAACTTTTTATAATGAGAAATTTCAAACTTATGTAAAAGTAGAGAGAATAGATAATGATCAGACTAATATGCTCAGGACCCAGCTTCAGCAATTACCAATTCAGAGCTAACCTTCTCTTCCCACAAGCTCTGCACGGCAAATTCCAAACATCACATCATTGCACGTGTAATTATTTCACTGTAGAAAACTAAAAGAGAAGGACTCATTTAACAACAACAACAACAACAAAACACATTTCATTTTTTCACTAAAAAAATCATAGTAGTTTGTTAATTCCATTAAATATTCTTTAGGGTTCACGATTCCATGAATATCCTATAAATGTTTTTGTTTGTTTGTTTGGTACCACGGATTGAACCCAGGGGTACTTCACCACTGAGCCACATCCCCAGTCTGTTTTATTTTTTTATTTTGGGGCCTCAATAAGTTACTTAGGACCTCACTAAGTTGCTGAGGTTGGCTTTGAACTCACGATCCTTCTGCCTCAGATTCCCAAGCCGTTGGGATTATAGGTGTGTGCCACCACATCTGGCCTATAAATGTTTTTTTAACATGTAATTTGTTTAAATCAGGATCCCACAAATAGACACATCAATTTTTAAAAGGACAAGTGAATAGATTTAAGGCAGTTTAGCAAATTATTAGAAGTTCTTTAGTGTTATAGTATATAATATGAAATAATTTTTTGTGTGTGTGGGAAGGAGGTACCAGGGATTGAACTCAGAGGCACTCAACTACTGAGCCATATCCCCAGTCCTATTTTGTATTTTATTTGGAGACAGGGTCTCACTGAATTGCTCAGCGCCTCGCTTTTTGCTGAGGCTGGCTTTGAACTCTCGATCTTCCTGCCTCAGCCTCCTGAGCTGCTAGGATTATAAGCATGTGCCACTGCACTTGGCTGAAATCAATTTTGATTGAAATAGAAACAGTGTATATTTTAACACAATTCAATGAGGTCAAAGGAATACTTCAAATAATAATGAGTCTTTGTCCAACAAAAATTAAAAGTGGGAATATGCATTGCTGATTACAAATGCATTTTGGAGTTGAAATAATAAAATTTTCTAAAATATATTCCTTCTATCGATTGACTTGGCTTTGCAACATAAACTCTCGCCCTCTATACTTTCAGTTGTACTTCTATAGCCAGCTTAACATTCTTCAGTTCAGCCTCATTCTTCTTTTCCCTCAGAGATACTATTTATTTTGTATTATTCTTATAATCTTTCTGGATATGTGCAAATAACAATATATCTTTAAAAATACTTTTTGAAAAACCATGTACAGTTGAAACTTTAAATACTTTTGACAGTAATTTTAAGATGATAAAAGCAATGCCTCCACCATGTATATTATCACATTATCCACAACACTCCACATATTTTACAGTGACACATATTTTACTGCAATTGGAAACCGGGAATACCTTTTTGGTTGCCTATAGTAGGCTGAAAATTTTAAAAGCAATAGTCCTGAACCTATGAAGGCAATATAAAAAAAAATCTTCATTTGAAACTTCAGAGCAGTCTCTTAGTTGTCTATGTTATAACAAAGAGTTAAGATGTTTGCTTTGTTCGGTTTATTTCTTTGAGGGATGGGAATGAGGCTTTTTGTAAAGGTTTTTTTTTTTTCCTTCAAAGAGTTTTCCTAAAGTGGGAGGATTTGTTTTCATTACACATCAACATGGACACTGTTCTCATGGCTCTCATGACAACTTGAATTCAAGGCAGTATGTGTAATATGTGTTTTTCTGAAATCCAGTATATTCAGCTGAACACGGGTGTTCCTTGTGTTCTTGTCCACACATGAAAGGAACTGGCACTTTGCCTTGAAGAACAAATTTTTTAAAACTCACGAATCCAACTTGTCTTTGATTTGGCTCTGCACTAATTACTAAGGAATCATTCAGCAACAATGTCTGTAAATATTTCAATATCCTCTGAAACTGCAATTAATTAAGGGGATGTTGATTCTAAGAATTATGCTACCAGTAAGGGAATAAGGGAAGAATTCTAACTCTGGATGCCAAGTTCAAAGCAAAATGTCAGTATCTTGCTTTTGTAATATCTATATAGAATGTAGTTGGATGCCGCAGTCCGGCTGCAGCAAAATAACCGGGGGGGTAACGAGGAACTTGTGTAGATTGATACAGCAGGAGTGGGAACCGTTTATTGTAGGACAAGAGGGGTATATATACATTCCACACAGCTTATCTTAATTAACATAAACTAGATACAGCAGTCAAACAATAAGGAATCTCCACACTTAATGGCTCGCTGGCATTACTTCACAAACCACTCCCTCTGACAAAATGCCAGGCGCCATCTTGACTTGTTTACAGACCCTAACAGTTGGAGGGGACAAGAACTATACAAACACTGTCAAGTAAAAAGTGCACACAGAACACAGAATTTTTTTCCATTGATTTTGACACTTTAGTTCAATAAAATGCTCATAAGGAAAATAATCACTTAAAGCATAAGATTTAGTTACATTGCTATTGTGAAGGACTTATGGAGAGCAAAAGAATGAACACTGATCAACTTCGCTAGCTAAAATGTAATTGGTTATTTTTAAGTTGGACACCTATGCAAGGCTTTGAAAATACAAAGCAGAAAGTAAAATTATGGAAACTTCATCAATACATTAACATAGATGTTTGCTTGTAGTTTTGGGTATCCAAAACCTTTTCCCACACATGGCACAGATGCCCCTTTTGCCAGCACAGCCCTGGCAGTAATGAGAACCCGAATGGTGCACAGCACTTGAACACATTCTGCAAGTGGAGAACATATTCTTTCCATATGGATCAAATCTTGCTTTTTTTGAAGTCAAATCTCTGTTTTCATTCAGCTTTCTTCTATCAATTTCTGCGGTATTCCTTGCACCATCTTTCCAGTATATTTGGAGTGATAGCAGCACCAAGGTTCTTTTCACAGTTTTCCCAGACCATCCTTCCACCCACAGTTCCCTCACACACATCGCAGTCCAGTCCTAAGAAATCATTCTCTTGCTCTTCAAGGAGAACCTAAAACCAAACAAACAAAAACAACGAATGACACATTGGAAAGTGTCACATAAATAAATAGTACCCTGATTCTGGGTGTGAGGAGAGATTTGACCGTAGCAAAACAAGGAAGATCAGCCTATAGCACAAAAGACATTAAAAGTTAAGCAAATGGCCATCTTATTACACCAGTCGAATGCTTTTTCAGCATCAGAGTGTCAGAACCCAAAGGAACTTTGGAGCTCCAACCCTTTTCTGTTAGAAGTGCAGCTGCAGAGGCTGAGCGTATTTGCAGGGGTCAAATAGCATGGAAGGGGGCCCCCAGATGTAGACTTTCCCCCTACTGCTGTGCTACACTGAGTCCCAAATTGCCAGATTACATCTGATTCACACCTATTGCTTTTCCACTAAGTTTCCCTTCTTTCTAGAGGAGTAGTACTTGGAGGGACTACTTTCAAGTTGCATCTGTCTTTATTTTACCTTCTGCTGTCATCTCAGGGTACATTGTCAACTATTTTAAATGGCTTGTTTTCATTTCACTATTTAATGTGTTCAATAAACTTTATCCAACTATATATACTCTACTCATTATTAAGCTCTTACAATTTCTAGGAAATCCTCTGGCCAAAACAGGATGAGACCTTAGAGCAGTTTCCAAAGCTTAGGAAATATTTGTTCTCTCCAAATCATATTAATATTTACTTTTAAAGACAGATGCCATATTTTTACACAAATATTTATGTAAAAATAATTGTAAATAATTATGTCATAAAGTACAATATAATATCAATTTTTACTTGAAGGAAAGAGACACTATCCATAAACTATGAAGTATTTTTAAAAGAAGCAGCACATAATTTGTTATAATAGCTCCCCCTAGTGAACATTGAACACTATTGTTTTCCGAACACTTTTTAGGGTTATTTTAATACTGGGCAGTGTCTTAGAAATCTTTCCATCATGCCTGTAAACAAAAGCCATGTCACCAAATGGTCTTTTCAGCTCCATGTATAGTTGAAAAGAATTAACCATATTCACAGAATGATTTTCAATTTGAAAAGACAGGTGTTATTTTTTTTCATTCAATTAAAACAAGAAGATGAAAAAGAACAAGAATCCAGCAAATACAATTGACAATAAGAATTGTGACTTACTAAGCAATTCCATGTGCTACAGATTCTTCCCAGCACTTACATGGGAGATTTAATGCACTCCTTGTGTTACTTTTTAATATTAATGCCATAAGCAATCTTGTTTTATGGAGGAAGAACCTAAGTCCTTTGCTAAGGACATACAGCTAGAAAATGACAGAACTGAAACCTGAATCCAGGTCATCTGACTCCAGAGGCCATGCCTCAAGGTACTATTCAATTCTGTTGACAAGGCACAGGATTATTTAGGTCTCTAACCTGGTTTTTCTCAAAATAACAAACCTATTTACCAAATTGTTGCTTTACTTATACATTATCCTTTGTTTAGGTCCAGAAAGGCCCAGTCTTCTCCCTCCAGGGTCCCCATTCACCCTCCGCCCCCCAGCCCTGTGTCTGCCACTGGGTTAGGAGGTTGTAGGGCTTCATTCCAGAGCAGGGGCAGAGAGACGAGTTGAGCACAAAAGTTTATTAAGTAAGAAAGTATTAAAAAATGAATGAAAATAATAAAGGAGCAAGTCTCAAGGACACTATGTGCCACCTCTGGCCACCTGGAACTATCTGAACATCAACATGATGAATATAAATCACAGGAAAATTAAGAATTCATGATTTTATACCAATGGCGAGAGAATGAGAGAGATGAACAAGAAAAACTGAGGGCTTTTGCTGAGAGGAGAGTGTTGAGGGCAGACTAGTAAATGTGAAGGGAAGGCAGGAGGTAAAAAAGATCTTTTGCAACCGACATAGTGAGACTGGATCAGGCAAGAAACATCAATTGATTCCAAATCCGGACAGAAATTTGATAAGGAATAGAATGACTGCATGCTCTGAAAGCGTCTTCCCATCCACTACTTCATGGTTGCAAGGGAAGAAAATAAAATAGTGATTTTTAAAAAAAAAAATTATTTATTTATTCTAATTTGTTGTACATGACAGCAGAATGCATTTCAATTCATAGTACACACATAGAGCACAATTTTTTGTGTCTCTGGTTGTACACAAAGTAGAGTCACACCATTAGTGTCTTCCTACATGTACTTAGGGTAATGATGTCCATCTCATTCCACCGTTCCATCTCTTTCCTACCCCCATATCCCCTACCTTCCCCTCCCTTCCCTTTGCCCTATCTAAAATTCCTCCATTCTTCTCATGCTCCTTCCGACCCCTACTATGAATCAGCATCCACATATCAGAGAAAACATTTGGCATTTGGTTTTTTGGGATTGGCTTACTTCACTTAGGATGATATTCTCCAACTCCATACATTTACCTGCAAATGCCATAGTTTTATTCTCTTTTAATGCTGAGTAATATTCCATCATGTATATATACCACCATTATAAAATAATAAATTTAAAGTGGAAAAATAAGATGACTCCTGCGTCTGATGAAAAAATGTGACATCGCCAGTCATAGGAGGAGCCCCTGGACATTATTTCCTCCAGATGCAAAGCCCTTGGAAGAACCTATCACTTACATGGTATCCCTATGAAAGGCACAGCCTGACTGTAACTACTGGAAACATCAGGAAAACCTGGTGATGAGTATTCCTCATCATAAGAAACAAAGACTCTGGAAACAATTCAGATTAAAAGATTAAAAAACAAGACAACCAAATGCAACTCCTCTTTGTAGATTTGATTTTGTACTGCAGAGGAAAATTCTAGAAAGAGCATTTGCCTCAGTCCAGCTGCAGCAAAATAACCGGGGGCGGGGGGTGGGGGGTGACGAGGAACTTGTGTACATTGATACAGCAGGAGTGGGAGCCGTTTATTGTAGGACAGGAGGGGTATATATATATTCCACACAGCTTATCTTAATTAACATAAACTAGATACAGCAGTCAACCAATAAGGAATCTCCACACTTAATGGCTCACTGGTGTTACTTCACAAACCACTCCCTCTGCAAAATGCCAGGCGCCATCCTGACTTGTTTACAGACTCTAACAAGCATTGTTAGGTCAACTGGCAAAATTGAAAGATGAATGGTATATTACACAGATTCCTGAACTGTGTTATATAGGATAATATTCCCATTTTTAGGAAATAAACATTGAAGTTTCTAGAGAGGGAAAGGTGAGATAATTTATACTCAAGTGGTTCATAAATAATTTATGCTCAAGTGGTTCATAAAAAAATGCATGAGTGTGTGAAGGTGTGTGTGTGTGAAGGTGTGTGTGTGTGTGTGTGTGTATGTTAATGGGTACAGAGTTTTAATTTTGCAAAGTGAGGAACTCTGTGGCTGGATGGTGGCGATAGCAGGTCAGCCTTGTGAATGGACTTGATACCACTGAACTATACACTAACAAATGATTAAGATGATGCCTATTCAAAGATTTTTTTTAAATATTTATTTTTTAGTTGTAGTTGGACACAATACCTTTATTTATTTTATTTTTATGTGGTGCTGAGGATCCAACCCAGGGCCTTGCACATGCTAGGTGAGTGCTCTACTGCTGAGCCACAACCTCAGCCTTCAAAGACTATATTTAAAAAATTTATAAGTAGAAGGAGTGGCAAAATAAGGCTCATGGGGTTAAATCTTAATAGGCAAATCTGGGTAAAAGATGTTTGTGTGTTCTTTGTACTATTTTTATTTTGGCAATCTTTCTGCAAGCTTGAAAATGTTTTCTATATAAATAAAGCTGTGAAGATCCCTCCAGCAGAGCAGTTCTGCTATCTCCCCAGTAGAGCCACCTTGTGAGAGGTACCAGGGACCCTGAGACCACCTGCACCAAAGCCGCTCACTCCAATTCAACCTCCTCAGTTGCCCTTTCATTCAGATGCCCTGAGGTGAGTAGATGACCAAACTGACCCTGGCTGGGTTGATCCCTTTAGATGATGGCATTCTTTAATGAATTGACTGGCTTCCTGGGGCCTGACTAAACTCAGGTTGTGTGAGGTCAAGTAGACCAAGAGCCAAAACCTGTCTGTCTGGTCGTGACTCTGAATTAGCTGTGTGGCCTGAGCAAGCTGTCACCTTTGGAGATGAACACTCTGAGCTAGAATTTTTCTAAGGCTCCCTTTCATGTAATGGATTTATATCTTACCTCTACTACTCCTCAGAACAAAGTTATCAAATAAGTTCTAGACAATATGTCTCTAATGGTCCAGTAATCAGGAATGAGAAATCTTCCAAGTGTTATTTTTTTCCTCTTAGTAATTAACTGTTGGTGCTATGTTGTTACATTGTGTCTAAGGAATGCTAGTAGTGAGGCTGTGTATGTTGTATAGAAAGAGAAAGAAAGAAGAGAGGGGAGGAGAAGGAGGGGAAGACATAGATGGTATTCTTTCTATTAGGAAGAATAACATGTATCAATGGTGACAGTTAAAAATCCGTTGCACTGCTGATCCCAGTGATGAATACTGTAATCCCAGTGGCTCAGGAGGTTGAGGGCAGGAGGATCACAAGTTCAGATCCAGCCTCAGCAACTTAGCAAGGCCCTAAGCAACTTAGTGAGACCCTGTCTCAAAATAAAAAATAAAAAGGGCCCTGGATGTGGCTCAGTGATTAAGATCCCTGGGTTCAATTCCAGTACAAAAAACCAAAAAAAAAAAAAAAAAAAAAAAAACAAACAAACAAACAAAAAAAAACCCTGTTGCACTGATTTACATGGAAGACTAATGCTTTTCATTTTGTAAAATGTTTTGCAGTTCTAGAGTGATATCATATCCATTTTCTCATTTTATCTTTCAACAAACAAACAAACAAACAATATTATCCTGAATAATCAAGTAATTTTTCTTTCTTTCTTTTTTTTTGGTTCTGGGGGATAGAACCTGGGGCTCTTTACCATCCAGCTACACCCACAGTCCCTTTTGTTTTTTATTTTGAGACAGGGTCACACTAGGTTTCTGAGACTGGCCTCAAACTTTCAAATCCTTCTACCTCAGCCTCCTGAGTTGCTGAGATTACAGGTATGCACCCTCATGCAGTTTATCCCCATTTTAAAGATGAGAAAATCGATTTTTTAAAGGAATCAGGCTCTTTATTTGAGGATCAGTTTGAGTCAGAAGGGAGACAACACTGGAAAAATAAAATTGGAGATGGTCAATGACTCTTTGTTAATCTGTGGTTGTTCATGAGTTAGAATCCCAGTTTTATCCCAATCAAAATTTTCAGAACCTTTGAGATCTCTACAAAAAAACAACAAGCTGAACACTTCAAGAAGTCTCTGTCATGAAAGGCAAAGAAAGGCTGAGAAATCTTCCTAGATTCAAAAAAAAAAAAAAAAAACTGAAGAAGCATGAAAATAAATCAAGCATATAATCTTAGGTCGGGTCTTGAATTGGAGAAAAGAGTTGCTTTTATAAAAGACATCACTGGGACAATTGCCAAAATTTCAATTTGAACTGTATGTTAGTATTACCCATGTTAAGATTTCTGATTTTTATCACTGCACAAAGATTTTATGTAATCTCTTATATGAGATTGCCCTCATTCTCAGGAGATTTGCAATGAAGTACTTAAGGATTCTATAACCCCTGTAACCCACCCTCAATTGGTTCAGAAAAAATTAAAAAATATTGCTTGTATTAGTTTATTATAGTTACATAAGCCATAAACTAAGAAATGTGGCAAATATGGCAATACAAGGTCATTGCAATATTCTTATAGTTTTTCTGAGGCCTGAAATTTTCCAAGTTAAAAAGTTCAGTAGAATAAATAAAAAGGAAACACCTAGATAAAAACAAACAAAAAAACCTTAACCAGGCACCATGATGTACCCTGTAATCCCAGATACTCAATAAGCTAAGGCAGGAGGATGGCAAGCTCAGGGCCAGCCTGGGAAACTTAGTGAAACCTGTTTCAAATTTTTAAAAATGAGCAGGGGTTATTAGGAGCTGGGCATGTACTTCAGTGAAATAGCACTTGCCTAGCTTGCATGAGACCCTGTGCTCAAACACCAGAATACCAAAAGGAAAAAAATCATTCTAGGAAGTCATATTGCTTGCTTATTTATTTATTTATTTATTTATTTATTTATTTATTTATTTATTTATTTATTTGCTTATTTGCTTATTTATCTTTTGGTACTGGGTATTGAACTCAGGGGCACTTGCCCATTGAGCCACATCCCCGGCCCTATTTTATATTTTATTTAGAGACAAGGTCTCACTGAGTTGCTTAGCACCTCACTTTTGCTGAGGCTGGCTTTGAATTCGCCATTCTCCAGCCTCAGCCTCCTGAGCCACTGGAATTATAGGTCCAGCTTCTATTTACTTTTATTACTATTGTTGCTATTGTTTTTATTAAAAAATTTGTTTATTTTTATTACTATTATTTTTATTACTATTATTAATGGTATGTCATGCTGCTTTTCTATTATTTTTATTACTATAATATAGTATCCTAATTTGTCATTATTGAGAAACATGACAACTCACCAAAGTGAACTTTCTACAATGCAAACAAAAACAGATGTGTACACTTTGATGTTGAAATAAAATTTCAGACTAATTTTGCAAGTATATTTAACATTTTGAATATTTCAAACAAAATATACAGAAATTAATCTATTCCAGATAATTCTGGGTATTTCAGGGGCTAAATCCTCTAAACAAACTGTGATCATAATTGTTTACATTGGTGTTCCCTGAGCAGTGTTGGGGTTTTTTGTGTTTAATCTACAAGACATCCCATCATAGCCTACCACTGGGACCACTGAGTTCTGCTGAAGAAGCTATACTGCCATTCATATTGTTGCTGCTAAAAATTAAAAAAAAAAAAACTCTGAGTTATCTGACTACCCTACAATCATCTATATTCCCTGATTCTATTTTCAAACTCTCAAAGCTAGCTTCTACCTTAATCCACCAAAACAGTTTTTGTTTGTTTGTTTGTTTGTTGTACTGAGGATTGAACGGCGGGGGACAGGGAGGAGGTTGTACTAAGGATCCACATCCCCTACCCTTTTTAAAATTTTTTGTTTTGAGACAGGGTCTTACTAAGTTTTTTGGACCTCACTAAATTGCTGAGGCTGGCCTTAAAATTGTGATTCTTCTGCTTCAGCCTCTCTAGCCACTAGAATTACACATGTGCACCACCATGCACAGCCTGATTTTCTATTTCAACTATCATTTCTTCTACATATCCTTGGAGAAGAAGGTCTTTTGTTCCAACTGTGTTTGGTTTTGTTCTTTTAGAAAATAAATTAAAAGATTTAAAAAAAAAATTTTGCTATTATTATAACGTCTCAAGAAACAGGGAAAAAATGAAGTTAGGCACAGAGGAAGAGAAACGAGGATCAGGTTAGGAGAAAATGTTAAAAATATTTTATTTAAAAATGATGTATTGGGCCGGGCATGGTGGCACACGCCTGTAATCCCAGCGGCTCAGGAGACTGAGGTAGGAGGTTCAAGAATTCAAAGCCCACCCTCAGCAAAAAATAAAGCATTGAGCAACTCATTGAGACTGTCTCTAGATAAAATACAAAGTAGGGCTAGGGATGTGGCTCAGTGGTTGAGTGCCTCTGAGTTCAATCCCCAGTACCTGGCCCCCACCCAAAGTGTTGTATTGTTTTGGTGCTTAGTGATAGAGCACTTTCCTGGCATGCTAGAGGCTCTAGATTAGATCCCCCCACCACCAAAATTAAAATAAAATTAAAATGGTGTATGATCATAGACACATTTCACATGGGGAGGAAATAAAAGGACATGCACGGGACCAACTGTGACCAGCTTCCGTCTGTTGTGCATTGCATTTACCAGTGGATTCAAAGATAGTGCTTTGATTTGAAGCAATGTATTTTGTCAGGGCAAACCCACCCAGTACCTGGGGGTATGGACATACACACACACACACACATACACACACTTGGAGTATATATGCTACCATCCATCCTATATCCCTCCTGGGTTCTAATTGGGCAGAATGAAATGACAGGAAGCAGGACTGGCAACCCTTCAGCAGGAAGTTTTCATCCCTGTCTCTCATCCCCCTGGAACCTCTGTAACCTGCTAGTTTTGTTCCGTACTCTTAGGGGATTGCAGGAGGACTGACTAGCTGGGAAGGCAAGGTCTCCTGCCCAAGGCATAGAAGTGGTGATGGGAGAAGATTCTAACAATTCAAAAAGAAGATATCATTATTTAACATTATTATTTTGTTTTGTTTTGTTTTGTTTTTTAATTTTTTATTGTGGGTTGTTCAAAACATTACAAATTTCTTGACATATCATATTCCACACTTTGATTCAAGTGGGTTATGAACTCCCACCTTCACCCCATACACAGATTGCAGATTCACATCAGTTACACATCCATTGATTTACAAATTGCCATACTAGTGTCTGTTGTGCTCCGCTGCCTTTCCCATCATCCACCCTCCCCCCTCCCCACCTCTCCCCTCCCCTCCCCTCCTCTCTCTCTACCCCCTCCACTGTATAACCCTGAGGGTCTCCTTCCATTACCGTGCAATTTCCCTTCTCTCTCCCTTTCCCTCCCACCTCTCATCCCTGTTAAATGTTAATCTTCTTCTCCTGTTCTTCGTCCCTACTCTGTTCTTAGTTACTTTCCTTATATCAAAGAAGACATTTGGCATTTGTTTTTTAGGGATTGGCTGGCTTCACTTAGCATAATCTGCTCTAATGCCATCCATTTCCCTGTAAATTCTATGATTTTGTCATTTTTTAATGCAGAGTAATACTCCATTGTGTATAAATGCCACATTTTTTTTATCCATTCGTCTATTGAAGGGCATCTAGGTTGGTTCCACATTCTTGCTATTGTGAACTGTGCTGCTATGAACATCGATGTAGCAGTGTCCCTGTAGCATGCTCTTTTTAGGTCTTTAGGGAATAGACCAAGAAGGGGAATAGCTGGGTCAAATGGTGGCTCCATTCCCAGCTTTCCAAGAAATCTCCATACTGCTTTCCAAATTGGCTGCACCAATCTGCAGTCCCACCAGCAATGTACAAGTGTACCCTTTTCCCCACATCCTCGCCAGCACTTGTTGTTGTTTGACTTCCTAATGGCTGCCAATCTTACTGGAGTGAGATGGTATCTTAGGGTGGTTTTGATTTGCATTTCTCTGACAGCTAGAGATGGTGAGCATTTTTTCATGTACTTGTTGATTGACTGTATGTCCTCCTCTGAGAAGTGTCTGTTCAGGTCCTTGGCCCATTTGTTGATTGGGTTGTTTGTTCTCTTATTGTCTAATTTTTTGAGTTCTTTGTATACTCTGGATATTAGGGCTCTATCTGAAGTGTGAGGAGTAAGATTTGTTCCCAGGATGTAGGCTCCCTATTTACCTCTCTTATTGTTTCTTTTGCTGAGAAAAAACTTTTTAGTTTGAGTAAGTCCCATTTGTTGATTCTAGTTATTAACTTTTGTGCTATGGGTGTCCTATTGAGGAATTTGGAGCCCGACCCCACCGAATGTAGATCGTAGCCAACTTTTTCTTCTATCAAACGGCGCGTCTCTGATTTGATATCAAGCTCCTTGATCCATTTTGAATTCACTTTTGTGCATGGCGAGAGAAAGGGATTCAGTTTCATTTTGTTGCATATGGATTTCCAGTTTTCCCAGCACCATTTGTTGAAGATGCTATCCTTCCTCCATTGCATGCTTTTAGCCCCTTTATCAAATATAAGATAGTTGTAGTTTTGTGGATTGGTTTCTGTGTCCTCTATTCTGTACCATTGGTCCACCCGCCTGTTTTGGTACCAGTACCATGCTGTTTTTGTTACTATTGCTCTGTAGTATAGTTTTAAGTCTGGTATTGCTATACCGCCTGATTCACACTTCTTGCTTAGCATTGTTTTTGCTATTCTGGGTCTTTTATTTTTCCATATGAATTTCATGATTGCTTTCTCTATTTCTACAAGAAATGCCGTTGGGATTTTGATTGGCATTGCATTAAACCTATAGAGAACTTTTGGTAATATCGCCATTTTGATGATGTTAGTTCTGCCTATCCATGAACAGGGTATATTTTTCCATCTTCTAAGATCTTCTTCTATTTCTCTCTTTAGGGTTCTGTAGTTTTCATTGTATAAGTCTTTCACCTCTTTTGTTAGGTTGATTCCCAAGTATTTTATTTTTTTGAAGATATTTTGAATGGAGTGGTTGTCCTCATTTCCATTTCAGAGGATTTGTCGCTGATATACAGGAATGCCTTTGATTTATGCGTGTTGATTTTAAATCCTGCCACTTTGCTGAATTCATTTATTAGCTCTAATAGTTTCTTTGTAGGGCCTTTTGGGTCTGCTAGATATAGAATCATATCATCTGCAAATAGTGATAATTTAATTTCTTCTTTTCCTATTTTTATGCCTTTAATTTCTTTCGTCTATCTAATTGCTCTGGCCAGTGTTTCGAGAACTATGTTGAAGAGAAGTGGAGAGAGAGGGCATCCCTGTCTTGTTCCAGATTTTAGAGGGAATGCCTTCAGTTTTTCTCCATTCAGAATGATGCTAGCCTGAGGCTTAGCATAGATTGCTTTTACAATATTGAGGTATGTTCCTGTTATCCCTAGTTTTTCTAGAGTTTTGAACATAAAGGGATGCTGTACTTTGTCGAATGCTTTTTCCGCATCTATCGAGATGATCATATGGTTCTTATTTTTAAGTCTATTGATGTGGTGAATAACATTTATTGATTTCCGTATATTGAACCATCCTTGCATCCCAGGGATGAATCCTACTTGATCATGGTGTACAATTTTTTTGATATGTTTTTGTATCCGATTCGCCAGAATTTTATTGAGGATTTTTGCATCTAGGTTCATTAGAGATATTGGTCTGTAGTTTTCTTTCTTTGAAGTGTCTTTGTCTGGTTTAGGTATCAGGGTGATGTTGGCCTCATAGAATGAATTTGGAAGTTCTCCCTCCTTTTCTATTTCCTGAAGTAGCTTGAAAAGTATTGGTATTAGTTCTTCTTTAAAGGTTTTATAAAATTCTGCTGTATACCCATCCGGACCTGGGCTTTTCTTAGTTGGTAGTCTTTTTATGGTTTCTTCTATCTCCTCAATTGATATTGGTCTGTTTAGGTTTTCTATATCCTCCTGACTCAATCTGGGCAGATCATATGACTTAAGAAATTTATCTATGCCTTCACTATCTTCTAATTTATTGGAGTATAAGGATTCAAAATAATTTTTGATTATCTTCTGTATTTCTGAAGTGTCTGTTGTGATATTGCCTTTTTCATCCCGTATGCTAGTAATTTGAGTTCTCTCTCTTCTTCTCTTCGCTAGCATCGCTAAGGGTCTGTTGATTTTGTTTATTTTTTCAAAGAACCAACTTTTAGTTTTGTCAATTTTTTCAATTGTTTCTTTTGTTTCGATTTCATTAATTTCAGCTCTGATTTTAATTATTTCTTGCCTTCTACTTCTTTTGCTGTTGGTTTGCTCTTCTTTTTCAAGGATTTTGAGATGAAGTATGAGATCATTTATTTGTTGGTTTTTTCTTTTTTTAAGGAATGAACTCCAAGCAATGAATTTTCCTCTTAGAACTGCTTTCAATGTGTCCCATAGATTCCGATATGTTGTGTCTGTGTTTTCATTTATCTCTAAGAATTTTTTAATTTCCTCCTTGATGTCTGCTATAACCCATTGATCATTCAGTAACCTATTGTTCATTCTCCAATTGATGTATGCTTTTTCCTTCCTTCTTTTATCGTTGATTTTCAGTTTCATTCCATTATGATCAGGTAAGATGCATGGTATTATCTCTACTCCTTTATATTGTTTAAGAGTTGCCCTGTGACATAATATATGATCTATTTTTGAGAAGGATCCATGTGCTGCTGAGAAAAAAGTGTAACTGCTTGATGTTGGGTGGTATACTCTATATATGTCAATTAGGTCTAGGTTATTAATAGTGTTATAGAGTTCTATAGTTTCCTTATTCAACTTTTGTTTGGAAGATCTGTCCAGTGGCGAGAGAGGTGTGTTGAAGTCTCCCATGATTATGGTGTGGTGGTCTATTAGACTCTTGAACTTGAGAAGAGTTTGTTTGACGAACATAGCTGCACCATTGTTTGGGGCATAAATATTTATGATTGTTATGTCTTGTTGGTGTATGGTTCCCTTAAGCAGTATGTAGTGTCCCTCTTTATCTCTTTTGATTAACTTTGGCTTGAAATCTATTTTATTTGATATGAGTATGGACACGCCTGCTTGTTTCCGAAGTCCATATGAGTGATATGATTTTTCCCAACCTTTCACCTTCAGCCTATGTATGTCTTTTCCTATCAAATGCGTCTCCTGTAGGCAGCATATTGTTGGGTCTTGTTTTGTGATCCATTCTACTAGCCTGTGTCTCTTAATTGGTGAGTTTAAGCCATTAACATTTAGGGTTATTATTGAGATATGGATTGTTCTTCCAGCCATATTTGTTTATTTCTGTTACTAAACATTGTTTGTTTTCCTCTTTGATTATTCCCCCCCCCCTTTACTGTCCTACCTCCCACTGTTGGTTTTCATTGTTATTTTCCATTTCCTCTTCCTGTAATGCTTTGGCGAGGATGTTTTGAAGAGATGGTTTTCTAGCTGCGAATTCCTTAAACTTTTGTTTATCGTGGAAGGTTTTAATTTCATTCTCCATCCTGAAGCTTAATTTCGCTGGATACACAATTCTTGGTTGGAACCCATTTTCTTTCAGTGTTTGAAATATGTTATTCCAGGATCTTCTAGCTTTCAGAGTCTGTGTTGAAAGATCAGCTGTTATCCTGATTGGCTTACCCCTAAATGTAATCTGCTTCCTTTCTCTTGTAGCTTTTAAAATTCTCTCCTTATTCTGTATGTTGGGCATCTTCATTATAATGTGTCTAGGTGTGGATCTCTTATGATTTTGCACATTCGGCGTCCTGTAGGCTTCTAGGATTTGGGATTCTGTCTCATTCTTCAAGTCTGGGAAGTTTTCTTGTATTATTTCATTGAATAGACTGCTCATTCCTTTGGTTTGGAGCTCTGTACCTTCCTGTATCCCAATGACTCTTAAGTTTGGTCTCTTAATGTTATCCCATATTTCTTGGATGTTCTGCTCATGGTTTCTTAACAGTCTTGCTGAGCTGTCTATGTTCTTTTCCAGTTGAAATACTTTGTCTTCATTGTCTGATGTTCTATCTTCTAAGTGTTCTACTCTGCTGGTAGTATTCTCCATTGAGTTTTTAAGTTGGTTTATTGCTTCCTGCATTTCTAGGATTTCTGATTGCTTGTTTTTTATAACCTCTATCTCCCTGTATAGTTGATCCTTTGCTTCCTGGATTTGTTTGCGTAATTCGTTGTCGAAGTGATCTTTCATTGTCTGATTTTGCTGTTTAATGTCTTCCTTGATACTCCAGATCATCTGAAGCATGTATATCCTGAATTCTTTATCTGACATTCCATCTGCTGCAGCTGTTACCTCTTCTAAAGTTGCGTTGACCTGCATTGCTTGTGGTCCTTTCTTTCTTTGTCTTTTCATACTGCTTGCGTATCTTTCCTGCAGGTGCGGGCGGCGGCTCTGCTCTCTCCTTATTCCAATTGGGGTGTCGTGGCTACCACGCCGGCAGGTCACTGGGCCTGTTCTGGGAGCTGGTGGCGGCTCTGTTCTGCCCCTACTCCAATTGGGGTGACGAGTGTACCACGCCGGCAGGCCACCGGGCCTGATCTGCCGGTCGGTTGCAGGTTTGCCTACCCTGCAGGCGCGGGCGGCAGCTCTACTCTGCCCCTACTCCAAATGGGGTGACGTGTCTGTCGTACCGGCAGGCCACTGGGCCTGTCCCGCTGGTCGGTCGCAGATCTGCCCACCTTTCGGGCACAGGTGGAGGCTCTGCTCTGCCCCTACTCCAATTGGGGTGTCGTGACTACCCCGCCTGCAGGACGCTGGGCCTGTTCCTGGCAAGGGAGGCGATTCTGCTCTGTCACTACTCCAATTAGGGTGGTGTTTGTACCACGCCGGCAGGCTCCTGGGCCTGATCCGCTGGTCTGTAGTAGGTCTGCCTACCTTGAAGGCGCGGGCGGCGGATCTGCCCTGCCCCTCCTACCACGCCTGCGGACCCCTGGGCCTGATCTGCAGGTTGATCACTGGTCTGCTCACCCTGCGGGCATGGGTGGCGGTTCCGCTCTGCCCCCACTCCAATTGGGGTCACGTGACCACCACACCGGCAGGGCCTGATCCGGGCGTGGGAGAAGGATCTGCTCTGCCCCTACTCGAGTTGGGATGATGTGTGTACCACACTGGCAGGCCACTGGGCCTGACCCGCCAGGCTGTCACAGGTCTGTTTACCTTGCAAGCGCGAAGGGCGGCTCTGCCCTGCCCCTCCTACCACGCCCATGTACTACTGGGTCGTGGGTCTGCCCACCTGGTGGGTGTGGGTGGCGGCTCCGCTCCGCCCCCTTTCCAATTGGGGTCACGCGGTCACCACGCTGGCGAGCCGCTGGGCCTGCTCCGGGGGCTGGCGGCGGCCCGGCTCCTTCCCTCTGGCTCGAGGACAAATTGAGGAGACTCGGGTGACTGAGCCTCACCCCCCTTACCAGGAGACCAACTGCTTATGTCACCGCTGGTATTGATGAAGATCTCTCCTCCACCGCTTTCTGCTGACATCAGATCTCTGCCATGTTGGTATCCTATGCGAATGGCAGCATTTCGTTCCCCTTGCCGGGCAACCCAAGCAACGGGTGAGTCCTGACCGGCCCTCAGCAGGACCCGGACTGAGACGCAGTTTCCGCGGGCTCCTAGCCCCGGTCCAGGGAAGTTCCGGGAGCCGGAACTCGGCCGCTCCGTGCTCGGTGTAAGCTCCTATAAGTGTAAGCTCCAAGAAGCAGCCCCTGCGGGCTCAGTTCCGGGAGCTGGAATTCGGCTTCTTAGTGCTTGGTGTTTGCTCTGATAGTAGCAGGGTCCAAGAAGCAGCCTCCGCAGGCTCCGCAGCCCTGAGCCAGGGCGGTTCCGGGACGGTTCCGGGAGACGGAACTCGGCCGCCCCACGCTCGGTGTTCACTCCGATAAGATCAGATTTTAAGAAGCACCCAGGCGCTGAACCCTAGCAATCTGTCTGCAAGCCGCAGGCGAATTGCAGCCTGAAATTACCTGTTCTATGGCTGAATGAGCTGCGGTCAGTCAAAAACAGGTATGGTGACGTCAGTTTACCAACATGGTGGCTGCTGGCCTCCTCTGTGGTCTGACCGGTGTGGAGAACCGAGATGGACCGCTTCCTTCCCCGTCTCTAACCCAGAATTCAGCCCTGAGTGCGGTGCTGCGGCAGAAACTGCAGCACTGTAACCCTGCGTCTCTATCCCAGCTTGCGTTGCAGACTCTAGCCGCGGGGCGATTTGCTGAATAAGCAGTTTTACCCTCCGTGCGACAAACCTCTCGCGTTTGAGTCCCCGTAGCCGATCCTCGTGCGATGGAAATCCTTCCTCCAGGTTCTGGCGCACCCCACTATTGCTGGAAATTCCTAACAAGATATCTTTTAGCCGTCCTGACTTGTCATACTCCCACACAGTGAAGCAGCACACGGGGGTAATGCACTCCCCTCGCCGCCATCTCGCCTTTTTTCTATTTAACATTATTTAGTAGTCCCTGCTATGCTGGACACTGGTATTTCCAGACAAGCACTAGGTATTGCAATGCTAGTACCCAGTGGGGCAGAAAAGGGCAAAGTCACCTTCTTAGCAGTTGTTCAGTGAGGTAACATGGAGGTAAAACCTCTGTACTGAGATGAGTATTGAAGGATGAAGAAAGAGTCCACTAGGCAGGTCCTGAGAAGGATTAATTCAACCTCTGCATAATTATAAGAGAGAGAAACTGTTGAAGAGTGAGCTGGGGCAGATCTGAAGGGCATGCCACACAGAGGCAGCAGCTTATTCTAGGTAGTTACTACAGGGCATCATGCTTCTCAAATAGGTTCCCCTGCAGTGTGCCAGGAGGTCTAGTAAGTCACAAAGCAGCCCATCTTTGAGCACACTTTAATGCAGTGTGATATTCACACAAACAGATGTGATCAAATAGCAAATTCATGTGGAGTTCTAAAGATAAGCCACAATATTTAAAATTTATTTTTTATTTTTCATTTTTATTTTTTATTGGGGATTAAACCCAGGGGTGCTTAACCACTGAGCCACATCCCCAGCCCTTTTTAAAAAATATTTCATTTAGAGACAAGGTCTCTTAGAGCTTCACTAAGTTGCTGAGGCTGGCTTTGAACTAGTGATTCTCCTGCCTCAGGGGCCAAGCCACCTTCCTAGCAGTTGTCCAGTTAGGTGACATGGAGGTGAAACCTCTGTACTGAGACGAGTACTGAAGGATGAAGAAAGAGTTTTTATGTGTCTGGCCCACAAAATTTTTTTTGGTGGGGGACATTGGGGATTGAATCCAGAGGCGCTGAGCTGAAGTACATCCCCAGCCCTTTTAATTTTTTTTTTTTTTTTTTTTTTTTAAAAAGGGTCTGGCTAAGTTGCTTGGGGCCTATTTAAGTGGCTGAGGCTGGCCCCACTACTTTAAATATTTTAAATTTTGTCCCCTGCCATCTCTATCCCTTGCCTTTGCAGGCAAATCCTTATTCATTTGCAACACAAGAAGAACTGCAGTTATGTAGGCCAGATTGGTACTTAAGTAAGAAGCTTGCCTTTTTTTTTTTAGTTTTTAGATCAACAAGGCACTTTAACATTTATGCTGTTAAATTTATTTTTAATTAGTTCCTTTTAGTATTACATAATATTAGGGTTCATTGTGCCATAATTATACAGATATGAATGTAGCTTGCCCTAATTCAGTTCCCAGTACTTCCCCTTTCCTTCCCCCTGCCCCTGTTCCCTCCCCTCTACGCATGGGGGTAGATTCACTGTGGTGTGTTCGTATATGAACATAGGAAAGTTAGCTCAGATTCATTCCAACATTCTTCCCTTTTTCCCCTGCCTCCTCCCTCCCCCTCAGTCTCCTTCCTCTATCCGCTGATCTCTCTTCTTGTTAAATCTATTTCTGTTGTATTTATTCAGTTTATTCTATGCTTATGAAGCCTATCACGAAGAAATCAGAGATTCCATTAAGACTTTTCAACATTTATATAGTCTCCCTGTATTTTTCCTTCTTACAAAACTTAATACTTGGGCTAGGGTTGTGGCTCAGTGGTAGAGTGCTTGCCTGGCACATGTGAGGCACTAGGTTTGATCCTTAGTACCACAGAAAAATAAATAAATACAATAAAGCTACTGTGTCCATCTACAATTAAAAATTACTTAAAAAAACAATACTTTAATTCACTTTGGATTGATTTTTATTTATTTACTCTAGTATAAGATGTTAAGTATGAGAACTAAATAGGTTTCTCCCACAAACTGCCATTTTTTTCTAATATATCCCATTAGTTTCTCTTTTTATTCATGGTATATCATTTTATCATAACTTTATCATATATCAAGTCCTTTTTTCTATTACATAGATTCTGTCTCTGGCCTATTTATTCAATTGGAACTTGGATTGTAATTGCATGAAACTTTAAACGGGCCGAGTAAAAGACACCGCTTTACAGTAGTGATTGTAATGGTTCTATACAGCCAAGACATCATCTCTATCTGGCAGGCAAAGAAGCAAGGAGGACAGACCTGCGGCCCACAGAAGTTGACAACCAGACAGAGAACGTCTGTAACCTTAGTAGCCCCAGGGCTCTGTGTGGCAGGCACAAGTTGATCTGCAGGACAACAGCTCTGAGATACACAGGTTTCAATTTTCCAGCTTGTGCAACCCAGTCCCAACCCAAACTCCAGGGGGACCAATTCAACTGAGCCCACCTGGATCATGTGCTCCTCTAAATCCAACCAACATTGCTAGAAGAAAAGAGTGGATGCCAAGAAAGTCACTCAGTGTTACCAGAAATGAATGCTAAGCAAGTGAAAATAATTGGAGATCATGCAGGAAAGCTCTGGGTAATTTTTTAAGTTGCACACATTCTGCAAGTTATTATTATTATTCTGCTATTATTCCATCATTTAATTATACTTTCTTGCAACACAAGGAAGCTATTGTTGTATTGTAAATATATTTGCATGGGCAGTCTTGCCAAATTTTTGATTCTAGAATTTTTCAGTTGATTCTCTTTGGATTTTTAATTAGATAACAATATTATCTGCAAATAATAACTGTTTTGCCTCCTACCAATTTTTTTTAATATATAATTTGGGGCTAGGGGGTTTTGGCTCAGCGGTAAAGGGCTTATCTAGCACGTGCAAGACCCTGGGTTTGATCCTCAGCATCACATATAAATAAATAAAATAAAGGTATTGTGTCCAACTACAACTAAAATATAAATATTTTTTTAAAAAAATAGGGATTGAATCCAATAGTGCTTTATCACTGAGCCATATCCCCAGTCCTTTTTTTAAAAAACTTTAAGATAGGGTCTCACAAAGTTGCTGAGGCTGGCCTTGAACTTGAATCCTCCTGCCTTTGCCTCCAAGTTGCTAGCATTAAAGGCATGCCTAATTATAGTGATATTAGTCATTTTTTGGCCTCCCTATTTATTTCTTAATTTTTTATTATAGATGTTCTACAGACCTATTGAAAAAACAAATTTGAACAATGCACAAGAGACAAGAGGGTTAAAGCCTTTCTCCTTTTACATACCCTTTTAATTGTACCCCATTGCCACAAATTCCTTGGGTATTTTTTCATCTATTTTCTACACATATAAAATGGGATATAATAATTTTATATACCTGTTATATAATGTTACTTAATGTTGTATATAATGTCACATAATTATTTCATCCCCAATATAATTTTTTTCTTCTTTCTTCTAAAATAGATGAATCTCTTTCCCTTTTTTCCTAATTTTTAAATATAAGACAGTCATACCCTGCTTTTGATATTTAGGACCTGACCATTCTAGCACTAGTTTTCTTGTACTTGAATGCTTATGTTTTACCTTTTTCATTATCTTGCCACAGATCTTTGAGTGGTTGTTTAGGAAATGTATCTCAGTGGTATATTTTCTAAATCCTATAGTATTTGAATGTTTATCAATTTAATCAAAAAATATATAGCATGGTTCTAAAAACTGAAGATACTGTGGTAAATAAAACAAATTGGTTTTTTTATTCAGCTTTCTGTTGCTGTGACAAAATACCTGATAAAATCAACTTTAAGGGAAAAAAAGGTTTATTTTGGCTCATAGTTTCAGAGTTTTTAGTATATGATCAGCTGGCTTCATTTCTTTTAGGCCTGTTTCCTAGCACGTGCAAGACCCTGGGTAGAAGGTGGCAGAAGAAAGACGCTCACCTCATGGCAGCCAGGAAGTGAAGAGAGAGGGGAAGGAGCAGAGACAAGATAAAGTTCCCAAGGGCACACTCCCAAAGATCAATTCCCTTCAAATAGGCCCCGCCTCCTATAGTTTCCACAACATCCCAACAGTCCACTCAGATTATAAAGCCATCAATAGACTAATCCACTGATGAGGTCAGAGCCCTCATGATCCAATCACTTCCTAAAAACCCCACCTGTGAACAATGCTGCATTGGGTACCAAGCCTTCAACACCTGAGTCTTTGGGGAACCTCTCAGATCCAAACCATCCATAACTGTGAGGGAGACAAACAATAGTTCAAACACTAAAAAGTGACAGAGTCTGTGCTACCTTAGGTACAGGGTTTCTTTTGGGGGTGATGAAATGTATTGGAATTCGATAGTGATGAAGGAGGCACAACTTTGGTAATATACAAAAAAAAAAAAAAACAACACTGAGTTGTATACTTCAAGAAAGTAAATTTTTTGGTATATCAAATATATCTCAAATAAAATCAACAAAAGAAACAGTACCATGTTTGTATGTTAGAGGCAATGATCCAGGACAGGCGATGTTCTTGAGTAGAAAGTGGGATGGGATCTAATACACATGCTTTTTTTTTTTTTTTTTGGTATGGGGGATTGAACCTAGGGATACTTAACCACTGAACCACATCCCCAATATCCCCAGCTTTCTTCTTTTCTTTTATTTTTTTCTTTTCTTTTTTTTTTTTTTTTTTGAGACAGGGTCTTGCTAAGTTGCTTAGGGCCTCACTAAATTGCTGAGGCTGTCCTCGAACTTGCAATACTCCTGCCTCAGCCTCCCCAAATCCCTGGGATTACAGGCAAGTGTTACTATGCCTGGCCACATGCCTTTCTCTCATGGTTATAATTCAAATGACAATGTACTGGAAAATTCCTGGCCTACACCCTCTTTCTTCCATGGTACTGTAGAGGTTGCTCCATTGCCTTCTCTATCAGATACTTTTATGCCCACATCTCACACCAGCCTTTGACCTGTTGGCCCTTCTCCCACGGTAGGTGGTAGCTCTCCTCCTCTCTGCCCTGAGGCTTCTCAAACAATAGGGAGACCTACGGAGTTCAGCCACACTCCCTACCCAACCAGCAATACCAACGAATGGGGGATGAGTGCTGGTAGATAAAGACTCTCTTCTCCCGACCTTGAGGTAGATAGCTCTGAGGTTCCTTCTGTTGAGGTCTTCAAAAGGTGGCACCAAGTCCCAGTCGTCTGTAGCACCAACAAGTTCAGTAATGCAGCGTGGTGTCAGTTTTTCTTCCTTCGTTATTTCCTCTCTTCTCAACTGAGGTCCTGTTCCCTGGAATCAATTTACCACCTCAGCTGCCAGCACACCAGCCTTCGTCTAAAGCTCAAACTTGAGGGAAGAACCTGACTGAGATCCCACTGGAAGACTAAGACCAGCCTGAAGGTTTTTTGTTTGTAGAATTTATCCCGTATCATTAAATTTTTAAAATTCTGTCAGGATATTTCCAGATACATTATTATTGTTGTTGTTGGTTTTTTGTTAACAATTTGCCTGGAACATGGGGTTTGCTCAAATTTTCAGTCTGAGATCTTCCTTTGGGAAAGAAAATTTCTCTTCTTTGGTGGTAACTTCAGCCACAATTCTGTCATTCCTTTCTGAAATTCCTCTTAGGCTCAGGCTGAATCCCTTCTGTTTGTTCTAATTGCAGCTTTCATAATTTTTATCATTGTCCAAACAATCTCTCAAGTTTGTCTTCTGCTTAGCTAACTAAATTTTCACCTATTTTCAGACTCCTGCCCAGCTAGCCATTGGGTGACTACATGGGCTCAGGTCTTCTGCCTATTCCCATAAGCAGATGGAGAAAACATGCCATCCGTTTTGTATGTGCTGATTTGCTTTGTGAAATATAAAGCATTTTTTAAAAAATAAGTAATTAATATCCTATTATGTTGTTTTGTCACATAATAATTTCTCATAAAATTTCTCTTCAGTACCCAGGTCTCTGCTGCAGTGGTCAAGCACCCTGTGAGTCCTGTGATCCTCAATCCCACTGAGGAGGTTGAAACGTCATTTTTAGGAAAGAGCATGAGATAAGTTCAGTTGAAAGCCTTCCACCCACATCTCACAGGTTTCTTTCTCTTCCGGGTCAAGAGTCTGATGGTATTTATCTCAGGGTTGTTGTGAAGCTTACCTAAAATAATGTACACAGAGTGCTTTGTAAACATGAAAAGCCCTTTGATTTAGAACCACCCAATCATAAAACCATGAGTACACCTCAGTCATAAAGCTTTATGTAATTGCATTGTTATCTCCTTAGTAAGTTTTGGGAGTGGGCAGATTATCCAATGAGCTGAGAGTATTAGGGTATCCAATCCCTTTCTAATATATATATTTTTTGAACTTCCTGCTCATTTGTAAGGACAGGGATAAAGACAACTAGTGCCTTTGATCTGCTGGGTACTCTTTTTCCCTTGTTACAGTACCAACATTCAAATTTCCCCTTTTTCATGCACCAATTTCTCAGAGTGTGCATCTCACTAGAGGCACAGTGCAGATGAGGCAAACCCTATACCTACTCTAAGGATGGACATTTGACTCAGTTTGGGCTAATCAGTGTGAACTTATTTCTGCCAGGGTTGACCAACTGGTAGAATGTAAGCCTTTTTGCCACCAATGGAAAAAACGTGCCAGAGAAAGCACTCAATATCAGTGAGAATGGAACCAAGACATAGCAAAAGATGGATTTCCAGTTTATCATCTGAGTACCTGTTTCCTGCAATATCTGAACATGACCTATACCTCCACTTCCTATTTTCTGAACTCCCAAATTCTCCTTTTTGCCTAAGCTTGTTTGAGTTAATATTCCATCATTTATAACAAAAGATCACTAATTTATGTACAACGGATACATATAAATTTAATCCTTCATTGAGATTCTATTTTCAGGCTATTAATAGGAAGAAGAGGGGACTTGAACATAGGACTAGTTTGAGGTCCAATTACTGTCATTAATCAGGGGTTGATATTGGATAAATCATTTCTCTTTCTCCTTTTTATTTATTTATTTTTTTTTGTTGTTGTTGTTGTTGTTGACCAAAGCCAGGAACTCTGCAGACTAGGCCTGTGCTCTATCATTGAGCCACATCCTGCAGCACTGGATAAGTCACTTCTGAACATTTTTTATTATCCTTAAAATAGAATGAGCTCCTACTTATTTCATACACCTATGAGAGCCAAACATGAAATCTACTTGCAAGCACTTTGTGAAATATAAAGCATTTTTTTAAAAAAAAAGTAATTAATATCCTATTATGTTGTTTTGTCTCATAATAAAAGGAAATATTATTTCTTTTTCATGAAAATTGGTGTCAATTGAATGTTTCTCAAAACTATTTTGTTTTACTCTTCTAGCTAAAATCTTGAATATGCCTTTAATTTTTCCTGGTTTTTCCACTGATATTCTAACTAAAATAGCAGGAAAGACTTGTTATTCAAATATCTTAAAATAAGTGGTATAATGACTATTATTTTTAAGAAGCGTAGTGGCAGGGTAGTGCCTGTGGTTACAGATGTAACAAATTGGCCATGAGTTGATAACTAGTAACGGTGGATGATGACAGCATGAGTATTACTTATATTTCTTCTGTCTTTGTACAGGCTGGAAATTTTCTATAATATAAATGTATAAAGTATCTGAAACTCTAAGGAAACAAACACCTAACTGAAAAGATTTGCTAACCTGTAGTTCTCTGATTCTATAATATATGTCCAAATACCAGTTTTAATAGATGAAATCATATCTTAGATTGTGTAAACGGCCTAGATTCATTCACTTAACTTATAGAAGCAAAATAATGATAGACAATTCAGGAAAATAATATAAAAATACTCAGCTACACCTAACAAGAGAAAAGTAGGAGACCCTGATAATGATGAAAATTTACTATAAATAGAGCCCACATCCTCACAATTTTAACTATGGCCAGAATCCCAGCTCCATACTAGATACTACTCTTTGACTGCTTTGTGGGTCTCTGTAGTTTTAACCATATGTATGTACTTACTGGAAATGAAAAAAAAAAAGGAAAAAAAAAACCATTCATTTTTATTTTTTAAAAGGAGTAATGTTCTAGCTAGCTTTTTGCTGCTGTGACTAAGAGACCTATAGCTTGCACTGCTAAACATCTCACAATTCCTCCCACAAATTCCAAAAAGATCCGAAAGCATTATGACAATGAACCACATTGTCAGGTTAGTCATAGCAACAACCCCACTCTCAGTATGAATTTGTTTCAGCCAGCTTTTTCACTGCTGTGACTAAAAGGTCTGACAAGAACAATTATAGAGGAGGAAAAGTTTATTTAGGGACTCATGGTTTCAGAGGTCTCAGTCCATAGAAGGCTGGCTCCATTCCTTAGGGCTGGAGGTAAGGCTGAATATCACAGCAGAAGAGTGTGGCGGAGGGAAGCAGCACACATGATGATCAGGAAGCAGAGAGAGAGACTTCTCTTGCCAGATACAAAATATTTACCCCCAAAACCATGCCCCCAATGATCTACCTCATTCAGCCACACCCTACCCACCTTCAGTTACCACTCAGTTAATCCATATCAGGAGATTAATTCACTTATTGGATTAAGGCTGTCTCCTCTAAATCTTCTTGCATTGTCCCACACTTGAGTTTTGGGGGAACATCTTTCATACAACCCATAACAAGGAAAATTTTATTTTGGCTCACAGTTTCAGGCACTCAGCCCATGGTCCACCAACTTCATAGCTCTGGGCCTGAGGTAAGACAGAACTTCAAGGCAGAAAGGTGAAGCAGAGGAAACCAGCTTAGGACACTGCAACCAGGGAGTAGAGAGAAAGCCTCACTCACCAGGAACAAAACATAAACCTCAAAAAATATAAAGGTACTTCTCCTGTGAACTGTTTTCTCCAGCCATACCTTACTTGCCATAGTTACCTCCCACTTATACCATATCCATGGATTAATCCATGAATTAGGTTATAGCTTTCATAATCTAAACATTTCACCTCTGAAAATTCTTGCATTGTCTCACACATGAGCTTTTTGGGACATCTCATATCTAAACCATAATTTCTGCCCCTGGTTCCCCAAAGCTCATACCTATCTTACAATGCAAAATACATTTAGTCCATTTCCAAGAATCCCTAGTCGTAATGGTTCCAACATTACCCAAAAGTGTAAGTCCAAAATCTTATCTGAGACTCAAGGAAAACTCTTGGATGTATTCCCCTACAAGGATCAAAAGCAAGTTGTGGGGCTGGGGTTCTGTGGCTCAGTGGTAAAACATGTAACTTATATGTGTAAGGCACTGGGTTCGATCCTCAGCACCACATTAAAAAAATAAATAAAGTTATTGTGTCTATCTACAACTAAAAAGATATTTTAAAAAATAAGCAAGTTACTCATATCCAATATACAATGACACAAAGTAAACATTTCCGTTCTATAAGGGAGAAATAGGGACACAGAAGGAAGATATGGGACCAAAGCAAGACTAAAATTCAAACTGGGCAAACAAGTCCTGTAGATCCATATCACATATATGAGGCACATGGAATTGTGATGCTCTTTCCAAAGGGCTGTGTAACTCTACGCCCATGGTCTTCCTGACTAGAAACAGATAGCTTCTCTCTTGGCTTATCTTTGGTAGATTTCTGCTGATTTTCTTGACAAATATTCCATGTTATTGGCATCTCTTAATCTCAGAGGTCTCCATTGCAGCTTTGACTTCCTTCTCACATCTTTACACATTGCCCTCTCAATGGCTGCCTTCAGGGATTCCAACCATGCACTTTGCCTGGTCCCCCCAGGCTTTCCTTTGAAATTTCAGTGGAAGCCTCCATGACCCAACTCCAGCATCCTGCATTCCTGCAGAACCAGCACTATGTGGTTGATGCCAAGGATTTCTGCCTCTTGAGTAAGACTATGGCTGCAGCAGCCTCTGAGTGCCTGAGAGGCTGAGCACAGTGAAACAACTTCCTTGGCCCCTCAGTGCAGGATACATACATGGTCTCTTCTCAAAGGAACTTTTATTTTTACATTCTTGAGCCTCAAATGGGTGTGATCATGCCAATTCCTGAGATGCTCTCAAGCCATATTTCCTTGTTGTGAGCCATCCATAGACTGTGTGTGTGTGAGCAATGCTCATTGGAGCGATATGAGGGGACAGGTCTGGCATTGCACACTGATTGGGCTGTGCGATGTAAGTGTACCTTTCCTCTTGCTCTGCCTGTGAACCCACAAAGCACCTGAGATGGGTGTATCTTGCCAAGATGTCAATCAATCTGTTGACCACAAGACATCACAAAGCAAGACTCCACCTTTTGAAACCTTATCTCCTGCCTTATTTGGTGAAGAACATCCCATCGAAGCTCCTTTGAGTATCCCCCCTATAAAATAAAGAGATTCCAGGTGCACGCTCTCTCTCTTTCCAGTGCTGTCCAGCATGGAAGCTGACCCTTAAGTTCCTAGAGCAGTCGCACCCTCAACCTGAGAAACTCGTGTCCATGTGTTGTGTGATTTCTTCATCTTTTTCTTAGTTTAATGTTTTAGCCAGCTCCTTTGAACCCAGCTCATCTCACCAGCATGGGCAGCTGGAGAAACTTCCTGTCGTTTCTGGATAAACTATTTAGCATTTCTTTTGTGGTTGCAATCTCTTTGACAACCATGTATTCCTTAGCCCTATGTTTCCTTGCACTTTTCTGGTCAAACTGCAAGTTTTTCAAATCTTTTGGCTTTGCTTTCTGCTCCCGATTTTCACAATAAACTTGGCTAAAAGCCTCCAGTAGTATCAATGCCATAATCTGAATGCTGTGCTGCCTTGAAGTTTCTTCCACCAGATTAATTAGTCTATCACCTTTAAATTCAACCTCACAGAAAGTCTTAGGATATGGGCAAAATGAGGACAACTTCTTTGCCAAAATGTAACACAAATGGCCAACTGTTCAATTTCTATTAGAGTTCTCCTTCTCCTCTGAACCTTATGAACCCAGTCTTTATTATCCACAGTCTCAGAAGCATTCTGGTCTTCTGAGTTCCTACCAGAATTTCCCATTAAGCGTCACTTACGATATTTTAAAGGTTTTCCAGTTTGCATCTCTAAACTTTTCAAAATTCCTTCCATAAACTCCAAAAATTTTTGAACCACATGATCAGGTTAGTCACAGCAAAGACCCCATTTCTTAGTATCAATTTGTTTTAGTCAAAGTTTCATTGTTGTGACCCCCCCAAAAAAATTAGAGAAGGAAGAGTTCATTTTGGTTCATGGTTCCAGAAGTCTAGTCCATGGTTGGCCGACTCCATAACCCTGAACCTGAGGTGAGGCAGAAAATCATGGTAGAAGGATGGGGCAGAGGAAAGCAGTATGGGACATGACAACCAGGAAACAGAGAGTACAAAAGAACAATTCTTAAGGACTATCAGGTTGTCTCTTCAAACAAAATATCATTCTCTCTCTTCATAAAGGTCTACATGCAACCCTGCTACATGGGTGACCTTGTAGTCAAATCAGCAGCTATGCCTCACTATGGAAACTACAGCTTGTGTGGGAAACTTGGAAGTATCTGGGATTTGGAGTTAAGAGTAAAGGACTGGAATATCAGCTCACTTATGTCTTGGCTCTTTTTCCTAGGCAAGTCACTTAATTTCACTGGTCTTTTTAAAAAATGGAAACAATAATAATCACCACCTATATGGATGTCAAATGTGGCACATGCAGATGAATGAGCTTTGTAAACTCTAGCAGCCTGTTTTGGGAGATGATTTTTGTTATTGATAAAAGACATTTCATAGTAAACTATTTCAAAGTCCTTTCTTTGCTATATTCAGAATATTTTTAAAAAATTTTCATCTAAATTGCTCTTGCTAAAATTAAAGGCCATTCTTTTTAGTGAAAACAAATGAGTCCATTCCACATCATTCATGGAGCATCCCATCAAAAATCATACTCTTTAACATGCTCATGCTGGAAAGGGACTTGGCAGTCAGCTCAGCCTTCTCATTTCACACAGGAGTCGACTAAGGTCCACAGGGTAGAAACATCAGTCACAATGATACAACCAGTAGGGGTGAGATTCTAACTGAAATCAAAGTCTCTGGGCTCTGTAGGACAAGGTCCACAGCAGCAAACTGTATGTTGGGACTCAGAAAACAATGCCACAGAGCCTGGCACTTTGCTATGCTAAGAGGTCTTAGAACTTACCTCAGAATCAAGGTCCCTCTCACTTTCCCTTGTTTCTCTCCCTCCCAGTATAGGAAGAGGCTTTCTACAAAGTTCCCTTGTCAATCTGACGAAATCTGCCAAAAGAGGAACACAAATCTGGCTTCAGTCTTCTTACTAAAATTTATTAACTAGAAAAGACTAAACTCAGATTGTAGGAAGAAAGACAAGTCTGTCAATACATCTGCATATAATTTTGTCACACACCACTGTCCTCTATTTCTGTCTCATACAGAATCATTTATACTCCATTATCTGCTTTGTGGACCAAAAGACATGGTCCAAGGCCCAATGTATGTTCTCCAAGCCCATTGAGTTCCCCTAAAAATAATTTTCTGTTCCCTAAAAATTTCAACCTTCAGTTATCCCCATCCCCTATAGAAAAAGGATTTTATAAGTTTCTTAATCATGTTGGACTTGGGAATGATCCCATTTCTGTGATTTTCCTCCATGCTGTGATATTTTTCCCTCTTGCACATTAATAAATTTTTATGTCTTTTCTCCTATTTGTCTACCGTCAGTAGACAAAATTCTTAAGAGAATCGAGAGAAATTTTCTCTTCACCCCTACACTACATAAGAATGTAAAAACACTGTGATCAAGACACCTTTTCCCCCCATCATTGTGTATCAGTCATGTCCCTTGCAATACAAGTTTCTCAAGGCTCAGTGAATGATACACATAAAAAGGTTCCAGAGATAAATTTCAGCAATGTTGGACAATTCAAGGTTAAGCAGGATTATTTACAGAGACTTCCCAAAACTTTACATCAATGTACTATTATGATATAAATCCAAGAGGGGATTTTGCTTTCTGATTGCTGTCTTGATGGCTCTGTCTACATTGTCCGGCAGCCGCATCTAGAGGTTGGAGCTGGGCTGCTTGCCGAGCCCTGTCCTCCGAAGGCTGGACCGCGGCCTCGAGCGCCTCGGTCGCCTGTTCGCCGCTGCACCTTCGGGCAGAGCCTGCTCTGGGGTCATTCTGCATCCCCCTGCGAGGGGACCCATGCTCCGGAGGAGGGAGCTGGAGAGCCGCGGCGGCAGCCGCTTGGGCCCTGGGGGCTGGGCACTGGGCCAAGGAGCGGCGGAGGCCGCAGTGGCGCCGCTAGGGTCGCGGCGCCCGTGTGCGCGGCCCAGAGGCGGAGGCGACAGCGGCAGGGTTTAATTTCTAGAAATCTGGACTGGAAACAGAAGCAGCAGTTTGTATAATCCCAAGAACTTGCTTATGCCAGGAAGCTGTAAGGGTAACATAAATATCATTGAGGAGATCTAACATGGCAGCGGGCGGGGAGAGATCAAGTCTCTGACCTCTTCAACTGCACGGGCATAGGGAGCTGTAAATTGTCTAAATGCTGTTTGCTCAGGATCACTAGGCAATGCTGAGCTGACGTGGATCTGGGGCGTACAGTCTGGGCCCCTCAGAACACACACACCAAGCCTGGATCAGCTGCATCCAAGCTCCAGTTCGCCTGCTTCTCGTGACTCAGCACTAACGATCCCGCTGAAATAACTGGTTGGCCCTTATGAACTTACAGAGGTAAAAGCCAACCGAGCCTTCATAGGCAGTGGCCACAGGATTGAAACGGGGATTGGGAGAGACAGTCAGGACCCACCCGTTGCATTGGTCACCTGGCAAAGGGAACGAACGGTCACCATTTGCATGGGATACCACCTTGGCAGAGAACTGACGTCACGGGCTGAGGAGATAACTGCATTGAAACCAGCGCGACAGGTGTGTAATCCCCTAGTCATCTCTCTCCACACAGCGGGGAAACCTTAAGGGCCCCTCCCAGCTCTCCTGTGAGCGCAATAGCCAGACTGAGGAAATCAGGAGTGGCACGGAACTCCCGGCTACCGTTCCAACCAGTGCTGACAACTGAGGTCTCTTGCACCAGCTACCGGGGGCGTGGCTACCAGAGGGCAAGCAAATTCGCTGGGGTTCTCAGCCCCAAGCTCTACAAACTTAGGGTCTGAGGGAGGCAAACAGGGAGAGTGAGCCCAGGCGTTCATGAAAACAGGGCTCCCAGGAGCAGCAGACCTGGCGTGTAGCCAGTATTGTGGTGAGCGCCACAGGTGAGCACGGCCTGGCTTGAGGGAACACAAGAGAAGGCCCTAGGCACTCAGGATTGGAGACCCGCCCAGTCTGGGAGGAAGAGCTGCTGCACAGTGATTGGTTCCCACTTATTGAGAGGAGAAGCTTGACCCAGTGGGCACAGCACCACCTACTGGAAGAGAAGTTAATCGAACTCTAGGACTGCATTTATTATTATTATTATTATCATTTTTTTTCTTTTACTTTTTTTTCCTTTTTCTTTCATTTTCAATTTTTTTTGTTGTTGTTCTTTAACTTTTTTTAAATGCTTTTAATTTTTTTTAATTTTTTAATTTTATTATTATTATTATTATTTTAAATTTTAATTTTCATTTTTTTATTATTATTTTTGTAAAAAATTTTTTTTCTTTTCTTTCTTTCTTTATTTTCTAATTTTTTTGTTTTTGTTTCTTTTGTCTTTTCTTTTCTTTTCAATTTTCTTATTCCCCCTTCCTTGAATTCTACCTGCCTACTCTCATTCTCTTTAGTGACTTCTTCCCTTCCCTTCTAATATCTTTCCTCCCAAGCATCAAATAAATTTATAAGAGTAAACAGTAACTCAGCAGTCAAACAGAACAAGAAGTAACATGAGCAGCATAAAAAAGCAAGGAAGAAAAGGAGTACAAACAATGAAGGACAGCCTAAATATTCAGGAGGACCTAGAGTCAGCAGAAAAATGGTCATATAAAGAACTCAAGGAATACCTTAGACAGATGGAATGGAACCTTAAAGAGGATATGAGACAGCAAATCCAAACAGTGAAAGAACACTTTGAAAATGAATTACATAAACAGATAAAAGAAGAAGTTAAGCATCTTTATCAGGAGAGAGAGATTATAAAAAAAAAAAGTCAAACAATAATTCTAGAAATGAAGGAAATGATAAACCAAATTAAAAACTCAATTGAGAGTATCACTAACAGAGTGGAGCAAGTAGAAGCCAGAACGTCAGATAATGAAGACAAAATATATCATCTTGAAAAGAGCCTAGCCAACTCAGAAAGGCTGGTTAAAAATCACGAGAAAAACATCCAAGAGATATGGGATAACATAAAAAAACCAAACCTATGAGTCATCGGGATAGACGAAGGTACAGAGATTCAAACCAAGGGAATGAGTAACCTGCTGAATGAAATAATTACAGAAAACTTTCCAGAAATAAAAAAGGAAATGGATATACAAATTGTAGATGCATACAGGACACCGAGCACACAAAATCACAGTAGACCAACGCCAAGACACATTGTTATGAAGATATCCAATATACAGAACAAAGAGAAAATATTAAAAGCTACAAGAGAAAGGAGGCAGATTACATTCAGGGGTAAACCAATAAGGTTAACAACAGATTTTTCATCACAGACGCTGAAAGCGAGAAGATCCTGGAACAACGTATTTCAAACACTGAAAGACAATGGATGCCAACCAAGAATTCTGTATCCAGCAAAATTAAGCTTCAGGTACGATAACGAAATAAAAATCTTTCATGATAAACAAAAGCTAAAAGAATTTGCAGCCAGAAAACCAGCATTGCAAAGCATCTTGAGCAAAACACTACACGAGGAAGAAATGAAAAACAATAACCAAAACCATCAGTGGGAAGTGCCTCTATAAAGACAGAGGGCGGGGGAAAAGCTAACCATGGAGAAACAAACTAAATTAAAAAAAAAAGAAGATAAATAATCAAACATGGCTGGAAGTACAAACCATATATCAATAGTAACTCTAAACGTTAATGGCTTAAACTCTCCAATAAAGCGACATAGGCTGGTAACATGGATTAAAAAAACAAATCCAACAATATGCTGCCTCCAGGAGACACATCTGATTGGAAAAGACATACACAGGCTGAAGGTGAAAGGTTGGGAAAAAAATATACCACGCACACGGTCCTCGTAAGCAAGCAGGGGTGGCCATCCTCATATCGAATAAAATCGACTTCAAGACTAAGTTAATCAAAAGGGACAAGGAAGGACATTATATACTGTTAAAAGGAACCATTCACCAACAAGACATAACAATTATCAATATTTATGCACCAAATAATGGTGCTGCGATGTTCATAAAACAAATTCTCCTCAAGTTCAAGAATCAAATAGACCACAACACAATAATTATGGGTGAATTCAACACACCTCTCTCACCATTGGACAGATCCTCCAAACAAAAGTTGAATAAAGAAACTATACAACACAATATCACAATCAACAACCTAGACTTAACTGACATATATAGAATATATCAACCATCATCAAGTGGATATACTTTTTTCTCAGCAGCACATGGATTCTTCTCAAAAATAGACCATATATTATGCCATAGGGCAACCCTCAGTAAATATACAGGGGTGGAGATAATACCATGCATTTTATCTGATCATAATGGAATGAAACTGGAAATCAATGATAAAAGAAGGAAGGAAAAATCCTACATCACATGGAAAATGAACAATATGTTACTGAATGATCAATGGGTTACAGAAGACATAAAGGAGGAAATCAAAAAATTCTTAGAGATAAATGAAAATACAGACACAACATATCGGAATCTATGGGACACGATGAAAGCAGTTTTAAGAGGGAAATTCATTGCCTGGAGGTCATTCCTCAAAAAAAAGGAAAAACCAACAAATAAATGAGCTCACACTTCATCTCAAAGCCCTAGAAAAGGAAGAGCAAAACAACAGCAAATGTAGCAGAAGGCAAGAAATAATTAAAATCAGAGTGGAAATCAACGAAATTGAAACAAAAGAAACTATTGAAAAAATTAACAAAACTGAAAGTTGGTTCTTTGAAAAAATAAATAAGATCGACAGACCTTTAGCCATGCTAACGAAGAGAAGAAGAGAGAGAACTCAAATTACTAACATACGGGATGAAAAAGGCAATATCACAACAGATGCTACAGAAATACAGAAGACAATTAGAAATTATTTTAAAAACCTATATTCCAATTAAATAGAAGATAGTGAAGACATCGATAAATTCCTTAAGTCATATGATTTGCCCAGACTGAGTTAGGAGGATACTCACAACTTAAACAGACCAATATCAATAGATGAAATAGAAGAAGCAATCAAAAGACTTCCAACCAAGAAAAGCCCAGGACCGGATGGGTATACAGCGGAGTTTTACAAAACCTTTAAGGAAGAATTAATACCAATACTTTTCAAGTTATTTCAGGAAATAGAAAAAGAGGGAGCTCTGCCAAATTCATTCTATGAGGCCAACATCAATCTGATTCCGAAACCAGACAAAGACACCTCAAAGAAAGAAAACTACAGACCAATATCTCTGATGAACCTAGATGCAAAAATCCTCAATAAAATTCTGGCGAATCGGATACAAAGGAACATCAAAAAAATTGTGCACCATGATCAAGTAGGATTCATCCCTGGGATGCAAGGATGGTTCAATATACGGAAATCAATAAATGTTATTCACTACATCAATAGACTTAAAGATAAGAACCATATGATCATCTCAATAGACGCAGAAAAAGCATTCGACAAAGTACAGCATCCCTTTATGTTCAAAACATTAGAAAAACTAGGGATAACAGGAACTTACCTCGACATTGTAAAAGCTATCTATGCTAAGCCTCAGGCTAGCATCATTCTCAATGGAGAAAAATTGAAGGCATTCCCCCTAAAATCTGGAACAAGACAGGGATGCCCTCTATCACCACTTCTATTCAATATAGTTCTGGAAACACTGGCCAGAGCAATTAGACAGACGAAAGAAATTAAAGGCATAAAAATAGGAAAGGAAGAACTTAAATTATCACTATTTGCAGGTGACATGATTCTATACCTAGAAGACCCAAAAGGGTCTACAAAGAAACTACTAGAACTAATAAATGAATTCAGCAAAGTGGCAGGATATAAAATCAACACGCATAAATCAAAGGCATTTCTGTATATCAGCGACAAAACTTCTGAAACGGAAATGAGGAAAAACACTCCATTCACAATATCCTCAAAAAAAATAAAATACTTGGGAATCAACCTAACAAAAGAGGTGAAAGATTTATACAATGAAAACTACAAAACCCTAAAAAGAGAAGTAGAAGAAGATCTTAGAAGATGGAAAAATATACCCTGTTCATGGATAGGCAGAACTAACATCATCAAAATGGCGATATTACCAAAAGTTCTCTATAGGTTTAATGCAATGCCAATCAAAATCCCAACGGCATTTCTTGTAGAAATAGAGAAAGCAATCATGAAATTCATATGGAAAAATAAAAGACCCAGAATAGCAAAAGCAATGCTAAGCAGGAAGTGTGAATCAGGCGGTATAGCGATACCAGACTTCAAACTATACTACAGAGCAATAGTAACAAAAACAGCATGGTACTGGTACCAAAACAGGAAGGTGAACCAATGGTACAGAATAGAGGACACGGAGACTAATCCACAAACCTACAACTATCTTATATTTGATAAAGGAGCTAAAAGCATGCAATGGAGGAAGGATAGCATCTTCAACAAATGGTGCTGGGAAAACTGGAAATCCATATGCAACAAAATGAAACTGAATCCCCTCCTCTCGCCATGCACAAAAGTTAACTCAAAGTGGATCAAGGAGCTAGATATCAAATCAGAGACTCTGCGTCTGATAGAAGAAAAAGTTGGCTCCGATATACATATTGTGGGGTCGGGCTCCAAATTCCTTAATAGGAAACCCATAGCACAAAAGTTAATAACAAGAATCAACAAATGGGACTTATTTAAACTGAAAAGTTTTTTCTCAGCAAGAGAAACAATAAGAGAGGTAAATAGGGAGCCTACATCATGGGAACAAATTTTTACTCCTCACACTTCAGATAGAGCCCTAATATCCAGAGTATACAAAGAACTCAAAAAATTAGACAATAAGAAAACAAATAACCCAATCAACAAATGGGCCAAAGACCTGAACAGACACTTCTCAGAGGAGGACATACAATCAATCAACAAGTACATGAAAAAATGCTCACCATCTCTAGCAGTCAGAGAAATGCAAATCAAAACCACCCTAAGATACCATCTCACTCCAGTAAGATTGGCAGCCATTATGAAGTCAAACAACAACAAGTGCTGGAGAGGATGTGGGGAAAAGTATACTCCTGTACATTGCTGGGGGGACTGCAAACTGGTGCGGCCAATTTGGAAAGCAGTATGGAGATTCCTGGGAAAGCTGAGAATGGAACCACCATTTGACCCAGCTATGGCCCTTCTCGGACTATTCCCTGAAGACCTTAAAAGAGCGTACTACAGGGATACTGCTACATCGATGTTCATAGCAGCACAATTCACAATTGCTAGACTGTGTAACCAACCCAGATGCCCTTCAATAGATGAATGGATAAAAAAAATGTGGCATTTATACACCATGGAGTATTACGCAGCACTAAAAAAACGACAAAATCATGGAATTTGCAGGGAAATGGATGGCACTAGAGCAGATTATGCTTAGTGAAGCTAGCCAATTCCTAAAAAACAAATACCAAATGTCTTCTTTGATATAATGAGAGCAACTAAGAACAGAGCAGGGAGGAAGAGCAGGAAGAAAAGATTAACATTAAACAGATACATGAGGTGGTAGGGAAAGGGAGAGAAAAGGGAAATTGCATGATAATGGAGGGAGACCCTCATTGTTATACAAAATTACATATAAGAGGTTGTGAGGGGAATGGGAAAATAAACAAGGAGAGAAATGAATTACAGTAGATGGGGTAGAGAGAGAAGATGGGAGGGGAGGGGAGGGGGGATAGTAGAGGATAGGAAAGGTAGCAGAATACAACAGTTACTAATAGGGCATTATGTAAAAATGTGGATGTGTAACCGATGTGATTCTGCAATCTGTATTTGGGGTAAAATTGGGAGTTCATAACCCACTTGAATCTAATGTAGAAATATGATATGTCAAGAGCTTTGTAATGTTTTGAACAACCAATAAAAAAAAAATCCAAGAGGGCAGAATTACCCTGATATTTGACCATAGAGCATTTATTTTAGTACATAGATCCCAGAGCCATATAGCATTTGTTCAGATACTGTCTTAAGTAACTGTGTCATATTGGAGAGCACTGCATCATTCTGTCCATCATTTTCTGCATCTGAGAAGTGGGAATAATAAAAGTTGTCCTTTATTGTGCTGTTAGGGAGGTTCAGTGTGTTAACGTAAGTGAAGGTTCTGGAATAGTACCTGGCTCAGAGTAAATACTATGAAAGTTTTTTTTTTATATTATTCTTGTGTTTTGCTCTTTTTGTTGTCATTATTTTAGAGGACTACATACAAACATCTCAGTAATTTAGAAAACATACATCAGCATGAGAGACTCCACTCTAGGTCAATGGTTGCCCAACCTTGTGAATCTTAAAACAGCAGACTGCCAGTCCTCCCATCTGAGATGGAATTGTTCTGTGACAGAGACCAGAAGTGTACATTTTTAGAAGCATCTCAGGTGAACCTGATAATCACTCAGATCCAGAATCCACTAATTGTATCCATGCCAGTTCTTTACACCTCTTACCTAAGGCCTGTATTTCAAACTCTGAGAAGTTTTTCCCCTTGGCATGTGTAAACTTTGGAGATTTATAGAAACAGGAGAGAAAATATTATGAGCCAGCTATGCCATTAACATAGACAAAACATGTTTGTGTCTTGCCACAATGCTAGAATTTATTGAATAACAAAAAAATTCACCGTTTATACCAGTTCACCAAATACTTGTGGGTCACCTGATAGTCATAAGCAAGGCAATCACTGATACTTTTTATTCCAATCTTAACTACTAATGTCTATAGCACTTAAGTCAAGCATCACACCAAAAAGCTAAGAAAGGGTTAAGGCAGTCACGGGGTTCTAGAAGCTAAACTGAGAGCAAAGGCAGTGAGCAGATAAATTCAGTCACCAGTCAAGTGGTCAGATAAGATTAGGAACCAGCCAGCCAAACTAGCCTAAGAATTTGTTCAGGGCAAAGAGCTGTCAAAGTACAGGAACTTATTCTAGGCCACAGTCCAGAGAGTTGGCAGTTTCAGAGGGTCAGCTTGGAGTAGGCCATGTATGGTCAACAAGGACAGGAGAAACCATGTTATGCTGAAGCCCAAGGACAGAGATTAAGAGATTTGTCCCTGCGGTGATTTTCCTGGGCAGAGCTCATGACAAGTGACCAGGTGATGGGGTCAGGAAGCCACCATATCCAGTCTTGCAATGCTTCTCCTCTTATGAGTGTTTGATGATGGGTTGCTTTATTCAGTGATCTGCTGTATTTGATAAGTGCATAGGCCTGGATTTTATATAAGTTTAATATACCAATATATCCACGTGCTCCTGATTAATAAGTTCACAGGTGGTTATTTTATTAGCACAATTAATTTACCACTTTGTGCCTTATGGTTGTGCTAGGCAAATGGTGATTGTTTACTTGTATAAACAAAGTATAGAATCATTCTACTTTAGCACTTATACTCAAAGTGAAGTAACTTGTGGCAAACTACTGCCTTACAAAATGGAGTAACCCAGGGTTAGGCATAGCCAGAAAACTACTATACATCATGGAATAACTCTGAGCAGGGTACAGCCTGCTGTACACAGAGAAAATTCTAGCAAGTCTAGACTTCTCTGATCAATCAAACTGATCTGTTAACCAAAAAAAAAACATATATTTATTGTAGTGGTTTGAAGCAGCTACAAGGAAACCTGGGTAAGGCCTTCAAAAAGGGTTATTACGCTCTCATAGCTCAGAGTGGTATAATGAAAGGGGAAAAAAGTGGATGAGAGGTAGGGCAAGGAACAAAATAATATAACTTTCACAAATGATAAATGGATTTCACTGTTTTTTAGACATTGCCAGTGTCCCTGCTATGTGTGTTATACCATTTTGCATTTATCATAGCAATGAGCAAAAGGAACTGCTAACCCTGCAGATTTTTGCATATGAAATGAAATATATTTTAATTTGCATGGCTTAGCATATTATCTTCATATTTAGGGCATTTGTATTCGTTTTTTAATAAACCAGCTTTGAATTCTTTCCTTTGCCACAAGTGTAAATAACTGTTCCTGAGTTCATGAACCATGGAAAGAGTTACAAGAAGTAGAACAAAGGGTACCCTTGTTCATTTTCATGGTCCTGTGCCCTTCTTCGTATCTTAATGGGACCAAAAAACACCAAGAAGACCTGACAGTTGTTCCTCAACTAGAGCAGACCAGGCTATTCCTCGGCCCACCCCAGTACCAAAAGCTAGCTGTTCTTCATTGGGCAAATCAAAGTGTCATGTTGTTCTTTTTGGAGAAATAGGAGACTGTGTCCCCACTTTTTAGAGGTATATATTGTCTGTCATTTTCTTAATCTTGGATGGAAACAAATAGGTTGACTCCAAAATGTTATCATTTCTCAAGGGAAGAAAAGTTTATTGACACAGCAGCTCATTGACATCACCAGATCAAAGCTGGCCTCAACAACTTAGCAAAGCCCTAAACAACTCAGTGAGACCCTGTCTCTAAATAAATTTTTAAAAGGGCTAGGTTGTAGCTCAGTGGTTAAGTGCCCCTGAGTTTAATCCTCAGTTAAAAAAAAAAACAAAAGATTGGTACACAATTGTTTTTCTGTTTTGTTTTGTTTTGTTTTGAAGTACTGGCAATTGAACTCAGAGAAGTCTTACAACTGAGTTATATCTCCAACCCTTTTTATTTTTTTTAGTTTTGAGACAGGGTCTTGCTAAGTTGTTGAGGGTGGCCTCAAACTTGAATCTTCCTGCCTCAGCCTCCTGAGTCACTGGGATTACAGGTGTGCACCACAATACCCAGCTCCATTATTTTATTTTATAAATGGTACATGTCTGTTTAACATACTGTGGTATTTTACATACTGTGGTACTTAACGGTTGAGCAGATTAAAATTACTTTAATTCAGGGCTGGGGATATAGCTCAGTTGGTAGAGTGTTTGCCTTGCATGACCAAGGTCCTGAATTCGATCCCCAGCACCATACACACACACACACACACACACACACACACAATTTACTTTAATTCAAACCAGATTTTTAAAACATTACTCTAATTCAAAAAATGCTACCTATCTGCTAAGTATATATATTTACATAAAGTTTAAAAAGAATTGCCCTCATTTTTTTCATTGAATTTTCTCATTGTGCTAATTACTTTGCCCTACAAAATTAGTTCTTACTTGTGAGACTTTGTGGAGGAACATATGCCACTTAAACATAACTGAAAACTGAACTTAACAAAACTGAAAAAAGTCACTGGTTTCAGCTGATATGGAATTACTTTATCCTCTGCAAAGCTTACTAACTAGAAAGTACATGAACTTTATTATAATTGATTATGATAGCATAAATATATGCCAAATAATGGATTTTCCCCCCAAGCACACACATATTTTCTCTTTTATTCCTAATGCAGGGGTAAGCAGAAAGAGCACTTTATCCAGTCACTCCATGTGGGCTTTCATCCAATAAAAGGCACACAGACACTAAGGAATGATCATACAAAACACTAAATATATCATTTCCCATTAGCACAGCACACATCCTATTCCTGGTAGTGGAAATTAAGCCATGCTAATGTGAGAGTCCAATAATGAGAGCAAAAAAATTAATACACATCACTATGATGAGTTTCAAGTTTCCAAGAACCAACCTAATTCTCTTTTAATATGCTAGCTGGTGTAAGGCACTAGGAGGCTCTTTGTGAAAGAATAAAAAATAGTGTGATGGTTAATTTTTTGTGTGAACAGTACACAGTATACAGATATGTGGTCAAACATTATTCCAGATGTTTCTGTGAAGGGTTTTTAAAATATGAGAATAACATTTAAAACAATAGATTTTGAGCAGAGCAGATTACCTTCCACAATGCAGGTGGGCTTCATTCAATCAATCAAAGTCCTTAATAGAAAAAAAAATGACCCCAAAGAAAAGGAAACTCTGACATCAGACTGCTTTTGGATGTACTGTGGCATCAACCCTGCATGGATCACAGCCTGCTAATCTCTCCTGCAGATTTTGAACTTGCCTTGCCTCCACAATTGCATGAGCTTACCTGATTTTAAAAATTTCTCTCTCTCTCTCTCTCTCTCTCTCTCTCTCTCTCTCACACACACACACACACACACACACACACACACACACACCCCTACTGGCTCTATTTCTCTGAAGTACAGAAAATGTCAACTTGTAATGGGTTTGCAGATGCTACCTGGAAGTAAAAAATATGGAAGGGGATAGTGAGCCCTGCAAGGGGGAGATGACTGGCTAAGCAGCTCTATATCTTCCATGAGCTGGACACCCACATGGACATCAGATTAGTGCAAACACTCTCCAACTGTGACACAAGTCTTTATACCCAGGTCAAAGCAATTTTCTGCCACACTCTTCTACCACAACCACACACAAGGGTTCTGGGTGACTAAGCCCTGTTCACAATAAAAGTTGGAATTGTCCCAACTTGTTTCCACTTAGTTCCTTGAATTAGCCTAAGTCAGCCTCTGATTCCTTCCCCACTGCCTCACCCCTTACCAGCTGATGATAGATCTATTTTCCTAACCTAAACCTTGGCATCCTTCATAGGTGTGATTTGACATGTGCCCTCTGGTGTACCTACTCTCAATATTTCTCCAAACAGGTCCAGCTCTCTAGCTGCATTCCTATAATGCTAACCATTCTTTAATGAGAGACTCACTGTACTTACTCTTAGCAACAAGGCTATTCTTCAGTGTAGGATCAAAAGACCCCCTCATTTCAAGGTTCTAATCTTCTTATTAGTACCAGTTATTTTATTCAGTTTTGAGTTGCCATGACCAGAAATGCTGACAATAACAACTTAGAGAAATGTTTATTTGGGACTCACAGTTTCAGAGGTCTCAGTACACAGCTAGACAGTCCATTGCTCTGGGCCCAAGGTGAGGCAGCACATCATGGGGGAAGTACACAGCAACAGAATCTGCTCCCCTCATGCCAGCAAGGAATCAGAAGGGGATTCCAGGAAGAATAATCCTTCCAGAGCATACCCAGCCCCCAGTGACCTACCTCCTCCAGCCAGTCTCCACCTGCCTACAGTTACCACCCAGTCAATCCATTCAAACTAAGATGGACTGATTAGGTCACTGCTGTCGCAATCTAATCATTTCACCTCTGAAGATTCATGCATCTATAGGAACTTTTGAGGGACACCTCATATCCAAATGGTAACACCAGAAGAAATTTTACAAAGGACAGAAAATATTACTTGCAAAATGCAATACCTACAAGAGGGTGTAAATAAAATACAATTTATTAGACAGTTAACTAATGTAAAAATATATATAAAACTATGACTAGTTTGTCCCCATTTTACTGATGAAAAAACAGGCTCTGAATTTTGTCCAACAGGTGTGACCAAAGTCCCACAGATAAGTCCTAAATTCACATTGGTTATCCAGATTCCAAAGCTGACATTTGTAACCAGTAGAGACTGCCTTCAAAGACTCTATGAGAAAGGGGATAAATAATAATAATAATAACAACAACAGCAGCAGCAGCAAAATAACAACCCAATTATGCTAAAGAGTGAAAGAGAATTTGGTGTCTTGTGAATAAGAGCACAGAAGATATTTTCCATTATTCAGAATATATAAGACACTTAATAGCTGATAAAACCAGAAAGTGAACACTTCTCTGTAAGGAACAGTCACTAGTGATGTATTTAAATTCCTTCAGAGTCATGTGATAATTAGTTGGATCATATAGTTTAGTGCAATTATTTCCCAAAGTAGGTTCTGAAAAATAGTTCTGAAAGATTCCCCTTTTCTAAGTAATTATATAGTTAAATACATATGGTTAAATATTTGAAAATATTTTATATTCTTGGAAATTTGCAATGAACTTTAGCATATAAATGATTTTGAGAAATTCTGCCAAAAGGATAGTTATTCAACTATTCACATAATATGTTCCAAACTTATTTGTCTTTGGGAAAAAAAAATTTTTTGTACCACTAGTTAATACTCCTCAGGGTTCACGTTCTTCAAACACATTTAAGGAAATGCCAAATATTAAAGGAAAGAAAAGTAATATCTGTTGATCATTGTTAACTGTGTCATTTAATTCTCAACAGTAGCCCCAAAGCAGGTATTAACTGGGTTTAGCATTCATGTATCTAAGATTTCACCAAATGATCTGGGTTTTGCTTTCATCACTTAAGTGCTACACATAGCACTATAAAAATCTTTTGTCAAGAAAGCATCTTTTGTCTCTGCTTCCTGGCTGTCACGAATTGAGCAGTATTCTTCCACTACACCCTCTGCCATGATTTTCTGCCTTATTTTGGGTTCAGAGCTAATCAACGATGGCCTGAACCTCTGAAACCATGCTGTAAATCTATTGGGACATTACAGTTCACAGGTAGAGACTCTGATGCTGAGCTATACCCAGCCAAGACACAGTGTACTTTGTTTAACACACAAATTAAATGTGCCCACACTGTGAAATTTTAATGCAAAGAATATAAGAGACAAAACTCCCATACTAACAACCAGATCTCAGGAATAGCTGAGTGTGTGTGTGGAGGGGGTCCTCAAGTTCTACTAATAGGCACCCACTCCTACAAGAAAACAAAGAGAATCAACAAAAGGCTGTGAATACTGCACCAATCAAGGGTCTCAATCTAGATCACTTTAAAACACTTTGGCAAGGAAAGACTGCCAGGTTTCTGTTTTCGAGACTAAAAGGCTCAGAGGTCACTCCAGTTGAACTGGGCTGACTGGGCTGCACAAAATAACCACACAAGAGACACAAATACCTTTTTCTTTGGGGTCTCTGTGACGGCTCCTCTGACCTTAAGGGTCCGCAGGAAAAGAGCGCGAAAGCACACGCTGACCCCTTTTATTGAGGAGAAGCTATTCAAATGAGGCAAGGGGTCAGGTTTCAGGGGGCTGAGTCCAGCTTCATGATGTCCACTGTCAGCAGGCTGACTGACACCTGAGTAGGCCACACCCAAGGGCACAGTAAAAGAAGGGGATACACACAAGGCACTTCCATGGAAGATTCTATTGTAAACAGGGCAAGGGGTTATATTACAAAGGAACAGGTGAGCATAGCTTCACCCATGGGGCTGTAGAAAGACACACCCATGCACGGAGACACTGACCCTTGAACCCAAGCTCTGCCACATTTCTGTGACTGAGAGCCTCAGCACCCAGCCGGGGAGTGTGACTCTGTCACATGCAAGGTTGGTTTCCCAACCTTGTGCTACAAAAAAATAAAAAGTAAAAAAATAATAGTAAAAGAGAAATCCATCCAAACAGATGCATAAAATCCAACACACGGGGGAATGTCCCATGATACCTCTTTAAGTTTATAATTCATCAGTAAGCAACTGACTCCAAAGATATTGAAGTGAATGAAATAAAGAATTCAAAAGGACAATTATAAAAACGATTGATAAATTTCAAGAGAACACAGAAAAAAAACTGAATGAATTAAAGGAGTTAGTAAGGGATATCAATGAGAAATTCAGTAAGGAAACAGAGATATTGAAAAAGAACAAATCATAAATCCTGGAAATGAAAAAACAAAATGAATTAAGTGTTCAGTTGAAAATTTCTCTAATAGAGTAGATCATGATCAAGACAGAATGGAAAACAAAGGAGCAGGCCTCGAATTTTCAGACAGTATTAAAGAAGAAAACTAACCATGACCAGAATATACAAGAATCTCTGGACAACATTAAGAAACCAAATTGAAGAATCATTGGAATTGAAGAGAACTGTGAATTGCTGGCTAATGTCATAGATAGCCTCTTTAGGGAAATAATAACACAAAATGTTACAAACCTTGAGAATGAGATGAACATCCAGAACCAGAAAAAATTCAGAACCTCAAATAGACAAAATCAAAACAGAACATCTTAACAATGCACTATAATTAAAATACCCAACATACAGAACAAGGATAGACTTTTTAAAATTTTTAAAAATTTTTTTAGTTTTTTTTAAATTTATTCTAATTTGTTTATATGACAGCAGAATACATTTCAATTCATATTACACATATACAGCACAATTTTTCATATTTCTAGTTGTATACAATGTAGAGTCTCACCATATATGTCTTCTTACATGTACTTAGAATAATGATGTCCATCTCATTCCACTGCCTTTCCTACTCCTATGCCGCCGCCCTTCTCCCCTCCCCTTTGCTCTATCTAGAGTTCATCTATTCCTTCCATGCTCCCCGCCCCCATCCTCATTATGAATTAACCTCCTTATATCAGAGAAACATTTGGCATTTGGTTTTTTGGGATTGGCTTACTTCACTTACCATTATATTCTCCAACTTATTCCATTTTATGCCATCAGAAGCCTACCACCCAAGAAAATCCCAGGGCTGGATGGATACACAGTTGAGTTCTACAAGACCTTTAAAGAAGAACTAATACCAATACTCTTCAAATTATTTCATGAAATAGAAAAAGAGGGAACACTTCTAAACTCATTCTATGAGGCATATCACCTTGATTCCAAAACCAGGCAAAGACACATCAAAGAAAGAAAACTTCAGGCCAATATCTCTAATGAACATAGATGCAAAAATTCTCAATAAAATTCTGGCAAATTGAATATAAAAACATGTCAAGACAATAGTGCACCACGATCAAGTGGGGTTCATCCCCTGGATGCAAGGTTGATACAACACACAGAAATCAATAAATGTAATTCATCATATCAATAGACTTAAAGATAAGAATCATACAATCATCTCAATAGATGCAGAAAAAGCATTTGGCAAAATACAGCCCTCATTCATGTTCAAAATACTACAAATATTAGGGATAACTGGAACATATCTCAACATCAAAAAGAATATCTATGCTAAGCCCCAGGCCAAAATCATTCTAAATGGAGAAAAATTGAAAGCATTCCCTCTAAAATCAGGAACAAGACAGGGATGCCTTCTTTCACCACTTCTATTTAACATAGTTCTTGAAACACTAGCCAGAGCAATTAGATGAAAGAAATTAAACAGAACATGGATAGATTTTTTTAAAGTTTCAAAAAAGAAAATGTCAGGTCACATTTAGAGGCAAGTCATTCAGAATTAATTATGATTTCTTAAGCACAAACCCTAAACTGTCAGAGAACCTGGGATGATATGTGTTCCAAGTTGTGAAAGAAAATAAATGCCAATCAAGATTGCTATATTAGGGCTGGGATTGTGGTTCTGTGGTGGTATGCTTGCCTAGTATGCATGAGGCACTGAGTTTGATTCTTAGCACTGCATATAAATAAATAAAAGGTCCATTAACACCTAAAAAAAATTTTAAAAGATTGCTATATCAGCAAAATCATCCTTCAACATTAAAGAAGAAATAAAAATCTGAGAGTAGCAGAAACTGAAACAGTGCTTGACTACCAAGCCAGTACTACAGAACTTAATGAAACACTCCACTCAGAAGAAGTAAAAAACCAACCAATGGGCAAATTTCATTTGCTGGAGGGCCCAGCCTGGACAGGAATTCAAAAGGGTGGGGGCAGGAGTAACTGAGTTTGGACACTGAACTCAAGAGTCCAGGAAAAGTGGGACTTAAAGGTGATAAAGGGGTGAAGATTTGGCTTCTCCGCTGCATGAGTGGAACTCAGGGGAGATTTCCAGGGTGTAGTCTCCCAGCATGGACTGATAGCTACTGAGCTCTAGAGGTGCACTAATTTAAAATCTTCAAACCAGTAAACATTCAACAAATTACCCAGAACCAACCTAGTCCTAAATCATGCTTTCAGGAGCTCCATGTATGGGAACTCCTCTCACAGAACACTACAGCGATCCCACACCGAGGGAACACCACACTCTATCCCACTCTAAGTAACACAAACAAGAAGGGTAGCTGAGAATTTCTGAACTCTTTACTGGCAACTTGATGAATAAATCAAAAAGAGAAAGGACTTGACAGCCTGTAGCCAATACTCTCATACATACTACATACTTCAAGAAGAAATGAAAAGTAACATATTTGGGAATAGATGATGAAAACATATTCCCATTGATACTTGTGGCTACTGCAATGGAAAAATTCCTTAACTTTTCATCGAGGAAAAAAAAATTTCTGTTTAATTGTGAGTTTAATGGCTCATGAGCACTTACATATATACATATTTGTCTCCTTTTCCCTCATTTCTAGCATTTTTTGAAGGCAGTTATTTTTCAAGGCTCAGTCTTTTGAGGGCTAGGATATTTGACTAGAATATTTTGGTTTTGCTTTATATATATTTTTGTCTCACTTAGCAGTTTTCCTTGATTCTCTTTATCTCTTTTTTTTTTTTTGCTAACAGCCTAACTCTATTGTTCACTCCTTCACTATTCCTTTAATTTTTTTACTTATATATTCTCCCCTCCTCCCCATAATCATCACATCCTACATCTCTTCTTTTTGTTCCCCATTCACCTCTCAAAATTGCAAACCCTTTTGCAAACCTACCGTTTTTACTGAAAACACTAGCTGATCACATCATTTCTGTTTATTGTGACAACAAACATTGTAAATGTCATAGCAGAAATTATTTGGCTTAATGCTGTATATTGTTTGCATTGGTTGTTTTTATTATTTGTCTTCCCCTACACTGGGAGGTACCAGAAACCTTCAGGTATAAATTCACAGCATAGAAATTCTACTGCCTCAGGTCCACACTGTTAGATGGGTAGACACAAAAACAACATAAAAAATCAAGGGGACAAACCATCTGAAACAAAGAAAAATAGCTCAATAACAGAATCCACTGACACCAGAGTGGAGGAAAGGTCAGAGAAGGAATTTAGAAAGTTCATAGTTAAACTGATCTGTAAGGTAAAGGATGATAGAAGAAGGGAAATCAGAGAGAAAATACTGATAATAAAAGGTCACTTCAATAAAGAGATAGAGATTCTGAAAAGAAAATCAAATGGAAATCCTTGAAATGAAGGAACAATAAACCAAATTAAAAATTCAACGGGAAGAATCTGCTGGTGAGAAGACTATACCACTTGGAAAATAGAGTTTCAGGCAACATATACTCTTGAAAATAAAGTTGACCATGGAGAAAATATGTAAAGAGACCATGAACAGAATTTCCAAGAAATATGGATAACATGACAAGACCAAATTTAAGATTTATTGGAATAGATGAAGGCTTGGGGATAGAAATCAAAGGAATGTACCAATCTTTTCACTGAAATAATATCAGAAATTTTTTCAAACCTTAAGAATAAAATGAAAAATCAAATACAGAAGGCATACAGGATTATTACAACAGACCCATACCAATGCAAATTATTATGAAAATGCCTAGCATACAGAATAAGGATAGAATTTTAAAGGCTGCCAGAGGAAAACAGCAGATCACATTTAGTGGCCAAACATTCTGGATTTCAGCTGATTTCTCAACCTAGTTCCTAAAAGCTAGGAGGTCATAGAATAATGTATTCCAAGCTATAAAATAAAATGGATGCCAGCCAAGAATACTATACCCATCAAAATTAAGCTTCAGAATTGACAAAGAAATAAAAACTTTCCATGATAAACAAAAGTTAGAAGAATCACAACTAGAAAGCCTTAACTACAAAACACTCAATAAAATATTTCATGAAGAAGAAATAAAAACTGAAAGTGAAAAACAGCAAAAGGAGGAACTACAGTAGAATAATAGTCAATTAAAGAATATACTAATTCAAATTTAAAACAATAAATAACTCAAAATTACAGGGAATAAAAATCATATCTCAATAATCACATTGACTGTAAATAGCCTAAACTCATCAATCAAAAGGCACAGACTGGCATATTGGGTTAAAAAACAAGACTCAACAATACACTATCTATAAGAGACTCACTTCATAGGCAAAGACATCCAGAGACTGAAGGTGAAAGGATAGGGAAAAAAATATATTCACATGGATTGTATGAACAAGCAGGGGTTTCTATCTTTTTTTTTTCAGATGGACAGAATGCCTTTATTTTATTTGTTAATTTTTATGTGGTGCTGAGGATTGAACCCAGTGCCTCACACATGCTAGGCAAGCACTTTTCCACTGAACTACATACAGCCCCAGCCCAGTTTCTATCTTTGACTTCAAGTCAAAGAATCAGAAAGGACAAAGAAGGGTTTTTCATAATGCTTAAGGTAATTATACAACAACAAAAAACAGCAATAATAAATATTTGTGCCCCAAACAATGAAGCATCTATGTACATCAAACAACTTTCTCAATTTCAGATATCAAATAGATTACAACACGATAATTCTGGCTGATTTTTACATGCTTTTCTAATCAGTGAATAAATATTCAAAACAATAATTAAAGAAGCCATAGAACTAAATGATACAATGAATAATTTAGATTAACAGACATATATGGAATATTTCATCCATCAACAACCAAATACACTTTCTTCTCAGCAGCACATATAATTTCCTAAAATGGACATATATTAGGCCACAAAGTAGTTCATAGCAAATACAAAATAAATAGAGATAATGCCTTGCATTCTAAGATATTATAATGGAATGAAATTAGAAATCAATAAAAAATAGAAGCTACTCTAACACCTGGAGACTAAATAATATGCTATGGAATGATGAATGGATAGCAGAAGAAATCAGGGGTAAAATAAAAAAATTCTTAGAGGTAAATGACAATAGTGATAAAACCTATCGAATTCTCTGGGACACTGGGAAGATGGTTCTAAGGGGAAAGTTCATAGCATTGAGCTTATTCATTTAAAGAACAGAAGGGGCTGGGGATGTGGCTCAAGAGCTAGCGCGCTCGCCTGGCATGCGTGCAGCCCGGGTTCGATCCTCAGCACCACATACAAACAAAGATGTTGTGTCCATCAAAAACTAAAAAATAAAATATTAAAAATTCTCTCTCTCTCTCATTTATAGAAAGACACCAAATAAATAATCTAACATTGCATCTCAATGTCCTAGAAAAAGAAGAGCAAATTAACACCAAATCAGCAGAAGATGGGAAATATTTAAAAATCAGAGCTGAAATCAATGAGATTGAAATCAAGTGTGTGTGTGTGTGTGTGTGTAACAAAAAGTTGGTTCTTTGAAAAAAAAATTTAAAAATTGATAAACCTTAGCCAAGTATACCAAGAGAAAGAGAGAAAAAACTCAGATTACTAAAATTCATGATGAAAAATGAAATATCACCATAAATATTACTGAAACACAGAGGATAATCACAGAGGATAAAACTATTTTGAAAACTTATACTCCAATAAATCAGAAAACTTTGAAGACATCAACAAATTCCTACAGATACATGACCTACAAAATCAAACCAGGAGGACATAGAAAATTTAAACAGATCAATTTCAAGCAATGAAATTGAAGACACCATCAAAAGCCTACCAACAAAGAAAAGCCCTGGAATGGATGGATTCTCAGCTGCGTTCTACCAGACCTTCAAACAGGGTCCTCCTCAAATTATTCCATGAAATAGAAAAGGAGGGAACACTTTCAAACTCATTCTATGAAACTAGAATCACCCTGATACCAAAACCAGGCAAAGACACAACAAGGAAAGAAAATTTCAGACACTATTCCTAATGAACACAGATACAAAAATTTTTAATAAATTACTGACAAAACACATACAAAAATATCCATGATTAAAGGGGTTTTTCATCCCAGGGATACAAGATTGGTTCAACATATGGAAATCAATAAACATAATTCATCATATCAATAAACACAACAATCACATAATTATCCCAGTAGATGCAGAAAAAGCATTTGACAAAATTCAGCATCCATTCATATTTAAAACACTAGAAAACCTAAGAATTGTAGGAACATACCTCAACATTGTAAAAGCTACATATGTTAAACCCATGAATATCATTCAAAGGAGAAAAACTGAAAGCATTCTCTCTAAAAACTGAAACAAGACAGGATGCCCTTTTTCATCACTCATATTCAATATATTCTTTGAAACCCTAGCCAGGGCAATTAGGCAAAAGAAAGAAATTAAAGGGATACAAATAGGTAAAGAAGAACTCAAACTATCCCTATTTGCTGATGACATAATTCTGTATTTAGAAGACCCAAAAAAAATCCACCATAAAACTGCTAGAACTCATAAATGAATTCAGCACAGTAGCAGGTTATTAAATTAACACCTATAAATCAATTGTGTTCCTATACACTAGTGAAGAATCAGTTGAAAGAAAAATTAAGAAAACTATCCCATTTACTATAACCTAAAAATATAGAATGAAATACTTAGAAATCAACCTAACAAAAGAGGTGAAGAACGACCAAATGAAAACTACAGAACACTAAAGAAGGAAATTGAAGAAGACCTTAGAAGATGGAAAGTCCTCCCATATTCTTCAATAGGCAGAATTAATATTGTCAAAATGGCCATACTACCCAAAGTGCTACACAGATTTAAAGCAATTCCTCTTACAATCCCAGTGATGTTCTTCATGGAAACAGGAAAAGGAGTCATGAAATTCATTTGGAAAAATATGTGACCCATAATAACCAAAGCAATCCTTAGTGAGAAAAGTGAGGCAGGAGGCATCAAAATATCAGACCTTAAATTATACCACAAAGCTATAATAACAAAAATGGCATGGTGCTGGCACCGAAATGGACTTGAAGACCAATGGAGCTGAACAGAAGACACAGAGACAAACCCACAAATGTATAGTTATCTCATGTGAAACAAAGGTGCCCTAAACATATATTGGAGAAAATATAGCCTCTTCAACAAATGTTGCTGAGAAAACTGGAAATCCATATATAGCAGAAAGAATTTGAACCTGTTTCTCACCCTACAGAAAACTCAACTCAAAGTGCAGAAAACACCTAAGTATTAGATCAGAAATCTTGCACCTCCTAGAGGAAAATATAGGCCCAATACTCCATCATGTTGGTTTAGGAACTGAATTCCTCAGGAAGACTCCTAAAGTGCAAGAAGTAAAATCAAGAATTAATAAATGGAATGGTATCAAACTAAAATGCTTCTTCACAGCAAAGGAAACAATCAAGAGCATGAAGAAAGAGCCCAAAGAATAGGAGAAAATCTTTGCCACCTGCATCTCAGATAAAATGTTAATTATCAGGATATAAAAATAAAGAATTCAAAAGACTAACCCCCCAAATCAAATAACCCAATCAATAAATGAGCAAAAGAGCTGAACAGACATATCTCAAAAGAAGACATACAAATAGTCAGCAAATATATAAAAAGATGTTCAACTTCTCTAGCAACAAGGAAAATGCAAATTAAAAGTACACTGAGATTTCATCCCACTCCAGTCTAATTGGCAATTATCAAGAATACAAGTAACAATAAATGTTGGTGAGGATGTGGGGAAAATGGTATACTCATGCATTGCTAATGGGACTGCAAATCAGTGCAACCACTCTGAAAAGCAGTATGTGATTCCTCTAAAAACTAGGAATGGAACCGCCATTTGACCCAGTTATACCACTCCTCAGTATATATCCAAAGGAGTTAGAATCAGCATACTACAGTGATGTAGCCACATCAATGTTTATAGCAGCTCAATTCATAATAGCTAAACTATGGAGCCAACCTAGGTGCCCATAAACAGATAAATGAATAAATAAAATGTGATATGTATACAAAATGAAATATAACACATCCATAAAAAAGAATGACTTTATGACTTTTGACAGCTAATGGATGGATTGAGAAACTATCATGCTAAATGAAATAAGCCAATCTCAAAAAATCAAAGGTTGGATGTTCTCTCTGATATGTGGGTGCTAACAAACAATTGTGGGGAAATAGAAGTTCTATGGAATAGACTAAGGGCAATGAAGAGATGGGAGGAGGAATGCAAACAGGAAAGATAGTGACATGAATCTGACACAACTTTCCTATGTACATGTATGAACACACCACAATGAATCACCACATTGTATACAATCACAAAACTGGCATTCCAACTAGAATTAGATGTACTCCATGTCAGTACAAGTATGTCAAAATATACACTTCGTCATGTATATATAAAAAGAAGTAATATTTTAAAAGACTCCACTTATATATTATCTGAAAGAAACACATCTTATAGGCATAACACCACAAGCTGAAGTTGAAAGGATGAAAGTTGTTATATCATGCAAATGAAGCATGAAAACAAACAGTAGTAACCACTCTCATATCCAAAAAGCACACTTCAAGCCAAAATTAATCAGAAGAGAGAAAGAAAATCATTTCATACTGGTAAAGGGAAAAATCCAACAAGATGATATAACTATAGTAAATATTTATGCCCCAAACATTGGTCTACCTAATTACATAAGAGGCACTACTCAAATTAAAGTCTCAGCTAGACCCCAGAACATTAATACTTAGTGATTTAACCCACCTTTATCAATATATACTTTATTAAGACATAAACTCAATACAGACTCTTCAGACCTAAAAATTACTACAAATCAAATGGACTTAACAGACATCTACAGAATACCTCATCCAACAACAGCTGAACATACTTTCTTTTCAGTTGCGCCTGGAACTTTCTCAAAAAATAGATCATATTTTAGGCCACAAAGCAACTCTTAGCAAATACAAAATTTAATATAATTTCTTAAATGTTATCAGATCATAATGGAATGAAATTAGAATTCAATCACCCCCAAACTCTAGAAACTATATAAATAGACAGACATTGAGCAATACTCTTTTGAATGATGAATATGTGATAGAATAAATAAGGGGAGAAATTTTAAAATTCTCAGAATCAAATGAGAATATAATATACCATCAGCTCTGGAACATTATGAAGGTTTTTCTAAGAGGAATGTTTATAATTATGAGTACCCCCATGAAAAAATCAAAAAGATCCCAAATGAAAAAAAAAAAGACCATTGAAAAATAAGACCCCAATTCTAAAACCAGTAGAATGGATAAATATTTAAAATTCAAGCCAAATAAATAACATAGAGAATTTTTAAAAACTGCAAAGTGTCAGTGAAACAAAGAGTTGTCTCTTTAAAAAGATAAACAAGATTAATAAGCCCTTAGCAAAACTAACTACAAGAAAAAGAAAGAAGACTCAAATTAATAAAATTAGAGATAAAAAAGCAGAAATCACCATAGACAACACAGAAATCCAGAGGGTCATTAGGGACTATTCTGAAAACTTATATCAAAATAAGTTGGAAAACCTATAAGAAATGGGTAATTTCTAGACACATATCCTCTGCAAAATTGAATCAAGAGGACATAGAAAACCTAAACAGACCAATAACTACCAATGAGATAGAAGTGGTAATAGAAAGTCCTCCAACAAAGAAAATCCCAAGATCAGGTGGATTCTCAGCTGAGTTTTATCAAACCTTTAAAGAAAAACTAATGCCAATCCTCCTCAAATTATTCCATAAAGTAGAGACTGATGGAACCCTTCCAAATTCATTATATGAACCCAGTATCACCAAAAATTGGATATCAAAACCAGACAAGAACATACCAAGGTAAGAAAACTACAGACCGATATCCCCAATGAACTTAGATGCAAAAATCCTAAATAAAATAGCAGTAGTAAATTGCATTTAACAACATATTAAGATTGTATATCATGCCCAAGTTTGTTTTATCCCATAGTTGCCAGTATGATTTAACACACATAAATCAGTCAATATAATCCATCACACAAAGAGAAGTAAAGACAAAAATTACTTACTCATCTCAATAGATACAGAGAAATCCTTCAAGAAATTTCAGCACCCATTCACAATAAAAACACAGAAGAACCTAGGAATAGAAAGTACTTACCTCGACAGCATAAAGGCTACATTTGGCAAACCCAAAGTCCACATCATAGTGAAAGGAAAAACCTGAAAACATTTTTCTTCAAAATTTGGTAAAAGACAAGAATGTTAAACACCTCTTCAGTATGGTTTTTCAAACTAGCCAGAACCATCAGATAAAATAAAGAAATTAAAGGGATACAAATAGGAAAAGACAAAATCATATTATCTCTATTTGCTGATAATAGAAGACAAAGGAAAAAAACTCTAGCAGAAGACTTAGAGCAGATAAACAAATTGAGAACATAGAAGTTTACAAAATAAACATGCAAAAATCAATAGTTTTCCTATTCATCAATAATGAATCCACTGAGAAAGAAATCATGGAAGCAATTCCAGTCAAAATACCCTCAAAAATTAAATAAATAGAAATATAGCTGATCAAGGAGGTGAAAGACCTCTATAATGAAAATTAGGGGAAACTGAAGAAATTGAAGAAGACACAATGAGATGAAAAGACCACCTATGTTCATGGATAGGCAGAATTGTTAAAGTAGTCATTGTTAAAATGGCCAAACTACCAAAAGCAATATATAGATTCAATGCAATCTTCATCAAAATGCCAAAGATATTCTTCACAGAACTAGAGAAACAGTCCTAAGATTCATTTGGAAGAATAAAAGACGCAGAATCACCAAAGCAATTTGAAGCAAAACAAAACAATAGTGGAGGCATCACAGTACTTGACTTCAACTTACACTACAGAACTATAGTAGCAAAAACTGCAGGCTACTGGTTTAAAAACAGACACATAGCTAATGGAATATAATAGAAGATAGAGAGACAAATTCATACAGATCAGTCATCTGATCCTTGACAAAAGTACCAAAAACATTCACTGGAGAAAAGACAGCCCTTTTAACAAATGGTGCTATAAACTGTTTATACATATGTAGAAGAATAAGACTAGACAGACCTCATCTCTCACTCTACTCAAAATTCAACTAAAAATGGATCAAAGACCTAGGAACTAGACCAGAAGCCATGCAACTCTTAGAAGAAAATGTAGGGTCAACATACCAACATATAGGCACAGGCAATGACTTCTCAATAGGACTCTAAAGCTTAGGAAATAATGCCCAGAGATAATATAAATGGGATGGCATCAAATTAAAATGCTTCTACACACTAAAAGAAACAATTAAGAATGTGAAGAAAGAAACCACGAAATGGGAAGAAATCTTTGCTAGCTACTCTTGACAAAAGATCAATATCCAGAATGTATAAAGAAAATGAAACCTTCAAACCAAAAAAACAAACAACCCAATTAATAAGAAATTTTACTCAGCCATAAAGAATTATGTCATTTGCTAGTAAATGGATGGAAGTGGAGATGCTAAATGAAGTAAGCCAGACCCAGATAGTCAAAGGTCAAATGTTTTCTCTCACATGTGGAAAGCTAAATCAAAATAAGAAAGAAAAAAAAAAGGTGGGGGCGAATTCCGTGAAAACAGAAGAGATCAGTGAAGTAGAGGAAGGAGATTGAGGGGGAGGGAGGAGAGATGGGGAAAAGGAAGAACAGTGGAATGAATCTCATCAAACTTTTCTGGGTATATATATACATGAACATACTGTAGTAAATTTTACCTTTTTAAATATCTACCATGCACTAATTTTAAAAACTGTAAATTAACAGAAGAAAGATCAGTAGAGCAAAGGAAAGGGAGCAAGGGGAGGGAGGAGGGAAAGACTTACTTTTATGCTGTAATAATTAACACAATGTAGTAATAATGAAAGAATAGACAAATAGATCAAAATAACAGAAAACAGGTCCAGAAACAGACCCACATAAATGGTCCTACTTGAAAAAGGAACAACAGTAATGCAATGAAGCTAAATATAAGAGTCCTGCATTACAATTCTTTTTTTTTTTTTAATATTTATTTATTTATTTATTTTTTAGTTTTCGGCAGGCACAACATCTTTGTTTGTATGTGGTGCTGAGGATCGAACCCGGGCCGCACGCATGCCAGGCGAGCGCGCTACCGCTTGAGCCACATCCCCAGCCCTACAATTCTTAATACACATATATACTACAATTTTTGTATCTGTTTGTATATAAAGTATGTTGACACCCAATTCAAGTCTTCATACATGTATAATGATATCCATCACATTCCACCATCCTTGCTAATCCCCTGGCCCCTTCCTTTCTCTCCCACCCCTCTGCCCTATCTAGAATTCATCTATAACTCCCATGCTATCCCACCCTACCCCACTATGAGTCAGCCTCCTTATATCAGAGAAAACATTCCGCATTTGTTTTTTTGGGATTGGCTGACTTCACTTAGCATTATCTTCTCCAGTGCCATCCATTTACCTGCAAATGCCGTGGTTTTGTTCTTTTTTATTGCTGAGTAAAATTCCATTGTGTATATATGCCACATTTAAAAAAAGTACATGCATAAAGGCAAAAAAAAAAACGTAATAGCTTTACCTTAGATTAGGTAGAGGGAAGTGAAAGGAGGGGAAGGCAGGGGATGTGGGGATAAGAAAGATAGTAGAATGAAAGAGACATTATTACTTTATGTATATATGTGATTGCATGACCAATGTGATTCTACAATATGTATACTCAGAAAAATGAGAAATTATATCCCATCTATGTATGATACATCAAAGTATATAAGTGCATTCTACTGTCATGTATAACTAATTAAAACAGATAAAAAATTAATTAAAAAATAAAAGTAATAAATACATTACAATTCAAATTTTAAAATAATAATAAAATAAATAAATAAATAAATATAAGAGTCTTTTCAACAAATGGTCTCGGAATAATAGGACATCCATGTGTGAAGAACTAAATTCAGACAAATCTTATTCCCTTCATGAAACTTAGCTCAGACTGGACCATACTCCTAAATGTAAAATGGAAAACTCCTAGTGAATAACACAGGAGCAAACCTAGATGACCTTGTATATGGCCATGGCTTTTTAGATAGAACAGCAAATTCAAGATTTATGAAAGAAATCATTAAAAAGGTGGACTTCAATAAAATTTAAAACTTCTCCCTGAAATAACTTGTCATAAGAATCAGACACACCACACTGAGAAAAAACATCTGATTTACCAAAACATATTAAATATACTGTTATCTGAAATAAGCAAAGAATTTCTAAAACTCAAAAATTAACAAAAAGACTCAATTAAAAATGGGTCAATAATCTTAACAGACACCTCACCAAAGAAGATGGCAAATAAGCATAAGGAAAAATGTTCCCCATAATATATCATTGTTAAATTAAATTGAAACAATGATATACCACTATAAATCTATAGAATGGCCAAAATTCAAAAAACTGACAATACTGTGAGTGAATAATGACATATGGGGGCAATAACAGAGAAAAAGTCATTGAGGTATAGAGACAATTCATTTGCAGAACAGAACTTAGCAGTCTATGTAAGTATAACAACAATTGAGTGCCAATTATATGTAAAACATTTTCTCAATCCTTATAAAACTTTGGAGAGAGGTGTTATTATCTCTATTCTTGAAAAGAAACTGAGGCTTAAAGAAGGTTTGCACTGTTATAGTAGCCACTCGGCACATGGCTATTTATTTTTAAATTTAAATTAATTAAGACTGAAAATCAAGTTTATCATTCATACTAGCCCCACTGCAAGTGCTCAATAACCACATGTGGTTAATGGTTGCCATCTTGAACAGCGCAGAGTCATAGAACACTTTTATTTTTGTAGAAGTATTATTGGACAGCTGGTTAAGGACAGCCTGATCCCATGACTTATAAATCACGAAGTTTAAAAGCAGACTTGTTTTACTGTAAAGTCTGCTCTTCCCACCAGCAGGAGAATGGGCAATTATGAGTACATCCTGATAATGAACTAAAGATTTCCTAAACAGGGACTCACTAAGTATGTGATCTGACCAGAACCAATCTGAAAATGAAGGTTGAATAAGTCTAAGCCTTAAAGGATCAAGCAGGTAGTTGTGGTTGTAATAGGAGCTGATGTTGTAGGGAACAAGCAATTACTAATTTGCTGACTCCATCTACTCATATTAGCATATGATCTTTAGTTCACCTTTGAGAGTGAAAGGGAACACTATAATATTTATGCAATGACTAGGAGTTGTAGCTCAATGATAAGAGCACTTGCCTAGCATGCTCAAGGCCCTCGGTTCATTCCCCAGGGTCATATGCACACACACAAATTATGCCAGGCACAGCATGTACCAGAACTGTACTGAGCATATACAGTCACCCTGTTAACTGGGTATCATGTGTATTATAAATACACAAAATTAATTCTGTACATTTACCTTCATTTTTGGTAACTTTTATATAATTATTCTTTTAGAATAAAGACTGTAAGGAAATTCAAAGCATATTAGTACCTTTTTCTTTTCGTGGTGCTGGGGACTGAACTCAGGGTCATACACATGCTAAGCAAGTGCTTTACCACTGAGCTACATTCCCAGTCCCATAAAGTCCATTTTATTTTATTTTTATGTTTCTTTTTTTAATTTTTATTTTTTTTAGTTATACATGACAGTAGAATGCATTTTGACATATAATAATACATACATGGAATGTACATACATCAATCATATTGTCTATTCTATTCTGCTGCCCTTCCTATCTTCTCTACTCCTCCCCTCCTCTCCCATCCTTTCTCTCTATCCAATCTAATGTGACACACTTTTTTTTCCTTTTTCTCATTACAACATCATTTATGTATTCCATATAACAATAAGGTTCTCCTTCCATCTTCCGTGCAACTCCCCTTCTCCCTCTTTTTCCCTCCCACCTCTCTTCCCTATTTAGTGGTAGTCTTCTTCTCATGCTCTTCCTCCCTATCCCATTTTGAGTCACCCCCCTTATATCAGAGAAGACATTCGGTATTTGTTTTTTAGGGATTGGCTAACTTCACTTAGCATAATCTGCTCTAATGCCATCCATTTGCCTGCAAATGCCATGATTTTATTATTTTTTGTGCTGAGTAATATTCCATTGTGTATAAATGCCACATTTTTTTAATCCATTCATCTATTGAAGGGCATCTAGGTTGGTTCCACATTCTAGCTATTGTAAATTGTGCTGCTATAAACATTGATGTGGCTGTGTCCCTGTAGTAGGCTCTTCTTAGGTCTTCAGTCCCATAAAGTCCATTTTATACAAAGTAGTTTCTATTTTTAATATTCTATCATGGAATTTTTCAAAAATATAAAAGAACAGAATGAATCCATCAAGCCAGTTTTAATAATTATCAACATGTACCAATCTAGTTTAATATGCACCCACTACTTCCCTCCACCTACTCCACTGGATTATTTCAAAGCAAATCCATTTTATCAAACCATTTCATCAAATCAGGTTCATTCCAAGGAGCTGAGAAAGATTAGAATGGCATTAGCCAGGGATTCATTGTGTAACAGTCTTCAAAAGTCCTCTCTGTTTTATTCATTAAGCAATAACAGCCAAAAATGGAAGTTAAAAAACTTTAATTCATAGCCAGTCACCTAAACTAATCATGTGAATTAGTTTAATGTGAATTATTTGTTGTATTTTTTCTTTAGATTTCTTCCTTTTACATCTAAACATTTTGGGATAGCTTTTCTCTAAATCCACAGTACTTCCATTTTCCCCCAACATCACATTTAATTTTATCCATACCCTGTAAACAAAATGTTTATAGAAATTGAGAAATATCATGGTCTCTCTACGGACAAAGTAAATAATTAAACATTTTAAAAAAATGTAAAACACAACAAAAGTAGTGCCTATGACCCTTTAACAGGCTTTAAAGTAAGGAAAATGCTTCCCTTATCATAATTTCTTGGGTACCAGGACATCTCTTTATGCACAGGTTCTCATTTTCTACTCACGTAAGCTACTATGAGGCATGTAAGCTACTATGAGGCACAGTTTAGCCAGCAGACCTGGAATGCTGGAAATGGTGGCCTGAATTTCCTAGTTAAGTAACATCATATGATGTGTTTAGGCTTACTGACAACATCACTTAATAAATAAGGGCATGGTGAAGATCTTTTTGATAAGTGTCATTATAGGTCATATTGCAATAAGCATCTCTATTTAAACATGTTTGTTGGTTGGTTTGTTTTCATACTAGGGAATGAACCCAGGGATCTTCTACCCGAGCCATATCCCCAGCCTTTTTTTTTTTTTTTTAACAGAGTCTCATTAAGTTGTCCAGACTGGCCTCAAACTTGCAATCCTCCTGCTTCAGCCTTCTGAATCACTTGGATTTATGTTTGGGTATGGTGGTGCATGCTTATAACCCCAGCAATTTGGGAGGCAGAGATAGGAGGATTACAAATTCAAAGGAAGCTTCAGCAACTTAGTGAGACTGTGCCTCAAAAATAAAATGGCTGGAGATATGGCTCAGTGGTTAAGTGCCTCTGGGTTTAATCCTTGGTACCAAAAAGTCAAAAACAATATGCTTGATTAGCATATATGAGGCCCTACATTCAATCCACAGTGCTGAAAAAAAAATTGTGCTTGGGAAAATGCTTATGATAGATATAACATGAAATGAAGGAGGGCAATTAAAATGCAGTGTACGAACATATATATGTATTTTAGAGGTGAAAATACCAGGGGCTATAGGTACAGGTCAGTGGTAGAGCTTTTGCTTAAGCATGTGGAAGCTCTGGTTCAATCCCCAGAACAGGAAAAAAAAATAATACTCATAAAAATACCATCAAAAACTGGAAAGAAAATATGCCAAAGATCAGTAATGATTAACTTAGGTCACTAGCTTTGCAGGGGGATGACTTATTTTCTTTTTTTTTATGCTTTTCTTTATTTTCCAAAAAATTTCCTAGTGGGTTTATGTTGTCTTTATAGTCAATACCTTGTGTTTTCTTATATCTTGTGCAAATCCAAATCCTGACAAAAGATAATAACTATCCTAAAGGGTAAGAGTTAATAAACAAACCAGCCAAAACCCCATAAAATTCACTTAAATTTTGGCCAGGAAAAACAAATCAAATAGTCATTGTAATAATGAAGATGAAACCATCCCTCCCACCCTTGGCTGTTTGCTTTCATCTCACCATTGGAAACACATTGATTTGTGGGTTTTGGTTCTTGGGCTAGATAAGGATCTTTGTTTCTGGGTGAGTCTGAAGATCAGCCAGCAGGGGAGTGAAACTGGGAACTCCAGAGCCCTTCCATTCTTTCTTTTGTTTCTCCTTCACACAGAGAGCCCGTATTCTTGAGTTCAGTCTTTTCTTTTGAATTGCAAGGCTCAAGAAGAAGAAAACTTTTGCAGATAAACATGTTGAAATGGGCTTCGAGAAATCAGGCTGCTAGGATCTGCTTTTAACTTCCTCCTTGAAAGAGCTACTGTTTTTACTGAAGGACTTTTCAGAACAGCAAATTACGTGTGGCACTGGGAGCAGCCTATGAAAACAGGAATAACATGTTTAAGTGATAACATCTCACCAGATACAATTATATAACACTTTTTTTTCCCCCTGTGCACAGTTGAGCCATAACTGGCCTGAATGAAATTGCTAATTAGAATGGTAACAAGTCTTAACTGCTGGGATAAACAGAACGCATTTGTTATATTACAAATTGCACACCAATCTTGTGAGGTCTATAGTATTATTGGTTCAATTTTACCAGATGAGAAAACAGGCTTATGGAGATTAAATAGTGTGCCTAGAGGCACATGTCAGGGAAGTAAAAGAGCCAGAATTACAAGCTAGGGCTACCTGCCAGAGAAGCCTGTGCCTCTAACCACTGGATTGCACAGCCTTACCATAGTCAGCTGATAAAAACCAACCACACAAAATGCTGAAATTGTCAGGTCACATCTTCCTGCCTCTGGGTTTCCTTATCGTTCCCCTAAGGTTACAATTACTGCCTCTCACACACTGGCAATGATGACAAGGGCAAATCTAGTATTATTAAAAAGTTTGACTCTCCTGAGGTCCGATGGACTCAGATTACAAAACATACGTGTGTGTGCGTTCTAAGTATATGCGTTTAGAACAAGATTTTAAATAAGCCAAGAGAAACTTGATCTTTAAAGTAATGCTATAAATAAGTCTTTCATTTATAAGGCAATGATTGTGTATGTATGTGTTCTTATCCGGGCAAATTTGAATTTCTTGATATTTAGTTTGGATAGGTACATAAAATACAACCTCAGGAAACACATTTTAGAAATGAGAAGTCAGAAATTAGAGAATGGAAGGATTAAAGGCGCACATGGATTTCTTATGAAATAAAAAATACTTTTAAAAAAGAATAGGTGTTGAGCTTGGAATATAGCTTAGTTGGTAGAGTGCTTGCCTTGCATGAACAAGGCCCTGGGTTTAATCCACAGCACAACACACACACACACACACACACACACACACACACGGTGAATTAGGAGAGCACCCAAAAAATACCTATCAATAAAAAAACAAGAAAGCTACTTTTTTTAAAGTCTTGATGTAAACTATACATGGAAATTTGATAAGATGATTACTAAAAGGGATAAACTAGGTAATTACACTGCCTGGCATATCCAGATATATCTACTCCAAGGGTCCTTAGCAGGGAAAGCAGGTGAATAGGTGAGAAGTCACCTTTTAACTCAAGTATTTATGAATTATTTTTACAAAGATGCCATGTTAATAAGAAAAGTTTCATGAAATGCTCAGATTGATTTTTATTTCACTGTCTTCCTAGATTTTTTGCTCATAATTTATTAGCACTTTGAACTAGACCATACTACTTATGATTATTCTTCTGATTTTTAAAAAAATATTACTTCTCTCTAATGAGATGAAAAACAAACTCTTGCAAATGTATATTCCAGTGTGTTAAAAGTTAATTTGTATATTTATCTTTCATTAATCAATGTTGGGGTTTGCACATAGTGTATATATTGCAAGAAAGAGCAACTGAGAATGTTGCCCTGGCTAAGGGCAAGAACGGTACTTGTTTTGTTCACCATGAAACTGTGAATTACAGTGTCTCAGAGAACACATTCCAAACTCCCAGCAGATGCTTGAAACTGGGGAGCCCACCAAACTCTACAGGCCCTGCAGCATTGTCAGAATATCTCTGTTCCAGAGTATAACCTGTTCTTCCATGTTTTTGCCCTGGTATTTCCTTATATGATGGTGATAAGAATACTAGAAATTGTATTCGGGGTCACTTTGCCACTGATCCACATCCCAGCCCTTTTTACTTTTTGAGACAGAGTCTTGCTACATTGCCCAGGCCGACCTCAAACTTTCTGCCCTCCTTCCTCAGTCTCCCAAGTCACAGGATTTCAGGATCACATTGTGCCTGGCTACTCTGGTGTTTCCTTTGTTTCACTATTCTTGTGCTTTGAGATCATTATTAAATAAAATAGTGTTAGTTGAATAAACTCCTATGATACCACAACAGTCAACCTAACAGGGGCAGCTACTAAGTGCCTAAGGCATGGGTAACATATACAGCATGCTAGACAAAGGGGTGATTCACATCATGGTTGGGACAGATGTTCCCAACCACGCACTACTCAAAACAGTATGCAATTTAGGGATAATTGTGAATTGGGATATAGCATTGTATATATTCACAATGTGTTGCACTACTCAAAACAGTGTGCAATTTAAAACTTATGAATTGCTTTTTCCTGAAATTTTGCATTTAATATTTTCAAGTCCCTGTTGATCACAGGTAACTGAAGATATAGGAAGTAAAACCACAAGTACTATGTAAGAGAGTGGGCTTTAGCACTAAACTGGTTGCATCCAGCCACTGGCATTTTCTAGGAATGTGACTTTGGATAAGTTATTCAACCTCATCTGTGAATGGGTGATGATTATTGAAGTTCCTACTTATTAAGGGTGTTGTTAGGGTTAAATGATCAACATGTAAACAATGAAGATCAGCTGTTATTTTTCATACAACTATGTTCCCAACTGGGTTCAGAGTAAATATTTGTTGACTGAATAAATGAATGCCAATGAATCAACTCCTTTTATTCCTCTTTTGGACCTATTAAGGGGTATAACTATATGACAATTCCATGGTGTTGATATATAACAGGTATTCTGTACTGCCCAAGTGAATAAAGATAATAGAGCTATCAGAATAAAAGAAGCCTAAATTAGCAAAATTACCCACCAGTACTCATATTCTATCCATTTCAATTGTAAACACTTTTTATTTCTAAATAGATATATTTAATTGTTTTATAATAAGAAAAAATGCCCTGACATCCATAGAGTACTATGTCACATTAAAAAGTGAGGAACTTATTACATAATTAGTTTATGTCAAGGTTAAGTTAAATCAGATATTTAAGACTAAAATGAAGAGGTTTGGTGGGGGGAGCTTGTAATAGCTATTTATCTAATTTAAATATATACAAAAATGTCAGAATTGACCTTTATTTTCAAATAGATACAGCCCGTGAATGCTCAAATTCACTGTGAAACCAGATAGCTATGAGCCATTCAGACTCAAATTATAAGTCTCAGTCCATTCACACCACTAACAAAATATCCTAAACCTGGGTAGCTTAACACAACAGAAATTTATTTTACATAGTTCTGGAGATTGGGAAGTCCAAGGTCAAGACAGATTGGTTATCTGGTGAGAGCTCAGTTTCTAGCTTATAGACACAGTCTTCTTGTTGTGTCTCACATGTCTTGGGGTCCCCAAGGGGACATCTCTTAAGCCTTTTAAATAAGGAAACTAATCCCATTCATGAGGGTTCCACCTCCATAGCATAATATCATTTCTAAATACCATCATACCTTAGGGGTATGGATTTCAATATATATATATATGTATATATTTTTCAGAGTGAGGCATTAACATTCAGACATAGCATACACAAATATAATGTTGTTCAGTGTTAGCTCCATTGTCACATGTTGGGGAATCTGGCCTCCTGTTGCCTAGAATATAAAATATTCAGAAAGTATGATTTATAAATTTCTCCAGGTGAGCTCAGATTGGACACAATATCAGAGATGACATTCTGTACTTTTTTGTGCCAAGGACTTGCTAGCTTGAATTAGTTTGAAATGCCAAGTCAGGAAAGAAAAAAAGAAAAATGATCTGAATGCACAGTCTAGTTGAGCTATCAAATAAAATATAGCATGCCCAGTTCAATTTCAATTTTAGATAAACACTGAATAAATTATATTTTATACTATAAGTATGTTTCAAATACTTCATGGACATATTTATACTAAAAGTTATTTATGATTTACTGAAATTCAAATTCAACTGAGCATTCTGTATTTTTATTTGCTAAGAATGGCAAGCCTACATTCTGGTCATAATAAGCACATAAACTTTCATTTTTAACCACACCATTCCCTTATCCATTCCTGGGTGGGTGGAGAAGAAAGGAACACAAACATAAGAAACAGTGGATAATATTTAATATTTGTCTTGGCTTTGATCAGAAAGAAGAGAAATGGAGAAGAAAAATAATACCTACATGATTAACATTTTTACCCCATTAGGGCAGTTAGCTATTATCTACTTGCAGTTAAAATCTGTTCAACTGAGACTATCAGGTTTTTCAGAAACTTCAAGTTCTCTGCTATGGTTCAGGAGGAAAAGAGGTGACAGGAAATCATGAAATGGGTAAGATATGAGTTTCTCAGATTCTGAGCCTTCAATGTGGGCACAGTGCAGAGAGAGCACAAGAGTCATCTGATAGAACTTAAGACAGTGGCTTTCAGACCCACTTATCCCACTCCTGAGAATATATACAAAGTAAATAAAATCAGCATATTCAGGAGACTTCCCACTCCCGAATTCATTACCACATTATTCATAATGGGTGAGATATGGAGTTGACTTAAGCGTCCATCAGTGGACAAAGAAAATGTGGTACACACAAAATGTGATACTAGACAGCCTTAATGAAGAAGGAAATTCTGTCATTTGTGACACGAATGAACCTGAAGGAAATTATGTGAAATAAGCCAGGAACAGAAAGACAAATATTGCCAGGCACAGAGGCACATGCCTATGTAATCTCAGCGGTTTAGGAGGCTGAGGCAGGAGGATCTCAAATTCAAAGCCAGCCTCAGCAACTTAGCAAGGGCCTAAGCAACCCAGTGAGGACTTGTCTCAAATAAAATATTTAAAAGGGGGGCTGGGGATGTGACTCAGTAGTTAAGTACCCATGGGTTCAATTCTTGGAACCCAAAACAACAACAACAAAGACAAATACTGCATGATCTTTCATGTGGAATCTAAAACGCTGAACTCAGAGACAGACAGAATGGTGATTACCAAACCAGAGGAGGGTGGGCTTTGGGGAGATGGTGATCAAAGGAAAAAAAATTCCACTGAAGGATTAAGTCCATATTTATTGTATTAAAATAATGGCTTTTAAAATTTAGTCCCATCAAACATACTACAGAGTAAGAAAGGTCTAGATATATTTTAATTGCTAAAGTGAAACAATGCCCCCTGCAACTTAACCATTTTCTGTAAGAATTATTATTATTAGTTGGCAGTGGTGGGGATTGAACCCAGGGCACTGGGTAAGTGTAAGTGCTCTAACACTAAGCTACATCCCTAGTCCTTCTGTATAAATCCTAGAACAGATGGCTAGCGTTCAAAATTCTAGCAGCTAGCACTTGTAAGTCTCAAATAACAACTTCATTCTTTCAGTTAAAAGTCTCAAAGACACAAAATCAAAGAACTGTTGTTATACTACACCTTGATAATGAAGAAACCAATATATGGAGGTTCATTTGTCCAGAGTCACACAGCAAGTAATCAAGTCAAGATTAGGTGGACCCTAGAATCAAGGCCTTATGCATCTGAGAATCCAGAGTTACAAGGGCTGACAAGCAAACAGTCCTTATGGTCTACTAGGCTCTGTTAAGTGTTTCTTATACAATTTTATATACCTTTTAAATATTGAATTCCCATACAATTTTCAGATCTACTATCCCTATGCTGAGAGGCATTATGTAAACTCACTGAAGACCATGCAATTGTTAAACAATGGGTTAGAAGTTTCTTTTGCTTCCATGGTATGCTGACGGTCTGACTGTCTTCTAACCTCTTTTTTGCCTATTGTGGTTTCCACTTAGGCCTTTGCATTTGCACTTTCTCCCTCTTCCCCCCTCCCCCCGACCCCCCCCCCGTCCCCCACCCCCACCCCCGTCTTTCTTATTTCTCCTTTCTCCCTTTCTTTCTTTTTCTGTTATTGGGTATTGAATCCAGGAACACTGAGTCCACATCCCCAGACATTTTTTTTTAAATGTTCTTGCTAAATTGCAGAGACTGACCTTGAACTTGTGATGCTCCTGCCTCAGCCTCCTGAGTCACTGGTAAGTGCCACCACACCCAGATGCACACTCATTCTTGGAAGGATGTTTTCCAGTCTCTCTACTCCAGGCTTCGCCTCTAGGCTGTCAATTCCTCATCTTTACCTTCAGTCTTCGTTCCCCTGCTTATACCAAGTCTCACACAACTCCCGTGACCTCAACATTTTCACTTCAGTGTTGGATTATTATCTCAAAATCTGAATGCCCAAAATAAAATAACTAATAGTACCTGGAACTTACTAGGTAGTTCAGTATTTTTTTCTTCCCTGTCTTCCTCCAGTTCTACCTATTTGCTTCCAGGAATGGCCCCAGCAACCATCTAGCTAACCAAGTAGAAAACATGCCCATTGTTCTGACACCCCCGACTCCTGTCTCCATATGCAGTTGGTCGACAATACATTTTGATTCCACTTCCTATTGTCTCTTAAATATTTAGTTCTGAAATGAGAAATAATTGAGATTCCATGAGGTAATAAGAGTGAGGCCATCTTCTCTTAGGATTAGTGCCCTTATAAGAAAAGATACCAGAGAGATTTCCTTCCCTCTCCATCATGTGAGGACATAGCAAGAAGGAAGCCAAGGAGAGGGCTTTCACCAGAAAATGATCATGCCGGCACTATGGTCCTGACTTCCAGCCTCCAGAGCTTTGAGAAAAGAAATTTCTATCATGTGAACCACCCAGTTATTTTGTCATGGCAACCAAAGCTAACAAAAAATTTTGTACTGAGAGTGGGGTGTCTTACAGGTTCCTAAAAATGTGGAAGAGGCTTTGGGACTAGGGGATAGATAAAGGCCAGAAAAACTTTGAAATGTATCCTAACAAAAGTTCAGATTGCCATGAAGGGATTATTGATAGAAACATGGACCATAGAGGTGATTCTAATAGGGCTCAGGAAAAAGAGAGAGAGAGAGAGAGAGAGAGAGAGAGAGAGAGAGAGAGAGAGAGAGAGAAAGGTTAGAGAGAAATCCTCTATCTTGTTAGAGATTATATAAATAATCATGAACAGAATGTTGATAGAAATAGGTGAATGTTAAAGTTCATGCTGATGATGCCTCAGAAATGAGGAATGTATATTATTGGAAACTGGAAGAAAGGTGATCCTTGTCATAAAGTGGTGAAGAAGTTGGCTGGGTTGCTGTGAAGAAGTTGGCTGAGTTGCATTCTAGTGTATTGCAGAAGGTAGAACTTGTGAGTGATGATGTTGTAAGTAATTGGATATTTAGCTGAGGATATTTCTAAGCAAAATACTGAAGGAGCAGTTTGGTTCCTCTTAACTGTTTCTAGTAAAATGTGAGAAGAAATGAATTGAAGAAGTTGTATGTAAACAAGAACCATAACTTCAAGATTTGTAAAACCCTCAGCTAGCCCATATTGCAAAAATGAGAAGGCACATTTGGAGGAGAATACCAAGGTGTGGCTGGAATATGACTTGATAATGAAATCGTGGGTGTGATAGTCAGCTTTTTGTGGGTGTGACCAAAATACCTGACAAGAACAATTTAGAGGAAGAAAAGTTTATTTTAGCTCAGGATTTCAGAGGTCTCAGTCCATGGATGGCAGATTGCATTGCTCTGGACTCAAGGTGAGGTGGAACACCTTGGCGAAAGGGCATGGTGGAGAAAAGCTACTCAGCATAAAGCAGCTGGGAATCAGAGAGAGAGAGAGAGAGAGAGAGAGAGAGAGAGAGAGAGAGAGAGAGAGAGCAAGCACACATGTGCCAGGGACAAACTATAAACTCAAAGGTATGCCCCCAGTGACCTACTTCCTTCAGCCATATCGCACCTGTCTACAGTTACCACCCAGTATAGTAGTCCTTTTAAATTATTAATCTACAAATGGATTAATCCACCTATTAGTTTACGGCTTCATAATCTAATCATTTCACCTCTGAACATTCCTTTGTTGTCTCACACATGAACTTTTGGGGGACACCTCATATCTAAACTATAATGTGGGGTTATACAAGCAGAAACACTCCAAATTCGAAGGTCATGGAGACAGGACAAAGTGAAAGAATGCAGTAAGATTTCTTAGATTCTATAGGACAGTTAAATAGAGATATTTTGACTGCAAACTTGTGCTATTGCTCAAGAAAGGGGAAGGTGACTCAAATATCATAGGATTGTGTCCTTCGTTTCAAAGAGTGGGTACACCAGTGTAGTTGTTCATCTATTAATACCTATTGTATTACTTATTATAGAATAATTATCTCTTTACATGCTGATACTATCAAGAGATTTTGTAATCCTTTTTGGTTTTGTCTCTAAACATCTAATTGGTATTCCACATTTGTTCTCTGGATCACTAGTGGTTTGTGAACCATTATTACTGATCAATGACAAGTACAGAAACTGAAACAGATTTGATGTAAGTTATTTGTTTTGTTGTTTTTTGCTTTTTTGTGTGTTTGCTTCGAGATAGGGTCTTACTATGATGCCCAGGCTAGTCTTGAACTACTGGGCACAAGTGATCTTTCCAAAGAGCTGGGACTACAGGCATGTACCAGCCTAGCCCTCATAAGAGAGATTTTGTAGTTATCTGACAGTAATTATCATTGAATTTTACAAAAATGAATTTGAACTTGTAGTTTGTATGTCTTTGGGTTTGTTTTTTTTTGTCTGCTTTATTTTTCTAGCAATTCATGTTTATTGTATTTTACAACAACAAATATAACAAATTGGAGAAAGAGGTGGTCTCTCACCACAAATAGTTTAAGAAGCACTGATCTAAGGAAAGACAGGTAATTAAATCAAGATTATAGACTCAGTAAATGTAACCTCTATTCTGGCCTGTGAGTCCTTTGAGATGATAGAAAATATGTTTTGAAAATAAATGCATCTACCACAGCACTGAAGAATAAGAGTCTCAACAGTGGGCCACAACATTTTATGAATTCTTGGAGACAAAAAAATAGGTGAATTTAGAATAACAAAGAAAAACAAAAGTACAAAGGAAAATCCCACAGGAGGAAGGCTTTTGTAGAAAACAGTTCTTCTCCCCAGGGAGTCCAAAGAATATCTAGGCTCTAGGTTAACAAAAACAAGAAGGCTACAGAAGCCTCAGGACTGCATGTGGGACACCTGGTCTCTTTCGGAGACTGGTTCCTCTTACCTTTTCCCCATACCACTATCAGCAGGGATGTTTGTCATCAGGCTAAAATCCAAACATTTATTAGGACTGTGTACATATCTCAGCAGTAGTGTGCTTGTTTAGCATTCATAAGGCCCTGGGTTCAGTCTCCAACACTGAAAAAGAAAGTAATTAAATAAACAACTTTTAAAACAAATAGCAATGGACTAAATGTTTGTGTCATCCAAAATCATATGTTGAAACCCTAACCCCCAATGTGACCCTATAAGGAGGTGAAGCTTTTGGGTAATTTGGTCATAAAAGAGGGACTCCTATAATGGAAAATTAGTGCCCTTATGTTGAGAGCCACAGTTTAGTCTGAATGACACCTGGCATTTTGCTAGAGGGAATGGTTGAAAGGTGACCCTGCTCGGGGGATTAGGGCGGCTCCAGGATTAGAGCGGATCCTGCTGGGATTAGGGCGGATCCTGCTGCCTCGGGTGCCCACTACTTTGGAGTTCCCATTGAGTTCTCACAGGGTTCTGGGAGAATTGGTGCTTGGAGTCTGGTGGAGGGAATGTGTTCCCCGGAAGTGTGTGTAGAGTGCCGGTGAGAGTTCGGGAATAAAGAGTTGCTGTTTGAACCTACAAGGCTTTTTGGCGGCTCGGTTATTTGTGCCCAGCCAGACTGCGGCACCCTTAGAAGATACAATGAGGGCAGGTGGTGGGGTAACTTTGTGATAGTGTGTGCTTAGCCTGTGTGAGGCACCGGGGCCCCTGGGTTCCATCCCCAGTGCATGCACACACAGAGAGAGAGAGACAGACAGGCAGACTAAAGAGCTCCTTTATTCCCACCCACTCTGTTCTCCATCCTGTGAGGGTACAATTAGAGGATGCCATCTGCAAAGCAGGAAGAAGGCCCTCACCAGACCATACATCAGACAATTTAAAGGCACAAGTTAATGGCCTATATATCTCATCACACCATCCTCAGAGGAACTACATTCATCAACATATAAAAATGGGTATAATCATTTGGAGGGAAATTTAATGGAATCTATCAAAGTATTAATTGCATATTTTCTTTGACCTTATCACTCCATGTCTAAATATCTATGGAGTTGCATATGTGTTATAGGTATATGTTCAAAGATATTTATCGCAGCATTATTTTAATAATTATAAAATTTTATAATTTAATAATTATAAAATCTGTAATTGTCCATCAGTAGGGAAATGGCTAAGTAAGATGCATCTGTAAAACAAGTATATGTAATAATTTAAAATAATGAGGAATATATTTGGAAACTAATACAAAAGTACTCTGAAGCATGTTAAACAAAATTATGTTACTAAACATTACATACGGTATATACATGTGCATTTATACTATTAAGTACATAAAAGCATAGAAAAAGATCTGAATGGAAGATTAGTTAATAATATAAGTTATTTCTGGAGAAAGAAATATGTTTCTAGAAAAATAGAAAGTGGATATTATGTTACTATAAACTCAAAGTTATATATATAAGGAATATATATATATTTATGGAATACATATATATACACATACATATACACTTATATATGTGTATGTATGTGTGTATATATATATATATATATGTATATATGTATGTGTATATACATACACACATACATATATACATATATATTCCATAAAGTACCTGGAACTGTGTTATGACTTTGTAGATAATCAATACATACTTCTTCCATAAATAGATGAATCTATTGAATGAAAACAGATATACATTATTACTCTGTATAAAGTACAATTTCCAGATGGGTAAAAGTATAAATTTGATACAAATATAAAATGAACACATGACAAAGATTTTATTTAATTCATTAGTTAATGAGGGAACCAGAGAGATATTAATATTAGTTCAGAAAGGACTGTAATTTAAAATGATTTATATTCTCTATAAAACAAAAATCACTTACATTGATATTAACAAGAACCATATGTGTGGTTATTAGTCTTTCAGAAACTAACTTTAAAACTAACCCTTATTTTATGTACTGCTAAAATAATAAATAAATACTTATGCTTGTAAGCTTTCCATCACTGTGACAAAATACCTGAGAAAATCAACTAAAAAGGAGGACAGATTTATTCTGGTTCATAGTTTCAGGATCTCAGTCCATGATTGCTTGGCCCCGTACCTTTGGCCTAAGGTGAGGCAGAACATCAGGATAAGAAGCAGATTTGGCAAAGATTTTCACCTTGTGGTGGCTAGAGAGCAAGGTTGCGGGGAGGTCCCTAGTATCTCCTTGAAGACACACTTTTAATGACGTTTCTTCTACTAGATTCCATAACATCCCAACAGTGCCACAGGATGGGGACCAAGCGTTTAAGACAAGGGCTCTTGGGGGACATTTGAGATCTAAACTATAGTAATCAAACTATGTTTCAATGTTTTCTTATCACAAACAGCCATGATGTTTCTCTTTCTGTATCTAAGAACCTTGACCATTACCTCTGGATTTCAGAAATTTGTTAAACCAGATAATTGGTATGATTGGAAGAAACTTAGTGATCCAACCTTCCAAGGACAGTTACCAATCTGTTCCTCTTCAAAAAGTACCTAAATCCAGCCATAGTCAATAACAAAATACATGAATGCAGTATCAAAGGTGCACATGTACCCATATCTTTTTATGTATTTTAAACTATAACACTTTTATTTTTGCTAAAATTATGCACCTTATATCAATCACACTTAGGTACATCATTCTTTGACATGATTTGTGAATTTACAGATAGATTATGCTGCCTATTTTCCATAGGAATTAAGTGGCCAAAATATAACTTGCCTAGAGTTATCAGGATTTGGTGAAGAAGCTAGAAATGTAAGGAATTCCACACTCATTATCTATATACATATTAGTAACTGATTCCAGTTGACAATGGGAAATGCCAATTTCATTGATTCCAAGGATAAGACACAAATTATTTTGGTGGACTGGTGATTTCTTTGTTCTTGTTTGAAAAGTTACCCTACCCCAGTTCCTAATTTCTACCATCCTCCCCAAAGCAATAATAAAATATCCGTTTTTTTCTTTAAAGTTTTCTGGGATATTTCAGTGAGTTTGGAGGTCTAATATTGTTCTCCTTGGGGAATTCAGTTTTCAATAATATGAATAATTATTATAAGTAACATTTATGTAGCCCTCCACTATGCAGATGCTGTTCTCAGTATTTTACATATTTTAACCAATTTCATCATCATAAGTATGCTAGAAGGATTGTATCATTACCATTATCCTCATTTTACTGCACATGAGGACACTGATACACAGAGGGGGTTTTGACACTTGACCAAGGCCAGTAGGTAGCAGAGCTGGGATTTGAACTCAGGCTGACTCCAGAATCCATGTACTTTATAAAAACCCCTCAGGTGTTAGTAATTTCTGTTACTGTTTATTTACATCATGGACCAGGCAGAATTTGAAGTATTCAAACTTACATTTCAATCCCATATTCGATTTGTAAACTTGTATATCATTCTGGGTCTCAGTTCTTTTTCTTGTAAAATGGGAATAATATTTGCAATGGCTATTTTATGTTGAGTCAAACAAATGAAATGCTGTATATGAAGGTGCTTTGTGAAGAGTTATTACTTCAGCTTTGGGCATGTAATTTAGGATGTAGCTTCAGCTGCCTTTGATGAGAATGCTGCATGAGCTAAATTATTTCAAAGCTAGAAGATGGCAGAACTATGGCCTAAACCCAAGATTGTCAGTATATAAATCCCATGTTTTTAACTATACCATTGCGCTTTCCTCCAATGCCCTCTCACTATAAAACTTGATAGTATACTATTGTTCTTCTGTATAGTTTTGTTAAAGATAAGAAAATACACATAAATGGTCCCTCAAGTTTTCCCCACAAAATATCTCTCTGGTAGGCCTAAATTGGCTATACCTCTAACTTACATGCAGAGTTGACAGAGGGCAACAGAGGAAAAATAGGCCAAGCAACAAAAGCTATAATGTGGATATCCAAGTAAGTGGAAATGGTTGGCTGAGGAAGATTCTTCTTCCCTTGGCAAACTGGGGACATTCCAGCCAGGCGCCTGTGAGCCTCTGATGTGGAAAGCAGCTTCAATGCCCACATGAGAGGGGAATGATTATCAGTCCAGCAAACTTCTGAGGGTACTCAGAGAGGAATGATAACAGGTCTCTCCGTTAAAAGAGAAGGTAAAAACAAAAAGTCTAGGGGCTGGGGTTGTGGCTCAGTGGTAGAGCACTCGCCTAGCACATGTGAGGCGCTGGGTTCAAGCCTCAGTACAACATAAAAATAAATAAATAAATAGATAAATAAATAAATAAAGGCATTAAAAAAAAGTCTAGCTAAAACAGACACCATACAAATAACCATGTTAGCACTCTCTCTTACCCCTCTGGCAAATCCTTTGCTAAGAGTTATAAATAATTCCAAGACCACCAAAGTATAAATCTTTAAATCACTCAAGAAATATGTATTGGCTAAATATCTCCTGTCATTAAACTCATGCTTGTGTTTGGGGTTTCCTAGAAGTCCTTTACTAGGTTAAATTCTAGTAAAATGAATAGGTGAGACCTTAGAAACTATTGCATCCCAGATTCTGTATCATGGAAACACAAATGCAATACATTTGGAGATCTTAAATTCTCTGAATGAAAAAAAAGTGGGGGGAGGGGAAAAGGAAAAGAAGGAGAGAAAAAAGACATTGGAAAAGTATGAAAACATTTCGGCAAGGCCAGTTGTGCTTGAATATACTGTAATAGATCTTAAATAAAATGCAGAAATCATTACTAGAACCCCTTTAATATATATCAAAATTCTTTTTCTTTTTTTATATAAACTATGAAGAAAATTAAGTACCTTTGTAAGTCTAACATAGATCCTTTTATTAAAAATGTAAATACTAAATATATTTCCCTTTTTATGCTACATCTCTGCTGCCCATTCATTTCTTCATTCACTTCTTTAGCAAACATCTCTGACCACTTAAGCTTGGTGGGGCTGGCCCTTGGGTAAGAGCTTCAATTGTGGTTCTTGCTGCCTGGGCTCAGTTTAATTGCTCAACAGAGGCAATAACTATAACGAAGACTGAAAGAAAATGCTATCTCAGCTAAAATACAGGAAGTGGTGGAGCTTAAGGAAGGGGTGAGGTAAAGGAGTAAAGCACTCTATTTGGTGTTCTTTGCACTGGTTCTGTTTCCTGGGTGGAGAAATATTATTTCTCTTCCATTTTGAGCTACTGTCCTCTGTTCTTCCCTCCTGCCAGGATTCTATTTCTCTTGCTAGGAAGGAAGAAGAAAACCAAAGGAGCTAAGGGGTCGACAGGGTAAAAGGGAAAGAGGAAGGTGTTCAGTTCAGGTAGCTTGCTATGCTGGGTCCCCTTCTCTTGAAGTACTAGGGAAAGGAAGGGCTGAATTCTGATATTGTGAGAGTTGGAAGGGACCACGGAAGTCATTCTTCTTGTTTTATAGCTGGAACCATATTGCCTAACCATTTACCAAAGGACACCTAGCCAATTAGGTGCATCAGTGGAACTAGAACCCCACACTTGACTTCCAGGGAGGTTAGAATGGAACACTTTTCATCCTTTGTGCTGTGGGGTAGCCAGAGATGGAAACCTCACTACTGCCTTTAGTATTCTCTGTAGCTATTACTTTGGCTACCTTCCTATTAGGCAGTCCTTCATTTCTGGTCCTCCAAAAAGAACAATTGATTAATCTAGTCACCATAATCTTCTGTTCCTAATGACAATTACATCATGTTCACAGCTCATAGCATTTTTCATCTTGTCATTTTTGTTACTCTTCCTGTAAGTTAATAAGCTATAGTTTCCCTATATTCTTTTGAAAAAGTAGCAACCCAAACTGAACTCACAGCTTTAAAAAGTCTGTTTGGTGAAGTATAATGGTGTCCCTATGTTCTGCTTTTTAACGCATCCTACTTTGTGACTTTTGGTTTTCTTCTCTCTCTCTATTTTTTTTTTTTTTTTTTTTTTTTGTGCTGGAGATTGAACCCGCGGCGCTTTACCACTGACTTACACCCCACACCCACTTTTTAAATTTTGAGACAGTCTCACGAAATTGCTGAGGCTGGTCTTGAACTTACAACCTTCTTGTACAATCTTCTTGCCTCCGTCTCCTGAGTCGCTGGGATTTCAGCCTTGCACCACCGCACGCAAGTAAGGGCATTCTTCTTGAATGCTGTCCTGTGTATGTGAAGCACCCCCCCCCTCCCCTTTTTGTCATTTTTGTCACGATAACCAGGTGTCAGATACATGTCAATAAAACTAATCACCTTGTAACAGAGTTTGAACTGGAATTAATGCAGGTGTTATGCTCTGTTTCAACTTTAGCAGCCCAAGGTCCATAACTGGTGAGTCTAGCTGGTTGGCAACTGTACCCTAGGCATTTAAGGCTTTTTCAGGACCCTACGTGGTGAAATTTTGTGACTCAGAACTGAATTTCTCGAAGACAGGACTTATGTTTGTGATTAAAACTCTTGACCAACCCAGACCCACAAGCCCAGCAAGGCGACTGTATCTCCTCTTTTCAAGGTGATGAAACAGGGCTGGAATGCAGCGGAGCCAACGAGTTTGTCCTGCCAGACAAGTTTTTGCTTCTGGACGCCTCTGAGCCTCCGAAACACCGCAGTGTGTCAAGCTGAGACGGCCGCGGAGTCCCTTGAAGGGAGTACTGCTGAGCACGGCCACTGTTTACCAGATTTACCGTGCGTCTTCGAGTAGTTCTTCCAGCTCTCACAGTAACTCTGGGACGAGGCTCCAAGTTCGCACTCTTCGTTGCACGCGCCGAGCTGATGCCTCCTCCCACTCCCCGACCCTTTCCGAGCCCCCCAGCCTCTCGCACCTTTTTCAAAGCCCCCACCTGTGCGCGCGGAGACGGGGGCGGGGCCGCGGGGGACTCGGAACCGTGACGTCACCGCCGCGAGGGAGGCGGGGCTGTGGGAACCGCAGTGCAGCGCAGAGGGGCGGGGCGGGGCGGGGCCTACGGCGCGTGACCTGGCTGCGGGAGGCAGGAACCCGAGAAAGGTGTTGGGGGGGGCCCGGGACCTGCCGACTCCGGAGTCCGGCTCCGGGAGGCGGGGCGGGGAGTGGCCCTGCCCAGGCTGCGGGTGCCGGGCGAAGCGCTAAAGCGGGTCAGGCTTCCTTCTTCTCTCCTCGCCTTTCCTCCCCTCCCACCTGGGCCTCTGCGTGGAGACGCGCACCTGGCAACGGGCGGCCGCGCTGCGTCCCCGCCTTCTCCACTGGGCCGGGTGCCCCGAGCCTACCCAGCACCCCGAGGCGGTCGTCGGCGCCGCGCTTCCTGGAGACGGCCTCGAGCGCTTGCTCGTTGATGCCGTTTTGGGGGTGACCCGGCGCAGCACGGCTGCGGCTCTATGGTGGGGGGGTGTTAGGGGTCGCGGCTCGGCTGGGCGTCGAGTGCGCGGCTGCGGGGTGGCAAAGCGGCCAGCGAGCAAGACCCCGCGCGCGGCTCGGATTTCGGGGCTCTGGAGGAGGCCGCCACGGCTGCGCGGGAGCGGGAGATGTTGGAGCTGAGGCACCGGGGAAGTTGCCCCGGCCCCGGGGGAGCGGTGGCGCCGCCACCCCGCGAGGGAGAGGCGGCTGGTGGGGACCACGAAACCGAGAGCACCAGCGACAAAGTAAGTGGAGCCGCGAGAGGCACTCGACCGCGTCCCGGCCGGGTCCTATTTGGGGCTGGGACACTTGGGGGGCGAGGATGGTGTCCACACAATGTCAGGTGAAGGTGCGGGTCGTTTGCTGCACCTTCCTGTCGGTGTGATTTTCTTTTCTCCTTTCCCCTGTGGGTCGAGAACCCGGTCCCCGGTGACGGTGCGTTTCCCGGGATGAACGCCACGCTGCCAGTATAGCTTGATACATAAACTTGGCCACAATTATCTTCTTCCCTATTCCAACTCCCTTATTTGAGGTCTGGGACCGACGCTGAACTCAGGATGGAGCCTGTCACCCTATGAGCTGCAGTTTTCTGATACCTGCCACTTCACTTCTTTTTCTAGTTAGAGGGGGCAAAGTTGGGCTAAACTTAAAGACTTGCATCTAACATGTCATTGGATCTTGTCGGTGGAGGATTAGCTTCTTGAGCTAACTTGGCGCTTTCATTTCCTATGCCCTTTCTTAGTAATAATAGATTTTGGAGGTTTGAGACTATCTCGTACACGTGATATAATTGTAAACTTTCAGCCTCTTTTGAGTTCACCAGCAGATAGTGCAGTTCTTCTGTCAATAGATTTCATTACCCGACATGGTAATTCATGAGGAATTTTCACTCCCTTTTCTGTAGATTAACTTGCTTCACATTTAAGAGTAAGTAGAGGTAGGACTACTATTCTATTTAAGCTAGAAAAAGACTTCCAGTGTATTTGGTAATATAGTGGTGCAAGTAAGACTTTTGAAGAAGTGCAGTTTTATGATCTTTTGGACTGGATAATTTGGGAACTTGAACCCGAGAATAGATTGTTTTATAAAACCTTCTGTTTGTAAAATTCTGTTTTGTTTGAGAAACATAAAACATGAAACTATTCTAGAAGCATTCCTTTTTTTGGAAGCAGGTATCTGTATTGCAGTTTGAATTACAGAAGTGAAGTGGATTGCCCAGGGTCAAATTCAATGTCTTTTGGAACTAGAACCTAAGTTTCCTGATTCCTTTTCTTTTGGTTTGTACCATTACTTAGACTCCCTGACAGTTCTGATTTGGGAAAGGTTCCACCTGAAAGTTAATATTGATGAACTTGATATAACCCAAGTTACAAAGCACTGATAAGAAAATATCACATAATATCATGAAGCAATAAATGTAACAGTGATTTTAGGACTGAAACTTCAGAATCAATGTGATGACATCTTATTTTCTATTCTTTAATAGGGGGTGGAATAAAATGAGAATCAATGGTAGAACATATGTATCAAGGAATTACACAAAATATAACAGTTTCCAGGTACTGAAAGTTGAAGTTATAAAGCTAGAAATCATGATCCCAGAATAGTCTTTGTGAAAACTGCCTTGGAAGGCCAACCAAAAATAGAATTAATTAGGTTGGGATTTATTTTGTTTTAGCACTGGTATACTTTATTTTTAAAATTTTATATCTGTTCTTTTTAGATATATATGACAGTAGAGTATATTTTGACATACATACATGGAGTATAACTTCCCATTCTTGTGATCACACATGATGTGGAGTTATACTGGTAGTGTATTCATATATGAAAGTTATGACTGGTATACTTTAAAAACAAGGAAATAGCAGTTTACACATGTTGACTTTCATAACTGGAGAAGCTAGCAAGCTTTTATTAAAACAGGTTCTGGGAGCCATGTGTAAAATAACTTTTGAATTAGTTTTATCTTTTAACACTATAATGTATTTAAAATGGAAACTATTTCTGTGGTGTGATTTGACTCATTAGAACTGTTTTTTATAGCAGTGACTGGGTACCTCACAGCTTATTTAGTTATTTATGAATGCTCAACTGTTGGCTTTCATTAATACATGCCCACCTGGATTTTGTTTTTTGAGAATAAATGTTACCATCTGTAACCTGTTTTGTTAAGCTTTCTTAGACAGTGTAACTCTACCTCATGTACAATCATAAGGATGAACATATTCAAGCTGTGTTAGAATATTGCTGTACTTTTAGATTCATCATAAGAAACTCTTGACCTGGCAAGCTTTGAGACGTTGAACTCTTATCCTCTATCTGTCTTTTCTTATCAGGGTGTGTATTTGAATATACCTATATTTTCAGGTCAAGGGCTATTTTAAAATCAGTTTGCACATTGGAGGCTGGTTAATATTTGGTCCATTTAAACTCTTTAAGTGCCTTTTCTGTTTAAGTTCCAATAAAGGCAAAACTCTTAGGGAATTAATGAAAGGAGTGGAGGAGGTGTATTGTATTCTGCTATTATTGAACACTCCCATGCACTGCCATTTTGTAGACTTTATAGTGCTGTTATTAACATGACATTCTCAATTGTTTAGTCCTGTAGATTTAGGCTGAGAGAAGGCTTTGTGCTCCAGAGAATTAGCAAGTAAAAAAAGTGCTTCTTACCTGCAGGGTAATGTTCCCAGTCCTTAAGTGCTGGGTTGGTACTTGAAGATGACAAGGACCACCCTCTCAAGGAAACCTCCCCCACAAGACATATATGAGTTAAATTTATTAGACATCTGTACAAAGCTCATTGTTAACATGGAAGGCCTGGCTGGACTCAACTTGGTGGCTTATAGGAAGAGCTTTAAAGAGGAAATAAGGATGGATTGGGAATTAAAAGATGCCTGGTTGCCATGACTTGAGAGACTGAGACAGGAAGATCATAAATTCAAGGCCAGCTACAGTAACTTAATGAGACCCTGTCTCAAAATAAAAAATAAAAAGAGCTGGGACTGTAGCTTAGTGGCAAAGCACCACTGGGTTCAATCCCCAGTATGAGAGAGAGAGAGAGAGAGAGAGAGAGAAAAGATAAAATGCCTGGGACTCAACCAGGTAGAAACAAGGGTTGAGGCAGGGTGTTCTAGGCAAAGGGCCTGTGGAACTGTTCCTTGAATCGGCATTCTAGGCATGGAAAACTAAAAGTAGATGGGAAATCCTGGAGCCTAAACTGCATGTTTGGGAGGTGGGTTCAGAAGCTGAGAGTCTTGTGAAGATATTGGGCTTTATTCATGGACTCTGGGAAGCCTCTGAAAGTTTTTCAGAGATAATAGGAAAAAAGTGCTTATTACCTGAGGGGAAATGTCCACAGTCCTTAAATACTGGATTGGTACATTTCTGTGGCAGTGATCTGAGGAAAGTCCTGGAAGGAAGAATGATCTACCAGAAAGAAACTAAATAGAAGGGTATTAGAAATGCTATAGATGTGAGTTGATGGGGGCTGATAAAAAAGTCTAGTAGGGTGGTGAAATTGGGGTTGAGAGAGAGGATATTTCAAATACTGATGATGGGACTTAGACAAAGGTGACCACAATAAGACTAATAAAAGGACTTACTCGGAGACATATTTTGATAGGTAAGAGACTTTCAGGAAAGAAGCAACAAGTATTGGGAAGTTGTTTGAATTAAGAGTGAGTTTGGAAGAACTGCCTTGGGCTGGGTGAGTCATTCTCCAAACTAGGGAGGTTGAGAAATGGGGCCTACGTGAAGGGTAGGTGGTTCAGTGTGTGATGGAAGCTGAAATGAAAGGTCCAGGTCTCTGCGGATGCCAGTTCCTTATTAGAGAGGGTGAGAGAACTGAAGATGGAGCGCTGGGGGATGTCCATGTTTAGAGGAAGGTTGGAGATGCAGGGAAGTAACCAAGATAATGAGGGTCCTGGGTGCAAAAGGAGGAAGGATTGCTAGGAGAATATTATTAATAGTACCTAGGAGTAAGGGGCTGAGACATAGAACAATGAGGTTAGCCAGCAATCTTAGTAGAAGCCAGGTTTCAGATTGAGGAAAATGAGAGGAGAAATGTTGGTAGTTACTGGTAGAAAGTGATAGTGAAAAGGAATACAGGATAGCAGAGAAGACAGGAGGATCAAGTGAAGATTTTTTTTCCCCTAATGGAAAGGAGATATGTTTGTTTGAAAGACATCAAATGAGGGTGAAGGTGCTCATGAGAATGGTTAGGCCCCAGAAGAAAGAAGGCAGATGTGGGGTAGAGAATATAGTTGATAGTGATATGCAAGGAAAGGAGAGGTTGCATGCTCATATCTTAAGAAAAAAGAGCAGGAATGGAGGGTGAGCATAGAAACATTTGAAATCCAGAAGAGGAAAAAATCCAAGTGTTGGACTGGGCCCTCAATTTTCTCAGTAAAGTAGGTACTCAGAACCAATGAGCTGCAAGGGGTCTTGGAAATTATTTCGTTTAAACTGTAATACCTTTTTAGTGTAATTTTTAGGGAGCATGATATGAAATGACCAAGTAGCAATTAATAGAATTATCAAACCGAGTGAAGATTCAGTTGAACACAAACTTGTTGTGTGCTAAATTAGCATAGTTCTTACTTAACCCAGCAGTAGGTCCTAATATATGATGCTTGTGGGGTGATTTAGAATTCCCAGAGTACTTCTTTTATTATTTGTTTCTCACAACAAACATACATGTTAGAAATAACCCAATTTAATCACTGAGAAGATGGATACTGGGAGCCATTTAGGCCTGGGAATGCCTGAAGGTCAAGGATACCTTAAGTGTATCCTTGCATAGCCAGGATGGAAGTGTTTGACCACAGGTTTGCGTGGTTGGGGAAGTGGGCTCCTGAAGTGATTGAGGGGGATTGAGCATTGGAAGGACACTCTGTGACCTGAGTTAGTAGACTGAGAAGTGGAAGAGAAGGGTGTTCACCTTGAAGTTGTGGTGTGCTTTCAGACTAGGTCCTTGGGGTGCTTGTAGTAGATTTTGGTTTATAAAGTTGAGGGGGGAAATGATCTGGAGATTAGTTCCCTTCTATCTTTCCCCATTTGAGATTGTGCAACTTCTTTTATAATTATGCTAATAGTATTTAAATAAATTATACATTTTGGAACAATTTAGATTTACAGAAAAGTTACAAAGAAAGCAGAATTTCTGTGTATTCTTCACCTGATTTTCCCTAATGTGATTATATCTTATGTAACTGTGATACATTTGTTAAAATTTTAGCAAGTTACCACAGGTGTAACATTGTTAACTAGACTACAGAGTTCATTCAGTTTCACCAGTTATTTCATGAACATCCATCTCACATTGCATTTCATCTCGTTTTTTGACTAAGCCTTATTTTGTTTTCATAAATAACTTCTTGATTTTGGCACACTTCACTTGTCTTAGTGTCACAAGTAAGTGTAATGAACATTCTTCTATATTTTTCTTCTAGATCTAGGCCATTCTCAACCTGGATGCTCCCTAATTATTGATCATTTTTAGTCAGTATTACCACCTAAATAATTTTCCATGATTTAGCTTTTATTACTTGTAGCTTTAGGGATAAGGGGAGTTTCCTTACCACTGAAAATTTGACAATTTTGAGCCTTTGAAAAACTGACAATTATGATGAATGTGATGACATAAAATTTTGTATTGTGCATAGGGTTATCAGGTGAAGGAAAAGTAATAATGCCCAAATCTAGTGCAACTTAAAGGTTTCCATACATTCTCCATATGAGGAGGGGAAATGTGCAGGCAACCTAGGGAGAGTGAATGATTTTGGAAAGAGGAATGGGCCCTCAGATGACCAAGTAACACCCTGTCTGAGACAGATGTAAAGTTCAAGTCTTTTTCTCCAATTGGTGTGTAGATTGTCCCTGGTAGGCTTGAATTCCAGGGAGGGTTTTCATGCAATTGGGTTGTAGTCTGGAGGATCCCTTTTTAATCACACAGGAGAAATTCATGGAAAGCCCTTCCCACCCCCCATACCCACTCAATATGCTGTTCCCTTCAGTTTGAAAAAATACCGTTGCCGCATATTTTGGAATGACATTTTTTAACTATCTCATAGCAGATTCATTTTATTTAGTATCAGTATTTTAGTGCTTGTTTCTCATATATCACCAACTTAACCAAGTTGACAAGACAGTGGGAATTTATGGCTTACCACGGTGAGGAAGAACACCCACCTTCTGCAAAGCCTTGATAGTGTCTTGAGAGTGGGAAAGCCAAGAGATATTTAATTGAGAATTGGAACTTTGACTTCAGGTACACCTTTCAATATGGGGACCTGATTAGATTGGGTAAAAAAAAAAAAAAAAGAAATCACAATTTAACAGCTTTGGATTTATGAAAATAGCCAGGCAAGAATTTTGAGGAAATAGGTTTGATGAGTCGAAGGATAAAATCAGTACTTCCTGTTGAAGAGTCGATAATGTCTTTCAGAAAGTCTTTCCTTTTCATCAGAAAAACAGTGACCTTCTAGGTAGTAGTCACTTGGATAGTAAAGTTATGTGAAGAAAATCAAATTCTAAAGTCACCCTAACATAGACAGTAAGCTATATGGAGGTAGAGGTGGTAGTTCTCACATTTTAAAGTATATTTTATGTTATATTTGTGATTTCTAAGGAATAACCTAGTGTTACTATATGGATTTTTATATATAAACACTTATGATCTTGATTTTGAACTTTTTTTTTTTATAATTCTGAGAATTTTTCTGTAGGATGTCATCAATTGTATCAGACTTAGGATGTGCACTGCACTGGACTTTTAGGTACAAACAAATTTTGTCTGTCATGAAACAAATAAAAGTGAAACAGTTGGGCTGGGGTTGTGACTCAGTGGTAGAACACTTGCTTGGCATGTGCGAGGCACTGGGTTCGATCTTCAGCACCACATAAAAATAAATAAATAAAATAAAGGAAAAAAAAATAAAATAAAGGAATTGTGTCCATCTACAACTAAAAACAATAAATAAATAAAAAGTAAAACAATTTTAAGTAGTCCTGGAAAATTTTTGTAGAGAACATTATATACATAACAGTTTACTCTTTATATTAGTTTATGCATATTCATTTTTGTAAAATAGATTTTCACATGTTATTTCATAGATGGTGTGGTTAAATATAAGAATCTAGTGTATTTGTCTTCCTTTATTCTGTATTTGGAGATATCTTTTTTTTTTCAAATATGGATTTTAATTCAGTACAAGTAAAACAGGTAATTTAGGAACATAAGAACATATTTCCTAAGGCTTGATTTGTTTTTATGCTCTTTTTTTTTTTTTTTTGTACTGGGGATTGAACTGAGGGGCACTCAACCACTGAGCCAAATCCTCAGCCCTGTTTGTGTATTTTATTTGAAGACACGGTCTCACTGAGTTGTTTAGCACCTCATCATTGCTGAGGCTGGGTTTGAACTCGCAATTCTCCTATTTCAGCCTCCAAGCAGCTGGGATTACAGGCATGAGCCCCTGAGCCCTGCTGCTTTTTGTGCATTTTGTAAATGGTTTTTGGATGCCTGCTCTAAGCAAGGCTTTACTTCAGTGTCACCTCTTTTGTGGCTGTTTATATTTTGTACCTTTGAGAAGGGTGGAACTGTGTTTTGTTTATTGCTCAACAACTAATTTTAGAATTTAGTGATTCTTGGATTGTGGATTTTCATTGCATGGAATAATGATTATAAAGTATTTATCAGTATAAAATAATTTTTTCTTTGCAAAATACTTGCTTATACAGAATACCAGTTTTAAGTTCTCAACAATTGTATAGAAAGGAGATAGTCATAGTTTACATCGAAGAAAACTAAAATTTGAAAGCCTTAAAAGCCCTGTACAGTATCAGATTGTATTTAAAGCTGGGATTTATTCTAAATTTTCTGACTAAAACCTATAAAAGATCCTATCATTAGAAAAGTGTCCTAGAGAGTTCCTGAAAGTGTATGTGGGGTGGGTAACTCTACTCAGGGCAAGTGGGATCACTGACTTACATTACAGAAAAGAATTCTAGCACATGTCAGTTGAAGCACAAAAAATTATTTAGGAAAGCAAGGAATACTCATTCAAGGGGAATGGGGGCCATCTCAAGAGTGAGAGACCTTTTGGGGTTCTCAGGTTCCTTTTTATTTTTTTAATTTTTTAATATTTATTTTTTAGTTTTCAGCGGACACAACATCTTTGTATGTGGTGCTGAGGATCGAACCCGGGCCGCACGCATGCCAGGCGAGCCGCTTGAGCCACATCCCCAGCTCCCTCAGGTTCCTTTTTTAAAGGAGAGTTGGTGAGGGATGGGTATGGGAAGGTATATGAGGGTGACATCAGTCTGATCATTTTCAGGATCCGTAAGTCCACTAAGCCAAAGTGACTGTGGGAATCCACACAGTGGATAATAGAGCATTTACTTTATTTTAATTAGTTCTTTTTAGATATACATGACAGTAGGGTGTATTTTGACAATAAGCTGATCCCACAGGAAGGATTATGATCCCACAGGAAGGATTTCAGACAAGTTGCACAGAGTAACAAATAAGAGTTCTTAGAAACTGAGAGTATAGCTGTTCAGGACAGGCACTGAATAGTCTGCCTCTAGGGAGGATGGTGTGGCCCTTTTGTTATTTTTAGGTCCTTTTGTTTTTGCCTTAGTTTCCCTTTCCCCTGTAGGTGTTTACCCCTTTGTTTAGCCCTCAGCAACCTCTTTTTTTTTTTTGGTGAGGGTCACATGACCTGGTCTTGAGGGTTGGAGGTGAACCCATCTTGAAACAATAGTTTCCTTAAAGGGTTGTAATTAAGTCTGGCTGGGGGAGGTTTGGCACTCCAGTTTCCATTTTCTAGATGCTTGTCTGTTTTGATAAGGTTGTCTAAGGTTCCCTTCTTTGACCTTTGACTTTCTTTGAGGTGTGTCTGTTACCACCCTTCATTTCCTTGCCTACTCAGTTGCTTGTGGCTGATGAGTTAATTGATAGTCTCCATTATCTGACTTAGTAGGTCAGTATGCTCCCAGCAGAAAGCAAAGGTCCCCTAAATTTGTAAGTTTCTTAAAATGTCATATTTCCTAACCTATTTATTGGTTGGCTAATTAATAGATAAATTTTATAGGTGGATGACTTATAGGAACTTTTAAGATTTATAGGTTTCCCAGAAATTTGAGAGTGACAGTCCTGGGTGAGAGACTGAGTTGATGAGTGACAGGCCTGGAAAGGTATAAAGAACCCCAGATTAAGGTTATATTTCTGGATCCTTCCTTTATGTCTCATTTCTACCTGTAAAGTTTTAAGTTTTTTTTTTTTTTCCTATCTTAGTTTAATGTTTTAAAATTAATTAAAACATTTGCTTATGAAAAACTTTACTCTGATGATTTTGTTTGATTTTGGACTAATTTGGCCTTTCTGAACCTATGAAATATTGGCATTGAATTAGAAACTTAATAGAAAACCTATAATTTTGTGATATTTAGGCAGCTGGATTTAAATCAAACAAAATTGTTTTTAGTATTTTCTCAAAGATTGATTAGGAGAAGAAATCATTAGTTTTTACTTTGTTTTGTAGTTGTTTATACTTTGACTCATTTATTTGGGAAGTGTTTCATAACTTAATGAGAATGACATTGCAATTTGACGTGATTTCAGATATGGAGAAGAATTAATTAATCACTATATGGGAAGCAGATAAATAGCTTCCCTCTACCCTTCTGGGTTCTTTGGTTGGGATACAAATTAAATGACAATAAGACATATTAAGAGCAGAAAAGCCATAGTTAAGTACATATGTACACATGGGAGTTTCATAGAATCTGAGACTTGACAAAGGGTGAGATGATTGATGTTTTCATAGCATCCTGAGCTATAAAAAAGAATGGGGGCTTGGGTTCCTAAGGAAAAGTGGAGACCAGTCCAGGTAGGAAGGCTGAGAGGAGGAAATGCAGGGTCTCTGGTGACTAAAACTTGGCTTGGTAGGCAGATAAAGTATCCAGCACTGTTGTCTGTGAGCTTCTCTTCTTCACTAATGTTAAGTATCCTTAATAGATGTCAGTGTCTTTTATGACAGGACAGCTTTTCACAGCCACTACTGTGTCTGCAGTTTCTTAGAATAAGCAGCTCAAGATACGGCATAGAAGCATATTTTGGAGTGTTATCTTTTGGTCTTCTGCAGCCATATTGTAGAGTTGTATGCCCCAAGCCCCAATATGACCATCAAATGGTTATTGACCATTCCTGGGGTTTGTCAGACTTAGTAATGTGTCCAAATGTTTACTTATTTTCTTTTCCACAAAAAAGTCAGTTATTTTTTACATCATTGTCATTGATTGCTTGTCTGCTAAAGACTTTGCCAGCACTAACAAGATTTTTAATTTTCTTTTAAATACAAAAGCAAGGACACAGGATGGGAGAAACAGTGTTCTGCAGGAAGAACTCATTCTTATGGAAATTTAAGCACCTTTTTGTAAACATTGAAGGCTAGGAAAGCAATGTTGCTGTCTCCTTCTTGTCTAAGGTTGCCATTCCTTTTATTGGCCAGGACCCTTGGCTAGCTATTTTAAGATCTCAATGTGAGGCTGCTGAACCAATCTGACTTCATCATATGTTTGGCCCAGGTGTGACCAAACACCATGGCAGTTATGGCTGGGCTCATTGCCATGTTCCTGTTCAAGCAGGCCATTTCAAATATGAGGTGGCATTGTAGGACCGTAAATATTTATATTAAGCCCATCGGAAATTTAATATTTCACCCTAATATACAAAACCCAGATCCGGGAAACAAGATTAGACTATTATCTCTTTCAAGATTGTGTTTTTTATTTTCATTCTACTCACTGTGCTCATCTTTGAACTGTCTCAGGGTACAGATTTGAAACAACTCTGTGGGCCACTATTCATGTAGAACCCAATGTAGACAGTGTCTCCTGGCATTCTACATGTGATAATCTTATTTATAATAAAGTATAATGGCATTTAATAAATTTGGTATTGATAACAAAGGATCATATTTAAGGAACACCTAGGCCCCTATCCACTACTCACCTTGGTGACTAATCTTGCCAGAGGTAATCAGAATTTCAATGTTATATTCACTCTTTCCTTCCTTCTCTTGATAGGTTTATAACATGTTAGTATCCTGAAATATTATGTTGTTTAGTTTTGAATATTTTCTTAGTATTTAATATACATAAATGATCATTAGCACTTAGATTTAGCAATTAAGATTTTGCTAAATTTGCTTTATCCTATCATATGCATTTTTAGTAAATATTTTGTTGGTGAGCATTTGAAAATAAATTGCAGACATCTTAGCCATTCACTTTTGGTAGTAATGCATGCATGTCTTAAAATAAAGTTAAAATAAAGACATTCTTATAAATAGCCACAATACTGTTATCATATCTCTAAATTAGAGTGTATAGCTGTATAGTATAGCTGGGAATAGTGGTATGTGCCTGTAATCCCAGAACTCAGGCAAGGGATCACTTGAACCCAGGAGTTCAAGACAATACCAATATCCCATTCTGAAGAAAAAAAGTCCATTTTCTTATTTTCCTAGTGGCCATCAAATGTCTCATTGTTTCTTTCCTCCTAAGTCAAGATCCCAGCAAGGTTTACACATTACAGAAAATATTTGGGAACAGGTTTAGTTATTCTTCGTTTGTATACTTGTTTTCCTCTCTGATGGAGGCAAACATTAGCATTGATATTATTGAAGAACTATTGGTATTATCTTTGTTGGCCCTGAAAAAGTGATAATGCTTACAGCAAGTGAGCATTAATAAGTTCTCAGGTAAAGTACAAATTTATGATCATAATAATAATTCACATTTGAAGAAAGCTCATCAGTTTTCTCAGTGTTTCTGTTTTTCCATGGCTTTTTTCCTTCAGGTATCTTTATTCCTAATTTGGAATTTAAACTTACATAAATGATGCAATAATACATAGTTTAATCTTACATGTACTAGAATGATCTATGAATAATAGAGAGATCAGAATGAGCCAAAAATTTAGGAAAAGTCTGAGATCAGGACTTGAAATTAGATAGGATTTGAACATTGAAATAGCCTTTAAGAAATGGCAAAAGATAGTAAAAACAGTGATGTTGCTGACTGGCAGACATGGCCTGATTTCATTTGAGAAAACAGATGATGGTTATCGCTCACTCAGCATGTGGGCTAAGACTGAGGGTGCACAACCCACTACAATGTGGCAGAGAGTTAGGTTGCTGGAGGGGCATATGGGAGCAGCATGAACTGGTCTGGGAGCTCTGTTCAGTAGTTTCTTATAACTACTATAATAAATCATCACAAATTTATTGTCTTAAAATAACACACTTTGACTGTCTTACAGTCTAGAGCTCAGTTGTCTGAAATATCAGTTGTCTGTCACCAGCATGAAATCAAAGTATTAGTAGGACGGTATTTCTTCTAGGCATACAACTCCAAAATATGACTGTAGGAGACCAAAAAATAACACCCCAAAATATGCTTCTTCCATTTATAAGAACTCTTGTAATTATATTTAACCTACCTGGATAATCCAGGATAATCTCTCCATCTCAAGGTCAGTTATTAGCAAACTTGATCCTGTTATATTAATTCTCCTTTTCATTGTAACTTTGTAGGGTCTGGGACTAAGACATATCTCTTAAGTGAATGGGCAATTAGTATGTCTTTTAGAGGTTCCCTGAAGAAATGATACCTAAGTTGGTATATCATCCCCCCTTGCTTTTTCTTCTCCTCCTTATTCTTCTACTTCTTCTTCCTCCTCTTCTCCTCTCCTTCCTCTTGCTCACCCCTCCTTTCTCCTCTTCCCCTTCCTCCTCTCTCTCCTCTTCTCCCTACCCTCTCCTCCTCTTTCTCCTCCTCCTCCTTCTTTTCTTTCAGAAATTCATTAAGGAAAACATATACACATTTAGGAGAGAACATGGGCTATCTCAAGGGAGAGCTATCTTTTGGGATAAAGTAAGAAATACATATTCAAAGGGGGAATGCAGGCCATCTTCAGAGGGAGAGAGACAGCTAGAAGTTCAGTTCTGCAGAGCATGAAATGGCAGGTGGTATGGCCATAGCCCTAACTGGAGATTTAAACCCAACTTCGGGTTTAAATCCCAGAGGTGAAGACTGGACTTGTTCTTAAGTAGTGGGGAGCTACTGTGAAATTTTAAATGGGAGGTTGGCATAATCAGATTTGCCTTTTGCTCATGCATTTTTTGTCTTGTGAGACACATCTGTTTTTTTTTTTTCCCAGGCATTGGGGTCTACCATTTAGCATGATGACTGATCAGAATATTGTGTGGTATGCTGGATGATCCAAACCTCTCTTTTTTGTGGGTAATAGACCAGGGCTGCAGAGAAGGATTTGGAGCACCATTTCTTTTCAGTTAAATTTGGAAAAATAAGGAGGATTTATCCATTTTAATTAATAAGTGTATGATAGGACCATAGAGGTGCTAGTTGATGAAGTAGTCAGATTTTTACAAAATATAATGTTACTAGGTTCTTTGACCCTTCCTCACCCTCAAAGAGGTTTCAGAACCACCTCCCCACCCAGTCCCACTCATGGTTCACAGAACTGCTAACTCACTAGAGAATACATCAAGCACAGATAGGAGCAGTTCTCTCCTGGGAAAAAGAAAAGGAATCCACACCTGCATGGAAACAACAAAGAAATGACAGAAAATACTGAAATCAGGAGCACAGCTTAATGTTCTTTCAAGGAAGAACTGTTTGAAAAGATTTTTAACAGGCACCTCTGTAAAGCACAGACCTCTGTGGTGCTTGCAAGTTTCCTTTTGCTTGATTATAAATTCTAATGTTGAGATACAGGGAATAGTGTGGACTTCAAAGGATCCACAATGGAGAATTTAACTGGTTTCCAATTCACTTTTTGTGGGGGGGGGGAGGGATGAACCAGGCATAAAAGGGGTAGGAAAGTTTGTGTGATTTAATATATTTTTCTGGGTTTCATTCCAAACTGGTACTTACCTTCATTGTTGCAGAGACTTGTCTTTGGAGTCTTTGTCTTGAATGAACTGGATCCTTGGCTGCCTGACCCCCTGTGCTTTCAATCCTGTTCTTTTAGTCTCCAGCATTAGGAGCTACCTCAGCCCCTTTTCCTGGACCACTCTTTAAGAATCATCACTAGCTATGACTTTGTAACAAATATCACAATGATATTCACTGAATTAAACACACTTAAAGTGCTAAGTTTGTTCAGGCTGTTATAACAAAACACTATGGTATAGGTGGCTTAAATAACAGAAATTCATTTCTCATAGTTTTGGAGGTGAGAAGTCCAAGATGAAGGTACTAGTCAATTGGTTCCTGGTGAGAGGCCTCTTCCTGATTTGCCATTGAATACTTACTTGCTGGGTCTTCCTGTAGTAGAGAGAGATTATCTCTTTTGTGTTTTATAAGGGCACTAATTTCATTCTGGAGGTCTCCACCTTTGTGACTTAATTACTGGCCATTCCATGTCCTTGTCACATTGGGAATTAGGAAATTAGCATATAACTTTTGAAGGGACAGAAATAGTCAATCCATAGCAAGTACAATTTGATGGGTTTTGACATATGTATACCCATGAAACCACCACCATAATCAAGATAATGAATATCATCTTTGAGCACCAAAAGTTGTCTCCCTTTCATAATTCTCCCTATATCCCTAGGTACACACTGATTTGCTTTTTGGCACTAGAGATGGAATTTACTTTTTTCTGGAATTTTTTATCAATGGAATATTATATACATACATGTATTTACATATCTCTACATATACATATCACATGTCCTTTTATTCATTTTTTGTCATTTGACATAATTATTTTGAGAATCATCCATGTGTTCATTTCTGCTGCAAGAGAGAGTAGTCCATTATACGGAAGTAGCACAATTTGTTACTTCATTTCTTTGTTGGACATTTGGTTTGTCTCTAGTTTTTTGGCTATTGTAAATACAACTGCCATAAACATTTGCATACAATCGTACACAAAAGGATATATATATATATTGCTGGGAGTGGTGGCACATTCCTGTAATCACCTACTTGGGAGACTAAGGCAGGAGTATTGCAAATTTGAGACCATCCTGGATAATTTAAACAACAGGTTCATGGTGTATAATGAGTTGAAAAGAGAAGCTATACGGAAGTCATGGGCCTAAAGAAGGAAGGGAAGTTTGAGGATCATCTTTAAATTATGACATAATAGATGTGACAGAAAGCAGCTCCAAATTTGGTTCTCATAATATACCTTCATTCAGTACGCACAGTGCATGTGACCCTGTTTAATTGAGCATTTAAAATACTATTTCTTCTTCTTCTGATTCTCCTTTCTAAGTCTGGCATCTTTATAACAGAGTATCCATACATGAAGTGGGGTGGGGGAGGGCGAGGGAGAGAGAAAGAGTTCTTACTGCTATCCTAATTCTGGTAGTTAAATAACATTGCTTTAAAATGTCACTAATTAGAATTTATCTTTTATTCTTCAGTTATTAGACTATAATTGAAGAAACCCAGTTTAATCTTTTTTCAGGGGGGTGTATCAAGGATTGATGAAATCAGGGGCACTCAGCCACTGAGCCACATCCCCAGACCTATGTTGTATTTTATTTAGAGATAGGGTCTCACTGAGTTGCTAAGCATCTCACTGTTGCTGAGGCTGGCTTTGAACTAGTGATTCTCCTGCCTCAGCCTCCTGAGCTGCTAGGATTGTAAGTGTGTGCCACCACGCTCAGCCCTAGTTTAATCTTAATTTTTTTAAAATTTATGTTTCTAAAGGAAATAAAGCAGAACTCAGAAGCTTAAATAATACAACTAAGAGCAGGACAGCTAAAAGAAGCAGTGGAGGGGAGGATCATGGTCCAGGAGCATTATTGCCAAGTGAATTTTGAAGTGGTTTGTGAATATTTTTAGTTTTTCCGAGGACCTCAATTTAAATTCTAGTCCTTTGCTTTTATTTTACATATGTGAAAATTGAAGGCTGAGTTTTCTGGGGGCTCAGCAACATGCCTTTTGTCACACTCATACGGTATAGGTATAGGTAGAATGAACACTGGTAACTCCCAGTTCCTAGTTTTGTACTTTTTTGTAACGTTGCAATGTGAGGTAGTCACCCCTCCACTACCACTCACACCACACCTCTCAGTGCTGGGAGTTACTGAAGGTGAAAAGGAGGCGGGCGGCGGGGGTGGGGGGAGTAATGTGCCCCATTGCTGTAGCTGTGATAGACCTCCTAGCATGGCTCACTGACATGAGAGACTGACAGGTTCTAGAAGATGTTCTGTTTGGTTGCTTATTAGTCAACATCTCTCTGTTGAAGTTGCTTTGGGTCCAGCTGATGCTCAGTGGCCCAATGGGTATTCAGCATGTCAGTTTCATTTGTCAGCTTTGGTATAATAACACATTCAATTTCATAATCACTTAATGAACAGTTGCAGCTGGTAAACTAAAGTTTATTGTTGCTTTATGAAAACTGAAAATACTCCCAAAGGCTAAATTTTTTTATTTGGTAAGCTAAAATTTCATTTGGTAAGCTACTCAGTGAGGCATTAGAAGACTTGATTTAATCATAATAATAGCTTGCCACTTATTTGAATTGACTAAGTCCTTGACATTATACTATTTTTTTCCCTTAGCATTATAGTAAAGGCTTTGTTTTATAAACAAACAGTTAAAAGTGGTGAAAAAATTTCCCAAAGCTTTGGAGCTTATTTAACTGGGGCTGAGTTTGGATTGAGACTCCCCAATGTTCTGAATTCCTAGCCACTTTTATCCAGGATTATTTGTGGCCCAATATTCTATTCAGTGCCCCATCTTCTCCTCTTTTCTTCCTATGAATATTCTCCTTCTATTCTATCCCAGTTCTGTGCCCTTGCTCTGATTTTCCCCTTCATAAACCACTGTCTTTACTAAAAGCTGTTGGGTAGGGGGGCATGTATGTGAAGGTAAGATGGATGGTGTGGAAGAGGGGAGGACATGGGAGTGGTGTTCACCTTCAAAACAGAACCTTAGATGACATCTTTGTTTTTAAACTTGTTTTGAAATTTGTTGATTACAAAATGTCATATTTACATCCTTGAAATTGTACAGTGACTACTTTTGTCTAAAGGCTCGGAGTTGCTGCTCTCAGCACACACTCACAGCTCCTGTATATGCATGCTTAGATGTCAGTTTGGGTTTCAGATAACTTCCAAAAAAATCTTTCCATTAAAGAAAATGCTTTTGATCATTGTTTACCTACCACTAAAACAGAATAATAATGTCTCTTTGATCTACTTCATTGAAATTATCTCTTTAAGATCTCATAAAAATGATGGAAGTTAAAATGCTTAAATATGTGTAAAAGTCTATGCCTGTATAAGATATTCTTCCTACTGTTGATGCTTTGATTGCCATCAAATGAAAAAAAGGGACTATGAACAGCTGATTAAAATCTGTATGAAAATAACACTTTGTTTCCTTAGTAGAGCAGCAAAATAATGCATATTTGATTCTTTCTTTCTTTTTTAATATTTATTTTTTAGTTTTTTTAGGTGGACACAATATCTTTATTTTATTTTTATGTGGTGCTGAGAATCGAACCCGGTGCTTCACTCATGCTAGGCGAGCGCACTACCACTTGAGCCACATCCCCAGCCCCCCATATTTGATTCTTTCAATAAATTTCTGCTTTAGAGAATATATGAGCTTTTTTATTTCTTTCATTTAAGTTAATTCCTTTATATTGAGATTTTAAGAAAGACAAACTTTCCTAATAATAAAGTATAATGGCACTTGAATATTTAAGATAATTTAGGAGTTGTTTGTTTCAGATTATGTAACACTGAGCAATAAATGAATGCATTGGCAGGCATGTGCTTTAAAACAACAACTATTTTGCAAACTGATTTTCATATTTATTTACTTTTAGGAAACAGATATTGATGACAGATTTGGAGATTTGGATTCCAGAGCAGATTCTGATATTCCAGAAATTCCACCATCCTTAGATAGAACCCCTGAGATCCTGAAGAAAGCTTTGTCTGGTTTATCTTCAAGGTATGATTGCAGGAAGACAAATATGCCTTAGTACAGAAAATAAGCTTTGTTTACCATTGTCTGTGTAATAAATATGACATTTTGTAAGTTGGGGGACTATGAGAGGAAAGCCCTTCCTTATAACCACTTAATATGTGAGGCAGTCCTAAGTGCTTGATGTACATTTTTTTTTCTTTTTACTGAATGTAAAGTTACCATATAAAACTCCATAACACTTTTATTTAAAAATGTTATTGAGGGCTGGGGATGTGGCTCAAGCGCTAGCACGCTCGCCTGGCATGCGTGCGGCCCGGGTTCGATCCTCAGCACCACATACAAACAAAGATGTTGTGTCTGCCGAAAACTAAAAAATAAATATTAAAAAATTCTCTCTCTCTCTCTCTCTCTCTCTCTCTCTCTCTCTCTAAGAAATAGTATAAAAATGTTATTGACTATAAAATTTCAGATAATTTTATATTGCCTTCCATTATATGCTTTAGTGATATGAATTATGAAACTTATAAAAGCAAACCCCAGCAACTTGGGAGGACAAGACAGGAGTATTGCAAATCTGAGGTCAGCATGGGCAACTTAGCAAAACCTTTCTCAAAATAGAAAATAAAAAGGGATGGGTATATAGCTCACTTGTAGAGCCCCTGTGACTTCAATCCCTGGGAAAAAATTTAAAAATCAAAATAAGTATAAGATTTATCCAAATTAAAAAAAATATGAAATGTTACATAGAGACATAGACCAGTGTTTCACCAACATTTTTGACTGTGACACAGAAATACATTGCATATCATATTCCAAGAGACACATAAGCTTGTATTTTACCTGCAGCAGAAATGTAATGAAGTATTTCTTTCTGGTACTGTGTGTGATGCCCTGTTATTTCTGTTTGATTTGTGTGTGTGTGTGTGTGTGTGTGTGTGTGTGTTTGTTTTACCAAAAAGTGCTGGATACAACTTACTTGATTTTACTACCCACAGGTCATAATTTGCTGTTTGAAAACCACTGGTTTTATCATTTTTTTTTCGTAAATGTAATAAGAGTTTTTCTCTTTCTTGCTTTTGTGAGTAGCCATTCTGAGTCTGACACAGACTCACAACAGATTATTTCTTTGATCTCAGAAAGTGTTAGGGCTTCTCCCCACCAGCAAGCAAGCAAGGAGTTCTTCTGTGGACCCCAGCAACATATCTTTTGATCCTGTTCAACTCTGACACTGTCTGCCTGGAGAGAGCAGCAGATCCCATAGGTTGAGATCTCAGTTCCACAAGATTGGCCCTATTTCAGACACTAGTCATTAAATCTGAGCCTCTGGAACTTATGACCCATCAGCTACATATTGTGGTTCCCTTTTCAGGCTGAAATAAAAAAGCTCACAGAACTCAGGAAGATACTTACTTACCTGTGCCAGTTTATCATAAAGGCCATTTAAAAGGATTTTAAAATAAGCATCTAGATGAAGAAATGCAGTATGCAGTCTGGAAGAATCCCATGCACAGGAGCTTCCATGGCCCTGAAGTGGGGGTGCACCACTCTTCCGGCATGTGGATGCATTGTTGTTTACCTTCCTGCTGTCCAGAAGCCCTCCAAACCCTGTCCTCTTGGGGTTTTATGGAGTCTTTGTACAGACATGACTGAAACATGGACAACTGCACAGAAATGTAAGCAGGTAAAAAGGGTCTAACACTCACAGACTGATTGGGGAAACCTAGCAAGGCCCTTCTGTTCAGATTATTCTTGACTTTCCCATGTAGCATTCATTCTTCCCAGGTATGGGTCAGGACCCCTTCTGAAACGGTGGTCTTATCATCTGCTATTGGACAAGTTAGGTCAGAGAATTTCTTTATGGCCAGCTCTAAGACAGATAGGTGAAGGAAAATTAGAACATATTTTTAGTTTCTGTGACCTGCTTTCAGGAAAAGAAATTTTAATTTCTATGGCTTGCTTTAGAAAAAAAGGAACAGGTGAAAGGAAGGCAGAAGAAGGCCCAGTGTGGGGATGGATTTGACTTTCTGAAGCCTGCTTTCGAGTACTAAACTGCCCTGGCATTATTCTCTTCTCTGGGAGTATGAGCTTGGAACTGTGGTCAAAAGCCAAAATATATATATCATAATGTCATAGCCATATTAGAATAAAGTAATTGAATGCATAATTTTTATATTTTTAAACCAGTAGTACAAATCTATGGTCTTTTAGTAAAAACACGAGTATGATATTTATAGTTTTTGTTCCCAGTTGTTTTCATGATATAGTTCAGATGTACCTTTGCTTTAAAATCTCATCAGAGCTATCTCAGATGTGAACACTTATAGTTTTGTAAGAATGATGCTGGATTTCTCTGTGTCATTAATATAATTAGATCTTCCTTAGTAATTATTTTTTTCTGTTATACCAGTAACAAATAATAGCAGCTAATTTTTAAAAAATATTTTTTAGTTGTAGATGGACACAATACCTTTATTTGTTTATTTATATGTGGTGCTGAGGATTGAACCTGGAGCCTCACACATACATGGCAAGCACTCTCCACTGAGCCGCAACCCCAGTCCCTATAGCAGCTAATTTTTATTGAACATATATAATTTGCTAGGCAATGCTCCAATCACTTTACACATACTGACTAATTCATTCTCATGCCTACCCTGTAACACAGGGGTAGTCTTACAGCTAATTTGTACATGAGGAACCTGAGATTCAGAGATCATAAATATATCAAGGGTCTTGTGGCTAGTAAGTGGTGGGGCCTCATTCTGAGCTCAGGCAGTGTGGCTTTAATGCCTTTGTTTTTACCTGTGCTAATTATGAGAGGATTAGTTCTTAAAGAAATGAACAATAGATAATACAATAATTGCAATCTCAAGAAACTTCTGTACAAAGATTATATGAATGTTTTAAAATATCTTCTATATATTTTTAGTCTCTTTTAAATCTAATGACTAAAAAGAGACTGCTATGCAGAAAATTAGAATTTGTAGATACATAGGATTAAAAATCACAATTATGTGAGAAATTTACATGAATTCTAAGGAGGAAAAAGCCCTATAATCCTCCTATCATTACTTGGATTTATATTACTTTGGTATATACCCTTTGAAACTTTTTCTTGTGCATCAAGTATATGTGTGTGTAATGTAGAAATGAGCTCATACTGTTTTCTGCCTTGCTGTTCTCATTTTAATTTGTAGTATTATTAGGAGCAACATTTCATATTTTTAAATATACTTCAGGACCTTCATTTCTTTTTGTGCAGTGCTAGAGATAGAGCCCAGGGCCTTGCTCAGGCTAGGCAAGTGCTTTCCCACTAAGCCACATTCCCAACCCACTTCAGAAACATTTTTAGTGGCTTCGTGACACATTCCATCGTATGGCTGTTGTCCAGTTTATCCAGCTGAGCACCGAGTGCTGGGCATTTAGTTTGCTTTTGAATTTTCATGATTTAAAACATCTCTGCATTAAACATTTTGCTTTGTAACTAACTCTTTTTAGAATCCATAATTATTGCCTGAGGATAACATTTTTTAAAAATGAAATTACTGGGGCTGGAGTTGTAGCTCAGGAGTAGAGCACTTGCCTAGCACATGTGAGGCCCTGGGTTTGCTTCTCAGCACCACAGATAAATAATAAAAATGAATAAAAATTTAAGAAAAGGTCCATCAACATCTATCTGTATCTATCTATGTCTCTGTCTATGTCTATATCTATCTATATCTATATATATATATATACATATAAAATGAAATTGCTTAGCCAAGGTTTGTGCTCATTTTTAAGGCTTTGTATAATGCCAGGAGGGCCTAAGTGGTCTTCACGCACTTGGCAAGTTGCCTCAGTCCATTTCGTGACCTGTGTGTGGGTCTGTGCGCTGGCCAATTAGGTTTCTCCCTCTATCCTTTAGTGGATGTCTTCTCTAGCCAATGTTTGGTAGTATATGGAAATACTTGAGGTTGTCACAAGGTAAAGCCCTACCTTCTTGGCAGCTGGTGGGTAGAGCCCAGAGATGCTGCTAAGTGTCATCATATGGTAGACTTTCTTGACAAAGAGTGATCTGTCCCACAACATTGCTAGAGCTAAGGTTGAGAAACCCTAGAAACATCCAGTTGTAGCCTTACTCATGCTTCTAAACTTTCTAATGCCATCTTCTTTCTCTGCCTACTTACTGTCCACTTTGGCCAGAGGTTAGTGGTAGACTTTCTCCAAATTCCTACTCTTTGTCTGATGGCCCACCTGGATACTGTTCATTCCTCAGGCTGCCTCTGGGTTCTGATTATTGTGAACTGCCTTCCCAATACAGGTTCTCAATGACTCATGATGCTTGTGTCTCTACTAAAGTAATTAAAAAAACCCTTTCATTAACTTTTGAAATAAAAGCCAACTACTAGGTATAATAACAATAAGAATGAACAATGTGTGTAACTACTTGAGATTATTACTTTTGTTTGTTTGTTTTGTGGTGCTGGGGATTGAATCCTTGGTCTTGAGCATTCGAGCACATTCTCTTCCACTGAGCAAACCCCCATCCCTAAGATGATTACTTTTAAGGATGATACTTAATTATGTACTCATTTCTAGTTCATACCGGTCCTGAGGTCCTCAGAAACAGTCCATGGGTGGTGGTTTGGTGTGATGACTTGGACCTAAAATTTAGGCTTCCCCTGATGTGATCATTGTAGTATGGAAAAGGAAATGGAGAATTTAAAATTCTGAGCCAGACTATACTTTTTTTTAAATAGGAGTGATTCCTGCCTTCCACATAATTACACTTTATTGTGAATCCAGTGCTTCTCCTTGAAAGGTGACTTTTGGTTTATACTATGCTCTGGTTTGAATGTGATTCTCAAAGTTCACATATAGAAAACATAATCACAAATGAAATAGTGCTGGGAAGTGAGGCCTAATAAGTGGTGAAAAGCCCTCATGAATATATTAATGTCATTATCATGGGTCTGGGTTATTTATCACAAGTGAGCTTATAAAAGTGGGTTTGACCCTCTCTTGGCCTCTTGCCCTTCTACCTTCCATCATGGAGCAATGTGGTAACCTCACTAGATGCTACACCTTGATATTAGACTTTCCAACCTGCTGACTATAAGAAGCAAAATAATCTGTTCTTTATAGATTACCCAGTTTTAGATATTCTGTTATAGTATCCCAAAATGGACTAAGATACATTATCAATGAATGTTTAAGTATGTGTTAATCTTTTATGTGCTTAACCTTATATTAGATATTCTTGGGAAATTTAAGGCAGAGTCATTTAAATTAAAATAAGAGAATTAAATCTTTGTTCTTATTGAAAGAGAGGAATTTGGGGTGGGGGGAGGAGATAGGTCCATATTAAAAAAGACAACCAGATAGAATATGTTCCTTAAGGGCTTAGGTTTTCGGTTCATTTTGGCATGATGTGACTAGAGTAGGTTTCCTATTTAAAATCTCTGGTTCTTATCACCTGCCATTCTCTGAAGCTCAGAGCTGGACATAAGAGCTACCCGGACTGAGCAGCACCTTTCCAGGGGCTGATTGCTGCTGCTTCTGCTACATCCTTTTCTCTAGAAGATAGTCTTGCTAATTCCACATCTGAGATTCAGTCATAAGGAGGGCTAAACATGCTTCCAGGTTTCATACAAACAGGAAGGATTATACCAGTGGCTGGTTTATTTTTCCCTGTTTATCTCTGACTAGCTTTTTGACTTAGCCCAGTTTCTAATCCATTCATTAATCCACAGTTATGACTATAAAACTAAATGGAACCTTTCTGCTATTGCACTTTTGACTCTGTACCCATTTTTAGTTCAGCCCCAAGCTTATATCTCAGGAGAAATGTATGAATCTCTATAGTTTGTTAAACAGCAGAAGGAAATAAAGTGGGTTAAGTTAAATTTGAGTCCCTTGTGAAGCTGGAATAAAAGTACATGGATTTAATGTTGTTGGCATTTTAAATCTTTTGAGTTTAGCAATGATGCAGTGAAAGGGTTATTTGAAAAAGAAGTTTTTAAACTACATGGGAGAGTGATTGAAAGCAAGGAATGTAATCAGTATCTTATAAACGGATGAAATAAGCTAATATTTCTGTTATGAAAAGGGAACAAGAATCCATGCTTTAAAGTACATGTTACTATTACTATATGAATCAAAATGTTTTATAACAATTTAAATGCTCTTATTAGTAATTTAAAAATTAATAAAAATCTTAAAAAAACACCAACAATTTTAGGTTCAGAAATATAGGTACATTCAGATTTTTTTGTTTGTTTGTTTGTTTTTTGAGACAGGATCTCACTATTTTGTCCATGCGATCTTTGGATTTCTGGGTTAAAGTGATCTTCCCACCTCAGCCTTTCCAGTAGCTGGCACTGCAGGTTATACCATCATGCCAGGTCAGATCATAAGATGATTCAGATATCATCATCCATGAATTAGACTCATTCTGGGTTTTACATATAGCAGCTACTACATTTTTTATGACATGATCACATAAGGAGTGATATTATTTGTAGAGTACACTGGAGATGAAGCCTGAGGTTCCTGGTGGGGTGATGGTAGGAGGTGGGCAGTTGGGCATCCCCGGGGCCAATAGCACAGAGTTGAGGGAGAACAGTTCTCAGCACAGCAGGAGCCAGTGCCATACCAGCAGGGATACTCTTCCCTGAGGAACAGAGAAAGGCTCAGGGATGAGAAAATACTTTTCCCCAACTCCCATAATTCAAAGGCATTTCTGTACATCAGTGACAAATTCTCAGAAAGGGAAATGAGGAAAACTATCCATTTACAATAGCCTCAAAAAAAAAAAAAAACCTTTGGAATCAACTTAACAAAAGAGTGAAAGATCTATATAATAAAAATTACAGAACCCTAAAGAAGTCAAAGAAGACCTTAGAAGATGAAAAGATCTACCTTGCTCTTGGATAGGCAGAATTGATATTATCAAAATGATATATCAATTCTTCCAAAAGCACTATACAGATTTAATGCAATTCTGATCAAAATCTCAATGACATTCCTCATAGAAATAGAGAAAGCAGTCATGAAATTCATCTGGAAAAATAAGAGACCCAGAATAGCTCAAGCAATCCTTAGCAGGAGGAGTGAAGTAGGTAGCATCACTATACCAGACCTTAAACTACATTACAGAGCAATAGTAACAAAAACAGCATGGTATTGGCACCAAAACAGACTGGTAGGCCAGTGGTACAGAATAGAGGACACAGAGACTAACCCATAAAATTACAATTATCTTATATTAGACAAAGGTATCAAAAACATGCACTGGAGAAAAGATGGACTCTTCAACAAATGGTGTTGGGAAAACTGGAAATCCATATGCAACATAATGAAATTAAACCTCTTTCTCTCACCATATACAAAACTCAACTCAAAATGGATCAAAGACTTAGGAATAAAATCAGAGACCTTGCATCTAATAGAAGAAAAGTAGGCCCTAATCTCCATCATGTGGGATTAGGTCCCAGCTTCCTTAATAAGACTCCTGTGGCACAAGAATTAAAATCAAGAATCAATAAATGGGATGGACTCAAACTAAACTGAAAAGTTTTTTCTCAGCAAAAGAAACAATCAGTGAGGTGAATAGAGAGCCTACATCTTGGGAGCAAACCTTTACCCCTCACACATCAGATAGAGCACTAATCTCTAGGCTATATAAAGAACTCAAAAAGCTAAACACCAAAAAACCAAACAAATAAAAAACAAATAACCCAACCAATAAATGGGCCAAGGACCTGCACAGACACTTCTCAGAAGATGATATACAATCAGTCTACAAATATATGAAAAAATGTTCATCATCACTAGCAATTAGAGAAAAGCACATCTACTCTAAGATTTCATCTCACTCCAGTCAGGATGGCAGCTATTATGAAGACAAACGACAATAAGTGTTGGGGAGGATGTGGGGGAAAAAGGCGCACTCATACACTGCTGGTGGGACTGCAAATTGGTGCAACCACGATGGAAAGCAGTATGGAGATTTCTTGGAAAATTGGGAATGGAACCACCATTTGACCCAGCTATGTCTCTCCTTGGTCTATACCCAATGGACTTAAAAGCAGCATACTACAGGGACACAGCCACATCAATGTTTATAGCAGCACAATTCACAATAGCTAAACTGTGGAACCAACCTAGATGCCCTTCAATAGATGAATGGATAAAAAAAATGTGGCATATATACACAATGGAATATTACTCAGCAATAAAAGAGAATAAATCATGGCATTTGCAGGTAAATGGATGGAGTTAGAGAAGATAATGCTAAGTGAAGTCAGCCAATCCCAAAAAACCAAATGCCAAATGTTTTCTCTGATATAAGGAGGCTGATTCATAGTGCAGTAGGGAGAGGGAGCATGGGAGGAATAGAAGAACTCTAGATAAGGGGACAGGGGTGGGAGGGGAAGGGAGGGGTCATGGGATTAGAAATGATGGTGGAATGTGATGGACATTATTATCCAAAGTACACGTATGAAGACACAAATTGGTGTGAATATACTTTATATATAGCCAGAGATATGAAAAATTGTGCTCTGTATGTGTAAGAATTGTAATGCATTCCACTGTCACTTATAAATAAAAATAAGTAATTAAAAAAAGAAAATACTTTTACTCTTATCACAAAAAGCAGACAGCACACTTTAAGCATGAGAAGGAAGTGTGTTTGGTCTGTCCTTACCCTCAGTGATCAACCTGTTAGATCACAGGAACCTTCATTTCACCAAAATCACTGTACTTTCCAGTTTCATTTCTGTATTATCCTTTCATTACTTTTTCTCTTTGATAGACCATGCTCTCTACACCATATTCTTAAATAGCTACTGATTTTTTTTTAACCTACAATTCCAAAGGACTGAGCGTCATCTTTTCCTAGGGCTTTTGAACCTGACTGGTCTCTCCCTTCATGTGATATCTGGTAGGATGTATGACTTTCACAGCCAGATTGACCACTTAACTCTCTAACCTCATGACTCATCCCCATTCACATTTAACAAAAATTTATTTCTTTCTCTGGCTAACATGATCTCAAATTTTAATTTAGCTCTTCGACAGTGGCTATTGTTAGTACATAAAGTGAAATAGGGTATCTTAAGGAATAATTAAGAAAAATTCTTTAAGTTTAGCAACTCTATACTGAAACCACACTAAAAAACTTTTAAGATACCATTAAATACTTTAAAAGATATCATTAAATACTAACTTTATTAACATTTTCTTTGTAGGTGGAAAAATTGGTGGATTCGTGGAATTCTTACTCTAACTATGATTTCAATGTTTTTCCTGATCATCTATATGGGATCCTTTATGCTGATGCTTCTTGTAAGTGTTTGACATTTTCTTAAGTGTCTCTTGCTCTGTTTTTTCAGCATTTATATATGATTGAAATAATTCTAGTATTTCATAAAAAAGAAGGTAATCCATGTTTTGTTAACAGCAAATTTAGCTCCTTTAAGCATCTTCTAGGTCATGAATGGATTTGGGCTAATCATTTCTGCCTGAAAATAGTTCAATCAGAAGAGACCAAGTGTATTTCCATGTGTTCAACATTGTGCTGAGTGATAGACCTGACAGAAATACACACACAGCTTTGGCATATATATGATTATAGCTAGATCCTTGACTCCAAGGAACTTAGTGTAATGGCCGAGATCTTTAGATAACCATTGACTAAGTACTGTGGTAAATAAGTTGGATAAGTCCAATGAGGACATTATTAGAAAAGCACAGTAAAAAAGCATGTAGTGCATTTGGGACACAGTTTTCATAATCTAATGACCTCACCTCTGAACATCCCTGCATCACCACCTGAGCTTTTGGGAGGATACCTAGTATCCAAATGGTGGCTTGATCATGTGGTAGATTTACTGGGTGGTAACTGTAGGCAGATAGGGTGTGGCTGGAAGTAGCTCACTGGTGGTGTGCCTTGGGGGTTTATATTTTGCCTCTGGTACCTTGATCTCTCTTTGCTTTCTGGCTGCCATGAGCTGAGCAGCTTTCCTCTGCTACACCCTTCTGCCACGATGATCTTCTGCCTTACCTCTGGCCCAGAGCAATGGAGTCTGACTGTAGACTGAACCTCTGAAACCATGAGCCAAAATAAACTTTTCTTTGAGTTGTTTTTGTCAGGCATTTTGGTCACAGTGACAAAAAAGGTGACTAAACAAGAAGACTTTCCAAGGTGGGGACTTTATGGACAAGGTGTGGAGGTAATGGGAGAACATGGTTTGTCGCAGGATCTGAGGTTGTACATGTGGAGGGAGCTAGGGATGAGACTGCAGAGGCCAGGAGAAGCCATTCTAGGAGTTTGGGTTTTCGTTGTGTATGAGAATCCCAATGGTTGAAGACAAACAGGTATTTTGAGCTCATAATTTGTTTAATAAATGCTTCCATGATGCCTGCTATGTGCCAGGTTTTGTGCTGGTTCTGGGGTATAATGAAAAAGGTGATTATCTCTGCCTTCATGGAGCTTGCTACCTACACTTTAAAGAATTGGTTGTAGATATATGTCTCTATATCTGGTTGAAAACTATGATGAGCATTTGAAATAAAGAATAATACTATAAGAACAGAGAAGGAGCTAGGAGACTCTACCGAAGCATTGTGCCAGACACAGAGAACTGTGATATACATGTTGAATAGGAGTAATCAGTGAGGTGAAGGGAGGACCCTAGAGGAAGATCCTCATATACAGAGGTCTGCTGTGTATATCATTGTGGTGGGAGTGAGGAAAAAAGCATTTGTTCAACTAATTTATTATGTACTTTCAGGGTGCTGAGCATGGTTTGGCAGTGAATAGTGAGAGTATGCTCTTGGGATTGTGCACTGTGTACCTCTTCATTATTATTGTTGTTGTTATTTAAGGTCTGCCCTCCCAGTGCATGCCTACCTGCACACAATCCCAGGCATGCAAGCCCCTTCCTTCTCTTTATTATTTTCTTTATCCATTTCTTAGCTAATTTGACCTCTTCTTGTATACTCACCTCTATTCTTTCAATGCTCTTGCCTACTTAAAAATGCATGTACCCATCTCCCTTGTCTTCCCAACTCCATAATCTATCCTATTTGTAGATGGTAAGCTTTAGGGCAACATGATAGAGTTTTCCTTTTATATTATAAAAAAATAAGTCTTCAAGTGAAAGTAGAAACAACAACAACAAAAATCTATCAACTCATGAAACAATGTGAATTGGCTCTTGAAGGGCTATAACACCTCTTTTACACTTTCTTCCCTCATTAATTTTGTACTTCCTTGGTGATATCAAGGTAATGAAAATGAGTAAGTAAGAAATTACTTTCATAGTTCTATTAATTTGCTGGCATCTTAAAGAAAGCACTTTTTCTAACAAAGGAAAAAGTATAATGGATAATTGAGAGGCCAGAATTAATGTGAGGGCAGAGAATGCCAGTCTGAAAGCCAGATAGGCATGTATGGGTATCTGGAGTGATTGCTGGATGGGACCTCTAATTCCTAGTTTTCTCAGTCTTTGAATCTTTGAATCCAGCAGTAACAGGACCCTCCACAGGCTTGAAGACTCAGGCATTTAATTAGCAAGTCTGTGGAGAACATCTGGCTGTATGATGGGTGGATTGGACTGGGGAAGAAGGGACCTGGGACCAAGTGATGTCAGGGGCTCAGTAGGGCTTGGGGGCTTACAGGAACCTTTGGGAACCCAGAATTCTGCCAGAGTGGAGGGAGTACTATAAGCAAAGTTCTATATGGCTGGGTACCTTAGAGAAAGGTGCTTTTCCTTGAGCACTGGGCCTTTGAACCTGGAAAAATAAATAGGGATGAGATCCTGGAAGGCCTTGAAATGATACGTGAAGAAGTTTGTGTTTTATTTGGAAAGCACTGAGGAGCTACTGAAAATATTGGAGATTATTTGGCCCATTGGAGGATCTATAGAAGAAAATTTTGATCTGAGATATTGCAAAGGTATCCTTGCTGGATTGACTTAGGCTGATGTGGTGGGCACCCCTGTGAATAACTTACGTTTTTCCCAAACTATCCAGTTGACTGGATGAAGACTACATTTTAGCCACAATCCAGCAATGTAATTAGGCCAGTATTAGCCTGCCGCAGTCCGGCTGGGCACAATTCAGGAGCCACTTGTCAAAAAAAAACTAACTTTATTTTTAGAACCACACACACCAAACAAAACAGCTCCTCAGGAAAAACCCTCAGAGCCCAACTGCCACCACAGGCTTCCCACAAGCCTCTCCACCTCCCCCCCCCTCCTGCTCTTGAGGCCCATTGGCTGGGTCGCGTGGGCAGAGCCAAAAAAGTCCCCCAATGAGCAGCTCCGTGGTCTGAAAGGGCAGGGAAACAGCCCAATGAGCATCACTGCAGAGGAGCCAGTCAGCCTGAAGTTGCTGGGGCCACTGTGAGCCAATCATCATCTGGCAGTCTGAAAGTTTGCTGGGGCCCCTTCAGCTGTGGCTCTCATTAGCCCACATCGTATAAAGAAGCAGCATAGGCACAAACAGCATCAAATTGAAGCTAGCCTTTCTTAGTTTGTATACCAACTGACCATGTAGCCACTCTTTTATGAAATTCAAAATCCTCTTTTTAAAAACATTCATGCCGATTTAGATTGTGATTTTTAAAAAGAGAATCATAAACCTGCCAAAATGACTTGGGCTTTCTTTGTTTATTTTTTCTATCCTGAAAAGGAAAATGTAGTTTTATTACAAGTTGTTTGCTTTGATTGGTGAGTTTAATCAGAAAAAATACAAGAGGGTCAGAGGTCATAGCTCAGTGGTAGAGTACTTGCCTAGCACATGTGAGATGCTGGGCTCAATCCTAAGTACCACATAAAAATAAATAAATAAAAACAAAGGTATTATGAAAAAAGAAAAGAATATTAGAGTGTTAAAGCTGTAGTTAAAGTCGATTTGAACTCTTGTTGCATATTTAAGTTTATTGAATATATATACATAGGTTACTTTTATACTATGTTTATGTCAAGGGAATATGAATGACATACACAGTTGTTTCTCAGTTGATGTTTTTAATGTATTTTATTTTTTATTTTTTAAATATTCATTTTTTTAGTTTTAGGTGGACATAATATCTTTATTTTACATTATGTGGTTCTGAGATTCGAACCCAGTGCCTCATGTATGCCAGGCGAGCACTCTACCACTGAGCCACAACCCCAGCCTTTAATGTGTTTTAAAGTCTTTATATTCTTATTTCTAACTGGATAATTTATAATTTTGAAAAGTATAGAATATACCTTGTTTGTATTTGCTTTATAATGTCAGCACTCAGTAATGACTAATTCGACATAGTTTTATTAAAAATTTAATACTGGGGCTGGGGATGTGGCTCAAGTGGTAACGCTAGCCTGGCATGCGCGGGGCACTGGGTTTGATCCCCAGCGCCACATAAAAATAAAATAAAGATGTTTTGTCCACCGAAAACTGAAAAATAAATATTAAAAGTTCTCTCTTTCTCTCTCTCTGTCTCTCTCTTTAAAAAAAAAAAACAAACTTAATACTAGGAAATGATAGCTACTATCAGATGGAATTCATACTACTGTTATTTAAAATAAAAGGAACTTTGTCCTTCAGTTTTTAATTTCTAGATCTATGTTGTGTTCATGCATTCTAAGTATGTAGTTACTAAAGCATATTTTAATTTAAAGGTAAATATGAATATACATTCTAAGAGGTTTCTCCCTTTTTGAAAATTACTATAACAATTGTTAATTCATAGAGTATAATTTACTTTCAAATAGAGTGTTTACTTTTTTCCATTGTGAGAGTTGAAAAAGTATATTAAAATTATTTTCAAAAATAATTTTTAAAAAATCACCCTACCCCTACCATCAGCTACTCAAAACTCAGTTAACACAGCCATTTGCTATAGTTTCTTATATCCTTTTTTTTCTTTTAATTTTCGCTTTAAAAACCATGGTTGTAATAATGTTGTGACTAAAATTTTGTCTCCTGCTTTTTAAGCTAATCATGTCCAAAGTTTTGTTTTATTAAGTGGTCTTTATCATTGTCAGCTTTGATAGATTCAAGATAATGCATCATAATTTATTTAAGTTATTATGTGATGTTTAAACACTTAGGTTATGTTCTGGTTATTTTTTTATTATGAATAACAATATCTTGAACTACTCAAGTATAAGTTCTAATTTCATATATAAGATTATTTTCTTAGAATAGATTTCCAAAGTGAAAACAGCATTCATTGGTATAATCCATAAGTACCAGAGTTCACTCAGCATTTCCAGATCTGAACTTCATTCCTTCCCCCAGCCATCCTGTGTAAATCTGTGTTCCTTCCCAAACCTTGTTTGGTGTCGTTGCATGTTCCTGCCTTCCCTTGGCCCTCCAGCTTCCTCAACAGTTAAATCCAGTTTGTTCCAGTTCCTCGAGGTGTCCTGTATCTCTTCCTCCATTCCTCTGCTACTGTCCTGTTAGATGCTCATTCATGTGCAGTGCAATCACGTCCTCTGACCTGTGTACTCTTGCCACCTCCTTTGTCCCAGATCCTCACATCTGTTCCTGTTATTCCACTTGAGCTGTTTTCTAGTGCTTTTCCACCAGGCTCCTGTTCTCCCCTCATCCTCACCTTCATGTTCCAGCACCTTGAGCAACTTGTAGTTTCCTTATCAAGTGACTGCACATTCCCCTCCTTTGGCCCAGCCCACCACCACCCCCTGCTACAGGTTTGTGGGCCTGTACATACACACATTTGACTCCTTCCACATGGTAGTGTAATTGAGTGCTTCCTCCCTGCTAGACTATAACTCTCTGAGAATGATGCCCTGTGTTATTTCTGAGTCCTTAGTAACTGTAAAGTAGTCAATGAAGTATTGGTTGTTGTTTTTAAGACTCTTAACAAATTAATTGGATCAACAGAATTCTACCAGTGAACATTGATTGCTACCAGTACCAATTTCTGCATAAATGGGTCATAATAACTCCGCCTTGAATAATACTTATATTTTAAGGATTTTTTACTCTAATGTTTTGAATTCCCTCTATTCTGTTTTCCCAGGAGTTCCATATTAATTCTCCCTGCCAACTGTAGTTGATGATCATATCATATAAATATATGTGTGCTGTTTTAAAATACTTTTCTTTTCTCAGTAAAATACTACATATAGTGCAAATGGTTGTTCTCAAGTAAATATGTTCATAGAAATTGCATCAGTGCATTTGATATTTTAAAAGTTCTTTGGTTCTATCAATAGCATGGCTTTGCTACTTTATCTTAATATTGAGCATTGTCCCCATTCTGTGATTATTTTTTTAAGAAGTAATCCTGGAACTTCTGATGTTATATACAAAGGTTATTTGAAGAACAATTTGATTGTCCTCTTTTCTTTATATTCTAATACATTTAACAACTTTCTTCTAAAAGTACTCTTTATACTAGTTAGTATAATGTTATTTCTATCTTATAGCTATGAGTTGACACATTTACATTTACTTTACTTTCAAATAATATGTTTAAAAATTTTTTCCATTTTGAAAGGTGAAAAAGTATATTGAAATTAAAACAAATTTTTAAAAAAATCACCCCAACCCTATCATCTACTGCCCAAACCTAGTTAACACAGATACTTCCTTTCATCTTTTTTTTTTTTTTCTTTTAATTTGTGCTTTTAAAGCCATGGTTGTAACTAGTTGTGCTCTCTCATGTGATTTGGCCTGCAAAAAACATAATGGGGAAAAATCAGTTTAGAACAACCAATAAAAAAAAAAAAAGTATATTCTAAACAGTAAGTTTGGTAAAACTAATTTGTGAAGATATTAAAAAGAAGTCCCAGAGTATATCCTCAGACTGAGTTTGGTAAGCTTTTTTTCTGAGAGGGACCAGATAGTAATATTTATGCTTTAGGAAGTTGCATATCGTTTATAACATAATATTTGACTTTAAAAAAAACTCTTTAAACTTAAAAATTTATTCTTAGCTAAAGATCTGTGCAAACAAAAAACCTTGAGTATTCTCTCTAGAGGTTGATAAGAGTTCTGCTGCATTCACAAAGATTTTAATCTCTTGGTTTATAAGCGTTCAACTTGCCATTAGTCCTCTGAGTCTCGGAATTGATCTAAGCAAAGTCCTAATAAATATGATGTGAAAATTTGAGGAATTGCCCTCACCAAGATCTGTGATATAGCAGTTTAAATAGAGCATCAAAAATTGATAAACATATTTACTAGGCATGCATTTAGGACACTACCAACAGAACTGCATGAGCTCTGTTGGCAGGCCATAGTGTGCAGATGTAGAAGGCTGCTGATAATTTGCTATGGTACACAGCACAGCTCTGATGAGGAGAATTGTTGCTGGCCACCAGAGACCTGGCTCAGCAGTGAGAATAAAAAGACCATTCCCATTTCTTGGATGACTGGGTAGAAGATGTTTTAACTATTTGTCCTGATGATATCTTTATTCTTTGTTAAGTATACCAGAATGTATGGTTAAAGATAAATATGTACAAGCAGATTTTCATGCGTGATCATTTTTCTAGGGTAACTTAAGAAACAAAAATGAGAAAATTGGACAAAAAGATTGTCTATCTTGGTAGGAACAGTCTAAAGAAATGAAGTAGTAACAATGGAAGTAGTCTGATCATCCAGACTATATCCCTCAAACTTTAAACTCCAAGGTCACCCCCTACCTGGGGGCAGATGTCTCAAACCTTTTTGAATAAAACATCATTTTACTTACCTTTTAGGCCATCACTTGATCTTAGAGACATTGAATATTGAATTGTCTTTTACATGAATTAAAAAATTTATAGATTAAAAATTTCTAAAACACATATGATCAAACACAAATGTAAACCTTGAGAAATATAATATTCTCTCTTGGTTTCAGGTTCTGGGCATCCAAGTAAAATGCTTCCATGAAATCATCACTATAGGTTACAGAGTCTATCATTCTTATGATCTTCCATGGTTCAGAACACTGAGTTGGTAAGTAAAATCTGTTTCCAGTTTGAAAATCTGATTCTTTTCTAAAGTTTATAAAAGCAACATCCTGATAAGTCATTGTCCACTCAGTTTATGTTATAGATTGATTTTGGAGAAAGGTAAATAAAACGAATGTAATACAGTTTTGACAAGAAGAAAATCACCTGTTTTATCACAACACAACTTTTTTCATAGCTCATATTTCAATCTTTGTAGAGACATGTAATTTATAATAATTATAGACACCTTTCTTTTTTTTCCTTAACATTGTATCATACATTTTTATATCTTTTAGGATCATAATTTTATCAAAATGTTTACTCATAATCTTTTACTTTATTTTTCCTCAGTTGAAAAGAATACAAAATATTTTATATACACAAATGTATGTAAAATCAGAAAAAAATCATTGGATGATTTCAGCATTTAAATGTTTACTCATAGCTATCAAGACCTTGACCAGGAGATATGATATCATAAGAGTTTATATTTAACCTAAGTGGTCATGCCTTTTAGCATAGTTGTTTCATTAGTATCAGCCAAGGAACCTATCATCTTTGGGGTTTAGAGTAGTGAAAACAGTTTCTTGATTTTGGTGATAGCTGATTTTCCTCCTAGAAGTTTTCTTTGTGAGTAATGGCAAATGTAAGGGAAATGTTAGGTGGGTAAAGTAATTAGAGAACAATTAAATGTTACATCATGCAGTACTACTAAGTATGGGAAAAGAAGAGATAAATCAGGATGGGCTCCAGTGATTATAGAAGGCTTAATAAAATAAAAGAGAGATTAACTGACCCTGAAATAAAAACAAGCTTTGGATGAGAAGAGTACCCTGGGTTGGAGAAGCAGGACCCCTCAGGGTCTAGGTATGGCGTGTACTACAGATGGTGTTACATTGGTGACCTTCCTGAGCAGAGGTATTTATTGGAGAATAATGGGCAAAAAATTGGATTGGTGGGCTAGGTTAGGCCTTGATAGCCTTACAGAGGAGTCGAAGCCATATCACAGGATAACTGAAGAAGGTAATGCAGTTGATGGGGAAAAGAATACTTGTCCATTACTTTGGGAACAGTGGGGTATCATTCCATCTGTGAGAACCTGAGAGAATCCACTCCTTTTTTCTTGGACTGTTCTCTAGCCAGCTAGGACTTTTCCTTCCAGAGCAGGAGGCACAGAGGAACTATTTAAGGCAGTATTTGTCAGCCTTTTTCTGAGCTTACCCTCTGTCTGAGGGAGGGGACACACTAGAGGAGGGACAGATGATTTATGAAGTTTTAATTTAAAAGTTTCTCCTAGAGAATTAGACCAGAAACTAGGGGAAAAAACAGAGTCAACTACTTTCTCAGCAGGACCTCTAAAGCTCAGGAAATAATGCCAAGAGTTAATAAATGGGATGGCATCAAATTAAAAAGCTTCTGCACAGCAGAAGAAACAATTAGGAATGTGAAGAGGATCCTACAAAATGGGAAAAAATCTTTGCTAGCTATTCTCTGACAGAGGATTAATATCTAAAATATATGAAGAGCTAAAAAAACCCTTCATACCAAAAAATCAAATAACCAACAAATAAATGGGTACACGAATTAAAAAGATGCTTCTCAAAAGAATAAATACCAGTGGCCAACAAGTACATGAAAAAAATGTTCAACATCATTAGCAATTAGGAAAATGCAAATCACTACATTGAGATTTCATCTCATAGCAGTCAGAATGGCAGTCATCAAGAATACAAATAATAACAAACACTAGCAAGGTGAGGAAAAAGGAACACTTTTACATTGTTGGTGGGATTGTTAAATAGTACAACTACTATGGAAATCAGTATGGAGGTTCCTCAAAAGATTAGGCATGGAACTATGGTATGACCCAACTATAGCACTCTTTGGTATTTATCATACAGAATTAAAGTCATCATACTACAGTGATACATGCATACTCATGTTTATAGCAGCAAAATTCACAATAGCCAAATTGTAGAACCAGTTTAGGTGTGCATCAATGGATGAGTGGATAAAGAAAATATGGTGTATATATACACAATGGAATTTTATTCTAACATAATTAAAAATGAGATTATGTCATTTGCAGGAAAATGGATGGACCTAGAGACTATAATGTTGAGCAAAAAAAGCCAAACTCAGAAGTTATGTTTTTTCTCATATGCAGAAGCTAGAGAAGAAAAAGGAAAAGAAAGGTGGGGGTGGAGCTCCTAAAACTCAAGGGGAAGATCAGTAGGGGAAAGGGACCAAGCAGTGAGATGGGGAGGGAGCCGGGAAATACTGGGAAATAAATGATACTGGCCAAATTATATTGTTATATCGTGTATTGTATACATGTACAAATATGTAACAACAAATTCCATCAGTATCTACAACTGTAATGCACCAATTTAAAAATGTAGGGGCTGGGCTGAGTAGCATGCACCTGTAATCCCAGTAGCTCCAGAAGCTGAGAAAGCTGGATCATGATTACAAAGCCAGTGCCCCTGGGTTCAATCCTTGTTACAAAAAGAACAAGAAAAAAAATGTGGGGAGAAAAATCTTTCTTCTAGAGAGTTTTACCTGCCATTAGGTCCTTTTGCCCAATTTCCCTTTATCTGAGCATTGAGAAGAGCAGAGAAAGATGCCAATATTGTGTGCAAGACAGTGGGAGAAAGTTAGACTAACTCTTCTTCCTTTCTCAATCTTCTTAGAGCAGGTGGGGATGTGTCCTGATGGTTACTATTACAAAGCACTAAACTGTACTTTGAGTACTTGGGAGTTAATTTTCAGTGTGTATGTTGTATTTTCTGTATTGTTTTCTCTGGCATTATAGTTTGGGTTAAAGACATGAACTCTATTCAGTAGATAGTTGTTGACTGATTTTGAATTGGTCTTCTGAATTTGGTTTTGTATCATCAAAATGTAGAGAATTATTCAATTGAGGGGGGGAAAGGCTTCAAATATTTAAAGGAGTTAATTGTTTTTAAATTGTAGGTACTTTCTATTGTGTGTAAACTACTTTTTCTATGGAGAGACTGTGGCTGATTATTTTGCTACATTTGTTCAGAGAGAAGAACAGCTTCAGTTCCTCATTCGCTACCACAGATTTATATCATTTGCCCTCTATCTGGCAGGTAAGTTGAGGAATTATTCTGTGTCAATATGTAACTAGTATATTTCCCATGTTTATTTTTACTTACACTATTTAAATACATAATATACTTTATTTGTTATATTTTGTTCCAGTCTCTCTTTTTAAATATTTCTCATGTGTAAAGCTATTTCTTTTATTATGGTCTTAATTAGCATTTACTCCCTAATAGTGGTTTTTAAAAAGTACTAGATTAATAGTACTTTTAATTTTCTTTGAAAATTATAGTAAAGAAACTTTAAAATGCACAGTAATTATTAATCAAATAAAATTTACAAGGAAACTTTTGTATATATGTGTGTGTATAAATGTGTATTTCTCTAACACACATATAGAGAGAATATATAGGAAATAGAGCTTTCGTATAGAATTCATTAGAGTCATTAGTTTTCCCAACATAGTTACTGTATATGTATATGTTTATTTAGTGTGCTATACCACGTTTTTATTTTATATATTTTATAAAAGTTATATATTAAGTTAGAATTAACATATTTCTTTTCCATAAAATTTTACCAATCATAAAAGTCAAGACTCCTAATATAAATCCTAGCTATAGCACTTACTAGTCAAGTAAACATTGGGAAATTTAATTTTCTTCAGGTCTCACTTTTTTTTTTTTTTTGGTGGTGCTAGGGATTGAACTCAGGGCATTCGGCTTTGTGCATGCAAGGCAAGCACTCTACCAACTGAGCTATATCCCCAGCTTCATGTCTTAATTTCTTTGTAGAGTTTATAGAACAGTACCTGGAACTACAAGTATTTTTTACTATTACAATTATTTTTACTTTGAAAGAAGAAAATGAATTTTATTTGTAAATTTTCATTTTAGTTATTAATAGTTATTGCTTTAGCACCTAGAAATTTCTCAGTAAATCAATTTTTTTACTGTTAGTACAGTTTTGGAAATCTAATACAGTGTAGTGATTCCTTTCCATTTTTCATGAAGCTGAAAATCTACAGAGCATGTGAGTAGTGTGTCCAGTCCTTTAGTTTGTCATTTTATTCAGTAGTTATGATGATGATGTTCTTCATGGTGCTCCTACTTGAAGAAAGTCCTCTTTGGTTCCTTGGCCTTCTCATTCTAGAACATGAAACACAATCTGAAATGATAATGGTAATTTTCAGAGACTTGAGAGGGTTTTTTTTTTGTTTGTTTGTTTGTTTGTTTTGGGGGGATGGGATGCTACATTTTTGAAGGATTTTCTTCCTTTTACATCAATTGTTTTTTACAATCCAGTTTTCTGATTCTATTCCTTTATTTTGAAAATCATTACTAATGTGTTTGTAGAAAATAAAGTCTTAACAGGTATTAACATATTTCTTTTCTTTTAAGAGTAAAGGAAGGTATTTATTTGAAAGTAGTTGGTCTGCCTGCTTTAAATTCTGGTCAGTTTGAATGTTCCAATCATGAAGAGATTTTGGTGATACCAGGTTAAAGGATCATACTAAAATTTTGTGGAGTAAAACATTGACTCTGATTCTGTGTTTGTCAAAGCACATTTGTGGCACTATTTCCTGAGAAAGACTCTAGGTATTTTCTCTCATTTACCAAACTAACAATCTTGATTTTTCTTTTTTTATTTCTCCTCCTCCTCCTCCTCCTCCTCCTCCTCCTCCTCTTCCTCTTCCTCCTCCTCCTCCTCCTCCTCCTCCTCCTCCTCCTCCTTCTCCTCCTCTCCTTCTCCTTCTCCTTCTTTCTCCTCCTTCTCCGCCTCCTTCCTCCTCCTCCTCCTCCTTCCTCTTCTTCATGTGGTGCTGGTGACTGAGCCTGTGCACGCTTGGCCATAGTTCTACCATTAAGCTATACCTCCAGACCACTGATTTACTTTTTAAAATATAAGGAAGATTCTGCATAGATTATGTCCTAATTACAGGAGAGAAGAAAATAATGTCTTCTCAATTTGTATTTAGACTAACAACACTGCTTTTCTGGCATTTTTCAGTTTTTAGCACTAATATTAGCCAGAGAAATATGCACAGTGGCTTCTGTTCTTTTTTTTTTTTTTTTAAGGGATTGAACTCAGAGCCTCACAACATGTAGGCAAATGCTCTACTACTAAGCCACATTCCTCGCCAGACTTCTGTTATAGAACCTAATAATTATTTTATTTCCTGTGATTATTCTTATAATTACTTATTAATAATTATGATTAATTAAAATATAAAGCATTTTAAAAATCAATTTCAAAGATTTATAATTTATAATACAAGCACCACATTCTAGATTTTTCCCATTTTTCTAGGTATTAGGTCTACCTCTTAATTCATCTTAGAAATTATCTGTTGACTTCTTATTAAAACATGGCTCACTTCTCCATATTCAGTTGTTTTTAGTTGTTGTTTGCATTATTAAATGGCTACCTAAAATGTCATTTCCTATAGAATCAAATAGTATCTATGATTACATTTCCATTCTTGTTTTCCCTATCCTGAATAACTGCCTTACTCTATCTTTTAAACATAGGTAAATTTTGGAGTAGAGATGCTTAATTTTTCCTTCAGGTCTTTTCCGTGTTTGTTGGTAATTTTTTTTTTTTTTTTTTCAAATGTTTGCACAGATCAGATAGTCTGTCAATTCCCTTTGTCTCTGGAGACCTCTGAGTGGCTGTTCCCTGTAGACAAGCTGCTTGCAGGCCTATCACCCAGCTGCCCTTGTGATTTAGGTCCCTATTTTTGTTCTTTGTCTTCTACTTTTTTGGATATCACCCTCACTTTGTTGAAGCATAGCCTCAAAAAGTTTCCTGTGAAATGATGCATAACAGATGAATGTTTCTGTTCATACATTTCTAAAAATACCTTTAGTCTATTCTCATAGTTGCTTGCTTTGGCCAGAGCTTTGCACCTATTGTTAGGCTTTTACTTAGCACTCCAGCTCAGAAGCCGAGGCCTCACTCTTGCCCACCACCGAGCCTTTCAGTTTCTCTAGAAAATACCTTTAGTCACCCCTGGTACCTCATTTCTGCTGAAAGTTACCCATGTCTTACAGTTTCCAAATTTGCAGGCATTCTTTTTTTTTTTTTTTTTTTTCAATTCTCCTTGGCATGTCTTCAATTCTCTTTGTTCTCGCCAGGTTTTTTCTTAATTTCTTTAAATGTTGTTTTAGTGGTATGCCAGGATAGAATAGATTCTACTTGCTCAAAACAGAAACCTTTACCTAGTTCTTTCATTTTTCTCTTGGCTTAAAACAATTTATTAGTTTCTCTCATAGTCCTGTGAATTAACAGGGCTTAAACAGATAATTTCTAACTCAAAGCCTCTCATGATTGCCCTAAGAGGGAGGCTGTTGCTAAAGTCTTTTTAAGTCTTGAGTTGGCTAGATATTCAAGATGCAAATTAGTGCTGGCTATTCATTAGAGTGACCTTTCCCTCGGGAATGGATATTAGAGTACATTGGTGGGTTCTGAATGGGGAGCATGACGAGACTTCTACTCGCTTTTTGTGAAACTAGTTTTAAAAAGTGAAAACATAATATACACCCATACTAAAAAAAATTCAGACTAAAACGTAGTATTCTGTGAAACCATCTTCCTACCTCAGAGCCTTACTTACTCTCTCCAGGGGCTTACTACAGTTATTTCAGAAATCTCCCAAGTATTTAAGTTTACATGCTCCTAGCTCCCTTTACCTCTCAGTCCTTTTTATCTTGCTATGCTTGGGATTGAACCCAGAGCCTTGTGCACGCTAGGCAAGCACTCAACCACTGCCTAGCTCTTATTATTTTATTTTGAGACAGATTTTGAGTTGCCCATGTTGGCCTCTAATTTGTGATCCTCTTCCTCAGCCTCCCTAGTAACTAGGATTACAGGCACGTGCCACCATGCCCACTCCTTACCCATTGCCTTATACAAATAAGAGCAGACTATTCTCTACTTATGTTTTCCACCTAATATAGCACATAGTTGTTTTTATATCGACACCTCTAAATTGATCTCATTTTTTCCATATCTATAGTTACATCTATGTTGCTGTACAGTGATATTTGATTGGCAGAATGTCAGCATATAAGGTGACTACTATTCCCTTGGCTTACTTCCCCTTGGTGGTTTGCTATAACTTCTCAATTGAGTGGGGACAGATAAGTGAAATTTATTTTCTTTGTTGTTTCTGCTAATACATTTTACATATCCCTTCCCAACCAACACCTTTTTAGTTGTTTTTGTTTCATACATTAAACCTTTGGACTCATAAAATAAAAATCAGTGTTTTTTTTTTTTTTAACAATATAGTGATTTCTGCCTTGGTTTCACTTTTGCAATTGGTGTTTTAAGCTCATTAAAAGTCATCAGTCATTCTTTCAACATACATTTGAGTGCTCCCCCCAAATGCTGGATAGAGTGTCGAAGTGTTAAGGATATAAGGAGAAAAAATGTGGATAATGTACCTTCCAGAGTCTTAGAGCTGTTAATTGTGTCTCCTAGTGCATTGCTGAAACACGAACAAGGATCAGTGGGTTTATGAAGAAAGGGAAGAGAAATGGCAGGTGCATGAAAAGTAGAGGATATGCAGGTCTCTGTCCAGTTACTGGTTGGTAAGGGCATCTGGGAGGAGCAGCCAGCTAGCTGTGCTTGGCAGGGGGTGTTCTGGGTCTGTAGCAGGCATTAGAAACTGGAAAGATAGGCAAGATCCATATTTTGAGAAGATTTGTATGTCATGGGTAGGGTTTGGACTGTAACCCTGGAATTCCACTGGAGGATTTTATACTAAAAGAAGATATAATGAGATTGTGCTTATATAAGGGGATTGGAGACATTAGCAGTGAGACTAGGTAGGAAACTACTGCTGAAATTCATGCTAAAGAGAGTAAGAGCTAGAATCCTTAAGGTTTGTAATTACTACTAAAAGGGTTATGAATAAAAAAAATAAAGATACTGTAGTTGATCTTAGAACCCACCAGTTATTTTATGACAATTTATGAAAAATTATATTTTGTATCCCTGATTACTCATTTTATTGAAATAATTATATATTCATCTGCAGTTATAAAAACTGATAGTTCCCTTTTATGTTTTTCCCAGTCTCCACCAGTTGTAATGTTTTGCAAAACTCTATTATCACATCGGAAATTGATATTAGTACAATCCTACAAATGTTACTCTTAAAATGCACCCTTATAGTAAACTAGGAGATACTGAGTAAGATGATGAAACTTCTAATACAAAATAAACATAGAATTTTATGTCTATTATTGTTTCAAGCATGGCCTACATATGGCCTATTGAACTATAAATACCAGCTGTGTGACTTCTGTTTGTTTTATTCCCAGGGTTCAATGCAGGGTCTGGCATTTAGATTCCCAGTACATATCTGTTGGATAAATGTTAAAAGGCTGAGAATGTGCAGGGTACACACAGTGCTTTTTAGTGATATTTTCTTACCATCAGTGTTTTATTTGTGGTTTTGAGCTGGTTGGCAGCATTATGAGCTTGGTCTAGCAAATGAAGTTAGACTTTAAAACATAAGTGAAGAGGTAGAGTGCTATATTGAGATATTTGTACCTTTCACTAATACTGTGTAAATCTTTGGAAGTTGGTTAAATAATATTCCAAAGGCCCTGTCAGAATTTTTAGTTTTATTATAGTGATAAAATGACTTTGAAAAGTTTAGGTCTTTACAGAATTTAAAAGCAGAGATAGCCCATCCTATTCCATTGATGTTAAATTTTATTGAAATGTGATGTAGATATCTCTGGGCCTGACCCCCTCATCAAATTAAATGACTTATTTCCTAGCATTCAAGATGACTCACTCTCTAGAACCTGGAGGTCATTCTGACATTTAGATAATTTTGTCATAAAGTGAATTTGATAGATTGCAAAAAAAAAAAAAAAAAAAAAAAAACCATTGAGACTGAAACTATTTAGACAAAAAAATTGCTTTAAAGACTAGATACATATAAAAAAGAATTTTACATCAGTTTGGTGATTTGGATTTGGGGCTTTTTAGAAACTAGAGCAGCCATATGTTTAGCAGTGATGGGTAAATGGACTTAATGGGTTTGACCCTTAATATCACCACCTTAGTATCTGTTTAGCCAAGTAGAGTGACACACATATTGTATTTAATAAATACTTTATTGGGCTTGGGATGTATGTAGCTTGGTGGTAGAACACACCAGCATGCACAAGACCCTGGATTTTATCCCCAGTGCCACAAAAAGAAAAAAACCAAGATTTCCCTTAATCTCGGCTGATATGATTAATTGATTTGTATGAAAATTTCTTGCATATTTATTTAAATTTGTTTGTAAACAGCTCGATTGTAGTTTAGTGTCTGAATAAAGGCCTACATAATACAGCATGCTTTTGCATTTATTTAATATGATGTTAGAAATTTTTGGAGTTTTGATTGTTTAGTGATTGGAATGAAAAATGTAGCCAAGTAAAAAATGAGGGAAGAGTTAGTGAGCTCCACTATTCATACCTGGGTTCATCTTAATGGCTATTAAAAAAAAAAAAACTTTATTTTTTCTTGGTATTTTTGTCTTTTCAACTAGACTTTGAACTCTTGAATACTAATACCTATCTTATTTATTTATTTATTTATTTATTTATTTATTTATTTATATCTGTGTCTGGCATATCATAAATCCTCAGTAATTTTTTTTTATTGTTTGTCTATTTTTCTGAAATTTCCTCAGCCTCATCTTTTGGACTTCTCAGTGCTTCATTTTTTCTGCCCACTTTCTTAATAAATCGCATTCTCTTTTGTTGTCCTTTGAATACACTTCTCTGTAGTCTATTAGACAATTGGCTCTTCCATAACCACCTGAGGAAATCCTTGATACTGGGCAATAGGATGTACACAATTGATTGTTGCAGACAATACCAGGCACAGTATTGTGTTCATGAGTGATGATCAGTAAGTGTAGTTAAACATGATTATGCATTCAGAACTATATATCAGGAAGCCCTTCCAATGAACACTTTTTAAATAAGATCTGTAATTTTAATTGGAAAAACAGCCATATAAATATCCTTTGCTAATTAGGGAAAAAATAAGACTGGACCTAAATGTATAAAATATTCTTCCCATAGATTTATTGAAATGCAACATACATAGGCATTTTTTATATTTAAAATAAAATGTTCACATGGCCATATGGTTACAAATGAAAATTATGAAGTTCATATATTAATTTAAAAATTTTATTTGTTCTTTTTAGTTATATATGACAGTAGAATCTATTTTGATATATTTATACAAACATGGAATATATCTTGTTCTAACTAAGATCCTAGTCCTGTGGGTGTGCACAATGTTGAAATACACTGGTGTATTCACATATGTACACAGGAAAGTTAGATCAGATTCATTCCATTGTCTTTCCTATTCCTGTCCACCCTCCCTTCCCTTCATTTCCACTGAACTTCGGTTCTTCCTTCCCACACCCCTTGTTGTGTGTTAGCATCCACATATCAGAGAGAACATTTGACCTTTGATTTTTTTTGGAATTGGCTTATTTCACTTAGCATAGTAGTCTCCAAATTCATCCATTTGCTGATTAATGTCATAAAGCTCTTCTTCTTTATGACTAATATTCCATTGTGTGTATGTTGTATGTATGTGTGTGTGTGTGTGTGTGTGTATTAATACTGTTCTTAGAGTCCAGTATTAAATCCCAGTAAAATCCCTCTTTTCACCCACCTCACTGAGAAACTATTTATCCACTTTCCTTGACTCATGCCATGGAGCAGCTTGGAAAGCAGCCAACTCTACACCTATTCTTCCTCATCCTCCCTCCTTTTTTCCCTTTAGAACCAGTTAAATAGATAAACTTTCAGCTTTCTCATCCTCAAAACCTCAGTGATGGTGGCCAGCAGGCAACTGATACACAGTGAGAATGAGCAGATACACCGTATCTATTTCTTTTGGGAGTTGGAGCGGCAAAAGCATGTTTTTTTTTAAAGTAATATTTAGCTTTAGATATGCTACGGAAACTTTATACATCCTTATTTTAAATCAAAGAAGTGTATGATCTTCATGTATACAGTAGTCAACTAATTATATCCTGGGTCAAGTAAGAGTGAGTTTCCAAGACTGTTTTAGGTAAAGTGTCCATTAGGAAAATATTGAATGATTCTGTTGGTGATTTTGTTGGAAGAAATGCTTAAGGGTAAAAAAGGCCATATGTTGTAGAGTTGTATTTGTGAGGAGATAATTCACATTTGATGATATTGAGAAACTCCCAGGGCTGTCGTGGGAGAGTTAGGGGATCTGTTGGACAGTAAAGGAGGTTCCAGCAGCACGTCCCATGTCTCTGCTTTTCCCTTTCCCCATCAGCCTTTGCACCAAGTCCAGTCTACATCCAACTTTAGCCATGGATCATTTGGCATAAATCAGTATAGAAATTACATTATTACTTGAGCTGCCTGACAAATCTACCTGCTATGGAAGAAAAACTTAAGAAAAACAATATTAGAAGGAGTCTTTTATAAGCTGGCAACTGCAATGCCATGAATTCCATGGTTTAGCTCTCACTGCATTCTTTGTCTCTCAGATAGCATAATGGCTTTCAGTTATTTTTCCACTCAAAAAATATTTGTTACTGTTGCAGTTTAGTTAAATGACTCTGTAGATGACAAATAAGAGGTAGGAACCTACCTGCTTCCTTTGTCACCCTCCCTTACACACTCACACATTTAAATTCAGTCTTGATCCAAGTTACCCATGGTTTGGTCCTTTCCTCCTCTGAGAACAGCAGCACACTCGCTTACTCTAGTGCGTAGTATTGCCTTGATAAGTGAATATGGATTTTCAAAGGACAGTGTTTTATTTTATATTGATGAGATCAGTTGATTATTCATTTTCTCTCTCAGGGAACCTACTCCAAAGATGTTGCAGAATACCTGACTGTTCATCTGAAATCAGACTGAATTTATGAGTTTATATGTTTTTCTCAGTACTCACCTCTGTTAAAAAGCATATTTAGCTGTCTCTAGAAATTTACCGACATATGGGTTAAGAAGTACTTCATATTCTCATTTTAGTATTTGATTATTAGATTCTCTTAATTAGGCAAGGATTTTTTAGTTATGTTTTCATTGTAATTAGGAATAGAAATATAAATTCAAATACTATTGGGAATCTTGAAATTATTAAAAGTACTATATTTTATTATAGCTATTATAATACGGTTCTGAGAAATTTTAAGTTTTAAATTTTATAATACGGTTCTTCACCTGAATCTTGCTAACATGGATTTCTGTGGACCCATATGAGTCTTGAGCCTCAGTAGGATCTGAGAATTACTTTAGCCCTGTGAGCCTTAGTAAATTAATAAAACCTTTTGTGTATTTTTTGATCTATAAAATGAAAATGATAATAGTATCTATATTATAGAAATAGTGGAAGAATTAAATGAGTTAATATGTGTAAAATACTTATACAAGAGTCTAATGTGTTCAATAGATATTAGCTTCCATAATAGTTATTATTAATTTCATATTGTATAGAGATTGAAAAGATTCTGTGCATATTCTTGAAGAATTGACTTTTTTGTTGTGATGGAACTCAGTACCTCTTACAAGCTGGGCAAAATCTCTATCACTGAGCTACACCCCCTGCCCAGTCTTGATGAATTGACATAGCAAATAAATTTTACTTAACTGAAATTCAATTGTTTTTTATATCCACATATTAGCAAGGGAGTAGTTTATTTAATTAATGCAAAAGAAGATGTGTATTGAATTTGTGCTGTGGAATATGTTAGGCACTTTGGAGATCGCAAGATTGTTTTCCTCAGGAAACTTATTTAAAATGCTTAATATAAGATAGTAGGAAAAATGGCATATGAGTAAGTTCCTAGGATATGCCTGGATGAGATGTAGGAAATTGGTTTATTTGGGCTCAGAGAATCTTATGCTTTGTACCAAATTGTACAGCAAGCACATGTTTTTTGTTCTCGAACAGGTTTCTGCATGTTTGTACTGAGCTTGGTGAAGAAACATTATCGTCTGCAGTTTTATATGGTGTGTATTAACCATTATTCTGTAGTCACTGTGTAATTTAAAACTTTACCTCTCTTTTTTCTGTAGTGAGGAAATAACAGTCTTTTGGTTGATGTCTTGCTTGAATGTCATAGATATTTCAATTTTGGATGACTATTCAACTTAAAAAATGAAATTGACAAGTATTTGAGGAATTAAAGTTTTTAACTATTCTCAAAATTTACTAAAAGCTTTTTCTAAATATTTTCAAAGACTGAAATTTAACAAAGTATTTGAATTCCCTAAATATGTAGAACTATGGAAAGTTTTCATAGACTCTTGGATAGTTGCTAAGTCTGAGAAGCATCTACTGTATTGTTTTGTGGAAATTATCTTTGTTTTCTTGCTGTTAATGTGAGCATAAAAAGAGCAGAGCATGTATTTTCTTGGTAGTTATAGTTAATGATAGAATTGTAGAATTCTATTTGACATAAGTTATTTGTTCAGTGAATCAAAGTCTGTTTTATGAAATTTGTCACTTTACATGATGAACTTGTTTTTATTTCCTTAAAATGTAGCCATTTATAACATTAAAATACAATGTAGTGTTTAGATGTGTGAATTCATGTATTAGTAAGGCTCATTTTAGGTGTGAATTATATTTCATTTTTGTGTTTTGCTTTTCTTCATCAACATACTGTGCTAATTATTGTTGCTAAGAAATTGTAGTATTTCTTACCTTTCTAATTTCAGGGGATCTGAGGAGTAAAATTCTTAGTGAAAATCTGCAAAGAATCAAGACAAATTAGAAATAATAGAATCTCCTGTGAAAAACAGTTCTCCCTTGGTATCCTCAGGGAATTGGTTCTAAGACCTCCGGGATACCAAAATCCACAGATGCTCAAGGGCCTTATATAAAATGGCATCTCATAGAACCTGTACTCCTTGTCCCAAATGCTTTAAATAGCCTCCAGATTACATAGAATACCCAACACAATATAAATAGTTGTTGTAGTCCATTATTTAGGTAATAATGACAAGATAAATAAGTTTGTATGTGTCCAGTACAGATGCAGTTTTTTTCCCACCAACTATTTTCAGTCTCTGATTGGTTGAACCACAGATGGAAGACATGAGTATGGAGAGACCACTGTGTAAATGGTGTCTACTGAAAAAAAAAATCAATCAGTTATGCATTTCAGAGAAACTAGTATAAAAGAATTGGGTCTTTTAAGCAGATAAAGATAGAATAAAGCAAAATAACAAATATAAAATACTGTTTTCTAAGATGAGAACTGGGTTTGTTAAAAATAAATCAAAATTTCAATTATTTTAAAAAATCATAAAGTCCAGTTAAAATGACAATGTTTATGGTACATAGAAATGTTAGCCTCTCTTGGTTCATATTCTACTCATAATGATTGTGCCAAAAGTCATCCATATAGCCATCTCTCAGGCCAGAAGGATAAAACATAGAGGCTTTTGAAAATTTGAAATTAAATACTGCCATTGAATAGACCTGTGAAGATCAACTTTCAAGTCTCAAAAGATGGAATTTAAGGGCTCTTGAATCTTTCTGGTTAGAATAATTCAAAGTTTGAATGATAAACTGCAGGGAAAATGGTTGCTAAAATTTTCATCACCATAGAACACTGCCATTTAAATGTTGTATATTTCTCATTATTATTTAAATCATGTAACTCTATATTATGGTTTATTTTTTATGTGTATTTTTAAATTTAGTAGTATATCTCACTGTTACTGGCATTCCAATTTGTATAAAACTAAAATTACCTTTAAGTGTTTTCATCACTTTAAGATTCTAGTAGGCAATATAATGAACATCACTTACTAACTGCATTTATTTTGTATGACCTTATCTTACAAATTTTGACCAAAATTCATGGCAGAAATTTGTGTTTCAAAATTTCTCTTGCTTCCTTGGCTGCACTGATCACTTGTGTTTACTAATTTTTGTGTCGTTGGGCTATTAACAGTTCGCATGGACACATGTCACTTTACTGATAACCGTTACTCAGTCACATCTTGTCATCCAAAATCTGTTTGAAGGCATGATATGGTAAGGGCACAGTATTATGCTGTGTTATGTTTATGTCTAGCCCTTTTGAAACTCTTTAACATTAAGCAGTGTTTTGCAGATGTCTACTAAAATGTTCTATCTCTTGTTTTACTGTTCCATTAAAAATTACTGAGCATTGCTTACTATTTGTCAGTTGAAGATAAAGTGAAAATGTTTTTTAAAATTCTAAATAAAATGCAGAAAGCCCTTCCAAATTACATTTTCAGATGCAAATAGACTATAATGTGACCTTTCACATACGATAGATTTTTTTATTTATTATTATTTTTTTATTGGTTGTTCAAAACATTACAAAGCTCATGACATATCATCTTTCATACATTTGATTCACGTGGGTTATGAACTCCCATTTTTACCCCAAATACAATTTGCAGAATCACATCGGTTACACATCCACGTTTTTACATAATGCCATATTATTGACTGTTGTATTCTGCTACCTTTCCTAGATTTTTGACAGTTTATTATTTACATGGAATGCAAAAAGAATATGGAAGTTTGCCTGTCAGCACAGTGTGCTGGAAATGCATGTTCTCTGGGTGGAAGTGAAGCTGGGAAGGTTTTCATTTGCTTTTATGTGGAAGTAGGTTTCCAGATTCTAGATGAATGGCATTGCTAGCTTCATAGCAGTGGCTTGTAGATTTGGAAAGTGTTTTTATTAACTAAAAATTAGTTGGAATAAAGAAATTTTGTCTTAAACCTATTTATTTAAAACCCATTAATTAAAATCTTTTATAGTTGTTGAGGTTTTTTAAAATAAATTTTACACCCTTTTGAGCATCATGCTTTTTTTTTTTTTTAACCAAGATTTGTATGTGCGCATGTGTGTTACAGACACTTGAAATCATTTATTTTAAAATGGTCATATAAACCTTTTGCTGGGGGACAGTTACTGAAGTATAAAGATTCTTTCCATTTAGTAGGGTTTACTGTGATTACAGTCTAAGATAAAAAGAATTAAAATTAATAATTGTTCCTGAAGAGAATTTGCATTAAGGGCTTGGTATAAATTAAGCAGATTGTACTCTATCTAAACAAGTGACTCATTTCCATTTTAAAAGACTGCTTTTCTTAAAAGAAATTTTATTTTTTATAACTTGTTCCTCATAAAACTAAAATTTAACTGTCCCTAGCTGTAGAAATTGATTATGTAATATTTTTGTTAGCAAGATTCTCTTACTATGTTAATTTATTTACAGATTTTTGCTCTGCTTAATTGCTAAATTAGCAAATTTAGTTGATATTTACTGCTTATACTAATAATGTTTTTGTTAAATGTTATGTTCTGGACTAGGCCACAGTGTAATCCAAAGCGTTATTACATTGGTTCATTATGAGTCATAACTTACATGAATATTTGCTATTTAATCATAAGGACTTTTTTCTGCTGACTTTTTTTCTTTAAAGGTTCCTTGTTCCAATATCAAGTGTTATCTGCAATGACATTACTGCTTACCTTTTTGGATTTTTTTTTGGAAGAACTCCTTTAATTAAGGTAATAGAAAAATGATATAAGCAAGCCATTCCTAAACTCTCCTTAAATATTAGCCCATGGAAACCGTTTCCAGCATCATGATATTGTTACACAAGTTTTGATTTCTGAGGTACCCTGACTTTCCTTAGCTGCACCTAGCAGCTGCAGTGGAGCCATATTTCCCACTAATTCCTTCTGGGTTCTTCACCAGCTACCCATTTGACTCCTGAGTAAGGACTGGACTCCATCATGTTTTCTCTGTATCTCATTTCTGCTCGTTTTTCTCATCAGTCGTTGGTGCAGTTCTTTAGCCCTCTCCCCAGGTTGTCTCCCCATGTTGTCTCTTTTACCAGACTTCCTAAAGCACCATCTTCATATGCTCTTGCCCATTTGTAAGTTTTTTTTACATCCAAATGCATTTCACAAAAGGATTTGGAGCTCTATAATAAAGTACTGACACAATGCAAGTAATAATAAAAGCTTAAGACAAGAGAAAGGAAAATACACAGGAACAGACCATGTTGTTTTGCCTTAGATTTGGATCTGTTTATGGGTAATGGAGGCAAAGAAAGAAATGAATTAAATTCTCTAGTTCTTATTTTGGGGAAGAAGGAAACAAACCAATATTTCATGGAAATGAAACCATTTTCTTAAACTGATTTCTTTATTTTTAAAAAAAGCTTTTCATGTCAGGGTTTCAGATAGAATTCACTCAGTTGACAATTTGGGCAAAGCATTCATTCATAGTCCCATAAATACATTACTTGGCTACTTTATTAGAGGGCAGTTTTGGAGGGCCTGAAACCATTGTTCAGATATAAAATCAGAGTGAGATAGGGTAGCCAAAGTGTTTCTGGAGAAATAACCATCAGAAAACCTTACGTAGACTGTACCCACTATAGGAGTATAGTCACAGCATTAGGCTGAGCCATAGGGATATGGCCAAGTAACGTATGTATCTTTCAAATGTCCCTAAAGCTACTGCAGCATAAGAATAAGTGTAAGTATTCAAGATGTCTATATAGGCTAGTTTTGGCTTAGGAAGCCTTCAGAAAGACTGTTAGAGCCATAGAGGGATCTCAGTATCCAATTTTTAAAAAAATTAATGATATCTTTTTAATTTTTTTAGAAGTAGATGCACACAATTCTTTTATTTTTATTTATTTATTTTTATGTGGTGCTGAGGATCTAACTCAGTGCCTCGCATGTGCTAGGCAAGCCCTCTACCACTGAGCTACAACCCCAGCCCTCGGTAACCAATTTGAAACATAATTTTGTCAGAATGGATTAGCAGTATAAGGTATCCTCGGTCATTGAGCAACTGACCTTTAAATTGACATGATATGAGTTCAACTTGATTTGATAAGCTATATTTAAACTAATTAGACACTTTTGAATTTGAGGCCACTCCTACTTAATGGCAATAACACAGGTACTGAATCTAAGAGAAGCTATATCCATCCCTTTTCTAAGGCAGAATTCTTTCCAGATTTGTTATGAAACCATTTCTGCCAACCATTTTTCATATTGCCCTTTTTGAACAACATGATAAGAAATCTGTAAAGAGCTCAGGTAGCTTTAGCCTGTAACCTGTTTCTATCCTCAGAAATTTCCCTTTGATATTTGGCTTCTGTTCTTGTTGTTCTAAATAAGTGATCATCACAAAGACCACCAGTGATCTCTTGATGATCAATCCCTGCACACATGTGGTGGTTATCAACATCTTGGGGCAGTATAACAGCATCCACTCCTCAGTGTGTTTCTCCTGCCTCTGCAACAACGAATTCCAGACTTTCCTCCAAATTTCTCTCCCTGAATGCCCCACTGACTAGGAAAACAATAGACAACATATTCCTTTCTTTCTGGAGATAGATTGTGAAAAAAGGGAGGAGGATATGTGAATACTTGGGGAAGTGAATACAGTATTTGGGGCCATGGATTATTTTACTATCTCAGAAAGAAATCTGTTGTGGATATTGCATTTTAGAAATATATGAAAATCTGGTATGCTACAATGTCATTGTTTTATTGTACTCAATTCTGTTTTGGCCAGTAGCAGGTCAACACATCTGACCAAGTGTGTACTTGGAATGAATATGTGTCATTCTTACTCCAAAAGAAGCGTACAAGTCATGGGATGACCATTTCAATATGGAGTTTATAGTTCTTTGTGAGGGAAAAAAATTAATTTGAGGCTTTTTAACAGAAACAGATATTCACAGCATGCTACACACGTTTGAGGGCCTACTATGTGTTAGATGCTAGTCAAAACATTTGCACAAGTAAATCAGGATCATAGAAAGAAGGAAAAAGAGTTAAGACTATTTCCATTAAGAAAAAAGGAAGGTACAGATGTGCACAGTATTGAGGAGAGCCTTGAACAGAGTCTGTATTTTGTGATGCAGTAACTTTTAAATTTTATTTGGCCTTTTTTAGTTGTCTCCTAAAAAGACATGGGAAGGATTCATTGGCGGTTTCTTTTCTACAGTCGTGTTTGGATTCATTGTGAGTTTTACTAGGATTTTTTATTTTATTTATTTTGAAAAACTGTGCTGAGTTTATTAGTCTATTTTAAACCTAAAAAATTAAACCACTAAATGTTAATAATGTACTTATTGAAACCTACTAAACAGAATCAGTACTGTACCCTAGTAGCTGTCATCCTGGCTGCATATCAGAACCCCCTGGGGACCTTAAACAAAATCTATTTCCCAACACAAGACTTATGTCTCAGACTTATCCCAGAATGATTAACTTCCACAAGGTGGTCCTGTGTTTAGCCAGATATAAGATCCACAATTGTTCTGTTGTGTTTGGGTAGTCTCTAATAGCTGTTCTGCTTGACGTGGGGATAGAGGTGCTGGGATAGGCAGTATCTTTGAGTAATAGCAGTGAGTGCAAATGATGTTGAAGAGCTCTGTCTTAACACATGCTGGTCAGTTGGCTCAGTGGGTGGTTCCTGCTGTAAGCCTAAGTTGCAGAAAAAAATACCTTAATTATGAATAATTAATATTAACTTTTAGCCATGAATAATGGGTATTTTTCATGTTTAAAAATTAAGTTTATGATTATGGTGTTCTCATTAAAAGATGACTAGTGAGAAATAATAAGGGTACAATAAAATGACTAGATACAAAATAAATGTACAAAAGGTTCTTGTTAGGAAGTTCAAATTTTTAAGAGTCTAGTCCCTGATAGTTGTCATTAATATAAAATATTGGAGATCCAGATATGAAGTAACTAATAACAACATGAAACTTCAAGAAAGAGTAAATATACAAATAAATGGAAATATGCCATTATCCTGGACGGGAAAACCACCATAATTCATCTGTTTAATTTCTAAGTTTAGTTTATTTTCAGTGAAAATTCCCATAGAAGCTGGGTGTAGTAGCTGCTTGGGAGGCTGAGTCAGGAACATTACAAGTTCAAGGCCGGCCTCAGCAACTTAGTAAGATCATGTCTCAAAATTTTAAAAATATGCTAATAAAATTATTATAAAGTTTTTGATATATTGATGAGGTAACAATTGATAAATGTAATAATGAAAAAATTTCCAATCCCATTTAGTGTTTATCAAAAAGCAAGAATAATCAAAACTTGAGGTAATACTATTAGAATTTGGTATTATTAAAATTAGACAATAGGAATAGCTCATATCATTGGAAGAAAATAAAGATGCTCCACAAGAATGTAATATATGACAAAATAATGGTTAATGAAATTACATATAAATTTTTAACCAAATGGTTTTGAGGAAACTGAAGCAAAATCAATTTGATCTGTTTCTAGTATCATATTTGAATTTCTTAAACCATTCTTAAATAATATAATGGGGCAAGTGGCTGTAAGAGAAATGAAAAAGAGAATAAACTGTTATCTAGCAATTAAAATTTATAATAGAATATTTTATTTCATGCATCTTCCACTTCCATGGCTAAGGACAACTAATTTAAAAAACTGCGGTGATGTGGCCAGGGAAAAGAACAATTAAGTCAGAGTTTTCTGGGTTGGTGAAGAACAACGAGACTTTTCACCATATTATTTGGTACAGTTTTCTTTGTAATTTTGAATTACTGGTTAATTATTAGTTGATAAAATTAATATAAGCTGTGTACAACAAACAACAGTCCTTTACTCTTCCTATATCCTTAAAATTCAGTCCTTTATATCTTTTTAGCTCCTATGATTAAATATCTGTATTTTTAAAAAGTAAGATTTTGCTATATTGCTTTTCTGAGTGTTCAAATCAGCTTCTCTTTTTCTTCCTTGCTACCCTACCTTATCCCTTCCTGTCACACCCTCACGCTTTGTGTGGTTGTACAGAGACCTCATTGCTTTGAGAAACTGTTTTGTTTTATAAAGGTCTTCCAAGACTTTTGCTGGGAAAATTATGACCTTCAAACTTTAAAAATATATAGCAGAGGGGTTAGGTATATACGTCAGTGGTAGAACACTTGCCTAGCACCTGCCATGTTCTGAGTTTGATTCCCAGCTGTGCTAAACAACAACAACAACAACATAGCAGAAAGTTAATATAGAGAAATTCTGGCATTTTGTGTGTATCTGTATCTGTATATCTATATTTAGGCAGTGTTTCATGAGTTCTTTGTTATTCAGGCTGCCTATGTATTGTCAAAATACCAGTACTTTGTGTGCCCAGTGGAATACCGAAGCGACATCAACTCCTTTGTCACAGAATGTGAGCCCACAGAACTTTTCCAGCTTCAGAGTTACTCACTTCCTCCCTTCCTACAGGCAGTATTGAGACAGGTAAGAGTAAAAGGTCAATATCACCTGGTTAGGAATCTTTTCTTTCAAAAAGTAAGCTTCCTCTAAAAGTGAGATTTAGGGTTGGGTATATAGCTCAGTTGGTAGAGTGCTTGCTACACATGCACAAACAAGGCCCTGGATTCAATCCCCAGCACCACAAAAATTTAAAAAATAAATAAATAAAAGTGAGATTTAGATTTTATGCATAATTTTTAACTTTGTCATATTGAAGTGCTTTTTATGTCTGATTATAATCAATAATATGCTCTATTCTCTTGTGATTTTTATAAACGTAAAATGAGTTAATATTGCAAATTGTATACTAGGAATGTATTTGCCTTATGATTTCATTACTGATGGTAATTATTTTGTGTGTATTTTTAAAATATTTTAAAATATTTGATAGATTTTTATAAAGCCCAATGAATTAGAAAGAGTTTTACATGTTACTTATATGAATTAACTCAATTTAAAACTCATTTAAAATTCATCATTCAAAAGAGCCCTTGATTTTTAGAGGACATTTATTACTACAGAAAGCTTCTCCTAAAAAAATGAATTTTCCTTCCAAGAGCACATTGCTACCATTTAAAGCATTTTTGAGGTGTCACATGGAAGGATGTTGATATGCTGTCCAGGAGAGCCCACCTGGTCTCTTATCAGGATTCATGTATGTTTGGCTAAACTGGGGGCTCAAGTGATGGGTGTGTGCACATGTGCATGTGTGTGTCTCTGAATCACTTTGTTTTTAACTAAAATCCATAATTTGTTAGTAGTAGATTAAACAACAAATTATTTCTTGACCGCTCAATACATGAATACCAAGAATTTTTTCAGTGTCCAAACCTCCTGTTACCTGCTGTAAAAGCATTTAATGCTGTCAATCTTTGGTCCCAGGTAAGACCGTTGCTTTGAGTACAGGTCCAAAAGGTCATGTTATCAAACACCTTTCTCATACTACACACATTATTATTTTCTATATAATTGTACTTAGGGAAGCAAAAGCTATGAGTTCAGAAAATAATTTGACTGCAGGATTCTCTTTTTATTATCTTTTCCCTAAATCTTTTGTAATTGTAACTGTCTTGCTGAAGCTCATTTTGGCAGTTCTTATTTTTGTGTTTCCATTGCATTATATTAGTTTCAAGAGAAAGAGCCAATTTTCCCCTTATTTCATCATAAGAAATTTAAGTGAAATAAAGTACAAAATTAAATTATATAACAAAAAAATAAAGTATTACTGGTGACAAAACAAAACAGAGGTAAAGATTAATGAAGCTGTATGCCCTACAACCCAATTGTTGCCACTGTTCTTGGATGAAACAGAAGGTATTGCACCAGTAGCAGGATTCAGTGTGCAGGTGCTTGGCAGTATGCTGCCGAGAAAACAGAGGCGCTGACTCAGTAGATGACAGAGAGCTTACAATGTTTTTCTTCTGTGATCTGTGAAGATTGTAAAAAGTTAACAAAAATATGGCATATGCTTTGAATTAGTGTTTATGTCATGGTTCCTAGATTAGGTGTTATTCTCAAATACAGTTTTAATGCAGATATTCCCAATATTGCCTTCCCTCTCCCTTTTTTTTTTCCTCTTTAGGAAACAGTGAGTTTATATCCTTTCCAGATACACAGCATTGCTCTTTCAACATTTGCATCTCTAATTGGCCCATTTGGAGGCTTCTTTGCCAGTGGGTTCAAAAGAGCTTTCAAAATTAAGGTATGTATTTAGATTCTTTGTTGTTAGTGAACATAATTAGAGAATATATCTTTGGTTAGAATTTGATCTCCTGTAGGTCTACATTAAGACCTTAGGCAAAAACTATTCCTCTAATTTGTTTTAACTTCTCAAAAATGCTGTCTGGCTGGTTAGAGTGTGTTCTTTTTGTTAGGCTTTGGCCATACCTTCCTAGTATATTTTTAAGTATCATGTCAGCCTCTTATAGAAATATCATGTTCCTTTAATGTTGGTATAAACACAGAATGTTATCCTTTCAAGTGTTCATCCAAAAATCTAGCCATCAATTGTCCAAAGTTTAGGGTTTTGCCAACCTCACTTGACAGAATATGCAGAAGAGCTGTTGGATATGTAACTATCATTGTGCTAAATTAGAAGTCATCACATTCTTTATGGGGAAGTGCAAATAATGAGTTGTTTTACATTTTGCAAACCATCTGTCCTATTACAGATGCTCAGCTCTGAGCTTTGCTATTGCAGCGTGAACACCCCTACCCCATAGACAATGTTTCCATGAATGACTGTGGCTGGGTTTTACTAAAACTTTACAAAACAGGTGTGGGCTGAATTTGGTCTGTGCAACCTAGTTTGCTGACCCTGCTCCTGATACTTGAAATCACCCTATGTTTTGTTTGGTTAAGATAGAGCATCAGGGAAGTGATGTTATCTCAGTCTCCCTCATGTGGTTTCACTAAGTTAAGGTGGAAATGTATGCCATGAAGGGTTAGGGAATAGGTTTTGAAGGTGGGATGGCCATGGAAGGCCTCTCTGAGAGGTGGCATCTGAGAAGAGAAGGAGAATAAATCCTGCAGAGAAATCTAAGGCAGCCACACAGGATGAGTACCTTGCAAAGGTTTCTAACCATCTGCAGAGTAGTATTGAGTTGCTGTGGTTCTCTTATGCTTCACTTGGTAGGGAAGAGAAGGAAGGAAGTAGATAGGCAAAAATTAACCAAAGAGTTCTTCAATAATTGTTTTAAACAGAGAAATTTTATAGTTAATATGGTATTTGTTTTAATGGTCTCTAGTCCAAGAGTTCTCATTAAATGGCAAAATATTTTTTGCATGTCTGAAATGAAGGTATGATTATGGTTGGCATTTGTATGTTTTTAGGTTACTTGAGTGAGCTAGAGCAATTGGGTATTTCCATTTCTTGGGTGCTTAGACAAGTCAGTTTGCAAAGGCTTATTACTCATCCTCTCAATTTGGCCACTTAATGGACTAACTAACGTGTCCCAGATGAGCTAGCTGCTTTGATTTTCTTTTTACCTCAACACTAAAAAAGAAGAAGAAATATTTATCATAGAAATAAAATGTTTATTTCAGAATAAGAACTATTAGAATAAACATGAGTTAGAACCAGTTGTACATCTGTCAACCACATTAAAATATTTCACAAATCACTTCTGGCTAAACAGAAGGAAATTAGATTAGTAATAGCTGATATAATATTTAGAAAATTTTCTTCAATGAAAAGAAGTTAATGCTAGATTTAATTAATGATTAATCAGTGTTATTTTGATGCTTTGGGTCAATTCAGTAATTATTCTAAATTGAGCACGTATTTGAAAGATATAGTTTTAATCTGTTGGAAGTGATATAATAAATTTGTAATTAGTGAGAAAATTTAATAGTATTTTCTTTATAGAGTCCATGGTGCCAGAAAGACACTTACAGATAAGAATTTTATAGTTTTTGTTTTCAAATTTGTTAATGTATTTGTTTGTTTCTAAAGGATTTTGCAAATACCATTCCTGGACACGGTGGGATAATGGACAGATTTGATTGTCAGTATTTGATGGCCACTTTTGTGCATGTGTACATCACGAGTTTTATAAGGTATTTTACATTTTAAACTTTTCATTACATGATTATTTTGAGTTTTCATTTCCATGAACAGTACATTAGTTTGAATAAGTTAACTTTTTCTGTCACTGATAATCTATCATATCAAAGTGGCCTCTAAAGCTGTAACTCTGAGGAGTGTGCTTAAATTGTCATGTTTTACATATATTTGAGCAGCTAAAACAAAAATAGATGCTGGGGTCCTTCACAGGACTAAGTTAAAGATCCAGTTAATGTGATTGGTACTGAATTTGGAACATCAGGAGATTTAATTTCTCAACTGGGCATTACAATGATTGTGAATACCAAGAGTTAAAAAGAAAGAGAACATAATTCATTCAGGCCACTGATTATTACTTGAGTGTCTGTTATGTGTTGTAGAATATTCTAGCATGGATATAGCAGAGGAAAAAATCAAACCAAGTCACTGCTCTCAGAGATTTTTGTTGGGAGGTTGGAGAGAGAAGGGTCAGAGATGGACAATAATAAATATAGCTTGTTAGATGTTGTAAGTACCATGGAAAAAACAAAATAGTTGTGTGTGTCCTGCATGGTGTTGCTATTTTTTATTTTTGTTATTAAACCATAATGATTTAAATCAGTCCTATAGTGCCAGTTTGGTGTATGAAGGCTAACCACGTCAATCACATGTTTACTTTATTTTTTGTGGTCTCAACTGGGTTCCCAGGAGGCAGAACACTTACTCATAGCACCTGAGTCATAGATAATATAGACATCCTTCACAGAATTGTTTAGCAGAAAACTCATAGAGATCCCTGAATACATATTTTAAATATATACAAATATATTCTTCTTACCCATTGTAAGAACTTTTGTATTAACTTTCTTTTTCTTTTGTGCTGGGGGTGTATGAGTGGGTGGGGGGTGTTGTAGCCTTACTAGGATTTTTTTTTAGCATTTTAAAAATTTCCAATTAGTTATACATGATAATAGAACGTGTTTTGACACATCATACATAAATGGAGTATACCTTCTCATTCTTCTGGTTGTATATGATATAGGATTACACTGGTCATGTAATCATACATGCATATAGGGTCATAATGTCAGTTCATTATATAATCCTTCCTACCCTCGTTCCCCCTCCCCTCCCTTCACTCCCCTCTGTCTAATACAAAGTACCTCTATTCTTTCCTAGTGCCCCCCACCCCCCACCACTTATTGAGAATTAGTTTCCGCATATCATAGAAAAAATTCGGCCTTAGATTCTTTGGAATTAGCCAGGTGCTCTTCAACAGATGAATGGATAAAGAAAATGTGGTATACATACACAATGGAATATTACTCAGCCTTAAGGAAAAATGAAATTATGGCATTTGCCAGTAAATGGATGGAGCTGGAGAATATCATGCTAAGGGAAATAATTTTAATTTAATAATTTAATAATTTAATTTTAGCAATTTCATTACTCTTTCAAAGAATCAACTTATGGCTTTGGCAGTTTCATTTTTCATTCCTTTACCTTTTTTTAAGGTTCATTGCTGTTCTTTTCCAGCTTCTTGAGGTAAAGCCTTACTTATCAATTTTTAGGCATCTGGTCTAATATAGCCATCTAAGACTGTAAGCTTCCTTTTCTTTCTCCCCCTTATACAAGTATTTTCAATATTCAGTTATAAATATTTTATGTTTTTTAGTATTAATATCTTCTTTGACACATGATTATTTATAAGTAAATTGGTTGGTTTCCAAACAAATGAGCATTTTCTCATTCCTTTATTGATGTCTGCTTTAATTCCACGGTGGTCAGAAAACAAATTCTTGATGATTTCAGTGTTTATTTTTTGAAACTTGCTTTATGGCCATATAGTATTTCATCTACTCTGATATGTATTCTATTCATACATAAAACAGATGTGAGTTTTGCAGGTTTTATATGTTTTTTTTGTATGTTAGGTGAAGTTTAATAAAGTCTTTTTTTTTTTTGAGCAGATTATTCTATTAGTTCCTAACAGAGCTTTATTAAAATCTGCTGTGATTAAAAGTTTATCCTCTTTCTAGTTCTGTCAATTTTTGCATTATGTATTTTGAGCTTGCATTGTGTATATACAAATTTAGGATTGTCATATTTAGGATTGAATGGATCCTGTCTCATTATGTAATGCCCATTTTTACTATTTGCCTTAACTACCTATTTGTTGGCTCTCAGGATGGCCAGAGCAGCTTTCCTTTTGTCGAGTTTGCATGGTATTTCTTTGTTTATCCCTTTATGCTTAGCATTCTTTTATCCTTCTTTTTAGTGGTGTTTTTCTCTTCCTAATTTGTGGCTGAATTTTTTGTTTGTGTCTCTTTTGTGGTTTTTAATTAATGTATTTTTTTGTAACCCAGTTGACAATCTTTGTCTTTTTAATTGGAATATTTAGCCTATTTATATGATATCTATTTGCTAGTATATTTGAATATTAGTCATTAGTGGTAAAATCCTTAGACTTCTTCATTTTCAGAAGGTGGCAGCTTTATAACTTTATAACTCGTATTCTTTAAGAAAAATCTGCTCTTCTTTTAGTAGAGAGAAGTCACGCTGAGCCCTGTTGTCCACCATCTGAAAGCAAATATTTAGACAATTAGAAATGCATCAATGGTGCCAGGGTGCAACTGGATGGGAGCACCTGCAGGCGGGATTTAGCATTTAGCTGAACTCACTGAAATAAAATAGCCTGCCTTCTCCCTGTGGGCACCGAATCTGGGTGTGTACTATGCAGGTACTAAATCTTTTGAAGAAATATAATAAGCCAAGCTATGTCTTGACTTGAGTAGCCTGGCTATGAGAGGTATTTGGCCACAGTTCTTTGGCAGATGAACTGAGCCACATGCAAGAAGGTGACCCATGGGATGGCTGATCTGGATTGTTGTGCACTTTTTTAATTCAAAGATTCCTAGACTAAGATTTCCTCTACTCATCCTCCTTGCAGTACTACTGTATAGCAGATATTTTTTTCTTCCTGGGATTTTTACTTCCTTTAACTCTATTTAAACAATTCTTATTGTAAAATACAAATTTACTTACCCATGCAAATGTCTTTCTCAAAACTCGGTGCCATTCCCCATCTTAGTCTTGCTTTTTCTAATTTGACTTTCCTTATAACTGTCCACAAAAAGTAAGCTATATTCTCTATTTCAAATGGATAGTGAGAGGTGCAAAAAAAAACCAATACATATAAGGCTTGAATTAGACTCGTTCCCGACAGACTAGTGTTTTAAGATCTTTAGTTTATAAATGGATTGAATTCTAGTGTCCCAGCAGCCGCAAATCTCAATCCCATGACCACAGTAGTGTCCCAGGAAGGTCATGAGGTCAGAGTTCTCCCCTGAACTCATCTCACCCCAAGTGCTCCACAGAAGAGACTAACAGAAGAGCTGGGACCAGGACCTCAGAGGAGTTTACCCAAAGGGAGCCCCTTGAGAAGGGAATGCTGCACTGGCTGTGTATGCATGTGACAGAGCAGGGCTCTGTGTGGTGACAGCAGTTCCTTGGCTCCTTTCTTCCCCACAAGGACTGTGGTGGGCCAGGTGACGGGGGCGGGGCTCTCCTCCGTCTCAACCTCCTTTCCCATACAGCAAGTAACACTTTAATTTTGCTTGCTACATTGGGGTTTGCCTCAGACTTCTTTGAACTAAGGCTCTCAGTAGGGACTTTGGTGCTGTGCACAGGACTTTGGATTCTGTCTCTTGAATATCTGTAGTCCCCTTGTTTTTATTTTTTCCTCCCCTTGACACAGACATTTAGACATTAAAGTGAAATCAAGAGCTGTTTTAGTTCTGTAAAGACTGCTGCTCTACACTGTGAGGAATGGATTATCTTAAATTATGGATATGTGCTTCACTTATCTCTACTAAAATCACCTGAATGTTGTCTTCTCTACCTTATCTTTAGGGGTCCAAATCCCAGCAAAGTGCTTCAGCAGTTGTTGGTGCTTCAACCAGAACAGCAGTTAAATATATATAAAACCCTGAAGACTCATCTCATTGAGAAAGGAATCCTACAGCCCACCTTGAAAGTATAGCTGGATCCAGAGAGGGGAGGACTGACAAGAAAGAATTCTGCAGAAAAGCACTGAGAGATGAAATCTTGTAACTGTACAGAAAAATGGTTGAAAATGCAATAGATTGACATTTTACAGGCATGAATGTTGGTTCTCTGAAATTACTGTGAATATTTAACAAACACTTACTTGATCTAAGTTGTGAAATAAGTAGCAAATTGCCAGCAAAATATCCTGTACTTTTTCTAAGATGTATTTTCTGATGTTAACTTCCTTCCCCTTACTTGCTGGGTTTCATAATTTAAAAGACTTGTATTTTAAAGAGTCAAACACTATAAAATAAGTAAATCGAGGCGATCTTAAGATTGCACCTGGCAGTGGGATCTTTTGCACAAATGTTCACTTTTGCACTTGGAGCTACTCTTTGATTTTAACAGAGTATTGTTTGTAAGGCACACCGGGGAGTCCGCTCTGCTTCTCAGTCTGAAGTATTTTCTGAAGGGCTGAGTTTGATGGGGGGAAAATGATTGTCTACTTTTCTTTTTTTTTTTTTTTTTCCTTTCTTTTTTTGGTGGTTGTTTTGGCTTGGTTTTCTGTTGCTGGGGAGTGAACCAGGCCTTGCACATTCTAGATTCTAGTCATGTGCTCTAGGATTGAGTGACACTCCAGCCTGACTTTCCACTTTTCAAAGAAGTAATCATTTTCCAGGAGAAAGCATTCTGCTTTTAGGTAGGTTCAAACTTCAATAGAGGGAGGATTAAATTTCTGCCATTATTTGTGTGTTTAAAAAAAGCACTCCACTTCTGATAAAATTATTTGGAAAAACACAGCCTTACAGAAACTTTCCAAGAGAAACAAAGGAGATTTCTGCCTGAAGAACACAGTGTTCGGATCCTCCTCTGCAGATGATCTCAACGGGACTATAGTTCAGGAGGCAGCTTCTAAAACAGTGCTGTGTGGCCTGAGCCCCCTCTTGGTCGAGTTCTCCGCTTTTTTCTTGTTTCCCTGTGAACTGATTTTGCTAAGGTGTGTAGTGGTAGGCACACAGCAAGGTCAGTGCTCAGGGCAGTGAGTGGTGTGGTAGCCAAAGCAGAGGAGGGGATGCTTAGCTGAGCAAGGCCCGTAGGAGGGGGCCCCTGATCCTATGTTTTGGGTACCTCCTTCCAGATCTCCAGTGAAGCCCTTCAGAGACTTTTCTAAAAAGAAGGAAGAAGACTCAGTCCCATGTCAACTCCCTGGGGGTGGCTAACCTTTGTCCCATTGTTCTTTCTCATCATGTCATAAAATCTAAGGACATCAGCTGATTATTTTTTCTCGTAAGAATGAAAATCAAGTAGAAGTGATTGCCACCAAAACCAAAAAGCACACGAATGCCAAACCATTCCTTTGGTGGGCTGGACACTGTAAGCAAACAAAAAAGAGTAAGTTTCTTTTCCTTGGACACAAATAAGCTCCTATTGTGTGCTCCCTACAGCCATATTTAATGTATTGAACTGTCAGCAATAAACCTGCACAAAGAGCCCAGTGCTCCTGGTCAAATGTTCAGAGGGGAGATAGAGATCTATTTTAAAGAATGTTTTGCTAATGAAAAGTAAATATTTTTGTTTAGATCAAAAAAAAATTCCATTATTTTATATGTCCACGCTACTGCTATATTTAAAAGACTATAACTCTGCCTGGGTTCCACACGTGGACCCGCGCTGTCAGCCTCATGGCATACCACAGGGATGGCAGAGGATAGAGCACTTGGCACTAAGACCCTCAGGGTTGGGTCTGGTGTCCACTTAGCTGATTCACCACTGCTGCACGTGTTCAGTGAGCATTGTGTCTGTCACACCACTCTACAAAAACTAGAATTGGCACTGAAAGGGTTATTACAGGAGGGAATTATCACCTTTAAAATCAGGCCACCTACATATTGATTTTCAGTACTCTTGCATTTATTTCCCCCACTAACAGCACCAAATGTTGATCATCAAAAATGTGAGATACAACAGTTTAGAAAACAGAATGAAAATTTTGCGATAGGAATTTATGTTGAAAATTTGACCTTTACACAAGTAAAAACTCCTTGAAGATTCACAAAGCCCTCCGCATTTTTATTTGAAGTACTTGATGAGGCATTGCAAGACAGAATTATGAGAGCATCACTAAATACATGTATTACAAAATCAATATCATTACAAAGTGTGAAGCTGGAAACATTTCGGGTCACAGTAAAAGCTTTTCTCAAATAAACTTTTAGATTTGGGTGTACTTTATTCTTTATGTAAAAAGATAAATTCTTAAAATTTTAACGGAGCTCTAAAGATTAACCTTTGTAGTGTACTTTTATAGCATGTATATTCAAACTATATATTTTAGCAGAAGATTGCCATAAAACCATGACTTTGGTCATTTTTGTATTTGCACTGGGAAGAGGGCTAAAATTCCAATGTAGCGATGTGGCGGTGGAAAAATGGAAAGCTGGGAACTTCTTTCACAGCAGTGGCCAGTGTTCCAAAGTGGCCATTGGGGAAGGTAGTCCATTGTACTCACTGCTTGACTTTTTTACCTGTGGGATGCGATGTTTCCTCAATGCTTTCTCCCTTGTGGTTGGTGGTGCTTATACAGTGACTGAGAATACAAAGACCACCTGCCCCCCCTTTTCATTTTTAGTATCTCTTCATTTGCACTTTGGTTTGAACAAAGATAGTGTCACCTTGTTCAAAGAAAAGGACAAGGTACAAACAGTGTGTATAGACTGTATATAGGTGAAAGTTGTGTGTCAATCAGTTCTCTGAATCTTTTTACTGAAACAGATAGGGAAATAAAACTTCAATCACATTTTGACTCTGTTGTGCCGTTTTCTCATTGAAGCAGAAACATTCATTCATTAAACTAGTGTTCACAAAATTGTGACAGATACGCATAAATTGTGTATGAATTCTACCACTCACGCCTACGGTGACATCTGCAGGGCGAGAGAAAACCGAGTTCTGGTGAGGGGACAGCTGTGTGTCTTCTTAATAGAATACTGAGCTTCTGTGTGCCAGAGTTTGCCATTACACACTTGTTTTTGTGACTCTGAATAATGTCTAGGACTTCAAGTTTTATGGAGACCAAATGAGACCTGTTTTGTATTCCCAGGGTCCAGCACAATCTGCATGCTGTGGGCACTCAGGCTTCTGAACCAATGGAAGGGCTGGGAGTTGGGAACTGTGCACATTCCCACGGTGACTTGGATAGTCCCCACCCACTGCACCCCCCCACCCCCAGTTACATTTTGCATAGCTCTAAGGTGGGCGAATTAGGTGGTTTTAAGGACTCAGGAAAACGTTTGAAAGTGCCTGGATCTGTGTCCATCCTGGAACAGCTGATGAGTAATACCAAGTTTCCTTTCTTCCCATCTGCTCCTCTCCTGTTACTCATTTCCAGTGGGTCAGGAGAGCTGGGCAGAAAGGTCCACCACTTTGGCCATGGCTTTCTTAGGTGGCATTACGTAAGTGTTTCTTGATGGATAGATAGCTCATCAGTTCACTTCAGCCATCCTGGAATCTGTGCACCAGACTTTGTTCAGAAATGGAGAAAACATCCAAACCAATAACAGCATGCAGTGGCGCACACCTGTAATTCCAGTGGCTCAGGAGGCTGAGGCAGGAGGATCACAAGTTCAAAGCCAGGCTCAGCAACAGTGAGGTGCTAAGCAACTCAGTGAGACCCTGTCTCCAAATAAAATACAAAATAGGGCTGGGGATGTGGTTCAGTGGTCCAGTGCCCCTGAGTTCAATCCTCAGTACCAAAAAAGAAAAAAAAAAAACAACTAATAACTCGCAGAGATAGAGGCAGATGCCATTTGAGGTGGATTGTGATCAGGGTGATGACAGACAAATAAAGCCCCAGAAGCTTGGGAAGACAGGAGACAACCATCTGACCTGCATTCAGGACCTGTTTCTCCACAGCCAGACATCTCTGTCCCCTCCTGAAAGAAAGTTTGAATTCACTGAGAAAGGGATTCCATTTCGGAACCTCTTGAGTAGCTGCGAATAAAAATCAGATCTAGGCCATTTAACCAAAACCAAATGATGTCCTATACTGTTGTCTTCATGCAGAGAAGTGGAGAAACTTCTTGACTTACTGAATAAACAGTGAAGGTCACGTAGTAAAGGTTCATGAATAAGACATTTCTGATGATGTCAAAGTGGCCAAAAGCAGCCAAGAGAATCTAGTCCAGTTCCCTAATGTGTACAAAGGACCTGGGAGACGGTTAAAGCAAGGTCAGACTGTCTTCCCTAGGGAGAGAACAGAATCTCAAACTGCTGTCACTTTTCAACACAGACGGGATGTGGGCTTCTTTCTACTGTGATTCCTACTTGAGTTTAATGGATCCATATGGCTTTCTGTTCAAGAATATGTGATTTTAAACTTCAGATGGGGCCTAGAAGACTGGTAAGTTTGGGGAACATTGTTGAATAATCAATTAAATGTATTCCTCATTGGATTTAATAAATCTCAAAAACTTGTGAAGAAATCAGAACAAGAAATTTCAGCTAGTCCATGTGTTTTCAACAGCTTTATTAAAATGTGATTTACATACTATAGCATTGTACAACCATCTCACCAAATCCAGTTGGAGAACATTTCTGTTAACATTTCCTTGGTGCCCATTTACAGTTAATCCCCACTCTAATTCCATGCCTTAGGCAATCATTAATTTGTTTTCTGCCTTTATTAATTTATCTTTTCTGGACTTCACATACAAATGGAATCATATGGTGTGTTGTATTTTTGCATCTTGCATAATATTTTTGCATATATTAGCACTCCTCTGCTTTTTATGAATATCATATTTTGTGAACTTTGCCAGTTGATGGACATTTGGGTTATTTTCCAGTTTAGGGCTTTTATGAAAAATGTTATTATGAAAAACTTGTGGACATGCCTTCATTTCTCTTTGGTAGATTGCTAGGGGTGGAATTGCTGAGTTGCATGGTAAATTCATGTTTAACTTCTTTTTTCATGTTGAAGTTAGAATTAAATTCAAAAATATATTAATAGTCCTTGATAGCTTGGAATGGTTTGATATCTGATAGCATTGTCTTACATCTCTGTAAAGTGGATTTATTCTTTCTTCATGTTTAATTTAAATAAACAAAGTGTTTCCTAAGGTGGCTAAACAGTCCTACATTCTTACTTGCTGTGCACAAGGGTCCTACATTCTGTATCCTCACCAAAACCTGTATTGCCTGTCTGCTCATTTGTAGTCGTTCTTGCTGGTATGTAGAGGTGTCTCATTGTAGTTTTAGTTTGCATTTCCTTAATGGATAATAATGTTGAGCATCATTTCCTGTGCTTATTTGCAATGTGTATATCTTATATGATGAACCTTGACAATTCTATTTTTTAGTCAGGAGACAAGGAACAGATCCTGATTCAGATTAGTATGACCTTGCTTGAGGAGTAGCACCCAAATGTACACAGTAGTACTGGAAAAAAAAAGCCAAGGCCAAAAGGGCTTGATAGAAGTTCTAAGTGAACCCACACTGAATTGAGGGGTGACGACTTCTAGCTCCTGGGAGGTCAAAGGCAGGAGGACTTCATGCAGGTCTTTGTGCCTCTCGGTCTTATTCATAATAGGTAGCACTTTTTGGCACCATGAAGGTGATTTATTTCTAAGGGCTCTCAAGAATTTCAAGAGGTAAGTTTTATTTGAATATAATACATGCTGCTAAGAATATTTATTACCACCATCCCCCAGAACCCCAGCATTCTCCAAAGAATGGATATCATATGTTCATTAAACATATATTTTATGGAACTTCATTTGAATTACACGTCATCTTAGTAACTAAAGTGATAAATACTTCCTGCTGTCAAAGAACTTCTGGTTAAGCTGGGAAGACATCACAGAAGGTGATGTGATTGTGGTTTACAATCTGGGCTGGAGCTGGGGGAAGCCAGGAGGAGGGGTGGCAGGAAAAGGTCTTCCTGGGGAGGAACCAGTGGCTCTGGCTGCTAAGACAGGCTGTCAGGGTCAGCTGCTTTCTTGACAGATACCTTCAGTAAAGTGTAGTGGACATCGTGATAAAAAGTTGAAGGCTTCACGGAGAGTGGGGTGGGTTGATGCTGGTCTCCAAGAGTAAGTGCTGTTAGATGCATGGCTGAAGGGAAGGCGAAGTGGTAGCCTCTTTGCAAAACAAGCTGGCACCTCCTCAAAAGGTTGCTCTCTGGTCCAACCGTTTCACTCTTTGGAATCTCCCAAGTGAAAACATTCATCCACACAAAACCTGTGCATGAGTGTTTACAGCAGTAAAATTCACTGTTCGCAATAGTCTATTACGTGGTGAGTGGATGAATAAAATGTGGTCCAGCCATCCAGTGGACTCCTGCTTGGCAGTGAAGAAGGATGGAATACTTATATATGCTACAATATGGAGGAACCTCAAAAATCTTAAGAGAAGTAAGCCAGCCCCCAAAGACTGGAGACTGCATGATTCCATCCAGGCCACGTCAGGAGAGGCGAATTCACAGTAGACAGAAAGCAGGTGAGTGGTTGCCAGGGCCTGGGGGATGGGCAGTGGGAGAATGAAAGTGACTGCCTAGGATAAGAGGTTTCTTTTGAGGTGATGAAATGTTCTAAAACTGAATTGTAATGATGGTCGCATAACAACAGAAATGACCAAAACACTGAATCGTACACTTTAAGTTGACTTTTGTAGTATGCTAATCAAATCTCAAAGTTGCAACAGTATCTGACAGGAGAATCTGCAGTGGTGAGATCTGGGGAGCAGGCAGTTTGGGGACAGTTTTCCAGGTTGGGGGGGTGGGAGGGCTGCCAGCTGACCTCACAGAAGGGTTCCCACAACAGGTCCATTTGCCACCTCTCCCTCCTGGCAGGCTTGAGAGGTGGGGGCTGCCCTGGAATATTTCCGCCTCCCAGGTGGGCTGGACTAGCAGGGGAGGAGGCTTTCTTTTCTCGGGCATTATAACAGAGACCCTGCAGCTTCTCTGGTGGAGTCCGGGGCGCATGGTTCTCTCGATGGCAGGGAGGGTGTGGTGTTCAAAGGTGCCCTCAAGGACGGAGGAAAGTTGAATGGGGCAGACCACACCCCAGTGAGGGTTCCAAACACAAGTGTTCTGGCATGTGGCACATGAAAGCTCAAATTCAACACAAGAAAGATGATTTATGATTTCTGAAAAAAACAGATTGCCTTAGAGTTGAGGACAAGTCACTGGCTGCCTCTAATTTCTGATTCATTGCATTCAACAAATTCCTTGAGCAGCTGCCCTGCCAGGCCCAGTTCTGGGAACTCCACACAGAGGTGAACAAGACCAAATGCTTCACATGGCTGACCCTACTGGGAGACACCACAGAGAACTAACACAGAGCATGTTACTGTGGAAGGTGTTCCAGGGAAGAAGAGCAGAGAGGGTGGTGAACGGGCATTGGGGCTGGGAAGTGCAGGTGGGTCAGGGGCCTCACTTGGAAGGTGACATTTGAGACCATCGCTGAAGAAGGTGAAGGAGGAAGAGGAGCACAGGTGGGCCAGGCGGAATCTCTCAGGCAGAGGGTACAACCAGGACAAAGGCCCTGTGGTGGAATTAGACCTGGCTGGTATGAGCAGAAACAGCATGTGTTCCAGTGACTTTTCTTGGTGCTGTGGACCGAACTTGGGACTTCAACATACTAAGCACACGCTGTACCACTGAGCTACACCCCTAGTCAGAAGTAGCATTTTTAGGTTCTAGCTTTTGTTCCAAGTCAGCTGCGGTGCTTCAAGGCGAGATCATGAACAGGCTGTTTTTCCTTAAATAACTGTTCTGTCCTGGAATGCAGCTCACAACCACTGTGCCTTTGTTGAGCAGGAAGCATGATAGCTGAAGGCCAAGGTTGAAGTACCAACGCTTTTCTCTTGATAAGGCAGGGCGTGCTCATTCGTGGATGATACTGAAATAACATTCTAATCACACTTTCACTGTTGTCTTCAAAAACTAAAGTGGGAGGCTGGGGTTATAGCTCAGTTGATAGAGTGCTTGCCTTGCATGCACAAGGTCCTGAGTTCAATCCCTAGCACCCCACACTTTCAAGAACTATGTAATGTTTTGAACAACCAACAATAAAAATTAAAAAAAAAAAAAGAAGAAGAAGAAAAAAAAACTAAACTGGGAAAGCAAGCTGAGAGCTACCTGTAGAGGGCATGGGCCTGGGAGTTGGGAAGCTTAGGAACAGAACTGGGAATGCAATGTTGGGAAAGTGAACCCCTCCATGAACCCTTCCCTGTGCCAAAGGAGGGCCTGGGCTTGACTTCCTAGAGCTCTTCCTGCCCTAGCATTCTGCCCTGTTTATCTGAGTGAAGATGAGCTTCTGCTACTCGCCTTGCCTCTGGCCTTTGAAAAAAGTCTCAGTACATCATTTCTTTTATGTTCCTATTTTGAAATGAACACTATAACATATTGTCAGGCACTACCTTCCCTATATGTATTCCCAGATATAATCCTTATATATAACAATTCTCTGGGGCCAGCTGTCATAATACAACATTTTTAAATAAGCAAACCCAGACATGGAGAGCTTAAGTCACTCACCCAAGTTCACACACAGAAAGGGGTAGAACAGAAACTCAGGTCCCAGACTAATCAGTATATGATGCTTATTAGAACTGTGTGTGATATTAAAAGAATAGTATTAATGTAACAGGGGCTCACTTCATGTCTTGACTGTAGCCCTTGGGGCTTTGGAAATTTCATGTTTTTTTCCTTTTTCCCAACCTTCTTCTCCCCAACCTTCTCCTTCTTGATCTTCTTCTCCCTGATCTTCTTTTCCTTAACCTTTCCCCTGATCTTCTCTGATCTTCTTTTCCCTGATCTTCTCCTTCATGATTTCTCCTCCTTAATCTCATTTTCTCTTAATCACCTCTTTAAAAACTACCTGTTCCTGCTGATGGGGAGAATCACAGTCTTTGGGACAGGAGTACCCTGTGTTTCTCCTTTCCTAGCCAAGTAATAAACATAGCATTCGGGACAAGGACCAAGCTTTCGGTAACATTAAGGTTCTTTTACAGTATGGAAAGTATAGAGACTTGACTTAGTAATGTAATTTAAAAATGTCCTCCTTAGATACCTCAATACCTCAGAAATGTGTTCTTTGTTTCTCTGAGGTTTGGAGCTGTGGAGGTAATACCTTTGTAGCTGAGTGCAGCCACCCCATCTGTCCAGTATGATGGGGCCTCGTCTTGTGTACCTGGCAGGTTTCAATGAGTGCTCCAGGTGTATGCTTAGGAACTTAGTTACCAAATGCAATTGTATGCATGCTTCTTCAGTTTAGGGAGCATCTCATGCATCTTCTCCCTGGACTAATGGTTCTTGAAGTCTAGACCACTAGATACTAAGACCCTTTCAGAGGAGCTGCAAGATGAAGACTGTTTCCATAATAATACCAAACCTCATTTCCATTTTCATTGCATTGATGTTTATACTGTGGTGCAAGAGCAATGGTAGGTAAAACTGCTAGAATCTTGGTGTGATGAAGATAGTGACATCAAACTGTTAGCAACAGTAATCATATTCTTCATCACCAAGCACTCTCAGTAAAATAAACAAGTACCTGATTCCCTTAAGAATGTCCTTGGAGCTGGGTGCCGAGGCACGTGTCTGTAATCCCAAAGGCTCTAAAGGCTGAGGCAGGATGATCACAAGTTCAAAGTCAGCCTCAGCGATTTGGTGAGATCTTAGGGAACTGAGCGTGATTCTGTCTCAAAATAAAATATGAAAAAGGGCTGGGGATGTGGCTTAGTGGTAGAGCACTCCTGATTTCAATTCCTGGTATGCAAAAAAAAAAAAAAAAAAAAAAAAAGCAATAAAATTTGTACTTGTGTGCCTGAGCTATAAGTGGGGTCTCACATATTTTTTGAAGAGCACCCATTTTTACTGAAAGAGTAAATTTTTTAAATTTATTTATTTTTTTGGCACTGGATATTTAGCCCAGGGACAGACTATGGCCCTGTGGCAGAAATATTTTTGACAACTAACAAAGTGAGCTTGTTATTTCAGAGATAAGAGTAAACAGCTCTTAATTGTAAATGATAAAATTTTAGGTTTTAAGAAAGACTAAATTATTTGAAAATGTGTATCCATCACTATATAAATTAGAATTTCCTGAGATGGCTGTAATATTTTAATATATATAATGTGATTTTTGATATTATATAGTCAACCTTTGGAAGATATGCATACACTGCAGTAGTAGTCATATAGTTCACTATTATATCAGCGAACCAATATTTGTTAACAATGTATGATGCTATAAAATTATGGATGAGCAAAGATACAAAGTACAAGGCAGACCAGTGAATTTTAATAGAGTATGAAAAGTTCATTAGTCCAATTTCAGGTTCCGTATAGTTTTTTTTTTTTGTTGGGGGGGGGGCAGGGGTGTGTGCCAGGGATTGAACTCAGGGGCACTTGACCACTGAGCCACATCCCCAGCCCTATTTTCTATTTTATTTAGAGACAGGGTCTGAGTTTTTTTAGCATCTTGCTGTTGCTGAGGCTGGCTTTGAACTCACAATCCTCATGCCTCAATCTCCTGAGTTGCTGGGATTATAGGCATGTGCCATTGTGCCTGGCTTAATTTCAGATTCTCTATAGTACCCATCTTTAAGAAGTTTAAACTATGAAAAAACCTAAAAGTATTAGGAAACAATTATCTGTAAAGGTTATTAAAATAGTCCTCCTTTTCCCTTATCTATGAGGCTGGATTTTCTTCATCTGCTTCAATCAAAACAAAGTATCACAACAAATTGTAGAAGCAGATATTAGAATCCACTGTTAAACTAGACATTAAAGATTTCCAAACTTATAAAATTCCACTCCTCTGGCCAATTTATTTGTTGGAAAGTAATTTATAGAAATATATAATTGATATTTATATATAGTGCTTTCATCAGTTCATTTTATATATATATATATATATATATAATCATACCCTCAGCTTTAATATCTACTGCAATAATTATTGATGAATATAAACCGTATAAAGCTGTTTGGGGTCTTTATAACATTTTTAAGGACCAGAGGCCTAAAACCACAGTTTAAAGTGGCACTATCTAAAACCCTTGCTATGGTCTCAGGCAGGCATTGACATAGGAAGACCTGATAGAGCACTGAAAGGAAGCTTCAGGAAGTTTCCCAAGCTGGCTAGAACTGCATTCTGTCTTAATTCCTACCATAGGTTCTTCATGTTACTATGCCATCTTTCAGTGTGATGGCATGGCTTGATGTCATCTCTAGTAAAAGAGGAAACAACAAATATAAAAAGAGCTTTGCAGTGGGCAGGGGAAGATGAGAATATTCATCAAGCAAAAAGACTAAGCAACACTGGGCCAATCCCATGAAGCCTCTTTGCTGCTCCAAATGGGCAAAAATGAGGCATGGGGAAGAAATTGTGCTGAAAATGAGAAGCAAATGGTTGAAAAGACTTACTAAAGATTGTTTGTATGTTTATTGTTTTAAATCTTCTAGTTAGTTTTCCACATTCTAGTTATGGAATTTCTGCATTTGAGATTTTCTGCAATGTCCATCCTTGATGTAACCCTTCTCAAAGAGACTGAGTAATAATGCAAGGAGACATGGGAATTGCCCTAGGCCTTCTCTCACCAGTAACTTTTTACTTTTGAAGAATTCACTATGGTTTTATTCATTTTTTTGGCATTGGAGATTTACCCCAGTATTGCTTTACCACTGAGCTATATCCCCAACCCTTTTTAAAAAATTTTAAGACAGAATCTCACTAAGTTGCTTAGGGCCTCACTAAGTTGCTGAGACTGGTGTTTTACTTGTAATCCTCCTGCCTCAGCCACCAGAGCCACGCACCACCACACTAGGCCTGCTATGGTTTTAGAAGTGCTTGGCATTCATCTTCTGCTTCTTATGCGGAATTGCACTGATGTGTAATTTGTACACTATAGCTTCAAATTTGGGACTGTTCAAGCTTAAAATGAACTTAATATCTTTAGAAAAAGTGAAATCATCAGAAACCATCTAAATAAACTAAGTGTCGTCTACATCTTCCTTTCCTGGGAAAGCTATTTGAAAACCAAATAAAGCAACAATAAAATGGATTTTGAGTTCTAACACCAAAGACCAGCTGATGACAGCAGCTGCTGGACTTTTTACAATATGAGGGTTAAAAAAAAAAAGCTAAATTATGCAGAAAGGTCTTTTTTGATAGGCTCAAACTTGAAGATCATGTCTTTCAGAAGCCACTCGCTTCTTTCTACTGCCACTCCCACACAGTCATCTGCCCTGGGAATCCAGCATAATTGGGAAATTCAGAATGCAGGAAACCTATTTTTTATGGATGGCTCAATCTAGAATTTGAACAGTCAACATCCCTGCAATCTTATGCAGAGACAAAAGAGATATTCACAACTAGGAAAACACTGTACAAAATTTAGGAAATTATTAAATCTCATTTTTGTTTTTCTCTGAAGAACTGACTTTAAAACAACTTGAATAGTTTTTTTTTTGGTGTGTAGTAAATAATAGGTATTTATTTGAAATAAAAAAAAATACTTAAGTACCTGGACTATTGCATTTAATCATGTATTGTAATTGTGTTACTCTACCTTTTTGTATCAGAGACAGATATACAATGAACATTCAGATATCACAGATTGCACACTAGATAGGAATTCTTCAGGCCTTTTACATATCCACCAAAAAACAGATATTGGATTCTGCAATATAGTACAAAAGTCCACAATCAATCCAGTCTTAGCCAGTATCTTCAATTTACTTCTGTTGCTGTACAAATAATCGGCCATTACTAGGGCTTACAAGTTAATAACAGGACAAAAAATATACATTGCACTGACACAAAAAGTCAGCTGTGTTAATAGTCATGCAACAAGTAACCAAACTTGCTGAAATTAAAAATACTTTCTAAAAACAGTTTTAACAGCATAAATATTTTATACACAGTTCATTTACCAAAACAAAATGTATTTAAATGATACAAAGCAAAAATAAGTTTCTACCAACTTTATACATAAGAAAGTGCAAAATAACTTATCTAGAGTGTTTTGCTATTATCCAGACGGATGGCTGCTATGGGCAGCTATTCTCTTCTTCAAAAGCATGACATTACACTTGCACGCTACACACAAATGTTAGAGTACATGGACAAATAAGTGGGTGGATGGGAAGGATGGATGAACAAATAAAACTACGAAGATCAGGCAGGAGCCCTGTGAGGTACTCGCAGAGAAAGAATGCAGACCACACAAAGGTGGATGTACACACTGAGAATATGTGTTGGTAAACAAATTTACATAGAACACAGAAGATACCCAGAGAAACAATTAGTTTATGTGCGTGAGTGTACTTGTATGTGTGAGTGATTCTATGATTTCTGCCTCGGAAGCAAAAGGAAAATAAACTAGATTGAACAAAACAGTTGCCCACAGCACCAGCTGCCAGAGGAAATACTATCATGAGGGTTTTGGTTTCCACCTTCTATTATGGAAGTTGTGTTGGAAAGTTTCAAAGTGTTCATCCCATATAACTTTGGACTACATACAGGAATAACCTTTAAGTGACTACACACACACATTCCTATATTCAAGTCTTTAAGGAACACCTCTGCCATTGGATATGGGGTAAACATGGTCGTGGACAAAAGGAGGGTGCTTCTTTTTTAAAAAAAGTGTAGAATAACACTGCTACAATGCATCCAGAGGGCAGGCAGGCAGCCCGGTACTGTGTGACAGCACAGTTTCTGCAACTGGTGAACATCAGCATTGTTTGCTAGAATGGGAATAAGATGGAGATGGGGAGGGGCGAGGAGTGAGACACAGAAAGGAAAACAGAACACGACTTTTCTTCAAGTGAAATTATTAATGCCAATAATCCTTTTATTAACAAGTGTATCTGAACTTTTAGAAATGGAAGTGTTTTAATCAGATCTGATATGTAATCATAGACTGTAGGCTCAAACTTAGGTAAATAAAGACTTAAATTTAGTAGCATAAGGCACTAAAGCAGCCTTTCTATTTCTCTTGGAGACCTAGTTATCAGGAAGAACAAATCTGTTCTTAAGCTGGTTTCAGCCCATTAGGTACAAGATCACTGTTGTACCAAATGCCTAGTTTTGAATGCATGTACATATATGTGCATTTTAGTGCATTAAGTGTGCCTGTTACCAGGGCCTAAAGATGAAAAGTTGGGATAGCCAAAGCCACTGTCCTTTGTATGATGCCTCCATGAGGGTGTGAAGGCCTGTCCTTCCTTTTTGGGGCCATTAATGATTCTACATTTTTCAAATCACAGGGCTTTTAGAATTGTTCATAATATTATTACTAAGTATCTGAAAATGTTAAAATCTAGAGTAATTGTTTCATTTGATTTTATATATATATTTATATTTATGTACATAACACACATTTAAAAAAATCCCACCACCAAAGCCTTTCTTTTCTGTAAACTAAACTCATCTCTTAGCCCCCGCCAGCTTTAACCCCCCTGGATTTGTGTGTTCTGTATCCAACTAGTAGAACAAATTAAATAACTAAATATTAAAATACTGTAATTATATTCATAGCAAAAACAAAAAAATAGACATTGATACAGTATAAATCTCACCATTTTCAGGTAGATGGCATTAAATGTTAAAGGTTAATTTTAAGCAGTTCTGACATGATCCAGTTTTACACAGGTTTAAATTTTAATTCTGTACACTTTTTTTAACCTTTTTTTTTTTTGAAAATATGTTATAGTAGAACATTAGTATCACCAAAGACACATACTTATTATGCTCTATGCAAGAAAGCTAATTTGGGGTCACATGCAAATATATTCCATTAATTGAGGCAGGGCTGCTTTCTGCACTACATCAGTCACCTGACCACCTTTATGCAACACTAAGAATATATGCCTTGACCAAACAGCAGTCCACACACAAGTTTAAGGGGCCTTGTTACATAAGAGCAACACTGAGGTGGTGCATAGCCAGGTACAAGACGCCCTAATATTTCCAGGTTATCTCACGGCTGGACTTCTATTCTCCCACACTGTTTCCTAAAGAAGGTCCACATTATTTTGGTTATTAGCCTAGTTTAAGTGGAGATACTGTGGGCAACTTGAAAGAAATGACATCAGGCACACAGGCTGGGTTTGAAAAGAAAAGAAAAAAACCACAGATAATGTCTTTGAGGATTTTAAAAAAACATTTATAATCAGTTGGTAAGTGAGAGATGTTAGACAAACCATAAGTAGTTCTTTGCGTTAGTGGCTTAGTTTGAAGTCTCCTGTTACAGGCAGTTAGGTCCTTATTTAGAAAAAAAGGCCTTTATACCTATTTACAATATACACAGTTACTTGCAAAGGAGTCAGATTTACAACCATTTTCTAAAAGCCTTTTTTGTTTTTGTTGGTTTTTCCAAATAAGGATGGATAGCTCTATAAAAATGAGATGCAGGAAAAGACAGTTATTAAGTGAGGATTTTTCTCTTGGAGACAGCTACTGTTATCAGGGAGAACTGGATATTGAAAATGTCGTTCCTAGGAACCACCTTGTATTCTTCTTGCGCTGTCCACCTGAATAGTGTCTGCCCGGTACTGTACTCTACACCCGTTTATTCAATGATCCCTTTGAATTCAACACTTCAACCATGTGGTATGAAGAGATGTGTAAACGGAGACTGTTTCTGATGCCTTCCGAGTTGTGACAGGGGAATCTGAGAGGGGTCTGTGGTCTCTAATCAGCTTGTTCAATCTTCAACAATTTCGAGGCCCATCTTCTGAACCCCTCTCATGCTGTAAGTTATAATAACAGTTTTGACAAACACGCACCGGGGATGAGATTTTCAAGCGTTTGATTTCTGACTGAAATCGACTGCACCTAAAAGGAAAGAAAAAAAAAATCAGTTAGTTATAGGTTCTGTGTGATCACTGGGCCAGGGACAGTGATTTAAAAACTGAATGAAAGGCTTGTAGGTTGAGGCCAAGGTGCATTGCAATGTCAGGAGAATGCCCAAAGCCATAATATTGTCTGATCCTGTGGCTGACCAGGAACCAGAAGAGATGTTGCATTATTTGTTTCAGCCTATGAAAAAATATATTATACCAGGAAAGGCATTTCTTTGATTTTAGAGAATTAGAAAAGAGAAAACAAAAAAAACAGAATTAAGATTTTCCAAATTAATGAAACCCAAGGATCTAAAGAGCTCAGTGTGGGGCTGTCTGCTTGGTTCTCCAGGCCTGTGCTCTTGGACAGTATGTTGATATCTTTACACAGAAGGGAAGTTTTTCCCCTTGGAAATTAGAAGACTAATTGTCCATTTTATTTAGATCTGTTTTTAGTAATGCATATCAATTGTACATATTAATGACAGTCACTGTGGTATTTCCATACGTGCATACACTGAGTGTTGATTATATCCATCTACCATGCCTTCACTTGCCCCCAACCTCCCACTCCTGGCCACCCTTCCTATTCCCAGTTCCTAGTAGTCACTCTTTCAGGTCAGCTTTTAAAAATTTTTTTTTTTTGCTTGCTTTAGTTTTCATGTGAGAAAGAACATGATACTTGCCTTTCTGTGTTGAGTTTTTTTCACTTAACATGATAATCTCCAGTTCTATCCATTTTGCTACAAATGACACAATTTCATTTTTCTTTATCGCTGAATTGTGCATATATATGTTTTCTGTATTCATTCTGTATTCATCTGTAGACAGGCACTTAAGCTGATTCCATATCTTAGCTTTTATGAATAGTGCCTCTATAAATAGGGGTATCCAAATCTCTTTTGTATGCTCACTTCATGTCCTTTGGATGTCTACACAGGAATAGGACAGCTTGATCATATGGTGGCCCTATTTTTAGTTTTTTGAGGAACCTCCACACTGTTTTCCAGGCTATAATAATTTACATTCCCACCAACAATGTACAAAAGTTCTTTATTTCTTCATTCTCCCAGTATTTTTTTTATAGCAGCCACTCTAACTGGGGTGAAATGTATCTCATTCTAGTTTTAATTTGCATTTCCCTGATGGCTAATGAGCACTTTTTTAACCTTTATTTATTTATTTATGTGGTGCTGGGGATCGAACTCAGTGCCTCACGTATGCTAGGCAAGTTGTGGCACCACTGAGCCACAATCCCAGCCCTAATAAGCATTTTTTCATATATTTGTTGGCTGTTGCTTGCTTTCAGGATTTCTTTCTTGGCAAATTTATTATTGGTGTATAAGAAAGCTACTGATTTTTGTATGTTAATTTTGTATTTTGCAACTTCATTAAATATCAGTTCTAACACCTGCAAAAGATAATAATTTGATTTTCTCCTTTCCTATTTATGTGACTTTTCTTTCTTTTGTTTAGTGTCTCTGGCTAAAATTTCTAGTAAAACATTGAATGAGTGTGAGAATAAATACCTTGTCTTTTTCCTGATCTTATAGGAAATACATTCAGTTTTTCCCTATTTGGCATGATGATGGTGGAGTTTCTCATATACAGAGACTTTACTGAATTATATTTCTATACCTGATTTGTTCAGGGCTTTTATCATGAAGGGCTATTCAATTTTATCAAATGCTTTTCTACATCTATTAAGATGATTATATGATTTTATTCTTTTTTCTATTTTTGTGATATATTATAGTTATTGATTTGTGCATGTTAAACTATCCTTGAAACCCTGAAATAAAACCAACTTGATTGTGGGATATGAATTTTCAAAAACGTGCTGTTGAATTTGCTTTGCTAGTATTTTTCTGAGTATTTCTATCTACATCTATGTTCATCAGGGATATTGGTTTATAGTTTTCTTTTTTGTTGTTATACCTTGCCAGATTTTGGTAATAGGAAAACACTGCTCATGTCTGTTGGGGTTCTGTGACTCCTGTACATGGATGTCCAACTCTTATCCAACATTAGGGAAGTTTTCTATTAGTATTTCAATTGAGTAGGCTTTTTAAAATCTCTTATTTCCTCCCCTTCAGATGTACCACTGATGCTGATGTTCGACCATTTAGTGGTGTCCCAAAGATCTCTTTTCATTGTCATTTTTTTCCTGTCTGAATATGACCTGTCTTCAACTTACAATATTCCTTCTTCCGCTTGACCTGTTGTTGAGACTTTCAACTGAATGTTTTTACTCATTGAGCTCATTTCCAAGATGTTTGGTTCTTTAAAACCTCTTTTTGCTGTATTTCTCATTCATCCTTGCACTGTTACTTTCTGAGTTCATCTGTTTATCTGTATTCTCCTGGATCTCATAGAGCTTTTAAAAATAATTCTTTTGAATTCATCATCAGACACTGCATCCATTTTGATATCTTTGGAATCTGTTGCTAGAGTGTTATGATCTTTTGGAGGTCTCATATCACATTATTTCTTCATATTCCTTATATTCCTATGTTGAGATCTGCACAGTTGAGATCTACTACTTTTATGGTACAGTCTTCTTAGTAAATGGCTTTCTCCTGAATATAAGTTTTGGGGTAATTGGTTTGGTAGGCAATGTTGAGTTTATTTCTAGCTTCACTCTACAGTATAATAGCCCTATAGCTTCTATAGCTGTAATTAGTGAGTTGGGGCACAGTGTGTACCATATCAGAGTAAGAGAGTATGATCTGCTGTCTCTGCAGGTCATACAAAGATAGGGATACTCCATCAGTTCAAGTATGGGTGGTGTAGACAGTAGTGTGTAGGATGCATTCCTACATGAAGACCATGGGCAGGCTGTGCCCTCCTGGACAGCTTCTTGCTTTGGCTGCTTCACCACAACCAGTCCCTGTTTGGTCAATGATCCCGAGACAGTTCCATCTAACATTTAATAGGAATGAATAATTTAAAGAGTTACCTATTTTTAGACAATATTATGAAATTAAACACTACAAAGAACAGATGTATACCAGCATACATATGGGGGTGTTATCAGCAATTCCTAGGTTACTAGGTTTGTAGAGTAGGCCTATCACAGCATAGAGCCACACAACAGGATCCTCTGCCAATCTCAGATAGTTTCTATCGGGAATGCTGGAGCAACATTTTGGAGACATTATCTCAAATCAGACTGCATAAGAGAAAAGGTTTAAGGAAAAAAATAAAAAAATTATGATACATTTTATGGAATATCTATAGTGCTAGACTTGTACCTGGTGCTTTCCAACACTTAAACATGCATGAGCTCATTCAATTCTCTCAGCACCTCTATGAGGGGAGGGTCACTGTGGAAATATTTTACAGATGAAGAAACAAGCTCAGAGAGGTTCAGCAACTTGCCTGAGGTCAGGGCAGCCCAGTGATCATTTGATCAAAGTCAACTGAAAGGCCATGCCCTTACCAATGAGCCAGTGCTCCCTATACAACCTCCACAACTGCTTCAAAAAAGATTCTTTAATATGGGATAATGTGTTTTCGGTGAAAAAGTCGCTGGAGTAAGGCAGTGTAAACATGAAAGTACACTGTTACCTGGCAGGGAACATGGAGGACACCAGTGTACAACAGAGAAAATGTCCAGATCCAAGTCTGCAGCACAGCCAACTCTTCTTATGGGGCAAAAAACCAAAACAAAACAAAACAAAACTCCCTGACTCATGTCACACCCCAAATGAGTTAAAAACCTAAATACGAAAATTGTAAAAGCTTTAAATCTTTTTCTTTTGTTTTTGCAGTACTGGAACGTGAACCCCAGTTACATCCCCAACCCTTTTTATTTTTTATTTTGAGACAGAATCTCTCTTAAGTTATTGAGGCTGGCCTCAAACTTGCCACCCTCCTCTCAGCCTCACTGGGGTTATAGCCACCAGCATGCCTGTCAACTTCAAACCCATTAAAAGAAAATAAAGTTATCTTTATGATCTCAGGACACAGAAATATGAAGATATAAAAATTTAAAAAATCATACAGAATAATAAATACAATCACATCAAAATTAAAACCTTGTATAACAAAAAAAAATCATACATGGAGTTAAAATACAAGACATAGATGGCAGAAGATATGTTCATGATATATAAAAGGAGTGGAGCCCAAAGTATAGAAAAAAATTCCTCAAGGAAAAAAAAAAAAAAAAAAAAAACCAGAAGAGACAACTGAACCTGAAAGGAAATCAGGCAGTTAGCCAAGAGGAACACCAAATGTCAACAGACAGAATGTCCATCCTCGCCAGCATTGCAAAGCCTACTTCCTTACCTATCAGATTGGCAAAAGGAGAAAGGTTTGGCAATAGTGAGCATGACTAAGAATTTGGAAAACTTTCACATTGTGTTAGAAGCAGTATAAACTAGCACTACTGTTTTGGAGAGTGATTTGCCAAGAGCAAGTTAAGCCCAAGACAAAGTCTGGGTTCTGCCAACTCCATTCCTTCTCTAGAGGAGATGCAGCCTGTGCATTAGAAGGACACTTTACAAGGACACATTCTGTGGCATTATTTGTAGTATGTGCAAAATGGAAAAAAACCCCAAACCCTTCAGAGGCCATCAAAAGGGAAGTAAGTTTTCATACAATCATAAAAATGAAATATCTGGCAGCGAAGTGAATACCTCAGTATAATAGTTGTATGTGCAAATGAATTTTTAAAAAATTAAGTAAAAAAGTTACACAAGGCTACAGACAACATGCAATAGAAGGCTGAGAAAAGAATTTTATGTAACAAAGTTTATAGAAGTAACAATTGCTCATGAAAGTAAAAACATGGGGAGCAGAAGGGGTATGAATGGGAAGGGGAAGAGAAGACCTGAAGTCTACTTACACCATTTCTATGCACCTGCATTGCACACACCTAAGCAAACATGAAATGTTAGCATATCTGCATTCTAAGTCACAGGTGACCAGGCGTTTTAATGACTATTTCTGTACTTTTTATGATAGGAATATTTCATAATTATAGTAATAGAAAAGAACACTGTTTATACTAGCAGAGTATAATGCAGTAGGCACACCAGAACAATTGGAACTTGTACCCAGGGCATAACAAATGGACTTAGAGTGTAATCCATAGCATTCAAAAAGCACATGTCTCATCTTACTTCTGGCAGAAGAGCTGTCCACAGTTCCTGCAATGGTGTCGTCTTTCTGTGAGAGAAAACCGCACAGAGCAGTTGGAGCAGCTGTCACTGCCTTCGTCCTTCACCCAATGGTCAGCAGCAGAGCGGCCTGGCTGGTCACTCACAGACCAGCTGAAGACTCGGCCTCGACTATCACCAACGAGGATCCTGCTGTGGTCCCTGTAGGAGACACAAGAAGGCCTCTGGTTCAGTGTTGGGGTGTATTTTGGGGTGGGAGCGGTGAGGGTCATGAGGGACCCCTGAATTCCCTCATGGGAAACATGTTGGAAGAGACAGAAATAGTACTGAGCCCGAATTTACTTTTTCATTACTTTCTTTGAACTGAACCTTGCTGTATTTTTGAAGAACACAGAGGGTGATGTTTTATAAAACTCAAATTAAATCCACACACGGGCAAGTTTCCTTTACAGAGGATGAGTATGAAATCTGTTTTCCTCAAGGCTGAAACATGTGTACCCTGGCTATGCAAGAAACTTGGAGGAAGTAGGGTAGAAGACGGACACTTACTTGGAGATGCCAAGTGCGGTGACTTCAGCTGGGTGTGTGTTGTCCCTTCGAATGAAGGCTGTGTGCATAGTGAACTTATGCCTGAATACCAGCTGCCGTTCCCACCGGTACCCTGGAGTGGGGAGAAGTGAAGAACACGACACACCAAATTGAGAAGTGATACACTTATACCTGGTGGCCTTAAGAGGTAGGGTGCCTCAATATAAGCTCAAGTAGCCTTTCCAGTTCCAGCCATGAACTCCCTGAATGCAGGGAAAGCAATCTAGTTGTCGGTGACCTGTGGGTCAGGTCAGAAAGTGTCTCATTCCAAACAAGAAACTGAAGAGAAGGAGAAACCTTCAATGCAAGATTTTGAAAACCTTGCCTCTAGGTAAAGCTGCCTGCTAATGTAGCTTTATCTCTTTTTTAAAAAGATATTTTTTTAGTCATACATGGACACATATCTTTATTTCGTTCATTTATTTTTATGTGGAACCCAGTGCCTCACATTGCAAGGCAAGCACTGCGCCACTGAGCCACAACCCCAACCCCAGCTTTATCTATTTATTTATAACTAATACTTGCTTATCTTCACAAGCTTTCAAAATTTCTGAATGAATGAAGTTTTTGGCATTTAAAAAATGCCCAGCAGGTCAGATTCTCTAAATCCATTTCACACATGAAGAACTATAAGAATCCTTTTTCTGTGGGTAGCCCAGGTCACAGAGCACCTCAGAGATGAAGCCCAGGGAGACGTTACTTGGTCAACTAACCCTCACACAGTAAGCAAGAAATAGATATCAAACTTCAAGTTACCAGGTTTCAATCTGTTGTAATTTCGTGCTTCCATAGGATTGGGATGTGGGTGGCTAATGGGGCCCTGTACATGGGTTCTGGTCTGGCCCTCCGAATAGTTGACAAAGATGAAGCCATCTTTCTCATCTAGACTGAGCTGGTCGGACCAGCGCCTGGAGTCATCAGAGCCACTGTCAGTGCACCAGGTGGCTGTTGCTCTGCAGGAGGCTGCCCGAGGTCTGTGGCTGGTGCTGCTTGGCTGGCTAGGAGTGTCCTTAGGTTCCTGGCTGATGCTCTGCTCATCTGCTTCTGAATCACTGCTGTCCTCATCTTGAGCTTCCTGCCCTGGGTAAAGCATTGGGAGAATTAGAAAATGCAGACACATCACAATCAGACCCAGCTTTGTTCCACTGATCTTTTTTCCTATCATATACAAGACTCAGAGACATAATATTTTAAGCTAAGTATAACCAAAGGGAAAAAAAACCCCACCCAGATTTAGCAAGATTTCGGACAGCAACAATGGGCAGAATTTCTGAAAAGTTTCAGAGTTCTCTGGCCTTAGTTTGGCATTTAGTCATTCACAGTCTGACCAAAACCTCACATTCCCCACCCCAGTCCAGAGAGATGTGCCATTCAGGTGTTTTTCACACAGCTCTACCCCTCCTCATGGCTGGGTTTGCCAGCACCATCGGCCTGATGGAGACCTGTCTTCTCAGCATCTGTGTGTTTGGCCATCGCCTGTCTTGCAAGCCAAAGCTTCACACTTCTTTCTCTAAAATTTAACCCAATTCCTTCCCCTGAAGGTACTCCCTCCCTCTTCTGGACTCCTTTACCAGTCCTATTCCTCTCAGGTACTTGAAATCCTCCCGCTTCATCATTACACCTGGACATTCTTTCTACCAGACAGCAGAAAGGGCCAACCCCAATGTCTTGCCTAAAGCGGTCAATAAGTAAACGACCACACTGATGAAGGAGTTACTGAGGAAAGCTTCAATTTAGGATTTTTTCTCTTTCCATTGCCATTTTGCAATCAATTCTCCACTCTTTGTAATAGTCTCCTAAAAGAGAAATCTATGCGAGACTATGTATTTACATATAGTTGGAATAAAAGAGAGCACACAAATGTGGGTGTGTAGTGCCATCTCACTGCATACCGATTTTTTTTTTTTTAAAACAGGACAAATGTATTGTGTGCTTCTTTTTAACTCTCAGGAGTCAAGGACTAATTTGAATGGAGCTGTTACCCCAATGGCTAATTCTCATGAGCCCTAAGGTATAATCAATCATTAGCACAAGCCCTAAGTCACCTTGGAAATGGCTTTGATTCTCAGTGAATCCCTTGCTTCCTTTTCACCCAATCAAGTCTCTTCAAATCCCATCACTGCCACACTGACCAGAGCCAATCCTCCCCAGGGGCAGCTCTCCCCTTTCTACCACTTGTGCCTAACTCTGTCCACAGTATGAATACACGAGAAGGAAGACGACATATAAACCTCTCTACCCTGAATTTGATCCCTTTTTCCATCTCACTTATTCATCCCATCTTTCATTGTCAACATACTTAATGAGCTTTGTTAAAGGAAGGAAAAGCGACCACTTCTCACTGGAACCCTTAACTCATTATCCCACACATTATAGGTAACCCCCAAATAATTGTTGAATTGAGCTTAATTTTTATGTTCTTTTTAAAACATTCAGATAACCTTTCTGGTTAAAAGTGCAACTGTCTATGTAGAAATTTACATGTATGAACATAAGACAAGTGTATAATACAGTGTGAAAATGTCCCACTCCCAGGATCCTTTTTTTTCTGGCACAGAAAATAAAGACTATTTTCAGTTTTCAAAGAGAAGTTATTCCTATCTTTCTGATAGCAAGTCTTTGTTCTTAGAAACTCCCTCATGTGATCAAAGTGACACTGAATTCTCAGTGTACAAAAATTAATCACAGACAATAGGAAGGTCAAACTTAAAACCACAGTCCTTTCCAGTCAGTCCCTTGTCCCAACTGTTCTACATTAGAGGGGCAGCTTCTCTGGATATTACTAATGCAAAGCACAACTTGCCTGGTTTTATGGCATTACTCTAGTCACTCTGTTTAGAAATCACCTAGTTCTTTATTTCACAGGAAAATGTTAAAGTGTTTCACAAATAATACATAGTAGATCACAGGTTGCTAGGCATCAGCCTGAATTAATGCCCCATGTAAGCAGGTGTTGGATGAGGACACTGAAGGTGGACTCTGACCTGGTTCTGTGGATAGTTTACAAACATGATGCCACTCTGTTGTCCAGACTGAACAGCCAGGTGCGGGCAGAACAGGCATGGAAGAGAGGTGTTAGGTCATCCTACTATCTAACACTGGGCCTCCATATCTGCTTTGTATTTTCAGAACTAAAGGCCCACAGCTTTGGTCCTCTAGGAAGTTTGTTCTAAATTTAGTTTGAAATGTGGAAATCAACAAGACACTGCTACACTGAGTGTGTGCAGTAAACTGGAGAAACCCTGGCACACCTGCCCAAAGTAATTATACAACAGGCAGCGACTATGCTCTTGTGAGCCACGGCCAACCTTGGGCCCTTGATTATGTTGTGTGGTATAAAGTTACTCCTAGTGACCTTAAAAAATATATAATAATAATAATAAAAAGAAAAATATAGAAGGTGACCAAATGTTTTTTATAATGTATGAAATACCTATTTGTGCTTCTGGACAGTCTTCCTGCATTTCTAGGACTTCCTCAGGTTCAGGAGCTGGTGTTTCAGGAACTTGCAGAAATTCCATTCTCCAAAACTACATTTAAGTACGAAAGTAAAAAAAGAAAAAAGTGGATAATCAAATCAAGGAAATGATGTACATGTTAGTGGATGAGGACAAGCTCTCAAGGTTAAACACATAACTTCCTTTCTAGGATTGCACCAATGCAGAGTTCCTTGTGTCTTGTCAAATGTGGCAGGAACTGTCTTGCATAATGACTATTTCAGAGTGGATAAAGATGAATGTGGAAAAGTAAGTTCAAAAACATGGTTCAACGAAGTAAGTAAACTTCCGTTTCCTACAAAAATCTCAAGAGTCTTGCATATACAAATATCTACTGCAGATCTCCAAGAAGGCACATAGCCAGCAGGATCCCCAAATGTATCTGGCTGTGGAGCTTTTCACTCGCTAATCCAGTGACCTGGAATACCACTCAAGAAGGCAGACTCTTGGAGGCACAGGGTGTGGCAGGGCAGTGGGCTGGCAGCCTCACTGTCTCTAAGCATGCACCGTGACTAAGAAGGGCAGTAATCAACTGCTCTTTGCTTTGACAAAGAAAAAAAAAAAAAAAAACAGGCACAAAGAAAAATCTGAGCGAGAAAAATGTAAATATTTGCATAGACTACAAAGGTAAATACTTTGTTGAATCTCTTTTCTGAAGAGGCCAGACTCAGAAAACTAAGAAAAAGATACACCGCTTCTAGGTTTCAGGAGCAATCATGTGGGATCTGGCCCAGAAAAAAGCCTGAGGTCACTGGACACATTGTCTAGCTCTGTGCTACTCTGTACAGAAGACACTGTTCCCACTAATTACATTTTTCCTACAAAATTATTTGACAGGTTAAAAACCCAATACTTACACAGTTCACACTGTGAGCAGTCCCATGTGGCAGGGGGATCATGGTTAAGTGATCTCTGGTGTTAAGCTGTTGGCCGTCAGTAGCACTAACAACTCTACTAAGTAGGAAGAAAAGGGGCCCAATCTCTGATGTTCACCAAAACTGAGGAGCATGGGCCAGAGCCCATGTGGATAGCAGGGAGACTCTGCTAAACATCACAACCTGAACAGGTGTCCTTACACTTTAAACAGCTTCCTAAGTTTCAGGCAACTAGGACAGCAAATACTTCTTTGTGCCCACTTACCCTAACCTCTCCATTTGAGTGTCCTGTTACTATGACATTCTGTGTGTCCCATTCATTCATCTCTGACACGCAGCAGCAGACGATCTGCTGGCTCCAACCTGTGAACGTGTTTACACTCATGATAGGGTTCCCGTTAATGCTCCACACATGGATGTATGTGCCAGCGCAGGACACAATGTCCCCCTGCAAGATAAATGAAGACTGTTCATTCTCTTCATATTATATATTAGTTTCAGAAAAATAATTGCATCTTTGGCCTGCTCTCAAAACACCTCATCCCCTAGATTAATGGCTGAATTATTTCTAAGGTAACTTAGAATTCAGTGCTTAATGAGTTAAAAACAAATATCCTGATCTTCTTTAAAAATTCAAGAGGCTTCTTTAAAAATTCAAAGCTGAGTGGATGCTATGTCAGGGGGTCACAAATGGAGATGAGAGGCAAGTTTGTGCCCAGCACACTGCTGAGCAAGCTCTCATTCTACCACAAAGTACTATGTCATCAGAGGAGGTGACGAAATGTTCTTCTTCCTCCTGTTGTTTACAAACTCTATTTATACTTTTCATTTAGAGGAATTCACCCGCACAGACTTTTATGTAATTGAGTCCAATCACCAACACTATAGGGTAGAAGAAAAAATATTGAGTCCAGGTATATTGTGTCTCTCCAACAAATGACATGGTAATATCTTGGTAACATCATAATACCTTATTTTAAAATTCGCATTCACAAGAAGGGTGGGAGAATGAGGGTGAAAAAAGAAACCTGGCATGTAAGTCACTTCTAATAAAATCTAAGATTACCTGAGCTGATAACTCATGAAAACATGAATTCCAAAGGCCAGAAGGAAAGGCCTTTCCCTCAAGTCTGACCCTCACAGTGACCCTGTGAGGTCAGCTAGCACCAGATAGACTTCAGAGGGTGACAGTGAGGGGCACAGCAGCAGTTCTCTGTAGTCCCAACGTTCACAAACCATCCTGTACTGCCACTCTAATCCTAAGGTGGCCTGGTTGTCCCACTGCTGGCTGTTACTTTAGAAATGACCTAGTGATTGCAGGGCAGTCGGGAAATTCACAATAATCTATTAGATATTAGAAGATGGTCATGAAAAGCAGAGGGAGCACCAGAAGCTAAGTAGCAGCACCAACACAAGGATGAAGGCAAAGGGACACTGGGGTGGGATGACAAGGCTGCACTCTCTGCTCATCTACTGTTCCTAGCCTCTCTCTACAGCCCCTCTACCTCCATAGCAAGAAGCTAAACAAACCTGAACACAAATAATACTCTCTGTTGCTCTGTCTACCTCTGTATCAGGCACTGAGCTGTCTCTGAGTGTCAGCAGGTGAGATTTAATTAGTGTCCCTGGTCTCTGCAAGAAACCAGAGACAGCCAGTTCATTCTGCACTAGGCAAGACCTCTTCAGTGACTCCAGGGGGACACAATTAAGAATGCATTAAAGTGAATACTGTGGTCATGAGGGCTGAGCCATAGAAGAAGAAATAAAGAGCAGCTGCCAAGGGAACTTGGGCCCAAAATGTAAACACAAGTTAAGCACATTGGGTATTGGTTGGAGAAACAGAAATATAATTATTTTCATGTGTTAAGAAACTATAAAAAACATTTATGAAAAGAAAAGAAACCCCAAATCGCTTCTGCAGTATTTGCAGCAACTATTGCAATCCAGTGGGTGTATAATGCCTCAAATAACTGACTGTAAATAAAATTCTATTTAAGAACAACTTCAAAACAAAGAACTTCAATGAAATTAAGCATCTGACTCAGAGTAACACTGTTAGGTCAGAGTGGTTCTGTCGCTCCTATATTTTTCTACAGTTCTTTAGAAATAAAAGTTTTCAGGCCTAACCCAAGGCTGTGTTCTGAAATATCTTAAACCTATCAAATACACCAAAACCAAATTTGACTCTGTTACCCTTCCTTCCCCAACTTATTCACATTTCTGAGTCCTCCTACCATTAGTGAGACACTCCAGAAGCCTTTCACTAGAACTATTTTTTTTTTTTTTTTGGTGTGACTACAAGATTTTTGATTGTAAGTATAAAACAGTATTGTCTGAAAGAAATCAAAGATGTGAAGGAAAAGGAAAGTTGTCTGTGTGGATGGTAACAGAAACATCCCTCAATAACATGGTGAGAACTACCATTTCCTAAAGGTGGCCACAGGGCAGGAATGAGGCAGGAATGGGAATGTTGTCAATGAAGAGGCTGGGGTGGGTTCCTGGGACAGGATACGTTATCCTATAGTAATGTACCCTTGGACTTATGGACCTCATTTTTTGTAAACCTACTCTTAAGCTTCCCCTGCCTGACAACCCCTTAGTGATGAAGAGGACTCCCTCTCTTGTTCAATTCAGTGGGACTTGCTCTATTTGGGGAACTTCTAGTCCAGTGGATTTATTTTTATTTTTATTTATAAAATATTTATTTTTGAGATAAAATTCCTTGATAATTTGAGAATGTTTTAAAAATAATAACAAATTCTCTCATTTGGGCACCCAAATACTACTCTTTTCACTTTTCAAAACAAATAATGTATTTTGTTAAAAATTTCAACAAAATTTGAACATTCTTTTTTTAAAAAATATATTTTTTATTTGTGGATGAACATTTATTTTTATGTGGTGCTGGGAATTGAACCCAGTGCCTCATATGTGCTTAGGTAAGTGCTCTACCATGGAGCCACAACCCCAGCCTGAACATTCTTAATAAATCCCACGAGTTACTTATTTTTTAAAAAGCATATCATATTTGTTTTATTTTAACCAAATCTTGTTCTCTTTTAAAGTACCTAGTAGTGAATGAATTTTAAGATGAAAGTACTCTTTGGGTCAAAAATTTTAATCTCCATCTGCTTTTCAAAAAACACAGAAATCAAGAGAAATGTAGTGACTTTTAGAATGAGTGTCTATCAGCTTAGGAAAAGTCATTTTTTACTGAGTGTGGTTTCCCTGAATATAAAACAATTGTGCAATTTAATACTTACTGTTAATTCATTGATACAAAGAGTAGAAACCGGAGCTCGATGGCCTCGTAGCTGGGTTAGAAATGACAGTTTATTCAAATCCCAAATAATGCACGTCCGGTCGCGGGACCCACTGACAATTATGTGATAGGCTAGTGATGCTGTGGCGCAGGTGACAGTATCAGTGTGGCCAAGTAAGGCCTACAAAAGAAAACAGCAACATATCAGATCAATTATAGTAACAGATCCCATAGCGACTTCAGAAGCTCCCAGATTCATCAGATAGCTATGCTGAGGGCAGTGGGTGCCCTGAGTGGGGCCACTGGGCAGTGTGGGGCTGATCTTTCTCCTCATGTGGCCTATCGTGGGCTCATCCTGTATGGATGGGGGATGAGTTTTATTCTACTTTCCTAAACATAGGTCAGCATAGTTGAGAGCATGGGGATTGGCAGCTGCAACCCAGCTTGGATTTCTTCATGCTATTTCTATGTGGAAATACACTGATAATTGGCCCCCAAGCAGAATTGAAACTGTGTGTCCATTCTCTTATGCCACAAACACCTGTTTGTTTATTCTGAGGACCTGTAATTGATGAATTTTTTAAGGTGCACAAACTACATGCAGTTATTTTATGTTAGTCAAAAATTAAAAAATAAAAATATACAAATGATGAGAACCACAAGATTGCAGTATCTGGTTCTGAAAGACAAGGGAACAGTGTCATTCTGATGTGTCAATGTGCTGCAGTCCTGCTACTCCATGGGAAATATCTGAGGAGTTCTGTCTGAGAGGAACTTCTTCAAACTGGAATAAGAACTGTTCTCTTTTGCTAGAAAACGAAGAGAAACAGGACCCACGGGAATGAATGGTAGTAATTGAAAATAAGTAAGGATTCTGAAGGGAAAGATCGAGATTACTGTTAAGGAGTCCCTGAGTATCAGAATAGGCCATCTTCCCTGGCAGAAGAATATGCCTGCTTAAATAATGAGTTGGTTTAAAATTTGGGGCATACAGACATCTGCATGGTGTGTTTAGCAAACCCCATTTGACTGGCATGTCATCTTCAGAATCTTTTTTCTAAATTAAAAATATTTAAGCAGGAGTTTGGATCAGCAGAATGTATGTCAATTTGGTGCTTGTTTGTTTCAGGAGTTTGCTTCTCTTGGTGTGATTTGCCACAGGACTCAGGAAGTCTATGAAGCCTCTGGTCTATTTAGATGGTTGTTGGTAAAAGTACCAGGGGTCCAATTCTTTCTACAGATATTTAAGATACTACTGTTCAAAAGCATATCTAAAATAGTTTTGGAGTCAGAACTGAATTTAAATTCTGGTTTTTTGCACAACTATGATTTTGAGCATGTCATTTGACCTCTTTCTTTCTCTCTCTTTTTTTTTTTTTTTCAGGTGTAAAGTGTGGTTAATATCTTCCTTATGAAATTGTAAGGATTGAAGTTCTGTATTTTTAAGACATCCAGCATAGTGTCCTTAACATAGGAGGCATGCAATAAATGACAGTACTTACACTACTTTTCAATAATAATAAAAAAATACTTAAATGTATGCTTCTTATTTAAACAACATCTTCTGATAAATTCTCTCATAAATCAAATATTAAAAGATGGCTTGGGCTGGGGCTATAGCTCAGTGGCAGAGCACTTGCCTAGCATGCATAAGGCCCTGGGTTCAATACTCAGCACCACATAAAAATAAACAAATAAAATAAAGGCATTCTGTCCATTTACAACTACAAATTTTTTTTTTTAAAAGATGGCTTACTTATAAACAGACTATTGCTTTAAATGAAAATTATGTGATCAGAAATACCTGTTAACTAAATCTTCAAGGATTCTACTAAATATTATGAGTTTGGCAGGTCCTTAAGGAAATGACAAAAGAAGAGAGAAACAACTACGACTTTGTGGTTCATCTAAATGTAAATCATCTTGAAATTAGTAAGGATCAACAGCAAATATAATTTGATTTTCAAAAAGTTAATAAACATATAATTTGTAAGAAATATTTATATTACTTAAATATATTAACATATATTACCTAAAAATGACTTACTTTAATTTTTAAAAAAGAATCAGCTTGATAATTTTTAGAAATAGTATGTTCTGATTTACATTTTTTTTTTTTTTTTTTAAGAATTAAAAAAGTGCAAAAGAGCACTTTTTGGTTTTTTATGTTATGCCTGATGTACCTAGGGCGAAGGAAGCTTTGTTAGTTTCTCCAGAGCAGGCTGAGATGGAATGAGCTCATTCCATCTGCTCACCCTGTTACCTGCTTGAGCGTGAGAGTCTTCGCCTTTTCTTTTGAGGTGCCCAGCTCCCACACACACACAACCGTGCTTGTTCCACCTGTAATGACCAGCTTGGGGTTGGGGCAAATTGCACAGAGAATCTGGCCCCACTCTGACAAACATTCATAAACAGTTACTGCCTGTAAAACAAAACAGATGTGAGACACACATGCCAGCAAGTGCTCTAGACTTCTGCTGTGCAAGCAGCAGAGCTGAGTAAAGGGCAAGGCCCTCAGATGAGGCACCTCACAGGCACACACCAACTCACGTTCTGGGTTGGTTTTAGTTTTGTGATGTTTCCATTGAAGCTCCACACTGAATTGTTCCCACAGTTTCCTAACTGTACTTGCTGCCAAGAACCATAATTAAAAAGGACTTCATTCATCATGGGGAACTCTGGTTTCTCCAGTGTGGGAAAATGATGTTCAATTTGTGTGGTGCTGCTATGTAAGAAGCAGGAGATGATCCGGTAAAAGGGTATATGCTGTAACCAGTGGAAGCATGTGCACAGAAAGCACAGTGCTTTGAAGGAGAACATTAACTAAGCAAAATCATGTTGGCAGTGGAATGGAACAGGCTGGGCAGAGTCTATCCATCTTACAGTTGGGAGGGGCTCAAGGGCAAACACAGGGTAGCTGAAGGATCACTACATATGGCCTCTCAAAGAGATGATTATGGAACTCACAGCAGCTGCTGCTGTTTCCTGTGGGGTGGGGTAACAAGTTTTCTGTCAGCCATTTTAGAACATTAAGATGATAAGTGGACGAGATGGTGACTTGCCAAGAGAAGGCTATTCTGGTTAGCAGAAATGGTGAGCACCTTGTTGGCTAGGATCTTTTAGAGGAATTCTGTGGGCAGGAAGGGAACAACCAGCCCCTATTACTCAACTTACAAAAGAGGCTTGTTCTGCAGGAAACATGACTTCTCCACTAGCTCCCTTATCTTTGTCTGAGCAATGACACTCTCCTTTCTTCTGGCCTTTGGAAGAACAGCTGACAATCCACTGGACTGTGCTCTCTCCACCCCCATTATCAAGATATCCATGCCATGAAAGAGCAAGATTAAATGAGAAAGCAAGAAACCACAAACCTTGTCTGATTCATAGGTTCCCAGTCTGCAGCTGAGGTCTGCATAGCCCCAAGCAAAAGTTTTGTTCCAGGTTGGTGGGATAAGAACCTTATTCTGTTCTACTGCAAGAATACCTTTATCTGTACATACTATTTGTCCCACAGGCTCTTTGAGTTCTATTAATAAAAACCAAAAAACAAAACAAAACAAAAAAATAAGAAATTACATTAGGACAAGACAGGGAAACTAACTTCATTATCTCACAGGTATGGTAAGGTAATCTCAAATATTCATACAAATCAAGCATCCTGATACCTAAGACCAAATGATATCAGTAGCAAAGCTTGGATTTTGAGGCTGTTCCCAGACATGTTGGGTGGGGTGTCACCCAGACAGGTATTCTGCAGAACTTCCCTCCAGTCCTGTGTTTCTGCTGCTACACAGAGTAATCTGAGGTACTTCTCAGAATGCAGAGGGACACAGCCCCATCAATCAACCTATATCTTCAGCACCTTGCAAGCTACAGACTTAAAGGAAGGCTATAACATGCCCCAAGAGGCATGGTCTTCCTACTCCACGTAAGAAATTGCCAAACAACTAAACCTCCAGAACAGACACTGGGCAGTGACAGGAGATAGCAAGGAGCAGATTCCCTGTGATGAGATAGAATGGCAGAGTGTTGCCTACCAAATCAGTTTGATGCTCCAACTCTTAAATTGATTAAAGTGACCAACTTCAAGACTTTACAAAACATTTTTTTTTTTTTTCATTCTAAGGGTAAAATTTCTACCTCAAAAACTTCTTTTAGATAAGTATACCATTAGATAAAAGGTGGGATGTCTTTTGGTTGGCATATTGAAAATATGGTCTGCCTACTGCTATTTTTTTTCTTTTTAACTTATTTATTTATTCTAATTTGTTATATATGACAGCACGGTGCATTTCAATTCATAGTATACATATAGAACACAATTTTTCATGTCTCTGGTTGTACATAAAGTAGAGTCACAACATTCGTGTCTTCATACATGTACCTGCAGTAATGATGTCCATCTATTTCATCGTCTTCCTACTGCTATTTGATATACTGAATATATGTAGGAAAAATAAAAAATGTAGACAAAGTTTTTTCTGCAAGTAAAATTGAAGTTACAAAATTTTGATATCTTAGAATTGACTAAATTAACAGAAGGGAGAAATATGTTTGGCTCTTTCTGATACAGAATCCAACTGGTGAAAAAAAGAAAACAGAAAAAAGAAGATACTAGAAAGCATTCAGTAATTTTACACAAAAAGTATACAGTACTTACTACAAAAGACACAATTGCTAAATAACAAGTTTGCTTTTGCTGAATTAAGATTATTAAACAATGCCATCAAATCATGAGTTAACAGTTTATTTCTCATCACCTTACCTTTTATGGGTGTTAGGGAAGGCCTCAAGTTGTCTAGGTGATGGAAAAAGATCTTGTCACTCGTGGATCCTGGTGGGACTGAGATTCCTGCACTGTCTCCATTGAGTCGACTCCTCACTCGTTTTGGTGGATGAGGTTTTTTAAATAACTGTACAAAAGATGACATACTTTATAATAAAAAATACACTTATTAAGACCTTTAATATGCTAGGCATTATGTTCTTATTTAACTTAAGTTTTACAATAAACATTAGATACTACATTATCCTATTTTACATTTGAGGAAAGAAATCCAAAGAGGCTAAGAGGATTTCCAGCAAACTCATAACTCATTAAGTAGGTAAAGGACTATGATGCTAAAGCTTGATTGCTATTGTGTTCTATGTTAAGCTGAATTAACTCTGTGAAAGAACATTAATCCACCAAACTGTAGTTGATTTATAACAGTTTTCCAATTATTTTTAAAAGGCAACTGATTCTTCATAGCCCAGTACCATTCTGGGCCATTTAAGGTGGATAGACACTTTAACTGGATTAGTTCTGGCTTCCACCATGGCTTTTCGTAATGTGATTTAGCAACATGATTTTGGTGCTGTTTAGATGCTACAAATTTGCTGAAAATATGAACATTATTCTCTTCCTTTCACTTTGCAATGAAGAAAGAAAAAAAAAAGAAAAGAAAAATCTTTGGAATTTTTGTTCAGTATTTCTACAGCTAAAAATATTAATATACGCTTAAGATTATTTTTCAAATTTAATGTAAAATTATTTTTCAAATAATGTAGATCTTCAAACGGATACAGTAGTTTCTGCTGGAAAATTAATATTTGAGAAAGCTATCTAGAAAAACTTGGATGAGCTTAGACTAAACATAAAAACAATAGCACTATGCTTCAAGAAGATGTTTTGGGTTTCTGGGGGAAAAATGACAGGAAATATGCTTTGTACAGACAAAGATAGCACTGTAGGCTTCCAGAGCGTTAAGCATTTTGTTTATGTTAGCTATGTACAGGGGCACAGAGTCAGGGTTCTTTTATCTTCTACAGATTCTGAAATTGTAAAAAAGATGCAATTTAAAGCATGCTTACAAATAAATATTTACTGAACAACTTTTATGTGAGGCCCTAACATAGAGCCCATGTGACAGCTCATACATATATAGAGTCACCATAAAATTGAGATTTTCTTAGATTGTTTACTTGAAAGTATTCTCTATTAGTCAATGGCCTGTCCTAGATGTATGTTTGTATCCAAGTCATATCTCCCAGTCTGCTGGCCTCTTATATTCCAAAGTAGCACACAAATCCTGCAGTGGTGCCATGTGTCTTTATATACATGTTCAGAACATGCATTTCCCACAGGGTATGCAACAGGGATCCTGCCTTTTAACACTCAGGAAAAAGGACAGGTTCACTTAAATAAAGATTTAATTAAAACTCTCCAACTGTGAGTACTTTACTGAAGAACATTTTGCTTGAAAAGAAACATGGTTCCTTTGGTAGGGATCAGACTACATTGTAAATGGTACAGTAGTGTCCTGCTGTCTATCTGGCTTTCCCACATACAACTGGCCATTATTCTGTGTGTTCCCAAGTGTCCACCCTGGAGATCTTTAAGTTGGCTAGCCTTATAAAAAGGGATTTCAGGAGAGATATGTGAAGCAGAAACAGGGAAGACGGCCAGGGCCAAAAGTGTACAGCCCCTCGCATCTGGCACAGGATGGGGACTTGCAAGCTCAGCAGAGTCCCTCCTCTCACTGTGCTGCAGATATTCCTGCTTCTGCCTGCCCCTCATACATAGTAGAAAGAGAAGGGGGGTGCTCATCACTGTGCACAACACAGAGATCTACAGTCCTGGAGTGCTAAGGGGCACAGCTCTTGGTCTTTCCAGGTTCCAGACAGTGGTGAGAGCCGCTGGTGCATGTCCTGGGCACTGCTGTGGCACAAGTCCTCATGGCACAGCACTCTCCTCACTGTTCACTAATGTAACCCAATCATCATCTGCTCCATGAATCTCTACAGCTGTGTCCCGAGTGCTCTTCTGTCCAAATTTAGCTCCTCTGCAAAGTGCATGCACTTGTGTGTGTGTATGTGTGTTACAAACACTAGCAGGGGTACCAGGGGGAACTGACTAGGCCAGAATGAACTGTAAAAGCTTAATTAAATATGACCATGTCATTTTCCTCCCTAAAATCAGCACAGCTTCCCACTGGCATCAGATGAAACCCTGTCTCTGTGCACACTGTGGTCTATCAGGTCATGAGCAAGAAAACATGCCCTGTTCCAGTCTGAGTGAAAATTCTCTTCAAACATCAAAAAGTTTATTTATCTCACATAAAAGTGAGGAGAAGCAAGTAATCTAGGATCATTAATCTAATGAACAATTTTTATGATTCATTATTAACTTAGACTAAACTTAATTATTATGTGGTAATCTACCAACTATACAAATATTACGGAATGACACTGAGTCACTGCTGATAAGAAAAGAACAACCATACCTGTTTAGGGATCTGACCAAAGTTATTAATGAAGCCGATGGTGGCTGTCTCCTTCAGTGGATCATTTATATTGTAGATATCCACTTGACCCTCATAAAAAAGGTGATGGAAGACATTCACAGCTTCTACCGCAGCAGGACCCTGCTGTTTGTAGCCGAAGATTAAATCAATCCACTCATGCAGATGGGCACTCACATAATCACACTCCAAAGCCTGTAATTCCAAAACACAAGCTAGGTAAGGGGCTGGCGTTTATTACTTGCTCACAAAGTCAAGAAACCTGGCTAGTGGTCAATAGGAATTAAAATAATTAAAAATCATTATGATAATATTAGTAACTTAAGTGAATGCAAAATACACAAATCAAGGTCCTTTCTATAGCGTGATCACAACCCACTCCAGAGTGCACCCTTATTACCTCACGGTGGACTCGAATGAATTCTCGTGGGTCCCCTTTGGCCCAAGGTGGAAGGATAACATCTCCAAGCTTGGTGCCGTTTTGTTTACAGCCTGCACAATTGGATACATTAAAAAGAAAATGAAAGAATGGGACAAATGTTAACTTCATTTACAGTGACAGAGAAATAGTGTGAGAGATTCATTACTAGAACTACCAAGTTTCACCACAGAAAAGCCCCACAGGGATCATCCACTCTGGTGTCTCCCCAAGGTTGTTCCTTAGAGCATTTCCTTAAAAAGATTTGCTAAGTGCTAGTAAAACCAGGATTCTTGCTCTCAAATGTCTGCAGGAAATGATGAGTTATACAAAATTGAACATATTCTATAAGGCCTGAAAGAGGCCTTGAAGGTAAACATGTTAATATACTTGTCCTGCTCTAAGAGGGACACCAGACACAAACTTTCTGAAATGCTATTGACTATAGGACTCCTCTTCAATGAGATCTTCCAAGAGGCTACTGTTTTGAGCCTCCTGAAGATAAATGCAGTACATGAGGTTTCTCATATTTTTGACACAAATTCTTGAGAAAGCTCTATAGAACTGAGATATACTTTGCAGTGATGGTTTTCTCTAAAGAAATGAAATTAGAATATAACTTTTTGTTGTTCTTGCATCACTTAAAAGAAAAAATATTTGGAAAGACCATAAACTGTTATTTTAAGTCACAGCCAGATAATCTCTAAAGTATTAAAGAAGTCATTTGCTATGAAATCTATTTGCATTAAAAATACACACACTCACGAACACACATTAAGTAGGATTGGTATTTAAGGAAACAGGTTCTCTTCCCCCTTCTTTTTTGGAAAAACACCAAAAAGTAATTTTAGCTTACAGTTTTCATAGGTTTAGATTATCATTGTAACAAACGACTGTAAATAGTAAAGACTTAACTCCCTGGCTTCCTAGCAGTTGATTAGATAGTAGTTCTATTATGAATTTCACACAGAAGTGAAGTCATTCAAATTTTAGAGCACAAAGTCAACTCCAAATGGAAACCAACATTTCCTTTAGAAACTTATTTTCATCATTGTTATTTGATTGTTGACATAAATCGGGTCATTATGCCGCATCCCTGCAAGCACACACACCTCACACATTCCTGCCAATCCCTCTCAAATGCTCTCTTTAGTCCAAGTTTTTTGATAATGAGAAACTGGTAATAATTCTCAGGCTTCTTGAGATATAACCTACTTTTCAAGATTTTGCTATACTCCCTAAATGCTTATGTTGGAGAATTTTATTAGCACTAGCTGCATTTTAAAAATGACATACACGGAAAACAAAACCTACAGAGAAACCCTCAGTCTATTCTGCAACTCCCCCACTGTGTACATCCAGGGATGTGAGAACAAGATGGGGTCAGGGAAAACTCCCAGGTGTGTGTGTGTGTGTGTGTGTGTGTGTGTGTTTAATAATATCACTATCTTTTTTGATAGAGAGCAATGGGTGTTTAGTTTTGTTTGTTTTTCTCTTTTGAGGTGAAATTCGTACATTCCTCTGTGAATGGGTATTTCCTGTGAATGGAATTATATATCACATGACCTTCTGAGGCTGGCTTCTTTCACTCAGCATGTTTTTGAGGTTCATTCATTGCTAATTTTGGACATGGAATGTCCCTCAAAGTTCTGTGTTAAAGGTTTTGTCCTAGGCTGGTGCTACTCAGAGGTCTTTTGGTCACTGTGAGAGTGCCCTTGAAGAGGAGAGTGAGACCCCAGCCCCCTCCTCTGCCTCTCTTTTCTGCTTTCTGGCCATGAGGTGAGCAGCTTTGTTCCACCACATGTTTCTATGATGGTGTGTTGCCTTACTACAGGCCCCAAAGCAATGGGGCCAATCCACCATGGACTGAAACCTCTAAAATTATAAGCTAAAAAACCCCTTTTCTCTTTATCAGTTGATTATCTCAGGTATTTATTACAATAAATGAAAAGTTAACACATCCATGTTGTAGCATTTATCAGTACTTCATTCATTGATATGGCTGAATAATCTTTCATTATATGTATGTATCACACTTTGTTTATCTATTCACACCTTGACAGACATCTGGGCTATTTCTACTATTTGGCTATTTGGAGTTCTGCCACTATAAACATGCTTGTGCAGGCATTTGTTTGAGCTCCTGTTCTCAATTCTTATATACTCAGGAGTAGAATTGCTGATCATATGGTAATTTTGTTTAACTTTTTGAGGAACTTTCAAACTCTTTCCCACGGTAGCTGACCATTTTATGATCTCACTAGCAATGTACAAGTGTTTTCATTTTCACATCTTTGCCAGCCCTGGCTATTTTCTGATTTTCCCAGATATTTGCCACCTTAGTGGATGTGGAGTGTTATCTCATCATGATTTTGTTTTGCAGTGACTAATAACTAATGATGATGAGCATCTTTTCTGTGCTTACTGGACACATATATGGAGAAATATCTAACTAAGTCTTTTACCCATTTTTCAACAAGGTTGTTTATTTTCAGGCTGCTGAATTTTAAGAGTTGTTTATATTATATAGATCCTAGACTCTTACCAGATATCTCATTTTCAAATGTTTTCCCCTACTCCACAGGCTGTCTTTTTACTTTCTGGACAAAATCTTTGGATGCCAAAGTTTTCAATGTTGATGGAGTCTAACTTATCTTTAGTTGCTGCTTTTTTTTTTTTTTTTTGATATCTAAGAATCCATTAACAAATTCAAGATCATGAAGATTTACCCTTATGGTTTCTTATGAGAGTTTTATGTTTTTAGCCTTTAAATTTAAACAGTGTTTTTGATTTTAAGAAGGAAAGATGATGTGTTATGAATGTGAATATGATAAAGATGAAAGTACATGACCTTCTTTTATTTACTTATTTTAAAAGTGGATTGTTTGGTTGGGTTTGTAAGTGGTCTGATTGAAACACTTTGCAACATAGATCATCATAACTGATTCAAAGATTATAGAAAATTCGAGGGATCTTTTTCTTTTTGCACCTCTCCGTATTTGTTTCTTTGAAAGTGGTATCTCTAGGGAATGCAGCATTCTTCAAGTGATGTTGTAAGTGAACATAAGAAAGTACTCAGGTGTACTCATTTTTCAGTACTCATGTGTACACATCTGTTTATTTTGCTTACTGACCATATATGCACTCCTGCCCAAGAGTGAGCTCCAGGCCCAATCAGAGTTAATGAGGACTTTTCCTAGGAATACTGAAAGTCTTACAATATTTCTTATTGAATCCCATTCCACACAGTTATACCTGCTAATGGACAGTTAATAAAAGTTAATTTTGAAAAATTTAAAAACAAAAATTATAAAATGTAAAAGATAGGAATATTTCCCTGAATTTTCTGTTAATGAAAATTTGGAGGTAAGATGGTAATGATTTATATGCTTAACTCTTAAAAACAATAAATGTAGGGTATATTAAAAAAAAAGTACAAAATGTGGCAGAAATATTCTAAAGTACAAGCAATGGAATTCTGATATGTTTTAAAAGAAATACTCAAAAGCACAGATCATCAAATTGTATTCTAAGAAACTCTAAACAAAGTCAAATTTATTTCTTCTAACTGCCAAGAATATAAGAGACACTACTGATGAAATTTCTCTCCTTTTTATAAATGGTGATTTTATACTGTTTTTCTACAAAATAGGATCTAACAGGATAAAGAAAAGGGATCCATTTAAAGTTTTTGAAATTTGATTTTGAAACACATTAAAACAAGAATACCTCAGGCCACACTCACACACGATTAGAACAATACATAAAAATTTAGATTCTTGACTACTAATGGGTTTCAATGGTCATAATTTTCAAAACTTAACTTTACGACTGTTTTCACTAGAACAACAAAATTCTAAACATCTGATGTAATCTGTTTCAATTTATAAATGTCTCTAGAACGCTAGGTTTGAAACAGCATTTTGGGGGAATAAACGTGCTTTTTAAAATATTTAATTACATGCATCCAATTATAGTCAATAATAGCAACTAACAGTATAAGGAAATCTTTTCTTGTTAATGCATGGGGCAGACAATCTTCAGAAGTGACTTGTTTCTACTATTCTTTGCCTGGCTAACATTCCTAACACAGCTCTACGTACCTAGATCAAAGTTGTTGGAATTGAACAGGAATTCTGGTAAGTAAAAAAATTCTGGGATAAGTTCTTTTACGTCTGCCATGTTGTGCTTTGATGCTGAATACCAGGCCTCGCGCACACTGTGAAACATCCGGTCAGCCAGGTCAAAGTGGCCACCCTGTGGGCAGAATGAGAAGGCACCTCTCTATTAGAGAACCATTCCCACCTCACAGCTTCTGTCAAGTTCAAGGGCTTAAAAACCTCAAATATGTTTGGTGACATTTCAATCTCGCATCATCCTATGTTAAATACATGAAATTTAAAATCACAAAAGAAAACCTAGTCTCTTTGGAGTACTCCTTACAAAGGATGCTCAATAGATTGGTTTTATAATCAAAGTGAAATATAAATATAAAGATTTTTAAAAAGTCATTTAAAAATATTAGTTTTTAGACAGGACAAGACTGTAAGGAAATATAAATACTTCCATAATTTGATGATGCCCTTCTAAGAAAGAAGGTCTAATGTAAACCATTTATAGTTGGAAATATTCAAGTTATTATACATATACTTGGCTAATTTTAGAAATTAACATGACAATTCAATCACATGTGGTTGAACTGGGAATTAGAATTAAGTGGAGAATTAGGAAAGGTGATAGGAAAGTTACAGGTTGATGAAACAAGTTAAAAGACAAAAGGGTCTTTTGCGGCCTCATAGATACACTACCTTCCTTCTCCAGTCACACTGGTCCCTGTGTGTTTTAATGAACATGGTATTTACTGTGAGAAAATGCCAAAGCCCATGACAGCTAAGACTTGCCCCAGCCTGGCCTCTTTCCTTTCTCACTTCATCCCTTGTGACTCTCATATTTGCTTACTCCATTCTGAACACAAGGGCCTCCCTGCTATTTCTCCAAACACATCAGGCACATACCTTCTTCTGAGGCTCTGGCTCTATTTCTACTCAGAGCACACCTCCCTCAGGTGTATGTAGGAGTAACTCCTTCTCCTCACTGAGGTTTTTGTTCAGAGGAGGCCTACTCCCATTACTCCATTTTAAGCCCTTTCCCTCCCCACTTTACCTAATGTATATATATTTTCCTGATACCTTTAATCATACTCTAAAACACTTTACAGATTACTCATTCATTATGTTTGGCTGTCTCTCTCAACTGAGGTCTAGAAACTCCATAAGGCATCTTTCTTCACTGACAGTCTTCCAAGTACCTGAAACAGTGCCTAACACATAGTAGGCATTCAGTAAATACTTGATGACTGAATGAAAGAGAATGCAATTATAATCAAGAAGACACCAAATGAGTTAGGATATATCACTCTTTTTAGGTCCAGCAAAATTCTATTTAAATCTGTTTGACTACTTTGCCACTAAAACTTCATAGGCTTCTATAAGGCAAGACAATGCATTTTAAAGGAAAGAAGACTTGAATAGAATGGTCAAATTCCAAATTTAGGTTTTACCTGTAGCCTTAAGAATATCTGTGTGAAAGGCTCCATCCTTACAAGGTATGAGGCTACGATCATTGCAGATGAATAGTGGGTTCCATAGTGGTACGCTGGGGTTTCTCCTGTTCCAGATATTCAAGCATAATAGAAAACAAAGAGGAAATATGAAAAATAAAATTGATATTAATCAACAGACTTGGAAATGCTAGCAAATGTGTTTGTGAACTGTTACACTAAATGTAGTTAGCTATTGGCATTTGTAGCAGGAAAACTTCACAAAGACACCACTGTTCCCTCACTTAATGTCTTTGGCAATAATCCAAAGTAAGTATAATTCAATGGCTGGTTCTCAAAGCTTATTGTTAAAGAGCTAATCCTTAACAGCAAACCAGCTTCACTAGAGGAGAACACTGATTTATAGCTAATTTTTATCAGGTTCTGGCTTTGCAGTTATGTATTTTTATATATAGCCTTTTTGGCAAAAAGGGAGGAAAGTGGAGAGAATCCAGACACATACACTAATAGGCTCAGGGTTTCCCCCCTTTGTTTGGTCTATTTGAAGGGAAAACACAATAAACATTAAACACAATAAATAACAAATGAATCATTTAATTAAAGAAAGCAGTTAATTTCTTTTTGTTAAAATGCAAAAGGATTTCAAAAAGTCCTTCAATAAAATTAAAAGAAAGCCAATAAATCAAAATGTATTTCTTGGACTAAATATGATTAGAGACAGGGGCAGATTATGATGGGAAGTTTCTGCCAAAGGCAAAGCAGACACACTCAGGTTTTGGCTGGTACTCTCAGGTTTTGGTTGGTACTCTGAAGAACTTGCTATAAATGCCTCCTAGGCATGGCCATAACAGCATGCAAAAATCTGATTTTTCTACTCTAATAATTTACATATATATAAGTGTATATATACACCATATATAATGATATGTAAGTAACTTGAGGAAGACTTCAAATCTGTCAGATCATTAAATAAAGGCCTACTTTTGAATCTTAGGTACAAGGTCCAGTGACAAGAAAATGTTACTTACCATTAGGATCCTCCCAGTCTTTATAACGCTTCTTATACTGAGCTAACCGTTCATCTGTTTGTGCTCCCATTGGCTTAGCCAGGTTTCTAAATGTCTTGGGATTAGTAAGATCTACCTCCTAAAACACAAAACAAAACCCAACGCAAGTTACTAGAACTCTGTATTCTGACCAACTTTGATACAGTGGCTGTAGTGGACAATGATGATTTATAAATGCATTTGTTGGATGAACAGGCAGAATGGACTCCAAAACCATGCTGCGTGTGGTGTTTCTCCACACTTTGCAGTCAGGCACATGGCATTTTGTTAACTGACTCAGTTTGAAGACAACTGCTTTGGAAGGCATTCAGGATCCAGACTTTGGGGAGGGGAAAAAAGAAAAAAAAATGTTTCCAGTTCTTGCCAGCAGGAGACTGTGGACACAAGAGCTGCAATTCTTCATTATCCTCTGTCACCCGTATCACCTGACAACTCTCCTCTCAGTGCCCCACTCCCTGGTGCCCAACAGCTTTACTTCTGAGTATTTTCTTTTTAGAAGGATCTAGAAGTGATATTAGCTGAAGCACTCAGTAGCTCCTTCCTTTTAAAAAACATCATCATACCAGATCAAGTGACTTCCAAATGAGGTGGACTTTTTGAGACTACCAGAGATTATTTTAAAAGCTCATCTCTAGCTGATCTAAATCACTTATGTAAAAGGAAACCAATATTTACTCCCTGAGTGCTTTAAAGGTAGAAATTTGAAATATGTGCCTGTGGAATTTTCAATATGTGTCCTTTTTAGAGGACATCATGACAGACTTGTATTTTAAAAACCTTAGGAAGGGGAAACTGATTCACTCTGATCAGTGTAAGTCAAGTTATTCCATTTTTCCTCTTCAAGTCTACATGAAAAGTATCTCAATTATAGTTAGTTCAATAAACACTGAAGTGTACACTAAGTAACAACCATTGTTCTAGGTGTTGGGATTTGAGGAGATATATAGGATGACTATGTCTTCAGGACCTTACAATTGAATAAGGTCAAATAGCCTGACTACAATACACTGTGAAAAAAAGTACCATGATTAAAAAGGGGAAGAAATTGCCATGACACCCAACTGCAAGGCAGTGTGGGAATAGAAGCAGAGGACAGGGAGAGCAAAGGGCTCCCCTTCACAGAGGTGATGTACGAGTGTGTCTGGAGAGGTGCAGTGATGGTGGCGAGGTGTATCTCTAGGTGGAGGAAAGATATAAGATGTATGGTGGAAAATTCCAGGCATGGGAAAAGCTACTGAGGAACATTAAGGTATTTCAGGAGTGCAGTTCTGGGAGAACACTAGGGCTATATAGAAGCTATCTGGAAAGGCTACTGAGGCTGTTAACTCAGTCTCTGAATCTTTTTAAACAAGAAATGACTTGATTAGATTTATGTTTCTGAATCTGGATGGAGTGAGGGAAGAGAACATCAGAGCAGGAATCCAGTCAGAAGGCTGTTGTGATCGACCTAAAATGAGACATCAACAATATTGATGAAGGAAGATGCTAAAAGGTGTTTGAAAGGTAGACCTCCTCTGCCACAGCGTGCTACTTCCTGAGATGGGGATATGGGGAGTAAGGATTGGAACTATACCTGGAACATCAGGACCAGAATTAAAGGTTTAGTAATGTTCTTCTTAGATAGTTTGATACAGTCCTCACTCCCTCCCCATAAAAATGCATTATTTGTGAACTTCCTGCCCCCTTTAAATCTCTATTTTCTTCTATATTTCCTTGGATAACTTAAAGAAAAAAGTTTCATTTTATCCATCTTTACTCTTGACTTCCTCTTCTCCATAATTACATTATTCACCCAAATATGTATAGATATGCATATTAACTATACATGCCCTATAGGGATTCACACATCAAATGTACTCACATACACCCATGAAGGTAGGGTTGACTTCTGTTCTTTCATTACATTAAAATTTTCTGAGGACAGAAGCTTTCTTCTTTTTCCCTAATATGATGATGTATAAAAATTCTGACAATACAAGCAGTTCTTATTCTGATGAATGAAAAGGTCCAATGAGTTTCTTAATTTTAGGAGTAATTAATCTTTTTTTTTTTTTTTTCCTTTTCTTGTTTGTCTATCAAGGGCCAAGCTTCTCTTTTTTTATCCTGTTACTAGTTCATTTCAGAGTTAATCAGGTCTTGGTAAGACAGAAGGCGAAGGAAGAGAGGAAAGATAACATTTCTATTTATCTTCATACTGACTTTTATCCCTAAGTTGTGTACATGCTTAATTGTTAGAAATGTTCTCCCAAGACTTCTTAGAAAAGTACACAAAAATTTGTTTTTCATGGCAGGAATATTTTGAAGAGTCACTTCACAAATATTTACAGAAACAATTCAAACTACACGATGGTTTTGACATTAACTAATGGAAACCATTAGTTAATGCTTAAGAAAAATGAATGGGCATGTGAATTAATGCTCAACACCCCCAAGTGGATCAATTATTTAAATCTTTTATATTGTATGTCCAAAATAAAACACTACTCATCCTCTTGAAGTAAATGCCTGTACCTACAGAGAACACTAAACTACAAAGTAAATAAGATATTTGGGCAAGTGCATTATGTTTAAATTTTTTTGGGTGGGGGGGAATGTATTTCACTTAGGCAAAGTGATTTGAGATTTACCTCTGAGTCGTAATCTGCGAGGATCCAGGGAAAGACAGGATACTGCATGAGATCATTGTATGATCTGCCAGCCAAAGTGTTCAAGTGCATCAAATACTGGAAGTTGCTGATTTCACCTCTCTTGGAAAATATAATAAAGATTCATTTTACAGCAGTCAATTATTTATACTTGGTTCACTTTTTAAAAGTTTATATGCAAATGAGGTACAGATAGTTGGTTTTTAATAGATTTCAGAGTATCAAAACAATTTTTTTCCCCTAAAAAAACAAAAAGACAATTTTCTCTACGGTGTACATCTTCTTCATACAGCCAAAAGTTGTATGACTTAGATCCTTGACCTAAAAAATTACTGAGGAAACTTATAGTCACTAACTTACCTCCCATCTCTGAGTCACAGACTTCTCTCCAACCAATGTGCTAAGCAGCCCAGATCTAAAAAATTACCACAGAATAAAATAAATTGCAGGTAATACAGTTTTAAATCTCAGCAATTATAGAATTTAAAATTTGGGTTCAGCTGGTACAGGAATTTTTCAAAGTACAGGGGAACTACTAATGGGTCATAAAATCATTTTAGAGGGTTATGATAAGAATTTTAAAATATGAATAACATGCAATGAACTGAAGTAAAAGAATATCAGAAGTCATGACATATACTAAGGGAAAGTGTTTTCTGTATTAATGATTCAATTGTATGTACTGGATAGTGATATCACAAAAATAAATAAATAAATAAATAAATACACACACACTTTAAAGTGTAGAGGTCATGGACAAAATATCTGGAAAAAAATTGATCTAATCCAACTTTTCTACTTTTTATTATAATCCCACATAAACAGATCCAAAGACATTAATGGTATAATTGAAATTATGCAATATTTTATGCATAGTAGGTACACATTATATCTCTTTTTTTAATATTTATTTTTTTAGTTGTTATTTGGACACAATATCTTTATTTATTTATTTATTTTTATGTGGTGCTGAGGATCGAACCCAGGGTCTTGCACGTGCTAGGCGAGCACTCTGCCGCTGAGCCACAATCCCAGCCCAGTATATCTCTTAAGAAATATTGAGTAAGTGAATGAAAATATGAATATTTTATGAGAGGAAATTAATTGATGTTCAGGTCATTTAAAATTTATATATGGCTTTTTTGATAGCAAATTTTCTTAGAATACTATCAAGCCGTATTTAAAATTCATCAGCTTTATAACACTAATAACTAATAACTGGTCAAGGACAGGGGTTGTGGCTCACTGGCATAGAGCTTGCTTTGCACATGTGAGGTACTAGGTTTGATCCTCAGCACCATATAAAAATAAGTAAACAAAATAAAGATACTCTGTCCATTCATAACTACCAAATATTAAAAAAAACTGGTCAAGGCACTAAAAAGTAAAGTATTTAACTATGTTCTTTATTATCTGAAAGGGAACCAGCAGATTTGTAAGCCTTAGGTCATAGACACATCTAGCTCAATAGGACAGAACACCACTTTCTACTTCTAGATGAATTCTTTTAAGCAGGCAAATTGAAGATGCAGGATAGTCTCTCTGGAAGAAGTTATGATCACTCCTCAGTTTTGTAAGACAGAAAACAACTAAAAAGGAAGAGTGAAGTAAGGAAAACATTTCTGCTTCTGACCTCTGATCTCTTAAAAGTTCTTTAAGAACTACTAACTCAGCATAGAAGGTAGTAAGAATCAAGGAATATCAAGTTTAAGATAATTTTAGCAGGTAAAAGTAGTAGCATTTTGCTTACTTCAAAAGCAGTTTCCTTAAAGCAAACTGAGGCTTTAAAAAAAGTAGGAGAAAAAAAAGCCTCAATTAACTTTTTACTTTCTGTATTTATGTTAACACCATGACAAATGATTTGGGACTGAACATGTTTCTGAGGTTAACAAAAACTTTTATCTAGAGTACCTGTGTTTGCTGAGTAAACAAAAATAAAAGCAACAACTTTAAGAGAAATACATTAATTTAATGTAATTAGATGTATAAGTATTGGAATAAAATTTTATTTACAAATTACAGAATATTTAGTAAAAAAAAAAAAATTGTTTTTTAAAATTTGAGTACTGGGAACCAAACCCAGGGCCTCCTATATGCTAGCCAAACACTGTACCACTGAGCTACATATCCAGTCCTTCTAATAAATTTTTAAGTCATTTTCATGCATACTGTAATAATTATAGTTTTCAACACAAAAGAATTGTATGGCTCCTTTTCCAGTGAATGCAAAGACATACCAGTGACTGAATAACTGCAAATAGAGCTAGATATATGAATTCTTGAAAAGGGTATCTCATTCAGAGAGACTTACTAAGATTAAAAGCAACTTTAATAGCACAAAGGAACCAACGACAGGTCTGAATATATAACAATATAAATTTTAATTAATTATTACTTCTGGTACTGAGGACTGAGCTATGTCCCCAGCCCCCCCCCCCCCACTTTTTAATATTCTTTTAGTTGTCAATATGTCTTTATTTTATTTATTTATATTCAGTGCTGAGAAACCCAGGGCCTTACACATACAAGGTGCACACCCTACCACTGAGCCATAACCCCAGCCCCCCAGCTCTTTTTATTTTATTTTAATCTTAGAACAAGGTCTCACTAAATTGCAGAGGCTAGTCTTGAACTTGGGATCTTTCTGCCTCAGCCTCCTATTTAACTAGGAATATAGGAGTGCTCCAACCCCACATATCCTGAAAGAAGTTTAAATTTAAATGTCAGAGAGCAAAAGAGAAAGGAAAGTTGGCAATTTGTGACAAATAGGTGAAGCAAAGGAAAAATAAATACTTTATTACAGAAAAACACCTCATAAATTGATAATAGGAACTCAAAGGAAAAATGGGCAAAAGATTTGTGTGATTTTCAATGATTAGAATGATAAACATATACGGAGTTCAAGCTTGTTAATAATTAAACATATATCTAAAAATGAGAATGAATGTTAAACCAGTAAGATTTTAAAAATTAACATACAAATCTGGCAAGTATTATAGGGACAAAGCAAACCTGTCTAATAATGGTAGAAAATAAACTCGTATAATTATTATGAATATCAGAATCAAGAGCCTTAACATTCATAAACTTTATTATACTAAAGGGACTCTATCCTACAAAATAATGAGGAATCACATTTCCAGTATCATAATAAGAAAATCCATAAAGACAAAATATCCAGAAAAACCAGAGTGATGGTACACACTTATAATCCTAGTGACTAAGGTGGCTGGGGCAGAAGAATTCCAAGTTCAAGGCCAGCTTAAATAACTTAGTGAGACCCTCAACAATCTAGTGAGATCCTGACTCAACATAAAAAAAGGAATGAGGATGTAGCTCAGTGGTAAAGTGCTCCTGGGTTCAATATAAAATACCAAACCAAACAAAAAACCCAAGATGTTTTATACATCTGATAAACAGGTTAAATAAAATAAAATTTATGAATAAAATTTATGCTTCTGAAGACTTTTTTAAAGATGGGGGAAATATTTAAATATAGCACTAAATAGAAGCAGAATAAATACTTGTATTCAAAGTACAAATTCAAGTGTATGCCTAACAACATATGTATCCTAAAAGATTAGAAAGGGTACTGATAAAAATGTGTGCAATAATTTGAATAAGTAATTACGTATGTTTTTCTTTCTTTTCCTTCTAGTTTCCAGTATTTAAAACATTTCTACAACCACCATGGGCTATAGAAACACTATTAAATAAGTTAAATTTTACTCTCCAGATACAAGTCATCTTAAATTTATGATTAACTAAAATGTGCAAGAAGCTCACCACCTACCCCTGCTCCACACTAGTGTTCGGCCGCTGCCCAGACACAGATTCTGAACTGTCAGTTAGAGATGGCACTACTGCCAAAAACCTGGAAAATTTAGAAATAGATAAAATTGCAAATGAAGTCTCAGTGACAATCTAATGAAAGCTTAAAAATGGATGATTCATGTACATCTCCATTATTGCAATGACCCTCCCATTTCCCAGTAAAAGGCAGGAAAAGGGAATAGATAATAATTAAAACACAAAATATAAAGGTCCACAGCAGATTTTAGCCTTTTACTTGTGCTGTCATGACACCCAATGGGTTTTAAAATTGATTTTCAGGAACTGAGTCACCTTGATAATATTTAATGAGGGAATTCAATTGAATATTCACATGATGGTAGATAATGATGATAGCTGAACAAATGATAAAAAAGGGACTTCACTAAAGAAATGAAGATACATAAAGACATAACTTTTATGTGATACCATAAGAAACTTTTTCTCAGAGCTGCTCTCATGTCAATATAATTTTTTTAAAGGCAAAAGAGAACTATGGGAAAATTCCTGGAATGGCTGTGGATCATGAATGTCACATATGCACAGACATTTCTCTTTACTGCAGCTTATAATCATGAGGAATAAATAACTTCCTAGTATCAGCTTTAGAAACTGACAAGATAAATAAGCAAAAGTGAATCTCAGTCACTTTCCTTAACTGTTCTATGTGAACAGAATTCTAGATTACTAATCAATAGTTCTAGGCACATTGTTTGAAGAACACATTTCACATGTGCTCACAGGTAATATTACTATAGTCCTCCCTTATCTGCAATTCTGCTTTCCACAGTTGCAGTTACCACAGGTCAACTGTGGTCCCAAAATATTAAATGGAAGATTCTAGAAATAAACAATTTATAAGCTTACACATCTTTTATTATAATATATTATTATAATTGTTCCAGTTTATTTTAGTTATCGCTATAATTCTCTTATTGTGCTTAATTTGTAAATTAAACTTTATCACAAATATGGATGTATAGCAAAAAACCAAAGAATATGTAAGGCTTTAGTTTCATTTACAGTTTCTGGCCTCTGAGGAATATCCTGGAATGTATCCCTGTGGGTAAGTGGGCACTACTGTACTGTCCAGCAATGATATGCAGTGCTACATGATATTAGTTATCCTGCATGGAAGTTATTTAAACACAAATGCCAGGACCTATTTCACCCTTCAAAAAGTAAGAGAAGTCTCTTATCTCTGTGATCAGTTCATGAAAGTATTATTGCTTGCATATCCATCATTATCTTTATGTACCACAATCACATACTATTTTCTTTAAAAAAGTAAAATTTAAATATAGGATGATAAAGATAAAATATACTTAGATTAGATCAATAGCTTTATTTGACTATGCTACTTTTAAAGGAATAAAGGTATCCAATTTCCCTTCCAAGGTCAGAGAAGAGCCTCATGTGAATATAATTTCTAGGGTAACTCAGTCCCTGCACATAATAGCAATGAAAGGTACTGTCTTCATTTTGGCGAACGAAGGAAGCCTTAAGCTAGTATCATCCTTTTATATTTAAAGACATAAGACTTAGAGCTAAAAGTAACTTATGATAATCTCTACTGTAAGGACGGAAAAATGGTATTTCCCAATAGAATTCTATCATTCTAAAAACTAGTTAGAAGGATCAAGTTTTAAGAGGCTGGCAGAAATGAAACAAACATATTCTTCAAAGATGCTGATTCCCTGATCTATATTCTAGATTTTTTTTAAAAAAACTAGCTAAACTGGTTGGTGATAGTTTCCCCCCACCTCTTCCCATGATGGCATACAAAGTATTCCTACTAAACCTGACCTTTGGTAGACTTTGTTCCGAATTCCTTTTTGGAAAGCAAGGAGATAATTTCGCCCATCACCAGAGAAAACTTCAACTGCAATAGGCTGAAATGATCAGAGAGAAAAACATTAGGATAAAACATATCATAAATAAGATTATATATAATTTTTTACATTTCTACAGTGTTAAAGAAATTAATTTCTTGACTGAAGAACATTTTGGGAGTCATGAATTCTTTGTAGACTAAACTACACAATAAAAGATTTTTCTTATTCTACACAATTTATTTAGAAAAACTTTGAAAATAGAATGAAAAACAAAGTAATTATAAAATTATAAATTTCTAAAATTATAGTGGAAGAAATAATGATTTTTATGTTAAAAGACTGTTGGAAGCTGCTAATAAATTGTGGCCTTGTCTAAGCCATGTCTAAGTGGAGGCTGCCCCTCGGAGAACTCTTGCTGTAATCTCACCAATCTGAGACAGCTTCGTTGCCTTGGCAAATCTCCTCCTCAAAGAGAATTGTGTGATATCACAGAATTTATTGGCTTAGACAGTCCTATGTTCAAAGGCAACTCCCTGGAAGTAGAGAGAGATACCAGTGCCCCAACTAGCCTTGTGGGGCCAGCTGCCTGGAGGAGGAAGAATTACTGGGCAAGTGATAAGTCCCCAACCAGGCCAACTTCCACACAGCCTTTCCTTCTTGTTTACCTTGAAGAACTCCTCCTCACAATAAATTACTCTGGAGTGTTTCAAACAGGCTTCCCTTTGTTAGAATCAGACCCATCAGGTCTTTCCACCTGTCAAGCCCCTGCTTTAAAAAATATTTTCTGCGTCTTCTACTTTATTTCTTGATATAACTTTTTCGGACTTTCATTTCCAGCTAACCCACAACTCCAAGTGTTATTATTCCCTCCCCAAGCAGGCCTCAGGTGACAAAAGACAATTAAAATGTTGATTTAGAAAACTTCAGGGAAAGATGAACCAGAAAGATAACAAATTTTAGGTTGCACTTAAAAAGGGAGAGGTACATTATACGGAGTTATGCACTCATGTGACCTGAGCTTGTCTAAAGAATAATGTGGACTCTATAGAGAATTTTAACAGCACATATCAGTTTAAAAATATCTTCCAAACAAAGGCACCTAACAAAATGTTTAGTACCACTAAATCATCTCACCTGTAGGAGATACCTCCTTTTATGAACTTCCTTGATATCCTCATATGCAAAAATGCTGCATGTTCTCTTGAGTTGACTGGGCCCTTGCCTGGCTCCTCTAGGGATAATTGGTTCATGCATACTATAAGCAGCAGAGAGAAAGGAAATAAATAAATAAATAAAACTAGGAAGAAATAAATTCACTGCTCAAAAAGGGTGTACTATTTTTAATAAATGAATAAGAAGGGGAACAATATCAGAATTTTCAGTTAAAGGTATGTTTTAAAAGAATAATTTGTTAGCTATCTGGCACACACACAAAAAAGCCCCTTTGATGAATATAATTTTTAAAATTCTCTTAATATTATCAGGATCAACTTTTCACAAACTTTTGGCACTCCAAAAAGTTTAAATTTCTTTCAAAATCAGAACAAAACCTAGGTAAAGAAGATGTTTTAATATATATATTTTTACATCAATAGTCACAAAACATGATTTTTAATATTTCCATATGATGCTGGGCCCTGAAAGTCAGAATGCAGCTCTTGACTGTTTAAGAAAGTAATTATTTTAAGTATGAACTACAGAGACCATGTCTGTATATCACAGTATTAAGTATTCAACATGTTAAAGGAAAGGGAAAAGCTTATGGTTTGTCCAAGGCTTTAGCTTCTTTTCTTCCTCTGGCTTAGTGTTCTGAGTTTTCTGTTTACCCACTATCATCTATCCTGGCACTAGCACCAGAAAATCTGGACAATGGATGAACCTCAGCTTTCCCTGCTTGAGCTTCTGGCATGCTGCTTCTATGATACTCTGGAATACTTTCATTTATAATAGCATCTGGAGCAACCTGCATTTTTCTGCACAACTTTGTATGTACTGACACTTAGAAAACTAAACAATCTACAAATTCAGAGTAAATTTATAAGTACATAGATTGGAAGATAGGTAACTTGGCGTACAATGCTATTAAGGCACAGAAATAAAATTTAGTTTTCATTTTCATGAGGTAAAATTTTTTAATTACCTTGACAAAACAGAATTACCCCTGAGAATATGTAATCTCTCTCACAGTCTCTCTCTCTCTCTCTCTCTCTCTCACACACACACACACAAATTGAGAGGTAATATTCTATAGAACACAGTTTTTGTATTAAAAGGAAAATATACAAATATATTTTCTGTCTTACAAAGATAGTTGCATTTTGTGTCTCTTCATTCATTTACTTACTTTGGAGGTAAAGTTTCAATATCTCTTATTTCCCTCGTTGCTGTCATGGTAAATCCATCAATCACATAAAAGTGTTCTTTACCAAAAAGTAGCAGCCCCTCACTGGTATCTAGGCCCTGGACTCGAGCACAACGGTACATATGCTGGATCTATGAAGCAAGCCACAAATATTCTTTAATGTAGCTTTTAAAGAAAGTCCAGATAACTTATTTCTTCTTCTTTTTGCTTATTCTGTTATAGTAGTGTGTGAGTTAAGCACAGTAAATCTGAGTTTAAGCATTAAGAAGAATCCACCTAAGATTACAGTCTTTTTGCAAGTGACTTCAGTAAAAGCAAACAACCATTCATTCACATCATCCACCATGCATGTATTCCACCTGTGCCCTCTACTGTTTCTAGTATTCAGTGAGAGACTGAATATGAACATGTGTACTGGCATATTATGTATTAGGTTCTACAAGTGAGGAACAAGTTAGGTGAGGTCTCTGCCATCCTGGAGCAGATACAAGAAGCTTGGCATTCATGGTAAGGAGATCAGGACAAGATGTGCCCTTTGTGAGAAAAGATGATACGGAGTATGAATGGTCTGCAGGGCCTATGAACTCTGGGTAAATTCCCAGTCTTTTCATTTCACAGCTGTAGATTTGGTCAAGTTCTCTAATTTCTCTGAATATCTGTGTTTTCATTTATAAATTTCTAATCCACATCATTGGCTTGTTTTGAAACTTATGTGAGATCATGTACATAGCCATGTTAGGAATTTCTGGCTGTCCTCTCTTCCACATAGTTCACTTTCCTCTTTTTCCATAACACTCCCTGGGACTGCAACTGGAATTTGTCCTAATTTACTCCCCACCTGGATCCTGCCTCCCTGGCAGACTGTTGTGCCATTGTAAAAAGTCAAACTTGGCAGAAGTTCTATTTTCCTCCTAGGAGGAGGAATTACTAAATCTCTCAATGTAAGCATTGTTTTCTTTTCAAAGGGCAATATCTAATTCTTAGTAAAAATTCTTTCTTGTTTAAACTCAGTTCAACAAGAATCAAAGGAAAAAAAATCAGCAACTAAATCAGAGTCAAACAAATGTCAAATAAATGTCAGTTTGAATACACTTGCTATACTATTCAAACTTAAAGCAATCAGAGCGAAAGTTGTATTCATGAGATTAAATAATTTTTTAATGAACAGAGAATAAAAAGTTGACTGCCAGAGGTTGCAGGGACAAGAATGGAAGAGCAAAGATGCTGATCAGAGGGTAAATAATTATATCTAAACTGGAGGGTTAGCTCTAGTGATCTGCTACTGCACTACTCAGTGGCCAAGGTGAATAACTGTTGAGAGTCAGCCGAAGGGGCCCCAGCAAACTTCCAGCTGCCAGCAAACTTCCAGCTGCCGGCTGATGATTGGCTCACAGCGGCCCCAGCAACATCTAGCTGATTGGCTCCTCGGCCCCAGCAACATCTAGCTGATTGGCTCCTCTGCGGTGATGCTCATTGGGCTGTTTCCCTGCCCTTTCAGACCACGGAGCTGCTCATTGGGGGACTTTTTTGGCTCCGCCCACGTGACCCAGCCAATCGGCCTCAAGAGCAGGAGGATTGTGGGAGGTGGAGAGAAGCTTGTGTGGGAGAGAGAGGCTTGTGGAAAGCCGGTGGTGGCAGTTGAGGCTCTGAGGGTTTTTCCTGAGAGGCTGTTTTGTTTGGCGTGTGTGGTTCTAAAAATAAAGTTAGTTTCTTTTGACAAGTGGCTCCTGATTGTGCCCAGCCAGACTGCGGCATTTGGTGGCTCGCACGGGGAGCGACTGAGGGTAAGTGAACTGCTCGCCCCTGAGGGCAGGGCAAGAGGATGGGTAGCCATTTTAAGATTCTTCTTTTGTTATTTTGTTTCACTTTTGTTTTAAGTTGCCTGTCCCTGGAGATGTGTAAGATGGAAGAAAAACCGCTCACATCTGAGGAACAGATAGGGAGAAAGGATGGATGGACATTTCAGGAGGCTATTATAATGATTTTGTGTTGTTCCAATTTTGTTTCACTCAGTTTCAGTTTTGTTAGGCGTTATCTTGTTGGGTTGTATTATAGTAGAAATACGGGATCAGAAATTAGTAAAAAACAAACGGAAAGAGTGTTAAGTAAATTGTTAGAGGAAGGAGGCATCTCAGTAAAATCAAGAACAATCAGGGCATACGTTGATACAATACAAAAATGTAGCCCATGGCTTTTTAAGGAGGAGTTGTTAAATATATCACAATGGAACCATCATGGTGAAGATTTAAAAAGAATAGAAAAGAAAAGCCCAGGGACTCTGCCAGTTGGCACATTGCCATTGTGGACGTTCATATCTTGTTTGCTTAGTCCAAAGCCTTCAGTTCAGACAAAGGTAGAGGAAGGAGAAGACATATTGATTCAAGTAAAAGAGAAGGTCTCTCAAGTTAGTCAGACAGAGGAAAAGATTCAAGTAAAAGAGAAGGCCTCTCAAGCTAGTCAGACAGAGAAAGAAAGTGTAAAACAGAAAAAGCCATCAGGGGGAAAGTTACAACAGGAGACTGCTACTAACACCTTTCTATCACCAGAGGACGTAAGTGTCCAACTAACAAGGCCACCTCCATATGCTGGGAGGTCCCCAACCCCCGCAGTTGATAGTTGGGATCCTGAGACAAGATCTCAAATATTAACATGCCCTGTATTTGAGGCAGGAGGGCAGCGATTTTACCAAGTTTTAAATTTCAAAACAGTGAAGCAGCTAAAAGAGGCTGTAACAACCTATGGTCCTCAAGCACCCTTCACTGTAAGCATGGTCGAATCCATTAACAACTTGAACATGACGCCAGCAGATTGGGCTAGTATGTGTAAAGCTGTGCTAAATGGAGGACAATACCTGTTATGGAAGGTTGCCAATGAGGAATTTTGCAAGGAGACGGCTAGGTGAAATGCAGCAGCTGGTTATCCTCAGAGAAATCTAGATATGTTGTTAGGAAAGGGACCTTATGAGGATCAGCAGCAACAAATTGCATATGATCCTGGCGTATACGCACAAATTGCTGCAGATGCAATTAAGGCATGGAAGAATTTACAAGGACATGGAGGTTTACAAGGTCAATTATCTAAGGTAATACAAGGAGCTAATGAACCTTATGCTGAATTTGTAGATAGGCTTATTCAAACAGGTACCAGAGTTTTTGGGAATACAGAACAAGCAATGCCATTACTAAAACACCTGGCTTATGAGGAAGCGAATCATTGGTGCAGAGATATCATTAGACCATGGAAACATGAAGATTTAAACACATATATTAAATTATGTAGAGACATTAATGAACAAGAGCAAGTCGTGGCAGCTGCAGTAAAACAGGCTTTAGATGCCAGAGACATTAATGAACAAGGGCAAATTGTGGCAGCTGCAGTAAAACAGGATTTAGATGCCAGGCCAAGAACATGCTACAATTGTGAACAAACAGGACATTTTAAAAGGAATTGCCCCATTGGAGGGGGGTTTAACAAAACTAGGTATCAAAGGAGTAGAATACCAGGTATTTGCCCACGATGCCGTAGAGGGAGACATTGGGCTAATGAATGCCGTTCTCAAACCACCATAGAGGGTACTCCATTATCAAAAAACGAACAAGGACCTGGTGTTTATCCACGATATCGTGGAGAAAAGCATCGGGCTCCATTGCCAAAAAATGGACAGGGGGGCCCAATGCTCCGGGGCCCAAAACCACAAATATACGGAGCACTGGAGGAACCCAGCAGCCCCATCAGGGTAGTGCCCAGGACACATTGTCCATCAGATCCCTCATCAGACAAACCAGAGGGAGCGCAGGGTTGGACATCTGCGCCTCCGCCAGAGCAGTACTAACTCCAGAGATGGGAGTTCAAATCATTCCCACAGGGGTGAAAGGACCTCTTCCCAAAGGAACAGTAGGCTTATTATTGGGACACAGCTCTTCTACTCTAAAAGGACTTATGATACGTCCTGGGGCAATTGATCCCGATTATGAAGGTGAAATAAAAATTATAGCCAGTTCTCCAAAGGGTATATCAGTAATTTCACCAGGAGATAGAATAGCACAGTTACTAATAATACCCAGCCTACATGATAAATTTTCCAGTCATACTGTAGAAAGAGGTTCCAAGGGATTAGGCTCCACAGGTGTAGATTGGGCTATGCTTTCTTTAAATTTAGATTCTCGCCCCATGCTAAAACTAAATATTCAAGGACATGAATTTAATGGGCTACTGGATACAGGTGCAGACCTTAGCATCATCTCTTGTCAAGAATGGCCAAAACATTGGCCATTACAACAAGCCACTCAAACGCTTCGAGGCCTAGGAGTGGCGACTAATCCCCATAGAAGTGCAATGGTATTAGATTGGAAGGATCCTGAAGGATGTGAAGGAACTATACAGCCATATGTATTGGATCATCTTCCCGTAAATTTATGGGGACGAGATGTCCTAGATCAATTAGGTTTGACATTAACAAATAACATCAACCAAAATGCACCCACTATTATGACTAGACAAGGTTTTAGGAAAGGAAAAAAATTAGAAAAACAAGAACAAGGTATAGCAGCACCAATACAAATAGATCAAGGAACAGAAAGACATGGGTTGGATTTTCAGAAAGGGCCACTGAGACAATAAAAATTACTTGGAAATCAGAAAGACCAGTATGGGTTCCTCAGTGGCCCCTGACTAAAGAAAAGATACAAGCAGCCCATGACCTGGTCAAACAACAATTAGCGGAAGGACATATACAACCTTCTGTATCTCCCCATAATACTCCCATTTTTGTCATCAAAAAGAAATCTGGTAAATGGAGATTATTGCAAGATTTAAGAGCCATTAATAATGAGATGGTTATTATGGGACCTGCTCAATCAGGGATTCCTCAGTTGTCTGCTTTGCCAAAAACCTGGTATGTTTTAGTTATAGATATTAAAGATTGTTTTTTTTCAATTCCAATTCATCCTGAGGATAGTCCACGTTTTGCATTTACTATCCCTGCACTGAATCATGAAGGTCCTGATCAGAGATATGAATGGAAAGTACTCCCTCAAGGGATGGCTAACAGCCCAACTATGTGTCAAATTTATGTTAACAAAGTAATCCAGCCACTTAGAAATCAAAATCCTGAACTACAAATATTTCACTATATGGATGATGTATTATTAGCACACAAAGATAAAAACACATTGCTAGAATGTTATGCCACACTTACAAACTTATTAAAAAATTATAATCTAGAGATAGCAATAGATAAAGTACAATTAAATTTTCCAATTAATTATTTAGGAGTTCTATTATCCTCAACCATGGTCCGTCCACCAAAAATTCAAATACGAGTAGATCAACTCAAATCACTTAATGACTTTCAAAAGTTATTAGGAGACATAAATTGGATAAAGCCTTATTTAGGTATACCAACAGGAGAGTTGGGACCTTTATTTGATATCCTAAAAGGTCCATCAGATCCAAATTCACCCCGAATGTTAACGCCTGAAGCAAGAAAGGCATTAAAAATCATTGAAACATATATGGAAAATATGCATTTGGATAGAATTGATATAAGTTTGCCTTTATTATTTATTGTACTACCAACAAAAAATATTCCTACAGGAGTATTTTGGCAAGAAGGTCCATTATTATGGATACATTTATCTTATTCTCCTAACACTATTCTTACTAGGTCTCCTGAGGCTGTAGGACAATTAATACTCAAAGGAATAAAAGCAGCAAAGGGAGTGTTTGGAATTTCTCCCAATAAAATTATTACTCCATATACTATGAATCAAATTGATGAGTTAGCTAATGAGTTAAATACTTGGGCAATAATCATGTGCAAATCTAATGTTTCATTTGATAACCACTTACCATCTAATCCTTTATTGTCTTTTTGGTCATTGCATCCTGTAATTTTTCCAAAAATGACAAGAAAAACACCTATCATGAATGCTCCAAATATATTCACTGATGGGTCAAATAATGGTACAGCAGCAGTAGTTACCCCTGATCAAACTTTTACATTTTTAGTACCCAAACAATCAGCTCAAAAGGTAGAGCTTAATGCAGTTTTACAAGCTTTTGTGATGTTTAAAGATTCTGTATTTAATTTATTTTCTGATAGTCAGTATGTAGTTAATGCTATAGTATCTCTTGAAGATGCTGGTAGGATTTCCCCTTCTTCTACTGTTTTCTCTTTGCTTTCCACTATACAAAGTCTAATCTGGGACAGAAAAGATCCATTCTTTATAGGACATATCAGGGCACATACAGGATTGCCTGGAGCCCTTAGTTTGGGCAATGATTTAGCAGATAAAACTACACATGACATACATATTTTTTCTACACTAGAAGAAGCTATAAATTTTCATAAAAAGTTCCATGTCAATGCTAATACTTTACAAAAGCGTTTTAAAATAACTAAGGAACAAGCTAGACAAATAATAAAACAATGTCAAAATTGTGTGACCTTTTTACCACAAGTTAATCTTGGAGTCAATCCTAGAGGATTGATACCTAACCATATTTGGCAGATGGACGTCACACACTTGCCAGAATTTGGAAAATTAAAATATTTGCATGTTACAGTTGATACTTCTTCTGGATTTTTGATGGGCTCCCTTCATGCCGGAGAAAAAACTAAAGATGTTATAGCTCATTGCTTACAAAATTTTGCCACTGTGGGTGTTCCAAAACAGTTAAAAACAGATAATGCCCCTGGTTATACTTCTACCTCTTTTAAACAATTTTGCTCAACATTTGGCATTACTCATATAACAGGAATCCCATACAATCCACAGGGACAAGGCATAGTTGAAAGAGCTCATCAAACTATTAAAATGTACTTATTAAAGCAAAAAGAAGGAATTGGGAAGGGGTATATATTCCCCAAAGATAAACTTAAAATAACCCTTTTTACTCTAAACTTTTTAAATTTGGATTCATCAGGACTTAGTGCTGCGGAAAGGCATATGTGTCCAAAAAATGTGCATAAGCCCAAGGTACTTTGGAAGGATATTCTAACAGGACAATGGAAAGGTCCTGACCCAGTAATTGTCTGGAGTCGGGGGTCTGTTTGTGTGTTTCCACAGGGAGAACAGCAGCCGATTTGGATTCCAGAGAGATTAACCAAGGTCCTGACCCAGTGATTGTCTGGAGTCGGGGGTCTGTTTATGTGTTTCCACAGGGAGAACAGCAGCCGATTTGGATTCCAGAAAGATTAACTAAAGCGATTTCTACAGACCAAAAAGAAGATGATTTGGCTCAAATCCATAACAACTGATATCCAAAACTCCAGTTTGGCTATTCTTACATCTGCAACAGAACCAGGATGCTTTTTTCAATATCTATTTTATTATTGCCCTTTGCCATATCATGAAGTTCTATTTTGTTTTTTGAGCTCATACAGACCTAGGTTAATGTTTTGCTGATCAGTTCTATTTTTTGACTATAGAGTTTTTAAACATTGCAAAGGAGATTTCACCTGTAAAAAGTTATAAGGCCTTTACTATAATGTTATGTGTTGTATGTATTATATTATGTGTGCACACTTGTGTTTTGTGTTATATGTTTGAATGTACGTATGTCCATATATCATATATGATGAGCGCTCATGATAAAATGGATCCAAATATTTTTTTTCACGTGATTTATATGGTTTAATTTAAATTGGGTAAACAACTGTTGAGGATTGTTTTAATATGTAAACAAAAAAGAAGGTTAACAGATCTGTTTGTTTACTTTCACCTTTCCTTTTCATTATATTTAATAATTCTCTTCAAGACAATGTAAATTGTTAAGAAAATTGTTTTCTTTTAGTGCCTTCTGTAATGTTACATAATTTTTTCTCTAGCCATTATTGCCAGAATTCCTATCTTCATCCCAGTGCTGGTGAAGACAATGTAAATTGTTAAGAAAATTGTTTTCTTTTAGTGCCTTCTGGAATGTTACATAATTTTTTCTTTAGCCATTATTGCCAGAATTCCTATCTTCATCCCAGTGCTGGTGAAGTCAAAGATAAAACCAATCTACAGCTTCTACAATAGCCATCACTGAATTGCTTGCAGAACTTGCCTGGACACATTGTGAGCTCACCTGTATGCATTGTGAACTATCTGTTGGTGCAGCGACTTGTGGTAGTGTTGGGGTATTTTTGCTGATGATGTCATTGGTGGTACAATTTTTCCAAAAGGAGCCTTCAATTGGCTTGGTGTATCTTCCTCCCTTCTGCTTGTCATGATCGTCCAGCTAAAATTTGGGGGCCAACAGAGGTGAGGCAAAGAACCTCACCCCGCCGCTGGTACAAAGACCTCTCCACAGGTGTGGCTGTATACTGGACCGGTAGTCAGTGACGGGTAAGATCCAATTGCAATGGTACCAACCTAAGGACCATATGTACTATTGGACAACCTAAGGCAGGCACGGTCCCTAAGCCACATGCTTGTTGTTTAAACAGAGAGGGGGAGATGTTGAGAGTCAGCCGAAGGGGCCCCAGCAAACTTCCAGCTGCCAGCAAACTTCCAGCTGCCGGCTGATGATTGGCTCACAGCGGCCCCAGCAACATCTAGCTGATTGGCTCCTCGGCCCCAGCAACATCTAGCTGATTGGCTCCTCTGCGGTGATGCTCATTGGGCTGTTTCCCTGCCCTTTCAGACCACGGAGCTGCTCATTGGGGGACTTTTTTGGCTCCGCCCACGTGACCCAGCCAATCGGCCTCAAGAGCAGGAGGATTGTGGGAGGTGGAGAGAAGCTTGTGTGGGAGAGAGAGGCTTGTGGAAAGCCGGTGGTGGCAGTTGAGGCTCTGAGGGTTTTTCCTGAGAGGCTGTTTTGTTTGGCGTGTGTGGTTCTAAAAATAAAGTTAGTTTCTTTTGACAAGTGGCTCCTGATTGTGCCCAGCCAGACTGCAGCAAATAACAGTGCATTAGATATTCCAAAATTGCTAAAGTAGATTTAACATTTTCACCATGCACAAAAATTATAAATTGGTGAAGGGATGGATATGTTAGTTAGCTTGATTGAATCTTTTTATAATATTTTTAGACCCCTCCTAAATATCATATTGTATTCCATAAATGTATAAAATTAGTCAATTAAAATATAATTAAAAAAGTAAACAAAAGTTCTAAAAAGGAAAGCATTGCAATAAATTTTCTAAAACATCTAAATGGAAGTCAGTGTTCATTGCCACATTTGAATCATTTTAATCATAAAAGGGTAGACTGTAAGAGAGAAAATCTTGATGTACTCTTATTTTGGGGGTGGTGGTGGTACTGGGACTGAACCCAGGGCCTCACACATGTTAGATCTGTGCTCTACCACTGAGCCATACCCTCAGCCCCCTGATGTACTATTAAAATAACTCTATTTACAGTATAATATCTACATATGTACACACAGAAAAAATGTTTATTTCATAAGTGTACACTTTGATACAAAGTTTTAAATGCTAAAAATACAGTGTAATGAGCCAGTAACATTCAGATTAAGGCACAGGAATCCCCTCCCCCTTCCAGGACCCCCAAGCAGCCTCTCTCGTGCTTCATTCCTACCTAAAATGCTTTTACAGTTACATGATTGGTTCTCTGTATATTTTAACTGAGGATTAATCAGGGCATATTGTGAACAGAAATGTTTTAATTATACTCCAACTTCTGATTACTACTTCTTAGTGGGTTTGATCTCAATAGTTATACACCAAGATCTAACATAATAAGCAAAAAGGACATTCTTTTAAGGTAATACTTACTAAAAAGTCAGTTCCTTCCTCCCTTCTTTCCCTTTGTTTATCCAAAAAATTATTCTTTTATTTGAAGGTTTATTGCGTATCTTTCATGTGACTGGAACTAAATAAGGAGGTGGGTTAGGAAAAATAATGCTTGCCTATAAGGGCTCACCATTCAGGAGAAAAGAGAGACAGGAATAAATAATTATGAAAAGAGAATACAGAATGACAAGCTTGTGCTGGCAAAGCAGATAGAAAGGCTTCTTGCATATGAGACTTACATTCAAATAATGAACAGATGACAGTCAGGAGAATAGAGGTTACACATGTGAGAGAGGGTCATTTTGAGAGGAAAAAATACGAGTACAGAGTTTAAAAATATGGTGGGGGGCTGGGAATGTGGCTCAAGCAGTAGTGCGCTTGCCTGGCATGCGTGAGGCCCGGGTTCGATCCTCAGCACCACATACAAACAAAGATGCTGTGTCCGCAGAAAGAACTAAAAAATAAATATTAAAACTCTCTCTCTCTCTCTCTCTCTCTCAAAAAATATTTAAAAAAAATTAAAATATGGTGGGAATAATGAACTACAAGGTATACAATGCTTTAGGGGCTCAGTAAAATTAGCCTCAAAAAGTGGACAGGATGGAGGAGGTTGAGAGAAACAGAATGTATCATGGTCTTCTGTGAGTAAAAGAGAACATGGCTTAAGTATAAGACTGGAGATAATAGTGGATTGGCTGAAGCTCTTTTGTAGGTGGTAATTAGATGTATAGAAATGCAGAAGAAAAAAATGAAGACAGATTACTGAGTGGATTATTTACCTAGACAAGAAACAAACCATTATGGCAAGAGCTGTAGTCTAATAAAGGTTATAGAGGAAGAGACTGAATTAGGCATCAAGGGTTAATACAATATTTGATGAAACTTTATATTGTTAAAATAGTGTATATATACAGGTCAGGAAACCCCTCATAACATGAAAGAGGTGGCACACAGAACCCCAAATTTTCTTTGTACTGTATTTCACTCCAGAGAATAAAATATTTATTTTCTACAACCACTCTACCAACTTGTCTTATAATGGTACTTAAATACAATCCTTACTTTTTAGAAGCACAGTACCTTTTCTCCTTCCTCTAATAGGCGCAGTAAGGTGGCATTGTCTGTTTTTTCCTCCCCCTCCATAGAGCTGCTCTCAGCAATCTGGTCTTGTAGTTGCTCCTGGTTCTCCTCATCTCCTCCATCAGGTGCAGAACGAGAGCGTTTTAGAGGAGGCTTGACCAGACCTACAGTATAATAACCAAGAGGACCATGTGATATTGTAGGGACCATGTAGGGGAGAAGTAGTCTCATGTAGTCTGCTATGGTTTGACTATGGGCCTTCAAATGCCCTCGTGTTAAAGGTTTGGTTCTCAGTTTGGTGCTACTGGGAGATGGTAGATCCTTTGGGTGGGCCTTGTGGAAGGAAGTTAGGTCATTTGAGAGAACTTTGGAAGGTACAGAGAGGCAGCCCAGCTCAGTGGTTAGCAGCAAAGGCTTGGGAGGTATGACTTTGGAAAATTATTTGCCCCTTTTGAGCCTCAGTTTTCTTATTTATAAAAGTGGTATAGGAATAGTATCTACATCAGAGGATTGTTGGAGGACTAATGAGGTAATTCATGTAAAGTGCTTAGTATTATGATTATTGCACAGTAAATTCTCAGTAAGATAAACAGAGTTTAGCATAATTAATAAAACTGTGTTGCTTATAGACCAGTGCCACTAAGGGGATGTCATGAATAAATAATAAATGGTCAATTTCTGGCATAAAAATAAAGATAGCAACTTATAAACATATTATAAGAGATCCCACTTATTTGGAGGCTCATGAACACTGGTCAGGACTCATTTCACAAATGGTATATTTTTTCATACATGAATAAATTTAGTCAAAACGAATCAAAGAGAATAGAAACAGAATTTTTTATAATTCAGGAACAGATCATTTATTTTCAAATTAAGGAAATACTTTAATGCCAAAGATTGATAACTATATTAAAAAATCATAAAAGGAGGATGATGGTAACCAGTGAGATTCCAAAGTACGGGAAGGTCTCAAATGTACTCTAAATCACACATTTAATTAATATGTAATTAATTAACATTAATTAAAATATTCCTTGATTACACCATCAAAAATAATATTACAGCTGTCAGTAATGATTGCTCTAATCATTTTGGAAAAGTATAAATCAGCCTGTTAGGAGTCTTATCTTTTGAACATTAGTTATCAGAGGTTTGCTTTGCCTTGACAAGAACCTTATTTTCATATACAAAAGAGTACAGTCACTATTCAGGAAAGAGAAAATCCTGATGAGAACATCTGCAAAGGTGAAATTATTTTTAGGTTAATGAGTCAAAACTTTCAACTCTATGTGTAGTATAACATCTTGTAATATTACACCAATATTTGTGATGTTAGTTCAATTACAGAAGGAAAATCAGGCCAGAGAAGTTAAGTGCCAATGACCCAAACAGGAGTCTAACTGAATTATAATTTGGCTTATATTCAGGAACTAACGCTTTGAACCTAATTCTATAACTTTGCTGGTGTCATGTCAGCAAAATTAGAAGGCTTTAACTTCTGTTCACTTAGTAAAAGTTTCACAGATTCTATGACGATATTAGATCAGTTATGAAATATTCAGTAAGTCAGAATCATCATAGGAGAACAGATAAGTTATAATACTGGGGAAAGTAAAACACCATTTAAGATGGCAGTTTTTGTGGAAACAGTTATATATGATTAATTTTTTTAAAATAATAGGACCTGAAACTCATTTTTAATTTACTAACGATTTTAAAACTTATTTTTAATCTGCCTGCTTTTAATTTAAAACCTTTCAATTAAAACTTCTAAATTTATATTCCAGAGTTTTATTTTTTGAAAATGAGAAGACTTTTGAGTTTATGGTCAATCAGTGATCTAAAAAAATTAAAACAATGGATTGATCTACTTATTTAATATTGATTAAATCCCCATTTTGTGTCAGACGTCTGCCAAAAGCTATCAGGGAATCTCTGGCTCTGAGAAAGAGTCACTAATTACAGGAACACGTACAGCAATGAAAACTCACTGATCCTGCTTAAGAGATTTATAAGCAAAGTGCTGTCAGTGAACAGAGAAATTACAAAAGGTTTCTGAGGACAATTTGATATTTCATCTGTCTTCAAGACTGGATAAGATTTGTTCAGGTACAGATCACGGAAAAACTTTAGGAAGGAGGAAGACAGCATTTGGGTTAAAGGTATATATATAAAGTTATAAAATGAAAAAAATCCATGCCATTTTAGTCAAATTCATCATCTACCAAGTTCCTGAAGTCTATGTTTGAGATTCTCTCTCTCAGTTCATAGGAAGAAAAACCATTATTTCATATTGTTGGCTAAGGTATACTAGTGAAACAGTACATTTTTTCCTCCTCAGTATTGTGAATTACACCAAGGGGAGCTTGACCACTGAGCTATATTCTCAGCCCTTTAATTTTTTATTTTGAGAGAGGGGTCTCGCTAAGTTGCCCAGGCTGGTCTCAAAATTGCAATCTTCCTCCCTCAGATTCCTGAGTAGCTGGGGTTATAGGCATGTGCCATCATACTGGGCTAGTGGTTATTATTTTATATATTTATTTAGTTATCAGGGCTTTTGCTTAAAATATCAGGTGACACACAAGTCAGTGAACATATTGTACAAACCTGGAAATTATCTGTTTCTGTTTGTCAGCTTTTAAGAAGGATGGGTTGGTAAAATATGTGCAAATACTTCTCACATTGGCCCTTAAAATTGCTCATGTTTTCATGTAGATATATAAGCAATGCACCAAATGTGTTTTAATCAGAATCAAAGAGGAAAGCTAACCTTTGACTTTAGCAATCGTGTCTTCACCATGCTCTGGCTCTTGCTGAGTGGCTTCACCTTCGGTACTCTCTACTATGGCATCCTGGACAATGGCTGGATTGCCAGAGGCCAGTCGCATGTAGTATTCTTTACTGTCATAACTTACGGCTCTTCTGTATCGGGCAGGTTTCTAAGAAATAACAAAAGAATATGACTCAGAAAATTATCTCCAAGAATTAAAACACAAACTTCTTGAGAAAAGGCATGCTGTCAAGATGTCTTTGTGTTCCCTTTGATAGGGGCTTTTAGCTGATGATTCACAATAAATTCACAAGACTTCTGGGTTATGTTTCTCTGTTTTAAAATTTCATTAATTTTTTAAATAATATACATAAATAACAATATTAACAGTTTTGTTCTTTGACAAACAGAAACAGAATTTCCAGATCTGTACAGTATGCCCTGATGGATCTGAAAACCTCCATTACTGAAGGGCATCCTGCTGCAGGGGTGCCATATGGGTTGTGAGGAGCCTGGAACTTTGCTCTTTACTTCCACCACAAGTAAAGTAAGAAATTAGGTGGGTAGGGCCACCTTCCAGTTGGAAGTGTTTGCCTCAGATACTTGAAGGGAGAGAATCAGAACTGCTTATCATTCCCCATAGTGCAAGGTTTCTCTGGAACCCTGGAAATGGACACCCCCTTCTGAGGTCTGACTCAACAGAGGCAAGTAGTTTCACTGCAGATGGCGTTTTTTAGTTAACCTCTACTATGAGCTGCTACTTCCCAATTTAGTTCTAACTAAATCTGAATGTTTGCTAAAACATTCTTGTTGGTTGTGTAAAAGATTATGATCTATAAATATACAGATAAGGAGTATAGTGGAACATACAGAAGTGCATTTTGGTTAAGATATTAATTACTTAAGAAACATAAGATTTCATTCATGTTTTGGAATACGCATGCCATAAGAATTTTATTATTTTTTTTTAAAAATAATTTATCTTTATTCTAAAGCCAGGTTCTTTAAATCATGAATAATAAGAGAGTAAGGTCTAAAATATCCTACAACATTTAAAATCACAGAGAAGAAAATTATATGTATGTAGATTCTTAAAATTTGAATTAAACCCAGATTTTTAAATAATGAATGGAATTTGAAACATATTTTTCAACCTTCCTCTTCTAAGTATTATCTTTCTTCTCCTTTGCTATGAATATCTAATTAAAAATATTCTACTATCTCATATTCTTCAAACTTGAGTACTCAATATGTATTTATTTTGAGCAACTGCCTCCCTTCCTTTTAAAAGGATTTCAAACTATAATGCAAAAGATGTCCAGTTGGGTTATATATTTATACTGAAATACTGAACCAATTTAGGATAAAAATATACCTAACTGAAACCACATTACTCTTCTTTTAGCTTCAGGTAAAGTCTCACAGAATTAAGAGAGCTGCAAACAAACTGAGGGATGATATGCAGCTAATGAAAACTGAAAAATATTACATGACCTAGCAAAGTATTAAAATGATGTAAAATAATATTACACCATGGTAGGATCAAACTGATGTGCAAATTAATAAGATCAGTGCAATATTTTTTTAAATGAAAAAAATGGCAGTACACTTTGTACCATAACAATTCTTTTATATGAGGTATGATAATCATCTTCAACTCAAAACTTGATATTTAACAAGATGATGGCATAGTTAGCGATGGGCAAGACAATGAATTAATAGACGTGGGACAACATCTGCTTTTTTACTGATTTCATACACACATATAAACTGGACCTATAAGGATTTTTTTCAAAAATAATTTGAGGTACACTTTTCTTTTTTTTTACTGAATTATGTATTGAACCTTTCCAGAAAATAAAAAAGACAAATTTTTATATACCAACTAAAATAAATTAAAATCGTAATTTAGACAGCAATCATACATAGTTTCCATTAGTTCCTTGAAACAGTGAAACAATAATTGTAAAAGGGATATTCCTACATTCTCAAAATATCTAGAAGAATTAAATAATTGAAATTAAAAAGTTGAAGATGCCAGGCTGCCCGTTACTAACATGCCTCGTGATATGTTAGTTATGCGTGAAGCCAGACATACTTTACAGTGAAAACAGTGACTATTCAGCCTGTTAGTGAGCAGCAGGCAAACCTCAGAAAGAGCTAATTAGAACAAAGCCTAGAAAGAGTAACAGGGTTTATCAGCAGGAATGACACCAACTTTTCAACTCTTAGGAACTTAGAACAAATTGAAAGTCAATCTGTTAAGTTAGTCCAGTCTACCATGCACGAAACAAAACAAAACAGAAAAACAAAAAAACTGCGAGTAGTTTGCACTCTTTTGTGGTAATTTGTGTTTTACCTTTTGAGGAATGATATCATCAGGTGTCTCAGGTTGTTTACTTGGGATCTCAGACTGAAAACAGGGTATTAAGTACAGACACATCAGAAAAAAAATACATAAAGAAGAACACAAAAATAAAATTTTCTTTAGGACTGCACAAAGTATGGAAGATGTACTCATTCACTCAAAGGAAATGAACATGGTATCTCAGCAGCTCAATCTAATCAGTATCTTGTGGTTATTTTCTCTTTGATCAGAAGTAGTTTTAACTAAATCTTAAAAACTTCAAAAGTCTGAGTACTAGTGAACGGAACAAACTCTTAAATGGCACAGGATACTATTGTCATGGATGGTTTACAGGCAACTCTGTAGTTTTCAAAAGGGAAAACCCCCACAATCTGACTAATTTATCCTCTGGCTAGCGAGGGTCTTCAATCTTCCTTTCCTTACAAACATCCCCAGGTCTGTGATGGAACCGAGCAACTGTGTGGTTTAAGCTACCATCTACTATACACTCTCACACAAAGAGCACTAAGTGCTTGTTAGTATATACACCTGCCCCTGAAGCCCAAGAAGTTATACTCCCTTGACTATTTCTATAGATACCACCTAGGAAAGGCTGAAAGCACAAGGTAGACAGAATTATCAGTCCCCAAACCAAGAGCTAGGTAGTCACTTGATTATCAGGAAGGCAGTTTCTACCGAGATGTTGTCTTATGCTTATGCACATAAACACACAGGTAGCTACAGAGACAATACACAGCCAAGAATGACTTCAAGTGTTCTTTCTTTCATGGTATAAATCTGCAGATGACTGCTCTACCATTCTGTACAGTACACATGAAAAGCAAATGTTTTCACAGATCCTTGCTTTCTTAGGCAAAACAAGCACTGGCATACTTTTAAAAACTTCACATGGTTTTAATGAATCTCTTCAAAAGCAAACACTATACCTATATTGAAGGATAATCTTTAAAATACATGTCAGTGTTCTCTATTTTGGGAAGGGCTTTGGTGCCATAAATGTAGTATACATATTTACTAAAACTTACTGAAGGACCACAATACAATAAAGGTATTTTAAAGGCAAAAACACATCAGGAAATATACCATTAAAAAACAAAGAAAGAAAATTACTGAATAGTACATTAAAGATTTGTGTATTTCATTGCATATAAAATTATCTCAAAAAAGAATTATAAAAATATTGAACTCTAATTAATAATATGCACAGAGAAATGTTTTTGACATTCAACTCACATTGAAATTCATGAAAATAAGATAAATTGCTGAATAGGTAATGAGATAAACCAATAGAACAAAATGGACCAGTTACTATAGTTACTATTCTCAAATCCAACTTTGGGATTTATTGTATTTTTGACTGTATAGCCCCAACAGAAATCTAGAAAAGGGGTTTCTTAACTTTTCTAGGTCAGTTTCTTATCTGTTAAGTTAGGGTAATATGAAGTGAATTTTAGTGGGCCTCTATGAGATTTAAATGAAACTGCATAAGCAGCTCACTGTGCTCTGTGAACACAGTCACGTATTACTTAATGACAGGAACATGTCTGAGGAAAGTGCCACTAGGCAATTTCATCCTTGTGAGAGCATCATACACTGAGATGGCTGCAATGACAGTAGGCAATATACTCTAGGAGACCACTATTGTATATTTGGTCCATTTTTGACTGAAACATTGTTATGTGGCACAAGACCACATTAGTTCTATTTATTTAATTCTATGCCTTAAGTCAGTGGGTTAACAGACGCTTCCACTTTTTGATATTTTCTGTTTTCAACATTGCTGGATTGCATATTCCATAAGATAAATGTGGTATTTAACGGCCTTTCAAATTTGCAAGATGTTGAACTACCAAAACCCAAACCCCAATTATTCATTTAGAAAATTCATTCCCACAGATTAACTTGCCTTATATGTGAACTATGTATGTTGCATGAATTCTACATTCTTAGAACTGTGTCCCCTTTCCCTCCACACTCCTAGTGTAATTAAATGTATCTCCAACATTTCTCAACTGCTTCTACATGTCCAATATGTAACCCATCTGTCAAAAAACAAGTTCCACATGGTGTATGCATACTTGTTCTGATTTCACAAGGCTGGGAACTCCTTGGCTTAGGTAAAATGCTGATGTTAATAAGTGAACCCCAAACCCTGAATAAGTTACTTTGTTTTAATCTGATACGAAAGTTTATACTTTTATAAACAAAGAAGAAAAAGATACAGATAAGGCAAAAATACTAAGGTTACTGGAAAATTAACTATTAACTGTAGTAACTATGCTCAGAAATAGAGTTCAAAAAACTTATTCCTCTTGTCTAACTGAAACTCTGTCCTATTTGACCAACGTTTCCTTATCCCCCACCTCCCCAGCCTCCAGTAACCACTATTCTACTCTTGGCTTGAGTTTAATTATTTTAGATTCCACATTAAGTGAGATCATATGGAATTTGTCCTGTGTCTGGCATATTTCATTTAGTATGTCTTCCAGGTCCATCCTGTTTGTGGTAATGGTAGGATGTCCCTCTATTTAAAGGCTGAGTAGTATTCCACCACATATTACTTTTCTTTATCCATCTGTTACTGATAGATACATTGATTCTAAATAGCATCTAGACAGGCTGAACCAATAAGTATGAGATAAATGGAGGTAGGGGTTTGGCATGGGGGAACAAGAGGTGATGGGTATGTATTCTGTGACTGATATAATTCTAAACACTTTGGTAATTTTAACTAACTTAATCCTCTAATAGTCCTAAGAGGTGAATATTATTTTTCCTTTTCAGGAATAAGGAAATAGAAATCTAAAGATTCCATGCCCCATCCCCAGATGGTAAGTTGGTAGTACCAGGGTTTATATCCAGGCAGTCTGGCTCTGGAGTTGGTGATCTACTGTATTACAATGTTTACTATATTTCCCTGTTTGTTACACTGCTGTATCTCCCAACCCCCACCCTAATCAATTTAATATAACCTATTGGATTTTCTAAATTAGCAATTGCAGGTAATGGACCTAATACGGGAAAATGCTTACAAATAAAGAGAAAGACTCAAAAAAGGTATTGTGAATTTTAATTCTGTATACTTACCGCCACATTTGTCTCTTGTTCTGTTTCTGGCACATAGGGGTAATGGTTATAAAACATATCATTTCGCACCATTTTTTTCCTCATTCTGCAGGGTCCTTCTGTCATCTCCAACATCCATTTGTCTAGATGGGAACCAATGGGGGGACCCCATAACCCTCGCTCCCGCAACAGCTCACACTCAATCTGGCACCACTCCTCTGTCACATACTTCAGAGCATTCTGCTGACGCTATGGGGGAAAGAATTCAGGTTGGTTTTCAAGCAAAAGCATAACTAACAATGGAAAGCCTACAGACAACAAAATTAATTATTTGGGACCAAATGCAGTCCATGACATTTCAATCAGTATCATAAAAGTACATTTATTTATAGGTAAAAAACTAATGATTCTCTGAGAATGTGGGGTTGTGGTGATCCAAGGTGATTATTTTAGCATAAAGTAAATTGCAGACAGGTACAGGTTAATATATGCAATATTACTAGAATAGAAAGTGGAAGGAACTTATTTCTCTGGCACAGGAAATATGGTAATATTACTTATGAAAATACACTGAAATAGTAAAAATTGTACCAAGTACATATATGGTATGATAAGGATAAATCCTGTACTCCAAAAATATAAAATAACTCCTCTGACATATATGGGAGAAATCTAGGAAAACCAGATCAAGAAACAGAGCCAACAGAAACTTGGTAAACATTTCAAAAATTTTAGATAAAGAATATAAATATGAAAGCACGAAAGGAAGCTTGATTTTCATATAAAAATAAAAGCAAATTCATTTTCTATTAGTCAATGACCTAGACACACCATTTTTCATGACTTGGTCTAAATTCTTGCTATCTGCCAAACAAAATGTTTTAACATTAGGTGATTATAATTAATTTACTTAATGATTCACAGAATAGAAGTATACAATTTAAACTTGAAGATCTTTTTATATAAAACTAGTAAAAATTTACTGAGTGAACAATCATGAAATTACATAACAGTACTTGTATGTTCCTTGTGGGGATCATAATACTAGGGACCCAGTATTATGTCCATAAAACATTATCAGTTAATCATTTATAATTTTTTTTAAATTTTTTTTTAGTTGTAGATGGACACAATACCTTTATTTTATCTATTTATTTTTTATGTGGTGCTGAGGATCGAACCCATTGCTTCACACATGTTGGCAAGTGCTCTACCACTGAGCCACAACCTTAGCCCCAATCATTTATAAATTTTTGATTGATTTAGAACAGATGCTTTGTAAACAGAATATTTAGAATAAGCTGTTGAGTAATTATGAATACAATAAGATGAGTTTGCTGAATTTAGTTTTTACTTGTAGTAAAAAAAGAACTTCATTTTGCTCATAATTTTTTACAATTTTAAGAAACATTTCAGAGAGTTTTATGCCTATTTTCACAATCTCTTTGTTAAAAGTCAGAAAGAGAAGGATGATTTTTATAATTTTATTAGGAACAAAGGTGTGTATTATGTCAGCAGTGAATTTTATCAAAATTTAGTTGTTTGTTGCTTTGTTCAATGCAGTTTACTTATAGGAAATTCAAATTTTTCTATATTATAATCAAGGGCCAAAACAGCTGATGGTCAGAATAATTAATTTCATCATCACCAACATAATCATAAAACAGGTAGGAAAATATCAGGAGAAATAGAGTCCTTGCACACCCAAGAATTGCAAAACACACTACTGCTTTGATTATGAATTCTTACCTCTTGATATTCCTTATACTGTGTATCTACTAAGTCACGAACAACAGCGATATGAGTAAACATCCACTGAGAAATCTCCTAACAATGAATGGAAAAAGAGTCTGAGTATTTCACAGAATTCCTTGGAAAAAACAATTTAACTAGCATTGAAAACAATGCTGAACAATCAGTTAAAATGCTGTCAAAAGTGCCTACTACAGAAGACAAAAGAAAATACTGAAAGATGAATTATGACCAATCTAATAGAGGCTTATGTGGTGGACACAGATCTGCTGTCCTCCACCCTGGGCTTGCTGCCCAGCTCTGGAGCACTGTCAGCACCTTCAGGGATGGCCTCAGATGTAGAGAGCACCCCACAGTCAAAGGCTGGCTAAGCTGGGTGTGAGAAGACTGCCATTCCAGCTCAACGCAGGTCAACTCTGACAGGCCATTTTAGCCCTGAAACTTCACTTAGTCAGCAGAGGCTGTCACTAATTCTGCACTGCAGCCTGGCATTTTCCTCTGTCCAATTCTGCTCCCTTCCCCTCCCTTCCACAGGCATCATGCCCAAGGGCATCCGAAAGTGAACAACCTGCACAGTGAGTGCCACTGCAGTTTGCTTCTTATAAAACCCAACCAGTCACAGGAGATGGCTGATACACCATTTCTCCCAGACCCTTTCCACAGATGCCACTGAAATTCTGGTATGGTGAGGAAGTACAGTAAAGAAGAAGTTAATGGTGGAGGTAGATAAATTTGTTTGTTTTTAATCAGTTGCAAGTATTTATAATAAGATTATAGAAAGTAAAAGGTCTTATGTCTACTATTCCTTATATTTATATAATCACCAGTAATAATATTATTAAATGTTGGAAAATTTGGGAAAATACGTATAGTCTTTTTATAGCATCAGAATCTCATATTAGGTTCAGTTATGAAATAAATATAAATATACAGTGCTCATAATATAACTTTATCATAATAAAATGGGAGAAGTTCCTGTAACCTAGCTTACTTCTACATCTCTTCTAGAGCAAAACAGAAACATTCCATTTCAAATTATCTGCTCATGTATGTTAACAGTATATGGTACTAAGATATTATGATAGCATCAATAAAACTAAACAAAGTACCTGGGTAGAAAGACTGTGTTTATTAAGACCACTTTCCTTTCGATTCCTTCTTGATCCTGTTAACTTGGAAAGACCAAAGCCACTGCTGACACGGGACAATTTGGATTGTGTGGTGGGTACTAACGCTTCTCCTCGACTTATGCATTTCTTCTCATGGGCTATGAAATTAAAATTAGATTATTTTACAATTTTTCCATGTAATAATCTGTCTTATTTTTATGATGGTTATGAACCACAACCCTGTACAGTAGCCCCTTCATTATCCTTGGTTTTGCTTTCTGTAGTTTGAGTTACCTGCAGGCAACTGCAGTTTGAAAATATTATTTGTAATGCAATGAGAAATCAAGTTATTTTGGGAGATCACGTAACTTTTATTCCAGTATATTGTTGTAATTATGATATTTTCTTATTAGCTATTATTGCTAATATCTTACTTTGCCTAATACATAAATTAAACTTTATCACAGGTATGTGCATACAGGAAAAAACATATCATACATAAGGTCTGGGGTTATCTGTGGTTTCAAGCATCCACTGGGGGGTCTTGAAACATAACCCAGTAGATAAGGGACACTGCTATAGGTGTCAAAAGCAGCATGTATTACACATACAGGCATTTTTTTTTTTTTGGTATCACAAAAATTATTTCCTGGTTATCTTGTTGAATGATGGCTGCTTGAGGATTATTGTACTAGCTGAACTTATATTTAGTTGACATTTCACAGATCTATAATAATATGCAAATTTAGTTTAACAATTCATAATCCTTACCTAAAACTTTTGGGTATATTTTGGAACTTAGAATGTTTTGGATTTTAAAAAGGCTATACAGTATATACACTGTATGCATATAATATCACCAGAGTGTCTAGGGTAGTAAAGCATAATTTAATACATTAACACACTGTAGCAAAATATATGAACATTGTACCAAGCACTATAAAAGAAATGTAAGTGAGTTTTTGGTATCAAGTGAGTTTTAGCACCAAAATAATGAGAAAATCCTGGGTGTTCAGGGCTTTAATAATTTCAGAATTATAGATAAAAGACCCATGACTATGACAGTAGCTATATTAAAGCTGTGAGCAATGTATATTTTCCTTAACTCATAAATGCCTGAAGTATAATACACCTTAGATGAAGGGGGGAACAAAAAAGGACAAAAAAGAAATTCAACTATCAGCATAATCATTCTAGAATGGTTATATAAATTTTCATTTGTACTGCCATCACAGTATCCTTAATTACAAATTTGTTTACTCATATACAATAGGCTTAACGGTCTCAGTAGGTCTTCTTACCCAAATGATTCTGCCAGCATTTCAAACCAGCTTCTTCTATGAGTGGCCTTGCTATAGCGATGTCCACATGACCCCTTTCATTCACAGGCAGAGTTACTTTGAAAAGCTCCTCCAAGACTTGTTTCTTACTATGTATCAACTCAGTCCACACTCTGTTGACGGCTTTTATGAGAAGCTGACGCCCTAGAAAATTTAAAAATAAATAAATAAATCAAAAGAGAATGATGGAAACACTATATAAAATTAGTTCTTATATTTCTTCATGTTTCCTATCTGGGAATTTCAACAATAGTACTTAATTGTTTTTTTAAAAAAATACTCATATTATATCCAGCACAGTGGAAAGGGTTATTCACAAAACCAAAATTAAGTTTCCAAGTGGTTGGTCTCTTGGAAAACTTTTAAACAATCTTTATATTCATGCAAAAAGTCTATATTTTTATTTACAAAATTGGAAATCACAAATTTAATAATCTAGCATTTTCTAGATTCTTAAATATGTATGTATCCCCTTTTCCTTTTGCTTTCGTTCTTTTTGTTCTTCTTTGGTGGTGCTGAAGATTGAATTCAAGGCCTCTCGTATACTAGGCAAGTGCTCTACCACACAGTTACATTCCCTGATCCTTTAAGAGTAATTTTCAGATCTGAATATTTAAGGTGAGTGCAAAACTCAGTTAGTTGTTGAATATCTTTCAAAAGGGAAGTAATAATAAATATTTTTAAAAAGATTTTTACTATTAAATTCAGTCTTCCTTTGGATTCCTTGATAATTAGCCTGACTTCTCCAGACATCTTCAGCAAGCACCGAATCACTGCGTGGAGTGGGGGAGAACACACTGCTGCCTGTCACCCCCAGTTTCTGATTTAGTGGATCTGAACCGGGCCAGAGAATCTGTGTTTCTACCAAGTTCCTGAATAATCCTGATAGTGCTTGTCTGAGAACATCACTTTGGAAACTAGTGTTCTAGACTGCCTGTTTCTTGCAGGGATGAAAGCTCGGTCCTCAGGCAAATCTCATTCTGGGGTTCAAGAAATTTGGGTTAAAAAAAAACAGATAATAAATTAATAATTAAAAGAATGAATGAAAAAAAGAATGAGTGCTGAATCTGGGAGAGATAAAACCATATGCAAAACTATTACACAGTATTGCTGGGAGACAAACATAAGCATAATGATCTCACCTTCAGCACCAAGTGCGTGGAAATAAGACATTAATCCACATGAATATTTCAATGTGCACTACTCACGAGTTCAGTGGGGAAACTCAATTTTAAAAAGAAAATTTAAGTGGTACTATAGCAGGGCGTGGTGGTGCATGCTGTAATCCCAGCAGCTTGGGAGGCTGAGGCAGGAAGATCACGATTTCAAAGCCAGCCTCGGGAAAAATGAGGTACTAAGCAACTCAGTGAGACCCTGTCTTTAACTAAAATACAAAATAGGGCTGGGGATGTGGCTCAGTGATCGAGTGCCCCTGAGTTCAATCCTGAGTACCCCCTACCATACACACTGTAGACAACCTGTCTCAAGCTATGCTCTCCTCTAGTGTGGGTAGGTATTAAACTTACCAACTGGTCATTCTTTTTATAATAAACACCAAGTTTGTGTTTGCATTTTTACTTGTGCAAGTGTAGTACCATCAAGTCTCACTAGTGTTCCTGGGAAATGTTGAGGGTTATAAGTGTTAGGGGTTAGTGTTGTACTAATCATGGTGTAAGTAGATCCTTTATAGGCATGGTGGTTTACATACAGGTTGTACTAGTGGAAGAGTAATTGTTCATGTTAGCATTTTCTAAAGTCAATTTTTAAATTTTATCTTAAAAACTGGAAATGAAACAATGACAACTCATCCCAAAAGAATGAGGTTATTTTACCTTCACTAATATCTTGGCTGTATCCACCATCTGGTTCAATGTCAGAGGGGATCATAATGTGCCATGTAGTCATGCGGGCTTCTGCTTCCAGTCCAAATCCATCCACGTTGCTGAAAAATTCAAGTCAATTTAAACATTTGATGACAGTGATTATAGTTTACAAATTATAATGACTAAGAGTTATTCTGTAGACATATGTAAATGCTAGCTCCCTCACAAAGTTCTGTTGTTGACAGACATTCAGCAGATGTATAAAACAGAACTTCTAGCTTGTCATGAAGATACCATTTTCTAAGGAATGATCTCACAAATCCACTTGACAAAATGTAATTAATCTATAGCATCACACCATCTCAATATTTGAGATGCTTTTGGCTAATGTAACATCTTTATCTAAAAATTACCAAAAGATCAATTAGCTAAGACTAATCTCCAAATATGCCTATGTTGTCACTGGTCTCACATCACCCTTCTTTGCTCCACTAGTAGTGCAATATTAGCAGTTTCCCAAATGTGCCACACTCTTTCTTTCCTCTGGGCAATCACAAAGACAGCTACTTTTTTCCTGCGGCACTTATCCCTGTTCTCTTGTTCTCTCCAAATTGCAAATCAGCAGGTATTTCTTCCAGTTTAGGGATTCCTATTATATGCTCCTAAGGCAGTGTGCTATTGCTACCAGAGCACTCAGTGCAGATGACTGGGTTTTGCTTAGTTATGTTTTCCCTTTAAAACGGCTGCCACAGAGTCTGTCTTACACTTTATCCCAGTCCTTAATTCAATGATTGGCCTCTAGGAGACATCACAGAAATATCTGTCAGCGCAAACAATAGAAAAATACCAATTTTACCCATTTAACATGTAACATTGCCTCAAACTTTTCTTAGCTTCCAAAAGTGTCTATTTTATTTGTTTTAAAAACATACTTTCTTTTAAAAATTATGTGACATATGGTAATTATGGAAAAATTTAAAGATGCAGAAAAGTATATTAGAAGAAAAAATAGGAGGCTGGGGCTGTAGCTCAGTGGTCAAGTGCTTGCCTCACATGTGTGAATCACTGGGTTTGATCCTCAGCACCACATAAAAAAATAAACACTGTGTGTTCACCTTCAACTAAATTAAATATTTTTTTTTTAAAAAGAAGAAAAATAGTCATTATTTCATTACAAAAAACACTTATCATTTATTATCTTTTGCATAAAGTATTAAACCAGATTAAGGGGAAAAAGAAATGCTATTATCAAAAAAGTAAAACAAAGAATTCTAGTAGAATAATATTGAAGACAAATTCAAGATGACAAATTAAACCTAAAAGATTTACCTCCCAGCATGTAGATTAATCAAGCAATGAGCCAGACAGCTAATGAATTCCTGGTCATGGTTCCCAGGCCCCAGGATCAAATTCCTGTTCAAAGTAAGGACCCTGAGCGAATCAAGGAGAGCAACTTGCTGAGGGACAGTTTTGTGTGCCCGCGAGAACTGGTACAAGATGGTTCTATTGAGGCAGTGATAAACTGCATCCAGAGACAAGCCCTGTGATCTTCTCTTTGACTAAAGACACAAAAAATACTTTTTAGTAAAAAGAACAAAAATGAAAAAGCTGCTTATCATTCCGACATAAAGTTCGGTTATCTATCATGTAACAGATGCATGCTAAGTACGAGGAGCGCCAAGTTAAAACCTCTTGCTACTATGGAGTTCAGAACCCATACAGCACAATTTAATAACGGCTACATAAAAAGAGAGCTTCCAGTAAGGAGAGCCACAAACAAATTGTTAGAAAGAATGATCTCTAGTCAAAATCACTTGAAAAAGCACCTAAATTTTTATCTTGGTTTCATCCCTTAGTTGAGCGTGAGACTCACTTTTTGGCTTAATTGCAAATGTATCTCTTAGAAGATTCTTGAGTGACAGGTGAGCTCCTATACATCTGTACATATTAATAAAACATGGCAATAGGAGTATAATTCTAGTGTGATTCTATGTTATATTGTGAATAAGATTAATTACTTGTACCAAACCAGACCAATATTCCTTAGTCAGCATGCACAAGGAAGAAAAAGTGATGTCTTCAAAGGAACATGGATTACAAAGGAATTTGTAAAGATTAGATTAATAAGAGAATGTTTCTTTAATATCAGCTTTACATGCTGTGTAGGCCTTTGCACACTGATTTTTTTTACTGTAAAAAACTATTAGACTATATTAATGTAATCTGGGTAGCAAAGACAGATACCAGTGGGGAGGTCAGCAAGAGACTGACCCACCTTGAGAGAGCCAGGCAACTTTACAAGGGACACAGTGGCACTAGGCTGTTGGTGGAGGGGGCAGTTAAAAGTATATTTTATATTCACTTTTAATAAGCTTAGCTTTATATTGAATGTTAACATTCATTACCTTATTAGTTATACTTATTTACAACAATTTTTACACCATAGGCAAAGTTTTTCCAAAAGGAAAACGTATTCTACAACTAATAGTGACAATTGATTACCTGTGCAATTAGTTGAATTATAAAATCTATAAGAAGTTTAGATTCTTTGTTGAACATGCCTTGCCAAAGCTTGTCCACCACACGTTGTGTGAAATAAAACACATTGTTCACCAATACCTGGTAGCTTCCTCCACTGGTAATAGGCAGAGATGCATCTTCCCCTAAATTCCAGTAGAAAAAAAATGTCTTAAGAAAATTGATACACAAGATCAAATCTTCAAAGAAATCATGCTAAGGAAAATGAGTATATCTACAAGACTTAAGAAACATGACCACAGCAAGCTCTTAGATACTATTTGAAGAAAATGATGTTCATAGTTACAAATCTGAGTAAATACTGGAAGAAACAGTTTCATCAGGATAAAAGTGCTATAAATTGAGACTCCCTGTGAAGTCCCTTACACCTAAAGACAGTGTTTGATAAGCAAATAGTTCTTCAACTGAGGTTGTCAGTGACAGAGCGTCTTAATTTAAGAGAAAAATTAAGTCAGTTTATTAGTTACAAATGGATTTTGTGTTAAGTAATAAAGGGTTAAAAAAAACCCCATTATCAAACAAAACTTTCCATTTTGGGTGGTATAACTTTAATAGCAATTAACTAATATAGGCAAAAGAGAGCTTCAGAAAGATTGTGAAAATCAAGTATCTCCAGTGGTGGTGGGGCAAAGGGGGACTGGTAGCCCCCTCCATGATTGCAATTAGCTCTGCCTCTTTTTAAGGTTATTCCAAGGTCCTCAGTGTGTTGCTATATACGTACTGCTTTGAGATAATCCTCCTAGTCCTTCCTAAGCAGAACACTCCCTCCAAGCCCCTCTGCAGAAACTCTGGAGGTTCTAACTGAATGTGATTATTATTCCCACCTCACTCTAAATTGCCCCCCTAAGCAGAACTCTTCATTTTATGCCTTCATTGGTATGACTGATCTCAACTGATACTAACAGGTACAAAAGTAAAGCTTGACACTTAGCTTTAAATGCACGGCTACATGTCAAGATAATACCAAAGACTTCCTTGTAAATGGCTCTGGAAAAAATGTTAATTTAATAGCACAGAGATTCTAAGATATATTATCACCAGCAACTCAAAGGAGCATGTAAACTAAATCATTACCTTTTGTATTCCTATGAATTCTTTTTTATTTATAAATGGTGACTCCATTGTAAAATACTGTTTTATAATTATCTATTTTTATTGTAAATAGATATAGACATATTGAAAAAACATACTCCAATATGTTTTGTACTTTATGTCCTAGAACACATCCTGAAGAATACATGTACGTACCAACAACTCACTCATTAAGTACATATATGTGGTCTATATAACAAGCATATTTATAGAACTTTATTTAGAACTGTGTCTACCAGGAAACTTTTACATGTCTATCAACAGAGATATAAATAAATTTATATGTTCATATGATAGAATATTATAATAGTAATGAAAATAGACTCTTGCTACATGCAGCAACATGGATAACTCACAAATATAATACTGAGCATAAGAAAGCTAGACTAAAAAGGAAGGAGAAAAGAGACAAATTTAAAAAAGAGAGACTGAGGACTTATATAGAGAAAGGAAGGAGAAAGACTACAGACACTTTTATAAAATAAAAATAAAATACAAAATTACCCAATAACACATCAGCTGCAAGCAAATGGTCCATTACACTATCCAAAATGTAAGTCTGAAATTCTTTTTGCTGAGTTCTTGTAGATCTTTCAGGTGAAGCCTAAATCAATAAAAATTATTACAGTTAGAAACAGAACTAACTACACAAAGATAGGGTTCAATTGTTTATGTATGTTATAAAATGTAATAAAAAGATGAAAAAAAAACTACTGGTAAGTTTAAAAAATATGATATGAATACATATACTGATAATTATTTTCTTATTTTTCTTGCCATAGAATTAAAAAAAATTAAAGAAAATGTGAAATGTCATCTTGAAATCCACTGTTTGAAAAACATTATTCTAAATTACTATAAGAATTTAATAAATATTTTATAATCTATTATACCTCACTTCCAAAAAGATTTGGCAGTTTATAATAAATTGAGATACATCATAAAACCATTAAAACAAATAAAAAAGCCCAAGAATCTAGTTATCAAGAGGAAACATCAATGGGGAAATATTTCTAACAAAAAAACTAAGTCAATAATTTAGCTCTGAGCTTCCTAAGTGTCAAGAAGGAGAAAAAATATGGCTTACAAAGCTTTTTATTATTTCTAAAGGAAAAGCACAGTAGATTGACAGCAAGGATATATGTTTTCCTACAACTGTCTGAGAAGATTGTTCTCTGTGGGTTTTCTGAAGATAGTGAACAACTCTATAGGTGGCATATTTAATAACAGTTTTACCAAGCACAAGATAATGGTTTAAATTATCTTGAGTAAAAGCACAAAGTTAAACCATGTTCTTGGGCAGCCTTCCCACTGCTTATAAAGAACAATAATCTGGTTGCCTAACTTTCAAGCATCTAACCTGGTAAGGACAAGAAATAAAGGTAAAAAGATCCTTCCCTCATCCCTCAAGTCCCCGCAGTCCTAGCAACGCTTTTGACAGAAGTTAGATATCAAACCATTCAACAACCTGTCATCTGTCCCTTTCTTGGAGATCTGTGTGATTAGATTCACAAATAATGCTATGTTTAGTAAGTGCAATGAAAGAAACTACTTCTTGCACAGAAAACTTCAGGACTATCTTTACGACCATGTCTTCTAAATAAGCTTTAGAACACTGTTATGTTTTTCTTTCTAATCTGATTTCAAGGTAGTCCTTTCAAAGGTTTTAAAAGAACAGTTAAAATCTGAGTTCTAAATTGAGATTAAAGTTATTAACCTAAGGATTTAAAAAACTAATAGCTAAACCAAAGTTGTCCTTTCTCTCTCTTCCATTTGCATGACTTTTTTTTTGCCGGGGAGGGGGGTGTGTGTGGGGGTGGGGTGGGGTGTGTGTGTGGGGGGGTGGGGGGGTGGTGACAAGGTCTCACTATGTTACCTTGGTTGACCTTGAATTTGTGATCCTCCCACCCTAACCTCCCAAGCAGTTGAGATTACGGCTGTGTGACACCCCACCCCTGCTGATATTTTTGTTTTAAAATGATAAAATATATGTGCAGTGACAGATAAAAAAATGCTAGTGCTGAATTTGGGTTGTCATTAAACTAATATGAAAAAAAGTAAGGGCTTTCATTTGTTTTCAATCTTAATTCTCCAGTGTAGCCAACAGATTACACTCCTGTGTAGTCAGTGGGAGACATGTGACTAAGGCATGCCTCATGATACTAATATTGAGAGTCCGACCCCTGTCAAATGAAGAGACAGCGAGAACTTTTTAGTGATAAACAGAACACGGATAGTTTTATGAGGATTTCCTTGGAATTAGATCAGAAACTACGTTCGACTTTAGTGACAGAAATTTACTAAGGAGTAAAGGCTCTTCATTCCCAGGAGAATGTGAGCATTTTGAACACAACTATACTCTGAGGATTATGCTCAACTCCAGGTGGTTTGGGATAAGTGATAACGAGTATGGTTTATCAAATCTTTTTATTCATTCATTCATTCATTTATTTTTAGTTGTGGTTGGACACAATATCTTTATTTATTTATTTTTATGTGGTGTTGGGGATCGAACCCAGGGCCTCGCCTGTGTTAGGTGAGGGCTCTACCACTGAGCCACAACCCCAGCCCTTTATCAAATCTTAGACAAAGTGTTGGAACCTGCAAAGCGAGGGATTATGAAATACACAAGTACTTGATCAATTAACACTACTTATTTTTATTTAAAAATACTGTTTCCTTTTTTTAAGGAATGAACTCCAAGCAATGAATTTTCCTCTTAGAACTGCTTTCAATGTGTCCCATAGATTCCGATATGTTGTGTCTGTGTTTTCATTAATCTCTAAGAATTTTTTAATTTCCTCCTTGATGTCTTCTATAACCCATTGATCATTCAGTAACCTATTGTTCATTCTCCAAGTGATGTATTCTTTTTCCTTCCTTCTTTTATCGTTGATTTTCAGTTCCATTCCATTATGATCAGATAGGATGCATGGTATTATCTCTACTCCTTTATATTGTCTAAGAGTTTCCCTGTGACATAATATATGATCTATTTTTGAGAAGGATCATTTCTTGTAGAAATAGAGAAAGCAATCATGAAATTCATATGGAAAAATAAACGACCCAGAATAGCAAAAACAATGCTAAGCAGGAAGTGTGAATCAGGCGGTATAGCGATGCCAGACTTCAAACTATACTACAGAGCAATAGTAACAAAAACAGCATGGTACTGGTACCAAAACAGGCGGGTGGACCAATGGTACAGAATAGAGGACACAGAAACCAATCCACAAAACTACAACTACCTTATATTTGATAAAGGGGCTAAAAGCATGCAATGGAGGAAGGATAGCATCTTCAACAAATGGTGCTGGGAAAACTGGAAATCCATATGCAACAAAATGAAACTGAATCCCTTTCTCTCACCATGCACAAAAGTGAATTCAAAATGGATCAAGGAGCTTGATATCAAATCAGAGACACGCTGTCTGACAGAAGAAAAAGTTGGCTACGATCTACATACTGTGGGGTCGGGCTCCAAATTCCTCAATAGGACACCCATAGCACAAAAGTTAATAACTCGAATCAACAAATGGGACTTACTCAAACTAAAAAGTTTTTTCTCAGCAAAAGAAACAATAAGAGAGGTAAATAGAGAGCCTACATCCTGGGAACAAATCTTTACTCCTCACACTTCAGATAGAGCCCTAATATCCAGAGTATACAAAGAACTCAAAAAATTAGACAATAAGAGAACAAACAACCCAATCAACAAATGGGCCAAGGACCTGAACAGACACTTCTCAGAGGAGGACATACAATCAATCAACAAGTACATGAAAAAATGCTCACCATCTCTAGCAGTCAGAGAAATGCAAATCAAAACCACCCTAAGATACCATCTCACTCCAGTTAGATTGGCAGCCATTATGAAGTCAAACAACAAGTGCTGGCGAGGATGTGGGGAAAAGGGTACACTTGTACATTGCTGGTGGGACTGCAAATTGGTGCAGCCAATTTGGAAAGCAGTATGGAGATTTCTTGGAAAGCTGGGAATGGAGCCACCATTTGACCCAGCTATTCCCCTTCTCGGTCTATTCCCTAAAGACCTAAAAAGAGCATGCTACAGGGACACTGCTACATCGATGTTCATAGCAGCACAATTCACAATAGCAAGACGGTGGAACCAACCTAGATGCCCTTCAATAGATGAATGGATAAAAAAATGTGGCATTTATACACAATGGAGTATTACTCTGCATTAAAAAATGACAAAATCATAGAATTTACAGGGAAATGGATGGCATTAGAGCAGATTATGCTAAGTGAAGCCAGCCAATCCCTAAAAAACAAATGCCAAATGTCTTCTTTGATATAAGGAGAGTAACTAAGAACAGAGTAGGGTCGAAGAGCATGAGAAGAAGATTAACATTAAACAGGGATGAGAGGTGGGAGGGAAAGGGAGAGAGAAGGGAAATTGCATGGAAATGGAAGGAGACCCTCAGAGTTATACAAAAGTACATACAAGAGGAAGTGAGGGGAAAGGGAAAAATAATACAAGGGGGACAAATGAATGTCAGTAGAGGGGGCAGAGAGAGAAGAGGGGAGGGGAGGGGAGGGGAGGGGGGATAGTAGAGGATAGGAAAGGCAGCAGAACACAACAGACACTAGTATGGCAATATGTAAATCAATGGATGTGTAACTGATGTGATTCTGCAATCTGTATATGGGGTAAAAATGGGAGCTCATAACCCACTTGAATCAAAGTGTGAAATATGATATATCAAGAACTATGTAATGTTTTGAACAGCCAACAATAAAAAATTAAAATAAAATAAAATAAAATAAAAATACTGTTTCCTATTCCAATAGGATTTAAGGATGGCCCAGTCATCAACAGATATTAAATCCTCCAATTCTTCTCACAGAAGTTATATAGTTCAAATGTTCTTACTGAGACTTACGGCAACCTAATTTTTAAATTTATAAAGATTTTATAAATGCATTGTCTCTTGTAAATAATTCATTAGACTACTGTTATATACCAGAATCAGTGCTAAGTTATATAAATTACCTTACCTAATCAGCAAAATACCCATTGAAGTAGACACCAACATCCCCATTTAGAGGACAAGGTAACTGAGGATTATTAGTAAGTGTAAGTCACTTGGTTACAACTAGGATTCACACCTCACTTCCTCTGAAGCCAAACCTGCATATTCTCCCCACTCTACTAAAATCTACATAACAAAGAAGACAAGGGCACTAGAGCAATGCTGTAGAATGCAGGCTACAATCTCCTCATCATCCTTTTAGGTAAAACTGGCTGGCCCACCAGACAACCAGAAAGAAGACAGGTAAGCACTGTGGCCTTGCTCTGGCCTCTGTACATCAGATCTGTCTTTTTGGTGACAAGAGCAAAGCCAGACAGCAAAAGATCAGTGTCAACTTTCTGAGGCCTCAGAACCATTAGGCAGAATCCTGTGCTACCCATAGGCCAGATAGCCTATGGGCACATGCTGCCCAGGAGAGAGAGGTCTATACTCAGGAAGGCCTGGTATTTTGTCCTGTTTCTGGAATGGGCTGGAAGCCTTTAGAGAAGAGGATTTTCAGCTTTTGGTTATTCTTCTTGACTGACCCCACTTCTGTCATCAATCTGATGTGTGACAATAGGGAGATCTTACAGACGATGGCTGAGTGGCACAGTGAGCACCTCAGATCACAGAGCATTGCATGTACTATCAGAGAAGCACACACTCCACTCAGCACCCTAGGTTTTCCTCCTCTGGGCACATACAGATACTCTGTGGTCTGTTCTCATGCACTTTCTTTCTACCACCAGAGTAGTATTCATTTGCTGCAAATCCATTTGTCCTTCCCTTAAAAAAGGCCACTTAATAAATTTTTAATACATACTAAGGGCCAGCCAGTATTATGGATACTGCATGCATTATCTATTTCATTCTCAGAATAATTCTGAGAAGTTCCTTTCACTACATCCTTTTCCACAAGGAGGAAACTGTAACAAGTGTGGGAACTGAACCTAGGAAAGGTCACACCCCTATAACCAACACACAATGATTCTTTAAAATACTTTTTGCTGGATGATATACATGTATTTGACCCTTAGAACATATCTGCAGAGGATATAGTGAATATCATTCTTCATAGATTAAACTTAAGCAGTTTAAAATGCCATCTGTTAAACAACAGGGCCAGATTCAAACCCAATATTTCTTACTCCAAATGCCATAATCCTTCTCTTATATCACATTGCATCCTTTATATGGACCACACACCATTCGTGACAATGAGAATCTTTTATTTCTAGAGATTGCTAAAAAAAGATAATTTCACCTCTTTTGCGGATATACCTAAGTAAGCAGGTCCCCTTTTGGGGGGCATGTGGTCTTACTATGTTGTCCAGGCTGGTCTTAAAACTCCTAGTATCAAGGGATCTTTCTACCTTTGTCTTTCAAGTGTTGGGATCACATACCTGTGTCACCAAGCCTGGCAATAGATGTTTCTATGATGAAATTCTAACACTCATAAGACTGAAGATGGCCTGATTTACCTTATTAGGTTAAAAATCAGTGAGTTCAAGTTCCTTTTTTCATGTAGGTGAAAAGGTTAATATATAATTCTTTTCCTAAATTTCTTCAGGGATACAGACTTCATAATAATACTAAAAATTATATATTTATAATTTTTTCCTAGTATTGGGGATTAAACCCAGGGTCACTCTACCACTGAGCTACATCTTCAGCCATTTTATATTTTGAGACAGAGTCTTGCTAAGTTGCCCAGGCTGACTTTGAACTTGTGATCCTCCTGCTTTAGCTGTCTCAGTAGCTAGGATTATATGTATGTGCCACTGTAACTAGGTATACTTTATTTTTTTATGTTATAGGGAAGAAATGACACTAATAATATTTTGATAAGCATACACACACTCACATACACACATACACACACACTCTCTAACTGGGCGTATTAGATTTAAAGTTGTTTAAAATAGCAAGGAAAGTTTTAATCACAAAGTTTTATCCTTCTTATTAGGTAGCATCCCATCTTCCAGTTTGGGACTTCCAGGAGTAATTAATAGTTAAATTATTTCAAAATTCTTATAGAATATACCAAGGCATTGGGCTAACTGTTGTGAGAGGTGAAAGAACATATGAAGGTCAATATCTTAATTTTCAATAGTTTTTCATCTTTCTGGGAGCTTTAATCCTGATAATACCTGCTTCTTCCAGAACTAAAATGTGAATGCTCCCAATTTCCCAATACAACTAGGCACAAGTCCATTGTGGACAAATTAGTGCCCACAAAAATGAGCACCTTACCTTAAGATTCATACAAGTATATCAAATTCTTTCTATTAAAATATGAAGAGAGGTAATTATATAATTTATCCAGTATTAATTAATGGGATATCGGGGTTCCTATAAGATTGAAAATGCTATCACTGGACAGAGCCTCTCACCTCATATCTTTCATAAATGTGTACTTATTTTTATGCTTAGCTAAGGTGTGTTACCAATATCTCTGAACTTTATCCTGATATTTTTCTGATCACCACTTCAATTTTTATGGAGCATTCAAATTCTCACCTTTTACACTAAGATACTGACCATCTCTTTTCCTGGAGTTTTTTTAAAGTTTTCAAAGGAGATAACTCTACCAGGCATGCTTTTTAATTCTACTATACAAACTAATGATGAAACCAATTATTTCCCAGCCAATATTAAACACTGTGGTTCTGGTTACAAAGCTTAGCATGACTAGTTCTTTAATTGACCAAATTGAGATGTTTTCACATGGATAAAACACCTTCTGTGGTTAACTATATCGGCCACTAGGGGGAGCAGAGGAAGCTATGGTTCTATTGCTATAGTCCAGATAGAACACAGGGATTCAATCTTTCACCCACCTTCATACTTCCCTCCATCGACTATTTGATCCTATTTATACCAACTGGCCCAAAGAACATACATATATAGGAAAGGTATTCTTTATTAGATTTGTTAGATTTCCTCTCTGTGATTTTTTATTTTCTCTGGGATTTTCCTAAGTGAACAGTTTTTAATGGTTTTCAGAGAAAGCTAATTTCTAGGGCCAGCGAGGACATTTAAGGCTTACAGCCACTCTATTTTTTGATGTATCATTGACTACTACCACTTACCCGGAGAAATGGCAAGCAACCTAGAAGTCTCTGCCTCAGAGGAAATTCACCAAGTGCATACTGAGCAACTATCTACTATGCATAATACACAATGTCTTAAAGCGGCACTAGATAGCAACAGCAATAATACCGGGCAGGGAATTTGCAGGTGAGAAGACAGTGCCACTAGGTATTATCCATGTCTAGGGAAGGAGTTGGTATGCAAAGGCCTGTGGCCCAAATCAGACTGTGACAATTTTTGCAAATTAAGTTAATGGGAACACAGTTATGCCCATTCCTTTTTGTGTCATCTATAGCTGCTTTCACACTACAATGGTAGAGTCAAATATCTGAGACACAGACTATGTGGCCCAAGAAGCCTAAGATATTTACTGTTTAGTTCTTTACAGGAAAAGTTTGCCAATTGTTAGAGAAGAGGTGATAAAAAAATTGTATTGTGGTCATGGTTAAGGGAATGGAAAGAAGAGGAGTAAACTGATAGGATCTAAAGCCCAATATGTTCTGCCCATATTTAACTCAGAAAAATTAGAAGTCTGAAGACATTTAATACAGAACTATCTTGATTATTAAAGTTCTAATTATAAAAGCAATGTAAATGAGAAGTAAATGTGTTTCTTTGCTATTACCTCCAACAAAAGATCAATTAATGGAGTCTGCTTGCTGGCAGGGGTAAGACAGAGGTTGTCTATTATTAAGACCCGCATGAAGTCAAAAACAAACTTTTTAGCTGGGTGATTGGTCAGATACGTCTTGGTGCCCACATTGCAGTATTCTGATTGGCTCCTGTTCATCCCTGTATCTGCGGCAAAGGCTTTAAATTCTTCAGCTGGAGATCCAACTTCATCATCAAGATCAGTCACCTAGTAAAATCAAGTGGAAGCACATTAGGTTTTATGAGACACATTTACCTGTATGTTCCCTAAAAATAAAATTACAGCAACAGCAGTATTTTCCTTCAGCATTTACCTCCTATTAAGCTACTCAGCACATTATTTCACTCTGCCTTACTTGACTCTTACTTCCAAGATAGTAATTTGGCACCATATGTCACAGTTATTCAACATATGGTCTTTCTGACTGACCACTCAAAATTTATGTAGAATCACATTATATATTTTGTGTATAACTGCCCTGAAAATAAATGAAACAAAAACATGAGAATGACTATATTTGTGTATTTAAAGTCTACCTACTGAAAAATTAAATGTTACAAAGTTTCAGATAAAAATCTGGCAAAATACCACCTAAGTGCTATTCCATTTTCATATGAAATAAGTCCAAATAATAATAAAACTACTGCCAATTTTGAGCCAAGTGAGAGAGAAAGGTAAACCGGTAGACAGATTACATGATGCTAATAAGAAAATGATATTTAAATATCACGGAGGGTCACAGTTTTATCAGAAATGAGGATTCTAAAATTATAAAGATACCAGAGTGTTAAAGTAATGTGTTATATTTCTTTCTTTTAAAAAATCCCACAATTTTAGAATGAGTATTTTACATTTATATATGGAGAAAAATTAGTATGAGCAAGGTAGTTTATTCTAGTATAGGATAGAAATGAGAGGAAACATCATGAAATTCTGAGGTATGAGGAGGAGACAGCCATATTTTGGGTCTGTTTTGAAGGACAAAGGAGTATCAATATCATAAATAATTTAATAATTTTCTATTAAATTAGTACAATATAAGAAAAAGCAAAAGTTAAGCAAAATAAGAAATCTTGTGAGCAAAAGAACCAATATATATTTTATATTTCAGAAAGACAAATTAACTCTATAATTCATTATCCAGCAAATTCCTACTTTCTGAAATAAGAGAGAAATAAATTTAGTCTGACTAGAGTTTTGTTATCTGGAAAGTACATTTTATAACTACACAGGTATCATAATGTGAAATAAGAAATGAATCAACACCCTCCGGCAGAGAGAAATTACTAACAAAGGACTTACAAGAATATCATCAATGAAAATAGGAAGCAATGCTCACTGCTGTTTTAGGGGAAAGTAAAAGGAAAGTATGGAAAGCTAGACACACAGACAATGATGAAAAAGGTGATATATAAAGTAATGAAACTGCAACTTGGTCAGAAGCTTAAAAGATTAGCAAAAAAAAAAAAAAAAATCTGCTAACCATTGAAATAGACTAATTCCAGTTTTGACATTTTCCTCCCCCTTTCCTACCATCTCTGAGTAAGGGCGAATATTGAAGGGGAAGACAGTTGCTGCTAAGGCACACAGGAAATCAGGGCTCATCCACATGGAGGCAAGGTCTGGAACATTGTGATATAAATATCTAAAGAACTGCATCAGGGTCACTGGATATTCCCGGAGCCAAGACCCCTCTTCTTCTGATTGCCAAGGCTGTCAGGGAGTCAAGGGAAGAAATAATATCAGAGAAGTCAATGAAAATTACTTCAAAAATCCGTTAATCACTACTCTTCTAAAAATGGATATACTGATGATCCAGAATGCTATAAACTACACATCTGAGCAAAAACTTGTATGCACACATATGCAAACAAATTTAGAAGTTATTGAGGATAAAAATAATAGCCCTAGAAACATGCAGGATGCTTGTCTACTCGCTAGAGTACTCAGCTCATGTAACTGGAGTCTGTGGTTTTGATTACTTATCATTATCAACATAACTACTGCTGGTACACCAACAATGGTTGTATTACCATTATTATTGTCCCACTATGCATCATGCCAAAGAGACAGGAGGAAGACAAAAGATGCAGAAGTCATCTTTCTGAGCATTATCATGTATATTATAGCAGGAAAAATACTTAAGCATTATATAACACAACAAAAAAATGATGATAAAGAATAAGCAATATATATTTATCTTCTAATACCTGCCCAGAGAGTGATTTTTTTAAACTTGGAATTTTATATTTATTTAGGAATAAGGAAAAAAACAAGAATTCCTAAATATTCTAAATTAATATGTTTAATGGTAATTTTTGTTCTTAGATGGCATAACAATAATCTGATTAAAATTATATTTGTCAAGTATAATGCAAAGAATTAAAGTTAATATTTCCTCTTAAAACAGAATCCTAAATTGGGTAAAAAAAATAAGTCATGAAAGTATTTATGTAAAATAGGAACATATATTTGGTCATTTACTTTTTAAATTTTTCATAACTAGAAATAATCAGAATAGCAAAACAAACAAAAACTTGTACTGCTAATATTTTTAACCTCTAAAGGAGAGTTATTTTAAATGTTCAAAAAATGTATTATTGCAAGAACTTATACCAAAATGTATATTCACTGTACACATGGATACACTATGATGTTTTATTATCCTAATAATATAACTTAATACTTATTTAGCACTTACCACATGCCAGGTACTATTTTAAGTTCTCTGTGCATACCTCAATATATACTCATAACCCTAAGAAGTAAATTCTGTTATTATCAACCTTTTAAACTGAGGAAAATGATGCATTACAAGTTAGCACGTTGGGACCCTGGTTTCCAGAGTCTGTGATCTTAATAATTACACAGTGTATTCCTAGAGATAACAAAATATAATAAGGTTCTGGAGACCATGTAGTAAATAATACAAGAATACTTTTATTAAAAAAAAAAAAAACCCAGATTACACGCAGGTAGACTAGTATCTCAGTAACTTACGGAATTCAGCATGCTGCGGAGCATTCCCAACAATAAAAAAGCAGCTTCTGTACATACATTGTGGATAGAAGAAACCACAGTTCCACTGGAGGCAGGAACTCCAAAAATAAATGTCCAGATAGAATCCAAATCAAACTGCAGAGGTCAAAATGGTTAAAGAGTAGTCACTATTTGCATAATTTCTAACATTCTAAAATTTCTCTGAACTAATTTTTTTAAAAAGTAAGCAATTAGAAAAAGAGACCTAGTACCCCTTCACTGTACATTTCAAACTCATTTTTAGTTATATTATATATCATCCTGAATCTTGCCTTAGATATGTTTCAAACACAGATTTCTAATTTATTTCTAAAGAAAGCAAGCAAAAATAAAATATATGCTAATTAGCCCAGAGTTGAAATTACAGAATTGATGATTTTAAGCAGGTTCTTTCATAAAAGCATGATAAACTCACTTTCCCCCCATTATTAGCAATGCTCAAAGTTGAATTTAGACACTTATGGATAAGCTTTGACAAAATAAAAATCAATTTGAGGAGATTTATCCAGAGCAGCTTCATGTAATACTTCATGACTCTGGTACCATGTATGTTCCAAAGCTGTATAAAGAACCAAACTGCCTGGTACAAATCCATATCTTGAATTAAGGTAAGGGTACAGCCTAATGATTTCACTTAAAAAGTTTTGTCAATTACTAGAATTGATCTGAATATTATTTGGCATTGGATAGAAGCAAAGTTGAGTTTAAAAGCTAAATTCCTAAGTCTTTGTAAGGCCACAAACATAAGTCTCACATACACATCCATAATAGTCTTCAATTATAAGTCAAATAAAGCCTTATTGTTTTCCTAATGCGGATATTATCTATCATTAGAAAATTAAAATATGCCAGGTGTGATGGCGCATGCCTATAATCACAGTGGCTCAGGAGGCTGAGGCAGGAGTATCCTGAGTTTAAAGCCAGCCTCAGCAAAAGGTGTTAAGCAACCCAGTGAAACCCTGTCTCTAAATAAAATACAAAATATGGATGTGACTCAGTAGTCAAGTAACCCTGAGTTAAATCTCCAGTACCAGTCCCAACCCCCCAAAAATGAGAAATTAAAATATTTTTCTAATCATAACTTGTATCTATCTACTTCTTTCATTTTTAATTCTTCGGAAATGAAACCATATTTTACATAAAATCATATAAATCAAAAGAATTATTTATATCACCATTAATATCATACAACGTTCTTATGCATATATAATCAGAGTAATCATAAAGAAAAAAGTCAGTAACAAAGGACTTCTTTTTGGGAAAATTACTGGAGAAGTTTGGTGGAATCAATAATTGGTCTTATTGTGATTAACCCATTACCCTATTGTTATTTTTTTGAATAAACAGTTACATTTACACCTTACTAGATAATTCCTACCTGGCCACCCTGCTTATATCGGCTGCTGATGACAGGCACACTGACCTGCAGGTTCTCAGGCAGCTCACTAACTGGCTGCTGCAGAAACAATGCCATGAGGAGAAAATAGAGGGCAGGGACATTAGTATGTTTAGGAAGGAAGGACTGAAGAACTGGAAAACCAGGAAAATGACAAGCATCCCGGTTAATCTCCCTGACCGATGATCTCCCACCGGCACTCCTGCCCACATTGAATCCTAGGAGAAGAAGAAATATAATACTAAAATTAACAACCAATAACCATGCTGCATTGACAAAGAAGGGAGTAATTCAGTATGTGTAACTTGTCTATCTTGAACATTCATATAAATATTCAATTGTTGTTTACCAGTTGGACAAAGCTCATGGCTCAGCGGTAGAACACTTGACTAGCATGCCTAAGTCCCTGGGTTCAATGTACAGCACCCAAAAAGAATAACTTTTGCAGCTCATTGCTGATAGGCTTGCCTAACACATGCATAAAAGTCTTAGAATTGATCCCCAGGACTCCCCTGTCAAAAAACCCCCAAAAATAAAAGACCAAAAAACAAAAAACTTTCGAAAAGCTCTAATATTCCTGCTTATATTTCCCTAAAGGGGAAGTGAAATTAAAAATATTGCTCAAGGGCTGGGGGTGTGGTTCAGCGGTAGAGGGCTCGCCTCGCATGCACAAGGACCTGGGTTCAATCCTCGGCACCACATACAAATAATAAATAAATACATAAATAAATAAATAATAAAGCTGAAAATTTTTGTTTAAAAAATATTGCTGAAGTTGAAGATGCTACAAAAATGTAATTTAAAAACACACTTGGTACAATAGTTAATATATTTCATTTATCCTGAAAATCATGATAAACCAGTTAACTGTAAATTATCTACAGATTTAGAGACAAATCTAAATGAATAAAAAAAAATGTGACCTTCCTCACAACATAATCTGCATCCTTGGAAGGCTGCCAGACAGCGGGATGGCAAGTATAAGTCTACTGTGGCTATGGTTCCCACTGGGGCTGAGCTGACCATGCAGATGCAGAGACTTCTACAAAAACCCAGCTTTTTAGGAGATGGTCCATTATTATTATATGGCTTATAGCATCCATGCTTCTATCAATCCTGTTTTCCTTTGTTTTACAACAAATTTCAGGGTACAATCCAAACATGTGGTTCTTCTGCTATACCAAACTTAGCGTAGTACTCAGCACAAAGTGGATGTTGGCCAAATTTTCAATAGAAATCTTTTGTGAACAGCAACCAATAGATGAAGAATTGATTTCACTCTGAAGCAATTTATATTTCAAAAGGAGATTCACTTTTTTTTTCATTTTCTTTTTTTTTAAGGAAAAGAAACTGTCAAAAACTAATAATGGTGAGTTGAGAAATCAAATCATTGGGTTGCTTATCAAATCAAGGAGAAACAGAATAAAATTTGAAGATACATACACATCACAGATACCCAAGCACACGCGCGCACACACAGAGTATACATATACATACACACACACACACACACACATATAAAGAGCATGAGCTTAGGTAAGAATTAAAAACAAAATACAACAGTTTATAGATTGTGTGTGTGTGTGTGTATGTGTGTGTGTGTGAGAGAGAGAGAGAGAGAGAGAGAGAGAAATGGAGGGAGAGAGGGTGGGGAGAGATTCAGGAAAAATTAAATGGGATCAAATTTAAATTGAATAGATTCCTTTTTGTGGAATCAGAGCATCATATGCAATGTACAAGCAGGTATCCATTAAAGACAGACACATTTTAAGGTACAAAGTCAGGTGGGTCAAATGCAGGAAAAGCACTTCTTTCTAATATTATTGAAGAGATGCAGGCAGAAAAAACTGCTCATAACCACCACATTTGCAGGTTATATTCCTCTTCATAGCCCATTCAAAATAGTGATCTATTTTCACGAGCACAGAAGTATCTATAAGATCACTGAAAATATATTTAAAGCAAACAATTTTTTTGAGAAATCATTTCACAGTGAAATGAAAATGATACCACTTCTTCATCATATAAAGTACCCTCAGAATCTTCCACATGTGAAATAACAATAGTCCAGAGCTGAAAGCTCTGTTTTCCCATCATTTACACTGATAATTGAAGCAGTGTAGGAAACATCTACATATTGATACTTTACATTTTTAATAAGCTACATAATAAATTCTGATCCTTAACTTTCCTATCTGACATATGTGAACAGAAATTCTTGATATAATCTCCTTAGATCAGACAAGAGCATAGTTATATATGATTTTATGTAATGTTACATTGATAATTATTTTTAAAGTACTTTAATAATTAACTGTCTATACTTTCAACATTATCTTCGAAAATATATTTCCCAAAGTAAGTCATTAATATGAACAGAAACAAGCCAGCAAATATAATATAGGAAAACAGAAAACTCTAGTTTTCTAATATTAAAAAAAGGTTCAGTTGTTTGTTGAAAACAGCTACAAGAACTAGTGAGCAGAGGATAAGAAGCTTTGACTGAAATGCTGACTGAAATTAAATACTTGAATGGCAATATGATATGACAGTTAAAAGCATATATTTCAGATATAAGTGCATGAATTCAAATTTTGACACTTCCTAGTTGTGTAACAAATAAATTCACCCCATACCTTGAGTTTCTAATTTATCAAATGGATATGATGGTGTTTACACGTTATACAATTGTTATGCAAATGAAATGTTATTACATGGCAAGTGTTTAGTAACATACACAGAGTAAACACTCAAAATAAACAATGGTTATTTCTACTGATAATTTGCTAATTATATGCATATAGTTCAGATAGGGACTATATTATAAAAAAGAAAGAAAGAAAGCCATAAATAATTACCTGAGTTTTCAAAACTTTTAAATGATCTCTGACTTTACTTTGAATTTGAAACTATATAAGCTTTTCATCCTATCCTTAATTAAAATTCATGACTTAACAGTTATTGCACACACTAGAGAGTATGAGCTTAGGCAGGATTTAAAAACAAAATACAACAGCTTATTTTAAAGCAGCTGACTATACAAGTCCCATACCTAATACAGTTCCAATCTTATTGGTTAAGACAGAATCTGTCTGTTCAAGCCATCCTCCACCACTGAGTCCTTCTTTAAACTTGATGAGAATAGACTGATTACTCAGCAGGACAACAAGAATCCTCATGGCTGCTGTCACTGTGGTGGAATGCAAATGTTCTTCCATAAACATCATAATCCAGTCAAAACCCAGTGTCTTGACCAGTTCTTCACAAGCTCTATTGAGTAATAGATGAATTCAAAGAAGCAAAATTAATTTCAGAAATTAGTATTTCAAATTAAAACAAAAAAATACGATTGGCTTTCATTTTCTAGTTACTATAAATTTCAGGGTTAAAAAAAATCAATATAAAGCCAATGGCAATTTCATCTTTTGCTTGATGTGAAATAACTACTGATAGCAAATGTACCATCAATTCTAAAAATGTTTTACTTACTGAAAGTTAATGCTTGTTTTTTCTTTAGATGTATAAACTAGTTTTAGCAAGATATCTAGAAGTCTGTTCCTCAAAAGTATGAGATTAGCAGATACAAGACCTCCAAACTCTTCCTCAGTTCCTAAAATGAAAATAAATTACGTTAAATATGCTTAGCAGATAAATGAGAATAAAATATCCAAAGTGTTCTTTGAAATCTCCATAAAAAATGAATATATTAGAGAACATACTAGGTAGAATTACTTTCCATTAAAGTGGACAGGAAAAGGTTAAATCATTTCTCTTTAGAACCCTCTGAAAATTGTTCATTTACATCTAACACTGAAACTAGTGATAATGCCTTGATTATCACATTAATACTTCCCTCCCCTACTCAGCAGTGGGAAAGGCACTGAGTAAGGACTATTAAAAAAAAAACAAAAAAAAACAAAAAAAAACAGATCCTCAACCACCCAGGTCATTAATTTCTAGCTTCTTTCTGAAGGACAAGTTAAATTATTAGATTCAAAATTTGAAAACAGGAAGCATAAACCTACTCAATAAATATCATACAGAAAGAGAGAATTACATAGCATAGAACAGGAACAAAGGCTCACAATGCACAAGAGACAGTAGAAAAGAAAAGAAGGAAAACAGGAGTTCAGGGGCCCTCAGTGGACAGATCTGAAAGCACATGGCTTGGGCAGCAGCATCCACTTCTTCCAGGCTAGCTACTTTGCTGGGGAAGGGCTGCAGGTGACAGCCACAGCCTGCACACTTCCCTGTATATAGACAGAACTGATGTTCAGGCTGAATCTTACTGTGGTTATAAACTTTTATTTATTTAGGGACCCACTACTGAACTTCCTTTAAAATGCTAATTTAGTACTTTATTCATAATGGATGCTTCATGCTTACCAAAAGGAACAATACCCTTCTCTTCCAAGGGGCCCAGACTGGTAATTTGCATACTGCCTTATCAAAAGCATATCCTATGACTCGTCAATTGCTATAAGAATAACTTTCTTTAAAATTTTCTCCAGAAGGTGACATTCTACAGAGAAACTTGATATTCTCTTGTCTATTTTTCTGTCAATTATGTCTCCCCAACTTTTCAAATATAGTTTAAAAAATAAACTCTGGAAAGAACTTTCAGATTAATTTTATCCCACTCAAAACTCTTATTTTATTCTACACTGCATATCCCTTTTATGCTGTTTAATTATTTTGTATTGACTGGCATATCACTGTCCAGCATTATTCAAATAATTTTCTTGGTAGGTATGTCTATTAGAGAAATACTTGTTTAAAATCTCCAAGAAAAAGTATATTGTTTCAAATGAACTAGCAGCAGGTAATTGATCAGGGGTCTTAGGTTCTAGTCCTGAATCTGTCACCAATATACTCTGTGATCTGTAGCAATTCACTAGTTCTTACAAATCTCTTGGACTTTCCATTGACAGTTGTGACTACACCATTTTGTTTCATTCATGAAGCACAGGGGAGGCAGTGTTCGGGACAGGAGAGCCAACATGGAGGAGAATGTCTTTGTAAGGAGTGATATCACAATATTATGTCTCCCTCCACTATGTGGATAAGGTTTTGAGAATATTAAGATGATCATGTATGTAATACGATTCTCAAATAATGTAATAGGGTAATGACACAGCAGAGTCATCCCTCAGGAACCACAGGGAACTGGTTCCAGTACTCCTCACATTTATCAAAATACACAGTATAAAATGAACTATTTGCATATAACCTATGAAAACCTTCCCAGATACCTCAAGCCTTTTTTAGATTACTTAAATATCGGCTATGTAAATGCCATGAAAATACTTGTTATATGTTATATAGTATTGTTTAAGGAATAATGACTAGAAAAAAATATGTATATGCTCAGTACAGGTGTAATATTTTCCCCCTTAAATTCCAATATACAGTTGGTTGAATCACAGGTATAGAACCCAGGGATATGTAGAGCCAACTATATAATATTGAGAGTTTAATTTCAGATATGAATCTAAAAGATTCTTTGAATGCTTTCTAGTCACCTTTCCTGTGTTAGAATATACAATAGAAAAATATGTGGAAACAGAGAGGGAAAAATGGGTATCCCATGAAAAACTTGCTTTCATGAACTCAGCAAAAATTACGTAATTTTTCACAACTTAAAATTTTTATATTATATTTATATAAAATGATTCTAGAGAAATGTTCATTTTCTCAGTGATTATTATTAAATAGGGAAATGAAAATAATAGTATCATGGGTATAATTCACTCAGTCAAGTACTACATTTCTGAAGATGTATATAAAATTAAAAATCAAATAATGTTAAAATTACACTAGAAGCATTTGCTATTTAAAGAAACATTGCTATGAACACTCTAATAATACAAAGGATTTTAGTTTTAAAGTAAAATTCACACTGTATTAAATTTTGTAGGCAATATAATACTTCTGCATATTGTATGGGCTTGATATAAAAAACATATCTATGAAAGACCAAAAAAAAAATGTAAGGAGGAAAGTTATGTAACACTAACATATAATTCAAATGTTCTTTGTGTCAGAAGAGAAAGGGGCACAGCAATTAATTGATCATAATTTTCTCCAAATTCCAGGATCCACTCACCCATGTCAAGTTTCTCTTCATTATTTATTTCCATAACTACAAATTTCTCACAAACTGCAAAGGTTGGCAAAGTAGAAGAAATAAACTGGCCAAATCTTCAAATAAAAAAAGAAATCAAGTTATGGATTTCATTTTACTTTCCCCCAAAGAAAGAGTAAAATATAAAGAAATTAAAAATTAACATTTTTTATTTTAACTTTTATAGATTTTTAAGTGATTTTATTTGGCTTGCTTCCTCTTGCACCATCCCCAATAGCAATACAAACAATGTTTTAAAAATATAGTTCTTCAGAAGTATGAATTCTTTAATGCACTAACTTAAATGGTTTCAAAAGACAAACATGACTGATTCAAGTTAAAATGCTCTAACATTATCTGTATAGATCCACTGTAGACTTGGTAGTTAATTTGGGATCTGGAAATACTAGTACGGTTAAATACGGTAAATACTTTTAACCATGTGACAAGGGTCAAATGGTTTCATTTCTTTATTTATAAAGGGGAGAAAAACTTAAAACACTGATAGGTTTTGGTGATAATTTCAGCAAAGCAATCATTACAATGCTAAGAATAAATACTAAATAAACAGGGATTATGATAACTACAACATTCCAAATGAATTCTGAAACTCCAATTTTAAATGTCGCCAAGTTAAAAACATGTTTTCAAAGTATGTGTATGTGATGGCAGTAGCATGTGCACAATGAGTGTATGTGTGTGTGGGTGCGCATGAGTGCTTGTGCACATACACTTGAGAATTAACGGAGTTAGGGGAAGAGGGCTGGGGACTGAACACTTTCATGTCTAGGCTAATCAATCTCATGGGGTTAATTCCCACATCTTTTCTCTCCAATATTCTATTATTCACTGGGGGCAACAACTAATTCTGCTTCATAAAAATAAAAGCAACATATTGAGGAATTACATATTTTTAATGCCTTACAAATATCATGGCATCAACATTACTGGTGTTATACTGGCACAATAACCAATTACATTCATCTCAATCATCTTAATCTCATTGGTACTTCTGGTTAATTAAAAGATAAATACAGAAGTTTTCACTACCTGAGCAGATCATTGCTGTTGGGAAAACCTTGCAGCAAGAAGCTCAGCACATTACTGATAGCAGCAATGGTAGGCTGGGATAAAGACATATCTCGAAGGGTCAGTAGCAGCTTTGGGATTAACTGGAATTCCCTCATTAATTTGGCATTCTTGGAAGCTTCACTGTAAGAGAAGAAAGATTTAATATACTGTACTATCTTTTCTGTAGCTGAACAACTAACTACATAGGTATTAACTAATACCTGGACTCAGTGAGCAGTTCAATAAAGTGTTCAAATAAGGAAAGATGGAGTTCATATGGTGCATGGAGCCAGACCTATAACAAAAAAAACAAAACAAACAAACAAAAAAAAACAGTGGTAGATTTAAAGTTAAAAAAAATTCCCAAAATGTAATTCTGACAAAAACAAAGACAGCACATGGAATTTATTTCACTTATATAATTAACTGAATATAACCACTTTATAAATTTTTATTTTTGTAAAGTCCTACAAAACAGCTTGTACATAGAAATAATATCAATCACTACAAATAGGCCAAAAAAAGGACAGTTGATGGAATTATCATACTTAAAAAATCTGTTATAAATATGCTCTGCATGTTTAAAAATGTAACGAAAAGATGCAAATGAGGAGGAGAGAAATGGAAGATATCATAGCTACAAAACAAACTTCTAGACATAACAAAATAATTAAAATGGAAAATATATGTGTGACATTAATAGGAGATTAGATATTGTGGAAAGACAATTCAGGAAATTATTCAAAATGAAGTATAAGAAAAAAATACCAAAAATAAGTGACTAGGTAGCACATTAGTGATTTGTGAAACAATATCAAGCAATCTCAAGATATGTGGGATGTCCATAAAAGTAAGAAGGGCAGGAAAAATTTCAGATTTTATAAAAATGACAAATTTGCAAATCAACAAATCATGTCAAAGAAAGATAAAGAAGACAATGGAGTGACTTTTAAGTGTGAAAAGAATAAAAATAGTCAATTAGACTTATATTGCATGCAAAAATATCATTAACAAATAAGGAATAAAGAAGACTTTTTCCAGATAGGAGAATTCATTAACAGCAGACTGGCACTGTAAGAAATGCTGAAGGAAGAATTATGCAAGATAGAGATTTGGATTCACAAAAATGAATAAGGAGTGTCATAAACACCATATATATAGGCAAATAAAAAAGAATTTTTAACATGACTTTTGAAAGTAATTGAATTATTTAAAGCAAAAACACTATAAACTATTGTGGAGATTATCAACATATAGAAGCTAAAGTAGAAAACAATGGAACAAAGGGTGAGAGGGAAGAAATGGAAAATATGCTACCAAAAGGTATTTACAAGGTATATTCAAAGACAACGAATTTTTCTGGATGCATATAAAAAGTTTAGGAAAACCAGTACAAAGGAAAATTTTTGTATGCTGTTTTAATTATTTATATTTGTGAAATGGCTTTTTAAAGAATAGGGTAAATTAGGTATTTATAGATTATTTATGATTTGGGGTAATAAAGGATTATATAAAGTCATAAAGTGCTCAAGATACTATGAAATGAAGCCAAAGTTTGTTAAACAATTGCATTTCTGATGTTTTCTTATTAGATTTTAATCAGATAGCTATAAATAAAGCTAATTCATGATTTGAATGTGTCAGTTACCAAATGAAAACAAGGTTAGGCTGGATTAGATAAATCTCTTAACTCCTACATAATCCTTTCTGCACACCCTCCCTATCTCTATATTTCCACAAGTATTTAATCAGCTATTTTTCTCTTCTAATGAACTGAACATTGTGAGGCATGGACTATATATTTTATTTTTACATCTTTAGCAACTAACATGGGGCTTGGTTCAAAAATATTCAGTAAATGGTTTCTTAAAGGGGAGGGCTAGGTATTAGTAGTCTGAATACCAAGCTAAGAAATATATATACTTCATTGTGTAAGAAAGGGAATTCACTGGGATTTAAGTAAGTAATATGCCTTAAAAAAAAAAAAACAAAAAAAACTAGATGACAAAGGTAGACAGGATAGCCTGAGGAAATGAGAAAAAAAGTGAACTATCCTAGGAGAAAGAGGAGACATGACTGGAGCCAAGATTAGGATGTAGCAGCAGAAGCAAAAGAGGAAGACCATGAAATGTGAAAGAAGAGTCTACATGATTTTTGTGTCAGACTGTTTATAGACAGGGAGGAAGAAGGAAGCTGATTTTATAATTTCAAGCCTAGGGAATGGTGGTATTATTAATAGAAACAGAAAAGTTAGAAGAAAGAACTAATTTGGGGAGGGATGTTAAGTTCAGTTAAGGTATTGCTGCTGGGACACTAAAATGGAAATGTTGAGAAAGAAGTAAGAAATAAGTCTGGAATTCAGGTGTCAAAGTTAGAGATTTAGATTAGAAAGTTAACTCCATAGAGATGAGACTGTGGGATTAGGTGAGAGTCTAAAGATAAAAAACAAACAACATAAAACCTCAACAAAATAGTAAGAAATAAAAATGAACATCTTTTCATAAAATCATGAAAATTTTACTAAAATTAATGAGAGGGACAAAAGAACTAGGACAGTGTTGCCTGAAAGCTGGCAAGAGATGTAGGAGATACAAGAAGAGGATAAGGAACCACATCAAATGCTATTGAGAGCTATGGAAGCTGAGAAGTGAGTACGGGCCATAGATTATTATCCTCATAGGTAAGACAATCTAGTTTCAGTAAAACAGGTAGGGCATGCAGCCCGTTTTCTGGGATTCCATAATCAAGGGAACAGCATATAATAATTATAAGGAAGAGTTAGGGCCTAGTACCATATCTGTGAACATTAGATGCTATCACCATTCTGGTAGCAGAGAAACAAGTCAAGGAAGACAGACATAATCTCTGCTCTCATAAAGCCTAGCGATCCTTCAGTTTTCCAGGGATGTAATGTATACATTTCTTGCATATTGATTAATATGAAGAGTGGGATGAAAAAAGAAGTGAGCTAAAAGGATAAACGTGATTAAGGATAAAAATGATTAAGTGGGACCTTCAGAGGACAGAGGGCAAGCTTCATGGGTGATAAGACAGCAAAAGTGGAAATCTTGTTATTTTGGCAAAACGAATGATATTTTACCATATAGTTTGTATTAACCCAAATTATAAGTCCAGATTCCTATTTACTGTAGAAAAGTTTCTATCATAATTATTTGAAGAAAACATTTGCCTCCAAATCACCAGTGCAGCAGTGTATTAACTAGCTTAGGTAAATGTACCATACCATTTCATTTCTATGTTTGTAGAGTGGAATATATCTGAAGAGAAAGAAATTCTGCTCTTTATATTTTACTAAACAATGTTAGTACAATAATCATAAAATTATAAAACTTTAAACACATCTTAGGGATAAAAGTGTTTATTATACAAAATTTAAAAATGGATTCATTGACTACATGCTACCATCCAATGTTTATATACATACTTCAAAATCACAAAGCAGGTCCTGGAAAGCAGTTGAATTGGGAATAATGGAGGTCTCATGTCCACTATCAACAGTTCCCACCAAGGAGAAAGTTAGATGGAGGATGTGGCTGTTAAGAAGGGAACGTTTCTTTTTAAGCAGCATTGCCAGCAACTGTAAGAAAGTAACAACAAATGCCTTTTGATAAATCACCATGTATGTATATATCACTCACACTCACACACATACACGACACATATGAAAATACATGTAGAGTAATGAGGCCTTTGAGCTGATTTCTAAATTTTTATTGTGTCAAATACAACAATACAATTAGAGAAAATCTGAAAAACAAAATAATCCTAACACTCTACTAAAATATATTCCCATATAAATATTTGAATAGTTGTTCCTATCACAGGCATTTGTACTCTTTTTCTCTATACAAAAGGACTTTTTTCTTTTGCAACATAGTCTTCATAATTACAATGTAAAAGACTAAATGCTATTCTATGGGACAATAATAATACACTCAGTCATTTTCATACATTTGGTACATTTATATTATTCTTATTTTTTCATGGTAAAAAATGCTACAATAAATGTTCTGAAAGTGTTATAAAACAAAAACATTTACAAAAATAAAGTATAATTAAATTAAATTTATACAACATAGTAAGTAGCATACTCACTACTAATGAACTAATTGCTAAAGTTGTAGGACACATATGTGTTTCATCTATAATAGAGGGATATAATCTTGCTCCAAATACTTGTTTCAAATTACTTCTCACAAGTAATTTTATTTTGCTGAATTATGTTACTAGATGTGTATGGATGAATGCTGTGTATTTAAATTTCATGTGGGTTTTCAGGAATAGCATGGCACACTTAACTCTGCACTGGCTCCTGAACAAGTAAGGGAATTAGAGGAGGACAGGGTATGAGGTGGAAGGAACCACAAGAAAAATGGGAATAGTGTGGATTGATCATTGATCTGGCAATCTCTCTCTCATAGGGGGTAATATGACCCGATTTAATTTCATTTCCATTTCCACAAAGAAAAACAACATCCAAATAAGCAAACTGTTGATCTAAAAATACAGTTGGGTCTCTATATCCATGGATTCTACAACTATACATTTAACCAAAACTTGGATCAAAAATATATAAAAAAAAAAAAAAACGGATATTTTTATTGTCATAATTCCCTAAACAAAACAGTGTAACAACTATTTACGTAGAATTTAATCTACATAGTTTTAGGTATTATAAGTAATCTGGAAATGATTTAGTGCTTACGGGAGGATGTGCACAGATTATGCACATTATGAGACCTGAGCATTTACAGATTTTGACATCTGTTGGGGGGTCCTGGAACTAACCCCCATGAACAGTAATGAAAACTATATTCAAATGTATCAAAGCTATGTGGAAACAATGTAGCTTACTTCAAAGGTGTAGTGTGTAAGACTAGATAAGAATGGATAAAAGGATAAACTGAAACAAAGAAAACTTGTTCTCATTTGGCATGTACTACTTTTAATAAAAACGACAGACTTTTTAAGTTCACTTGGACAAGCATATTCCTCTAGATCTTGAAAAAAAAAATAAACCATGAACAATAGAATATCCTTTGATGTGAAGTGAAGGCAAAGGTTACAAACCTGGTAGCCCTTGATTCTTTCCATTTCTTTGCTGGCCAGTGGGTTACTCTTGACCACACAAACCAGGGCCTTGACCGCTGCATATAACCCTTCCACATCAGAGGCCATGGCCACTAGGCCCAGGATGGCTGCAGCTCCACCAATGTACTGCAAAGTAGTGGCAACAGGCTTAGGAACAAATGTTCTTACTCCTGATTAAAAGATAGTGAAAAATAATTAAAATGAATTCACCACACAAACAAGAACTGAATAAATCATCTTAAGTAGTTTGCTTGTAACTGTAACTTTTATTTTAAAAAGTTTTTCTGTCCTAATATTCTAACAAAATGAAACAATTAAAGGTAGAGTTTGGGAGAAGACAATAATGTTAATATACATACTGTCAGGCGTAAAGGAGAAAGTAGAGAAGAACTGGGTTTCAGAGCAAGCACCAATATAGCCACTGTGTGGCACTGGGCAGCATACAGACTGAGGTGAGAGTGCCATATTAGATTCTTTGGGTAATATACTTAGGGGAATTCTGTGAACTGGGGAAGGAGTCACAGAAGCCACTCTGGCAGGGATGAAGTACTTCCTACAGATAAGCCAAGCCAAGTAAAGCACATTACTCACCATTATTAAAGGCTTCTCCTTGATCAGTAATCTGAGTCACAACATCAGTGAGTCCAGGAGAGAACCTGACTTTGAAAACTACCTTCTATGGTAATCAGGGCCAGTATTATTATTTCATAGGTGAGAAGACTAATGGTATAGAGCTTAAAACCTCTGGACTAATGTCACATAGTTATAAGCTAAGTCCTTATTCACTACATTCCACTATATCACACCACTGCTACATTTCTGAAATGGACAAAGAGCAGTGCTCAAGGAAAACTACCATATGCTATAGCGCAAAGGAAACTGTTTTAACAGTGCAACATTATGAAAAAAGAACAACAAAGTTAAAATTTGTGTACATCACTGGGAGTTAAAAATTGTCAAGGACTGACTGGTGGTAAGCACCTCTACTCCCAGTAACTTGGGCAGCTGAGGCAGGATGATCACAAGTTCAAGGCCAGCCTCAGCAACTTACGAATACTGTGTCTAAAATAAAAAAAAATTAAAAAGGGCTGGGGATAGAGTTCAGTAAAAGAGTACCCTGGATTCAATTCCCAGTACCACAAAAAATAAAAATAAAATATTGCCAAGAACTGATAAACGTCCTTGCTGGTAGGATTTGGATCAGTATTATAGCAACTTTTTGTTAATCTACAAAGGAACCAATATTATTTACTGAAGTATATATTAAAAGGAATAATAACTGGTTCTGAATTTTGGATGGACTGGTGGGATAATATCTCAAGATCCTATCCAGCCAAAACAATTTTTTTAAGTAAATTGCATACATAAGGCTCTATAGAGTGACATATCAGCTCTAAGTTTTATTACAGTTAGATTTCACAAAAGTTCTTATTTTAAACTCAGTACTAAATTAACAAAAGAATTCATGAACAAAATCACTGCTAAACCAAACCATGAAAGAATAAATAATAGTTCTAAATATTTTGTTGTTGTTGCAGGGCCGGGGATAGAACCCAGGGCCACATCATGCTCTGCAAGCACTCTACTGCTGAGCTATACCTATGCCCCTAATAGTTTAGAACAGTTTGAAATTTACTGAAAAACATCATAGTAGCATATAGTCAGTATTCATCAGTGCTGACAAGAGGGAAAAGTTAATGAGATTTTTATAAAGGTGGACCTGTTTTTAAAGTTGACTGGAATGTGAGGTTGTTACATTAATCTCTAAATACTTCAAGACTGCTACAGGTCAAGAATTAAAAATGATGCATTTAAATATTACCTCTCAAGTGAGGAAAGTTAATTTAAACTCAAGGCAAATAAAAAGTCTTAACAAACAAAGGCAGTTTAACTCACCCAAATATCCAATCAGAGTAGCCCCAATTGTCCGTGCAGGTCCATTAAGGTGTCCTGCTGAATTGTGTATCAACTTCACAGGGGTGGCATTCTCGTGGGAGGAAATGCCTAACTGAAGAATAGGAAAGAAAAATAATGTAATTATAGAAGAACAGCCTGACTCTTTTGATTGGAAAAGAAACAAACTGTAAGATCATTAATATATATTTTCTCTCTTTCTATAAGAATATTTAAAAAATTTTTTTAATGGGCAAATACTTCCAAAGTAGAAACTCTCAAAAAGTAAGTTAAATACAATTTACTAATGACCAGGAATCCTGGGACCCAATTTCAGAGGTCCTTCTGAGTGAAGCCTATGGCATGGTTTATACATCACTCAGTGCCTCACAGCACCCCAGTCAATGAACATATTAACATCCAGAACAAGTATACTTAATTCATGACAATTATCAGAGTTTGAAGATAAAATATTTACACAAGAAAAGGACATGTCAAATTTCTGTAGATAGGAATGCATGTACACTCACATACAATATAATGTAAGAAATATAAAAGCAAGAAATTTACTTTTTATTCACTGCTGTTTCTTGAATAAAAGTGCCTGGCACACAGTAGGTGGTGGATAAAAAAGATGTTGAGTGATAATTTTAAGAATAGCAATTGCTGGGCTTCTTCATTGCCAATATAAATATAAGAATACAAATCATGTTTAATTTCATATAAAGAAATTCTCACATTCTCAAATTAAGCTAAATATCTACATGTGTTTTCGCTTAAATCAGGAGCCAGATAAACCAAATACAAACAGCACACAGGGAGTCAATGTGAAAAGGACTGAAATATGCTAATTAAAGCCCACAAATAAAGAAGACGACGAAGCAGAAAGAGTTATTTGCAAGAATAATTGGGGATCAATTCAAGATGTTCACTGAATTCCAATCAAGTTTCTCAAAAGACTTGGGATATCATACTCAAACTGCTGAAGACCAAAGATAAAAAAAAGAAAAAATTGAAAGCAGCCAGAGAAAAATAAGTTGACATACTTACAGTATATAGTCAGAAACTCGAAGACAAGAGGGCAATGGCACAGTAGAAAAACATTTAAAATGCAGACAGAAAAAACTTGTTATCAAAGAATACTATATCTAACCATCTTGTACATCCATCCATTCTGTACAACCATAAGAATGGAGTCCTAATTAGAATAAGATATAGCCCATGACTGTATAATTAATACAAAGTGAATTCTACTGCCGTGCATAACTAAAATATCCAGTAAAAAAAAAACAAACATAAATATGGTATAAAGGAAAGACTATTATATCTAAGGATGAAGACCATCCTGTCATTGTATTGTTGTTGTATCAAATGATCAGCAACTTAGTAACTTAAACAAATTTATTATCTTATATTTCTGAAGGTCAAAAGTAGAAAATGAATTTTTTGAGGTGAGCAGTTAATCGGGATTGAACTCAGGGACACTTGGCCACTGAGCCACATCCCCAGCCCTATTTTGTATTTTAGACACAGGATCTCACTGAGTTGCTTATTGCCTTGCTTTTGCTGAGGCTGGCTTTGAACTTGAGATCCTCCTGCCTCAGCATCCTGAGCCACTAGGATCACAAGCATGCAGCCACCATGCCCACTTAAAAAATGAATTTCAGTGGGCGAAAACCAAGGTATTGGTTCCTTTTAGTGGCTTTGTAAGAGAATTTATTTCCTATCTTTTTCAGCTTTTATAGGCCACTATAGCATTCTTTGGCTAACTGCCCCATCTTCATCTTTAAAGGAATGGAAGCTTGAATCCTCTCATCATATAGTACCACTCTGGCTTATTTTTCTTAGTTTTATCTTTGGGGACCCTTGTGAGTCAATTGTGACCATGTGAATGTTTAAGATAATTTTCTTACCCTAAGATCACTCAATTACCTATTTCAATCTTCTAGGTGCAACCTAAATCCCCCTTTTCCATGTAAAGTAACATAATATATTCACAGGATTAGGATATGGATGTATCTGAGGGCCTAAATATAATGAATATATTAAGATGCTGAATAAATAAAAATTCAATTAAAAATAAATGAAATAAAATAAAAACAGTGCTGTGTCAAGCTCTGTTTTTAGAAACCACTCCAAATGAGGCTCTGGCATAGCTTCCCAGTGAGAATCAGCCATAGTTACTGGGAAGTTCTTCTGCTTACCTGTTTAGCAATGGCTTTGCTATCCAACTTGTTATACACTTTCCGGATTCTCGCTACTGTCAAGGAGGACACAGATAGTGCATAGAGACCAAAGGACACCTTTTCTTCTGGAACTATTGACACAGGAGAAGGGATAACACCTTCGGATTTTGCATCTTTACCTACAAAAGAATAATTCTTTTCAGAATAATCAGTTGTTTTCCTTATCCTAATACAAAGTTTTTATTATTTTATTCTTACTATAATTTTATCAGTGAGTGAAGCTGAAAATCTTTTCAAGTTGGAATAAGGAACCTGAACTTAAAAACTATATTATTTAATTTTCAGCTTTTCATTTATTTCTCTCATTAGAAATTAGGAACAACTATTTAGTCATAGGACCTTACATTTCAAGTTTTAAAATACATTCAACATATAGCATAATGTGAAGGAAAAAAATTAATTTTATCTAGCAAATTTTAAAATACTCCTAAGAATAAAGGGAAGGAAAACAAGTGGAATAGCTGTGAGCTTTGCAGTACTTGGTCTCTTCAGCAAGAATATCAGGTATGCCTCTCCAGATTCATCTGGACAACACAGCACAGAAGTGAAGAGCATACATTTTGGAACTAAATGCTGTGAGTTTCAATCTTGTTTTACAACTTAAAAGCTGGGTGACCTGCGTAAATGTGCCTTAGTTTCCTCATCTGCAAAATGGGGATGACAATGACAGTTCCAACTCAATGTTCTAAGATGAATATGAGGGGCTCATAACAAATACGTCCTTCATGTGTACTAACTAACTTATCACATGCAAGTGCTCAGTAAGCGTCAGCTCTTATTATATGTTATTTAATCAAGAATATGAATAAAAGGACAAATTACATAGTCATACAATTTTTTTATTCTACAATATACTTGTCCTGACTCTTTTGAGACCCTTAGTAGAACCAGAATAAGGCAAAGAAAGACATCACTTGGAAGGGCAACTACAAATCAATTTCAGCTTAATATTAGTTTTTTTTTTTAATTTTATATATCTTTTGAGAGAAAACATAATAAAAAATGGACTATAGGAATAAAAGGATGAGGAAAAATTATGCTAATTGGCTAGTCACAAGAATATAGGTTTATCTGAACCCACTCTAACAAGAGTAGCAACACTTTAAACTGCTTCATGTAATAGGAAAAATTGTAGAAAGAGAACAGGGTTAAGGTTAGGCTCTTAAAGAGTGCATACCTACATCTTTGAGCCAATAAGAGAACCTGGAAAATAAGCAACAAAGAATGAAGACAAAGAATCAGGAAAGTGCAGTAAGATCAATGGAGGAGAGCACTGCAAAAAGAAGTGAAAATGGTTAATAGTATCATGTTGAGGGAAATTAGGAGGGAAGGTCCTTTTCTCAGATAAACATATGCACAGTTTTATATACACATACACATCTATGCTGCATGGGTTGAGCCTCATTCAACTTTGAGAACTAAGAGTAAGTTACTCACATGGCATGCACACAGCCTGAAAGCTTCCAACATAATTTGGTCCAAGTTCATAAATGGTAGTAATATTTGAAGGAGGTAAAACTTCTTCTAGAAAATGGGTAGGTCCCAGGCGCCAAACCAATGAAGCAATCTGGCGTTGTGCAGGTGGAGTGCCAATGTAGGCATACACTGTGCTCACCACGGGGGGATTCACAGAGCCTGAACCCCCAGGAGTACTGTGAACATAATGAAGCTACAAAGCAGACAAAACAAAGGTGTAAGATGAAGAAAAACATTTTTACCAGGAAACTAATTAGTTTAGCCTGTATATTTTCTCATGGTCACCCAACTTTACAAATGTATAAATACAGGTTGAGAAAACTAAGAACAGGGTAAGATTCTGGGATCTGTAACCACAGATGAAAAGATGTTATCAAATTCTCAAAGAAAATGAAACTAATGCTAGAAATGGTAATAATTGAACATAGACATACTATCATTGTCTGGTTGTTCTGCATGTCAAACTAATGATGCTTCTCTGAAATTTTAGGGTTAATATAAAAAATAGAGAGCTTCCTACTATGGAATTAATGCAGTCTTAAAATTAGTCGTAGGGCTGGGGTTGTGGCTCAGTGGTAGAGTGCTTGCCTAGCATGTGTGAAGCACTGGGTTCTGTTCTCAGCACCATATATAATTAAATAAAATAAAGGTCCATTGACATCTAAAAAGTTATATTAAAAAATTAGTTGTAACATTCATTGTGAGTCTGTTAACTAAAGTTATGGATGAAAATGTCTTATAGGAGTGAAGAGTTGTAAAATATTAGAGAAAATTTAGAAAAATGAAGTCTATGTTTAGTCTCCATGTAAAACAATAACCCTTACTGATTGACATTCTCAGATTTGAAATAACACTTCTGTTTACTGACAAGGTGTCTAACATCAATCATTTATAATAAATCTATAATTAGATAGTGTATAAGATAAAAGGAAATCAAGTTGCTTCTTATACAAGCAGATCTTATCACCTAATGAAATGAGAGACATTTCCATTGACTGTTTTGTCATAACATCATCCCAGCATTAGATCACATCCATGATTCTATATATTAAAGAACAGTCTCAGGTGATATTCATACAAGACTATGACTACTCATAGGGACAGCAATGATGATGATGTAAATATATCAGTGATTAATCTCCTATCCCTCAACTCTAGAAACTGAGGACATTTTTGTTTTTAGTGATGGTAAAATTAGAAGCAACCTACTAGACAATCTACAAACTCAATTCAAATGTAGTCATGTAAATGAAGAAAAAAATGATGCCCATGGGATGTGTTTTGGGGTTTATCATAATGAAACATTATGTTGCAATGGAACACTATTATCATAAGGAAGGAAATGTATTCATAGAAGCTGTTGTTTTCACACAGGACACAACTTTGCCTTTGTTACTGTTTCAAATGAAATAATTAAGGACACTACCTTTTTAAGAGCTTGCTAGTTGAGTTCTGTAGAAAGTAATACAGATTCAGTATGATTTATTCAAAATGTATGGGATCCGAAATATTTCAGATTTTAGTCTTTCAGATTTTGGAATATTTACACAGACTTTACTAGTTGACCATCCCTCTAATCTGAAATTCAGATGCTCTAAAATTTGAAACTTTTCATATATCATGTTAGTACTCGAAAAGTTCTAGAATTTTGGAGCATTTGGATTTTTGGATTGGAGATGCTCAACCTGGGGCAACATTCATAGTAATTTGGAACATAGAATTTCACCTGATTCTTTATTGGTTACTTCAATTTTCTTCTAATTATGAAAGTATAGCAATCTAGAGGATTGCTTATGCAGTCATTTATGTATATCTACAATGATTACCAGAGACAAACGTAGGTGATCAAAAGCAAAGAAAAACCAATTCTAACTCTACAGAAATACAGTCTTCTAAATTGGGTGTCAACATACTTTATATACAAACAGAGATACAAAAATTTGTGGTATATGTGTGTATTAAGAATTGTAGTGCAAAAAAAAAGTACATGTATAAAGGAAAAAAAAATAGCGTTACCTTAGATTAGGTAGAGGGAAGTGAAAGGAGGGGAAGGCAGGGGGATGTGGGATAAGAAAGATAGTAGAATGAAACAGACATTATTACTTTATGTTTATATGTGACTGTATGACCAATATGATTCTACAATATGTATACTCAGAAAAATGAGAAATTATATCCCATCTATGTATGATATATCCAAGTATATAAGTGAATTCTACTGTCATGTATAACTAATTAAAACAAATAAAAAATTAAAAAAAGAGAAATACAGTTTTCTAGATTAAATCAGAATGGTAACAATGAAGTGACAAAGTAATGTATTCATAGTTTACTTAGACATCCTGAAACTTGTGTCTCTAGTGCAAAAAAGAATTTAGCAATCTGACCCAAGGGCTGACAAAGTCAGTAACTCCTTTAGGACCCTATAATCCCTCCTTTCTCTCCTTCTTAATAAAATAATAAGAGCTGGTTAGCCACATGACTCTAACATACTGTTGAAACAGGCACTGAAAGTCAACTTAAAATTAAGATAGTAATCTTAAAAACACTCCCACAATCTACATTATATGTATTTATGAATATGTCAAAATGAACCCCATTATTATGTGTAACTATAATGTACTAATAAAAACATTAAAAAATACTCCTGCAAAATACATACACACACCCCACATATACACATGCACACACACCTTCTTAAGCTATCTTACAAACTGGTGCATTTAAAAGTATAGTATGCTTACCTTTACAGTGTTAACAAGCTGTCCATCAATATAGAGGGCTGCAGTACTGTTTTTCAGCATGCCTTTGCTCATCACCAAAACCAGATGATGCCACTGTCCCTCAACTATAAGCTCTCCACATCGAAAGCGGGCACAGCATGGCAGAATCTCATAAAAAGAGGATTCTTCACTAAAATCATCAACTAAAATAATGAGGGAAAGATGTATAAAACTTTTGGCAGTATCCTCCTTGTTCAGATAATAATTCATATTCAGATCAGCATGTTTTGATTTTTAAGCTAAAATAAAATGATGATGCACATGAAGATTCCCTGTTCACTTAATAACCATGGCTGTAGTAAGAAATAAAGCCTAGAATCTAGGCATGCTCTCATCTGCTAAAGTACTTACAATTACATTCAAAGAAAGTTACAATAGCTAATGAAGTAAAAAAGAAACAAGCTAAATGGATGATAAAAGTTATCATAAACAATAAAAAGAGACTAGTTGACACCAAAACCAAAAATAAACAAGTGGGACTACATTAATCTGTACAGCTTCTGTACAGAAAAGGAAACAATCAACATAGTGAAAAGGCAATTTACGGAATGACATAAAATACACACAAGCTACATATCTGATAAGGGGTTAATCTCTAATATATAAATACATAACTCAAACAACTTTATAACAAACAAGGTAGTAGACGAATTTCTTCTAAGACACAAAAAATAGCTGACGGGTACACAAACACAAGCTCAACATCACTAATCATCAGAAAAATACAAACAAAAATCGAAATAATTTAGCACCTCACACCTGTCAGGATGGCTATGATCAAAAAACAAAAAATAAGCAATGGTGGGGAAGATGAGAAATTGGAAGTCTTGGGAACTGTTGGTGGAAAAGCAAAAGGGTTTTCTGTCATGATATAGAAAACAGTATGGAGGTTCTTCAGCAATCCCACTTCTGGGTATTTATCCAAAAAAACTTAAATCATGATCTCAAAGAGACACTATATTAAGACACTATATTACAGAATGGCAGCAAAAGGTCATTCTGCCTTAAAAATATTAAAACGAAGTTTTTATACTTTCTAGATTCAAAGGAGAAAATAGAAAAAGACAAATACTGACCATAATTTTGGAGTAATTCCTCTTTAGTGGAAACAATCAGAGACCGGTCTTTTGCTGACAGAACTACAGCAAGGCACACGTAATGCTGCTCAGAAGAATTTGCTCGGCGAACAATAGTAAGAAGTCTGACGGGGTGGTTATTAGGAGGAGAACTGAAGTGTTCAATACAAAACCAGCTAGAATAGCTTAAGCCAGATGGAGGAGGGAAGAATCTTTCACCTGAAGTAAAAGTGGCAAAATAAAAATGAAAGAGTGTTTTGACTCATATTTATATTTAAAAAGAGGCCAACGAAAGCATATAAAGGAACTACTGAAAAATGAAGTATTTACCAGAGCCAATGCCGCTGACCACAGCCCCATCATTAAGACATGTTGTGACAGCAGTATTTGTAGGGGCATTATGAGGAGCCAAACTAGGCAGAAACAGGCAGCTATTGAAGAAAAGACAACATATATATTAGAGATAACTATTTCTTCTCTTAACACTATGGATGTACCACAGTGAAATAAACTGCCAGTATATAAAAGAGATAAAAGACCAAAAAATAAATCTGAATATCTAGAAAAACCCTTCCTGTGTTTTAATTATGTGAGAGTATTAAACAAAATGCTTTAAAATCTATAACAACATGTTAGGTTTAAACTCTTAAAAATTAAGATATAATTTGAATATGTAAAACACAAATGTATAACCTCAATCACAGCATTAGGACAATTTAATCACTGTATAAAAACTTCCCTTGTGCCCATTTCCAATCACTATCTCCTCTTACCACTATTCTGATTAGTTTTGACTATTCCCAACCATCCATTGTTTGAAAATGACCCATGACTACATGTTTAAAATCCAAGTACAGAGTTAGATAAATGTGTAAGAATCCCACAAACAATGTATACATGTACATATTATCTACTAGCAGTCTAAGAATTCACAGATCTAGCTATTTATAAAAATACACAAATAACAATAAGAGAGTTTGTACTGGCTCATATTTACATTGATAGGGGGCCAACTAAAGATAAAAACTTTATAATCTAGCTGTTAGATCTATTAGCATTTGTATCTACTTCGAGGCAGGTGCACTTAAAAATATCTAGGTTCTCTGTAGATTCTTTATTGCTGCTTGTGCTACTGTAGAATTTTCTGACACTTAAATTAATTTGTTCATTAGAAGTGACAATCATTGAATATTGATAATGTATAAGATACTATGTTAGGTAATTTGATAGCATGATGACAAAACCTAGGCTAGGAGGTTTTCATCTAATTTAAATTAACATATTACCTCTATATATTCATATTTATTGTATCAGGGGTGTGCAAACTTTCAGGAGATGGCCAGATGATAAACATTTTGTGCTCTGTGAGCTAGCAACTCTGTCATTTGCTATCAAGAATATCAAAGTCTGAAGACACAGTGCCAAAGCAGCCATACAAAATGCTATGTTCTAATAACACTTCATCCACAAGAAATTAAAAAACCTTACCAACAAAAGCAGATTTGGCAAATGGGCCTAAAAGATTACTGACTCATTTATTACATTGATTTATTTAACATAATAATTAATTTAAAATAATTACACTAGAAATCTTGAAATACCATGCTCAAAGAACACAAGTTATTTGAATATACATAGTATAGTATATACCATAATTGGTATTTACCAAGTAAATTTAAAACAAAAGATTCATTTGCAAAGTTACAAAGCAGAAAATAAAACAATAGAATAAGGCTATCTTACAATTTCCTTACCCAAACCCTTCAAGGGATGTGTCAAATTCAACAAATGCTGGAGTAACTGATGACCCGTGAAGTCTGATGTCATGTGGGGTTGTCATGGAGACCAGACACTTCACCCTGGTTAAGGGTACAGTGCTACCTTCTGCAGATTTTACCAGGCTCTTGCTTATCCGGTAATGGTTATCTTCAGGTAAGCTAAAAACACTATCAGAACCCAGACCTTCCAGAGATGTGATCATACTATCTGTAAGTCAAAGAAAATCTCTTAGTGAAAATACCATGCAGAATTTTAAAATAACTTTACAAGGCTAATTTATTTTTAAATACCATTTTTAAATTTCAATATGTGATTATTTTCTTTTTAAATACTAAGGGCACTAACCAAGTTTAATGTACTTTATGTTCCTTTATAAACTTAAATAGGCTATTCCCTTTTTTACTTAAAACTAAATTAATATGCACACTGCAGAAACACTAGAAACTAGAGTACAATTAAGAATAAAAATCACCAATAATCACCTGTTAAAATGTAATTTAAGAATTCTGTACTGACTTATAAAACAGTTTATGCTTTTATTTTATAAAACTACTTTTTATCATTTCTCTTAGAGAAGAAAGTAAAATATTCTAGAAGCATTACAACAACAAAAAAAAGTCATCTAGGAAAAACTATCAGAGATAAACAACTGCAACTTGATTTCTCTATCTTCTCCCTATTTGCATGTCTTTCTTTATAACTATTAAAATTAAATTTGTGATCACAAAATTGAATTTAAGAATTCCTATGTATGTGTAAATGGAAACAATTTCAAGAATGAAAAGACAAATTTTAAGCAAACCGTCCTGTCTTCCTAGGAATATATCACAACTGCAATGGAGAACACATTCCCTGTGAAGTTGAACCACATGGGTACACGTAACTGTTTTTCTCATACATGCTGGAAATTCAGACAACCATGAAAATATTAATTTTCTCAGGGAAAGGAGATATTTTTCATTTTTATTCTTATCAAAAGATAATAATTCTAAAGAATGATGTAAAGTATAAATATAACACAAAAAATATATATATATATAAAGGTCTTGGGATATAGCTCAGTGGTTTGAGGGCTTGCCTAGTATGTTCAGGGTCCTGGGTTCAATCCCCAGTACCATGTACATACATACATATATACATACCATGTATATTAATTATTATAATAATAGTTACAAAAACTGAAGTACTTTGTTTTCTGCTAAACTGTATTGAAATTCAAAAGCTGGTAAAGCTTCCATAACACAGTAGTTGTTAAGCACTGGTAATAAATAGCAGGAAGAATAAGACTGAAATAGTGGTTGAATCTCTCTGACTTCAGAATTCTCACCCCCAAAATCAAGGAGTTGATCTAAGATGACCTCTACAAAGCAACCAGTCTACTTTTCTAAATATTCTTTTGCCTGTTTCACTAGTAATACCTTAATCTATCAAAACACAAGTCTTATTATCATGGCTAACAATAATACAAAATGATGTAGAAAGTAAAAATAAGCAAAACTACAGAATTAACCTGGAGAGGAAATCCAGTGCAACTGGCTTCCCTGGGAACACCTCTGGAGTGGATGGTCTCCATGACAGCCTGGTATTCAGTGCTTGCATTCTGCTAACTCCCCAGAACAGGTTTCTATCAGCCTAATGCAAAATCTTCTCCTTAGAGGCTTCTCAGCAATACTTACTACATCTCTCCCTATGAAACTACCATCTGCTATTTTCCTATGAGGTTCTCTATTCATTTTAGAAACACTGGCGTTTCATTCTCAATCTTGTGTATATTAATTCTTGCCATTGGATGGGAGGATGTCACAACATCTATATGAATCTCACACAGACTGTATTGTCCAATGAGCATTTACCTATGCTTCATACCTGAAACTACCAGGCTTCACTTATTTCCCCATCAGAACTACAACTCCTTGATATGGAAATTTAACTGTCTTCATCAGTATTTCTAATTTCCTGTCCTCCATGACTTTTCTGCAGTAGGTGTCCTGTAAATCCACAGCCTGGTAATAATAACCCAATCAACCATTCCCTAGTTTAGGCAGCAAAGGCTACTTGAGAAACAAATCCTTGATCCACTGAGGAAGGGGTGCTCCTCCTCCCACACCAAGGCTTATTCTGCCCATAGCTCTCATCTCCTCTGGATCCTTACACCACCAAGCTCCTCTCCCCTACCCTCACTTAATTGACTTGACTGTGTGTCTCTGTTTAAATAACAACAAACCCTTTCTGTCTTTCCCTTTATAAACTTGAAATAATATTCATCCCTCACATAATTTTCATAAATAAAAGAAACCAACAAACAGAATGTAAAAGTCAACTTACTTCTCATCTCTGGCTCGTAACACAGTGAACTTGGTTTGTGGACCCTATATTGCTTTAGCAGTTTTTTGTCCCAGGCACCACAATTTAAAGGACTTGCCAAACGTAAAAACTCTCTAAATAAGAAACAGAGCAAAGTTATTCTTTGACTAAGACTATATATAATTCAGAAACCAAATATAAACAAGAAGTTAGATTTAACAAATTATAACAGACTAGTTAAATTACAAAAGAAATGCAAAATTATTGTGAAATGACATACACCATTAACTTCATATTTGATCACTATATACCTATAGATCTACTAGGTAGTTTTCAAAATTCAAAAGCTCAAGTCCAATTATGTCTGAAACCAAACTTATACCTAAACCTATAGTTTTTCAGATGTTCTGCATCTCACTGAAATGTACTTGGATTTTCATTCTTTCTCAGGATTTTAATATTCAAAAAATCAGGAAATTCTGTTGATTCTACTTCCCCCAAATATCGTAAATCTTCCATCTTTTCATTCTTGCTAATACCACCCGGATCAATTACAGTATTTTTGTGTTTTTGAAGGAGAATCTTAATTACCTCCTGTGTCCCAGTTCAATCCCTTCATCACAACAGTTAGTACCTTTCAGTGACACTCTATTGCTTAAGTCTCTCAGAGGCTGTTCAATATTAGCAGATGGAAACCCAAAATCCTCAAAATGACTAGTACACAGTACCACACATAAGATGATTTCTACCTCAGTCCTAACATTCACTGCTCTCATTTTTTCCCCCAATTATAAATAGTTATCAAGTCATACAAAATTCTTATAACCCCCTATGAATACATTCCTTTGTTGCTCTGGTCTATCAAAATTGCTTTTCTTATTGCTGAGAATATTCTTTCCACCACTTCTTTCTTATATGACTAGTTTTCTTCCATAATTTGTTTCTTAATTGCCATTTCCCTCACAAAGTCTCTTCTTCTGGACACCCCTGCAAAAAGTCTGGGTAAGTTACTTATATAAACTGTATAACACTGCTTTTATAGAATTGAATACACAACATTTTAATTGCCTACTTACCTGACTATATTCTTTACTAGAAAATACATTTTATGAGAGCATGAATTTTTCTTTTGCTATCTACCAATGTTTCCCCAGTTCCTAACATATAGTAAGGGTTTTAAAAAAAGGATAATTCATATCTTTAGGTTAGGAAATAACAGTAATGGATAAAGAATATTGAATATCTATAATCTTTACAAATATGCTGTTTCTGTTCTTATTTCAAGCATAGAAAACATATAGATTATTATGAAGGACTATAATATAAAGTATACAGAGCATGTCCTCTTGAAATGTGCTGCACAGAGATATAAAAAATTGTCCAGGAATTATACATAATAGTATTCTTCAGTATTCTGTCATTTATGGCATTGTATACAAAAAAAGAATTCTGTATTTTCAATTTTCTCTGTCACCAAAAAAAATAAAGGTTTAAAACTCTGTAGCCATTAAAATGTTACACATAAGTAGTTTATGATCTGTGGCTTTTAAGTAGCAAGAGATGAGCACTATGGGCAGAATAAGCATTGGTGAGGGAGGAGGAGCACACTTTTCTCAAAGAATTGAGGATTTGTTTCCCTTTTTCAACCCATGGCTCATCACTTGACTATTCCAAGCATTCACTGTAAGAACGGATCATGTCCAAATGGCTGAATTTTCACGGCTTATTGTTTATCTTGCTATCTTGTACAAATTATTTGTATGAGACAATCTCTCCAACTTCCTCTACTTTTCAAGTAGAGGATTATCAAAAAGGATATGGGGAAATATCAATGCTACCCTCAAAGCTATAAGACTGAATCTATCCACCAGCTGACAGATGAGGGGAGTGTGACTGTCTTTCATCTTGACTTCAGGATGATGAAAGTATTGATGATTAGTATCATCAAGGCCGAGCACACTGACACAACACTGCTTGACAAATGTTTACCATATATGTTTTTCTTAATCCACCATTTGTTTGTGGTCAGTTTAAGAATGCTAGTAGAAGTATTACATGGCAGGAATACTTGAATAGTATTTAAAAATAATCTAATGAAGAGAACAACATATAGTCCAAAAATGATAAAATGAGCACATTTTTATAAGAAAGAACACAATGATTTATGTACTAAATCTATTTGGCTATGTAATTACAAGAAAAATATAGAAAAAATTTAAAACCTAGCAAGTTTCATGCCTCAAACATAACAGCACTGTTTGTCTTGCACTACAAGAGGTTTTCAAAAATATACTTTTGGATGATTAAAAAAAAAACCCGTAGTACATCTACAAGACAAAATATTATGTAGTAATAAAAAGAAACTATTGATACATATAACTTGTATGCATCTCAAGAACATTATGGTGTGAAAACTGTCAATCTCAAAAGGTCATGTACCACATAACCTCAGATATATAATACTTTCAAAAGAAAAAATTATGGAGATGAAGAACAGAGCAGTGGTTTCTAAGACTTGGGGATGGTGGAAGATAAGGGAGTGGGTATGTCAATAAACGGGAAGCATTGGGAGATATTTGTGACATCTTGGATTGTGTGATGGTCACATAAATTTACACATGGATAATAAAAGAAAATGGATAGATAATAAAGAGAACCTCATACACACATAGATATATCATACCAACATCCATTTCTTGGCTCTAATGCTGTCTGATAGTTACATGTAAGAGTTAACTTGAGGAAACTACATGACAGCAGCAAGGAACCTCTCATCTTTACAAATTATTGTGAATATCTAATTATTTCAAAACAAAAAAGTTAAAGAAGTCCTTTTTATAAGTTATTACATAGAAAAAGTTCTTAAATATATAGATTTAAGTCCTACATATAATTAACATGATTTTATTTTTAAAAGAAAATGAGTTTGCTGGATTTAAGTAGAAGAAATAACCAAGGGACAGAAACATTGTTTACTAATAAGCAGATTTGTTTCAAAGTGCTATATTTTAAGTATTTTGTCCACTTTTGTTGTTTTGCTTTTGCCCAGAGTAAGTGAATGTGCCCACCATAGTGAGAACTCTTGAATCATGAAGACTCCAGGAATGGTTATGACTGTGGCCAATTTAACATGAAAAAATGACTTACTGACCTCAGCACCATGGGCTCCAGGGCCTGGGAGGCCAAGCGTTCAAACATGCGCTGCAGGGGTGGGTGCAGAGAGTGGTCCTCGTCAGCCAGAGCAGCACTGCACCTCTGCAGTAGCCGTGCATGAAGACCAGCTTCACACATGACTTGCTGGTTTCTTTCTGTGTGCACCAGGGATTGTAAAATATTTGCCACAGCAAGTTGAAGGTCCAAAGCATGCTAAAGTCAACAAAGAAATCCATGTCACCATGGCATTCTTAGTGACATAGGTGACAGTTCTTCCTACTTGAAGCATACCTTTCAATATGAGGTATCTAGATGTTTCATAATACATTCAAATAAAATAAGTAACTATCTTATTAGAGTAATACAGCCACTTCCAGAACAGAGCCATGCAAAAATCCGATACTTTAAATTTGGAGAAGCACACACAGCTGACTCCACACTCTTCCAATTCCTTTGGATCACATGACTATATAGCCAATAGTAGTTCTATTTTTACAGAAATATTAAGTGCAAAGGGTTTTTCTTTACATCTAATAGCTAAATAGCTGAAATGAAGGCTTATCATTTACATTTGGGACATTTTAGGCTCTAGAGGCCATACAACATTTTAACAAAAATAGTTCCCTGAACTCCAACTCATTGTAACTTTTGAGTGCTATAAGCCAAAACAATTAAATAGCTCAAAGTAGTATCTTCAGTTATTTTTCTTTCTCTATCATTCATTAATAATTTCCACTGATAAGCAAGATTTACAAGGGGAAACAATTATTCTAACTTCAGAAGTAACCATTTTTGTTGCCTCTGTAACTAATGAATTGTGTTCTAATATATACACATACACCACACATCCTAGAAGGTAAGACTCAAATAGCAAAATGCTGTTTTTTCCTTTACCTACTTTAGTATTGATAGGTAACACTTCACAACACTTTCCTTCTTCCTGCCCTCCCCGTCAGCTCACACATACACACACATTCCTTTCACTCATTAAAGATGGGAAGGAACCAACATATCCAAACCTACTTCTGGCTGTGTCACTGACCCAACAGAGGCCAGGAGGTCCAGCATAGCAAGCATGGCTCCAGGATGGATGATGACGGCATCAGAGCTCTGGAGAGGGGATGCTGCCACATGCAGTTTCAGGTCAGCAACATTTTTTGCAGGGCAGACAGGGGGAGTTGAGACAGAATGATATGCATGCCTATAAAAAGAAAGAAAGAAGAATTATTTGGCTTTTAATTCCGACTACATTCTCAATTCATTTTCTTCATCTTTTACTCACTGATAAGCAAAAAGCCTTACAACTCAGGGATGGGTTATAAACACTTTATGCTTGGAATATAAAAAAATAATATGTTATTAACTCTCAATGAGTCACATATAGACAATTTATCAATTCTTCTTGACTCTGATATGTCTTTACCATTTACTATTTGGGTTATTTCATTAAAAAATGGCATTACTCCAGGTGATATAAAGAATAGCTAAAAAAAATCACAGAAATAGATTCAAAGCTCTAGAAAGATCAAAGTTCAAACAATATTTGATGAGTGATCAAGTTAATTTAATCTCTCGATGAGACTGTTTTCTTTTGCAATTGCCTGTGTTTTCAATCCTTCATTAAACCATGGACAACACAAGGTCAAATGGTTTATGGTTTATTCTATAACTAGGGTAACTTGAGTCAGAGTTGGCTCAGAGTCCTGGGAACCTGAGGGTAAACATATTAAGCATCATGGAAGTTTTCCTTCAGATTATTTAGAATACAATCACCTCTTAAATAAATTTCTACTACCACTGACAACACTCATTCCATTTTTTAAGAACTTAGAAGGCATATATATTCATGTACTGAATGTGCAGGTTTCTTCTTATCAATGGTGTCTCCTTTCGATTTAATACTATTAATCTACAACATGAATTTTGCACACTTTGCATCTTGGCACTAAGAAAAAGATGCTTGTGGCTATGGTCTATGGGAGCTTGTTGTTCTGATGAGTCGGACTCAGTATCTAATTTGTCTAATGCTGAGCTCTATCACTGGGAGCAGTGCAGTTTCAGCTCTCTGGCATGAAAGCAGCTTGGGAAACAGACGCTTTACATCAGTGAATTAGTAGCAAAGAATTGGCAACTGCCATGTTTTCAAAAAAAAAAAAAAGCACATTCTCTTTTTAAACAGAGATTCTAGGAAAATATTCGGCTTCACTTATAAAACAGCACATGGACTCTCCTAATTTATTTGAAAGTCAGAGCCATATCCTCTACCCATTCATTTTTTTTCACTCCCTGTATGTTGCTGTTTTTCATTCAGAAAAATTTAATTTCTAAACTTACTAAGAAAGATATTTCTAAATCTTGTATCCTTCTATGTTGCTCCCTTTGTCCTTAAAACATTTTGATCTACCTAGAAAAAAAAAGATTTATAATTCTTCTATCGTCTAGCAGAGATTCCCAACCATTGATTTCAGATATTTCATAAAAAGTATTTCATTATATACAAAAAGTAATCCAAATTTGAAAAAAAAGATTCTAATTGAATTTATACTTACTTCCAACTATTACTGAAGTAACAAATTTAATCCAGATTAGAACTTAAAGTATGACTAAACCAGAAAGACATCTTTATGTCTTTGGAAAATAAATTCGTTCCAAAAATATAACTATTATAGTGGTAAATTTTAAAAATCTTAAATAACAATATTTTCCTAAAGGAATTATGTGATTTTCAACCAGAAAAATACTGCAAACATTGTTAAAATCTAAAATGGTACTTATTAAATAAAATTAGGCATATTATGACAGGGATTAAACAATCTTAATTATTACTAAACCCCATAGGGTACAACCACTTTTTAAATTTATGAATAATGGTAGATTAATTAAGTAGTTAATTCACAAACAAGAGCTAACACTGGCTAAGACAGTTCTGTCTTTGTTCAATGACATTTCAAAAGTCAGTTAATTTTTAAGCTGAATTTATTTTTAAAAGTTATAAAAATTGCTAAATATTTCAACCTAAATTCTCATATATTTAAGATTAATTTATCTCTTTTAGAAATACACAGTTGAATGTTTAAATTCTGAATCTGCTTAACTTTATCAAGTGTGCAAGGACACTGAATAATGGACTCCAGATTTTCATGGTAAGTAGTTCTTGTTAATTTGCCTAGTAACTAGTACTTGTCATCTTTTCCTGCATGGCAGATCTATTTGGTATAGTTTTGATTATTTTGGATTTTGTTTTCACTTCCTCTAACTCTGACCACTGTTCAGCTATAATTTGGCTAGGTCTTTCTCCCCAGTCTTTAAAATAATTAGAGAAGAATCTTCAGGATTTTACATGTCAGACAAATACCACAAATTCAACTCTTTCTTAGTATCTCATTGTTTTACAGGTTATAAATACACAGTACAACAGTATTTTTTCCTTTTGCCAAAAACAAACAAACAAACAAACCCCCCCCCCATGTTTGTCCAAAAGAAAAAGATGTCCACGAACTGATGTGATTTTTTTTTTGAGAATTTCTAAAAAAAAGTGTGACTAAAATTCTAATTTCAAAAGGTAATGTATTTGAATTTGTTAAGTAAAAGCAATGTGTTATTTACTTATTTATGATTTTTATTTTTAAATAGAATGAATGGAACCTGACTGGAATGACAACCTGAAAATGTTAACATGAATGGTATTAGCATGAACAATATCAAGGGCTTCTCATCTTTGGGATAACATCAATATGTAACTCTGATGGAGAACTCAAATGGATTAGAAGATGCATGCAACTAGTTCTACTGATTCAGCAGCAGTTTTCCCTTAAGGACCTGATATTTCTACATGTAACTACTACAAGCAATGAGAAAATATTTCTGATTTTTTTAAAGCTATAAATAATTATACCAAGGAAGAAAATGCTGTTTTCCCTTTTTCAACTGCCATTTAAATAGCAGAGGTTCTAATGGATGTTTTTAAAAAAATGTATTTCTTTAATCTGTAAATTTCTCTTTTGTGGGTCTGAGTTAATATTTTATAAAGGACAATAGTTTTTAGCTCTTTACCATTTATGATATAATCACTATATTTTAAAATCATAATTTTTAGTAATTTAAACTACTTAGTAATTAAAATTATTTCTCTAGTGTTCAGTAGTTCTTTGGGATAGTAAGCATACATTAATTTTCAAACACAAAAATCTCTTACTTTATTAATTTTAGCAACAGAAAGTTATAAGTAAATTTGAATTTATTTAGCTTCCTGAATTAAAATCAGCTATTAACAAATATAAAAGAGACATGGCAAGAGCTAGGGTTGTGGTTCAGTGGTAAAACTCTCGCATAGCATACACAATGTGCTGGGTTTGATCCTCAGCACCACATAAAATAAATAAATAAAATAAAGGTATAAAAATATTAAAAAAAAAAAAAAAAAAAGGAGAGGGAGACAGACAGACAAGACATGGGCTGGGGATGTGCCTCAGTGATAGAGCACTTTATTGGCATGTGAGAGGCCCTGGGTTTCATCTCTAGCATGGCCATTAAAGAAAGAAAGAAGAAATAGTAGTTTGGGGGCACAAATATAATGTGTAATATTGAATTCATTTAAGACTATGTTGAACAATGCCATTGTTAACTATAATGAGATGTAAGCCCCAGTATAAATTTAAGAGGAAAGGAAACTATGTCTTTCTACCTACCTAATGAATACTACTATAGATATGTAGTCAATCCTCAGTATACCTAGGAGACTTATTCCCAGACCCCCTGTGGATATAAAAATCCATGGATGCTCATCACTTATATACAGTGGTACAGTATTGGCATATAAACTCATCTTCTGATATACTTTAAATCCTCTCTAGATTTTTTTTATAATACCTACTATAATACAAACACATTACATGAATAGTTCTTATACTGTATTGCTTAGGAATAATAAGAAATAAAAAGTCTGAACATGTTCAGAACAATCACAATTTTTTAAAAAATATTTTCAATCTGAGGTTGGTTGGACCTATACATAGAAGGCGGGCTATATTCCATGCTGAAATATAGAATGTGTGATGAATACTTTTGAGGCTCTAACTACAACCACATTCCTGTTTAAAAATCTGAACAAAAGTATAAAACAATATACTCATGTTTCTCTCAAAAGTTATACCTAGAGGTATTTATAAGAGTTATTACTTGAGGAAAACAGAGAAAAGAAGACTACTTGATGCCAACTGTAAGAACTATGATCGCTCTGAGTACAGGTTGCAAATGAAATCTTAAATGAATGTTAATTGTATTTTTGTCAGTCAATGCTTTTTTTTTTTTTAGATTTATAAGCTTTACATTCAAGGTAGATTGGATCAGCTTATAGACTTATAGGAAATGGATGAACATAAGAACTGGGGTAAGTTTTCTTCTTCACTTTTTTCAAAGTTTAGCTTTGACAACTCTCCATTAGAGAATCATATTTCAATTAGTTAAGCTTGATTAAGAAAATACACATTTACTTCCAGTGCTATGAATTCATTTTTGAGTAACAGTAAAAACCAAAGAATGACCCCCAACAACAATGAAAGTGAAAAGAAAAAGTGAACAGTATCTAAAGAGGCAGTACATCTTCATTTCTATTTTAATATATGATATGCCTGCTATAAAAACAAAATGTGTAGTTGTGAATGACATGAATGACAAAATTCTATATGTTCTTCATAGTTTCATAGCATGTATTTTATTCTCATTAATATACAAAAGGGAAATTAATAACCTTAAAACCTAAAAAAAAGTATAAAAAGAAATCAAATAGCCAGAACCCTTCTGAAGTTACAAACAAAACCACCACATTAACACATAAGTAAGCACAGATAAAGATTGACTTCTCTTATAAGATCAGTACCTTTTCCTTGACAAAGCTGGTGTCCCCCAAGGAGAGGGGAGAGAAGACTCACTTGTCAGGCAAGGAGGAATCTGTTCTGCACGACTACAGACAACAAAACAGACAGGGTGGTTTAGAGAGGTTAGAAGAGAGCACCAGGTTGGCAGTTGGTTAGTTTCACAAGAAAGTTTAATAAGGAGCATCCTCCATATTCAGCAGGAATGAGGAACAAGACTACACCTCATGCACTGAGTGACACAGAAGAGTATGCATGTGTAAGGCAGGTGCTTATCCCTATTAATGTGAACATTTAACACATTTGTTAAGTAGAGTTCTGTAGACCCTCTTTTTAATAATTCAAACTAAAAACGAGTTATAGCAACTAGAATAAGTAGAGAACAGAAGTTGAATCTGATTATCCAAATTTATAGTTTATTCCTACAATACCACACAATCTCCTGTTTTCCTGGAAGAAAAAAATAATATATATATATATATATATATATATATAATGTACACACACACACACACACACACACAGAGTCTATTTTGGGTACAATATAAAAACAATTCACTTATTAAAAAAAAACTATGTAACTGGTAAAAGTGATGATGCTTAGAACAGATAACTTAGCAGCATGATCACTCTTACATTATTTTTAAAGTGAGAACTTAATTGAAAACACAGTAGAAGCACTGAAAATAGTGCTTTAGATAAAGTGGCTCTCCAATGTTCTTACTTAGAAACCTGGATTTTCCCCATCACAGAATTTGTCACAATACATTATAATTATTTATGTGACTATACTTTCAGCTAAAGGACAGCAAGGACCAAGGCAGTCTTGAACAGAACTGAATCCTGAATGACAGAATGCACAATGATTCAGCATGCAGGAGGTTTTCATTAAACACTTATTTACTGAGGGAAAGAGTAAATGACTATGAAGGATCTTGAACTTGATGATTCAAGACACTAATTAATATGTCTCAGAGAGCTATATCACTTTTCAAGAATTATGAAATGTTGAGAATGAGGTTATCTGCCATTTGTCTGGACATAAGTATAATCATAAGTATATTCTCCTGTTGATAATTAGTATCTGTAAATCTGCTGCACCTAATGTTTTTTAAGGATAAAGAGGAAAAAAAGAACAATAGTAAACATCATTAATAAAGGAAATTTCATAGAAATTCATTAATAAAGGAAATTGTTCTATTAAGTGCAATATGAGCTAGTTGAACCTGAATTTACAAATAACACACTTCCATGCTGAAAAACTAGCATGATGTCAATGGTATTATTCCCAAGTGCTATGCTTCAAGCAAACAGGACAGATGATTCATTTGTTTTCATTTTCCTTTGTAATGCATAATTCAAATCTTAATGTGGAGCATTAATGCTGAGTATAGACCCTGTACTTTGGAAGTCAGCCATACCTGTCAAAAGAATCTGTGGCTACTTTGTAGAGGTAAATAAAGAGTTTACTGCAGTGCCGTAAAGTGGGTGACACCGTGTCCACTGAGATCACATCTTCCTCTAGCAGTCTTTGAAATGGCTGTGTGTTTGAGGGGAAGACATTCATGGCACTTATTTTTCTTAGGTCTGAGAAGCAGCCAAGAAATCGAACAGCATCTGCCAACTTTTCATACTGAATCTCTGTTTTGAAGAAATGAGAGTTGGCTGGCTCATAGCGCATTGCTGCAGTCAATGTGCAGAACACCGTGTGGAGAAGTTCAAATACTTGATTCTGGTTCACTTTCTCCCAGCCATTCTTGGGGGGAGAGCTCAAAGATCTTTCCATAGCAACAAGCAAGGATGTAATGTACACAAATCCTCCAACTTTCCTAAAAACTGTTCTTGAACGATGGCTTTCTCGAAGGACTGAAAGGAGGGCCTATAGGGAACAAAAGACAAAAAGAAACATAATTAAAATATTTTTAAAAGTCAAGTAAAAAAGCTACTATATATAAATATCAAAGGGGAACACCAATCTGTGAACATTTGATATAAAAGTTGTTGTCATTTACCCAATAACTAGTTCTATAAACCACATCAAACATTGTGCTGATTAAAAAATGCCACTATTAGAGTCAGAAGATAACTTCAGGTAACACCATCCTATATTTCTTTTGATGGAATGAGGTTATAACAAAATGTTGACTAAAAAGCCTTTTCTATCTGTAATTGATAATTCTATCAATTAATTCAGTGATTTCACAAAATTATATTATTAAATAAGTAAAATAAATATTTTAATCTGATTTTACACCATCATGCATTATACATGACTGTGTATGCACATATAAATTGATTTATTCTAGGAGGAATTTGAGAGATGATCTGGGTGGGCAAGATTTGAGGTCTTTTAATTCATATGAAATGCTCATATTCTCATGTCTTTGAAAAAGGATTCACGTCAGAGGACTTATTAGACATTCTCTCTGCAAAATGAATTGAGAGAAATAAGAGTATGCCCTTTCCCAGAAGAGCTATAAGCAGTAAGAAAGAAAACCTAAAGCAAATAAGTAAATCAAACTCTAATAACTATCAGTTACTTATTGAATTGTCTGTGGTACTTTTAACTTTGCTTATTTTAAAAATACCACATTATGATATCACCTACTATTTTACTAGACACTTACCATGGACTAGGCACTGAGCGCTTTCATGCATTATGTTATTTAATCTTCTCAACAATCCTACGAATTAGATACTGCAGCTTGAGTATCTCTTATCCATAATTCTTGGAACCAAGAGATTTTTAAGGTTTATTCAGAATATTTGCATGTAGGGATGTGACCTAAGCCTAAATGTGAAAGCCATTTATGTTTTGTATGCACCTTATACACACAGCCTGAAGGTAAACTGATGTTATATTTTAAAATTTTTTTGCCATGAAACAGTTTTATAGCATGGAATTTTTCACTTGTGGCTCTTGTGGGCTCCACTCCTTTCCTTTCTAAGAAAACATCAGTACTTGGAAGACAACAAATATCTATTATTACTAAGACACAATTTATAGTGTTCCCAGTTATTACATTTGAAAAAAAAAATCATTTTATTAAAATATCTAAAACATTTATGATGATATACTGGAAAGGCTACATAATAGTATGTCAATATATATAATCACCTTTTGAAGTATACTGCTTCAGAAATTTTAAAGATTTCAATATATGTACCTAAGTCTTAATGTATTATGTTGAAAGATAGAAAATATGAAATTTGTATATGTAAATAAAACGTAAAACCACAGTATATTTCTTCCACTATTTTGTAAAAAAGAAATTTCCACTTTAGTAATATTTGGTAAAAATATAGTTTCCATATCCTGTCAAATTTAATAAACTGTATTTATACTTGTAAGTAACTCATATTGATAGAAGATTTTTTTTTTTTTTTTTTTTTTTTTTTTTTAATTTTTTATTGTGGGTTGTTCAAAACATTACAAATTTCTTGACATATCATATTCCACACTTTGATTCTAGTGGGTTATGAACTCCCACCTTCACCCCATACACAGATTGCAGATTCACATCAGTTACACATCCATTGATTTACAAATTGCCATACTAGTGTCTGTTGTGCTCCGCTGCCTTTCCCATCATCCACCCTCCCCCCTCCCCACCTCTCCCCTCCCCTCCCCTCCTCTCTCTCTACCCCCTCCACTGGATAACCCTGAGGGTCTCCTTCCATTACCGTGCAATTTACCTTCTCTCTCCCTTTCCCTCCCACCTCTCATCCCTGTTAAATGTTAATCTTCTTCTCCTGTTCTTCGTCCCTACTCTGTTCTTAGTTACTTTCCTTATATCAAAGAAGACATTTGGCATTTGTTTTTTGATTTTTAACAATAAAAAAAATCATACAACCTAGACTGGAGATTAAATGCAAAAGCTACACAGAAAGCCTAGCTTCAAATTCTGACTCCAACATTCAACTGTTTTACTATACTAGTTACTCAATCTTTCTGTGCCCAGTGTCCTTTTATGTAAAATGGTAAAAGTAACAACAAATTAGCTTACTGTAAACACATGTAAAGCCCTTAACAAAATGCCTGGCACATAAGCCTACCGCTATCTTTGAAAACACTGGGACAAAAATTGACAAGTATAGTCATATATCACTTTAACAATGGAGACATGTTATGTGAAATTATTTCATTGTTGTGTGAACACTGGAGTGTACTTATATGATGCTAGATGGCCCAGACCATCCACACCTAGGCTATATGGTACAGTAAAATAACTAGATGACAAAAATTTTCACCTCCATTTTAATCTTATGAGACCAGTTATGTATATGTGGCCTGTCATTAGATCAAAAACATTTGTACACAGCACATGACAATATAATTTTATAAATGACGAAAAGTTCAGAGTTAAAGTAAAATGTACAAAACTCATATAGTTAGTTATAATTATGACAGAGATTAGGAAAAAAAGTGTTTATTAATCCTAAATTCAATACTCTGTATTACATCTTTCTGGGTAGATCCATCTCTTCCTCAAAACTGGTTATCTGTTGAGTATCTTACATTAGAGCATAATCTCAGTGTTTGAAAGTTCTCAATAAAACTTTAATAACTATAATTGCTTTAATTGCTTAAATCAATAAATGAAGATGAGTAGCAAGCATTAAAGTTACAATGAGATCTGTATGCTCAGTGGTTAGACAAAATTATCACTTACATCTGCATTAATTAATGAATGCAATTCAAATTTGTGTGTCAGCAGAATTGTACTATAGAACACATTATGGGATTTCAGGTTTGTACACAAAATAATTTTAAATTAAATTACATAAGTCTACAATATATGCAAGTTGAATAGAGGCACTGAGGCAGTCCTGAAAGTGGCAAAAACAGAAAATGAAATTGAGATCTTAAGTTCTCCCTACTACTTTTCAGCCCTAAAGTTTCATGCCCTCAAAGAAGAAGAATACTAGATGGCTCACATCAGCTTTTAAGAGTCAGCTGTCATAGTTTCGGGAATTCTGTGAGTTAGTTGTCATAATTGAAAAATAAGTTATAAATTTGCAACTAAGTACAGTATTTTAAAAACAAATGTAATTTTCTATATTTTACTATTATCAATGCATGTGAAAATACTGTAATGGGGGCTACTGTTCATCTCCTCCCAATCCACATTCATCAACTTTGAGGTCTATAACAGGCATCAGTGGGAGTACTATGCTATGGAAATCAGTAAACACCATACCTCAGGTACCCCTCCAGCCTAAGTTAGTTATTAATATTAACTAGAACAATGCCTCAACATTATGGATTGGCTGATTACATCTTGTCTCTACCTGCCAATATTTTACAAATCCAATTAAGAAAGTATCAAAAGGGGGCGGGGGTGTATGTCAAAAACATTGGGAGGGCTGGGCGCAGTGGTGAATGCCTATAATGCCAGTGCTCCAGAGGCTGAGACAGGAGGACTGCAAGTTCAAAGCCAGCCTCAGCCACGACGAAGTGCTAAGCAACTCAATGAGACCCTGTCTCTAAATCAAATACAAAATAGGGCTGTGAGTGTGGCTCAGTGGTTGAGTGCCCTTGAGTTCAATCCCCTGTACCAAAAAAACCCCAAACATTGGCAATCTTAATATCTTTTGAAGCCCTTTGTTTTCTCCCCAAAATTCATTCAAATATATAAATGTTTCTCAAATACTAATATTGAGTTAGACTTCTGTTTTGCCTATGAGATAAATAATCTTATTGCCTTTTAAAAATTGCATACTTGAAATTATCATTATGCTCAAAACAGGATGAAATACACAAAAACATAAAGAAAAAAATGCAAACTTTTTTATTATGGATGAGAAATTTAGCTAAATAAAACACAAAGACAATTCTTGTTATGTCTGTGTGTAAAAAGGGGTATGTAGGAGACCAGATGCCCCCAAGTATTCCCTTTTGTTTAAGAATTATTTTGAGCTGAAGGCAATTAAGAAACAGATACAAAAGAAAAGCTCTATGCCCTCCCCATCTGTTTAAAAACAGGACATAAACTTACATAGGCTTCTGCATTCTCCTTGCTTTTCTACCAAGAAGGATCAAGTTTCATCATGAAGACAAAATCAGACTCCTGTGAACCTGGATAAGGTGCTAGAGGAATCTACACAACAAACTTTATTTGCTAGTTGTTACCTATGATTCATTTGCCTTCCTATAATTTTCCTTACCTATGGTCCATTTCTTTTATCTTGTCTCTCTCTAAAATTCAGCTGTTCTTTGTTGAAGATGATATGTAACTTGGAGTTCCAGCCACCTCTTTGAGAACTACTCTTTCCCTGTGCATGTGACATATACACATGAGTTTACAGACTATGTATGATCTTCTGCTTGTTTTTCTCTCACTAATCTGTCCTTATTTACAGGGGTCATTTCCAGCTAAGAACTGAGGAGGATAGTGGGAACATTATTTTTTCCTCCCTTACAGGTCAGAGTACCAGAGAAAGAAGTGTGAGGGTAGAGAGATAAGTCACCAGGGTCTTAAAGGTCAGGTTAAACATGCTGTCACCCCACCCCCATCTGTTATTTTTACATAATTTTAGACTTGAAGAAAAACTGTAAAAATAGTTCAAAGAATTGAGATATCTCTTCCACATTAACATTTAACTCTCTCTTTTTCTCTTTCTTCCAACCCCCCACTCTCCTTTGCCCCTAACAACTCCAATGTATTCTTTCCTAAAAGGGAATTCTCTTGCCTATAATGATAAAAATTAGAAAATGGAACACTGAAACAATACAATTATCTAATCCACAGACATATTGTGTTTTTTGCCAAATCCCAGTAACACTCTTTATGGCAAAAGAAAATTCAAGATCATTCACTTCACGGAGGAGTCACTTCACCCTCTTTACTAGGGAACAGTTTCTGAGCCATTTTCTATTTCACTTTGGAAGAGTTTAGAAAGTATAGAAATTGTAGAAAGCCTCCCAATTTGGACTTACCTGATGTTTTCTAATAATCAAATTTAGATCACTTTGGGCAGGAGAAAACAAAAAAAGTGATGCTAAAATCTTCTCAGAGCTTCCTATCGGGAGACACAAGCTATTCATTGGTACCATTAGTGGCAAAATCAACATTGATCATTTAGTTAAGGAAGAGTCCATTGAAACTTTTGAAGGTAGAATTTGAGACCGTGTTAAAAAAACAAAACAAAACAAAAACAAAAACAAAACCCTTTCATCCTCTGTTTTTAGCAGCCAGTGATGATTTTTTCCTGAATCAATTATTACAACAGTTCACAGATGGAGATTATCTACCTTTTGACTGTAAATAAGAGCTATTCCTTATCTCCATTTATATGTTTGCTTCTGTTTATGTATTCATTTATTTGCTTTCTTATTTACTTTGATCTCTTCCTTATTTTCTAGCTAAATGTAAAATGTTTTAAGCTCCTTTTGTTTCTTTTTCTTCCCCAGCCTAATAATCAATCATTTCTCTAAGGAGCCCAGGCTCCTTATAATGGAAAATGGTATTTAGAAATCATGTATCAATAAACAAATGAAAGAATGGATTTTAATGAATTTCTCTCAGTTTACTCAGATGTTATTTAAATACAAGGGTAGGTTTCTAGCCAAGCAAGACTGTTTCTTTTGGTTAAATTATTATTACTCATATTGCAGAAGTTAAAAACACAACTCTGTAAAGAAACTACATGAGTCCAAATCTTGGCTACTCTGCCTACCACACACATACAGTGGTGCAAGTTGTTTAAGCAGTCTGTGTGTTAGTTTATAATCTATAATAAAACAGGAATATTAATAGTACCTATCTTTATTAAAAGGATTAAATAAATAGATGCATGTAAATGCACACAATAGTATTTGACACATTGAAAGCAGTTAATGAAAGTTAGCTGTTATTACAATTACACTGATTTCTAGTAAGTGGAGAAATTGTTTTATGTTTATCTATTACACCTTACTTTCATTACTAAATTCACTTGTAAATAAATCAAAGTGAAACATTAATTTCAGTTTTGAGTCTAAAATCTTCTTATATTGAGATGCCAGTAATTATAGTAATGTGAGAAAACATGTGTATGTAAATCTTTGTAAAGCATAATGGTGTTGTGGAAAAAATGTGGGTAGTACTGAAATCTCTACCACTTGAAAGTTAGTCATATAAACATATCCAAGTTGCAGAAACCATCTAGCCTAAGTTTTCTGATCTGCTAAATAGGACTCTATTTATAGAACTGCTAAAGAATAAAGTGATAAAAGCCTATGTAAAACTTCGAATATACAGTTTGATATTTACTAGAATATTGATTTTATATATATATACACATACATACATACACATACATACATATATATATTCACACACACATTTGTGACATACAATGTCATGTGAAACATTTTATTTCACAGATGTGTAATACTGAATGATTTTAACTGAATAGATAATATACATATTTTAAATTTATTATAGTGCTATACTTGACTGATATACTTTTTTATTTTATTTAAGATAATTTCTATAAACCAAGATAACCTGCAAAGTAGCAGTAAATCAATACATACTGGGAGATACAAATGACCAGTTTTCCAAATCTTTAATTTGTACAAAGTTGTGTGGATTTTTTTTTTTTTGATACTTTGAATTTTGAAATTTTCCTGTCTCTAATATTCACTTCAAAATAATGACAGATTTTAGAGAATAGACACAAACTTACCCTTAAAATGTCAGTCTTTAACTGCAGTTCTGTGGGTGGAGCTGAATGCATTAACCCCAGGAGAGTACCCATGTCATCGTCCCCATTTGGAGAGAGCACCAACTGCTGGATAGTCATCAAGGCATGCTGCCGGCATTGAGGGTACTTGACTATATTGTGTGCACATCTTGCACCTCCAAATTCCCGAAAAATTCCTTGAAGGGAGAAAAAGTATAACACTGAAAAACTTAAAACATTTGAGATAAATCTGAATTAAAATTCAATTTCTTTCATTGGTAAAGTAATTCAAAAGAATCCAACTAAAACCTACCCAGGTATTTTGCCTTTTAAATGAAAATGTGAAAATTACACTGCAGGATGTCAGCAAATGTATATGCATGTTTTCTCTAGACTCCTAATACAAGATTAACTCCCTGATATGTTCACCATGTCCAAATTCTCCAAATCTACAACATTCAGAATTTCATAGGTAGATACCAGGAAACCCAACACTGAAGTCAATTTATATAGAAGGTTTTCATGAATATACTCCATATAAGTGAGATTTAAACTAGAAAGGGCTTTCAAAATAATAGCAAGAATGGAATAAATTACCATAGGAAAAATTATAAAGAACCAAATTTTTGTCAGGCAGAGCATAAGAACAAAAAAAGACAAATTCTATGATAGAAAACATCAGTCATTGTTTTGTTCCAAAGCCTTTAGATAAACTTATTCATTTATTTTATTTAATCCTTATCTCTTTCCATACAGAAGTCCAAAGTGATATAGTTAGTAATTAATCAGGCTGTATTTGTTCACCACGTACAAATTCTCCAAATCCAGAATATTCAGAACTTCATAGGTGGATACCCGGAAACCCAACATTGAAATCAATTTATAAAGAAGGTTTTCATGAATATACTTATGCCTACAGTGCCTACCTCTATAACCTGTACTTCTGTTCACAAATGATATTGTTCTCATGTCGAATATCATCTTCAAATACAAAAAAAAGGACCAAGTGACATAAATCACTAATCAGCATTTCTTCCAAGTAATTCTACTCTTTATGCTTCCCCCCTTTAGCTTTTTTAAATTTTTGATTGATACTTTCTACATTTACATAAAGATGGAATTCCCTGTCGTATATTTATGTATGCATATACCATGATTTTGTTAAGTTCATTCTATTTCCTCCCCTTTCCTGTCCCTTCTCCTTCCTTTTAGATCTCCTTCTTCTACTTCACTCCTCTTTCCTACACCTTTCTAATGTCCAATTCCAATTCCCCTTTGCCCTTATTTTGCTATATTTTATACATATGAGAAAAATCATTTGACCCTTAATTTTCTGAGTCTGGCTTATTTCACTTAGCACGATATTCTCCATTTCCAACCATTTACTGCCAAATGACTTAAGTTCATTTTTCTTTATGGCTCACTGAAATTCCATTCTGTATACATATGATGCTTTCTTAATTCATTCATCTGTTGACTGTTACCTTACAATATAATACAATAATAATCCTCAGCATGTCCTGAAAAGGTATCTGTGATCCAAGCCCAGTCCAACACATCTACCCCTACTTATTCCTCTCAAGCTGTATTGACCTTATTGCCTGCAGATTTTTTGAGGTTCACTGAAATTTCAAGTAATCTTGTTTTTAAAAGCAAGAATGATATTTTATAAATACAGTTGAGAGCTATGTAATGTTTGGAACAACTAATAATAAAAAAATAAATAAAATAAAATTTCAAATAAAATAAATAAATACAGTTGGGCTATCTATTAATTATGGAGAAAAGAAAGAAACATTGAGATGAAAGATAAGGCACAATATTTAATGAAATCTTTTATCTGAGAAAGATTAAGTTTTATTAAAGAATCATGTTGACATTTCCAAATGACACTCTTAATTTTTTTATGGTTTGTATATGAGTTGTTCCCACCAAAGCTCATGTAAGAAACAATGTAAGAAAGTTCAGAGGTGAAGTAATTGGGTAAGGAGAGTCCTAACCTAATCATTGTATTAGTCCACTGATACAGATTAACTGAATGGTAACTGTAGGCAGGTAGGGTATGGCTGGAGAAGGTAGGTCACTGGGCATGTGTCTTTAGGGATTGTATTGTGTCTCTCATGAGTGGAGCTCCCTCTCTCTGCTTCCTGATTGTTGTGTCCTGAGCTGCTCTCCTCTGCTATGCCCTTCTGCCATAATGTTTTGCCTGTCTCAGATGCACAGCTATGGAGTCAGCTAATGATGGACTGAGACCTCTGAAACCCAAATAAACTTTTCTTCCTCTACATTGTTCTCATCTTTTGGTCACAGAGATGAAAAAGGTGATTAAAATACTGGTATTACTATAAGCTTAAGAAAACCATCAAATGAAGCAAATATTTTGAAAAAAAATTAAATAAACAAAATATTTGTACAAGAGTGCATATGTAAGTGAAAATTTTAAAAGGATAAACACAATGTACAACATAAAAGGCAATTTAATACACTTTGAAATAGTAACAATGTTATATATTTGATCTTTAATGTGTTTTTTTTTATTATTTTTTTTTTTTTATTTTTTTTTTTTTTTAATTTTTTATTGTGGGTTGTTCAAAACATTACAAATTTCTTGACATATCATATTCCACACTTTGATTCTAGTGGGTTATGAACTCCCACCTTCACCCCATACACAGATTGCAGATTCACATCAGTTACACATCCATTGATTTACAAATTTTTAATGTGTTTTTAACAGTTAAAAGTATTTCATTATTAGGGATACGATTGTACCATCTTTGAATTAACGGTTTTTCCTCTAAGTAATAATAGCATTTCAGTAGCAAAGAGCACTAGAGAAGAAGTAACGAAAGGTAAGTTTGCTTGTGGCTCTTCTAATTACCTGCATTTGTATTTGAACCTTGAAGAAGCACTGTCAAAGTCTCCATAACCAACAGAGCCAGGTGTTTTTGGTCTTCAACAGAACTATTATTTCTTGAGTCCCCTACAAAAAAAGTTCAAAGATCTAAATCACAAAACTGACAGGATTATTTTTTGAGTCAGCTTTATATTAAAAATTCCTTTTAATATTTTTTATCATTCACTTTCCAGTAAAGCAGTCAATATAATACAACTTTTAAAATTATACCTGTCTAACAATTACCAAAAGCAGGCTAGAAAGTTACAGCTATCTAACAAATCTTAAAAATAAAAATACTAACTTTAAATATACTTTCTCACGGGGTTCTTATCAAGGAGGTCAAAAGGAGAATACTGGATTTTAATGTATCAAAAAGAAAAATTTAAGGATAGTGTGACCAATTCAACTTGTGTTAATTCACATTTAATACTGTGAAATACTACTGTAGTTTTATCATGTGTACACAAGTATGGCATACAAATTTATATACATACATGTTACATATATGTATTATAACATCACAAAATAGGCACATTTGCTCTATAGTCAATAAAAATATTTTGAAATTTATATATTTAATTATGCTTAATTCTAATTAAAAATTTCAATGATATCTAGAAGTCTTTCAAAACTCTCTTAGACACAGAAAGAAATACATACTAGTTATGTGGATCACAGATGCTTCTCCTCAGTTTTCATTTAGTTTAAGATGTCCTGCACTACAGTGACATAATTCTGGGATCCCCTTCCCCAATTTCCTAACCAAAATTGAACTGAACAGTTAAGTTAACTTTGGGAAGCACTCACTGAATGTCATAAGAATACTCACCAGGAAGTCATTCAAATCTATAATAAAATGAAAGACACAACAAGGAAAAACAAAACAATTTTCCTAAATTCCTTTGTCAAATAAGAACAAAGTTATGGAAAAGGCTTTACCTTGTTCATCTAGTGCCTGGGTTGGATCCTTCAAGAGAGCAGCATATTTATGTAAAAGGTTTACCATGACCTCCAGAAGGCCCACCTCCCTGAACACATCTTTAAATATGTAGTCATGTCTTGTAAACTTAAGAAGAGTTTTCATTGCAATAATGCTACAATGGTAAGAAGAACTAGATTTTAAGAGGATACTAACACTAATAAGTTCTTTACATGGAATATAATTTAAGCTAAAAACGACAAACTCCAGCATCTCAAAGTATTTGTTTTGCACTTCTGGGAGTTTAGAAATCTTCTCTGCGAACTGTGACAGTGTGTGCTGTGACTCTAAGATGAAATAATTGGCACTGTCAGCCATGTAAATATTAGTGATGGCATCAAGGATGATTTGGGCAAGGAAGTTGGTTTTTGCTTTTAAAAATGCATTCTGAAGAACTGCAAAGGCCTGGACGTTTCTCACACTGTGACCTAAAATAGAAAATAAGAACAAAAAAGTAGGTGCTATGTGATATTTTAGCCATGGCAAACTAATCTGTTTAAAACACTTCATAAATTTTAACATCAATGTACTATTTACTAAGAACATATCCTATTTTCACAAAAAGTCTTATTTTTTCCATTGGTTTAAATAATTTAATTAAAAATAAATAACACCAAATAAACCTTTAAAACATTATTATGAATATTTCAATTCAAGACTAGCAGATGTTGAAAACTAGATTGCTTAATTAAAAAAAAAAAAAAGAATCAGTCTTCCACCTTGGAAATTTGTGATGGTATCACATTTTATTATCTATAAGGCTGAAACTGATGTAAGAACAGTTATCTCTCAACTTGAAAAGTCTTTGGGACCAAGAATAGGCCCAAGATAAGCAAGATGAAAGCAGGAAATTAGGAGGGGAAAATTTTTTTAAGTTTCAATTTTCCCTTCACAATTACAATAATTTTAATTTGAAATTTTTAACTAAAATTGTAATTTCTTTATATAACTGTTTGCTAAAGCAGTTTATGGCCAGTTACCAGTTACATTTTTAAACTTTGATTTTCAAACACATCAGCTGGAAAAAACAAAAACCTTGTTTCTTGTGAGGCAAATTGGTAACAATATTTATAAAGAAATTAACATAGACATTTATATTTGAGGCAGACCAAAACAAGTTGCCTTTAAAAGTTGCCCTCGGGTCCATAACTATTAAGCATTTGCAAGAGTGACAAAAAACCAAAAAACAAAAAACATGTAAATCCTTACAGAGAAAGCTGGTTTTTAGAAACAGGGTAAATACAGAATTTACGAAAAATATGAAAGTGGTTAGAAAGTTTGCTCAAATTTCCTGGCATGGACATTTACAAAAAAATATGTATAAAGAATTCTAAAAAGCTTCATTTATGACATGAATTTATTCTATGTATGGCAAATACCAAAGATTTATCTTTAATTCCTATCTTTAAGCTTAGACACACTGATGAGCATATAAATGTGAAAGTATGACTAAATGTGACAAAGAAGTGACAAATTAAGTTAAAGATGAACTCTAATCAATATTGTACACACTTCAGTTATGGGATAATATGAATACTCACTCTAAAGAAAAGTTAGAGAGCTAAATTGAGGGTAATTTTGGAAAATTTAGAGTTTTCCAAGTTTGGTCATTATCACTCACAAAAAATAAGGTATATTCATAACCAACTACAAGCATAAATGGTCCATTACCAAGAGAAACAAGTTGTTTAAACAACAATGTATATGCATAAACACAAGTCAAAGGTAAAATGTACTAATCTTCACATACAAAGATAACCTTAGAAACACAGTGATCAATCAGCAGGGCCTTTGGCTCCCTAATAATGAATGTGCTCTGATCCATTTTTAATTCTACTTGTTACCCAATTCATACAGGGGCCATTACTAGCTAAAATATATTGATCCTAGTAAATAACCGAGGAACACTGAGACTGATTTCCATGGCTGTTTTTTTTAAGCAGGACATTTTATTAAATAATCACCTAATCTTATATTTTAAAAATCTATTCATAATGGAAATTAACAGAATTTGTTAATTTGGCTTTCTATCAGGAAAAAATATCTAAAGGAATGTCTGAAAACTAATATTAAAATAAGTGATTTGCAAATTTGAAACATTTTGTATTTTGAATGTTAATAATGAGAAGTTATTTAAGACTGTCATACTCATTAAATTCCTCAAATATTCAGTTAGGAAAGGAGGATAACAATTAAATTTAAAAATAAATAAAAGATTACCCCATATATGAGACAAATGTATTTCTTAAAAATTGTCATATAAGAGCTCTAGTGTTTTAGCTAAAGAGCTGTATCTTGCTTACATTTCAAAACTTGCACTGATTCAATCTGGCACAAAAATAGCTAAAATAAAGTGAGGAAGTCATTCTAAAGGATGACTATCACCACTCATTGCTCTCAAGTCTACACAAACAGAAACAAAAGAAATGAATTAATCCAAAGTTTAGAAGTATACCTGCATAGACCACAAAGAATAGAGCCTCCCCATTTTCAGAGTCTGATAAAAAAAATTATAACAGCGAATAACAGTGAATGTTAAAAAAAAAAAAAAGAGCCTACATAATATAGGCACAAGTAAAATGAAATAAAAATACAGGTCTAAATAAAAAATTCAGGATACTTCATATTATTTGTTAGACTCTGCATCACCAGAGTCAGATTCTATTCAACACTCAGAAGATGGACCTGAAGACAGATGAATAGAAAGGAGAACAGGAAAAGCCACCCATGGAGTTCCAGGAGGAGTGCTTTATAGGGCCTAATCTAAAGAAGTGGCAAGTAAGGCTGGTAAAGAAGGGAGGAAATCAATACACACTCAAGAAGCATAGACAGAAAGCAACGACTAAACCACACATGGGAGTAACAACTGGAGCAGTGGTAAACCAGCTGTAAGGTTATATTCCTAGGTGCTAGGGAACATGAGCCTGGGATGTGCTTACATCCAGCACAGATAAAGCACACCATGTGATCTTCACAAAAGCCCATGATGAAGGCTGCACAGCATTTCACTTACTAGACCTAACAAAAATGCACACAAGGGAAAATATGTTATCCTCTGAATATTCTTAGTGCTGCCTGAATTAATGTTATGAGAAAACTTACTTTGTAAGGTAAAGGCACAGACGAGTTCAGAAATAGGTAAGTTTTTTTTGTTTATTTTAACAAAGAGATACATTCTCTATGAAAAATATACTAAAACACTTTGTTTCAGGAATAAATTTGGAAGCTATGGAGAGCTAGGAGTTACAGGGCTCAAGCAAAAATTTATAGAATAGGTAAGAGAAAAAAACAACATGATGTTGGTACATAACCAAATGAATAATTTCATATTGAAAAGTAAAGAGTACTATTCTTTAATTATTTCTTTGGGAAATCTCTCTGCTGACAAAGATAGAATATTTTTTAAAACCTCTTTCTATACAAAATAATAATTTTTAAGTTATAATCATATATATATATATATATGTACATATATATATGTACATATATATATATATATATATATACACACAAGTGAATAATTTCATAAATAATGTTACTTTTTCTTTTCAATTTTACATTTCAATACTATTTTATTTGATCTAAAATCAGCAATAATAATAAGGAAGATAAACATATCTATGAATAAATAGCAACAAAAGGTACATATTTCATGTTTCCTTCCTTAATGTGATTGTATCAATTAACTGGTAAAAATTCATTGATAATAAGAATTTTCTTTTTATAGCTGATTAAAGGGAAACCAGTGAAATCAAGGAATATGTTCCCAAAGCTCTGTGAACAAATAATTGATAAGAAGGAAACAAGATAAAAATAAATACTTTAAATATACAAAGTCCAACTTATCAACATTCCAAAGCAAAAGAGTTATTATTTATTAAGGACTATCACTGCCTCATTCTATCATTGTAATTTGTGACATCATAACAGCTGGCTTTCCTCATCTTCTTTCCTAAACAACAGTCTACAATCCTTAATCCAAACAAGATTTATAAGAATTCAGATCAGGAAAACACACACACACACACACACACATACCACACCACATACCATACTAAAACTAGTTACCAGGTTTAACAAAGTAAACTTTAAAAAGGTTAATATTTAAAATATTATTTGCATTTCTATAACTTAGCAATAAGTAATCCTAAATGAAATAAAGAAAGCAATTTCTTTCATGAAAGTACCTTTAAAGATAATTTTAACAAAGGAATTAAAATCCTTATACAATGAAAACCACAAAACATTGCTGACAGAAAATAAGACCAAAATAAACAAAGAGCCAGATCATATTCATGGGTTAGAGGAGTCAATACAACTAGGATGTCAAGTCTCCCTATCTGTATCTAAATTTAATATCCTCCCAGCTAACATCTCAGCAGGATTTTTTTTTCAATAATTGAAGTTCAAAGGACTGACAATAACCAAAATGATATGATATGTCAAGAAATTTGTAATGTTTTGAACAACCCACAATAAAAAATTAAAAATATAAAAAAAAAATAACCAAAATGATTTTGAAAGGAAGAACAAAAGGAGATAACTAAAATGAGCTGATTTTGAGGCAACAGTAATCAACTCAATGTATTACTGGTTTAAACAGACATACACCAATTAAACAGAACTCAGGAGAATCCCAGATATATGGTCATACAAGGTCTTTTGGACAAAGGGTCCCAGTACATTCAGATAGCCACATGAAAAATAAACAAACAAACAAATAAACCCTTACTTGCTTTTAATTCTGTGCAACAACTAATTTGAAGAAAAAATGTTTTGAAACTAAAATTTCATCTCACCAAAATGAAAAAATATGTTCTCTATAAGGTTATGTTGAAACAAGAAAAGGCAAGACTAAAAGAAGATACCAACAGAACATACATTAAAAGAATACAGGACTGATAAAGAACTTATCCAGAATATCTAAAAATCTCTTAGTATTCCAATAAAACAAATTACACTATCAAACAATGTGCACAAAGATACAAAACAGAAATACAGATGCCATCTATGCATATGAAAAAATATTCAACTTTCTTGTCATTTACAAATGAAAATTATAACTATTAGATACTATAAAACATTAAAATGCCTTAAAAAAAAAAGAAAAAAAAACCTAACAGTACTAACTGTTGTCAAGCAACAGTTGACAGCAACTGAAATTTACATACATTGCTGATGGGAATACAAAATGAGACTGCCACTTTGGAAAACATTTTGTCAGTGTCTCAGAAAGGTAAACACACATACACTATATATGATCCAGCAATCCTAGTGTTTGTTATTTGCCAAAACAAATGAACACAAACATCTATACAAAGTCTTATATAAATGTTCTCAGTAGCTTTACTCATGGCATCCAAATAAATGACCATCAACTGGCAAATGGATATCCAATAAAAAACTACTTAGCATTAAAAAGAATCAAACTTGTAAATGCACACACGGATGAATCTCAAAAGCATTACTCTAAGTGAAAGAGTCCAGATACAAAAAATTACCTATTATATATGATTCCCATTTATAAAACTCTAGAATGGGCAAAAACAAAGCAGATGGGTGACTGGGCAAGCAGCTGAGTGGAAAGGAATGACTGCAAGGGGAATACAAAAACATTTTAGAAGGATGGAAATATTACATATCATGATTATGGTAGTGATTATACAATCATTATGAATTTGTCAGAACTAATCAAATTCAACATTTAAATGGAAAGATTTTAATGTACCCAAATAATACTTCAATACTGCTGTCAAAAAAACAAAGATGACATACTTTACATTCCATCTATATGGAATACTCCTTTGGTTCTTACATCCTTTGGTTCTTACATCAACCCTACAAAATGGCCACTGGAAATAAGTAATTTTGAGATATACAGGAAACTCAAAATGATGTTATGTAACCTATCCATTTTACAGAATATTAGCTCAATTTTTTCTGAAGAAGAAATTGAAGTTTGGAAGGTCACTATGACGACATGAATCCTGACTTTTAGGGCAACATCTTTCTAGTAACATAAACATATGTCACTGTATTCTCACAAAACCCCCAGGAGATGCTAGGACATATAGTTATGATCCCTATTATAAATGAGACAAAATCAAACAATGACATTATACAAAAGATTAATTTTGTGACATTAATTCTGTTATTACAAAATTATACTATATTATACGTTGTTATTATCAAGATCAGAGTAATCAACTAAATAAAACAATAATGAAGTATGAAAAAGGAAGTACATCACTGAAATATTTTTATATTAACTCATAGAAAAAGTTAACTGGAATATTGAAATTAAAGTCTATAACTTATTTTGAGGAGGCTACTATTTTTTTATTATATTAAAAAATGAAATCTTGACTCACTCAAACATGAGAAACAACGCTTATTTCAGAGACTCATTTAAAATGTTCTATACAACCCATGCACTGAGGGCACAGCATATCACACTTTGATGGCTTCATATATTCTCATGACTATTAAGTTTATAACTGTTGACTTCTATGTCATAAAATAAATAGACTGTACTGTGAAACTTAAATCACCAACCAGATATGTTATTTTTGGTTAGTTAAGTTTTATGTGGAAATATCATGATCCTCTTCAATATTTAATAAGTAATAAATCACGTCAAAAAAATATTAAGAGGTCTCCAGGCTCAAATTCTTTTGGAATGGTTAGTGGGCATTAAAAGAATTAACAATAAAACTAGATTGTATTCTTTTGTAATAAAATGTTATTAACTATGTAATAAATTTTTCTTAGTAAGAGATCATTAGATGATGTTCCAAATGTTATAAAATCTAGACTACAAAATTTAATCTCTGACATCAATGAAATAATGTGACTTCTTTTACTTAGTTTTATTTAGCTTTAAATGAAATATAAGCATTTATACGTCATACTTTTCCTATATTAAAAATTACAGAGTGTGAATGTAAGTTCCACCCAAGCATGGTAAAAAAGCATGGAGTTAAAAAGAAGTGTGTTAGTATATAAAACTGTTTGAATGTTATAATGAAATACCATAATATAAAACTTTTCATTTAGTTTTTTTTAATAATATTATTTTCACGTACTTAATTTGCCAAACACTCTCAGGAAATTTTTATCTAGACTTAACTAAATATAGCACAAACTTGAATGGAAAGCAACAAATTATCTTTATGCGAATAATAGAAGGAGTAAAGTAAGACAAATTCATTCCTTTTCTACTTCTCTGAGTTGCAAAAATGGGGGAGAAAATTAAACTCACCTTTGCCAGCAGGCTGAGGTACTGCAAATCCAGGCAACAAAAAGGGTGCCCCTGTGGTAACACCAGCTGGTTTGAGTTCACTGACACCATATGTTGTTAGGGAAGTTATCAGATTAACCAGATCTTTCAAGGCGTCTTTGGATTCTGCCTCTTTTGCTTGTTCCAATCTAGAAAAAGGATGATTTGGGCAAATTTTTTTCTGTTTTATTGTATCCTCAAAGTTAATACAGAAAGCATTTTTAGATTTAGTAAACAAATGTAGAAAGTACTCTGAGAAGTTTCCTTTTACAATTTTTCCTATATGAAAACACATATTTTTAAAATTTACCAATTTTATTAAAACACATTATGGTATACTGGAAAAAATCAGATTAATAATCAGAAAGCTTGACTCCGAGTAAGTGCTAATTTTCCCACTAACAGTGCTACTTTAGATAAAACACTAATTTTTGGTAGAAAGTCTACAATAAAAGAACTAGATTACATAATCCTTCTAGGTACTGCAAAGCTCTGGAGTTATAAAGTTGAACTGTTTATAATCAAAATATTTAAAGTATTCTTTCCTAAGACATTTTCTATGAAGAGTTCTAAGAATTTTATCTGAATTTCACTAATTTTTTTAATATTTATTTTTTAGTTGTAGTTGTCACAATACCTTTATTTTACTTATTTATTTTATGTGGTGCTCGAATGTGAGAGGCGAGCACTCTACTGCTGAGCCACAACCCCAGCCCTGAATTTCACTAATCTATTCCAGTATTATCATTAAATAAAGTTCTAGGAATCTAATAATTTTTTAAATGGTCATAATTTCTTTAGAAAGAACTTTAGAGTCATGAGGGAATTATCTTTGATAATGGCTTTTCTGAGAACACAAATGTTTAAAAGAATCTTATTTTTTAAAAGAATCAGATTTATTGGGCTTTTCCTCTTAATAGAAGTAACTTGTTCTCATGAAAATAAACTTGGAGCATGGTGGCAAAGGCCGGTAATCCCGGAGGCTCAGGAGTCTAAAGCATGAAGCATGAGGACTGAGAGTTCAAAGCCAGCCTCAGCAATTCAGTGTGGCCCTAAGCAACTTAGGGAAGCCCTGTCTCTAAATAAAATATAAAAAAGGCTGGGGATGTGGCTCAGTGGATAAGTGCCCCTGGGTTCAATCCCTGGCACCAATAAACAAACAAACTTGGAGAATACACAAAAGTATGAAAAAAGAAAATGTATTCTTAGTTCACAACTCAGATAATCACTTTTAACATGATGAGATATATATATATATTTTTTTTTCTTTTTTTTTTTTTTTTTTGGCACCAGGGATTGAACTCAAGGACACTCAACCACTGAGCCACATCCCCAGACCTATTTTATTTAGAGACAGGGTCTCACTGAGTTGCTTAGTGCCTCGCTTCTGCTGAGGCTGGCTTTGAAGTTGCAGTTCTCCTGGGTCAGCCTCCTGAGCCACTGGGATTACAGGCGTGCTCTACTGCGCCCACACTGATGTATATTTTTAAACTTGTTTTTTTTTTTTTAATCTGAAAAGTTTAACTTTTCTAATCTCATACTATATATATATAAAGCTCTTCATAGAGCTTAGTATTCTACTAATATCATGCAAGCCAATCGCAGATTTGGCAGGGAGAAGATGAGACAGTTAGAATATAAAAGGACAAATACACAGAATATTTTGTCACATTTACCATTATATCATTAGGATCTATAACCAGGGATAAAAAAGTATTTTGTCAGATTTTCAACCTTCTTTTTTTTTTTTTTCTTTTTTTGAGAAGGGTCTCCCTGTGTTGCCCAAACTCTCTTATATTACTCAAACCTCAGCCTCCCAAGTAGCTAGGATTAACAGGTATGCTCCATGACACTCAGCATATATCAACATTTTTGAGGTTCTTAACAGTATTCTGTCAATCTGCATTCTCAAAGGATTGTACCAATTAATACTCCACTAGTAATGTAAACTGATTACTTCATCAACATTCATATAACCTCTTTTATAAATGAGGATATAAATACAAAAGTATATTCTTGGGAGGTGCCTAACATTAACTAAATATAAGTAGGTTTAACTGGTATTAGGAATAATATGTTCACAAAACAATGCTTTCTTACATTGGATCAAATGATTTAAAAATAACTAGTGGTCCATGAACAGCTGGAAAGGAACAAGAGTATTCTTCCTAATAAAATTTCTAATAGCAGCTTTCTCAGTATACACGTGCACCATTTAGAATGGCAAAGGGTAGTTAAGTCAAACATTTTGAAATGACTATTTTTACAGTCATTTGTTTTATACATATGTTTGTAAGATCTCATTTAATCTACATAATTGTTCTTACTATTAACTACATTAATAACAATACTAAAAGTACTATAAAATAAGAGCAACCAAAAAGTATAATTAAGCAAGGAGTATTTCTTTTTTTTTTAAACTGGTGAAAAATATCTTTAATAACAGCTCTATAAATGAATACAGCTCATTTTACCATATCATTAAACATCATTGTTTAATGGACTAGTAAGCACTTTTCCTTACTAATCTTAATCCAAGCCTCTTCAGATCTTATAAATTTTTCACCTTTTACTAAAGCAAAGAGTATTTCTAATTTTTCCTCTGTTATTAAACAGTAGTTTTATTCTTCCTATCTAAACTCATTTGTGTTCTGCATTTGAGAATTTTTACTCTAAATTCACTACTTCTACTCTGTAGTCAGAATAGAATAAAAAGAAGGCACTAAAGCCAAGAGGATACCAAAACATATAGTCAATAAATGTTTCCTTTTCTTGTAATCACAAATCCCATTGTTTACTTTGATTTTAAAAAACCTGAGTAAACATTGAAAACATATTCTTAAATTGTGGGGTTTTACCTAAGCAAGAGATCACAAAGAAAATTATATCCTTGCCATATCCGAAAATCATCCAAAAGTGTTTGAGAAACATCACTGGAGTCTTTGAGGAAACAAGAAAGCCCAGCAAACATTTCAACAATTTCTAGAGGAGATAGGTCATCTGATTGCTGCATATTCTGAACACAAGTAGATAAACATTCTTTTTCTGTAAGAATAAAGAATTAAATAAATATGTATTATGTCCACTGCTCAAAAAATTTTTCTTCATTCTTACCTGGTATTTAATGAAACATTAAATTTTAACAAAGATGTAAAACACTATGAGATAAGTGTTAAACCTTCTAAAATTAAATGTAAGATTCAAATTCATTGTAAAAGTCCTACCTCTAAAGTAGATAATGAAAGGTTACATAGAAATGTGCCTAGAAAGAATTGACATTTATTATAGTTCTTACATCACAGTTTTACATTTTATCATTAAACAAAAGAATTGGTCACTGATAATTTTTTTGATTTTTTTTCCTGATGATACAGTAACAGGATGAAAAAAAAAATTAAAAGTATCTTCAAAGTTTAAGAAGGAAAAAAATCCATTAATTATTTAACATTCACATCAGACTGAATATACACCAATACAGATTTAAGGTATAGATATCATAAATGTTTCAGAAATAAAATTTCAAGATTATGATTACACTACATGTTCTTAGCTTAAAGTACAGTTGTACCACATCACTGACTTGGAGGATCCAGTGTCACATATAAAAAGCTAAGTTCAACATAAGAATAAAAGGGAAGAAACTATTTAATGACTAATTCACATATTAAGTAAGAGTTTACACATGTATCTTTCATATTACAAGTGAACAAATAATTGTTAATATTTTGAAAGAGTTTCAGGACAATAATAAAAACTTTAAAAGTGAATAATCTGAGACACTTTACAAATGATCTCTGTAGACATTTTAGAGAATAGTTGAATGAATGGATTAAACGATAAATTCCTCCTTAGTAGTGATAAAGAATCCACTTAATTCCCTTTATTTTCCACTGGAGAGATTATCAGGTTATATATGAGTCATATTCAGAAAGACAGAAAGACTATTTGCTCTTTTTCAGCAAATATGCTATTGTTACTAGTCTTTCTGTAGTCTTTCTTCAGAAGACAGGAGAATAGGCTATGACATAGGATTGAACATTTACACAACAATGACATAGTTTTGACTCTTGAGGATATATATCATACAGAACTAATGAGAATTTATTACTTTTGAAATGTTCCATAAATTTAAAAATTATTTTCTCCTAGACAATTTATTTTTTAAATTAGAGGCCAATTTCTGGATAATGGAGAAATATTTTAAAAATTTGTCTCAAATGAAGTAAAGCATAAGAGATTCAGAACACTTAAAATGAATATATAGAGATATTCACCATGAATATACTTGACTACATTGACACTAAGACCATGGCGGGATATGGTCATAAGGACTTCTCCAGCACTCTTCCTCCAAGGCAGATTATAGGGAGGGCACCAAGAGGTTATTGCACTGAATAAAAGCTGAAGATCATCTTTCTGAGCCAGCTCCTCTGCTGGAGAAACAAAGCTGCAGAGTTTCACTAAGATCTAAAAGACAAAACAAAACATGTCATAAAGTAAATAAATGGGTGAGGAAAAGGGAAAAACTAGAAAAGGATGTGATCTCAACATTATTAAAAAAAAATTGAGGGTAAGTGTTGGACAATATCATTAAAACCACAATGACAATTTTTGATATGCAACATTAAAAAGACATCTGAAATTTAGAAGTGTGCTATGTTAAAACATTTCCTTATATCAGTTTATTTTTTAAAAAAATCTTTATTATCCGCTCTCTTCATCATGGTATTTTTTGTCTACCTGTCTAAAACAGGATAAAACAGCACTACCTTTCCTGTTCAACATTTTGTCATTCTAATTTAGTTCATTAGTTCTTACACAGGTGAAATGTGATTTTCTTCTCTAAAAAAAAAAAGTGTCACAGGATAAGAAATTTAAAACATCTTGAAAATAAAGAAATTTTCAAATTGTTTCAATTCTGTCAAGGTAGAAAAGGATATTTGAATAATATAAATCATCTTAATTTCAAAGTATTTTTAAAATTGTGCCTAACTGCCATAAATCTTGTTAAGTCCGGATTTCTTCAAGTCTAGAATGAAAACTGATTTCTAAACTATGAGTTGCACAATATAAACATCACAAGTGTTTGCAGCACTGAGCACCTGCTTTCTGGGGACTTCAATTATGGTTTCTGCCCTCAATAGAAATCCTTCTAAACCTAGATCAGTATCAGGAAAAGTTAACTTTTCAGTGCTAAATTCTCAATTCAATACTTTTTAAAATATAAAATATAAATAAACTATTAATTATGAAATCAGTTGATTCTCTTAAAGAGAGCTTTATGAAATCTGGATATTTCAAAATTGGTAGGGAAAATTTCTAAATAGGAAAAGAAGTATTTGGAATATTACATTAACATGTTTAGATACAAAAGTTTCCTAGTTCATAAATGCCAAATATCAGAAAGAAAAAATAAAAAATTCAGAAAAACAGTAAAATATTTATATAATTAGTAATATGGATGCCCCAGGCCTAGAAAGGCTGCTTAGATAAAGAATGTCCATAAATATGGGTAGTATGTATATCTTTTCCCACATGTAAATATGGATCATCAAATATAACAAAAGGTATACGCTCAGAGAGGTATATTATTGATTAAATTCTTTATTGCCTTTGACCCTACCTTATGTGATCAGAGGGACAGATGCCATTTTTCTAATTTGTAACACAGAAAACAAAACTAAAATAGCAAAATGTTTTTTTCCCAGCCAAATCCCTATTCTCAAAAATAAACCTGATTTAATGACTCTTTGAATCTGTTGACTGCTAAGATAATTGGTTCTTAATCTTTATAGGCAAAATGATTCTTAAAATTGTCTACTATAATCCCTTCATTTTACAAAATAGAAAAGTGCAGAGTCTACTTCACATTCCTCGTCTGCCCTTATACTAATCACTTCTATTCGTAGTGGCTCTGTTACAAAGTCCAATCAAGTGTGGCAGAGCAGTAATTGGCCACATCAACAAAGAATGAATGCCTGCATGAAACAGTACCAACCGCTAAGGTCCCAGGAAACCATCTGTCACATAATACAAACACAGGGATTTCATCTGTCATAAAACACTTAATAAGCTTATCTCTATCGGTTTTCTAAACAAAATGTTGAAAATAATATCTAGCCCTTGATGAGGCACTAAAACAAAAAAAGTGATGCAATAAAAGCAGCACTGGGTTGGGAGTGGGGGCAGTAAGGTTCTCAGCACTGCCACTCTCATGCACAAGGACATCAGTTTCTATAACTCAAGTGAGGAGTCTGATTTAAATGATACTTTCAGTTCCTTTTGGTCTTAACATTCAATAATAACAGTATATTAAAATGAGCCTCACATTATTATAAGTCAGCATCCAGTGGTATCAAATATAGTAAAATTTTTTAAGTATTAAAAAAAACCCTTTGCTATGCTTACATATAAAATGCAGCTTCCATTTACTGCCTAAGACATTAGTTCTGTAGAATGGCTTTAATGAAATGGGGTTGCTATTCTAAAAAGCAAAGACTAATCTTCCATATTCATCAACAAGGTCTTCAAGCAGTTTTCATTCCTATACCACTTATTTCTTCACATTTTCCCACAGTTTTTCTCATTAGATCTGATTTGTGTGTCCGACAAGTCTAAATTCTAGCTCAGTTTCTGCCATTTGCTCACATGATCATTTTGGGGGAAAAACAAAAGCTCTGAAGTTATGGGATAGATGAGATGAGATGTTAACCACAAGCACAAAAATATCTACTAAAGCAAATGTTGTATTAATTTAGTATTTTATTGAATAATACCAAGCTTTTCCTTCCAAAAATTGTGTTGGCATCCCTCTCTCCCCCTGTCCTTTCACCACTAGAACTTGGTAAAGGCAGTTACTGAATCATGAAACCCAAGGCGATCATGCTACTATCATCTGTACCTGGCCCACCTCTCTACCTCAAATACATTGTCCTCTATTTTCTTTCTACATTCATGGCAACAGTAGCAATAAGACTTATTTTTACTTAAGTGTCTACTTTGTGCTGAGCAGAGAACCAAAGCTTTACACATTAGCTCATTTAAACCTTACAAAGATTCTTTAAGTAGATATCACTTTCATTTTAAAGGTGCATTTCAGGTTACACAACTTCAGAGGTGTTGATTCAAAGGTGCTGTTGTTGCTTTTTACTGTGGTAAAAAAATCCATAAAATTTATAATCTTTTTTAAAATATTTTTTCAGATACAGTTGAACACAATACCTTTATTTTATTTATTTATTTTTATGTGGTGCTAAGGATCGAACCCAGCACCTCGCATGTGCTAGGCCAATGCTCTATCACTGAGCTACAGAACCCTAGCCATCAAATTTATAATCTTAACCATTTTAAGTGTGTGGTACAGCAATGTTAACTATATGCATGCTGTTATATAACAGATCACTAGAAATTTTTCATCCTGCAAAACTGAAATCTTATACTCTGTGAACAACAATTCCCTTTTCTTCTGTCTCCATAATCCCTAGCAACCAGCATTCTATTTTTGTTGTTGTTATTGTTGTTCTAATCGTTAATAATTTTAGATACCCGGTGTAAGTAAAATTGTGAAATATTTATCTTTTTGTATTAAATGTATGTTTATACTATATTAGACAAAACCATGGGCAGACTGCATTCTATTTATTTGTAGGTTGCTTGTTTTAATTTTTTTCTCCAAGAAACACCATCATTTTTCCCCATGATGACTGACTGTATTAGGAGACTAACTACAAAGTCTATTAAACCTCGATTTACCCACAATGCTGTTGGAAGAATAGTGGTAACAGTGGAAAAGAGCTTTCAGGACAGGGAAAAGAAGAAGTGTCAGAGGCCACTAAAATCAACTGTCTTTTATAAGTTAAATATCTACAGGCTAGAGAATTCCTGCATATAAACAGCTACTGAATAAAATTTCTTGACATTTTAAGAAATGTTGCACAAGTCTTAAAATGACTATCAAAAAACTTTCCCTTGGTTAGTTCATTTTGAAGATGTTACGATATATCAAATGTAATATTAATAATATCTGTTTAGAAAAACAAATTTGCTAATGCTTCAAATAGCCTTAAATTTCTTTTAACATTCTCTCTGCAGATATAAAAAATGTTACAGTTATATGAGATAAAATCACATCATAACAAACAGAATTAAATACTATAAAAATGGAAATAAGCAGAACATTCACTTTAGGAGTGTACCATTTCATTTTAAATAAAGGTAGGGAGACACCCAGGCAAACAGTCCCTTTCATACCTGTACAAAAACTTTCTGGAGTAGTCCTCGACGTTCTGCTAGAGGTAGCTCATTCTGTGCACCTCCAACTGCCTCAGGCACATGTGGAAGGTCAAAAAACAGATACAAACATTTAACCAGGGTGGAAGGCACTGACATCGTTGTCATGCAGTCCACGGTTTTCTGAAAAAAAAATAAATAAATAAAATAAGTGAATAGACAAATAGGCATAACAGTAATTGGTAAAGGTGAAGGACTCATAAATTTTAAACCAATTTTTTTGTTATGTAATATTATTTATTAAATTTGGTACTTGTTTGTTAAGCAGCAGCATGTTTCAAAGAATATAAGCTTTAGGATTTTGAGGAAAAGGCACTTAATAACCATGAACTTGGGGAACTATTTATTTTTCCTGGGCCTCACATTTCTCTATTATAAAATGGATAGAATGTTACATACATCTTAGCTTAATGTTATGGTTATATAAAATAACAAATGCAAAAGACATATGAGCACTAAAAATATTAGTTTACTACTATAATTTTTATCTTTAGTCTTATTACAGATTATTGAAGCTGGAAGGACACTTGAGAGACACAATAATCACTGACCTAACTAAATACATCAATACTTATCATTTTCTTTTTAAAGGAAGAAATTCTAGACAATATTCACCCAAATTTTCCATGATGTGGTTTTGTATAAAAAATCTTGCACTGGAATCAACAAGTTGGTATCAACTGTTCATTAGTTTATTTAGTTTCTCGTCAAAAACTTATTGAATGCCTAGGGTAAACCTGGCAGTGTGCAGGAGGCAGGGAATGCAAAGACGAAGCAGCCCTGCCCTTCAGAAGGCCACAGTTTACTAGCAAATCTAATAGATTTGTAAGAACTACTATCTCTGAAGTCTAACAATGGCAGCATATAGAGGCTAACATAAAGCGGAAATGATAAACACTGCCTGAAATGAAACAGAAAAATACACAAAATTAAAATAAGGAGGAAAGATTCACCTAAAGACACAGAGGAAGTTAGGACATATGATATATACAATACACTTAAGACACCAGAGTTGCAAACTGCTGATTACTGAAAAGCCACAAAAATAAAAGCTAATCTTTCAATTAAGTGTTCACTGTTCAACAGGTGTGCCTCAACTACTAGTCAAGTCAACACTGAGATAGATACTATTGTCCTATGACTCTGATCTTACAAAGAGGCAACTGAACCTCATTATTTACATACCTTGCTTCAGGTTAGAGAGCTAATCAAGTGATGGATAAAGTGTGTAAGTAAAAAAACCTATGAAAACAGTTTCACATTCTAGTTTGACTTTTATTTTACTGGCAATGAACACCCAATTAAATGTCACACTCAATTAAAAAGTGACACAATCAGAATTCAGGTATTGGCTGGTGGTAGTATATATCATAAATTAATATAGAGAGCCAGGTGGCAAAGGCAATTAACTAAAACAGAAAACCATATGCAAGATGGGGCCTGAATTAATGCAGTAGCAGTATGAGGGAGAGGAGAATGAGCTTCAGGAACAATACCTTGAAAAACCTAGCTTCTTTCTAAATATCCAATATTATTTTCTGCCTCAAGAATACTAAGTCCCTGCTCTATCCAACTACCATTTATTATCACTTGCCACCACAACTTCTAGTTAAAGTGTCTGCTATGTCTCAAACATTCCCTTTAATTCCTCATTATTTCTCCTACTCTTATTTTAAAAAAGTTCTACTCTCACATTTCTATTTTAATAGCACTAAACATATGCCATTATTATATTTTATGGTACTATCTTTCTCGCTTTCATCTCTGTCATCTGTATGTTGAGTCAGGACCACATTTCCATCATCTCTGTATCTCACTGTTGTCAGCAGAAAAATGGCACTCAAACAAACAAACAAACAACAACAAAAAAAGCAGCTCAAAGTATAACAGTATATTTGCTTTTAAATGTATCATTTTCCACTTAAGAATACTACTAGCTTCCCTTTCCCATTAAGCAAAGCAGTAATTTTTTTTATTTTCATCTTATCACAGATAGATTTAAGGTATAGGTTGGCATCCCAACTAGTATTTGGCAACACTGATAACTGTTGTAAGTGATTTGGTTTCTCCTAATTCTTTTCTTATACTTTTAGGGGTGTGTATTTGTGCATGTTTAGGATAATCCACACTACTGAGTTTCTAATGTTGTTAGGTATCATGAAAGGACACAATCTGCTCACAAATGAGAAGGAGAGAGAAAACATCTAAAGAAAATATGAATAAAACTAAGAAATATTTCAATTAAAAACTTCATATTAAACACATTAAATCAATAGTAATTATTTAAATTAAATTTTGAAGTTTCAATAACATATGTTACTTCAAACCAAATTTTGATACAGCAGCACAGAGGCACTTACACAATCAGTAGAAATAGAATTGGGATTTTGTTAGTTATCCAGCACAGTGACTGATATCTGAAAACTGGACTATCTCAGTTTATGTAGGGTGAACCACCATTTCTATTTGCCTGGAACTAAGGGGTTTCTATGCTAAAATGTGGAAAGTCCAAGAAAACAAGGACAAGTTGCTCTTGCCAATTCCCTGAGTAAAACACACAAAGAAATAAAATAGTGAATAAACAGAAAGAGACTATTCCAAGTGCTAACTACTTTAGGGCTAGTGACTAATTTCAGGATACTGTAAATAAAAAGTATATATTATTTCTGCATGGAGCACTAATTATAATAGGTGTCATAGTCACCTTTATTAAATGATGTGAGGTGTTTAAACTCTGCTGTAATGTGGACAATAGACATGTCCAACACTGGTACTGAATTTTATAGGTAATTCACTCTGGATCTTCCTACAAATAAACCTCCTTCATTCCAACAATATTGAAGACCAAAAATCAGGTGTCTAAATGGCTCATAAAGAGTATGTGTAAGATGTACCATGTCAGATACTTAAAATTGACTTAAAGGAAATAAAAAGCAATCTCTAGAATAAATCAAGTGAGAAGGGAAAAATCCATTATCCTGAAAATGTCAATATCTCCTATTTTCTATTAATACCAAAAACATTTTACAGTATTTTCTGTGTCATTCACAACTTACCAGCTGAGTGGAATTAGATGAATAGTGATTTTCTACCTTAGTTTCCCTAACACAGGTTATACAAGTGCTGGTCTAGGCCTGATGAACCCAGAGCTCCTAGGGTACTTGCCTCTAGCCATGAATAGTCCAACTCTGCCTAGCATGCTGTAAAGACGGCATCAGATTTTTGTGTTATGACAAAGATAGAAACCACTCCTCTAAGTCATGCATTTTGTCATGAATAAAGTACATAAAATACTAAGTTAAGCTTGTCACAGAGATTATAAGAAACACGAAGTAATGTTTTAGAAGAGTTAGGAGAACACAAGGGCCAATCATATTATCTTATTTGGATACAATGATCAACTTAATAAAAAAAAAAAAATCCCACAAGAAGATAACAAAGAGTACATTTGTCAAAAAATGAAAACTAAAAACTGACCTGACCAGAGGATGCCAACAAATTAATTGTTGTCAGAAGCATCCAGCCTCTACTGGCTTCTTCACTCTGATTGATCTCCAGGAACTGGACTATGGCCCGACTTGCAGCCTCTATAAAACCAAAGAGAAAGCCATTAGGTTGCGGGTAAAATCAATTATAAAAAAGTTCTTCTTAAAAATCTACCAAGAAAATAATCATTTACTAAGCTGATCCTTCTTATATCAGCACTATCACACACTCTATGAAAAAAATTTTAAATTATGATGTTTTAATGCTATACATAAAAACTAACCTCACTAATACAGAAATGTGAAAGTCAACCTATATATATTTTAGCAAAAAGAATGACATAAACTAATCAACAAGAGTCATGGGAAAGGGTGAAATAAGAATTAAATCTGCCTGGAAAACATGTACATGTTAGTCCAAGAAATGGGAGGGCTAAAAGGCATGGAGAGAAGAAGCAAGGCACTGGAACAAGTGGGGCTAGAGGAATGAGCCTGCTGAACAAGGATCAAGACCAAGAACTGTGTTAACACTGTTGTAAAAGAGCATATGTTCAGAGGCAGAGCCTAATATCAACAGCAGTGATTAAAAAAAAAAATAGACACCTGATTATGAAAGAAAGCAAAGTAAGGGCTATGGCTGACTCTTAGAACAAATACAGTTTCCTGGGCAAATTAGAAAGGGCTATTCTAAGACTACCCATCTAGCTGTAATGCATAAGGCAAACTGGAAGAACAAGGACTGGTGGAAAGGAAATAAAATGAAGAGTCTACCTAGGTAAAACCTGAGAGGCTGACAGCAGGCATAGAGAAACAGAGATATAAGAGAAAGTCATGCACAGAACTGTTGTTGAGTGAGCAAATTTAGCTGGTTATGTTTTTAGAGAAGAAAAAATGAACAAATTCTAAACATGCACTTAATTTTATCTACACAGTTTTCCAATATTTATATTGATTTATAAGATGAATTAAAGTTATCAGAAAATAAGTCCAAACTGTTCACTATGCCTGAAAGACACTGATGTATACTTAACTTCATAAAATAGAAGCAGTAAAATTTAGAGGCTTAGATGTAATTTTTCTTCAATTTAACCCATTCAAAAGTGCTTTATTAGATAACTGAATACAAGACCTATATATGATTCTATACAGACATTATTTCCTTATATGCTTCCATTTGAGAAAACATTTTACTGGGACAACTTTTAAAATAGCTTATTTTATTGAGTCTAAATTATAATTAAATTATATTGAAGTACTTGTGCATTTAACTCACTTAATCTTCACAAAAACCTTGAGTTATTTTCTATTAATATACCCCTCATTCCAACATAAATCGAGAAATGGAGAGGATAAGCAATTCGCCAACAGCCACATAACTAGTCAGTGAACTCATATTCGAATCTAGGCAATCTAAGTCTATAAGAGATAAAGATAGTGATTAACAAAAAATTACAGGAAACGAGGGAAGGCAACAGAAGCCTGGTTTATTTCTAATACCTTAATATCTCCTAAGTGTTGAGGTTATTGTTTTCTTGTATTAACTAATTTATAGTCTCTCATCCCTATCTATAAAATAAACACCATGATTAGACTCTTTGTAAACCTCGTTCACTGTAAATCCTTGGTATCTAGCACATTACTAGCATATAGACAGCACATCTGAATGAATCAACCTAACTAGACCAAAGGAATGATTATAACAGAAGGACACACTGAGCTCAACTTCTTATACACACCAAGAGTTTGGGCTTAATATGGGTAAGAAAGATTAAGTTTTAAAAAGGGGAGTAATACAAAGAAAGAAATATTTTGGGTTATCTAAATTCTACAGATATACTGTAAGATAAAAGGCAAAACAATTATTTTGGGGGTTCAAGAAGCTAGAAACTCATAGTTAAGGCACATTTTGAACAAGTTAACATTACTAACTTAAAAAAAAAGCTGTGCAATTATGGACGTTTATTATTATCAACAGACTGTAAAATATAAACAATGGAAGCAACCTTATTTTGAGAACCAAAACAACAAAAATGCACTTTTGCTTTAACATAGTTCATTATCTGTTCAATGGTGGGTATTTATAGTTTAAGTACGTGGAGATTTTTGTTTTAGTTGTCAATCAACATAAAGGGATTCAACAAGATAAGAAGACAAATGATAGTTAGAAAGGCAATATTCTATTAAACATTATAACATGCTGCACAGATTGTTGGCTGATAAGACAATATAGTAAAATAAACCAAAAAGAACCAAAATACTATAATCATTCATATGTACCCCTTTAGTATCTTTATCAACTTAATATTACCAATTATTCTACTTGAAGAGAAGCTGGAAAGATCACATAAGCAGAAGCATGCACTCCTGTTAGCTAGCTATGTGTTCATGCTCATCTAGATAAAGCTTTTTGGACACTACTGTGGCCAACTGATGTAGGTGAGTCCCAAACCCCACTGACCTATCTATCTTTACATAAGAAGTGTATTCAGAAGAACCACTTTTACTTTTACCCACCAATTTAATTATGCTGTCATTCAGAATATCTCAAAGATCTCCAACTTTTCATTTTAAATTAAGTAAGCTGGTCACTTTCAAAATACATAAATACTAGCATTTAAAGCAGTGCTTAAAAACAAAAAACAACATGGTCTTGGGCTGGGGTTGTGGCTCAGTGGTAGAGTGCTTGCCTAGCATGTGTGAGGCACCGGGTTCAATTCTCAGCATTGCATATAAACAAAATAAAGTCCATTACAAATAAAAAAATAAATATTAAAAAAAACATGGTCTTAAAAAAATTATGTACAGTCTGAGGTGTAGCTTGGTGGTGCATCATTTGCCCAGCATCCACAAGGCTCTCTGGGTTTGGTCCCCAGCAGGACAAAAAAAGGAAAAACAAAGCAAAACAAGAAATATAAAAAAGAAATTTTAAGTAACTCTTCTATAAATCATATAGGTTCTTAAATCTGAGGGAAAAAAGCACTTCTGGAATAATCACATTGCATTAAGATCTTTTAATTTCAATAATATGTAACAAATACAAATTTAAGTAATGATTTAAGCAAAGGCTCTGTGTTAATGAAAGACATTAATGTTAATTCATCTTCAGAAGCATCAATCATTTGACTCAAGCTTTAGCTTTCATACTTCATTTTGATAGTTAAAATGAAAAATATAGAAATAGAGTTAGTAGAGGTCATAAATAGATTAAATAAATTAAAATGTAGACAATTTAAAGACAAATGTAATTTTCCAGCCTACACTGAAAGATTATAAGTGAGTTCAGCTAGACAGCATTCAGAATGATCATAATGCAAAACTTGTTAATAACAAGTGCAATACCATAATTCTTTCATGCCTCAGGATGATGGTATGAGACATGTCAATAGTATTATTATACTCATTTCATATTAATGAAGAAACAAAGTCCTAAGCAGATCTACCCTTCCAAAATAAATTCCAAACATTAGTCAGAAAACAGTATTAGAACTCATAGCTTTCATGCTTCTTTTTACTTGATACATGACCACACCTTGGGAATTAAATTACCTGAAGGTGTTGTGGCTCTGAAATCCTTGGAGGGCAGCAGGGTACAGAGTTTTTCTGTTTAAAAAAAAAAAGGCTAGGTTGTCTAATTGGGGCTTCGCTACATTCCACCAATCCCATCATAGGAGTACTGTGGTCAACAGCATCTAGGCTTTCATCACTGAGGTGCCATCTACTGGGAATTGCACCACTAGGTTTAATAGAGCTTCATCGCAAGTAGCAAAGTCATTAATAATAAACTCAAGATACTATTTTTATATAGGTGTGAATTTTCTGCTTTACTAATATAAATTGACCATATACCTTTAGAATTAAGCAGAATCAATATAGCAGAACTTAATAACTCATAAATAGATTAAATAAATTAAAAATATAGATATTTTAGTGGAGAGAAATCTGTGTACAACACAGCCAATTATGTTTTATGTGATGTCTCCTCAAATTAATTTAAGACAGTCACTTTATATTTATAACAAAAGTCACACAGAGGCAACAACCAAGAAAGAATTAAAAGGAGAAAAAAGAGAAAATTGTGAAGATATTCTAACATATAATCGAGAATCCATGTATTCATTTTGCTTTTGATATTCCCAAAAATTTTTCCCTTTTTTCTAACTTCTGATAGATTTAAACAGCAGAATTGTTGGCACACCTGGTTCTGTCTGAAGTATCTAGTTAGAAGGGATTTGACAAAGACTATGTGGGTGGTGATTCAGTGACACATACAAGATTTCCACACCAAACTCAGAAGAGTCCTAGAAAAGAAAACTTGTCCTGGTACAAAACAAATATAGTCAATTTCCAAAGGAATAAAGAGGATTCATTTTTTGGAGAAAAATTATGGTGACTGTAAATTATGACAAAATTCCTTCCAAAGATAACTACCCATAAAATAAAATATAAAAAACTGTATATGTTATCTAAAGTAGTCAAACTCACAGAAGCAGAAAGGTGAATAGTGGCTGGAAGTCAGAAACTGGGAGTGAGGGAAATGAGGAGTTACTGTGCAATCAATATAATTCAGTCAAGCAAGATGAAAATGTTCTGGAGACTGCTATATAGCATGGTACTTAACAATGCTAAGTTAAGAGAATAGATCTTATATCATGTGTTTCTCAACCATGATAAAAATGAATGAATGAATAAATAAATAAATAAATAAATAAAATATCAAAGAGATAGATGACTTAGGATGTACCTAAATCCTAAAAAGTTAGAAATTTATTTATACTTCCATTAAAATATTTTTGATGACACTGACCAAAAAAATCTTCCAGCATTCAAGATTAAAAATGAAAGAATAAGGATTCCCGTAACCAGAGTTCTTTAAGGCCAACTGAAGAGACATCCAGAATTATACTCTTCCCTTAAAAATCAGTAAGGCTGGCTCTTTCTCAAAGCATCAGAGAGGGGGCAGGCAGAAAAATCCTATGTCAAAAATCAGTAAAAATTTATCAAACACCTAATATGTGACGAGCATCTTCTAGATGTTAGTGATACATGGTGAACACAACAGACAATAAAATAAGTAAATATCATAAGATGATGACAAAGCCAAAAATGATACACAAGTGACTGAATACATAGACGATTAGAAGAACTATTTGACAAAGAGTGATTAGGAAAGGTTTCTCTCATGAGGAAGTAACACAATGAAGTGAATCTTGTAAGAATCTAAATGAAGTTCAAAAGTTTAAAACTACAAATTACATGATATAAAAAATTGTATCTTAAAAATCCTCAGTAGTGGGCTGGGGTTGTAGCTCAGTTGGTAGAGCATTTGCCTTGCATGTATGAGGCACTGGGTTTGATCCTCAGCACCACATAAAAACAAATAAATAAAATAAAGGTATTGTGTGCGTCTACAACTAAAAAAACATGAATTAAAAATCCCCCGTAGTAGGATGTCAAAAATAAAGACAGGGGCTGGGGATATAGCTCAGTTGGTAGAGTGCTTGCCTTGCATGCACAAGGCCCTGGGTTCAATCCCAAGCACCTACCTACCTACCTACCTAAATAAATAAATAAAAATATATGTTAAAAAATAAAGACAGGCAAGTGAAGGGCATAGAATACTACTATTTTGGCAACTTTCTATGAGTATAATTATAAAAATTAAGAAAATATTTGTGTAACTATTACTATAAGTTACAACAAGACATCTCTATTTAAGATATCTTTTGGTACACCTAAAAATAACCCTGTTAGTATAAAATCATAAAAGAAGTTAAGAAAACAAAGTTCTACTGTAGCAAAATTTCTCTCTACAGACGTGCAGATTGGGTGTTTAAAAAGAGAGAGAGGGAAGTAAAAAATAAACTATTAGAAATTATTTTCTAATCTAGAATGTCAGCCAAAAAGAAAAACTGGAGACAATGTGTGACAGAGAAATTTTCCTTTATATCATCTGTTTAAAGTAACTAACTAAGCATAAAATACTAATCTTATATACCAAATTTTCACTTCTATTAGAGTAACTGAGATCAGGAAAGACAAAGGCAGATGTAATTTCATTTTAGCTGGAAAAGGGAGAAAACAGGGACACATACTTCATTTTACCACCATTCATTAGATTTGTTTCAAGGACTGCAAATATAATTAAAACCAACTCACTTTAAAATCTATAACCAATTCATATAATGTATTACTTCTCAATAAGGGATTTAATCCTCAATCTGAAATCATTTTAATGGCTATTAAATCAACATATGCACAACAGGTTCCAGTTAAGATGAACATATGCATTTATTTCTCTTCTTTCCTGAAATGCCATGGATATAGACCAAAAATTCATATGTGAAGCCATAAACTCCAATGTGATGACATTTAAAGGAGGGGCCTATGGTAAGTAATTAGGGTAAAATATCATCAGGAGGGTAAGACCTTCATGATTGGAATAGTCTCCTTCTATGAAAAGATGCCAGAGGGCTTGCCCTCTTTTTCTCCTTCATGTGAGCCCAGTGAGAAGGTGATAGTCTACAAGCCAGGAAGAGAGCCCTTTCTGGAACCCAACCATGCTGGCAGCTGGTCCTTGGACTTCCAGACTCCCAAGGCTGTAAGAAAATATATTCTTACTATTTAAATCCATGGAACTTTGTTCCATTAGCCTGGGTAGACTGATATATCCACTAAAACGGTCATAATGGGAATTTTCTTTTTAAAAAAGGCATAAATCTCTAAGTACAAAGAAAACAGGAAAAATGAGAGAAACAACATTTGGGGTGCTAAAATAGAAGAGATTAGTGGTAACTGATTTCAACAAACTCTAGAATCTTAGAGCAATGCTCAGGGAAAGTGAAAAAGGAACCACTGTGGAAAAGCTCAGGAACTGACAGTACCAGATACCTTTGGAAGAAGAAGCAAGTATGAAACTACACAGGGAAGGACTGGTGGAAAGTATGTTTCATAGAAGTTAGAGCCCCTGGACTCTACCACATGGGCAGTGGACTGGAGGTTTATTCAATGGAAAGGGTAAGAGAAGAAGTTTGCATTGGGATATATTACAAACATTATGGACACACAGGAAAAAAAACTTATATACTGAATGTTGAGGTTCCCCAAACTTTCCTCCGACTTGGCTTCCAATATGCTATGTATTATCTAAGCAGAGACTGGACAATTCTCTAGAAATTCACCTGTATCAGGGGAAAAATTTTAAAAAACAGCCAGGCAAGATTACCTTATCCAGAAGTCAGAGTTGCAAGCTTTACCCATAATTAAAAGGCTACCCATACGCTCCATTTGTATATAAGAATGGATGGTCATGAATGAGATATGAGGACATTCTTTACCATCAAAGTCAAAAGAAATAGAGGGAGGGAGGGAGGGAGGGAGAAAGAGAGAGGGAGACAGAGAGAGAGCTCACATAGAAGAAAATACACCCATGAGAGACTCGAAACCAATAAAGAAAACAACTCTTAGAAATGAAAAAAATATAATGTCACAAGTGAAAAATACTCCATAGAAGGGCTAGATGATAAAATTGAGGTGTTTTCTTAAAAAGTAGTTAAAAGACAAAAAATAAGAGGAAAGAAAATAAAATGAGGATCGTCTAAGAAGAACATCTGACAAGAAAGAGAAAACAGAGGGGAGGATATTATTTAAAAAAAAGATCATTAAACTTTCCCAAAATTAAAGGATATAAAGTCCCAGACTGAAAGGGCCCAATGAGTATTCAGCATAATCTATAAAAATAGGCATACCCTTAGGCATGTTATCATGAAATTTTAGAACAACAGAAACAAAGATTCCAAAAGTGTCTAGATTAAAAAAAAAAAAAAAAAGTTTAGCAGCTCCCAGAAAATAGAGAATCTAGATAGCTTCAGAAAAACTCAGAAATCAAGAATATAATAGAGAAATTACATTTTAGGTTCTGAGATAAGATCATATCCAACACAGAATTTGACTCTCACTGAACAAGGGATTGACATAATACAGTTGAAGTTTATCCAAAATCCTCGAGAACTCAGCTGGGCTGCCTGGAGAAGGAACTAGCTAAGACACTCAACATCTCCCCACAGCGGGGGCTATACCCAAGCTCGATTTCCCATGACAGAGGTAGCTCCCACTCAATGGTCTTCTGGGACTAGATAGCTAGCATTTTCAAACAGCTCCTTTACATGTCCAACAAGTAAACCAATGTAGTATGCAAACAGCCAGCTTAGCAATTTATGTGTTTCCTACTGACTGAATGGCTCTCATATTATTCTACTGGGGATGAGAGCAACAGGGGATGGAGAAGAGGGCAGAGGTATCGCTCCACCCAAATGCAAACTCAGCTGTGTTGAGTAGACCTCCCAGCACACTTCTTTATGAGCATTATAAGGACCAAAAGAAAATTACAGACATGTTTGAGGATTATACTCAGCTCAGTCTGGTTGAAATACAGAAAAAGAACAAGAAATTTTTTTTTAAAAAAGTATATGCCAAAAAACACATGGCAAAAATCACAGATTTGCCTGGAGCATTGTTAAGGAATTTGGATTTATGAAAAGGAAAGACAGTGGTTAAAAGGGTTGTAGTGGAGGTGGTAGTGGTCCAAGAAGAGCAGCTTCAAGTAGAACTACTCTATTTTAGAGTAGACCTTGAAACCAACAGAAGAATGTCACAGAATAGGTAGGGGAACTGCTAAGCAAAATCCATGTGCTCAGAAAACAGTCTACTTTCTATTTAACCATAGAAGCACTTTAAAGAATTGCACCAACAAAAAATAAAGAAAGAATAGAATTGCCTGCTTATTCAAATAAATTTCGTTTTTCTGGCTTCTGTAATACCTGTGGATTTGTTTGATGCTCTCCTTCGAATTTCTGTCACCATTAGTCGTGAGACCTGGGTTGTGAACTGCAGAAGATCAGAAAACTTTTCTGTCATTGTATTTGGCGGAGCATTTCCAAAAACCTATGGAGAAAGAACAATTTTAATGAAGTCTTATTATCTTTTTGTGTATGTTTGTGAATTTCAAAGTTAGGCATAACTTGAAGATCAAGTCACATAGCATAGTTACACAGTAACTTTGGGTCTGATTATGTTTAAAACATACCTCTTTTAATAGATCACATCTAGAAACATTTTCTCATAAGTATTAAATAATTTGTTGAATATATGATGAAATAAATTATATATGATTATGAGAAGAAAAGACAGTGGACCTTTATTTATTTATTTAATATATGATTAAATAAATAAAATATGTGATTAAATAAATGAAATCTAAAAGGCATCATCTATACATCTAGGGGAGTTAAAAAAAAAAGCTAAAATTTGCCTACTGATATTACCCTAAAAACTGTAAAAATATATTTTTCTTGCTACAGAGACAAATGAAAACATTGCCCTTGAAATCATACAGAAATAATTACTGACTACCTCTCTACTGTAGCAAAAGTTAGAAAGTTTTTAAAGTGAATTTTTCTGCTATCCATCGCATATTTTAAAGGTCATCATAATGTAATTCTTATACTTTGTTTGCTTTTTGTGTACACAGACTCTGTATTTTATGAACTATTTGAAACACTAATGAGGAAAAAAAGACATTTTCTACAAAATCTGAATCAATCTCAATGACAAACTTTAGAAAATACAACCCTTGTCTGAGGAAACCTAAAATGAGAACTTACAGAAAGGGATAAGTTTCAAGGTTCGTCAATGGTAATCGGACACAGTGTGAAGGAAAAAGTGTAGAATGATCTACTGCTAAGTCTTGGGCTGAATAGAGAATTCACTAACTTCACTGTGTATCTCAGAATTGATAAATTCTAAATACAATAATTTCTAAGATAAGACTATTGTGAAAAAGAGAGGAATAAAGGAAATAAATAGAAGACTCTTAAAATTGTTTTCACAAAAACTTAAGACAAATGACCTTTAGAATAAACAATTCTTAAAGATAAAGTGGGAATTGGTTCAGCAAAGAGAATAAGAAAATGAAACCTGGATGGGCCATCATAGGAAAGGAAATGGTATTTTAATGGCTATATATCAAGAAGTACCATAAAATATTATTTTTAAAGTGTTTTTCACAACTGAAAGGAATTTCTTTCTAGAGCCATTAAACACCTCTCCACTACAATGCTCTTTTTGTATTCTTATTACCGTCCAAATGTCCCTAAAGCCAAGAAACCCAATTTATTCATGTTCATATTCCTTCCCAAACTACCTCCTTTTCTTTTGTAGGAATGTTCCCTAGATATTATGTGTTTCTACTTTGGCTGCCCCCACAACCTAGTTACAGACAATATTCAGGTAGCACTGGAGGACAACATGGGAACATATGAAGAAAGGAAGAAAGAAAATAAAACTAATATGCAAACAAACAAACAAACAAAAAACCAACCCTGAAGCTAGAGACATGGACTGGGAAAAAAAGACTACATAAAAATAAAAGACCAGGGCTGGGGCTGGGGCTCAGAATGATGCACTGGGTTCTATCCTCAGCACCACATAAAATAAAATAAAGATATTGTGTCCACCTATAACTAAAAAATAAATATTAAAAAAATAAAATAAAAGACCAAAAAGACCTCTATGTTTTTCATGCTTTGGTCATGAGTTTTGGCTCCAATAAACAAAAAGAGAAAAAATTTAATCGCACTGTTCACAAAGATAAGAAAAAAATGTATTTAAGAAAGTATTTATATTTGTCATATCATAATATAAAAAAATTCTCCCAAAGATCTTAATAAAAAGATATGAAAATAGCATAATATCCTTTAATAGAGACCGTTTCCTATGTCTTTATAACAGGTACTACTATGGTTCCTAGAAACTCCTTCAAATTAAGTTGAAAACACTAAAACAATTCCCTTTGTCCAGGAATCCAGTCTGTTCAATTAAGTTAACAAAGGAGCAGTTTTCACTAATCTCAAAAAACAAATAAATGTGTTTTTCAAGAACTACTCAATGAGCAGGGCATGGTGGTGCACACCTGTAATCCCAGCTGCTTGGAAGGCTAAGGCAAAAAGGACTGCAAGTTCAAAGCCAGCCTCAGCAACTTAGAGAGGACCTAAGCAAGTTAGTGAGACCCTGTCTCAAAATATAAAATAAAAATGGCTGGGGATGTGGCTCACTGATTGAATGCTCCTAGGTTCAATCCCAGGAATGTTTAAAAAAAAAAAAAAACAAGAAGAAGAAAGAAGAAAGAAGGAGAAGAAGGAGGAAGGAGGAAGGAGGAAGGAGGAAGAAGGAAGAAGAAGAAGAAGAAAGAAGAAGGAAGAAGGAAGAAGAAGAAGGAAGAAGGAAGAAGGAAGAAGGAAGAAGGAAGAAGAAGAGGAAGGAGAAGGAGAAGAAGGAGAAGAAGGAGAAAAAGAATTGCTTAATAATTTTTTTTTCTATTTTGATATGTGCTGTGTGGTTGAGTTAACCTATCATCCACTAAATAAGACTCATATTCTTTAACAAACTGTAGGTAAAACTGAAAAGCCTAAAGATGACACATGCTTGAGTTCTACTCTATGCAAAAATGAATATGTATCTTTTTAATGGAGTTGTTTATAAATATTCCTATTATTCATAGTCTATTGATGTGTATCATATTTTGCTCTTAAGAAGTAAGAAGTGGGCTGGGGCTGGGGCTCAGTGGTAGAACACTTGCCTACCATGTGTGAGGAACTGGGTTCAATTCTGAGCATCGCATATTAATTTTTAAAAAATGAATAAATTAAAGTCCATCAAAATCTAAAAAAAATTTTAAAAACAAGAATTAAGAAGTATTTTATTTGTAAGAATTAAGACCACTTTATAAAACAAATAATTAATTCTTGTGCATTATAAGAATATTGGTTATTCAAGCAGTCTTTATGCTGGGCAAATACACTGTTGAAACTGCAACTAAATTTTCTCACAAACTCTAATATTTACTCTTATTTTCTGTAAAAAAATTTTTTTAAAGATAAGAACTACATTCTATTTGCTAATCTAAAAATGAACAAGCACTGTTCTCTGACATAACAGTATTAGTGTAGTAAACACACACCACTGGTTCATGCACTTATGCATTTGCAAATATTTATGTGCCAAACAGTATTCTAAGAGTTGTGAATACAAGGGTAAATAAAGCAAATATTCCACTGTTCATGGAGTTTACATTTTAGTACAGAAGACAAATGTTTAGCAAGTTCGTTTAGATATTAAAATTAGGTGGGGGTAAAATCCAGTGATAGAGCATGTGTTTTTGCATGTGTGAGGCCCTGGATTTGATCCCTGGTACCAAAAAAAAATTACTGAAATTAAAACTTTGTTAAGACAGTGTTGTGTAATGAACAAAGTAAAACAGGGTAACTAAAAACAGAATGCTTGAAGTGGGAAAAAGATTGTGCAAAGAGGTCTTTGGGTGAACGACAGTGATGCCTGACGATGATGGGACAAGGAAAGAGGTTTCCAGAGCTGGGTAAGACCTCCATGTGGGAAGGAGCCTGGAGTGTTGGGAACTAAAAAGAGGCTGGTCAGGTTGGAACACTCTGTATGAGAGGGGAAGTGGTACAAAATAAGGCTGGAGAGATACTGGAACTAAAATCTAAATCTGATAATGCTGACTGTAATAATAATGTAGTAAAAAAAAAAGAGTGTACTTTTTGCAACTGATTTAAATGATTAAATTTTAAAATACTAGGTATGTTTTCACCAACTAAACAAAAGCCTCCAACATGTACATAAGTGTCTGTCACAGGGGATGGAGCATAGCTGAATTCTACTTCTCATTTTCAGGAATAACTTCCCTTTTGGTTGTTTCTTCATCTGTCAGGGGAGAAAGCTGGGCAAGAGGAGTCAACCAACACATTCAACTGAAAAGGGATGATTCTGTAATATGATTTGTGACACTCACAACTCACAGTACTAAGAAACAAAAATACCTTCTAGCACATTCTATAAAAATGCAAATAATTACCATATAATAAGCACTTGCAATGTGCATAGTACTATTCAAGCATTTGATATGTCATTTAAATCTTATAAAATCCTATACAATAGGTGATATTAGTATCCACATTTTATAGGTAAAGAAATTAAAGGTTAGGGAAGCTAACTTAAGCCAGGAGGTGGCAGAGACAGAATTTAAAACTAGGTCTGTCTGATTCTAAGCTGGGCTATTAATCAGTCAATACTGTATTTTCTCAATTAAACTTTGTATGAATCCTATCACTGTAACATACTGTTCCCCTTCAGAGACAACATGGTTTGTTTTGTTTTATATAGTTTGTTTTGGTTTTGTTTCTGGAAGGAAGGGGATTAACCCAGGGACTTCCAGATGCTAGGCAAGTGTTCTACCACTGAGCTACCTTCTCAGCTCCCACAAACGGGTCACTTTTAAAACTCCCCTAATAAATTTCAGAAAATTTCCTGGCAACTCTTCAACTATTTTTGGCATTCTCAAAGCAAATTCATGGTGCATCAAATAGAGGTTCAAGAAATATTTGTTACTGAATGATGGTAGTCAACAAAAATTTAAAAGACAGGCTGGAATATTAACAAACTTTTCTAAAATAGAAGTTTATTTCTTAAATTTTTATAGTTTCCAAAATTCAGTTATTGGGTATTGATTATCATTAGTCCTTAAATTATCATTAGTCCTTGCTATGAATAATAATGCTAAAAATTAATAATTAAGATGTAATTACATTATTTCATACTGTAAATCGGTTAAGACTTTCTCTCATCTTACATTTTTTTCCCTTTTTATTTACTTCTGAGGACCACAAACTGAAGGGAGAAGAAATAATGCCTAACTCACACCATAGAACATGCGTTCTCATTTGCACTGGTGCCTTTTCCATCCAGTTTTTCCAGCAAGTCAGGAAGAATCCTTGAGCATTTCAGGGGTGAATCCAGCAAGTGCCGTGTTGCACAGTCTGAAGCCATACTCAACTTATCAACTGTATTGATCTTATATAATAAGTAATAAGGCTATAACAGAATAGTTCCTCTGATTTTGGAGCTCCATTGATTAATTTTAAAATTCAGTATCTTCCCTCCAAATCTAACAATTTAAAAAGTAAAGATTATTTCTAAGGAATTTAAAAAAGAACACTGTATTCAATTTAAATGTTTCTCACATACAAATCAGAAATAAGTTAAAAAACAAGGAGATTCTCTTAAAGATCTAGATCTAGATTATTTCTAAAATACATAATGACGTGTGATAACAAATACTAAGGTAATTAACATTGGTAGTAAATGGATTTTTAGACAGCTAAAAGGCTATTCATTTTGAATAAGTTTAAACCAAGTATTTTCTGTATAAGCTTTTGTTCTTGGGACTAAAAACTTATTATTTTTTAGAATTCTGAATAAATATTATTCAGCTTATTCTCATATACCACCATAATCTTTCAGTTTGAGAGAATCAGTGGGAGGGAAGACAGCAGCAGCCTCCTGGTAGGGCTGTGATGAAGACCACAGGAGGCATTTCAAGAACCCAGCATGAAACCTGACCCAAAGAAAGTAGTCAACACATGTCATTTCCTAACTCATGTAAAAAGCAAACATCATACACTGAAATAACAATTAATCATACTTTAAAAACTATCCTATAGATGCACAGGTCTAGCAATATTATGGCTTATTCACCATTAAGCACAAATCAAGACTCACTTTAATTGTGAAAACCTAACTGATGCAATACATGGGAGACATATATGTGGGATATTACTTAATAATTCATGTTAAGAGCTGAGAACAGGGATATAGGTATAGCTCAGTGACAGAGAGCAGTTGCATAGCATGCAAGGCCCTGGGTTCTGACCCCAGTATAAAGGGGAGAAGCTACAAACGATTATTCCTATAATTGCTCTAAACATATCATTGTCTTGCAAATGTTCATAAGTCTGAAAAAACAAAACTACTTTAAACTGCACATTAGCCAATAGCATATCATGACATTAATAAAAAAAGATTAAAAATTAAACAAAATTTTAAAATCTCAGAACTGATTCCAATATAAATTAAAGATTTATTAGAACAGAGCTTGAAATAAAGGCTTGTCCACAATTAGTTTCCTCTCCCATTTTAAAAATAGCTATTTTTAACCCTCCCACACCTCTCCTCAAGTTCCTCTCTCCTCCCTTCATCATTCTCAGATAGTTAGGACTCTAAATTCATGAATTACAAAATGTATGTTCTTTAAATGGATTAATGTTTCCATCTTCTTTCCATTTATCAAACACATGCCCATTGATGATATGTAAACTAATCTCTTTGTTCCTTCCTTCCAGTTCTGTCTATCTGCTTCACCAGCCCAGCAAAATCTCAGTCCCAATAAATCAGGCATTTCCCTTCTCTTGTTCTACAAGAGATTTGTATGATAAGATCCAGCATAAATTTATTATCTTTAATGTTCACTAGACCCTCAAAACTAATGGATTCTTTTGTTGCTCTTGTTCAACTATCTCTTATTTCTGGGTGTCTCTTGCATTCTCTTATATTGATATTCTAAACCATCACAAATTTCCATAAGTCTCCTATTCAATCTGTTTACTCCAGACTATTAATAGGCCACATCTTCTACTGATGACAACAGGAATCTTAAAAGTCATCATGCAAGATCTTATTTACTACCTAACATATAAATTTATATTCACTTCCAGCAAAATCTGTTTTCTCACAGGATAAACTGTCTTTCTCCTGTTCAAGGCTCATTCATCCACCTATAATTTGACTTCACGCTCCCCCTTTCCTCAATTTATTTTCACTTTCTCCTGAAGTTTTCCAAATTTCTTGCTCTGCTGGTTTCTTCTCTTTTCTTTGAGAGTATGCCTGCGTCTCTCCCATCTTTCAAAACAAAGCAAAACATTATAAACATGTAAACAAAACCCCCTTTATTGCCAACTTCACCACTGCTGTGGCTTGGCTATGCTTTGTACCTTAAAGGTTCATGTGCTGGAACTAAGATGTTAAGAACCACTAAGAGATGGGGTCTAGTGGAAGGTCCACCCTCACAACTGGATTAATGCTGTATCACAGGAGAGGATCAGGTCTCATGTAACTAGATTAGTTTTCAGGAAAATGGGTTTTTATAAAGTGAGGCTGCCTCATGTGCTTGGTCCCTTCTGTATACAGCTTGCTCCCATTCTGCTTTTCTACCATGTGGTAACACAGCTAGGCGGCCCTTGCCAGCATGCCAGTGCCATGCTGTTCGGACCTTCCAGCCTTTTTAAAAAAAATAAAGTACCCAATTTCAGGTATTTGGTTATAGCAACACCAAACTAACCAAGATAACCTCTATCAATCTCTTATGTTCTACTTTCTTTCTAATTTCTCAAAGTTTAGCATATACTTACTGTCTGGTCTCAACTCAGATTCACTACTCAACTCCTCCAATGTTTTCTGGCTAAACCACTCTAATGAATTACAATTCTGACAAATCCATGACCAAATCCTCATCTTACTGGTTCTATTATATGTGACAGTGTTGATTGCTCTTCATTAAATTTTTATCTCAAGTTGTTAAACATTAACCTCTCTTGGTTCTGTTTTGTTATTAACCAGCTCCTGTTCAGTATCCTTTAGGGATTCCCTTTCTTTCTTTCAACATTTATTTCTCCATTGTTCATCTTTAGCCTGCTGTTCTTCTCACTTGCCAATATGAGCCATGAGTGATCTCTTTTGCCCTTCTAGAGTTTCAACTGCAACATTTTGTTAATGGGTCCCCAAAGCATGTATTGAGCCAAATCTCCTCACAGGAGGTTCCAAACTATTGTTAAAAACCTCCACCATGGAAGCTCACAAATAATTTTGACCCAGTGTCCCACACTTATCTGCCCTCTAAAACCTTTCTTTCTCAGCAACTGATGAAAACAATCACCAACTTTCCCAAACTGTAAGTGTATAAGACAACCTTGCCTTGGCTCCTTCTACTCGTGAACATTACTTATAAAGCTATCGTGATCTGCTTCCTATCTATCTCAACAGTCTTATGTTTTGCCTTCCTTGATGTAAAATCAGGTTTTTAGATGGCTGATGGATGCTGGCACATATAAACATGCTTCTTGCCTTTTGTCTTAGTTAATCATTTAACTTCTATTACCTTCTTAGTTAATTTAGCCTTGTTTATCTCCAATCTGGCTAATGGTTATCTTTTAAGAACTCATTAGTCCATCACATTCTTAAGAAAGACTTTCCTTCTCTGGTCCCTACAGACTCTTCAGTAACTACGGTACCTACATTTATAGTTATACTCATTCTTTCTAATTGTTTTATCTGTTTTTGTGCTTATATAGTCTTATGTGCTTATAGCAGATTTACATGTTTATCTTCAATATTATACTTACAGCCTTACAAGATTAGAAACTACATTTCATCTTAGAATTGCCAATGCATAGTGCAGTATAATATAATGTACACTTATTTGACAGAAGTTCACTGAATGACTTTGTAAACACACAAAACAGAATAAATGAAGGGACAAAACAAGCAAACAGAATACACAAGGTCAATCTCCCCCCCTTCTGCTATCAACATTAGCTGATAGATTGGTCTGTGTAATACATAACATGAACAATTACTTTAGCATAAATAGTTTATAATCTTTGCTTTATCTTCTAGTGTTTTTATTTTTAATTCAGTAACAAAAATAATAATACATACAAGTTCCTAAGGAAAAATATTTATTAATTGTCTTAAGTATATTATCTTATTTAATCCTTATGACAACCTCATAAAGTAGATATTCTTATTTTACAGCCAGGAAAATTAAGGTGATTGCTAATCCCCAGTGCTATTCCTAGAGAGGAAGAACAGGGACAAGAGTGAAGAAGGAAGAAATAGAGCCAGGGAGAAACAGGAGCAAAAAAAAAAAAAAAAAAAAAAAAACAAGAAAGGGTACAGGTGGGGGAAAGAAAAACAGAGAAAGGGATTAGAACAGGGATTTGTACAAATTGAAGACAAGATCATTGATCGGTGAAAACTAAAGATTAAGTGAATGTCAACTTTCTGAACATGAGTACCAACCTAGTTCTTCAATTTGGCTATACGAAAACACTACCAGTTAAGCTAATACACTCTAGGCAGATTGGAGAAATCCCCTTCCTGGGATATCAATATACCCAAAATAAATGATTTATGGGTAATATTAAGAATGAAGAGTCACACTGGGTGTGGTGCTGCACACCTGTAAGCCCAGTGACTTGAGAGGTGAGGCAAGAGGATCACAAGTTCAAAGCCAGCCTCAGTGGAGACCCTCTGTGTCAAAATTTAAAATGAGAAGGGCTGGGGATGTGGCTCTATGCTAAAGTATCTCTGGGTTCAATCCCTGGTACCAAAAAAAAAGTATGTGTGGCGGGTGAGGGGTATCTAAATAACATAGTCAGATCATCTTACCACTTAAAATGTTCACCTTTGCACATATAATTTCCAATGTTTCAATATTTCATTCTTCGATAACACTGACACTGAGGAGAAATAAAGTGCCTAGAAATTTTCAGAAATAAAGACAGACTAACAGAATGAACAATATAAAGACCAAGTAAGACTAGTGAGCCAGAGATGTAGGCAAGACAGAATCATTAGCCAATAGCATATCATGACATTAATAAAAAAAAAAAAAGATTAAAAATTAAACAAAATTTTAAAATCTCAGAACTGATTCCAATATAAATTAAAGATTTATTAGAACAGAGCTTGAAATAAAGGCTTGTCCACAATTAGTTTCCTCTCCCATTTTAAAAATAGCTATTTTTAACCCTCCCACACCTCTCCTCAAGTTCCTCTCTACCACCTCCTCCCTTCATCATTCTCAGATAGTTAGGACTCTAAATTCATGAATTACAAAATGTATGTTCTTTAAATGGATTAATGTTTCCATCTTCTTTCCATTTATCAAACACATGCCCATTGATGTCATTTTATAGTTTTTTTCTACCTATGACTTACCATTTACCTTAAGACTCCTGTAAGGACATCCGGTCCTGCAAGTTACATTTGGAACCTGGTCTTACCCTGTTAAACACTGGCAGCATCATGTATAATTTCTCTTCTTGTTCCTTCTGAGTCATGTGCCGGGGAGGATGGCACAGCTCAGTGAAGAGACGGCGGAGGTGCATCAGTCCCAAGGCATTGTCCTGCGGGCTGCACTCCTCCTGCCTCGGCCTCCCCATGATCCTCTTCACCATGTTCATCTTGGCTAATTGGTGATAAACACTTCTAATTCTGTAGAAAGATGTCAATGCATAACAGTCAAAATGTCACCACCTTGACTAGGTTGAGCATGCATTTAAGAGCCTATAAAAAGTCCTAAAAATAGAAAATTCTCTCTAGTATAAGCAAAGTTAATTTTGATAAATCTCCCTGATGACAAATTATGAATTATGGGAACTTAAAAGTTCCTTCTGGCTTTACTACATTTTATATAAAATATAAAACATTAACTAGACAAATAACAAATATTTCTAATAAAGTTAATTATATCAAGTTCAACAAAGTGATCACAAATGTTGCTATTAATATTACTTTATTTTTAAGTATATGTAAAAAAGAATGAAACAAATAGAAAGTTCTCCCTAACCTCAAAGAATACCCAAACTCAAAACTCCCAAAGTCTTCTATATTGTTATAACAGTTTTTTCTAGATGATAAGTAAATTCCATGTGCCTGATGAACAGTTTGTTACAGTTTAAAAATGTGCAAATTAAGTGAAAGAATATCACAATATATCTTATAAATCCATAAAGAAACAGTAAAAATTATCACATAAATAAAGAACACTTTCTCAAAACAAAACAAACAAAAAACCCTTAAGTAAGTTATATTGATTCCTTTTGTGAGTAGTAATGAATTTTTTTTTCTTTAAAAGTAATAATAGCATAGAAGATATTGAACCACATATGGCAAGGATAACTATGGTTTCATGAAGTATATTTCAGGTAAGAGTGAATGAGCGTATATTGAATCATAATGTAAAATCTACCCTTTGCTAGAGTTGGATTTAAAAAATAAACTAACCACTGAGTTAAAGAATACACAGAATCAATAACACTGAGCTTTTAGAAAGCATCCTTAGATGTTTTCAACCACTACTAACTGTGCCAACAATTAGCTAATTTCAGACACAAAAACAGGATATATTACAAAAGGAACCAGGAAGACTGGGAGAACATTATGGATATGCAGAATTTGGATAAAAAGCAATTTGCTTTTATAATCTGTAGAGAAGCAGTCATAACTTGAGATTAATTTTTAATTTTGCTGCATAACTATACAATCGAGATGCCATTTCTTAAGAAATGAAAAAGTACTTCAGAATACAGTTTTATTTAATAAACACCTTATTGATTTTTAAAAGATAAGAATAAACAATGAAACACACTTGCACTTGAGAATTTTTAGTGAACTCCCTATCTGGTTATAGGAATATGCTTCTGTACTCTAGCTCCCTTGCAAAAGGAGAGCAGGATGTAAATCATCATAGGTGAGGAGCAGAAAGATATGCTCTGGTTAGAGCTCTGTCATTGACTAGTCTGTATTGAATGAGTACTGCGCAAAGAGAACTCAGTATATTCTCAAGTGCCCAGATGCAGGACACAGTGCTTGGGCACACAGGCTAAGAGCTGAGTACATTTAACTACAAAATAATAGAAATCAGTCCAATTCAAAGCTATCTAACATATTCATTCTTGGAAAATATTTAAGTCTTCCAAACATTAACAAAATTATCAATCTATCATGTGCTCGTCTAGTTCTGAAAATTCTCAGAACAAAAATAAAATTGGATGTGGACTATGAAATTTTTGTAAATTAGTTAACATTTCAGATTATGCACAGCTGTATTCTCAGCCTATAGCCACTGTTCCTATCTAGAGACTGTGAATGGGACTTACGGGATTCATGATTCTCTAATACTTAGAAATCTTTTTACTAAGAGATCCCAAGCTTTCCAAAGGAGTCTATGTATCTATGTCAAAAAAAAAAGTCAGGAATTAAACTCAGACCATCTCATCTGCTTCTCATTCCAAGTTAAGCAAGTGAACCAAAGAGAGGATTAACTCTGCCCTTTTGGGTTTTTTTTGGTATTGGGGATTGAACCCAGAAGCACTTAACCACTGAGCCAAATCCCAGCTCTTTTTTGTATTTTATTTAGAGACAGGGTCTCCTTGAGTCACTAAGTGCCTCGCCAAGTTGCTGAGGCTGGCTTTGAATTCTCGATTCTTCTGCCTCAGCCTCCTGAATCACTGGGATTACAGGTGTGCCACCACAACTGGCTAACTCTGCCTTTTTGGTCTATGTGTATTCAGGTAAAATTCAAAAATAAAATGTGTTTATACTTAAAGTATAAAACTTGACATTTTAATTTAAAAAAAATTTAAAGAAATGTATTTTTTTCATATTTATGGGGCACAGTGTAATAATTTGCTATGCATATGCAGTGGGTAAAAAGCCAAGCAGAGTTACCAGCATTTCCACCTCCTTAAACGTCTATCATTTCTTTGTGTTGAGAAGCTTCAAACTCCTCTCTTCTAATTCTTTATAAAACATGTAATAAATAATGTGAACTAGAGTCACCCTACTGTGCTACAGAACTTGAGAACTTATTCCTCCTATGTAACTGTATATTTCGGTATCTGGTATCCAAACTTCCTTGACATTTTGATATATGTATACACTGTGAAATAATTACCACGGTCAAGTTCATAACATTCATCATCTCACAGGTTACTATATAATTTTTTTAATAGAACACTTAATAGAACTATAGTACTGTAACTACTGCTGTACACTAGTTTGTACCCTTGACCTGCTAGCATCTCCCCCTTTACTCCTGCCCCTGGCAACCACCAATCTACCCTCTGCTTCTAGGAGTTTGACCATGTTAGATTCCTCATGTAAGTAAGATCATACAGTATTTATATTTGTGCAACTGGCTTATTTCACACTAAACATAAATTCTCAAGGTGCTGTGTGTTCTCCCATGTTTTTGCAAATGGTAGGATTTCCTCCTTTTAAATTTTTTGAATATTATTCCGCTAGGTATACAATCTCACTTCATTTATTTAAAAAATCTATTCATCTATAAAGAAACATTTAGGTGGTTTCTGTATCTTGGTTACTGTGAACAACCTGCAACAGGCATGGGAGAATAGATAGCTTTTCCAAGATACTAATTTTATTTCCTTTGGATATATACCTAGAAGTAGGATTGCCAGATCTTAAGGAACTTCTATTTTTAAGTTTTTAAGGAACCTCTGTACTGTTTTCCATAATGGCTATACCACTTTACATTTCCAATAGCCTTCAAGGGTTTCTTTTTCCCACATCTGACCAATAACTGTTATCCTTTGTCTTTTGGACAATAGCCATTCTAACCGGCCTAAGGTAATGTCTCACTGTGGTTTTGATTTGCAGTTTCACTGATGATAGATGATGTTGCACATGTTTCACAAAACTGTTGGTTATTTGTATGTCTCTTTTGAGAATTGTCAATTCAGGTCTTTTGGTCCATTTTTAAATCAGGTTATTTGGGTTTCTACTACTGACTTATATGAGTTCTTTATGTATTTTAGATCTTAACCCCTTAACAGATATTGGTTTGCCAGCATTTGATCTCATTCTATAGGCTACTTCTTCAGAATATTCTGTCCAACAATAACAGAACACATCCTCTTTTAAGCTCACAAGAAACATTAACCAAAACAGACAACATCCTGGGCCATAAATGTATCTTAACAAACTTAATCATACAAAGCATCTGACCAGTCTCAGAACACAATGGAATTAAATAATCAATAATTGAAATACAACTGGAAAAGCCCCAATGTTTGGAAATTAAACAACATATTTTCAAATAACACATAGGTCAAGGAATTGTCATAAGAAATTTAAAAACATAAACTAAGTGAAAATAAAACTTATTGAAATCTTAAAAATGCAGCAAAAACTGTTGTTCTTAGAGGAAAATTATAATAAGATGCATACAACACAAAAGAAGAAAATCTACAATTCTGTCATAGGAAATTAGAAGAAGAGGAGCTGTGTAAGTTTAAAGAAACCAAAATAAATGAAAATAAAATAATAAAAATTAGGCCAGAAATCAATGAGATTAAAAACAGAAGGGAGGCTAGAGTTGTAGCTCAGTGGTAGAGCTCTAGACTCATACGCTTGAGGCACTGGGTTTGATTCCTAGAACCACATACAATTAAGCAAATAAAATGAAGGCCCATCAACAACTAAAAAATATTAAAGAAAAAGGGGGGGGGGAGTGCAGGAAGGGCTACAGGTATAGTTCAGTAGTAGAGCACTTGCTTAGCATCCATGAGGTACTAAGGATCAAAGCATGCCCAGCAAATGAATACACTCTCCAAATGATTAAATAAAATAAAAACATAAACAGGAAGACTACAGGGAAAAATCAACAGAACCAAAGGTTCCTCTTTGACATTATCAATAAAATTAATCTAAATACCACTACCACATGACTGGTATTCTGCCTTGATGCATCTCTCCTATAGCTCCTAAGTTATCTTCCAAGATACATAGTCCCATTTTTTCTGATTTAAAACCTCTGTTGATTCTCTATTGCCTAAGAATAAATTGAAACACCTCAATCTAATATCTTTAAGTTTTTATAAACTCTGTTTTCATATATTTACCCAGGTTCATCTCTCACTAAGCCACCTCTTCTACTCAAAATTGTGCCACCATGAAGGCATGCCCTACTTTGACGGGTTCTTTCAATTCTCTGTATGTTTAGATACACTGTCTTCTCTGCCAAGCATGACCCTCCTCCTCTGCTTTTGTTAGCATTCCCCAATCTCCCCACCCTTCAGCTCTGAGGTTACCTTCTCAGAGAAGAGTTTCCCAAATCTCTAGGCTGTTTCTGGTTTACCTTTGATCCCACCAGGGTACTTTATAGTTGGTTATAGGATATGCACCATTAAGAGAGACAGTAATGGTTACTCAGGCTTTGCAATTCAAGTCTTGGGTTCAATTTCTAGTTGCAATACTTACTTAGTGTCTACCTGATCAGAAACCTGATTTCTGGGTGTGATAGATTTACTGTAATTTGTGAAAATTACATCATCAAAACACACAAAAAATTAAAACTTTATAATTTATGTATCCTAGTTCTACCTATAGAAAGCCTTTAGAGAACTTCTTAAACATCTTCAGAATAAGACTACACGAACCTTTTACTCTAAATTGAAAAGTTTTTAAAATAATTTCTTTCTATTTAATTATGAATCTCTCTCATAGTAAACTATGAATTCCTGAACATCCAACTGTGTTCTTCAAATCCGTAACACCTCACTAAGGATCAGTAAGTACATAGTAAGAATGAAGGAATGACTAACTGATTCCCATAGCTTTAGTAAAAGTATAAATTTTAAGGTTCCTCACTATCTGACCCCTATATATGATCGACACGTGTCTGTTCATTTCCCATAATTCTACTTTAACTCCACCAGACCAGTTCAGAGCAGTCTCTATGCTCTGCCTTCTCACTCAGGCTGAACTACCTCTCTGGAGGCTGGGGCAGGGTTCCCCTCTAGCCCCTCAGCATCTGAGTATTTATTTACTAAGCATGCTAATCTTAGTTCAAAGGTCTTTCTTCTAAAAAGCATTCCCTAACCCAGTTTCAGGTGTGATCTTTCCCCACTTCCCTTTGTTCCCATAGCACTGTGTCTATCTTTATCATAGAATTTATCACACTGTGTAAACTGTTATTTTGATTGTCTTTTTTTTCAACATTGAAGAAATAATATGAGATTATGGAAAGCAAAGATACTGTCCAATTCAACACCTTATGATTTGTTTAAGTTCCATTTTATTACCTGAAAAGGAAATAAGACAATTTTTGTTAAAAGGTGTTTGGTACCCCACAGTATAATTTAGGACATTTTTTCAGGGAATACTCGTATAAATTCAGAAATTAAGAACTACTCATGTGAAAGCAGGAGCAGAAAGGGAAACAAATAACAATAGTGATAAGTTTGGTTGTTAAGCAGACAATGACAAAACAAAAGGCAATAAGCTAGAACTCCCAGAGGGAATTGAGGCATCAACAACATGCAGAGTATCAAAAGCATCCTAAAGAGGAAGCAGCTCGCCAGTACAGAACAAGTCATAACTAAATGAGGCTGAAATATATATCACTGTGGCTTGAGAGTGATGAAAGGAAAACTGAGAAATTCAAAATGTTATGCTCAAATTCGGGACCCCCAAAGACCACCAGAGACCCAAGATCCATGTAAGCAGCAAAGAGGTGTTTATTTCGAGCTAGCTTGGTCCTCCGCACGCACACACAGCAACTGGTGACGCTGAGAGGCCCCGAGCCCAGGGTTTGCAGCAGTTTTATACATTTTTTAGAGAAGGCAGGGACTTCACATACATCATAGCATCTCTTAGCAAATCATCACACACTGCGGGAAAATCAAATAACAACTCTAAAACATGATTAGCACATTCACTGGCGGAAATAAGTTGGGTAGGGGTGATTGGTCAGTACAAAAGGGGTATTCATTTGAACTGATTGGTTTAAGCCAAGAGGGGTGTACGTGCTGAACTACATGGTTTCCCAACATGTTATCAACCACCATAAACTACTGGGAGGGTCATCTGGCATCCCAGGTATTTCCCTGTCTCATGCTGATTGGTGGCTGCTAGGGGGTTACTATGGATCTCCACCTAGCCTGACTAAGTCAGGGACACCTGGCGCAGCAGATCTCTCCTGTTATTTGTAGATAAACAACTTAGCAGGGTGGGAATGTGCTTAGGAGTGCTCTGTGGGTTTTTCCAAGGACAAAGGCCATGTCCCTTCCTTGGACAGGCTTTGCTCTGAGATAGAGGCTGGTTTTTCAAAAAGACTGTACAGAATCATATCAATGAAACCTCACAGACAAAATATTCAAAAAGTAATGATGACATTAATAAAAATAATGATAGCAAAATAAATGCTGGCTTCTTCACAGACTGCTACATAATGATGAGGGGTTTTATTCTGAGTTCTTTTTTTTAAATATCTTTATTTTGTTTATTCATTTTTATGTGGTGCTGAGGATCCAACCCAGTGCCTCACATGTGTGAGGCAAGCGCTCTGCCACTGAGCCACAACCCCATCCCCTTTTTTATGAGTTCTTATAATTTTATTCTCAAAATTTATCCATATAGATAAAATTTGCCCTTTTGATTAGTCATATACACAATGATGCTTCGGCTCAAAATATTTTTTTAATTTATCACCATTTTATTACTTGAAAAGGAAATAAGACAATTTTTGCTAAAAGGTGTTGGGAGCATTATATAAACTGCACTTAAAACTCAGTGTCAACATGTACTATGTTTTACCTAAAGCAGAATTACCCTTACTCATTTGCTTTATTTCCTAAACTTCCTCAAAACCCTATGACTGCTACTAAGTGTGAAATCCATTCAAGAGATGGAAACTTCACTCCTAATAATCAAAAGAATGCATTGCAGACCCTGTGGCTGAATCCCAACCCACAATTAATTGATATTTAATCCCTTAAGCATCTACTACATATAAGGCACCATAGGAATACCAACTCTGGTTTTTACCAACCATGGAGGGTCTATATTCATTTTTTCTAAATTTCCAAAAAGACAAGCATGTGACTTCCTTTAAAAGAGACCTATGAGTTATAATGGGATAAAGTCAAATCTTTACAAGGCAGAAAAAGATTGCTCAAAATCTGATGTGCACCTCATCTTGAAACTACATCTTCATCCACATCCCTCCTCAATCCCATGTTCACACCACATCACTGCTGCTCTCTGAACATACCATGCAATTTCACACCCTGGATGCTTTCCCCAGTTGGTCTTTCCTTTACCTGAAATGCTAGAGGTAATTGCTTTGTCTTTTCATTTTATTTTCTGGCAACCTATCTTTGATAGTTTCTGACCCTCCTTAATCCTAAAGCAATTTGAATATATCTTCAAGTTAGTAATTTAATCATTAATTCAAGAGACATATTTATCAATGCTTGCTCCAACTTTCCCTGAATCTCATTCTGTTCCTGCCACGACTAGCTCTACTTCAGGTAGCTTATATTTACTATGCTTTTGCCATTAGAGCAATTAAAAACATTAATTTGAAAAATAAAAACCTTTTACATATTTAGAAAAAATGTTAGAAAATACGTCACAACCTCAGGGTAGAGAATTTTGTTTTAAAAAACCCACAAAAACTACAAAAATATACACAAAATCAACTTTATCAAAATTAAAATGGTGTGGCACAATGGGACTCGCCTATAATCCCAGCTCTCAGGAGGTTAAGGAAGGAGAATCACAAATTCTAGGCCAGCTTGGGCAACTCAGTGAAAACCTTTCTCAAGATTTAAAAAAAAAAAGTGGGGGCTGGGATTGTAGCTCAGAGGTATAGTACTTGCCTAGCATGTGCCAAGCAGTAGGTTCATTAAAAAAATAAAATAAAATAGACATTTCACAGAAAAGAAACCGCACATAAATGAAAAGCTATACAACCTGATTACCTGATTAGTAGTAAAGGGAATGCAAATTAATACAACAATAAGCACCCTCCTTCCTTGCCAAATGTCTACTTCCTAATTCCTAGGATCGGTAAGTATGTTGGTTGACAAGGCAAAAAAGGAATCTGTACAAGTGATTAAATTAAGGATCTTGAAATGAGGAGATTATTCTGTATTATCTGAGCAAGAGTAATCACAAAGTGGGAGAAGGAGAGTGAAAAGTGAGACCAGATGTGACCATAGAAGTAGGGTAAAAGTGATGTGGCTACAAAACAGGAATGTGGGCCACCAGAAACTGAAAAGGGCAAGGGACAGATTCTGCCCTAAAATCTTCCAAAGGACACCTCGACTTTGGCCTTGTAAGACCGGTTTTAGATTTCTCATTTCCAGAACCATAAGATAATAAGTTGGCAGCTGCTGCTTTAAGTCACTAAGATTGTGGTGATTTGTTACAGAAGCAATAGGATATTAATAATAATTCTATATTGAAAATTTAATGTAACATCAAATTAGTGAAATTATAAAGAAAACAGGTTGTATATTTTGGGGATAGTGTCTATGGACTGGCATTTATAAGCATACCACATGAACGAATAATTCCACTCCTAGGTACTTGCCCACTCATTTCATATGCACAAAGACATGTATACAAGAATGTGTATAAGAAGCATTATCACTCATTTCATATGCACAAAGACATGTATACAAGAATGTGTATAAGAAGCATTATTTTCATCATGGAATTTGAAAATAGTAAGTGTTCATCATTAGGGGATGCATAATGTTTTGACATATTCACATTAACAAAATGTTACACAGAAGTAATAATAACAAACTACACAAAGCAGTCTGGGTAAATCTTGTAAATGTTGAATAAAAACATCAAGCTGTTAAAGATAACATAATCTATGATACCATTTTTAAAATAAAGCTTCCAAACAAGTAAAACTGTAATATTCCTATACACATTGTTTTGCTTGTGTGTATCTATATATTATGTGTATCTATAAACTATTTTTTTCATTTTGCATATACCCATACACACAGAGTAAAAGGTACGTACCACTGATCAGAAAATTCTACGTCACTTCCAGAAGGAAGCAGGGAACAAGATGGAGAGGAAATATACAAGGAAGTTTTATGGTATTCATAATATTCTACTTCTTAAAGTTTCATAACAGGTCATTATATATTTCATAAATTGTTACATATACACACAATTGATTTTTTTCAATTGCCTTGTCAAAGTCCATGTTTTCATAAAATAAATCAGATTTTACTATTTGCAAACTTAAGCAAATTTTTACCACACACATATATCAATTGCTAAATATTACATTTACATTTTATATTAATCCATCTTTCTATTTCAGTCTGTGTAATATTCTCTTCACTCATAGATTGCATGGGATCATGGAAATCATTTGTATTTTTTTGGTAGCAAATTACCTCCTGTGAACTTTGTTTTTTTAATTTTAAAAAAGTAAGAAAAATGTACATTCCTTGCTTCATCATAAACATAAAGATAAATAAATAAGAAAGGACAGTTATTTCTGAAAACCCTTTGCAAGGCGGAGAGCTTTACCTGAGGCAAATACTCTTCAATTCACCAAGTTTCTTTATCAGCCTGTCAAATAATATATCCCTTTTATTTTGAGGACTGAATCCAAGTGTCATTTTTTTCCCCATGAAAATCTAATTGGCCTCTAACTAAAATATGGTCTTCAAGATCATCAAGTAAAAATGATCATTAAGACCAGTTTATTTGTTTCTGTTTTAATGTATATGCATTTGTACAGTAGGTCTGTAACTGTGAAGCACATGAAAAAAACATCTCATACAACCTTAGCAACATTCCCCCAGGAAAGATGGTTCTGAAATGAGAGGTGACTACCCTAATTGTTAATAAGTAGAAAAAATGGGATTTGAATTCATTCTTTCTAACAGCTCTGTGCACATGCCCTGTGTGCATGTCTGTTCCATCATCTCACATCCTCACATCCTAGATTCAGATATACTCCCTCTCAGCACACACTTGGTGGCCACCTCAAGCCTTTCCACCAGGGTTGTGCTAACAATCAATAGCCAATATATAGCATGATCCCATTTGAGGCTATTTCTCAACCCACCACAGGTGTAGCAAAAGCATTTTGGAATTTATGGAAGTTACCTCCAGTGAACAAGGAACTCTACCACTTTTCTTTGAAGATAAATTTACTGTCAGGTTAGTGACCTGTGTTTTATTAGACTCAACTTTTTAGTGTCTGTCATTGTACCCAAAACACTGAAGACACACAGTGTCTAATCTATAGCTGGATGGAAAGAGTGAGGCAGGGAATCTTCCTGCTGACAACAAACTTCTTATCTGCAAATCCTCTACCCCAATTACTGTGTGTGTGTTTGTGTGTGTGTATGTGTAGAATATATATATGTAATCTACCACTTATTTACTTAATTGGGTATATGAACAAGAAAGATCAAGAAACATAAAATTCTTAAAGAAACTATTTAAAACAAAAATGGTGATACAAATATGAATATCAAGAATGAAAAATTACTTGTTGCTAAATTTATGCCCTTTACTAATTAGAGAATTATTGTTTCCCTCAGAATTTTTGCATTTGGTATTAGACAAATGTATATATGTTCTCGTGGTTGGAGAGGACACTCTATCACTAAGAGAGTTGAGGGAAAAGATCTGGAGAGCAGAAGGGTAGATGGAAAGGAGAAAATAATAGAAAACTACATATATCTACCCTTCCACCACACCAAAACACAAGAATGATTACCACAAATAGCCATGTCCTAATTACATCATTTCACTGTTGATCACATGTAGGCTATTTTTAAAAATGCCTTTGGGGTAGACAGAGAGGAGAAATGCTATTCTTATCATTTAGCTATTTAGTGTTTTATAAATCCATCTGAAATACTGACAATATTTAAAATATATTGCTTCTCTAACTTCTGGGAAAATAAGATACTAAAGTAAGTAAATTGCAAAGTGCAAATCAGTTTACCATATTTTCCCCATAGACATCTCATCCTCTTCTTAGAAGGAATGCCATGTAATAAATACTATCTTGAGTAAATAAAGCAAAGATCCCCTAATGGTTGTCACTTAACTACTTCCAGGGTTTATTTACTCTTTAAGCATTCCATAATAAGTCTGTCATTATTTGTAGGAACAAATAACTGTCTTTTATTTCAGAATTGGAGGTCAAACATTCCTCTGTTAAATGGGAAACTCATAGAATATACTAACCTACAACACATCACAGCTCAGCAACATGGTACACTGTAGAGTATCAGTGTTTCTCCTCAAGATCATGTGGCTGTCTGGGAGCTGTAGGTCCCTGCTGCTGCCCAGAATCCAGAGAAGGTATCATACCACATACAGCTGGCCCCAGAAAAGATTAAAATTAAAAATTCAAAGTACAGACTCTACTGAATATGTACCTCATTTGCACCACTGTAAATAGTAAATTGAACCATCATAAGGTGGGAACCATCTGTAATATTTAAGGCAAGTGGTTAAGAATTTAATATAATTATATTTGAAGAATATATAATTACATTTTAAAAAATGGATCAAGAATTTCAATATATGTTTCAAGGATAATAGTGATTACTTGTTAAAGTACTAAACACAATTATATGTGTACTTGAAGGAAGATAAGAAGGAACAGTGATCATGAAACTTGAACTGTGTTAGGTAATCACAGTTTACACAGTTTTTTAGGCTTTGAAAATAATCCTCTACAAAACGTGGTAAGGTAATAAGACCAGTGGAATATTGATAGAAAAACAAAGAGACCAAGGTATAGCCATAAGCATTTAGAAACAGACCCACATATGTACTAAGAATCTAACATGAGAACAGAAGATAATGGTATAGAGAAACTCACTAATTTTAGAATAAAATTAAACTTGCCTCCTGCCCAAAGCCACATACAAAAGGAAGCTCAAGATAGATTAAAAACTGAATATGAGAGGTACACTATACAGTTAATAGAAGAAACATATACAGATATCTTTATGAATTAAATAAGACTTTCTAATACATAAATTCAAAATTACACAAAAATAAACTGATGAATATAATTGCACCAAAATTAAATATCCTGGCTCAGGAAAGAACAATGAACCAACTAAAAAGAGGAAACACAATGGAAGAAAATACTTGAAACATTTAAAACGGACAACATAGAAATTACAATTTACACAGAATTCCCAAATCTATAAGAAAAATATAGCAATCCTGGGGGGGGGGGCAAAAGGCAGACGATGTAAGACATCAAGAGATGTTTTAATTGAATTGGTAATTAGAGAAATGCAGATCAAAATAAGGAAAAGCTACTATTTTAATACCTATTAGATTAGCAACAATCAGAAAGCTGGAAAATTCCAAATTCTTAGACATAGGAACAGGAACCACATATATGTCAGATGGGAAAACAACTGGTAAAGGATCTAAAAGGCACCCTACCCTTACATCGTTCAGAATCTTGTATTCTACTGCTAGGTCTGTATCCCAAGGAAACTTTTTCAAGGTAAGGAACCTGTTTACTATATTGGGTGTTAGATAACCTAATCTAATCATACCACACCACACCACACCACACCATACCACACCATACCACACAAGATGTTCACTATGCTGTTGTTTGTGGTGCTTGGGACTTAAGAGGGTTCATCACAGAGAAAGGGAACAGAAAAAATAGAATTGATAACATAATCATGGATAGTTATTTGAAATTACGTATTTCACCTCTATTTATGATGGATACACCTTAAAAATATAGCGATGAGTGAAAGGAACTAAGAAACAGGGTGGAATATATATTGTCATGGTAATATATATTATAATATCATTTTGAGAAATAAAAACACATGTTAAAAAACATTTCATAAGAACACACATACTAGACACAATGACATATTATGCCTACCATTCATTAAATGAATAGCTTTTTGTTTGTTTGTTTGTTTGTTTTTGTTACCAGAGATTGAATCCAAAGATACACCATTGAGCCACATCCCCAGCCCCTTTTATTTTTTATTTTGAGACAGGGTCTCTCACTAAGTTGTCTCTCACTAAATTGCTGAGGCTGGCTTTGAACTTGCAATCCTCCTGCCTCAGCCTCCTAAGCCACTGAGATTAAAAGGGTTTGTCACTGCACCAGGCCAAAAAGTATAGCTTTTTAAAGGAAATAAACATATGCAATACTTCTGATTTTAGTTAACCATTGTGTTATGTAAGAATATATTTGCACTAGACAACTAAAATTAAATATTTACATACCAACCAATTTATTTCTTAAATTAGTCCCAATTGCACCACACTTAAATCAGATATATGTATTTTTTACTAACATGATTCTCAGTTATTTCTAATTTTTATTGCTTTTCATTCTTTGACATTAAAAATTCCCTTAAAAAAATATTATGTATCAACTCAGCAAGTAACAAAACAAAAAAATTACACTGGTAGAAACACTTAGCAGAAAATTTTTTGTTGTTGTTTTATTTTGTTTTGAATGTTTGTGACCATTAAGAGTGGCACAAACAAAAATAAATTCCGAACAGACTTCTCTGTCCTGTCAGGGAGGAGGAAATGACTCTCTCAGCCAGTGATGATAACTTGGCAAGTATCATAATCCTTCAGGGAACAGAATCTGGCCAATAGATCCCAGAGAGGGAAAGGCCAGACAAGTCAACTTCCCTCAGCTCCAGAAAGATCTCTGGTATGAGAGAGAAAAGAGGAAACAAAGCAGAGTTTTTTATAACATCAAAACAAACTCTAATTTTTAATGACAAGATAAATAAGATTTCTTCTAATCCTCAGACAAACCTACCCATAATCTCCAACAACAACAAAAAATGTCACTTTGGGAACATCAAGATATATCTAGAGTATTCAATTACCTAGATTTGTCTTTAACAAAAAGACAGCAACTTTCTATTAGTATTCTGGAGTCATTACAACTTTGGCACGATTTTCCATGCTCTCTGTGGCTATACAGTTAAGAACTGTGTCTCAGCGACTTTTACATTTATAATATTCTGAAACATGAGTAATTTATAAGACTGTAGATACTGCTAGGTAGTCCATGAAGTAGAGTGGTGAAAATCAACAACAGCACATGTGGCATTTACCATTTGCCAGGAAATGACAACTCACTTAAAACAGACATGACACCTAAGCTCATGGAGTCTAAAGTCTGGGTAGCAGCAAAGATAATGAAGGTTGATAGAGGCTGTGCACATTATACCAGGGAAACACCAGAAAGACTAGGGAAAAGTACAGCAAGGAAACCTCTGGCTACAGGGAGGAAAGAAGTATCAGGAATCTTTTTACAAGATTTTCAACAACAGAAGAAAACAAATGGACTTCACTGGCTGATCCTCAGATCATTCCAGCCAGTCAGGTTTTTGTTGTTGTTGTTGTTGTTTTGGTTTGGTTTTTAGCTTTGTTCTCAGCACACATTAATTATTCACACACAAACTTCTCCACCCATTGGTTTATCTTTCCAAATAAAAACACCAGCCATTCTGCCCTTGAATCATTTTAAGAGTCTAAAGGGACAGCATCAACAATTAGTAGCTAGGGCTGGAGCTAACAGTTGAGGAACTCCTGTTTCCTGCCTCTGAGTCAGTTTTCATCTACAAAATACAGAATTAAGGTCCACAGCCATGTATGATGCTAGTTGTTTTGACTGAAATTGATTCATTTTTTTTCCAACTATAAAATAGCATAATACCTACTGTATAGATGAATAAACAAACTCAAAGAGGTTAAAGAAACTTGTCCAAAAGATCCAATAACTACCATTAGCTAAAATTTGAATTTAAGATATAAAACTCCAAGTCCAGTTCTCTTCTTATTATATGGAAGCTGACTCTTTGACTTCAAGAAATAAAAATTAGTTAAAATGAATGATGGTTTTATTTTCCAGTGATTCCTAGGAAAGACTATTTGCTCTTCCCTAAAACAACTAAAATATTTTTTTAAATATAAAACCTATGTTTACTTTCTGTATCTTTTACCAAGGGTGTAACCAGACTGGCAACAAGAAATATGACTCATGAGTAATATCTTGGCAGAGAATTCTTAGTATCTCTAGGTACATCTGATACGGGAAATGTCATATATATTTAAGCACATTTCCTTTTCTTTTGAAAGTTTCCTATTCTCTTTGGTTTAAATCTTCCCCTATTCTAACATTCTGCCTCAACCCCAACATGGAATAGTATTCAGTTTAGTAAGGAAATAATTTCTAGGCAGAATATGTCCCAGAAAAACACAAATAAAAAAGTATCATTAGAATTTAAACACAAAAATATATGTTGTAACTTAATGAGTTCTAAGTAATTTCCTCATTAATGAGAAAATTAGATAATAACCTTAGGAAAACATCACTCCAGGCAGGGTGTGATGGCACACACCTGTAATATAAGCTATTGACGTAGGAGGATTTCAAGTTCAAAGTCAGCCTGGGCACCTTAGCAAGACCCTGTCTGAATAATAAAAGGGATGGGAATGTGGCTCCTAGTATAGTACTTATCTAGCATGCATGAAGCTCTAGGTTCAAACCCTAGTATTGGGGGAAAATAAACAAACAAAAATAACACTCCAACATCAATGATAACTATTAACCTTATTTAAAAATGATCTCCCTGACTTAAATAAATAAATAAATAAATAAATTCAGGTTTCGTGAAATATTTTCCTTGTATATTCACTACAAATACAAGGAGTTTTTTTTCCCCCTCTTTTATCTAGGGCACTTTACCTTTTGCTACTCATATCAATTCAAAACAGCTCACAAAAGCTAATGGCTAAATTTTCAGAAATTTTGGAGAGCCAGTTGTCAAATACTAATAGCTAGAAAGCAGCCAAGGTGAGAATGCTTATACCACAGCAATCACCAGCAAATGCTATAATCCAGGGTTTTCCTCCCCCTGGTCAGCAGGATTATAAACATGTTAGTATACTACTGTGGCAGGCCACACTGGCACTTTAGGAGATTATATTATATTTGCCTCATTATGTCTCTTCATTATTCTCTTTAAATTCTGATGTTTATGCATTTGTTTATTTAATTTTCCCTAAAGGTCAGGACTTGGAAATATTTTACTGCAAAGAATTAAGATATTATCACTAAGGACCTAAATAAAAAATATTTTTCACCAAAGTATTCTTATAGGAAACATCCCTGAATCCTTATCTGATTGGCTTGATTTCGTATAGTTTGCTACTTTAAAGGCAATGTCTCTATTCCTTGTCATGTTAAGAACACATTTTTATTCCCTTCTGTGACTGTTTTGCTTGTGGCTCATACATGTATTTCTCATAAAGTATAAATGTGCATAATATCAATACTAAAATATCTGTAGTTTTTCTTTAGGCAAATAATCGATTGTATACAATGCTATATATTCACAGATACTTTAGCATTTAACTATAAATTGGTGTCATGCTATAAAACAAGAGGGTGAAACTGATTAGTCCCTTTTTTCCAAATAAGAAATGAAGAGGTTGTGACTTCTCTAAAGGCAATGAGGACTAAGTGGAACAGAAGGTTTAAATGGTTTCAATGTGATGTAAGTGGTTGAATTCACAAAAAATGCTGTATTACAAGGACAAGCAGAAGACTACCAAGAGTAAAACAGGTGGTGGCAAAAGGGTCCACTCACTATTTGTATGATTTTAGGAAAACTAAGTAAATCAAACTACCTTGACTGGTAAATACAGTACTGACTTTAGAGTATTCAGAATGTCAAAATACATGCAATGTGACTAACACATCATGGGCAATCAATGTTTAGTTACAACATGATCAAAATTAGTTACAGCTAAACCACTGAGTCTGAATTGGTATTAAGGAAAAAGAAAAAAAGGCCAGTGTGTAGCTCAGTGATAGAGCACCTGCCTAGCATGGGTGAGGCCCTGCATTCAATTCCCAGCATCATAAAAAAACTTTTTTAAAACGGGAAAAAAAAGGTAAATCATTTTAAGGAAGAAGGAGATAATATGTTTCAAATTCTTATGATCAAAGTATGATAAATATTGTAAGAGTGGAGTTCAACATCTATTCTATATTGCTTCTGTAAAGTGCTTGCTAACAAAGGTTATAAGGCAAAATAGGGTTTCCACACTCAAGTAAATTCTAGTTGCAATTTGGCTTCAGCCAATCAACCTCATCTTCCTAAGCTTTGAAAGGCAGAGTGAGGCAGAGAGCACACAATGACAAATACATCTTTCAGCTGCAGTGTTAGACAAAGATCCCAGTATCCAATAATTACTCTGCTGGCTGCTGAGTGGCAGGGTGTGCCACTTGTTTGGCTGGTCATATTACTTGCAGCAAGGCTTCAAAGCAAGCAGCAGTAGAGGTAGCTTCCTAAAGTGACACCAAGTGTGTTTTAGAGCAAGGTTGGCAAGCTTTTCTGTTAAAGGTCAGATAATAAATATTTTGCCATGTAGTTTCTATTTCAACTACTTACCAATATCATTATAGTATGAAAGCAGCCACATATATAAATGAGTAACATCATGTAAATGAGTAAGTATGGCTGTGTTCTAAAACTATGTATGGTCACTGAAGTTTGAATTACATTTAATTTTTAGGTACCACAAAACATTTTTCTTCTTTTTATTTTTTCAAATATATAAAAATGTAAAAACTATTCATAATGCAGGGGACATACATATCAGTGACACAATGGTTTTGCCTGCACTCTCCAGTTAGCCACCCCTACAAGTCTGCTAATCCACCCAGAAAGCAGCAGCTTCCTTCCAGCTGTATGGTGTACCCTGGGAGATATTTTTAAAGTTCAGCCTAAAATATATTTCTGCAGTCCTTGCTTGCCTTCCATGATTACATAAGCCATTGATACCCTGTAATAAGTACCTTCCTGCTTAATCTGGCTACAATAAGTTCTGTTCTCTGCAACTCTATTCTGACTGATTAACAGTGCTACACATATATAAGTACTTTCTGTTTTCGACCAGAAAAAAAAAAATCCTCATTCTGGCATTTATCTTTTAGGTATACTCAGCAAAATATGCATTTATAAATTAAATTTAAATGCTTTATAAAAACATGATGTTAACATTTAAAAATAAAATACAAAAGAAAGTTTAATAGTAATTTTAATAATAGAATGTTGTGTCAGCTACTCAGGAGGATGAGACAAGAAAATCACAAATTTGAGGCCAGCCTATGGCCAAAGAACACAATAAAACCCTGCTTAAAAAACAAAAACCAAACCAAAACAAAGAAACAAACAAACAAAAAACCCCACACCTACCTGACTCCCATGAATCTTTAAAACAGAGAATCATGATAAAAATAAGAAAATCCTTGATTAATAATTTGCAAGTATTCAATGCATATAAACCATAAAAACATAAAAATATGTAATCAAAAAGGAAAACTGTTCACTTCCTTTCAATAACTAGGAAACCAACATTAGATTACAGAGTGAAAAAGTAGAAGACAGGTGAACTCCTATGAACATTCTGCCTATAGAAAGTCTATTTTCTTTTGCTTTTAATGGAGCATAATGACATGTCTAAAGTCTATGATGGTTCTAGACAATCTTAACAAATATCTTAAGAACAGTATAATCTCAGAGCACCACAATCATGTCTGTTCATGTAGTAATCAAATTAAGGCAGATGTTCACATCAATAGCACAACATTAATCTTTCCTGCAAGGCACACTGGAGAATAACCCCAGAAACAGAAATTGTACAAAGGTGATTTGGAAAAATGGTCTTCAAATATATTCTGTTTGCCATTTCTAATTTAGAATAACTAGGTTATCACCTTTAAAATTTTTCTATTGATATTGAATACATTTTAACCTGAGTTTGGAGATAAAAAGGACATCATTATAAGTATTAACAGTTCTAAATAAAATGTCACAGCATGCTTTTAAGTATATTTATGGGAACTAAATACAAAATCAGTCACCATCCTACAATGTATTTAAAAAAAAACTATCTTAAATAAGAGAGTTAAATTATTTTGAAATCAAGACTTCAGCCATCATATAAAAGTGTGTATGCATGTCATCTCCAAAGATAAAGGACAGCTAGAAAAAAAATAACAGCATAATTCTCATACTAAAACAAGCAACTATCAGTCTTTAATAGTAAATAGCAAATGTTCAAATATTTATCTCATATCATCGTTTTTTATGGTTATTTTATATGAATAAAGATCAAAACAAGGATCTTGTGCTGTTGGCTGACAATTCTTTTCATAGAATTCCCAGTTTACATCTGGTACAGGAATTCTGTGCTAATGGAAGACCTGCATGTATGTTCATGTGTTACTTTAATAATTTATTTAACAAATATTTAGTATGTGACCATTATATGCTAAGTAATGTTTAAGTTGCTAGGAACAGAGCAGAATAGAAATTCACTAAAACTTATGTCCTTTCGAAGCTTAGATTCTAATGGGGGAGAGGAAAAAAAAGAAATTAATATGTGCCTGGTGGTGAGATGGCCATAAGCTTTGAAAGCAAAATGTTTCCAGGGTTGCGGTTTCAGTTTGCAAAGTGAAGGAATGCTTCTTGGAGGAGTTAACATCAGAAGAGAAACGCTGGACTATGCTTAAGACTTCCTATGGGAAGGAAATTCCAGGCTGAAGGACAAGCAAAACCAAAGACTCATGATTGGCCTGGCTAAAGAGTTATGATGAAGCCAGTGCTGCTGAAGCAGAGTGAGAGAAGAGAAAAGTGTTAACTTGCAGATCGTCTGCGCTGTGAGAGTCAGTGTTTATTCTTCTTAGCTGCCTGGCATCAACTGATGCCAAGAGCATAGCTCTGTACTCTACGTCCTCTACTTTGTCACTTCTTCACTCTGTTATCAGCAGGAGTAAAAACAAAAGAAAGACACATCTGTGTCTTTTCCTGCAGTCTCACCTTGCCTGCCACTGGCAGTACCCATACCGCCTGTAAAAGAGTTCTGTGCCATGTTTATGACCTGTAGATATTTATACACTTTGTTAATTTGGTCTCAAATTCTGGGTGTTCAATGCAATTTTTCCAGTCTAAGTCTTAGGACTAATTTTCTTCTCACTTCACTAATGTTAAAAGATTTCTTCCCTATTCTTTTAGTTATGTTCAGTTAGTATCAGGAAGAAGAATGGAATACAAGTGCCTTCATTCAACCGTCTCTAAATGCAACTATTTTCCTTATCTACTATAGGGTGTTGGAATATGTATATCTATAGATGGGTAGAACTTAAATTTCTCAATTTATTTATTTTCTACTCTCTAGATTTTCTTTTTTTTTAATGTTTATTTTTAAGATGTAGTTAGACACAATATCTTGATTTTATTTATTTATTTTTATGTGGTGCTGGGATCGAAACCAAGGCCTTGAACATGCTAGGCGAGTGCTCTACCGCTGAGCCACAACCCCAGCCCAGTCTCTAGATTTTCGTATCTGAAAATCTGTGAAATTCTCGACCACCAAAATCAACAGACTTATAACTATTGTTTTAAATCCTTTTAGCACAGAATTGACTCTAAATACTTGAGTACTGTATCTATTAAAAAATATAAACTTGAAAATCAAAATAAATTTCTACCATAATCTTACATTCAACCTATGAAATGTTAACAGCAAATAATATCAATATCCAAATGAAAATGCAGTAAAGAGAATAAGTAAACATCAAAACACCTCAATATATTTTAAATAAATATAATATTTTTACTTTCAAGCACATAAGCTCTGGTTATATTGATAAAAGCTTTCTTTGGTTTCTGCTTTGAATAATACTTAAATTATCTTATATTTACTACATAAGTGATTTTCATGAAAAGCATTCTTCTGCATCATATGAAGGTACTTTAAAAATGTCAACACTTAAATAGGTGAACATATTCCTCAGTCTCTATTATAGAGCAAACCAGTAAACCCTTTATGATGAATATAAAATTTAGTCTCACCAAAAACACTGAATTAGTGAGCTCAAATAATTATAAAGCAAGAATATAAAAATATGTACGTGTTAACTTTTATTTTCTTATTCAATCAGTAACACTTTTTGCATCTAAGTACTCTATTATATACCAGTGATAGAAAAATAAAGGGATCATAGGGGCTTATGGTCAAGCTAGGATATAACACAAGCACCATGATAAATGCTATAATAAATAATAATACACAAGTAAATGAGATGCTATGAAGACAGAGAAGAGGCTGTGAAGCAGAATCAAAGAAGAGGAAAGTGTTAACTCGAACCATCAATACAGAAGGTGACACTTGAACTAAATCTTGGAAACTGAACAGAAGTTCATTCAGCTGATAATGGGGTGGACTGTATTTCTAGCAAACAGACTGTATGTGTACAGAGCAGAAATCACAAGACATGCTGCTGTGTTCTGAGTAGTTCAGCACAGAAAGAACACAGAGTGAACTTGAGGAAATGCTACAGAAGAGACTTGCATAAACTAGTCACAGCAGATCACAGAAGGCCTCACATATTAGACTAACAAAATCATATAAAAGAGAAGAGAAATATATGTTAAGAAAATTTTTTAAGCACAGTGAGAAGTATGGGACAGATGTATTTTAATGATGCTTCAGTGACAAAGGTTGTGCCAGTGGGAGCAAGGGTGGGCATAGTGCTGTGAGAGAATACAAGTAATGTCACTAACACAGGATTAACAATCTGGGAACTGGTCTTTCAGTCTTTTACGATCAAAGGAAAAGATGAAGAGGATTCCAGCTTGTGTGACTACAAGAATGTCAGTGCCATTAACTAAGTTGGAATAGTATTTACTCTAGGAATTAGTGTGAAAGACAAAAACAGACAAATTTGGCCAGGGAAAAATAAATAGGTCATGAGAAAATGTAAAACAAAATAAAACGCAGGCCTTGGGTTTGAAAGAGGAAAAGCAGATGGATGCACCTATATAACACATTCAAAACAAATCAACAGAGACCCTTGATTTCTAGGACTGTGAGGCTGTTTTTTGTTTTCCAAATAGAATAGACTACAAACATGCTGATAATAATTTAAAGGTGATTTAGCCATTGAAAAAATTTGCCATTTAGTATAAGCATGGATATTAAAAGACACAGTAAAAGTAAAAATCTTTTATCAAAAGCACTGAATTTGTGAATTCAAATAATTATAAAGCAAGAGGTCCAATTCTCTCCCCATGACCATCATTACTAATTTCTTGAATAGCTTTATGAACACAAGCTGTGTGTAAACATGTGGGTGTGTGTAAAATACATAGCCTCCTTTAAAAAGCCTATTAAAAATATAATTCTCAAGAAGATGGACCATAAATTTCCAAAATAATATACTAGCCAAATTTATAATAGTAGTGCTATAAACCAAGTCAATTTAAAAAGCCTTCTACTCATTAGTAATTTAAAGTCTTAATTTATCAATAATTTCAATGTACTAAAGATTAAAAATAAAACCCCACTAATTTCTCTTCCCATAAACTGACCTTTAGGGCACTCCTTGGGTAACAGGTTCTGAATGTGAGCACAATAGGGCCCATTCCCCTGCTGGTACTTTACTCAAGACTTGAAATCTGGGCTCCAACTAGAAAGGGAAGGGGGAAAAATCATAAATTAGTCTTTGATTCAGAATACTTTGCTCCATACAGATAGCGTAGCTTCATTAATTATCTCATATTTAAGGGATTTTCAACCCTGGCTAGATACTACAATCAACTAGGGAGTTTTAAAAAACACTCTTGATGCCAGAACCCACCCATTCAAATCAGAATCTCTAGGGCTGGAGTGCCAGCATGGCTACAGAAGGTCCCCAATTGACTATAACATGCATCTAGAGTTAAGAATCACAGCCATAAAAATGTAAGATCATATTTTATGAAGGTCACACTTAATAATTATAAATTATAATAATTATCTGTTATTAACAATGTTCAAGTATGGGATATGCAATTTAAAAATACTTGGGGGAAACTGGCTCTAAATCACCAAAAGTGTTACTAAAGCAAGACAAAGTGACACTGGAATTTCCACAATATAGCACTCAACAGCTATTCATCTCACACTGTCTGGACAAGTCTAATAGCTAAAGACAAATCTATTATAGATGGTGTATATGGAACAAACACGGCCAAATACTGAAAACTTAAATACTCAAAATGCCCCTGAATAACAAAGAGGCTACACATTCAGAGGTAAAATTTAACTGAACAGTCAAAATAAAATGACTACTGCTTAACTGCAAACAATCAGAAGTGAGGTAAATGAATCAAACTCCGAATAAGATGTCTTTTATAAGGATTCTAACTTAAAGGGTATGGAAGAGCTTAAGCCTAGATTGTACCACATGGCAACCACTATCTATATGTGGCTATTTAAACATGAATTCAAATTAATTTAATTATATAAATAAAAAATCTAATTCCTCAGTTGTAAGAGCCACATTTGAAGCATGGTTAGTAACTATTGTGTTGGACAAAACCAATATAGAACATTTCAATATTGCAGAAAGTTATATTGGACAGACTGTCTTGAGATTAAATTAATATCTGAAACTTATGGATATACACGTTCTAGGAAAATGATCTTTGACTTTTATTTGATGATCCAAGAAGATTATGTTCAACTGTCAAACCAACACTTCAATTGCCTATGGCCAAGTCAATACAAGGTAGGAAAGCGCTTGTTTTCCAAAACGTTACCTCTTAAAAAACAGAAACAAACAAAAAACACATACCATTATCAATAGTAACACTTCCCACCCCTGGACACAATTATTCAACATCACATCAAGACAAGCTGGACTACTATTAGTATAAAATGTTCTTCCCACCTCCCTGAAATTAAGATGTTTCTGGGTCTTTATTGCTTTTTCAGAAAAGAAAAAATAAATCGAAGCAGATTATACCTCCTTTGCTTTATTCATCAACTCCATTTTATTAGCTATTGGTATATCCAATGTTTTGCCTTCCTTTTAATTCCAAATCCTGGTTTTCGTGTTAAGGGAACCACAACAAATTTTACCATCTCACAGGCAAACACAAACAGCAATCTTCCAAGAATTCCAAGGATATTTGCTGTGTATAAACCCAAGATTTAACAGTTGAGTTGCCATCAGCATCAGGAGCTTGTGCAAAACAAAGACATGATCCTGCAGTTGAACTTCTATTATGGATAAACACTCCAAGTGTGGCTTGTGCTGAAAGGTCTAGCTTTGACCAATGAAACAGATGATCTGCCTGCTTTCATATACAAAAGAGTAGCTGCTCTGAGAACAGCTATCTGGTGAAGATTCCTCTCTGCTTCTAAGATGTGCCTTGTTACCACATCCTCTGCAGGTGAAGGACGCTGTATATTCACATGGTGGAAAAGTGGAAGGGTAAGAGACAAATGCTGTAGTGAAGCATTTTATAAGGACCATCATCCATTCCCCAGGGAAGAGACCTCATGGCCTCACCACCTCTAACTACCATCAGAGTGGACATTAGTTTCAACCTGAGAGTTCAATAGCAGATAGTTCAAAAAACAAAACAACTAAAAAGGAAACAAGCTCTACAAATTCAGAGCAAAGAATGCGAGTTTGCCAAGAAAGCTCAGATCAGAAATTGTGAGCTGGGTCACTATACTCTATGAGTTTTGGTCTAATTTTTTTTAAATTTATTTCTTACATATCTTGGTCTAATTTTTGATTTGCTATAGGGCAATAAATCAATAAACCAGTGTTTCTCTGTGATTTTTCTACACAGTTTGACAGACTGATATGACAGAGGGGTGAATATACAGTCCTGAATGCAACATTTTCCCTGTCAAACATGACACACTACATGAAGAAATACTGCAATTCAAGTTATCTCAGAATATCTTCACTCTACTCTCCAGATTAGCCATAAATATAAAGGTGTGGTTTATATCATGGTTGTCAGCCCTTTTCACCAACTCAAGTTTTCTCACTCTGCTCTCAAAGCTCTTTCCCATCTGCAAGCTATCAAGAAAATCTGGCATCTTACTCCATGTACACACTGAAAGCTTCTGATACAAGTCTGAGCTTTGCACACAGGCTGCAATTTTCTTTTGGCGAGCAGGCCTACAGAATACCCATCAGAAATCTGAAAACTGTCACTCAGAATAATTAAAAAAGAAATCTGGTAAATACAATATAATAATGAGAGAAAACAAGAATAAGGGCTTGGTATTTTCACAGGATTAATAATAAAAACAATTTATAAATTACTTACATACTTTATAATCCAGTGAGTTGTTTAAAAAAACTAAACATTAAAAACTAGAAAAAAGTTAAGATCTCTGTAAAAGCCAAAACATTCAGACAGTAGCTTCTATTGTGTGTAATTCACAGATTAACTCTCAAGTTAAAATATACATCTAATCTTTTGAAAATCATAAATATCCACAATAAAGAAAACAAACTTTAAAGAGAAAATAAATTTTTCATAAAGACAGAAAGTACTTCCAAAAGTCCCAAGCATTTTGTGGTGCTTTAACAATTTCAGCAGATTAATCCATACTTCTACCTTCAAGAGGAAAAGTCTATCTCAGTTCCACTGGAATGAGGACTCAACTTCTAACATATAAAATGTAGGTAATGAAACAATGTGACTCCAACACTAGATCATAATATAAATTTATATCCTGCACTTGCCATGAATTTCTCCCTCTCAAATTTATTGTCAGATCTAGAGAGAACATATGTAAACTTTTTTCTATACTTGATATCAGACTATTCCAGGTGTAACAAATAACTTCTAACCATGCACTTGTAGTTTTGTGTATTATCAGGATTTAAAAATGAAAAAGTTAATTAGGTTGTTGAACAAAAAGTCACAAACTGCTAAATTCAGCCCAAATCACAATGGACTAAGACAGGTCCTTTGGAGAAAAAGTGTGGTGACCTCTATGATACACATAACAAGGTAAACTACAGAACAAATGGGGAAAAAATGGTATAATTTTTATAAATGAATTCTTTACTTTATATAAGCATAAATTATCACACATCTATTCAACAACTAGAGACCTGCAGTGGAACTCTATTACATTTTATCAAATTTTATCAAATTTATCAAATTTTAGCAGCTATTAAGACTTCATTATTTCATGTGCCATTTTTTTAAAAAAAGGGCAATGCCAATATCTACTTAAAGACACATTCTAGTTCCAATATTCTTAAAATATGAAAAAAAAGTATTCCTAGAATTGATAATAAAACATTTCATTCTAAAATGATACAAATTCATAGGTAATAGGGTCATAATACATCTATTGGACAGGATTTTCCACTGTATCCCAGGGATAAATATATAGGGAGTTTCATTGTAATATTTTGCTAATACTTATTAGAACCAAGAACTATTAACAGAGAAAAAAGGACTAAGGTTTACAGACAGTCGCCTGGTGTAGATCACTAGATAAGGCAGACCACCAGTGTGAGACCGATTTTAACCACACAAAGCACTCTTTCCCAAAACTGTTGTAGCTACAATGGGTATATTTAGGTAACAGAAATTTTCTCATTGGAAAATGAATCAAAATCAATCTTCCTCTGACAACTTTTCATGAAAACACCTATTTTGTTACCTTAAATACATACTTGCAAAGTGGAGATATTTAGATATTTTAAAACTAACAGAAAACTGAAATAATAGATGTGGAATGAATATATATATATATATATATATATATATATATATATATGTATACATACATATATACACACACACACACATACATACATACATATACATATATATGCTTTGCTTTTGGTATTAAACACACAATCACATGTTTCCAAGTAACGGAAAAATCTCAGAGAAAAGATAATTTAATTTAATTTAGAATATTTTCCATGGCACATCATATATGAAGAGTTTTAGTCACTGATTTTATTCAGCAGTGGGTTAAGAGAAAGAGTTGGGGTGAGGAAGAAAAAGAAGGAGAACAAGAAAAAAGTTTAGAAGTGAACCTCATAGATTCAGGTTAAAACATTTTATCTATGCCTTCAACATATTAGACTACTCAATTTTATCAGTGAATAATTTAATATGAAATTGAGAATTTTTCATTAGTAATTATAAAGCTTTAATACATAAGAGTGGAAATAATATTTATGGTGCTGCTTTGTTCATTCTCCTGTTCATCAGAAAACAAAAATATCTGAAAACATTATTTAAGAAATACCCCTCTTTTGAAGGCAACAGAGTTATAACAGACTGATAAAAGGATAAAAACTGTTTATGAACACTTGGGAAAGAACAGTTTTCAGATAATTAAGAAATATTGCTATACAGATATATTTATGTGATATCTAACTTTTTATCTATCTAAAACCACGAAAGAATAGGGAGAATATGAGTATTAAATATGATTCTTCAGCTTCAAGATGACTCTACTGCTCACATACATATAAATTAATAGCAAAGAAGGGAAAGTAAAAGAATATTGAGTACAGACACTTTAAATAAGTTTCAAATCTTCTAATCTTCAAAACAACTCTGCTCTCCCTCTCTTTAGTACCTAAGAATCAAAGCTCAGAGAGGTAAAATTCCAAGGTCACACCATAAGTTACTCACTCATTCAAGAAATGGCCAGCTGGGTAGAGATTTAGCCCTCTTTCTCATACAGTATTCTATTGTCAAAATTTTAAAACAAAGAAGCAAACAAAAAGAATAAGAAAGCATACATGTTTTAAAAATATATATAAAATTAAAAATACACCAACTTTCTACACCATAGGTTATCTTCTGTTTTTTTTTTTTTTTTTTTTCAAAGTAAGCAAGAACATGGCCCATGCATGCAAACCTTAAAAGCTGGAGTTCCTAGGGCTGTTCTCTCTCTAAAAAAGCTCTTATCTAATCCATAACTTTAAATACCATCTTTATATCTCCTTCCAAATCTTTGTGCCCCAGAATTGCATAAGCGATTATTACCTGATATCACTAGATGACATGCAGACATTACAAAATTAAAATTGTTCAAAAATAAACACTTTATTTTCCCTCTCACAACCTCCAGGCTCATTTAAGGATATCACCATTCACTAATCTCCTATAGCCCCAAACCTGGGTATTGTCCTTCCTTTCTTCCTCCCTCATGTTAAGTCTTATTGGTTCTACCTACAAACTACATCACAAATCCATCCTTCTCTCTCCAACCACTTCAGATTGAGCTGTCATTATCTTTCATTTGAACTACTATAATAGTCTCTTTACTATTGTCCTATGTTCTCTATTGCCTGATCTTTCTTTTAAAGCCAAAGTGCCTCTTCCCTCTACTCTTTGGTTAACAGAAACCAAAATGTAACTTGAAAACTCTTCAATCATTTTCAATGTGTTGAATACATTCTCCACTCCTAATCATGACCCCTTTTAACTGATAATCTGGTTCCCCTGGATATCTCCAGGCATCCTTCAAACTCCTCATATACCAACTGCTCACACTACACAGCCTTCCTTCGCTTTTCCCTCAGGTCCAAGCAGATAGCTCCTTCAGTTCTGGACTTCAAGGTCATCTCTGTTGAAAAGCCTGACATTGTAGGCATACTTCTCCTTCCCATAATCCTCTATCAACTCATCTTTTTTCTTTCTTCCACAGACAGCACTTAACAGTATTGGTAAATCTTTTTACTGTTACTTAGCTGCCCACCTGACCACACACTCCAAGTAGACAAAATATGGCTGTTTTGTTACTGATAAACACTCAGCATCTGGTAAAGTGCCTGGAAAATATTAAGGACTCAATTTTTTCTTGAATGAGCAAGGTAGGTCTATTAGACTAAAATAAGACTTTAATTCTCATGTAATTTAAACTGTTTTAAGCGACAAGCTTAAGAGACTATGATTTTCTCTTTTAAGAAAATATTAAAACAACTATACATAGATGTGTTTTATTTTTTTCAAGATGCAGTGAGTTTTGTGTTCTGTTCATTTTACAGGAATCCAGAATCTCAATGATGAATTGAAATATGGCACCAACAAGGAAGACTAAAAACAGTAGGTGGAATCAACAGATATTTAGAAAGTAAAAAGACAGAGTGCTTTTGAAATTAAATGTCATTAATATTTCAAAATCTTGAAAAACCATAGTAAAACAAAACTATTCAGAACAAAAGTCATAATTGGCATATATGGAATACCATCTAAAAATTAACAACATTTCTGAAAATAGAAATATAAAATTTAAATCACACCTGTCCTAAAAAATAGATCATTAAGTTCATAAATTCTATATGATAACGATCTAAGTAGTTTGCATAATGCTAATTCGCCTAACTGAAAACATTAATAGTTGTTTATAACTAATGTTAATCTTTTTGTATATTTTAACATTTTTTATTACTAATATTGAGTACACCTCTTTTATTTTTTTTCCTTTAAAGATAAAAGGACTAGGAGGCTATTGTATTCACTTTCCTTGAATTCTATCTCCTTTTGAGACAGATATGTCAGAACACAACTCATTGTTCTTCTTTGGCTGAAGAATTCTTATTGTTCTTCCAATGCTAGAATTGAACTCTTCGGAACTTCACTGCCCATCAGTTCTCAGCATAGAAGTCCCTCAAGCCACAAAGTTCCTTGAGGACAGGTATCATCTCTTATGTCTCTTTTTATTCTTGGCACTGAGTATCTATGCCATAGCAAAACTTTTTAAAAAGTTAAATATTTACTGATAGAATTTGTTTCAAAATAATTTAGGGGTAAATACATGAAGATATATGGTGGAAACACATACTGTTCATAATTTTTTTAAGAATTGTGAAATATCAGAAAAGTGAAATGAAACAAGGGAGTTATGGGAAAGATCTATTTATTGATTTATGGGGTAGAATGAACTAATTTAAAATAAACTTTAAAAGGTTAAATTGTACCTTCTTAACAATTATTGCCTTTATAACTCAAGTATTTTGTTATGAAATATTTCTACTTCTTAATTTTAAATTTTCAATAAATTTACTTGACTATGGTGAAAGTACTGGGAAAATATTATTTTCTAACAAAGGAGAGGGAGGGCACAAACCCACTACAGGAAGATTGATAAAAATAAAATTGTGTGTCAATAACTGTGTTGTATAGGAGTGGTGGGAGTCTACATCCTTGTCTTGATCCTGATTTGGAGGAAAAGCTTTCAGTTTTTTCTATTAAGGATTATGTTGGTTTTAGATTTATTGCATACAGCCTTTAAAATGTTGAGGAAAGTTCCTTCTATCCTAAGTTTCTTTAGCATTTTCAACATGAATGGATGCTGGATTTTGTTGAAGGCTGTCTCTGCATCTATTGAGATAAACATGTGATTCTTTAATTCTTTAATTCTCTTTATGTGGTGAATTACATTTATTGATTGACATATGTTGAACCAAACTTGCAACCCTGGAATAAACCCACTTGATTGTGGAGTAACAATCTTAATGTGTATTTGGATATGGTCTGTTTATATTTTAGTATGGATTTTTGTATCTGTATTTGCGGAATATATTCATCTGTAGTTTTCTTTCCTTGATGTGTCTTGTCAGTTTTGGTATCATGGCATACTAGTTTCAATGAATATGTCTGGAAGTATTTGCTTCCTTTCTAGTTCATGGACTAATTTGAGAAAGATTAGCATCATTTCTTCTTCAAAGGTCCGGTGGAATTGTGATAAGAATCTTTCTGGTCATGATTTTTTTGTTGTTGTTCAATTGTTAGAAGGCTTTTAATTACAGTTTCAATTTCACTGCTTGATATTGATCTGTTTAGGTTTTCTATAGTCTCTTGGTTCAATATGTATAGGTCATATGTGACTAGAAATTTGTTAATGTCTTGTAAATTTTCCAATTTACTAGAGTATAAATTTTCGAATAGTTCCTAATGATCCTCTGGAATTCAGAAATGTCTGTGGTGGTGATATCTCAACATCTCTAATTTTCTGATTGAGTCTTTTGGTTAGTTTGGCTAAGCACTTATCAGTCTTATTTCTTTTTGTCAAATAAGCAACTCTTTCTTACATTTTATCATTTTTTATTCTGAATATTAATTTTAGCTCTGATCCTAATTATTTCCTGTCTTCTAATGATTTTGGCATTACTTTGTTCTTGCTCTTGAAGGACTTTGAAGTGCAACATTAGATTATTTATTTATTTCTTTTTTAATGTCAGCATTCAATATTATATACAAACTTTCTTCTTAGAACTGCCTTAATATTGCCTCAGAAGTTTTGATATATTATATCTCTATTCCCATTTGTTTTGAATAATTGTTTTATTTCTCCCTCTGATTTCTTCTATTATCCATTCCTTGTTCAAAATGTTATTCAATCTCCATGTGTTAAAATGGTTTCTGCTTTTTATCTTGTTATTGACTTCTAATTTCATTCCATTTTGATCTGATAAGATACAAGAAATTATCCCTATTTTTATGCATTTTCTAAGATTTTTTCTTTGTATCCTAAAATATGGTCTATTTTAGAGAAGGTTCCATGTGTACCTGAGAAGAAAATGTATTTAATTGTTGACAGAGGGAATATACTGTAGATATCTGTTAGGTCCATTTGATAAATAATATTTTTAGTTCTGAAGACTCTCAGTTTGTCTGGATGGCCTATCCATTGGTGATACAAGTGTACTGAATCACCCAGTATTGGATGATTCAACACACCTGTATATGGATCTGTTTGATTTTTTATATCAAGTGGTTTGTTTTATGTACATAGAAACACCAATATTGGGGGAATAAAATTTATGATCATTATATTTTGCTGTTGGATGATTCCTTTAACCAGTACAAAGTAAGCATTTTTTTTTCTCTAATTAATTCTGGCTTGAAGTCTACAATGTCAAATGTGAGAGTAACTACTCCAGCTTGTTTTCAGTCCCCACTTGCATGATTTATCTTTTTCCATCCTTTCACTACCTTCAGCATGTGCTTATCTTTTTCTTTAATTGAGTGTCTTGTTAACAGCATAAAGCTGGGTCTTGTTTATTCCACAGTGTCAATCTATGTCTTTGATTAGATAGTTCAGATCATTTACATTCAGTGTTTTTACAGAGAGATGATTTTTATTTCCTGCCATTTTTATTTATTTCTACTGTTCAATTTAGATTTGATTCTCCTTTAATTACCTATTCTTCTAATGAATTGATTCCATATGCTGGCTTTGATGTTTATTTTTCATTGGCATGAAATATTTCACTGAGCATGCTTTGTAGTGTCTTAGTGGTTATGAATTATTTTAGTTTGTGTTTATCATGGAAGTTTTATTTCATCATAAATTCTGAAAGGATAGATTTTTCTAGATATAACAATCTTGGATGCATTATCTTTTAGGACCTGGTATATATTATTTCAAGTCCTCCTGGCTTTCAGAATCTGGGCTGAGATGTCAGAGAAAACTCTAACTGGCCTGCCTCTAAATGTGAACGGTCATTTTCTCTTGTACCTATTTTTCTTACAGTATAGTTCTTGAAACTCTAGCCAAAGCAATCCGGGAAGAAAAAAAAAAAAGGAAGGAAGGGAGGAAGGGAGGAAGGGAGAGAGGGAGGAAGGGAGAGAGGGAGAGAGGGAGGGAGGGAAGAAATAGGAAAATAAATCCAATTATCTATTTGCTGATGACATGCATGATCCTGTATCAAGAAGACCCAACACTCTACCAGAAGACTTCTAGAGCAGATGCACAAAGTCAGCAAAGTAGTAGAATACAAGATCAACACACAAAAAATCAATAGCTTCTTTCTACTCCAATACTGAATCAGCTGAGAAAGAAAAGAGGACAGTTATTCTAGTCACAATAACCTCAAAAACTTAAACTTGGGAATAAATCTAACTAAGCAGGTAAAAGACCTCTACAATGAAAACTACAGAAGACAATAAAAGCTGGATATGGTCGTGCATACTTGTAATATAAGTGACTTGGGAGGTTCAGGGCAAGAAGATAGCAAGTTCAAGGCCATCCTCAGTAACTTAGAGAGGCTCTAAGCAATTTAACAAGACCTTGTCTCAAAATAAAAAATAAAAAGGGCTGGGGATGTGAGTCAGTGGTTAAGTACCTGGGTTCAATCCCCAGTTCAGAAAAAATAAAATATAACAAAATACTTGGCAATAAATCTAATTAAACAGGTGAAAGGCCTCTACAATGAAAACTATAGAAGACTAAATAAAGTAACTGAATAAAACCTTAGAAGATGGAAAGAACTCCCTTTTTCAAGAATAGGCATAATTAATATTGTCAAAATGGCTATAGAATCAACAGTAATACACAGATTCACTGCAATTCCTATCAAAATATCAATGACATCCTTTACAAAACTAGAAAAAAAGCAGTCCTAAAATTCTTATGGAAGACTAAAATTCCAGAGCAATACTAATCAAGAATAATTATGCTGGAGGCATCACAATATCCAATCTGAAATAATACTACAGAGTGATAGTATCAAAAAAACAGCATGGTATTTGCATCAAAATAGATGAAGACCAATGGAATAAACAGAAGACACAAAGACAAATCCACTTAAATACAATCATCTGATAGTTGAAAAAGGTGACAAAAACATATGTTGAAGGAAATATAACATTAAATGGTGCTGAGAAAACTGGTAATCCATATACAGAATAATAAAACTAGATCCTTATCTCTCACCCTGCACAAAAATCAACTCTAGGAGCTGGGGTTGTGGCTGGTAGAGCACTCATCTAGCATGTGCAAGGCACTGGGTTCAATCCTCAGCACCACATAAAAATAAATAAATAAATGTCCAACTACAACTTAAAAAAAAATCAACTCCAAGTGCATCCAAGACCTAGGAATTAGACTAGAAATTTTGCAACCTAAGAAGAAAACAGCATCAAAATTTCAACATATTGGTGCAAGCACCAACTTCCTAATCAAGAGCCCTAAAGCTCAAGAAATAAAAAGAAGAATTAATAAATGGGACATCATCAAATTAAAAAGCTTCTGCACAGCAAAGGAAACAATTAAGAGCATGAAGGGAGAGCCTGTAGGATGGAAAAAAACCCTTTGCCACCTACTCCTACAACAGGGGACTATATCTAGAATATGTGAAGAACTCAGAACACACCAAAAAATCCCAAATAATGGGAGAATAAAGGAAAAACTGCTTTTCAAAAGAAGAAACACGAATAGCCAAAAAATATATTTAAAAAATCAACATCCTTAGCAATCATGGAAATGCAAATCAATACTACACTGAGATTTCATCTCTATCAAGTTACAATGTCAATCATCAATAATACAAATAATACATGCTGGTGAGGATGTGGGGGGAAAGGTACACTCATCCATTGTTGGTGGGACTGCAAATTATATTATCACTTTGGAAAACTCGATGGAGCAGTATGGAGATTCCGCAAAAGACTAGGAATAGAACCATCTTATAACCCAGCTATCCCACTTCTTGGTATTTATCCAAAAGAACCCAAATCACCACATTGTTGTGATATAGGCATATCAATGTTTATAGCAGTGCAGTTCACAAAAGTCAAGTTATAACTCAGTCCAGGTGCCTGTCAGATGATGGATAAAGAAAATATGGCATATACACACAATGGACTTTTACTCTGCCACAAAGAAGAATGAAATTATAGTATTTGCTGATAAATGAATGGAAATGGAGAACAACATATTAAATGAAATAACCCAGACTCTTTTTTAAATTATCCTAATTATTCTAATTTGTTATACATGATAGCAGAATGCATTTCAGTTCACAGTACACAAATAAAGCACAATATTTCATTTCTCTGGTTGCACACAAAATAGTGACACTATTTGTGTCTTAATATGTGTACCTAGGGTAATGATATCCATCTCATTTCACCATCTTTCCTACTCTGCCTTCTCCCATGCTCCCCCCAACCCCCATTATGGATCAGCATCCACTTATCAGAGAAAACATTCAGCCTTTGTTTTTTTTAGGATTAGCTTACTTCACTTAGCATGATATTCTCCAACTCCATCCATTTACCTACAAATGCCATGATTTTCACTTTTAATGCTGAGTAATATTCCATATATATATATATATATATATATATACACACACACACACACACACACACACACACACTTCAGTTTCTTTATCTATTAATCTACTGAAAGACATCTAGATTGGTTCCACAATTTAGCTATTGTGAATTGTGCTGCTATGAACATTGATGTGGCTGTGTCACTGTAGTAAGCTGTTTTTAAGTCCTTCGGGTATAAACTGAGGAGTGGGATAGCTGGGTCAAATGGTGGTTCCATTCCAAGTTTTCTAAGGAATCTCCATACTGCTTTCCAGAGTGATTGCACCAATTTGCAGTCCCACCAGCAATATATGAGTGTTCCTTTTTCACCACATCAACACTAATTGTTGCTTGTATTCTTAATAACTGCCATTCTGACTGGAGATGAAATCTTATAGTAGTTTTGATTTGGATTTCTCTGATTGATAGAGATGTTGAACATTTTTTCATATAATTTGTTGATCAACTGTATCTTAAAGTCAAGAATCAAATATTTTCTCTCATATGCAGAAGCTAGATCAAAGTAAGAAAAAACAGCAGGAGTCGGGGGAATCCTATGAAAATAGAAGGGAGATCAATGACGTAGAAGAAGGGGGAGAGAGCAGAGACTAGAAAAGGGAGTAACTGCAGAATAAAATTGACCAAACTATGCTATGCACACATATGCATATACCATAGTGAATTCTATCTTTGTCTATCTATAAAGTACCAATTTTAATAAAAACAATAAATAAACAGAACAAAGACCGACAAGAAGGGGAACAGAGGATGGAAGGAGAGGTGGGAAAGTGTAATAACTGGGAATTGAAAAGGAGCAAAATTTATCCAAACGTAAAATATGTCCAAATGAACTCTATTATTATAACTATAATGTAGTATTAAAAACATTAAAATGTGCATTAATAAAGTAAAAGAAAATGACATTGGATAGTCTCCCAATTTTTTAATCGTTATTGAGTCTGAAATGACACAAAATCAGTTAGATATTTATCACATAAAAAAAGCCTAAACAGTCAATCTGGTCTGGCTGTAAGAGTTTGTCACTGCTAGCTCCTAACTGAACAAATTCCTCCCCAATTACCAGCGATTTTCTTTTTTGAAGTCCCTGAAGAATTTATGCAAGTAGATTACTTCTGGTTCTAAAATAAAAGTGACATGTAACATTAAATTAAAGGATCATTTGCTTGACATGTAAATAATTGGTCTTTTTTATTCTGGTATTCTTTCTGTAATCAAGTAGGAAGTATGAAGTAATCATTTTTGTCTTTTTCTCCCCAATATATAATCTCCAAAGAAAATATAATAACAATCAAATAAGTAAAATTTTGCCATATTTAACATTAATTTTTCTTGCATAACTACATCAGTATTCATCCTAAATTTGTAATTCTTTTTGAACTATTGCCAACTAAATCAAACTATTAAAAGTAGAATTTAAGCATATAAATATTTTTAAAGGAATACATTAAGAGTTATAAAATAGCCAGTTAAAAATAAATCATTTTGCAGTAATCAAAAACATGTAGTATTGGTATAAAAATGGCCATATAGACCAATGAAATAGAACAGAGAACCTAGGTAAAACCCTCACATGGTATGGCAAATTAATTTTCAACAAAGGGAAGGGACAGTCTCCTCAAAATAAAATGTTACTGATAAAACTGAAATATCCACATGTAAAAATTAACTTAAGGACTAGGCATGTTGGTAGCTCAGTGACAGATACTCACCTAGGATCTGCAAGGCCCTGGTTTTGACTCCACAAAAATATATACATACATACATACTTACATATATAAGCAAACAGGGAAAAATAATAGGAATTAGGGAAGAATAGATGAGCGGGTCTTGAGGAAAATAAAAGATTTTGGTATATCAAAGGACACTATCAACAAAGGACATTATCAACAGAATAAAAAGACAAAACAAGAGCAAGTCTTTGTAACTTCTATACCTAATAAGGGCTTAACATCCAGAGTACATAAAGAACTCCTATAATTCAACAACAAAAAGACAAATCAATTTAAAAATGAAAAAAGGAATAGACATTTCACCAAAGAAGACACATACATATAACCTGTGAGCACAATAAAAAAATGCTCAATATTATCTACTCACTGAGGAAATGCACATCAAAACCTCAATGAAATACCATCTCGTATTCTCCAGAATGACTATAAACCAAACAATGGAAACTAACAGGTGGCTAGCCAGGATATAAAAAAGGTGAAATCCTTGTGTTTTACTGGTGATATGTAAAATGTATCTGTCACCATGAAAAACAAGTTTTGTGGTTCTTCAAAAAGTTAAATAGTTACCATATGATGCAGTAATTCTGCTTTCTAAACAACTAAAAACAAGGTCAAATGGTGGTTCCATTCCCAATTTTCTAATAAATCTCCATACTGCTTTCTATATTGGCTGTACCAATTTGCAGTCCCACCAGCAGTGTATGAGAGTACCTTTTTCCCCACATCCTCACCAATACTTATTGTTGTTTATATGCATAATAGCTGCCATTCTGACTGGAGTGAGATAAATCTTAGAGTGGTTTTGATTTGCATTTCTCTAATTGCTAGTGATGATGAACATTTTTTCATGTGTTTGTTGATTGATTGTACATCATCCTCTGAGAAGTGTCTCTTCCGGTCCTTGGCCCATTTATTGATTGGGTCATTTGATTTTTGGTGTCAGGTTTTTTCAGTTCTTTATATACCTTAGTGATTAGTGCTCTATCTGATGTGTGAGGGTAAAGATTTGCTCCCAAGATGTAGGCTCCCTATTCACCTCACAGATTGTTTCTTTTGCTGAGAAGCAACTTTTTAATTTGACTCCATCCCAATTATTAATTCTTGATTTTAATCCTTGTGCCACAGGAGTCTTATTAAGGAAGTTAGGGCCTAATCCCACATGATAGAGATTAGGGCCTACTTTTTCTTCCATTAAAAGCAGTGTCTCTGGTTGTATTCCTAAGTTCTTGAACCATTTTGAGTTGAGTTTTGTGGTTGGTGAAAGACAGGGGTTTAATTTCATTTTGTTGCATATGGATTTCCAGTTTTGCCAGTACCATTTGTTGAAGAGGCTGTCTCTTCTCCAATGCATGTTTTTGGCACCTTTGTCTAATATAAGATAATTGTAGTTTTGTGGGTTAGTCTCTATGTCCTCTATTCTGTACCATTGGTCTACAAGTCTGTTTTTGGTGCCAATATCATGCTGTTTTTGCTATTATTGCTCTGTAGTACAGTTTAAGGTCTGGTATAGTGATGCCACCTGCACCACTCTTCCTGCTAAGGATTGCTTTAGCAATTCTGGGTCTCTCCATCCCTCTCCTCGGTCTATACCCAAAGGACTTAAAAACAGCATACTACAGGGACACAGCCACACCAATGTTTATAGCAGCACAGTTTACAATAGGTAAATTGTAGAATCAACCTAAATGCCCTTCAATAGATGAATGGATAAAAAAAAATGTGGCATATACACACAATGGAATATTACTCAGCAATAAAAGAGAATAAAATCAAGGCATTTGCAGGTAAATGGATGGAGTTAGAGAAGATAATGCTAAGTGAAGTTAGCTAATCCCCCCAAAAAACAGGTGCCGGACGTTTTCTTTGATATAAGATATAATATATATGTGTGCATATATAAGGAAGCTGATTCATAGTGGGATAGGGAGGGGGAGCATGGGAGAAATAGACGAACTCTAGATAGGGCAGAGGAGTGGGAAGGCAAAGGAGGCGGCAGTGGGTAATTAATGGTGGTTGAATGTGATGATCATTATTATCCAAAGTACACGTATGAGAACACAAATTGGTATAAGTATACTATGTATACAACCAGAGATATGAAAAATTGAGCTCTAAATATGTAATAAGAGTTGTAAAGCATTCTTCTGTTATATATAAATAAAAATATGTAAAAAACAAACAAAAAAAAGAACTAAAACAGGGAATCAAATATGTATAAATGTAAATACATATAATTATATATACACATATGTGGGTGCATATAATATAATATATATATATATATATATATATATATATATATATATATATATATATATATATCTCAATGTTATTAGCAGCACTTTTCCCAATAGCAAAAGGTGGCTATAACCCAAGTGTCCATCAACAGATAAATGCATAAATAAAATGGGATACAAACATACAATGGAATATTAATCTGCTATTTTAAAAAATAAGGTTTTGATATATGCTACAACATGGTTGAACTTTGAAAACATTATACCAAGGGAAAACACCCAGATACAAAACAATAAATGTTTTATGATTGCATTCACATGAAATATCTGAACTAGGTAAATTCACAGAGACATAAAGTAGACTAGAGGTTATTAAGGACCAGAAGAGAGGGAGAGCAATGGGGAATTATTGCTCAATGGGTACAACTTTCGGTTTGGGATGATAAACTTCTAGAAATAAATAGATGTAATGATTATAAAACACTCTAAAGGAAAAAAATGCCACTGAATTATCCATTTAAACATGGTTAAAAGTTGCAATTTTTAGGTCATGTATATTTTATCACAATATTTTAGAAAATAAAGCATCTAAGATTGAATATTATTCCTGAAATATAGAATTTAATTTATCTAAAACCTATCATAACAAAAATTTCAAACCAACATACCCTGACACAGTGCTAACTTCAAAATTCATATACAACATTAAAATAAAGCATCCAGTTTCCTGACCACATTAAAGGAGAGGCCTATAAATGAAATTAGAAGATTTTTATTTTGATAGCCTGAACTTGACATTCAAGCCAAGTGAAACTCACAAACACTCCACAGAAATAATAGCCAAGTTCATTGCAGGGTTTAGGTATTTAGTTCTCTGTTTTTACTTTATTTCTATTTCCACATCTAGAATTCTCCTTACACCAGTTTAAAAATGAGACTCCCCAGAGAAAAATATGAGCACTCATATTTTAACAATCAAAACTGAAAAATAAAAGAAAAACAACACCATAAACCTGTAGAAATTCTAGGTAGTAGAAACTCTAAGTGCACAAACCTCAATTAACATGAACTAAGGGGAAAAGGTCTTAATTATACAAAAACACACACCCCACATCTGTCTCATGTTTTTGGCAAGTGGTGCAAAACTGATGACTTACCATGCTGTTTTCTAATCAAGAATGCTATTATATTCCACAAACTAATAAAAAAAATACCCTGTTTCATAATAAACTAATCATGAAATTACAATTGATGTTCCTAATCCTCAAAAGTGGAACCCAGTCATGTCTAGGAGCAAGTATTAATTATAAAATGTTCATGTTTTATATCTGTCTGTCTGTCTAGCTGGCTATAAGAAAACACTTTTTTGGTGGAAAGATATAATTTCAGAAACAGGATACAGATCATAAACTAAAAACAGAAAGACACAAAAATGACAGGTCAAGAAATGAAAACATGAGCAAGAGGTAGCATTTTAGTCCATCTAGGCAGTTCACAAAAGATAGGCACTGTAAAAGTAATAATCAACACAGGCCTATGCAACAAGGTGCCCTGTGATTATAATAGTACTTTCCATCCACTTCTTGTCAGAAAGCAGTCTGTCTTCCGAGATCATCACCATTACTATTCTCAATGAAGAAAATATACTGAATGTGAACTTTACTTATAAAAATGATTTATAACCATTAGATAAGTTCACTGATTGATTTTCCTTCCTGCCTCTGTTAAAGTATTTTCAGAAGAATATTGGAATTCTCAGCATATGATTACTAAGTGACTGATCAGTTTCTACTTGAGCAAGAAGAAAAAAGTATTCTATATAATTCTAATGCAGTACTTCAACTGGATTTCAATGTATCAAGAATGTTGTTCCAAGTAGAATACAGGCCCTTAAAAATTAAATGAAATTAAGAAATCCCAGAACTCTAGTAATCTCTAATCATTCTTTCAAATTAAACACAGACTCTTGATAAACTGAAAATTAATATACTAAATTAATAAAATAATTTCTGTGGAAGCTATCAAATGAAAGCAACATGATTTAGTTTAAAATAACTGTACAAAGAAAATCCCATTAAGCAAATCAGAATTTATAAACATTTTCTGTGTTACATTTAGATTCTGGTTAGCAAATGTCAGTAAGTTGTCTTCTTAGACTAATTGATAAATGATGTTTGTTGGTTCTATTCTAATAACATTGAATGAGGAAAAAAGAAAACCAAGGTAAATAGTATAACCTTGACCTGAAATAAAAGATATAACTTAATTCATCAGTGAAGTCTTTTGAATTATTTCACTGATTTCGTGGCAACGTTATTAGTATCTGGTCTATTATTTTTCTCATCTTTTTCTGTAAACTTTAGATTTGAAGAGATGGTGGAGTCACAGAAGCCTAAAGGAAGTCAGGTCTAGTGCCAAGACCACTGATAAAAGGCCAGAAAATCTGGAGGGTCAGTTAGTCAAAGTCTGCTAGGCCAGTCCAAACTTTCCTTTTTATAAAGATAATTCACAATAACTGGAAACCTACAATCTAGGACATTTGGCACAACGATGTTCAAGAATTGAAAATTACTGAAGCAACATGATAGGTCTATGAGGTTAACTATATGGATATTTGAAATTTTCTGTAATAAAAAGTTGAAAGTGAAATAAACAAATCTGCATATTGTGTAAATGAAATAGCAGATTTTCTGGCTTGGGCTTTAAAATGTAAGATTATAGAGTACTGACAATAGAACAGAGAGAATTATCCCCTTTTCTCTAGTATAGATAACTACCTCATTCCTTTCCTGTTATACATAGCAAATTCATTTCTAGTTCATTATAGGTTTATAACTATTACTCAAAAGTAATAATAGGAATGAATCATTCATAACTGCGACTACAGAAAAACAACTTTGAATGGCAAAACATATATTGCAGATATTTTAATTTACAGATAAAGAGCTAACACTCCCAACATACAAAGATCTTAATAACTAGAGTCCAAAATTCCTAAAAAAATGGAAAATGATGAAAAGAAATCTCCCTATATATCTGTATAGCTCTCTCTATATTTTTGGAAATCTGAAAAGATACTAAACTTCACTCATATGAAAACTACACTGAGATATTATTTCTTTGCCCTTCAGCTTGATGAAAATTCAAAAGCTTGACAATACAGTCTCTTGGAGAGGATGTGGGGTAAAAAGCACTCTCAAACACTGCTGGTGGGAAAGCTAGACAGTACAACTCTACATAGGAAATATGATGATATCTAACAAAACTACATAAGCATTTATCACTTTGATCAAGTAATCTCACTCTAACATTTATCCTGAAGACTCAGCTCCAACAGTATAAGATAACACAAGATTACTGAGTTCAGCAGTGTATAACCATAAAATACTTGAAACTACCTGTATTACAGATAGAAGTCAGGATGAAAAAACTGGTAAACACACTCTCTCACATACACACACACACAAACACACACACACATAAATAATAATGATCTCTATGAACTGATATGGCATGATTTCCAAAGTATACCTTTCTGTGAAAACAGCTAATGGCAGTGCTTCATTAGATAGTATGCTATCTTTTATGTTGTGGGAAAAAAAGGAAATAAGAAAATATACATATCTGCTTATCATAATAAAAAGAAACATTAGAAGGATAAACCAGAAACCAAAGTTGGTTATCTAAAAGGGTAGGGTGTTGTTTTTGCATTTTAATTTTTTTAACAATACAGATGATGCAATTCTAAAACTATCTGAGATAATACTCATTTAAAGCAAATGAGTAAAATTGTTGGTATTGTTGGAAACCATGTCCTCACAAGAGAAAAAGGGAGAATTAGAGGTACCAGTGTGAATTCAATTTCTAAAAAAAACAACAAACATGTTCATACATATATCCATCATTTAACATAAACATACACATGAATCGCATATACATATGTATATATGTGTGTGTGTGTGTGTGTGTGTGTATCAAGACATATATTTTCTAGCTTTGTTCCCTGATGTGGCCCCAAAACAGATACTCATCAGCAATGTACATATCAAGTGTCCAGATCTTGGTTTCTAATAGCATTCTCAAGTAGGAGGGACTGTGGCTCCTAGGGGAAACGACTGACTCCAATGTTGGGCATTAAAGGAACAAGTTGAGCCTTGTTCCTTATAAAGAATAAAAAAGTGATGATAAGCTAAAAAAGAATGATGGTAGCATGTAAAAGGACACAGGAGCCAGCATGAAATAATCCCAATGATGACATCTGAAATATTGAAGGAAAGTAATAAACTGTTACCCATTGGGGGAAAAATAAGAAACCACAAATGCATACTAAAAATAATTCAAATATACACAGATAACTAAAAGGGCTCTTATTACAGTAAAATACTAAATAATGACTGGTAAATGTAGAGGACAAGGTAAAATAGGAAAAAAAAATCACTTCACAACCCTAACAGTAGACTGATTCAAGCTAGTTTGATCAATGGAGTCTATATACAAAGGATAACGTTTTATGCGGAGCAATATGTTTTTTAAAAAATATTTTTAAATGTTGATGGACCTTTATTTTATTCATTTATTTATATGTGGTGCTGAGAATTGAACCCAGTGACTCACACATGTGAGGTAAGCACTCTACCACTGAGCCACAACCCCAGCCCACCCCCCAGAAGCAATATGTTTTAATAGTACCTCCCTTCCCATAGACTTTTTATTAGTTGCAAGGAAAGTATACAGTAACTATTTAGTTGACAAATGAGATAATGAAACAGGTGGTCAAAATCTACATCCCAAATGAGGTACAGGTCACTCCAGAAGTGATATGCTAAGAAAGGCACATTCTTTATGTAATATTCTATCCAGGAACAAGTAACCTGAAATGTTACCAAGAAAAAACATTAGACAAACCAAAAATGAAAATATGCTGTGGAAAAAAGGGGGAGGGAAGAAGGCTGCATAGTTTTGAATTGCCCTTGTAAGACAAAGAAAATTTGAAGAACTATTCCAAATTAAAAGGTACTAAGCTGGGCACAGCGGCACATACCTGTAATCCCAGCAGCTTGGGAGACAGGAGTATCGTGATTCAAAGCCAGCCTCAGCAAAGGTAAGGTACAAAGCAACTCAGTGAGACCCTGTCTCTAAATAAAATACAAAACAGGGCTAGGGTTGTGGTTCAGTGGTCAAGTGCCTCTAAGTTCAATCCGTGATACAAGGAAAAAAAAAAGGTACTAAAAATACATGACATCTAAACCCAATAATATATGATTACAGACTAACTAACTCCTGTACTGGAAAGAAGAAAATTGCTATAAAAGGGAATTTGTTTGGTCAGTTTACAATTAGAAAATGACTAAGGAAAAGTAATGTGGGGCTGGGGTTGTGGCTCAATAGCAGAGCACTTGCCTAGCATGTGTGATCCACAAATAAGTAAATAAATAAATAAATAAATATGCATAGACAGCTAGAAAATATTTTTTTTTAAAAAAGGGGGTAATGTAACAATGTTAAGTCTTACTCAAGTGTTTAGCCTGTTAGTGTAAAAGATTATCCACATTCTTAGAAATTTACACTGAAGTATTTAGGACTAAAGGGCTATGATGTATTCAATATAACTCTCAAATGGGTCAATAATACATATGTATAATAAATATATGCAAAAGCATTCATTCACAAAGTGGAATAATAAAGTATCTGAGACAAAAGGCTAACAATCTTAATCAAGGGTACATGGATGTTCTTTATATTATTTCTGCAAGTTTTCTGTAAGTTTAAAATTATCTCTTTAAAAAATCATTATACTTAGAAAATAAGAAATTATTTTTCTCTTTAAAATCTGTTGTATTTTTCCTACACAGCTGAGGAGGACCAGTGTCAAACAATCATCCAGCTGGAAAGTTGGCAGCTACCTTAGATTATCTAACAGTTTCACTTCATTTCCTCCCTTTCCTTCAACTCCCACACCCAAATGACAATATCCTAAGGGAATATTGTTTATAAGCTTTTGCCTCCAATCATACCAAACTGGTTCAGGATCTAATCACTTAGTTTCTCTCATCAGATATATTGCTATGATCTACTAGAGATCATGCTTTGTCCATGTCCAGTCTTGGCTCCAAGCCATTTATAAATTCTGCTACATAGTCCTTGCCCCAGATGAATTTGACCATGTTCCTCTCTGGGTTTCTTAACTCATCCCAAAAATAGATAGCAAAGAACTTACTAGATCAATTTTTAAATCCCCACAATACTGTCCCAGACCAGAGCAGACAGCCAAACTAAGGTCGCTCGAGTGAATTTCCTAAGGTACCAAATAAAATACAGGCACACAATTTACCTTTAAATCAAGCCCCAGGATGGCTCCTCTGCCCTCAGCCTCAAGCTCCAAATGGGAGAGCAAGGAATATCACAAGAAGCTGGTGAGAGAGAGCTAGCAAATTTGGGAGTGGTCTTTTATTGGGGGGAGGGGGAAACGGGACTCTGATTCTTTAGAAATTTCCATCCAAAAAAGGTCAAGAGGGGCAGGGTTACAAGGACAGGTAAGGGACCCCTGGGGCTGTAGGAAGGCACACCTACACATGAAGACACATTTTGTGACAATTTAGGACTTCCAAGATCGGCCTCCATCTAGAGCCACTTTGATGTTGCCAGATCACGGGAAGTGACCAACAGAGCCTCACCAATCAGGGAAGGAAAATGCTGGTCACATGGCATGGTGGCCTCCCACACCACAATGATAAAAATATATTACTTTGGATCCTGCAAAACAATAAGCAAAAATTCTTGCCCAGAAACTTACATCTATAAAAATTTTTGTCCAGAGAGTATAACATAATTGCAAATTCAGTCAATGAAACAAGTATAGCAGCCTTCTTGGACCCAGTGTTAAAGCAACCACTATTAAGCAATATAGTCAGTACTTCCTACACAAAAAACATGGAATAAGAACTCTGGGGGGAAAAAAGAGGCAATTAAAAGGAAAGAAGGGAAGGAAAAGATAAAGAACAGAATGGAAGGAAAGAAAATGGAAAGGTAAAGAATTGAAAATAAAAGAAAGAAAAAGAGAAGGTAACAGAAAGAATGGGAAAGGAAGAGAAAATTCTATTCTCTAGCATTTCATAGTAGAGATTTGTCTTGAATTAAACTATCAACATTTTGGGCTGGGGTTGTAGCTCAGTGGTAAAGCACTTGCCTTACGTGCGTGAGGCACTGAGTTTGATCCTCAGCCGCACATAAAAATAAATAAATAAAAATATTGTGTCCATCTACAGCTACAAAAATATTTTTTTTTAAAAAAAAAGTATCAACATTTGAGAATTAACTAGCCCTCTCAATTATTCTTAGTAGAACAGGAGGCTGAACATAATCAGAGAAAAGTTATTTTTTTATGTCTCTGTTGCTCTTTGACATTTACTTGAGAATATTACTTAAGAATATTATTATTCTCAGAAGTTACTTGAGAATATTATTATTAATACAGAACATTCTAAGAATACAACATATTAAACTTCAAGTTGCAAAACAATAAAAAACCAAAATATTTTGTAAATAAAACCATTTCCTTGATATTTTACACTAAGAATATAAAATACAACAGATGGTAAGATATACATGAAGGAGTCTTGCTAAATGATTTAGTTCCTCAGAACAAAGAGCTTAGTTCTTTTCCAGTTTATAAAACGAAAACAATGAAGCTTTAAGTAATAAAGACTAAGTAACTTGTAGCATGGCTTCCTCTCTGAACAAAAAATATTGTTTTAATTACCACATTCATTCAGTCTTTTTAAAACATTTGTTTTTCAAATTTTGATTTGAAAATCTTAACTGTGTGTGTAAAGAAAGGGTTCAATGATCAATTCAGCTTACAAATGGACTTTTAACTTGGATTTCCAAAGGGTATAAGTAAATTACAGCAAACAGAAAAGAATAAAATTTCATATGCAATAAAATTATTTAATTTATTCTCCACACATACTGTATAAAGAATTAAATGCTAGTAAAAACTGGAAGTGTTTGATCTACTTTCTTTTCAACTGGGAAACATGGTGAGAGATCTTTGAGCATACAGAGGTGGTTTGCCCCTGTGTTATGTAAATAATGGGAAAGAGGAAAATCAACCTCTTTTGAGGTGAAAGAGTTAAGAATAAGTCATCCAAAATATGCCATTTTGGCAGCTTGATGATTTAAGTTTCAAGGCACTAGAAAAAGAGTAGGTCAGATCACTCTGACCTTTGTGCTACTCTGACTTTTGTGCTGTTTCTTGAAAGCAGGGGATGAAATTCCCAAGTGAAAGATGCCCCCTTTTACTAGAGGGAAAACAAACTTCTTTTTAAAAATGGAAAGTTGGAGCCAAAGAAAATCTGTATAAACAACCATTAACCTAAACTTACATTCCTAGCCACTTCTCTACTCAATGATATACTCCTGCCCCAGAACCTCTTTGTCACGTTTTCACGAGTTATTACTCCTTGTCTATTTCAGTACGTAGGTGTTCCATTTTAACTGCTTCATTAGTGTTTTTGATTCCTTATGAGAATTTCTATGCCATATAACACTTAAATTAAATAAACTTGCATGCTTTCTTCCTAGTCATCTGTCTTACAGTTAAGTTAGTTCTCAGGCTGTCACTACCCTAAGGATGGAGGTAGAATTTTGCTTCCATTACAGGAGAGAAGGTAATCAGATGCTTAATAAAGTTCTCAACAATCTGTAATGCTCACAGATACTCTTCACAGTTAGTTCTATATGCTATGTTGCAAGTATCAAAAATTAAAATCCCAACTGAACAGCAGAATAATGATCCTTAACCCTATGAGCTAGATTATTTTCCCTATTATCAAACTGCAAAACCTGTAACCAGATTATTTTGTTTTTATAAAAATGGGGAACAAAATTCTCTAAGCTACATCAAAAGGAAAAGCATTCAGGCTAGAAATATACTTACACAGGCTCACTGACTTTAGTGCTCAGCCATGAGATATAAAAGGAATCATTTTTCCTACACAAACAAGTAGAAGTAATCACAACATTTTACATTGAACTATTAGTCTAATTCTCTTAAGCAGATGTTTTAAATGAAATGTTATTTTCTAGTGTTTACAGTATTTCTTAGGACACCATTATTGCAGAAATTTTTACAATGAAAATTGAAGAGAAATAAGTGAAGTCAAACCTGTGTCCCAGAGCAGTGAAGCGGCTGCCTAGGTGGGCTGAAGTATAGGTAGCAGGCATGGGACACAGTTGGGGGAGTCAGCCAGGCCTGTAGCAGCCTGATGCTCGGCAAGCCAGGGCCGAGATGTGTCAGGGCACTCCTGTCACCAAGGCACCCCATCCTGGACCCAGTGTGGATGCCTGCTCTACACAGTGCCATGAGCGAGAACCCCACATGTCCATTAAAGGACAACCTCAATCTCCCACTTCCCAAGGAGCAGGTGGAAAATGGAAGTGGAGGCAGATGTGAATGGGACTTCAGGGCTAACCAATAGGATTGGTAGTTTTTCCAAAGCCTGATTAGCATAAATTTGGACCTATAGCACTGACCAAAATGCTATATAAACCCCTAGACTATTACCCTCAGACAGCAACCCTTACTGGGGTCCTCTTTTGCCACTGCAAGAATTATTTCTATTCTTCATACTTAAAATAATCATACTCTTTTCACTCTTGCCTTGCATTGTCTCATGTATTTCATTATTTGGATTTGCAAGACAAGAACCTGGAGACTACTGCAACACTGGAAGTCAGAGCACCCCATTTAGAGCTGCAATACTAAGAGCTGCAACATTACACTCAATGATAGTAGAGAAGAATCAGGCTTTGCCAGCTGCAACCCTTAGAGCTGAACTGGTAGGCATTCTGTTCTGTGATTAGCTGCTAACACTAAAACAGGCTTTCTCAGCTGCAGACGCTGCAGCTTGCGTAGGCCTGACCTGCCAGCAGAAGCAGAGAATCAAGTTTTGTATCAAACTTAGGTTTCATGAATACATGGCTTTATAACAGTATTTTATTTCCTAGGCATTGCCTAAATTTTCTGTATAGGACTATTCTTTACAAAGAGATTTCACATTTATTTGACCATTTAACTTGATCCTTGCAACAATCTGCTGCCAAGAAACTAACACATGTCAATAGCTACCATATGTGCCAGGCTCCACACTCAGTGTTTTGCATGAATTATTTCTTTAACCCTAACAACAATCTAATGAAGTATCAATCCAACTTTTATGAAGAGAACCCCAAGAATAAAGATTTTAAGCAATCTAAAGCCACGTGATACTATCCAGAAGAACTAGGTTTTAGAAACAGGTCTGTTTACTCCAAGGACTGTTTCCCCTACACCAGTGTGCTAAAATCATCACAAAGAGGAAAACAGTCAGAGGCTAAGGTAATTAAACAGGCTTGCTTGCTAGTACAGGTAGAAACAAGATTTCAACCCCAAGATCTGATTCTTAATCTCTTCCTACTACAATACCAAGAAACCTCCCACCTAAGTATCTGCATAGTCATTATAAAGCACATTAGATACAGCCAAAATATAAGATCACAGCTACAAATTTGTTCCTGAAAATTTACAAGAAGCAGTACAAAATATTATTATTATGTGTATACTCGCACAGAAAAGCTCAGAATATACTCGTGAAAGAGCTAATGCATACAACTTCTTTTGCTTTTCCAAAAGCAGCTAAGCTGCTATGGGCTCACTACGCTTCCCATGGTCAATGCAGAGAATCACAGGCGGGATTCATTCATTTAACCACTCAGCCAACACACAAATTAAACATCTAACCCATCCTCTTCCCTCTTTCAGCCTCAGAACCATACACATTCCCTTTAACCTCTTTATTTTCCTAGTCTTTTTCCAATTTTTCTTCAATAACCTGAAGAAAAACTCTCTAGATTGTTCTCATTTAACCTTTGTCAAGTAATAACTATTTCCAGTCACTAACCAAGTCCCTGGGAAATTTTTTTGTGTATCTCTTGTGGTTTCCTGCTCCTGTGAGAAGAGTATTTTCCAACCTCACTGGGCAGACTCAGGAAGAAACAAACAGAGAATGTGGATTTCCACAAGGGAATTGGTCGTACTTTCTTCAAAATAAATAAATAAATATATAAATAAATAATTATCTTTTTAAAAGAAAGAGAAAGACCCTGTCTCAAAATTAAAAAGTAAAAAAAAAAGAAATTAAAGGGCCAGGGATGTGGCTCAGTGGCTAAGCTCCTCTAGGTTCAATCCTGGTACTAAAAATAAAAAGAACAAAAGAAAGGAAGGAAGAAAGAGAGAAAAAAGGGAAAACTTGTGTAGATTTTAAAAGAATAAGGAAAAAAGCAAATACAACATGTGGGCCTTAACTAGATTGTTGTGTGAAGAAAGCTAGAAAATGAAATTTTGGGGACAAATGTGAAATTCAAATAAGAACTGGATTTAACAGAATGTAATTATCACACTGTTATTTTCACATATGAAAAAATAATGTAGTGGTCTTACAGAAGAATACCCTTATTTCCAAGAGACAAAGTATTTACAAGAAAGATGTCATAATGTCAAAATTACTTTCAAATGGTTCAGTAATACCACACCCTTCCCTGAAATGTACATATCCAAGGGAAAATGTATAGGGCAAGATTCTGATAACTGTTGAAACAAAGTTGAAGGTATTTGGATGCCCAATGTATTGCTGGTTAAACTTTTCTGTATGCTTGAAATTTCAAAATATAAAGTTGTTTTATGTGAATTATATCACTAGCAGTCTCTGCTTGTTTTTAGATTTTTAGTATTTTTTTCTTTTTTTCCTTTCTTTTTTACCATTACAACAGTTTATTTAACAAAAAGTTTGATAGGAAAAGGTACATGACCCAACTTTTACATCTTAGTAAAACAGGCTCTTTAGAGAGGGACATGGATTCCTCTTCTGAACAATCATTATTTATTCTCATTCCAAGACTTATAAGGTGATATTTTTTCTTAATATTACCACCACATTGTTCTGTTACTCACTAGTTGCCATCTTGACATATTCATCTATCACAATATTAATAAATGAATCAAATTCCCACAATATTCCTTGGATATATCGACCACCACTTAATTTCAATGATAACTTCTTTTCCATACATTTTTTCAGCTTGGGAGCATGGAGATTTACCCCTGTTGTCTCCTAGGCAAGTTTAGAGCTGCTATCTCTAGTATTCTTCATCAAGCAGAAATAAGAAACTTTCCATGGGTCTACAAAGTACTAACTGCTAAATCTTAGAATAAATGGTTACCACTCTAGTCAGGTTATAAGTAAGAAGGATACACAATTTATGACTACTCTTTTCTTTCAAAAACAAATGTATTGCATCACATATACAACCATATAATTTTCCCATTCTGCTTAACATGAAAGTTTGTGGATGTTATTACACATGTCTTTTTTTAAACATAGTATTCATTACTATGTCTTATCAAGGTAGATAAAATAAAGAAATAAAGTTTATTTTTACAGAATTGTGAATTATTTGCATGTACTTCATATATTCTTATCAATGTTATTATTGTAGTAGTACTTTTTTTTTAAAATCTTAAGGCCTTATCATTCTGAAACTTAGACTGTATGTAAGTATGCAAAAAGAAGGAATACAAGAACCTAGAGAAAAGGTAAAGAAGATGGCTCAGGTCACCACAGATTATTTGCTGGAATAAATTTCAGAGAAAAGAATTTAAATTTTTTAAGGCCCATTGCTTCTTTAAAACAGTTATATAATTGAAAAGCTCATTAATTTAGATTTACACACCATTTTTATAAATCAGACTTAAAATATATCAACATTCCAAACTCCAAATTAAGAGCTATAGAAAGAAAGTTTGCTACATAACAACACCACAAATCCAAGAAAAAACTAAGGGCTAATTCAAGTTTTCAAGTTAATAATCTCAAAATACATCAGAACTTAAAACCCCAAAAGTTTTTCCTGGACAATGTTGTTTTGTTTTGTTTTGGCAGTACTGGGGAATTAACCCAGGGATACTAATCACTGAATTACATGCCCAGACCTTTGTTTTATTTTGAGAGAGGATCTTGCTCACTATGTTGCCCAGGCTGACCTTGAAACTGTGATCCTCCTGCTTCAACACCCAAATACCTAGGTGACAGGCATGTGCCAATGCACCTAGCTGGACAATGATTTTCTTCATTTACTAGACAAATGATATTCATTTTCTTCCTGCACATAGTCCCTTCTTAGAGCACTGGCTCTTTCCCCTCACTGAAAAGGAAACTCACTTGAACACATAACGGGGCTCTTCTAAGAACAGCTCACTGGAAAATACTGGACATCCTTAAAAATGTGAGATTTGTGGTTCCTTTCTCAGCAAATAAGAATACAACCAAGATAATTATCTATGGAGCTGAAGGCTAGTGACCTTAATACCCATGACTGACCACTGAACACTAATAATAAAGCTGAGAAAATTATTTATCAGGAAGAAACAAAACCAGGAGTACAAGCAACTCCAGAAAAAGAAACAAAGAACAGGCACCTAAAAATATTCAATTCTCCAAAAGCTTGGCTGTACTTTTTGTATTTGAATTCTACAATATTTGGCACCAGGAAAATTGTTTTCAAAATAACTTTTCAAAAAAGGTGGATACGGACATCCATGTATCTATGTAGATACAGTATTTCCAAAAGAAATAAATGAATTAAATTAACATACCAAATACCAAAAATATTATTAGAACATAGCAAAGTCTGGGGTTCAATTACAAATCAATAGATTCTTCCCCAAAATAGAATGTTAACCTAATATACGGTTAGAGAAGATAGGACAAATCATTCTGTTCCAAACACTTTTTTATTACTAAGCGTTTTCTTACTTTTTTCAGCAACAGAATAAAATCTATGTTTAATATAATCAAAAATATATTAAGAAAGAAGCAATGCACCAGAAGCAGAATAGCAATACAGTCAAATTCATAAGCTAGATGCCTACATTTTAATCTGGCCCTGCTATTTCCTAATCCTGTGACCTTGGGCAAGTTTCTTCTCCAACTGTTTCTAACAATATAAAATTAGAATAATCATAGAATCTATCTCATAGGGTTGTTAGGAAGAATAAATGATGGAACACTTGCTTAAATAAAACCCTAGGAACAGTAAATGCTAACTGCTATTAATATTATTTTTATTATCATTTAGCTATTATTCATAATAAGTAGGTGGATTTCAAATACATCCATAATATTGTAAAAGGAAAGTCCCTGAACAGGATCATTTTTAAACAGGTGTAGGAAATGAAAACCATTTAAAAAAAAAAATCCAAGAAACAGGAGATAAAGACAAGCCCATATTAAAGAACCTAATCTTCTAGACAGTCTAAGTCCACAGCAGACCTCCATAACAATAGGGCCAAGGAATTCTTTCATGCGAGGCCAGCTTGCTTTCTGATAAAATTTTGTAAAAGCTTTCCTCATATGATCTCTGACCACATTAAAAAACAAAAACCCTATTTTTGAAAGCCCAGTCCCTAGACACAGCAAAACCTCAGGATTATCTACTGAAGCTGGAAGAAGGTAAAGATTTTTAACATAAACCAAATCTTAATTCTGATCTCAAAAGTTTGAATTTTGAGGGCTGTGATTGTGGCTCAGGGTAGATAGCTTGCCTGGCTTGTGTGAGTCACTGGGTTCAATCCTCGCACCCCATATAAATAAATAAACAAACAAACAAACAAGGGTCCATCAACAACTGAAAAAAAAATTTTTTAAAAAGGTTTGAATTTTGAAACACAACTGATTGAGAATTGAGTACAAAGAATTCATTCCTATGGGACTCTGAAACATTTCATGGGCCCGTTATAAATAATTAAGAAACAGCTAAAGATATTGCAGGGAGAAAAACAAACATGATACATGATTTATTTCCTACAAAACATGCAATAAGACTAAATATAACCAATTTGAAAGGTCAAAAATTATGTGATAGGAAAAAAGAAAGGGAAGAAAGTTGTGTAGAAGGGAGAAAGACCATAAATTATTTCTGCTATTTAGAGGGGGAAGCATCAAAATATCCCAATTTTTATAAGGAAACTCAAAAATGATTATGTTAAAAAAAAGCAAAGAAAAAATTTGAAATCTGTACTTCTTTCCCTATATGTTTCAAAATCAAATAATTCATTAACTTACACTTTAATTAAGCATACAGACATCCACAAAAATTATTCAAAAAATACTGAATCTGTACTTTTAAAGTATGATTTTAGGATAGGCTTTTTGAGGTCCTTCTGAATACATACAAAGAATTAACTGAATAGCTTGAGAACTTATGTTTTAGATTTTTTTTCCCCATTTCCTTCCTTCCTTCTATATCATTTATACTGTCTAACACTTTCTAATTACAAACACTTAAGGAGGGCAGTGGCCTTCTTTTTCATTCACATAAAGCATGCACACACATGTACACACACACACACACACAGAATGTTCAGGCGATTGTTGCTGTTTGACCAAACTGGGATAAAATGTTCATGAGTAGGACTTCCTCCTAAGCTCCATATTTCTCTTAATTAGTCATAGACATTTTTCTAAAAGAATATTAAATGTCTTAGGGTGCTACTAAGCAGCCACAGTCATCTTACAAATATATTGATACAAATAAAGATGCCTTTAAATAGAAATCTTCATAAAATGGAGGGCCACACAAAGAATGCTCACATGACCATAGACAACAAGTGCCAAAATGATACACCCTTTACAAGACTGTGAAGAGAAAGAGCATTCCTTCTCCCACTGCGTTCACCCATGTCAACACAAAATAAAACATACAACAAAACAGAGTGGCTAGCAGTTAATTAAATTTAAAAAGAAAATGATAACTTGGGGCTGGGTTTTTGGCTCTGTGGTACAGCACTTGCCTGGCATGCGTGAGGCCCTGGGTTCCATCCTCAGCACCACATATAAATAAATAAAATAAAGGTCCATTGACAACTAAAAAATTACTTAAAAAAAAAAAGAATGACAACTTGATATGCTAATATTCCCAACTATTTTTGAGGGGAGAAGCGCAGGGCAGTAGCAGGGATTGAACTCAGGGGCACTCAGCCATTGAGCCCCATCCCCAGCCCTATTTTCTATTTTATTTAGAGATAGGGTCTCACTGAGTTGCTTAATGCCTCGCCATTGCTGAAGCTGGCTTTGAACTCGCGATCCTCCTGTCTCAACCTCCCAAGCCACTGGGATTACAGGCAGGCACCAATGCACCCAGCATTGTTCCCAATTTTTAAAAGTGTATTTAGTAACTGCACAAGTCTCCAAAGATCTATAGCAAAAATAACACTTATGTCCTCCATTTCTGTTTTCTTTCCCTTTCTTGGTAAGTCAATAATTTAAACAATGCTTCAAAACTCCTATCCTTTTATACAGTTGATTCTATTTTTCAAAAACAAACTGTATTTATAAAATGTGTTGTCAAACAACTAAATGGTAACAGATATACATCCTTATATTAAATATACATCCTTATATTAAACAGATAACAGATACACATCATTATAACCTTCAAATAACCAGAAGTAAAAATGGTTAAGGTTAATGTTTGTAGGAACAAATGGCAGCTAACACAAAGCCTTACTCTTACTATGTGCCAGGGACAGTGCAAAACCCTTATGAGCTTTATTGGTTTCCAACCTCTAATCACACCAACGTGGTTTCTTATTTTCCTCCACTCCCTGAAACCCAAGAACCTGCCCTTTAATTTCTAATACTTTTCTTGCATTTATGTTCATCTTTTTAATATACTGGAAATAAGGATTCCTATGAATTCAGTTTGAGAAATACAGCTTTGGCTCATGTTTTGATCCCAACTTAAATGCAAATACATCTAAAAGGAGTACTCCTATACTTTATTATTAGCTATCTGCATTTTAGTAGGAATAAGTCGGATCATTATCAGAGAACACGTTTGAAACAAAGAGCCAATGCAAAGTTTTAAAATGATCTTGCTCTGACCCATGATTTGTTTGGGGGCATCTCACTGAGGAGTCAGTCTGTTCAGGGGAATCTTAGATGGGGTATTAAGAAGAGACCTATCTTTGGAAGTCTGGAATGCAAGACCCAAAGCTTGGAAGGTAGTGGCTACTACTCTTCCCATCACAAAGATTGGAAACATGAAGATAGCCAGTTTCCAAAAAAATGGTAAAGAATGATATGGACCTGCCCAGAAGAGGCACCCTGCTCAGAGCTGACAGGAAACCTAACTATGCTTAGGTCACAGGTTCCCATTGTGCAGCCGCACTGCACTTCTGACTTTGGATCTCAGTGTCTCCTGGAACACTCCCAAAAGCCTGATAACTTCCCCTTTTTGATTAAGCTAATTTTCACAGGGTCATTTGCAATCACAACAAAACTAACATGGTCAAAAAGGTGCCCTCTCTAAAGCTAAATAACATTATGGAAGGACAAATAACTTCACATAAAAAGTAAACTTTTCAATAACCATATGTAAAGTTAAATACGAAAATTAAGACAATTGTTTTGTTGCAGTACTCTTGACATAACTACCTGGCCACTGAGCCATGCAGCCAGTCCATTAATCACTGCCAAGAGGCACAGGGAAGCAGTGTGGAGCTGTGGAGCAGTGACCCAGGTAGACTGGAGCATGAGCAGCAAGCATGGGCATGGTGACCGAGCCCACCAGGCTCACTTTGGCATACAGAAGCGGGGAAGACCTGAATGGGACTACAGTGCTAACCAATAGTGTTGGTACTTTTCCAAACTCTGACTAGCATAACTTTGGACCAATAGCATTGACCCAAGAGCTATATAAACCCCTACATTAGCGCACCCAACTGGCAACCACTGTTCAGTCCCCTGTTGGGTGTCCTCTCACCCTGTGGAAGTTCTGTTTCTAATTACACTTGAATAAATTCTAATCTTAAACTCACTCATTCTCCTCTTGTGAATTCTTTGAATTCACAAGACAAGAACCCAGAAAGAAGAAACTGGCAGTGAGTTGCTGGAGTCTTCTGCAATAGTGGAGGGCGCAATCCACCATTAGGAGCTACAACACATTTCTCAGCTGTAGAGGCATGCAGCTTACACAGACCTCAACTGCCAGCAGGAGTGGAGAAACTCTGGTTTCACTCTGAAGTGCCTTACAACGTCATTTATCTCTTAAACTAGTCACTCAATTACAGTACAACAACAGATTGATGTTCAAAGCCTGCACTTCAAAATCAATTACAGGTGGTCCCTGACTTAGGATAGTTTGACTTATGATTTTTTGACTTTAGCAATACACATTCACTGAAACCTTACTTCAAATTTTGAACTTTGACCCTTTCCACAATTGTTGATATGCAATATGCTACTCTCTCTTGATGCCGGGCAGAGGCAGTGAGCCACAGCTCCCAGTTAGCCACCATTACAAGAGTAAACAACTGATACTCTACACTGTACTGTGCTAAGCTATGAAATTCAGTAGGGCAGGTGTTTTCAAGACAGTTGCAACTTAGGACATTTTCAAATTACAATGGGTTAATCTATCATAACTTGAGAAGTACCTCTAGATTTTTCCAGGAAAAAGATATAGGAAATGATGCTTTAAAATCACAATTTTTGTCCTTCAGGTATCTACAACAAAAGTGATAATGATTTCAAATCAGAATTGAAACTGATGATAATATATTCTAACATACCCTTTTTGTGCAGAAAATTAAAAGCCATCAAAGGAAAAGTGGCTTTCCCTAGTTTACCTAGCCATTAGTGCTAAAGAATGATTGAAAGCCAGGTCTTTTGAATCATGGTTCAGTCAACTTGGTACCACTCAACAATTCAGTAAAGACAATCCTGATACTGTCCCTGGCTCCCTTTTCAACAGACTAAAAAAAAAAAAAAAAATACTAAATCTCACCTGATTCTCTGTTCTGGGCTGGCATGAACCCACGGAGAAATAAGAATGACAGGCACTTTCTTCCTGAAGCAGATGTGGAGAACAACTATACCTGCAATAAAGGAAAGATAAAGAAAACCCAGTTTACGCTTAGAATATAAACTCAGTACCATGCGTCATTCATTTTTAAATGATTCTATCTCCTTTCCTTGCCTTACTTTAATGATGGAACCTATAAGAACACTTTAAAATAGGTAAAATCTGCTCTTAAAAATCCATGAAAATTATAAAGTGATTTGAAGTTGGTCTCTACAGACCATCTGATTCAACTTCTTCCTTTTACTGGTGGGGAAAGCGAGATCTTGAGAAGTTGTGCAAAGAATTAATGACAACATGGACACTTATTGACAGAACTTGATTCTGAGTCCAATTCTACCACTTCCAGTCCAGAACTCATTTGTACATGATAGATTATACTGACTCCTTTTTAGAAAGAGGAAAAAAAAATCATGTTATTTGTCTAAGTGCATTTATCAAGCATCTGCAAATAAACGAAATATAGAGTTAACCTGATTGGTTCTAAATTAAAATCAGAAAAATCATCTCCTCAAAGGTCACATTCCAGCCTTAAGTTATTTACCTTGCCTAATAAAGAACATCTAAATGTTTCTTTTATTTATGATTTAACCTTCCAACATGAAAACACTAACACATACATCATCAAATCTAGGTTCTAGTCTTTCTTAACTTCGATCTCAACAAGTTTCATGGTCTTAGTCAATTATTTCTTTGGTCTCAATGCTCCTTTATTCAAAAATGAGGAGCCTGAACTAATTCTCAGGGTCCTTCTAACTCTAAAATGTTTATTTTTAACAATATTCTACTTTTCTAATCAAATATTTGTGTTTTTTTTTGTCATGTAACTCTACATTTTCATCTCTTTAATCATATTATAATAGTTCAGGCAAAATTAGCTAATTATCATTCAAATACCTATCCAACGATAATCTAGTTTTGATGTCTGTCTCACTTTTTGGGTGGTTTTCATTTTACAGGAATCTAGCTAGAGGTGGGGGTGGTATTCTTTAAAAGTCTACCTCTTGAATAGATTCTAAGGAAAATCCCAAATTATTTTCCCCAAATCACTGATTAGATTACACATCTAACATTTTCCTGTGTGACTTATCAAATGGCAGACACAAAGAAGAACTGCTTTAAAACAAGATACTTCCAGTGAAATACTGAATGCTGTTAGAAATTCAAGCAGCAGTGGGGGAACAAGAAGAAGTGGTGAAATATCTCCAAAATTTTGACTTCTGAGTATGGCTTTATTCATTTTTAAACATACTGATTGCTCCATACAATAATTATTTGCAGCACAATAAAATTCAAAGAAACATATAAAATGAAAATCTAGGTGCCTGTTACCCAACTCAAGAACTGAATGTGAATTACTGGCTTTGTTCTACTGATTGGCTCCTTCTTGATTCCAGGCCCATCACTCTCAACTCCCCTACCCTCTGAAATGTCTACCCTATATTTAGTGTGTATCATTATTTTTTAAAAAGTGTAACACATATTTATATATCCCAATAACTATTTTGCTTATTTGCAATTCTGTAAAAATGATATAAAAAAGCTCCTGTCTTGTAGGATTTGACATTTCCATTCAATAATGTTCCCAAGATTCACCCATGTTGTTACATATAGTTTACTGTCACTTCAAAGTAATACAATATCATTAATGTGCCACATTTTAATTATTCATTCTCTTGTCAAGAGCTTCTTGCTTTTGTTTTGTTTTCTGTTTTAGACATTTTTGTTACCAAAGTTCAGATACTTGTCTCCTGTTTCACATGTCCAAAATTTCTCTTAAGTAGGAGTTAAGGACTTCATGCATGTTCAATTTTTCAGAATGATACTGATTTTTATTTCCCTCAAAGTGTTTAGCAATTTATAATCCCACCAGCAACAAGTAGCTGATGTTCATCCACATTCTTTCCAATATTAATGTGAATTTCTTAATTTTAAGATATAAAATGATATATAATTATGGCCTTAATTTGTACTTTCCTATTAATTATGAGCATTTCTTCATATTTATTGTCTAAATCATGCTTCTTCTCAGATGAAACACCTATTCATATCTTTTGCTCATTTTCCTCTTGAGTTGCTTGCCCTTTGCTTATTGTTTCATAGAAATTTTATAAGTATTTTAGATGTTGATTATCTGATTTTACCTGTTTTGAATTACTAGGTACAGAAAAATATTGAGATAAAGAAGCAGAAACAGAAATGTGAAAAGCCAAACAATTAGAAATAGCAAGTTAGAGTAGCCATGTTTTTCTCAACACATTTTTTAATATAATGCAATCTACAGCTATCTTAAGGTACCAGAAATATAAAATATTATATAATCAATCCAGCTTTATAATCTTTCATTTTAATATAGATTCAGACAAAAGCAAAGGCTATGAAACTACTTCAGTGCATTCTAATTGCAGTATGCCATATAATTTCAAACAGATTTTACAAAGGTCATAATTTAGACAGAGTGCTCCCATTTTGACCCTGGCATTTTACATCATACTTTTTTTGAATAAGTCAGTTACACTGTCAAAAGGGCAAGGTTAGCTGTGTATGCAAATATGTATGAGAACTGAATTTCAAAACTAGATTTTAGAAATTAGAATGGAAACTTGGAGTCTAGACTTGGCTATAAATTTAGCTACACCTCTTTGGTCCAGTTATGTCTTGAGTTAATTTTTTTATACTTAACATGGGAATTGTGTTGGGTAAATTCTAAGGAATATACTCTTGAGTCTGAAGATCAAATAGGAAAAAAATAATAATTTCCCAGGTAGTCTTGAAAGACTTTTAATCTCTTTCCAAGTTATACAAAGTAGACAAATGTATGTCAAGGTCATTGTACTGTCATGTGTAACTAAGTAAACAAATAAAAAAATAATTTTTTTTTTAAAAAGCACCAAAAAAAAGTAGACAAACTAAACAATAACCAAACGCTAATTTTCTGAAAGAAAATTTTAATTCATAGTTTTATAGCCTTCCTATTGCTTCCCAAGACTTTTGGCAAATCATCTGATGAAAAGCATCAGGAAGAAATCAAAAGTCAAAGCCTGAATATTCTACAAGCTTACCTTGATTCCTATATAAGTAATCAAAAGAGAACTTCCAGAATCTCTCCTGATACCTACCCACCTACGTGACTTTTTACCCTCCTACTCTGCTTCACTTTCAGCGGTCACATCAAAGTTTAATTCTCCCACTTGGCTATAGATGTTAAAGCCCTACTCCTATGCAAGGACACTGCTCTAGTTAAGTCCCACTTTTCCCTCCTATAGCATCAGCTTCCCCCTTCAGATAAAGCAAAACCAATGGCAAATACATCTCCAACAAACAAAAACATTTTAACCCCAAACATCCCTCTAGATGGTCAATGATTTTCATGTCCTTTATGGCAAACATCACAAATACGTATTTCCTGCCTTCAAGTATACTTGCATTCAAACTGAGCATGCTCCAATGAGACTTTTACTCCACACAGCACCACTGAAACTTGACCAACAACATACAGATCATTAAATCCAAAGGCCACTTAGTTCTCACCTCTCTAGACCTATGGGCAGTATTGAAGTCATTCACCATGTCCAATACCTTTTCCTTCCCTGGCTCTCAGGTTCTCCTGGTTTCATCCAGTTATCACTGGCAACTCCTTCTCAACTTTCTTTGTTCCTCCTCCTCTTCTCCTCGACACCCAAAGTACAAGTTCTTCCCCCTTCCCCCTAACCCATCAGCTAATACCATTGACTAGCTATCAAATATATCCAGAATTGCACCACTTCTCACCACCTACACAGAACTAGCCATAATCTGTATCATCTCTTACTCTGGTTTTGATCATAGTGGAGTAACTGACCTTTCAACTTCAACTCTTCCCTTTTTGCAGTCCCTTCTCATCAAAGTAGCTAGAGTTATCCTGACATCCTTACATAAATCATATAATACAACATCTGCTCCCCTCATTTCCCAATGCCTTCTCATTTCAATCAGAGTAAAAGCCATTTTTTTTTAAGGTCATAAAAGAACCTACATAATTTGGCCCCCATTGCTTCTGACCTCATTTCAAAATGACCTCGTTATTCTTTTTACAGGCCAGGCACACCACTGCCTTAGGGTCTTTATACTTCTATTCTTTCTGCCTACATGTTTGTCTATGCATTTATGACTTCTGCATGCATCACTATATTGCTTCATATGGTTGTTTCCATATGGTTCCTCAAATGTCTCCTAGGCAAAGTTTTTACAATCCCCTCTACTTAAAATTGATTTAAATTGCAACAAGTCTGCCCCCAGTGTACCCTAACCCACTTGTGATTTCTCTCCAATGTTACCAAATGACATTAATTTATTTTACTTTCGCTGTTTATCTGTCCTCCCATGAAAATATAAAATCCATGAGACGAAGATCTTTGCTTTGTTTGATACTACATTTTCAATGCTTGAAAAAGGTCTAGTGTACAACAGGCATTCAATAAATTTTAATGAACAAAAGAATAATTACTTCCTTAGAGGAAAAAAACAAACCAGAAATCTCTGAGTTTATAAAACAAGACAATCTAAATAATCAGGGGACAATAATTGAATTTGGAAGTAAAATAATCATTCTAAACTTTCTTCAAAAGATAAGTGGTAAAAGACTACAGTTGACATTGCAGATAATACTTACAAAAACTAAATATAATCAATAAAGTAGCCAGTTCTCAAAAACCTGAGGTTTTAAATTCTGACCATTCGCAGAATGACTTCTTTATTTTCCACTAACTGCTGTCATATTCAACAAAGGGTGGCTTGTAGAGACATGACACCAACACACAGGAAAATATTATAAAAATGTTCATTCCAAACTGGTTCCAAAGAAACAGGCTCTTTTTAAACAAGGAAAGTCTAAAATTAAAGGACAGATATTTTTAAATGTTTTGAATAGTTTGCTTGGAAGTAATTTAAGCCTTAGAAAAACGTTGCAAATACTATATACGAACACAAAATACCCACAGATTGGCCTGTTGTTGAAGTTATTCCCTTTGCTTTATCATGTGTGTTCAAGGATCTCTCCACTGTCTTGCCATTCACACACACATACACACCTACATTTTTTCCCCTGAACCAACTGAGGATAAACTATATACATCATAGTCCTTTGCTTCTATGTGCATTTCCTTAAGAGATACTCTCATATAAATAAAGCACAGATATCAACTTTAGCAAATTTAACATTGTTATATTTTTTCTACTCTGTGGCCTGCATTCCAATTTCTCGACTGTCTCAATAATATCCTTTACAACATTTTCCTCCATTTAATATAAGATCCAGTCCAGAGTCAGGCTTTGTAGTTTATGGTTCTCTTTCCTAAGCCTCCTTTAATTTGGAATACTTCCACAGCCTTCATCTTTTATGACATTAACTTATTTGAAGAACAAAGGCTTCCCAGCACCTTGTTTTTAAAGTAGAACACTCTGATTTTTTATTTGTATGATGTTTTTCTCCTGACTAGATTTAGATTATGCAGTCTTGGCCATAATACAACATAGATGATGAGGAGGTGTCCTCATAAATTGTCATATCAGGAGTCACATTGTGACCCTCTACCCATATTGTCGGATCTCACTAGTGCATAATCACTATTTTATGCCTTGTAAATAATACAGAATCTGTGGGGAGATACTTTATAACTGTGGAAATACATTTCTGATCCATGTCTCCCATGGATTGTCAGAATTCTTGCCCTCCCTAATTTTTATTATGCTAGCTACAAAATGATGATTTTCCAACTGTACAACTTAGACTTCCTTATAAGCAAGAGCCCTTCATTCTCCTCTACTTACTTATTTGCAGTTTATTATAATTGTGGATTAATTCCTATTTTTAATAGCTCACAGTTAATTATTATATTTATTGATGATCAAATTGTCCTATTTAGAATAGTGGAAATATAAACAAGCTTCTTATGACATGCTCACATCATTTAAAGAACATCTTGTTTTCTAGCATTAAAAAAATAATAATTTGGGTTCACATAATAAATATCCTGCCCTAGCCTGGAGTCAGCTATTTCTGAGAACTCTGGTCCCAACTTTGAGTTGGGAATGATAATAGAGACCAAGACTTAGGAATTAGGCATGCTCCATGCTTCTTAGACTTTTCATTGGACAACGCTAGAAAATATATGCATATATATACATAAGACAAATGTGTATATATGTTATAGATATATATGCTATTTTTAAAAATGAATTCACATGGATACTTTCAATTCCAATTCATCCCCACAGGACTTATTTTTTACTTATATTTCCATCTCATATTTGTATGTCCCTCCTTCCTCACTTTCAAAATTGATTACTAACATATTTAATGAAGGAAGACTGAATGTTTTTGGTCTTTAACATTATACTTAGGAAGCCCTAGCCAGTGTGATAAGGTAAGAAAAAGAAACAAAAGACACACACTGGAATGGAAGAAATGAAAAATAATACTCTCTCTATTCTAGACAACAATGTCCATATAGAAAATCCCAAGGATTCTATCCCCCAAAAACCCATAAAAACTACTATAGTTAATAAGGGTACATAGGTAGATAGACTGCCTGACCATTTCTAATAGCACCCCAAAAAAATATGTAATGCATAGGGAGAAACCTAACAAATTATGTGCAAGATTTGTATTTTGAAAATGACTAGGGCTAGTGAGGTAACTCAGTAGTAGAACTCCTGTCAGTCTAACATGTACAAGGGCCTGAGTTTGATCCCTAGCACTACAAACAAACAAATAAGGGGAGGAAAAAAAAAAGAAACAAAGGAAAAGATTACCCTCCAAACTACAAAATACTAAAGAAATTGAGATGATCTAAGTAATGGAGAGATATTCCATGTTCATAGATTAATAGACAATAAATATATTGTTTATCACTATATTTACCTATAAATTCAATGTAACTTAACTAAAATCACAGCAGACTTTTACTTTTTGTAAATTGAAAGGAGGCTTCTACAATTTACATAGAAAAGCAAGAAAACTAGAAAAGCCAAGAAAATTTTGAAACCAAAATTGGAGGACTAACTTGAATTAGCTAAACTAATTCAAGACTTAAAGTAATCACAACAGTGGGGTATTAATATAAAAATAGGTCAATGGAAAAGAACAGAGATTCTAGAAATCGATAACATATATACAGTCAATTGATTTTTGACAATAATGATCAAGCAACTTAATGCAGAAGGGGAAAACTATTCACCAAAATGTACTAGAACAACTGGATATCCACATGCAAAATAAATTCAAGGAACATAAAAGACACAACATATGCAAAATTTAACTCAAAAAGGATCGTATATAGAAAACTTTTAGAAGTTTAGGGCAAAGTCATTATAATCTTGGGTTAGGCAAAGAAGTCTCTGAGGACATTAAAAAGGTCAAATCATAAGGAAATTACCAAAGTGGACTTCACCAAAATTGATTACTGCTCTTCAAAGACACTGTTATAAAAATGAGAAGAAACCACAAACTGGGACAAATTATTTGTAAAACACATACCAGAATGGTATTCAAATATACAACAAACTCTCATAACTCAATAAAATGAGCAAACTAAATTTAAAAAGGTGTCAAGACACAGACAGCAAACAAGCACATAAAAGGATGCTCAATATTAATTATTTGTGAAAAGCAAATCTAAAACATTTATATAATGCTGCTGTAGATGTCAGTCTTTCCATGGATATCTGCTTTCACTTCTCTTGGGTATACACCTAGGGATGGAATTTATAGTTCATAAGGAATGTTTAAATTTGCAAACAATGTAGCACTTTTTGCTAAAGTGGCTTTACCATTCCACTAGCACTGTATTAGAGGAAACTTCAGTTTTACACATTCTTAACAAACTTAATATTGTTAGATTTCATTTTTGCTGTTTTAGGGAATATGTTGTGGTATCAACCCTATGGTTTTAATTTGATTTTCTCCCATGAATAGTGATCCTGAATATCTTTATATGTACCTGTATCTTTCTATGTAGTAGGTATTGGTCATTCATATGTCTTTGGTGAAATGTCTATTTAAATCATTTGTCCATTTTTTGACAGAGTTCTTTTTCTCATTATTGGATGATGAGAATTCTTTATACATTTTGGTTCAAATCTTTTGTCAGATATGTTTTGCAAATATTTTTTCAACAATAGCTAGCTTTTGCATTTTCTTTCAAATGGCAAAAGTTCATCTTGAGAAAATTTATTGAGCTTAACTCAAACTTATTATTTGTAAGGGTTTTTTGGTATATATATTATATATAATATATATATGGGTGGATGAATTTATATATATAATATATATATGGGTGGATGAATTTATTTTTCAAAAAGATAACAAGGCTAGGGATGTACCTCAGTGAAGTGCTTGCTTAGCATGTGTGAGAACTGCAGCAGCCACTTTCTCCCCAGTACAACAACAAAAATAACAAAAGATAATAGACTGCTCTTTAGAAAGTGATAAAATCAGCACCTACCAGTAAACAGCTTGAAGATGATGAAATGTGACCCACACTTACTAAAACTGGACTTTGGAAAATAAGTCCTTATATTCCTAGTTACAAGCCCCTCGGAGTATTGTATCCCTATCAGGTGACCAGTTATGAAACCTAAAATTAACGGGGGAGAATAACAATGTTGAAGGCCTTCCTCCTTCAATTTCTTATTGCCATTTGACCTCTAAGCTATAGACATTTAAGATTAGAATATACTACAACTTTTGTTTTTTATGGAGCAAGTTTTAAATGGAAACTTCATGTTGATAGCAAAAAAAAAAAATCAAATTACATGGAAAAACTAATTCATGCAATGACTTTCAATAAGCATCCATTAGTGAAATACATACACTAAACAAAAAATAAAAGGACACTACATATCCTTTTGTTGGCAGCACAGCACAGCTTTATATAAGACTTTATCAGTGTTAATTATCCTCAAATTCTTTCTCCTAACTTTAAGAAACAAAATCTATAGGCTGGCATTTTTCATAGTTATGAAAATATACTCTTAGAACACATTCTTTCAAGTAAAACAATAAAAGCTACTCTCTACTACAATACCAATTCTCCCCTAACCCAGTGAGTCAAAGATGATATGTTAGAGTATTTAAACGTAAACAGACATTTTCTGTGCTTAAATGAATATGCATGTGTATTACATTCACATGTACACACAGGATATATGCCATATACCATTCTATAAAAACTAAAATTTTCAAGTGAGTTCCTTTCTGAGGAAGTACAAAATACTAAATCAAAAAGTCAAAGATTTGACTCAACTAAGATAGTAAGTTAAAAGTGTATTCATTGGACATGGCTAAAAATCTTGCTTAAGTCTTGGGAATTTAGAAAATAAATTACTCTGGACAAATCTCTAGGACTAGCTCCACCCTGAATCAGGACTCTATCCTATTTCCAGCCAAACTATGCATGTAGAGGCCACCCAGCATCTGGTGCATCACAGCCATGGCACACTGGTACCAGCCCTGACCCCAACTATTATGGTCTGGGGATGTACAATATGGAAATAGCAGCTGAAGCAGAGCAAGGTGTACCAGTGGCAACTGCAGAAGCGGCAGCCGCAGAAGCAGCAGCAGCAGCTGCTGCAGATGGCCATATAAAGGAGCTGTAGGCTTCATGGAAGAGGTGATTCAAGAGGATTACCTCAACCACAAGGGCACTGTGAACCAGGGAGGTACCCTATACCACGAGGCTGATGGCAATAACCAGCAGCCTACGCAGCAGCAGCAGCCTGGACAGGAACAACAGCCCTGGCAGCCTGCTACGGTTCTGCAGCCGGGAGCAGCCTTCCACAAATAAATCCAATACAAGTTCTCAAAACAACAGTTGCAGGAACTAAAAAGCATTTTCTTTCTTTTTTTTTTTTTTCTTTTTTTAGAATGATGCTGAACCTTTATTTTATTCATTTATTTATATGCGGTACTGAGAATTGAACCCAGTGCCTCACACATGATAGGCAGGCGCTCTACCACTGAGCCACAACCCCAGGCCTGGAAAGTGTTTTTCAAGTAACTCAATACCTGTTGGAAGCCATCCATGCAATACAGGAGGATTTTCTCTCAGCATGAAGCCAGAGAGATTTAGGTTTGGCCTTGGGAACTGTATTGGCTCTCCCAGGCAACAGATTGCCCAAGGCACATGACCTTTATCTCCACTCTGCAAGGGAGATCCCTCATAGTAGTTCCAGAGATGGGCATAACTGATAGGAACTGAACAGCCCACCTTTAACCTTTTTTGGTGAAGAACATTCTATGGAAGGCCTTTGAAGTTTCAGGGTAGAAGCAGGCTCCATTTTGTCAGAGTCTTAGCAGTTGAGTCTGATCAGCTTACCTGTCCCACCAGCTTTTGAAACTACTTTCTGTGTTCTGTGGGTTTTTTGTTTGTTTTTTTGTTTTGTTTTTTGTTTTGCCGTTCTATTTTTCTTAGCCAGCCTATTTCACCATAGGGAATCCCACTTCCACCACCTGTGAGGGATGCGGGCAAGAAATACCTTGATGTGGGGTCTGGGGATGTGGCTCAAGCGGTAGCGCACTCGCCTGACATGAGTGGGGTGCTGGGTTCGATCCTCAACACCACATAAAAATAAAATAGAGATATTGTGTCCACCTAAAACTAAAAAATAAATATTAAAAAAAAAGAAAGAAATACCCTGATGTGACCACAAGAAAGGGACTTACAGGATGCATCAATGTGAATGAAACTAAAGCACAGGTTTAGTTTAACAACAAGAGAGTCAAACATAGGAAACATCAGAGGAAATTAATGCTTAGAGATGCACAATCTGGTTCTCAGAACCACATGTTCCTGGCAAACAAGAACAAACCCTAGAATGCTATCCTTCAAGAGCCAGACTGGAGATGGGTCTACTTGTTGCAATTGACACATGAGCCACACTTATCTCCTCAGCAACTGCATTAACAAATAAATAAGTGAATTATCAAAAAAAAAAAAAAAAGAAAGAAAGAAAAGAAAAAGAAAAGAAAAGAAAAAAGAAATTACTCTAATAGACAGAAGTGGCTGGGAAGCCTGCAGTCCTCCTCTCTCCTGCACCATGATCACTGACCTTGAAAAGATCTGGAGGATAATAGGGAGATTCAGGGAATGCACCTCTCATAACAAGGCCACAAACCCCCAAAATTCCTGTCCCATGTGTATTTTTAAGAGAATTCTGCCCCTGCCAAGGCAAACATAATCTGGCGGAAAAGGATGACCTACATTACAGAACAGGTCATACTTCTACACCAGTCTGTCTAGTCCTTACTCCACAGGTTCATGGAAACTACCAGATGGAAGGAGCAACAGTTATGCAAGGGCTTAACTGCATTAACTTATTAAGACAGGCCTCACTACTTCTACTGCTGAGAAACCTTTGCTTGATGCCACCATTCAGACTGCCTCTGATCAGGCAAATTACATCAAGCCCTTCACATTACAGCAACAGTGATGGTTAGTCCCCACTATAACAAACACCAATTCTGAATTTGACTATGCCAATACCACTATTTAAGATGAGTGAATGCTTGAAATAAATCACATGGCCTCTGATCCAAGAATTTACTTTAAAAGATGAGGGGTAGATAACCATCTACCATCAGGAGTCTTATCAGACTCTTGTCCAGACACAGATGTCCCCAAAGTGGGAGATAAAGCCTTCTGGAAGCCTGATATACATGCTTCTGCCCCAGCTAAACCCTGAAACTAGGGTACTGTCCTGCAGTACATCAACCAGGCTATGTTTCCCACCTCTAAAACACACTGAATGTGGGATCTAAGTGGTGATGGTGCTGGTGGCATCTTTTATCTGCTCTCAAAGTTTTGATTCTTTCCCCAAGAACTCTGAAATCTGTTGATCTAGTTTTATTCAGTACACAAGGAAGAAATACTTACAGCAGGAGACAAAACTATTTTTGTTTGAAAAAAACTATTTCTACTGAAAGCTGAGTTTTTCATGCTGTTTGGTTTTCTCATGACAGAAGAAAAACAACAAAAATAGAAGATATAAAGTTGGATGGATAGTGCAGGAGTCATAATTCCATACAGCTAGAACCACCAAGGCTAAGACCCTTTCAGGAATGAAGGGCTGAGTCAGCTTGCTAGAGGCAGAGAGCCCTTATAAGCCAAGATATTAGCCGAAAGCAACAGAAATACAAAATCTGAAGTAAAACAGGTTAGGGCTTTGTACACAGATGCAAAACTAGGACTACAGCCAGTTTCTTTCCTAACTAATCAATGGGGTATAATAAGTAACCCTGTGTTTCCCATTTGATACATTTTCCTTTAATTTCTTCTTCCTTTGCCCTAGTCATGTTTATGGCGAGTTGGCAGGAGTTAAATTTAGGCTGTAAAATATCAATGGAACCAGAGACAACATATTACCCAGTCAGCAGAGCTATGGAAATGCCTTTCCATGAGGAACCTCAGCATACATTTGGTTTTTCTTCTACTAAGAACACTGCATCAAAAAAGAGAAAAGCAAGGTCACCTTTGTTTTCATATAAGTGGGAAGGGGGTGAGCATAAAGGAGACAAAACAAAAGAAGTGCTTAAGCTTCCAAAGGTGAGATGTTCTAGACACCTCTTAGGAGAGCTGCCAAGCTTTTGATTTCCTCTTCTTTGGGAATGGCCCCCAACACAGAGAATTAAAGTTGTGGGGCTATGACCATATTCATAACTCTGCATTCCCTGGCTGTGGTAGAGACAGGTATCTGATCTGAACAGGGTTAATCTAATCTTTCTCTGCTAGAATATAAAATTTGAAAAGGTAAGACAGAAAGGTCAAATCTTTAGAGTGAAGCCACCTTAATGGCAGTAGTCTAGGTATAGAAGGTATAAAATCTGCTAATGAGGTCCTTGAAGCAACTATGGCTCTGTTTGTTCAAGCTCCATGCATTCAATTCACCACACAGTTCCCAGTATGGGTCCATAAAAGCCTTTTCCTCTCCTCAAACCAGCAAGTATCAACTGATTGCAACCAAAAATTTGCTAATATGACTTCTTCTAAGCAGTAAATGAAAGGTGTGGAAAGCTCTCATTTTAATGTCAAAATATCATAACCATGTATTTATCTTGCTTCCTCTTACCCAACTAAGAAACTAAACTCTTTAACAGTGTCATTTTGCCTTCAGAATTGTGACATTAAAACTCTCATGCCTAGCATGCTTTTTCATATCCTCCTATTGTGCAAGAAAGCACATTTACACCAAAGCTTAAGTCTGTTCATTTCAGCAGCAGTTCCCTGTTAAAGACGCTACTGTGAGGCATCAGCAGTTCTCAGCATCTCGTGATGCCACATCAGTGCCAATAAAGCAGACTAAATGATTACTGATTAACAATGGCAATGATTTTTTTCCCCTTAAAAGATACTTTACGTAAATAATGTCAAACCCAGCCTTTTCTGACTTCCATGTGCTTCTACTTCTCCTGTCACTTAAATCAAAGATCACTGATATGGACTTAGGACAGTTTCAGCCCCTACCTTCAATTCTGGATAAAGTCGTCATCAACATTACCCAGTATCTACACTCCCAATTAGATGACTAGGGTTTTTAGCCTATTCTGATACCCACTCTGTTCTACTCCTACCTCTTCTACTCTCTTAACCCTGTTTATAGCTCTTATGTTAACTAAGCTTCTGTTCTGACACTTTTTTGGAGGTCCCTACTCTGGTCCTTGCTCTCTCTCTCTTCTTAGTATTGGGGCACCACTTCCATTTGCCAGTCCCAATTCCTAGCACTGGTAGCAGGCTATTATGTAGAGTCCCATACCCACAAGGAGAATTCTCTGGTGGCCAGTCATATAAAATATGTGCACAGGTGTGTTCCTGTTCATTTAGATATTCACACATACACACCCTCCTATTGCAGATTCCATTGCTTCTTCACCTTGAATTCCCATGAACAACAGATTGAATGGATTATTCTTGGGCTGCTCTTCCCCTAGCAGGGACTACTAAAGAGGACTTTTCCTCCACACATCCAGGCTAAATTGGCTCCAACATACAGTACTATTCCCAAAAGTGGACTCATCCTAATTTGTGCATTTAAAGTAATCACTACCCTAACTCTAAAACTCGGCAATGCTTCTCACATCACAAATACAACAAAACTCCATCAAATCTGAAGATAGGGCAAAAGTAAGTAAACTTACAGAATTTAGAAGTACAACAAATAAAAGAATAAATTTACTTTCTAAATGGTATGAGCTAAACTTTGTCATCAGTACTACTTTAAAACAATAACATAATACATGAAGAGATTCTGGACAACTACATGCCAAATTTTATTTTTCAATCACCAGACTATAACTTTTAAAAAATAGAGAAAATTACTACATTCTACTTTGTAAATACATTCTATTATAGCATGTTGAAGTAGCCATCTGATTCCCAAGAGTTTTAGTAGCACTTTCTTGATACAGAACTGATAAAATATAGAAAGCAATTATATTTAGGCATATAAATCAGTGCCTCTTTCAATGATGAATTCTTCTTTGTGAAACTTGAATTCAACTTCTAATTCCATTTAGTACCCCAAAATGTGATTCCTACCACTTTCTTGAACATCTAGTTTTGTTACTGATATTATTTCCTCATTAAAGCTGTTCCATGCTTTCTTTACAATCTTGAATAATCCTGTCTAAAGAACAAGCCACTAATGGGATGATCTTCAGTATAAGGAAAAAAAAAAAAAGGTGGCCCAAATTTCAAGAACACAAGTATGTGTATTTACATCAGGTAAATGCCAAGAGAGCTTCAGGAAGAAGTGCAACGGATAATAAGGAACTCCAAATACTTGTTGGGGGAAGTCAATGAAACCACAAAACAGATGTCGGTACTACAGTATTTAATAATTACCTATTCATAACTAGTACTTGTACAAGCTCTTTGTGTGAAAGAATAACATTTTACCATCTTAATATTTTTAGCACACAAAGTAGACCCTTGTAAACTTGTTGAATGAAAAAACCAAATCAAGAATTCAAATGGCGAGTAAAAGAATGTCAAATGTACTCCACCTATCCTATGATACAACACAGTGCAATGTCAGTCTTTGTGTATGTGTGTGTGTGTGTGTGTGTGTGTGTGTACTGGGGATTGAACCTAGGGGCACTTAATCACCAAGCCACATCTCCAGCTCTTTTTTATATTTTAGAGACAGGGACTCACTGAGTTGCTTAGGGCCTTGCTAAATTGCTGAGGCTGGCCTTTGATCCTCCTGCCTCAGCCTCCCAGGCTGCTGTGATTATAGGCGTGCACCCCGTTCTTGGCTTACAGGGTCAATCTTTCATCAAATCACCCAATGCAAAACACATCTCACACTATGGACTAATTTAATTTACTCTCCCTTTCATCAAGCAATATTTTTTCTATTCTAATTTTATATTCCTATAACTTTTCCTCAACCTATTGCTATATTTAATATTTACCTTTCAAAAGCTTATTTCACCCCTGTTTATTTGGTAGGACTTCTTTATATTTCAGGCATCTGGCAGTAAGTTACTGGTCAATGTATATGCCTTGTAAATTCCTGTCCACAGATGTTTCTCTTCTTTGCAACTAAAATTAGTGTGAGTTGAATGAATTCTTATGAGGAAAACAGATTTAACTGATGGTGAAATATTAATTTAGTTTTAACTACAATTTCAATAAGCCAGGACATTATTTACTAAGGTAGTTCCTTCACCATCTTGAAAAATTTTTTTAATAAAAACAGGACTTTTTATAGATCCCTTAATAGCAGTTGATGGAATGCAAAAGCATAACTGAAGCCTATGCACGGAACTTATGCCTGTCACTTAAGAAGGGTAAGACACCCACAAATATATGAATGTCAACAGACCCTACCTGCTATTTAAGAGCTTTTCTAAATTTTAACAAAACTCAAGAAGGTACACACAGGTAAGATTAATAACTATAAGCCATGTAAGTAATAACTCCACCCCAAAGTACCAGATAGTGGAATGCAACCAATTTCCTGTCATACGGCTTGTTAAACAGGCTTTTCACTGGACTGGAATGATTCTTTGTCAGGTGACATCAGTATATGCAAAGCAGAGATTAAATTCTTCCCCAAAGTGGATGTCAGCAAGCAGGGTAGGAAGAAGAAAGGCTAGAATACGAGGCTCCCTTAAAAGATCTTTCAGTATTGGCAAGCAGTGATCAAAAAGTAGATGATTATTAATGAAAGAATTAGTCATAGGGCTGAGATATGTTCAGTGGCAGAATGCTTGCCTAGACTGAGTGAGACCCTGGGTTTGTTCCCTAGCATCAAAGAAAAAAAAAAAAAGAATTAGTCAAGCTGAGAAAATTCACAGTACATGAAAACCTATAGAGAAAAAAACTTTCTATGAATTTTTCTATGAAAATGTTTTCTATGAAAAATGCAATGCTCTTCTCCACGCTATGAACAGAGAGCACTAGTATTACCACCTTAGAAAGTTAATGTGGTAATGTTCCCCGATCCGGCCACAATCACACAGGTACATGCTGGTGACAATAGTAGCTTTGATATGTTTTCAGCAGCTGCCATGCCTTGAAGGGTTCCTCGCAACTGCTCCTGAAAGTACAGACATCAATGCCAACCCATGTGTGGTTATGCAACTGAGACAACCTGGGAATCACTGAACATATTTACTCTGATGACGCAGATGTAAATCTCAGTCTCTGTGGAAAAGAAGGTGGAGAAAACCAATTTTATGGTGCCATTTTTCATTAAAATTTATTGTATAACTATTGCTAACTCAAAAGATTTTCTGCTCTTTATAGGTTTGACAAACTACATTTCAGCAATGTTGCAGGCCTGAACACTGATATGGCTTCAATAATATGTATGACCTACGGAAGAACTCTTCTATTCTCTCCCCTTTTCCCCTTTTCCCTCTCATGTTGTCATTCCTCCACATCTTCCATTCCTTTCTTTCCCTAGACTATTCTTCAGGCCTGCACCAACAGCTCCCTCTCAACAATGCCAAACTCCATAATCACAACATTTTTTAATGTTATTTTGCTCAAAAGTAATAGAAATACTTTAAACATTAAAACTTCAAAATTAATAAAGCAGCAATGTCAATTTTCATCTTGAGCAAAGGAGAAAACTCATTTAATTTTTTTGCATTTAACAAATTAAATGAAATATATAAAGTATACTTGCTCATTAAATTAGCTTTAAAAAATACATTGAGCCATTCATATCTGCAGGTTATACATCTGTGGTTTCTACAAATCTTGGACTGAAAATTTACTAAAAAAAAAAAAAATGTCTCTCTGTACTGAATATGCACAGACTGCTTTTTCTTGTCATTATTCCCTAAACAACACAGCATAACAAGTATTTACATAGCATTAGAATGGTGTTAAGTATTATAAGTAGTCTACATATGTGTATAGGTTTCTTGCAAATACTATGCCATTTTAGAAAGGGATTGGAGCATTCTTAGATTTTGATATCCTCAAGAGTACTAGAACTAATATTTAATGGGTACCCAGGGACTACATGGTAGTTGGGTCAGTCATTATGGAAAACAGTATGGATGTTACTTAAGGAAATAAAAATAGAATTACCATATGACCAAGCAATTCTTCTGGGAAGATAACTAAAGGAAATGAAACCATCTCATAAAGATATCTGCACTCCTAATAAAGTTCATTGCAACATTATTTGAAAATATGGATACAACCTAGGTGTCTACTGACTAATGAATGGATAAATTGTGATATATGTATGTATATACACACAAATTATATAATATACATTATAATATACCTATATAAATTAGCCTTAGAAAAATAGATCTTGCCATCTCTCACAACATGAATGGACCTGGAAGATATCTGCAAAGTGTAACAAGACAGACATAGAAAAAAAAAAAAAAAATTCTGCAGGATCTCACTTCTATGTAGAATCTTTAAAAAAGGAAAAGAAAAAGGTCAAATATACAAACACAGAAAATAATAGCTACCACCATGGTCTACCTGCAGGGTGGAAATGGGGAGATGTAGTTCATAGGATACAAAGTAACAGATTGTAGGATGAATAAATCTAGAGTTCTAATGTACAACCTGAAGATTATAGGTAAAATCACTGTATTTGTGATCCCTGTTAAATGAGCATATTTTAGCTGCTCTTTTACACTCACAAAACAAGAACAAAGTGGGTAACTATGCGAGATAATAGTTATGTTAACTCATGTAGCAACCATTTTACTATATATACATATCTCATAACATCCTGTGTACACTTTAAATATATACAATACATTTAAAACAATACAGGCCAGGGAAGTCATATTTAGTACAATTTTTATGATGACCTAGTTGTTAAATGTTTCAGGAGCAAAGAAAGTAGCATTTTTATTTTAAAAGTACGTTGTTGCTGTTTTTTCCTGAAGTATTTTATTTCTGATACTTTTCTTAATTTTAAATATTAAATTTAGGCTATTTTTTCCCCAAAAGTTTCTTCTGATTCACTGATAGTGAAGGCAAGTCAAACTACAATTTTCTAAAATATTGATATAAATAAATTTTATAATTTTCACCATGAAAATTCTATCAACCCTTTGACATTCAGATCAAATATCATCTTATGGTTCTCCTAATCACTTCAACAAAAAGTAATCTTGCTTCCCATTGGGTGTCCACGGAACTACTCACGTCTCAGAGTAATCACATACTGTTCAATGATCCATCTGTCTATCTTATCTCCACTATATTAAAATGTTTTCGAGGGCAGAACTACCCAGTCTTCAACATTAATTTACAGTATCAGTAATGCCCACTACAAAATACAAGACATTTAATATTTACAAAAAAAAACTTACAGAATTATTAAAGATCACAGCATCACTCAGATCAACTATGTTGTATCATTATTTTGGGAAATAAGAACTAGGATCCCAGGCAAAAAGTTTAATCCCCTATAGTTGTTCTAATTTAGTTACTACTCTTACACAAACAAATCAAGCTAAATAGAATCATTAGACAATCAATATACAGTTATTCTAAACAATAAGTCATAGTTCATTTTTATTTTACACTTGTTAACTATGACATTTACCACCTAGAAGACCTAACACTGTGTTTTCATGAACAATGTCATGGAGACACAACTTGAAGTTCAAAGTAAAAATGCGGTTTTAGTCCAAGAAATCTGATTGAGTTTACCCACAGATTTGTAGGGTGAGGGCTGGGGGTGTAACTCAATGGTAAACAACTTACTTTCCTAGTGTGTATGTGGCCCTTGGTTTGATGCCCTATCCAGCAAGAGGGAGGGAGGGAGGGAGGGAGAGAGAGAGAGATTAATTTCTAGGGTGAAAAGAAAAAGGACACACAGTAAAACATGTATTATCATTCTTTCACTCGACAGCAAATAGTCTTAGAATTTCTAAGTGTAACAGTAAACATTTATTTTCTTAAGACTTACATAATTTTCTAACAACATACTTATTACTATGTACATCTATTCTCAACAACTGTATAATGAAAGCCAATTACATGACCATGTTATGTATTTAAGGAGACAATAAAATCTGCTGAAATACACTATACAATATGTGGTAATGTTCTATCACTGTTTATTTAGCTACATAATAAACACTCCTTCCTAGTTTTCCAAAATCTTCTCTATACTCAGCATAGTGATACCAGATACTTGTTACATTCCTTGACTAACTGCTGATAGTTCTTCATTTATATTCAGTTACATATTAAGAATAAAAGTTCCCAGTAAGCAAGTTTAGTTGTGATTAAATAAAGAAGTCTAGCAAAGAGGAATTAGGAAGAATGCCATGTAATTAAAATTTTTACATGACTATGTCCAGGGCTCTGACAGAATTACCCAGTGGGGAAAAAAATGAGCCATTTGCCTAGTTATCTGTCACCCTTTGATACAAAATACAGAGAATAAATGCATCTGTGGTCTGTTGCGGATAAAAATAAGACACAGAATTTTAATTCTGTACACATCAACATCTTTACTCTCTAAGGAAGATAAAAACACCAACATTCTTGTGTTTGTCAACACTTTTCAAAAGGAGTAAGATCACTAAGATTTTAGTAATTAAATATAGTTTTCTACTATAATTAAACAGGATGTTACTATGGAGAAAAGACAGGTGAAGAGTACATGGACTCTGCACTTTTTTTGCAGCTTCTTGGGAGTTTATAATTACTTCAAAACTTAAAATTAAAAAAAAAAAATCAGAAAAGTAATACAGTTTAGTAAGTATTAAGAGAAATTAAAGCAGGTAAATCTTTTTCTAAACTCAAATGCTTAAAATATACTAAGTAATTTGAATATTTTGAGAAAATACTTGTAGGAATTCTTTTTAAAGTGTTCAGTCCTACGGAAAATAATTAACCACTTCCTAAATCATACAATTTATAAAGTGAAATTTACATCTAGGGTAATTAAGTTAGAGCAATGCAATAAATGTACAAGTTAAACAAATGAGCTGTCCCCCCTGGAGAAAAGAGCAGATAAAACAATTTTGGCTTAACTTTTTAATGGACTAAATAACAGCCCTGTATCAGACTCCTGTTTTTCTTAGGCTACTATTAAATTAAGTTGGCTTCCTTTGAGTCCGTACTGGCTGATGAACAGAGGGTAATGAGGAGTAAAGATTATACAGGAAGAAGAAGCTGAGACTGGTACTAAAAATGTAGCCGATTCATCAAGTGTTGACCACATACCAATTACGACATGTCAAAAAGCACCCTGTCCCATGATCTTCACTTACAACCTAGATACCAAGGGCTTAAGAAACTGAGGAAAACTAAGAGTTTGTTAGAACCCAATTATCACTATTTTCTCCAGGACTTAGAATGGAAACGGCTGCCAAGAGACAAACCAGAAGCCAGACAGACTGCTGACCTGCCCAAAGCAATACAGCTCTCCAGCAGAGGCAGAACAAGAATCTTAAATTTCTGGGCCTTTGAAGTGCCATTACAAACAGGCACTAATTTTAATTGGTAATAATAATTAGTACTTTAAAGGGATTAGGACCTATATAAAAGAAACAACTGTATTGTTAAAATTCCTCTCTCATTGAGTAGTTCTTTAAACTACAAAACAAAAGAATACTTTAAATCCACCATGACTTCACAGGTATCTAGTTGACTTAAACATTCAAAGCCTGTAATCTCACCAAAATGTGTAAATGGCATACCACCCATGTCAATTCTCTTTTATTAAACAGGAACTCAGTTTAAGTCTTGAGCTTGCTCAAGTACAGCAGCACCTGATCAACATAATGCTCTTTTGGGGGAATATTGCAAAACAATGATGTATTGTTAAGTAAGAATTAAAGGGGGCAAGGGCTGTAGCTTAGGGGCAGAGCACTTGCCTAGCATGCGTGAAGCACTGGGTTTGATCCTCAGCAACAAAATAAAAATAAACAAATAAAATAAAGGCGTTCTGTCCATCTACAACTACAAAAATTTTTTTTTAATTAAAGGTATTATTAACATTGTGTTCCATAATAAACCATACCCAAAAAATACAAAAATAGAAGTGGATGACAAAAGTGTAAAAAAGAAACGACTGAGAAAACCTAAGAAAAAATAATTTTCTTGACTGAGAAAACCAATGTGTCATTTAACAGAAATAGAGAAATAAAAAGAAGACCTAACATACATTAAAATTAAGATAATAATAAAACAGAATCTCAAACTCAAAACAAAACCTCAGCACTTTAGTAAAATTACAGTTTAGATGGACAAAACTGAATATAGTATAACAGTATGAAAGATCAATAATCTAACACTTATTGTTGTTTGTATTCATAAAGCTGCCATTCTGACTGGAGTGAGATGAAATCTTAGTTTTGATTTTCACTGGCGAGGATGTGGGGGAAAAGGTACACTCATACACTGCTAGTGGGACTGCAAATTGGTGCAGGCAATATGGAAAGCAGTATGGAGATTTCTTAGAAAATTGGGAATGGAACCACTATTTGACCTAGCTATCCCTTTCCTCGGTCTATACCCAAAGGACTTAAAAACAGCATACTACAGGGACACAGCCACATCAATGTTTACAGCAGCACAATTCACAATAGTTAAACTGTGGAACCAATCTAGATGCCCTTCAATAAATTAATGGATAAAAAAAAATGTGGCATATATACACAATGGAATACTACTCAGCATTAAAAGAAAATAAAATCATGGCATTTGTAGGTAAATGGATGGAGTTAGAGAAGATATGCTAAGTGAAGTTAGCCAATCCCAAAAAACCAAATGTCAAATGATTTCTCTGATATAAAGAGGCTGATTCTTAGTGGGGGAGGGAGGGAGGGGGAACATGGGAGGAAGAGACAAATTCTACATAGGGCAGAGAGGTGGAAGGAAAAGGAAGGGGGCATGGGGTTAGAAATGATGGTGGAATATGTTGGACATTATTATCCAAAGTACATGTATGAAGACATGAACTGGTATGAATATACTTTGTATACAACCAGAGATGTGAAAAACTGTGTTCTATATGTGTAATAAGAATTATAATGCATTCTGCTGTCATATATAAATTTAAGAAATTAATTTTAAAAAAGTAAGATCAGTAATCCAATGTTTATGACCCATTATATACAATCTACTGGAAAAAATGATTTTTGGTTAAACAAAAATGGTGGGGAGGTGATGACTCTTACCACTAACATCAAAGATTTTGCCTTAAGCCTTATAGCTTCTGCAATTACACTATTTGGAATCTGCTGGTTTCCTTCCCAGGCAGTTTCCAAGGCATTCAGGTACTTTGGATCAAACAGGATATGGAACCATATCCTGGGGGAAGCATACACTGGGGGACATGGAATTATTGGTAACAGTTCCATGCCCATGATGATAACTAGATGTGCCGGGGCTGAAATATACATGCTTGAGCCTTCTTAGAGACTTCTAGGCTCTAAAACACCTCAGACCTGAACCAGTAGAGTCAGGTAAATAAATCAAGGAACAAATTCTTGTATAGCCATATGAACCCCTAAGAAATTCACTGACTTAATGATTTTTCACACTCAGCAGGACCAGAATTTCAGTTGTTTATAAACTTCTATTCTAAACCTATTAGTGTTTTTTAATTAAAGATTTAGAGGCCCAATAATAAATTAACCTCAAAAAATTCCCACCAAAGAAAGCAAAACATTAAGTGTGAATAAGCCAGAACATTCTGCAATGAACTTTATCAATTTGGCCTGGATATAAATTATTTCTAATTTATTTGCTACTGTATTTCTTTACTATTGTATTTGTTTATGATGAATGAATGCATAAATTTCCCACATATTTAGCATTTCTTGAGCTTGACATTAGTGAAAACATAAGGTTGTCATAAAATACATTAACAGATCTTGGGGAAACTAATCCATGGGTTTTAAGGAAGCAGAGTAGAGACAGCACAGAGTGGTACAAGGATATGCACCCAATCATTCACCAAGTATTCACCAACTATTCCACACAACTCATTGCCTAGGGTACTGAAGACACAGTGTTCAGCGAAACAAAAATCCATGTCCACGTGAGCTAGCAGTCACTATATAATGTTGTTAGTATCTTCTATCCAGTTTTCAATGATTAATCCCATATTTAGCAATTCCATAACTTAATGAGTAGGAATTTGGAAGCTAAAGAGAAATCTAGGTCTTCCCCCAAGAACCATGACCTAGGAAAAGAAGACAAGCAAGTTCAGTTACAACAAAGGGTGCCAAGGAGGGGTGACCAAGCACTATTCTAGGCAGAAGGAAAAGTGTGGGGCAAGAGAGGATGGCAATTAAGAAACATCAAAGTGAACACAGGATGCATCTCTGTCCATGCAGAGGATGCAATGCAGCCTCAAACTCACTGAGCTCAGAAGCCACAGTCCTCATATTAGCAGCATACAGATGGCTGGTGCCTCCACCATCCTGACCTTATCTTTCACCTCTGCAGCCAACCCATTAAAGTTCTCTGAACGTGTCAAGCATCCTCCTGCTTCTGGGCCTCAGTACCTACTCTCCTGTCAGATCTACAACTATCATCTGCTTCAAATCTCTGCCCAAATGTCACCTTAACAGAGAGACCATCTCACATGGTCCTTGTTAAATGGTAATCCCACCCACATTTTTACACCTTGGGGCTCTCTTTCCCCCTTAGCCCAGCCTTAAGCTTCTCTATGGCACTTACAACACTCTGATGATGTGGTATAACTGACAGTTATACTATAATACAGTATATATTATATACTATAATAACTAGCAATAATTGTCCATGGAACTGACAATAGTGTGTGTGTCTGTGTGTGTGTGTATATGTGTGTGTGTGTGTGTGTATATATGCTATCCATACCCCTCAAGCTAGAATTTAAGCTGCTTTATAGAGCTCTATTACTTAACACTGTGCATAGCAGACAGAAGACACTCAAGCCCTTTTTTAATGAACAAAATGAATGGCTATCAGATGATACTGGAAAAACTGAGGCCAGGTCACATGAAGCTTTGTATAGACTGGGACCTTGCTTTAGCATCTATCTGATAATGACTTAGGAACTATTCAACCATTTGAAGAAGCAAAAACAAAAGCATACTGGAAAAACCATCATTTCATATTTTTCAAAATTAAAAAAGGGAGAATTCATTATGGAAAGGGCATGAGGGGATTCTATGAGAAGGGGTGAGACTGGAGATAAAAGCATTTAAAGACCACTATAACATTTCAGCAAAGAAATACAGACCTGAAAATAGGCCTGTTTTCAAGCAGAGAAGGGGGTTGATTAGGAGAAATGTTTAAAAAATAAAAGCAGTCAGACCCAATGTTTACCTAGACATAAAACCTGAGGAAGACTGGAATGTATGTATGAATCAATGACTGAATAAATTATTCATTTTCTATGAGAATTGTTCGGAGAGGTTTATACAAACATCTTTTATTATTGTAGGACATTCAAATTACGAATATGGCTATTCCAATTTATAATCTAACATGATTACTTAATTATAAGGTTATTCTTCTAAATGTTATATTTTGTATCCCCTTTCTAATCAATGATACATATTCCAATAAAGCAACACAGTAATTTACATTAAAAATTAAAATTTCACATGGGTATATGTAATTAAACCCCTTGCCCACATTAGAACTACCCAAAATTTCAAAATTAAGATTTCAATATTTCAGAAAGTAGTTTCAGAAAAAGTGGTTTAACTGTTTAACTGTTCTTGAGATTTAAAATAAGATATAAATTTTATGAGTTTATAAAACCTTGATGGGAAATTCCTTCAATGCAAAGTACTGGCATGTACGTAGTAACATAATCTTTTTTTTTTCCTATGAGTTCAAGTAAAAACTAGAAAAAATATTTTATGATAATTTTTGGCAACCATTTTATTCTAAATTTTTCCTAAAACTATCTACCTTTTTAAAAAGACACATCTAAAAATTTTTAACAGCTAAGTATTAGAATTACCTAATGATCCTTTACTAAAAGTAAATATAACAACATGAAAGGCAAGTATACAGTAAGAAATTCAAGAAACATCCTTTAAGATCTCACTATCACTCACAGTGAGATCTTGAGTGACAAGACAAAAAAATTTGTTTTTAGAAATGTCTATCCTAAATTTCCTATGTTAGTCCAAATACTACTGAAAATAAGAAATAACAAATCTAAAATGTTACAGTCACATATAATAAAGATATAAAAAATGGCTAAGATTTTATTAACTGACAATTCCAAGTGCTATCAAGGATTCGGGGCCACTAAACTCTTATATATTACTGATAGGTATGCAAAATAGTATAGTCATTTTGGAAAACAGTTTGGGAACTCAACAAAAGATTACAGATACTGATAAATACATCATTAAAAGACTACAGATATTGAAAAATATATTATTACAAGATGCAAGAATCCCACTACTAGGTATTAACTCAAGAAAACTGAGAACTTCTGTTCCTCACAAATCTATATGCAAAAGTTCAAAGTATTTTCATTCATGCTGACTAAAACTAAGAAACACTCAGAAGTCCATCAATTCATGAACAGACGAACAAGCTATTAATACCCTGATAGGAAAGTAGGCTACCCAACAAAAGAAAAAAAAAAAAAAACAACAAATTCAGTGGTATACTCAAGCTGGTTGGTACAGCTCATGAGAACCCACTGTTAAGTTTTCAGAATTTTTGCAAACTGTTTTAGGAAGTTTAAAATAGGCCAAGGTGACAAAGTTTACACTACAATAATTAGCAAATGTAATAAATAAGGGATTGGGTGGAAGGGGTAGGTTCAGATTGTTAAAACACCAGCCCATTACTGAAAAACCTATCACATGCAACAACAAAATGAATACCAAAACATTATGCTGAGTGAAAGATGACACAAAAGGCAGCATTCTGTATGATTTCAAGTATATGATATTCTAGAAAAAACAAAACAGACATCAATACAGACATTAGCTAGATTAAAGGTTGTCAGGGGTTAAGGCTAATATAGGAAGAGAACTGACAAAAAAGAGGCATGAGGGAACTTTTTGGAGTGACAGAGTGATGGAAATATTGTCTTGATTGTGGTGGATATTACCCAATTGTACTCACTTGCAAAATTTTTACTGCATGTAAACTATACCTTAATAAATTCAACTCAAAAAAAAATCGAAGGAGGAGTCACGTATTTCTTCATAATTTTATGGAAGATAAATAAACGCATCATATATAAAAAGAGGAAAACTGGAACTTAGTGAAAAGCAGGAATTATAGTCTTTGATATGACATAAATAAAGATTAAAAATGTCAAAAAAGAAATGAATGTGTAATCATAGGTAACAGATATAACAATCAGAGGGTGAATGATCCTGCCAAGGATGCTGTAGAAATGGTCCTACTTTGGGTGTGATTTCAGAATAATACCATGAACTGGGAGTCTATGACTCTAAAATCCCAAGATATGGTTAGTGTATTATTATAATCTCCAACACATTTTTCATTGCTAACTAAAACATCAATTACTCATTTTAACATCAATCGAATGCTATTACTGATTTGAAGTCCAGCATAGCCTGGTTATTAAAAATACTGACTCTGAATTTAGACAATCTGAGATTGGCTCAAATGTTGGCCTGTCAACATCTACGTGACTTTGAAATAAGCCTCTCTAAATACTTATTTCCCCACCTCAGGGAATTAACATTTTCCTGAGATCTGAATGAAAATATATCAAAAGCTAGTCTTGTGTGCTAAATTCTCAATTACAAACACTTACAATACTCAGATATAATTAGAAGCATATGAATTATTTAATATAATCATAATAATTTTAACTTTCCAAATATAGAAAATTTATTTATTTATTTGTTTATCTTTAAGATGAGGTCTCACTATGCTGCCTGAACTCCTGGACTCAAGCCATTCTCCAGCCTCAGCCTATCAAATGCTGCCACCACAGGCAAGGGTCACAATGCTGGGCTAGGAAATTTATTCTTTAACTGAATGGCCAGTGGTTCATAATCTTTGGTGGAGTCGTATCCTTTTGACTTCATGGACTCTTTATTTGGAAAACATCCAGATCTATGCTACATTATGAATATAATTTCTGGAAATTCAAGGCCGCTAGGAAGCTCATGCATGAAATGAAGAATGCCTGATGTAAACTCTTAATAATAGTAGTTGAATTTCAAAATCTTCAAAGAATTCCACTGATATTGAAATAGTACACTACCATTTTTTTTCAGATTTTTGCAAGTAGGACCAGAAAATGTTTTCTAATTCATATCTTATTTTTGCAGAAATGTTAAGTTAGAAGCACATTTTTACATGAATCAATTTCAACTCAGGAAAAGGACCTTGTAAAAAACTGAATTTCCAGAAGTCTGAGAATGGTCCAAAGCATAACATACACTAACAATGCTCAAATATCACAGGCAGAATTCTCAAGAATAATTCAATGTATATTTTGAAATATAAACATTCCAAGATAATCCCTAGACTTAGAGTTCCACAAAAGTTTTTTTTAATCTGTTTAAAGTGGGATTTATTTTTTACTAGACCTATGTATTAATACCACATCGTTTTTTGTAAATCAGCACATCCTTGGGTTCTATTCTGTTATGTTTTGTTATATGGTCGGTGGAAATGAATTCTTCTAAAGCTGCTACCAAATACTAACCTGAAAATATGCTATCTTAGTGCAAAAGGTTTTGTTTTTCTTTTTTAAATGTGTTTTCAGACTACAAAATAATCAGTTGGCACTAATCAATTCATTCCTGTTACAGAACCAAAACAGTTTTTTTGTATGCCTAAGCACCATCTTCCTAAGGAAAAACAACCATTTTTAAGGAACTGCAAGTCCATGAAAGAGTTTACATATTACAACAAACAACCCTTCTATGGGTTTTATATTATTTCTGTGAAGAAAGACCCAATATTTTATATCTCTGAATTAAATGGTCCAAATCAACATCAACGAAACGCAGCACCTCAGGCTCAAACACTGGCCAGATGGCTTTGATTGGAAAGGTCACTGGTGCTTTTTAAACCCGGCTGTAACCGTGAATGTTTGCAATGCCACCACATCCCCTGTACAGGAGAATAGGAGCATCTCTGGCTGCAGAGAAGGGTTTCCAGCGCAGGGCGTAGGGGGATGAGCTAGGAAGCCCGCAGCCCTGGAGACTGCGCCCAAGGGACAGAGGCCTCGCTCTGCTGCGCCCGGGCGCTGGGGGCTCTGGGGCGCAGACCCCGCGGGTCCACCAATAGGGCCGGCCCGACCCCCCTCCTTGGGCGCACAGGACCTCCAGGTTACGCCTCCGCTGCTGATTACTACAAGCAACATGCAGCCCTCTCCTCCCCCATCCCCCCAAATACCCCATCTCCGCTCCCCTCTGCCTGCCACCGTGACCCCGACCCCGACCCCACCGCGACGGCGCCCTCTCCAGGCCGCAGCGGAGGGCACGGGCCAGGCCGCCAGCCCTGCTGGCAGCGGCAGCTCGCGGGCAGCGCGGCCCCCAGGGAGGACAGCAGCTGGGCCCAGCGCGGCCTGTCCCCAGGGGCAGCGGGCTCAGGGCCGTGAGTGGGCAGCGCCTCAGCCCAGGAGCGAACAAAGCGGCCCCGGCGCGCCGGGCAGGCAGCACCGCCTCTCCGGGCGCGGGGGGCGGGGGGCGGGGAGGCTGGCGGGGGGCACTCACCCGAGGGCGGGCGGACGGGCCTGGCCCCGGAGCAGGACCGCGGCGGGCGCCGGCGGCGCGCGGGCGACGGGGAGGGGGCGGCGGGCGCGGCGTCCGCGGCGGGGCCCGGGAGCCCCGCTGCGGGGAACCCGGCCACGGACCGGCTCGATTCTGGGGCCGCGAGGTGCGGGTATGGTCCGCCGGGGCGGGCAGCGGCGCTAGGCAGCCAGGGCAGCGACGCTGCCGCCTTTCCCTTCTCCTGCCTTGGTCCTTGCTCCTTCGCGTCTTCCTTCTCGCAGGGTCCCCGCCGCCGCCGCCTCAGCCTCGGCGCTCCTCGGGCCTCTCTTCTCCATTAAGGCCGGGCCAACCCGCAGGGACCATCCCGGAAAGTGAGGGGTTGTTGCCGTTTCCCGCAGCTGTTGGTGGCCATCTTTAATCCTCCTCCTCCTCCTCCCGCTTTCCCCACCTCCCGCTGGCAGGCTGACTGACTGACTCTGGATCCTCCTCTTTCCCCTCCTGCTCCTCCTACTGAGCCGGCCGCTGAAATTGCAGCCACTCGGCCTCTTCCCCCTCCTGCCTTTCCTTCCTCTTTCCTTACTTCCTTCCCTTCCCTCAGCTTCCCGCCTGCCTGCCCAGCACTTAGGCGATGGCTTCGCCCCCTTTTGCAGGCGGCGGGCGCTGGAGTTGAGCCCCGGTTCTTCCCCGTCCCTCTCCCCTCCGCCTGCCTGACGCAAACAGCCCGTCACTCCCTTTCTCCCAGCACTGAGCTCCCCTCTCCCACCCCACCTCCCCTCTCCCGTGGTTCTCATCCCCCTGGGTTCTCCCCCCTGCACCATACACCCATTTGCTGGATGCTTTCCCACAGCAATGGAAAAACGTAAAACTGCGTTAATTTTACTCTAGCTAGAGTACAAAAGAACTGCCCACGCGAGCTATTTTACTACGTAGCTTTGAAACTCCTGCACGGTCTCCTTTGTGGCTCTGGGCCATTACCGAGTTGAAGAGCCCCTTCTCCGATGCTGCTTTCTGTCAATCACCTTGAGTCTGTCGCCTGAGATTTTAGGTTTTCCTTTCCCTTCCGGGAAAAGGCATTATTTATTACCTTCAGGGTCCTAACAAACGTACTGAATAGACCGAATAAGCAGAGTTTGATAAACCTTGAATTGTTGAGCGACCATCAGTTTGCCCCTCTGTTGTTCCTATTCAACCCAGCAAACAATTTGGGTTACGTTTCAGTTTTGGCCCTGGGGACAAACTGAGTCAGCAGTTATGAGTGGATTCCCTCAAACAGCTTTGAGTGGGGAAGTGGTGGTGATACCAATGCTCTAGTAGCAAATTTGTTTTTCCTAGCGCTGCAATTTACAGCAGTTTCAGGATTTCCTCTAATAAAGATGAAGCAAGTTGGGCTTGCTGTTTTCCTTCTTAGCCAATTTGCCTTTGGAATTGGACCCATTTGTAATGATTTACTCACGGATTACCGCGAGGTTCAAATACTGCTGACAAACGCAGGGACATTATGTGTGAGCACTTTAGGGGTCACAATCCCTGCTTCTGTGGGGCACCTGCTATCAAGAAAAAACACCTTGCCCTTTGAGAAGAAGACACAGACTAAATGTTTCAAAGGTCAGTCCCTTCAACAGGCTAAGTAGAGAAATGCCTTAAAATATATTTTTAGATTCTACTTAAAAATGAGGTTTTTTAAGTTTATATCTAAGATTCTGTAATTATAAAAATCCAGGTATTTCAAAGCGCTGAAAGAATATGCCAAAACAAATCTAAAATATGTATTTCATGAAAATACTAGTAGCCTTTGAGGCGGGAGCAGGATTCATGTTTTTCTCTAATCCTCACAAAGTAACCTGTAGCGATTTAGGTTCAAGATTTAAGTTTCCATCTTTTAATACTAGTACTTCTGTTTGAAATTAACAATCTGCAACATTGTCTAAAACTCTTAAACCCAAATAAACTTATTGAGAGAGAAATGTATAATACATTTTGAAATAAATTATTAAAAACCAAGTACCTATGTATGTGGGGGAGAGGTTGTGCCCATATTTTGTTGTTATTGTTCTTCTTCTTTCCTTTTGACCTCTGGGTGTTTATTCTTTATTTAGGTTTTGTGTTTCACCAGACTGTCACCTAACAAAATTACCACAAGATTCTGACCCTTAAGTACTCATTACTATATATATGTTTGGAGAAAAAGGAAAATATTGGATGACATGAATGCATAGAGAGAGAGAAATCTGTGTACTTCTTTTAAATATTGAGACCACCATGCATTTTAAAAGAAAGATTTTGAATTAAACATGAGGTTTCAGGACTCTTGTAATTGAGATTTTGTTTATACTGAAGGAATAACCCTTTTATAATTTAAAATTCATTAATATTTCAATTACAAATATTTTTCTGTTGAAAAAATACATTGCAATGAAGTTCATGGATACCTCAGTGTACAAATACAGCAATTTTCTTGATGTTTTACAAACAAAATCTCAAAGGGGGTTTTCAATGATACACATAAAAATAAATGCAGCAAGCTCTTTTTCTTTTTTACTGAAGCCACATAAACCTAAGCACTATAATAATGGAGAGAATCCAGAGAATTCAAACCCTTCACATTTACTTTTTGTCAGCACTGTTTCAGATCTGTCATCATTAAACAGCCCTTACCTTCTTTAGCCTTTGTTGCCAGCTAAACGTAGTTTCTGTCATCTTAGATTTAAGTGTTAAAAAAAAAAAAAAATGGCCAGATCAGGTTCTTCTGCAACATGATTATTGTTTCAAATGTATTCACTCTCAGATGAACTCAAAGTCCTTTATAAAACAAAGAATTGTGTTAAAGTGGAATAAACCCTTTGTGCAGAGGCCAGATGGAAGGAGATCTAGGCATGTGCAGCCAACTCCTCTGGGAATAGAGGAACAAGCATGAAGGGCTATTTCTAAACAGTTCTGCACCAGGAGCCTGGTCCCAAACTTACAGTTCATGAATAAGGTGATTAATAACAAGAGAATATGCATGATAAACAAAACTGATATTTTCCTTTATATGACCAAAAACACTGTGAACATGCATTATCAAAACATATCTTTAAATGAAATAAGGTAGGGATGAAAGATTCATGAAATATCTAAAAGTAAAAGGAAGAAAATTAAAAAATGACAGAGGAGTTTGGGAAAATTATTAGGTAAGTAATATGTATTGAAAATGTGCTATTTAAACAATTATTTTCTTTGCATTTCTTTTTAATGCTAAAGAATTAATTTAAACATGGGCAGGTAGGATTATCTCAGAAATATACATAAATAAATTTTAAAATTGACAAGAACAGAGTGTGAAGTGATGCTAGAATGTAAAAATTATAAAGAATTTAAACTGAAACTGAGCATTTGAAAATTATGAATGTACTAAATTATATAACTATTATATTTAAAATACATTTCCATTTTCCCAGGCTATTAGCTACAACAATAGAATTACCATACTGTTTTTCCTTGTTCAAAAGAACCAGATGGAAGAGAAACTGGGCAAGCAAATGAAAGTCTCTGGGGATCATGGGAATTGAATGCTTATAAAAAACCATATTCCAGACAAGAAGATAGTTGTAGGTAAATGTTCATTTTTATTCTCATAATTTCCATTCTTTTAAAAAGATAATAATATTTCTATTCAACCTCTTCCTCTGATGGACTATCTACAATATCAAGTGATAAATGGCAAGCCATATTTTTCTGTGCTGATCAAAATTTAGTATCATTCTTCACTCCTCAATTTAGAGAACTCCTTATAATTAACTGATGAGCTGTCCCCAAGACAGTGCCATTTAGAGTCATTACTGCACTCTAATTGGGGAGAAATGCTTTTAGAAAGTTTCAATTAGAGTCATTTTCTGTTATTCTTATAAATACATTCAGAGGAGGTACTGGAGCATTTATTTTGTTTGGGGGTTGTGTGGCTTGGTGTATTGTTTATGTTTACATTTAAGTAAATAATACAAGATAAAGCTTCTTCAAATTTCAGAGTAACAGGACCAAGGAAACTGATTAGTAACAATTTTTTGCTCTTGTTCATCATTATGATCAGGATTAGACTGATTAGGTTTTTCAAAGATTTCATAATGAATTGCATTTCTACAAAAAGTTGTCAAAGCCTCTCTTGATTTTCAATTCATTCTTATTTCTTTATATAGTTATAAAGAATTTAGACTTTTAAAATCAATATCTTTGTAAGTTAAATATAGTAGTACATGCAGCAGGTTTATTTCACTAATTAAAAATTTTATCAGAAAAAAATTTAAATGGCTTCCTAAAAACCTTCTATTGCATATTGTGTAGCAATAGAATGAAACCTATCTTACTGACTTTAGTCTGAAGTTCAAAAACTTCAGAGTTAAAATGGCTCATTTACAAGTGAAGAATACAAGCAAATAAAACTTTTAGCCATACCATGTTAAAGATAATTTAAACTTTATTTTCAGAATTATTGTTTAGCATTGACCTTTCTTAGAAATAAAGCTAAGTAAAAAGTAAACACGTTTTCTTGCCTATAAAAAGAAAATTTGCGATAAAATGTAAAAAGCAAATTGATAGTTTAAGAAAGTTTCAGTTGACTAAAACATGTGCATACCATTTTAAAAATCTAAACCAGACCCTATACTATATTATTTATTTATGGGTCCAAAAATATAATGTTAACTTTCAAAAATTCTGTTATCTCATGGATTGAGTGGAAATTCTGAGTCCTGCTGTACTCAGGGATGAGAGACCTCAGCTACCTAAATAAAGTAAAATACTGCCATCTGCTGACCTGAATGAAACAATTACTTTTTAACATTGGTAAGAGGCAAGAAAAACATATTCATGCCTTTCAATCATGCTAAAAATGTACTACACTGGGTAATATAAAATTAATCAGTCTTATATATGGAAATTTAGGATTATAGATTAATTAGCATGTGATTATTACTGTAGCATTATTTGAAAGCAACCCCAAAATTAAAATTGACTCCATCAGTAATGTGAACATATTTAGTTAAAACCACATTTAGTTTTAAGGCTAAAATCTAAATGAGGAAATAAATTATTAATTGGGAATTTTGAATTTGATAAAATTTTATGTAAATCTTTTGTTTATAAGTGTATAGCTACACTAAAAATAAGAAAATTGAAATTTTAAAGTTTGATTCCTTCTCCCTACAAATATTTGAGTGGCTGCCATGCCAGAAAGCTTATTGCCTGCAGGAAATATATAAATAAGACCTAATGTGTGTTCTTATGGAACTCACAATCTAATAAAAGAAGTAAACATAAATCAGAAAGCAAGTGTCCTAACAAATAAGAGGCACCTACAGGTGTACTTCATTCTGTTTTAGTGGTGAACAAAATTCATTACCAACACATATAAATTAAAATCTAGTAACTATTTGCCCCTGTCCTCAATTATTATAAATAATCCTTGGACTTTTCAAAGAACTGTATTTTAAACTTTCATCCTGAGAGTTGTTCTTTTCTGTTGCTTTGCTTAAAAACCTTGAAAGGTAACATGCATAACGCTTCAATTTCTCTAATGCCCTGCATCAAATCTATTATCAAATACTATTAATTTTACTTGCTAAATATCTCTCCAATATGAAGATTTCTTTTCATCTACTCCAGGATTCTGGTTTCCCTTCCACAGCTGCAAATGACCTCTTATCTTGTCTACCCACATTCCTATGGATCCCATGCAATCCATTCTTTCCACTAACAAATTTTCCGTGACTTTCAGGACCTGGCATAATCAGTCAACAACCAATCCTTCTAACATCAGCTCAAACCATGATTTCTTGCACTTTCTCTGCTGCTGTCACCCTGTCCTACTTTCACTCCCTTTTCCTTGGCATGTTCCCTCTGCCACAGGCCCTTGGCACCATCTAGGCCCTGTCCTCCATTCTTCACCTATTTTAAAGATGCCTTCACTGAATTACCTAAGTCACAAATCCTACCATTAAATCTTTCATAGAAGCACTCAATCTTCCTTCATAGTACTCATCATAGTTACAATTTTATAGTTTGGTATGTTATTATCTGATTCTGTAATTTAATGAGGACAATAATTATGCCTGTTTGAGCTTTTTATTATTCCAATCGGGATAACAATACTTTCCATTATAAAAGTCTCCTAATTCATAGTAGAAAATTTTGACAAGCAATTAAAACTATCATAACTTAATGAAGTATAGTAATTTAAATCATGAATAAAATATGTTGGATTATTGATGATTCTAAACACAGACTACTTTCTCTTGTTGGAATACTAACATTTATTTTATCCTATGTCTTTTCTGTATGTTAAGACTGGAAAACATATTTATTTTCTTTATAATTTCCTACTGAGTCAGCTATCCTAATCACAATACTTGCTAATTGCAGGACAGTCTTTCCTTGAGACATATGATATGTGGGCAAGAACTGTGCATGAAGTTAAATAGTGACCTATTTTTTTCTATATCTTCTCTATCATTGAAATGTTTTGTGCTTCCTCTTTTGTTCTTCCTTACACTCACTTGACCTTTCTTCCACCATTATGAGTCTTTAAAACTCAAGTTTCTCTTCTACTTCACTTTTTGAAACTTCCAGTGTTATGTTTTGGATGTGAAGTGTCACCCAAAATCTCACTTGTGAGACAATGCAAGAAAATTCTGAGAAGAAATGATTGGGTTGTAAGAGTCTTAATCCAATCAGTGATTTAATCCCTTGACAGAGATTAACTGAGTGGTATCGGAAGTGGTAGGGTGTGGCTGGAGGAGTTGAGAATTATGGTTTATATATTTGAATCTGGAGAGTGGAGTCTCCCTTTCTGTTTACTGATCATCATCACATGAGCTGCTTCCCTCTGCCACACTCTCTCACCGTGATGTTCAGCCTCACCTTGAGCCCCCAGGAATGGAGCCAGCCTTCTATGAACTAAGACCTCTGAAACCGTTTAGCCTTCAAATAAACTCTTCCTCCTCTACAGTTGTGCTGTTCCCGTCCTTTAGTCACAGCAGCATAAAAGTTGACTAAAACATCCAGGCAATGGAAGTAGAAGGACACAATAGCAAATAAAACAAACAAAATTATAACCCACAGCTCTTTATCTTTAAAATATCTCAGTTGCTTGGGTTTCTGTGTAGAATCAGTCATCAATAAAGTTCTATTTTCTTGCCTTGTCAAGAAATTAAATCATTCTGAATTCAAGTTGAGTTTACGCAAAATCAATTATATTTCACATACAATACCAAACGCTCATTTTTCTTTCAGTAAACCCAAATTTAATTTAATGAACTACTGTGATGGTTAATTTTATATGTCAATTTGACTGAACCAGAGGGTACCCAGATATTTGGTTAAACATTATTCTGGTGTGTCTAAGAAATTGACATTTGAATCAGTGTATGAGTAAAACAGATTGCACTCCACAATGTAGATGGGCCTCATTCAGTCTATTAAAGGTTCAAATAGGGCAAGAGAGAGAGAGAGAGAAAGAGAGAGAGAGAGAGAGAGAGAGAGAGAGAGAGAGAGAGAAAGAGAGGAATTTGCTCTCTTTACTTATTTTTGTTTTGAGACATCAGTCTTCTGCTTTCAGACTGGAACTGGAACTGGAACTATACCAGTCTCTAGTTTACCAACTGCATGTCTTTGGACTTCTCAGTTTCCATACCCACCTAAGACACATCCTTATAACAAATCAATCAATCAATCAATCAATCAATCTCTTCTTTATGATCCTCTTGAGAACCCAAATTAATCAATGTACCATGACATGTCAGGTTGTCTTTAGCAGAGCATGGTGGTATACTCTTGTAATCTCAGCTGTATTTGAGGCTGAATCAGGAAGATCACAAGTTCAAGGTCTGCCTGGGCAACTTAGTGAGACCTGGTCTCAAAATTAAAAAAAAAAATTTTTTTTAAAGATCTGGGGTATGGGCTGAGATTGTGGCTCAGCAGTAGAGCACTCGCCTAGCATGGGTGGGACCCGGGTACAATCCTCAGCACCACATAAAAATAAAGGCATTGTGTTGTGTCCATCTACACCTAAAAAATAAATATTAAAAATAAAATAAAATAAAATAAATTTGATTTAAAAAAAAGATCTGGGGTATAACTCAGTGGTGAAACACTTGCATAGAATGAACAAGGTCTGTGTTCAATCCCCAGCACTGAAAAGACAGAGAAAGTGGGGAGGGGGAGATATCTTGACTAAAATTACATGGATTTTGCACCATTTAAACATAGCTATGATTATTTATTTGGTTTTAAATTCTAAGCAATGTTATCTTATATATCCATGAATTTGTAAAATAAGAATGAATGTGTATATACATACAGACACACACATACACACAATCTTTGGTCCTTTAAACATTTCCATGTCTCTTCCTTATTCAAATGTCAGGCAGAGGATCTCCCAATCTCTATTATTTTTTTCCTCTGAATATTTCAAATAAGTGGTCCATTTATACTCTATTTCTTCATTCATACTTCTAATATTACTTGTTACTGGCTTCCAACTTCACCTCTTTGTTGCAACTCTTACAAAGTCTCTGATGATCTCCTAATGCTACATAAAATAATTTCCTTCCCATGCCAGAGGTTCTCTATCCTAATTTTGACCATGCTGATTTTTCCTTATCCTCATACTCTCTCGTTCCTTGGTTTATATGATATTCTTCTTCCTGGTTTCTCTCAAATTATCTGCTTATTCTTCCTGCCTCCTTTACCAAATGTTTCCTCTGCCTGATCCTTAGTTATTGCTCTCTAAGGTGATACCATACCAGCATTCTACTGCTCTTTTCAGTAATTGTAATCAAGTCCATTCTAAACACTGATTACATAAATCAATATCTGCAAAACAGGACTTTTTTCATACTTTCTACCTCATACCCAAGGGCCTGATAGGTACTTCGCACTCAACTCTTTACAAGTGAAATAATTTTCCCCTAAACTTATTCTTACTCTGGTCTCCTCTAAGTTTCATTGGTCTTCATTTAACCTGTCTTGTGAATGAAAATGCCAGCATAAATGGAGCAGGGTCTGTCACATATGGAGGGTATGGTAAATTGTTGATTGTTTACAAATATTTGCTGCCATTCCTAGAAGACAATTGTACTTCTTTGCTTTATTGACAACAGACTTTAGCACATAATCTGTTCTTGTAAATAAAATACAAGTGTAAATGACTGTGCCACTTCCCAGCAGATACTTAGGAGCTAGAAAAATAGTCTGCTATGCTCTTTCCTCCCTATGCTACATTAACCAGCAATATTCTAGATGCTCCATGAGATGAGGAAGAATGCGATGTATAACTACAGCCAAATTGCAAAGAAGTAGTAGCATTAACAAACACAAAGCTTTGGAACTATAATGACTGAAATTTTAGGTACTTTTGTTAACAAAACACATCCTGGCTTATACTGACTAATCTGGGGCTGGCAGTTTTAGCCATTGTATATCTATCCACATGATCATAATATGTATAGGTGAATAGAAATACATTCTCAGATACACAAGGTTATCATACAACCTATTCATCATTTTTTAAACACCTTAAATATTACCCCCCAAAAAGTAAAATATGGAGCAAAATTAAGAGCTAATAGAAACCAAGGGCTTGAAATGACTAACAGAAAGTACTAAAATTTGGTAAAAGGTAGACATTGGGATAATGATTGCAAGTCTGCTTACAAACTGAATGCAAACATCATAAGTAATTCTTATAAGGAAAGAGATATAAAATATTAAACAATAAAAGAGAAAAAGTGTATAAATTCATTGGATCAAATGGAGAGAAGTCAAAATATACCATTTTACTCCACACTCTGAATATTACAGAAGAAGAGGTTAAATAATTATGTTAAAGTTCTTAAGATAATTCAACAGAGGGCAAAATAAATATGTTTTAAAATGTTCATCTCTCTACTTGAAACTGACCAATAATGAAAAATAATTGAAAAAGAATGCAGGATAAACACACAAACATGAGTTAAATTTCATTTTCAATGAAACAAGGAAACGATACCCAAAATTACAAAATAGGAAGTAGATTTACCAAGCAATGAAGTGAAATGAGGCTGATTACTGAGAACCAAAACATGTCTTCTCTAATCTTGAGCAGAACACAGATTTCTCTCAAAGGAAAAGGTGTGATCCAGAAAGTCTGTGATTACAGTAGTGAGATCAGAGCCTTGAGTGGCCTCGTAAGTGGAATGCCTAGTTTGAAGGGAAAGTAAAATCAAAGAAGAAATTAGGCTGGTATGCTAGTTGCATAGACTTCAGTTTATTCTCTAAGCAAGGAGACTACCAGTAGTCAGAGTGACGAAAGGGAGAGATGAGACAGCAATCTTCTCTCACGCCCCACCCCAAAACAGTTTTGTCAATAACTTCTTAACAAGTTCTGAAAAAAGAGGAAGGAATAGTAAATAATTTGCATTTCCATCTTCTGTGGTAGAGACAGGCAAGGACGGGTAAGAAATCTGCAATTTCTGCCCACTACAAAAAAATAAAAAGAAAAATCAGACAGAATATACAATTACAAATGTAGAAAGGGAAAAAGAACACACATAAACTGCAAAAAGAGAGCCTATTGTAAAAGATAAATTACTTAATAAATAGACTAAGAGTTAAATAAATGTTTCCCAATAGTCTATATAGTAGGTTGGACAATATCTCTTGCAAACCTGTATTTATCTGGAATCTCAGAATATGAATTTATTAGGAAATAAGTCTTTGAAGTGCCAGTAGTAAGATGAGGTCTTATCAAACTAAGATGGGCCCTATACAATAACTAGTATTCTTATAAAAAGAAGAGAAGACATACATAGACCCAGAGAAAGAAAGGCCATGCGACAGTGGAGGCAGAGATTAGAGTGATAATATACATACAAACCAAAGAACAACAAGGATTTTTGAGAACTTCTAGAGGGTAGGAAGAGACAAGGGATGATTTTTCCTTGGACCCTTCAGTGAGGGCACAGCCCTGTAGATACCTTGATTTTAGGTTTTCAGCCTCCAGAACTGTGAGTTAATCCATTTCTGTTGTTTTAAGCTATGCAGCAAGTTTTAGCATCCCTAAGAAACTGGTAGTCTTCAAGAAGTTGTATAGTCTGTGACTACGGTGACACTCTAGGGTGGCATTCCATGATCCCCAACTTGTATGTTCATGCCCTTATGTGAGCTCTTGTCTTTGTGTGTAGGTAGTACGTGTGATTTGTATCTAACCAATAATATACAGCAACTAGAATAGGATGCATATGATTTCGTGCCTGTGATTATACTACATAAGAGTGTAATACATCTTTCTAGGAGATTCTTCTTTGCTGACCTTGAAGAAGCAAGCTACCATGTTGCCAGATGCCATATGGAGAGGGCCATAGGGAAAGGAGCTGAGGGTGACCTTTGACCAATAGGCAGCAGGCAACTGAGACTGATGTTTGGCAGACTGTAAAGAACTGAATTCTGCCAGTCATCAGGTTAAATTTGGAAACAGATACTTCCCCAGTTGAATCTCATGTGAGTCTACAATCCCACCTAACACCTGTTTGCTGCCTTGTAAGACTCTGCAAGTAGAGGACCTAGGTGAGTGATCCTTAACTCCTGACTCAGAGAAATTCTGAGATAACAAAGGCTTGTTGTCTTAAGCCACTAAGTTAGAGCTAAGATTATTATGGAACAATAGATAACAAATATGATGTCCTTTCTAGAAATAGAACTCTGAAAATAAAGTCAAGAGTTCAATAAAATTTAAGACGCTAGAGGGGGAATATGAGGATAGATGAACTTAGAATATGAATGGAACAGTTAAAAGCTTGTTAGGAAAATAAAATAAAGCCAAGAAGAACACATGACTGAATATACAGTCTAAAGAAATACAATGTAACATAAAAAATGCAATGATATATAAAATAATAAGATTTGATATGAGAAAAAAAGAAAATGCTATATAGACATATGGAATAAAACAGATTTGAGGAAGAGACAGAAGTTGAGAAAGAAAATAAAATAAATGAAATTAAATAAATAGTAAAAAGATGAATTAGATGATACTTTCTGGGAGTGAAGACCATATTTGCAGCTTGAAAAAGTTCACTCTGTATAAGGGGAAAACTGACAGAGAATGACATATAGTAAAATGTATTCTGGTGCAATTGAATTTTAAGAATAAACACAGAATTTTATGGACATTCCAGGCAGAAAAATGAGTACTCTTCAAGATGAAAAAAAGGAGAAAAAAATGAAGCTTTTATTCCTAACCAAGTAGTTATCCTTCAACTATAAAAGCAAAGACATTTAGTCTCAAGAGTACAAAACCTCAGGGGATACATTGCCCATAAGCCCTTCTGGGAAAAAAAAAAACATGTTAATGGAATTTGGTCAACTAAGAAATGCATAGAAATGTAAAACTCAAGAATGAAGAAACTGTGGCAATAGGACTGACATTAGCATAATCTCTTTATAAAGTCACAATGAAAAAATGTTAGACATTTTGATTACAGAATAAAATGTGAAAGCTGGCCGGGGCTTATAGCTCTGTGGCAGAACATGGACGCAGCATACAAGAGGCCCTGGGCTTGACAACCAGCACTGCAAAACCACAAAACAAAACAAAACAAAACCCAAAAAGTGAATGCTATTAATCTTGACATTGTAATGTTAATAATGTAATATAAATCTGGGAAAGGTTGTTGGAAAAAACTATTAAGTGCATAAACTGCCTCATCTTTCATAACATAGATGCCATGTAAAGTTACACATAACAGTTTTAAAAATTCATGAATCTAATAGCCAGGTATGGAGGCACATGCCTTTATTCCCAGTTATTAAGGAGGCTGAAACAGGAGAATTGCAAGTTGGAGGCCAGTTTGGGCAATGTAGCAAGACTCTGTCTTAAAATATAATTTTTAAGAAGGGCTGGGGTGTAGCTTAGGAGTAGACTATTTGTCTTAACATGTGCAAGGTTCTGTAAAAAAGGCCAGTAAAATAAAGTCATGTATCTAGCTTTTTAAGATTTATTTTAACTATATAGAAATTTCAACTTAGAAGATTATCTTTTGTAATAAAGAAACATTTACTTTGAGTAAATTCTTTCAGCTCCAGTTTTTTCTTTCATTAAATTAAATTTTAAGCAAACAATTTGTCAAAAGAATGAAAATAAGATATAAATCCTTCAATCCCTATTTTATAAGATTTTATTTGCAAAATTGGATATAGAGAAGTGAAATTATGCAAGCCAAAGTTAGTCAGGATTATTTTAGTGCAAGAGGATTTGGGATAGATAGTGCATGTCTCCTTTTGTATTTCTGTGCATTGTTTAGACTATTTACAATGATAAATATGTATAATTTCCATGAAATTGTTTTTTTCTCACAAATAAATATTAAATTATAGAATTAAAATATAACTATATATTTAATTATGTTTAATTAATACAATTAAAAGTATAATAGATACACCTAATGAAGAATTAAGATAAAACAAATAAATTATTGTGTAAATGTGTCTACATACAAAATTTATTTAAGTATTGTTTACAAAGAAATATACATAGAACAAAATGATAACTAATTACATTAAAAAGGCACAGAAATGCTAGGCAAAAGTAAATAAAGAGAAAATAACTATAAGAAATGAATGGATTTAAGGGGAAAACCCACATTAAACAAGTTTTTTTGAGAAATAAAAGAAACAATTGACAATGAAAACATCAATTAATGAATGTACATATGCATTATAGCATATTAAGCAAAGCTGTTTGAATAATAAAGGAAATTGGCAGAATTGCAAATGAGAAAATTTAATTCAGTGAGGGGAAAAATGAACAAGCAAAAAACTCAAACAAAAAATATAATTTTTAGTTCCCAAGAAGATCTATAAATTTATAAGATTTGATTATATATTGGGTGAAAAAGAATGTATGATAATTTCCAAAATGTAAGTAGGCCATCTTTTCTGATTATAATGTAATAAAGTCAGATTTAAAAATTAACTAAAAAGGGACAAGGAGGAGGAGGAAGGGAGAATCCAATGCCTTGGCAGTAATATTTTGCTAAACAATTACTCTTTAAAGAGGAATGGGCCAGGTGCAGTGGTGTATTCCTATAATCTCAGCAACTTCGGTGACTGAGGCAGGAGGATCTCAAGTTTGAGGCCGGCCTCTGCAACTTAGGGACACCCTGTCTCGGGGAAAAAAAAAAGGAAATGAAATTTGCACTTATACACTATTTAGATTTGACAACAATAGTACTACTTATCAAAATATGTGTTGGTTCCAAAGCTGTTCTCAGAGAAAGATACATAGTGTTTGTTATCCGGAATAACCCTCGAAAGTTCATGTGTTGTGTTGGCCCCAATGCAGAAGCACAGCTTTTGAGAAGTGATTGAATCATGAGGGCTCTGACCTTAGAGGTGGGTGAATCTATTGATAGCTGAATAGGCTTCTGGGGGGATGTTGAAAACTATAGGACGTGGAGCATAGTTGGAGGAAGGTGGTCACTGGGGCACGCTCTGGAAGGGTAGTTTTTGTTCCCCACCCCTTCCAATCTCTGTCTCTGTCTCTTTGTCTCTTTCTCCCCCACCTCCTTTCTTCTTCCTGGCTGCCTTGAGGTGAGCAGCTTCTTCCAGTACACACTTCCACCATGATGTTCAGCCTCACTTCACCTCAGGCCCAAAGCAATGGAGCCAGTCAATCATGATCTGAAACTTCTAAAACCATGAGCCCAAATAAATCTTTCCTTGTCCAAGTTGTTTTTCTTGGGTATTTGTCACAGTGACAAAAAGCTAGTTAACACAGTGTTCAATGCTTTTACTCTTTTTCTAAGAGATTAAGGAAGGGAGGGTAGAGGAAGAGAAGAAAAAAAGAAAAGAAACTAAATATGGTACCTAAGATGAGGAAAAATAATAGTAGAAGACTATAGAGAGAAACAGAATAATAAAGTTAAATTCAGTATTAATAAGTTACAAATAGTAAAACTGTATAGCCATTACAGTAAATAGTATAGAGTTTTCTCAAAAAATTAAAAATATCATTAAAAATATAATCACCAGGGGCTGGGGCTGGGACTCAGTGGTAGAGCACTTGTCTGGCATGTGTGAGGCAACTGAGTTCAATTCTCAGCACCATATATAAATAAATAAAAATAAAGGTCTAGTAACAACTAAAAAAATTTAAAAATATAATCACAATATGATAAAGCAACCTCATTACTGGATATACATTCAAAGAAAATGAAATCAGCATGTTGAAGAGACATCTGCATTCCCATTTTTGTAGCAACACTATTCATAGTAGCCAAGAAATGGAAACAGCCTAAACAGCCTAAATGTCTGTCAACTAATGAATGATGAAAATGTGGTACATATACACAATAGGATATTCAGTCATAAAAAGGATGAAATTCTGTCATTTACTACAACATAATGACTTCTCATAAGAGGTCATTATGACAAGCAAAAAGCTAGGCCCCAAAAGAACAATACTGCATAACCTCATAGGGGAATCTAAAAAAGTTGACCTCCTAGAAGTTGAAAGTGGAATAATTGTTACCAGAGGCTGGGGAAAGTAGGGGCAAAGGAGGGACAGGAAAGGTTGATCAATGGTACTAAGTTACAGTTAGAAGGAATAAGTTCTGATATTCTGCTGTACAATAAGGTCACTACAGATGACAATAATGTAGTGTGTGTGTGTGTGTGGGTGTGGGTGTGTGTGTATTTTTTAATGGAAGAAAGGATTTTGAAAGTTATCACCACAAAGAAATGACTTTTGAAGATTCAGGTGTGTTACCCTATTAGAACATTGCCCAATGTATGTATGTATGCATTGAAATATCAAATGAAGCCCATAAATATGTACAATTTTTTATGTATCAAAAAGTTTTTAAAAAGAAAATAGTAGCACTGTGTGCAATTGTGCCTACATATAATCCCAGCAACTTGGGAAGCTGAGGTAGAAGGACCACAAATTCAAAGCCAGCTTGGGCAACTTGGTGAGACCCTGTCTCAAAATAAAAAATAAAAAGAGCTGGAGATGTGGCTCAGTGGTAAAGTGCTTCTGGGTTCCAAAAAGAAACAAACAAACAAAAAGTAGTAGAACTTAATTAGCCATAGGAAACAACGTTTTAACTATTTTGACTAGAAATGGATTTAGTATTGCAAATTTGGTGCTTACAGCTTCCAGTTAGGGCAGGCGAATAAGGCTTTGTTCTTCCAGGGCTCACTCCCAGAATAATAGAGAATAATACTGCTGAACTGCACTGCTAGTTTCTACCTTGAAACAGTTAAGATTGAGATTTAAGAGGCTACAACTGGAGCAGCTGAGTTCAAGATCACACTTACCAGAGATTTTTATCCAAGAATCAGAAATCTTGGATCAAGAGATACCGCTGCTGCCATTGCAACCTCATGTTTGCCACTTTTGCTTTTGCAGAAAGACTTGATATTGTTGTTACTAGGACAGACACTAGCAATAGCTAGATTTGAATTCATATCCAGATCCCTGTCTCAAAGGGAAGTGAGGGGGTTTGGTTTTATATTTTCTGGGTGTACTGTTCAGAAAGTAACATTAGAAGTAGGCTGGAATGAATGCTGAGTGCCAGTAAGCTACATCCAACCACTACAACAGCTACTGTCTGGAGATTATATGCTGTAAATACTGTTCCACTAACTTTACATGTACTAACTGATTTAGTTTATATAATATTTCTACAGGTTTGGTTCAACGATTAACTTCTAGCTTACTGGCAAGAAAAATGCATATAGAGATCGAATAAGTTACCCTAGGTCTTATGGTAGGGAGCTAAGTCAAGATTCAAATACAGTAAATCTCTAATTTCTAGAACTTAAACTCTAAACTTCTACATTCAACACTTGTTTGTTTTCTTTGAGATATATATATATATATATATATATATATATATATTTTTTTTTTTTGTGGTACAGGGGATTAAACCAGGTCCTTGTATGAATTAGGCAAGCACTCTACTGCTGAGCTACACCCCCATCACATGCTTTTTTTTTAAAGACCTGTGAAAATAGAGGACTTCTTTCAAAGTTAATAAGGGGAAAAACCTCACAAAGTAAATAGATGCCATTAAGAATAATTAGTTCTACTATTGAGACAGAGGAAATGACAAATGTTACATAATGGTGCCAGAGATAATTTGATGGCATTAAGTTTGTAAATATTAAAAAAACAATACTTCTCATTTCAAACAAAATGTACAAGTCTGAAACTGATGCACATCGAATTTGGAAACCAAAGTTTATCAATAGCCATGGAGAAAACGGAAAAACGTGTTAAAAATGAAAACTATCCTCCTCAATATACAAGACCAGACAGCTTTATAAGCCAATCTTTTGAAATTCTCAAGGGACAGAAAATTTCTAGGCCATTACGACATTTATAAAAATTCTAAGCAACAGTATTATACATTATCAGGTATAGTAAAATATCACCTTGTTTTTCTATGGCTAAACCCAACCACATTGAAAATAGCCATATTATTTCAGGGGCCTATTATTGTAGACAGTAATCATTTTCAGATAGACAGAATTTCCTTCCCTTCATCTCCTGGTCTTTAAAGCATTTACCTTCAAAGGACTTAATTATGTGTATTCATAGTGTGGTGGTGTGAGCTGTCTCCAACATTCTCCTCCCAGAGCTGCTTGGCATCTACTTTTGGGGGTACAATCCCAAGTATAGCCATCTTACACAATGTCACCTTCCATGTCCTGGCTTACTTTTTCTGACTTTTGATCGTAAGTTTCAACGTTCTCTGCCCAAGTCCCTCTCTCACAATGGGACCGTGAATATTGCCTTCACAGTACTGAAACCACCAGGAAGATTTGGCTGCTTCACCAAGAGTTCTTAGAATACAATTTTTCTCCATTTAAAATGTTGGTCTGGGGCTTAACATAGATAGCTTTTACAATGTTGAGATATGTTCCTTTTATCCCTAGTTTTTCTAGTGCTTTGAACATGAAGGGGTGCTGTATTTTGTCGTATGCTTTTTCTGCATCTACTGAGATGATCATATGATTCTTATCTTTAAGTCTATCAGTGTGATGAATTACATTTATTGATTTCTGTATGTTGTATAGTTCTCTGTGAGTCTGGGTCATTCCTGCCTCCTAGACATTGGGCAGAGGTTTTACTCAAAATTCCATTCGTTCAAAGAATTCTTCTGGGCTCAGCATATTCTGGGGCAACACACCAGACACTAAGAACAGATCTCTTGTAATCTCAGATTCCCAGTATTTCCTGGGAGATCATCACCATCCTCTTTCTCTTTCGGGAGCTAAAGGGACTTAATAGTGTGGGCTCTGTATGTAAGGGTGGAGAGAATTTTTCCCTTCTCAGATATTCTACCAGCATCCACTGCACTCACTTCCTCTCCATCTCTAGAGAACAGAGAGAGAACAGAGAGGAGCTCTGTCCAGATAGAAGACCATTCAGAAGCTTGGAAACTAGAACCATGGTGGTAGGGAAACTAGTTATGTTTATTTATATACCGGTCAGATCATTTCTTAAACTGACTGTGATCGTTTAACTGCAAAACTAAGGACTTCAGGCTTTTGTTTCTCTACTTTCGTTATGATAGGAAATTAAAAGAGAAAAAGAGTTTGTGGACTCATTTGAAAACAATTGCTAACACTATTTAAATTCTTCTAGAAAATAAAAATGAAAACACTGGAAAGTTCCATTTTTAGCAACCTACCATAACTTGAAACCACAATCATGAATATAAACAGCATGCAAAAATATACATGCAATGCCAATATATCTGAAACAGTTTATTTAAAGAAAAAAATAATCTACCAAATTGGATTCCAGGTATGCAATATACTTCTTATATTTTGTGTAATTTTTTTTTTTGTATTAAGCAAGTAAGTAATGAGCAAGTCACTATGTGAGGGGGTATGGCACATAAAGACAATTATAGAATCTTTAAAAATATTAAAATATGTTTGGAGAAACCTACAAAATAAACAAAATAAGAAATGTAAATAATTCCTGATATGCATGAGAACCATTTAAAGATACTAAATTGCTTTTCAATTGAATTATATATATAGGTGCTAGGTGTTTAAAGAAAGTCAAATCATTTTACTTTAAGGTGGTAGAAGATATAAGAAAAATAATTGCAAATCTGCTTGTAAACTGAATTCAAACAGCATAAATAATCTTAGAAGAAAAGAGATATATTAATTTATTAACAATTCAGATTTAAATCCCACATCATGTTAGCAAAATGTGAAAGTTGGAAAAGGAAAAACTTTTACTAAATTCATTGAATCAAATAGAGAGAATTCAAAACATACCATTTTACTCTCAACTCTGACTATTATAGAAGTGGCGGTAGTAGAAGAAGGCTTGACAAAGAGGGACAGTCTGAAAGCAGACTTAAAAATGAGTTGGGCATGTGGACTAAGGGTATTTCAGGTTGGTAAATTATCAAGAAGAAAGGCTGAATATACACATGCTCTGTCTTCCAGTAATGAAAGAGTAAAATATTATGATTTAGAGACACTCCAATTAATATTTGTACCCCTGAGGTAATGTTAATATAAAATACATACAGTGTGTAGTATATTCTTTCACATATTCAGCGGGCAAAACAATTTAGAATATCTTTCTACATGAGGAGGCATCTTGTTCTGTGTGAATAATGAGATTTATTGGCTTAAGTTCAGTGTATGCTTTCTGAACACTTAGTGCCAGAGTACTATTAAAGCCCCTCCTGCTTTCTCTTGATTTTTCTCTCCTAAGATGTAACTGCAAAAAAGTAAAAAAAGTCAGCTTCTCTGCCATCAGCTTTACCTCTATTTTCTGAACCCAGATCCTGGATCCTTATTTACTATCCTCATCAAGAAATAATCAATCTAGGCCTGAGGTTATAGCTCAGTGATAGAAGAAATGACTAGCATAAACAAGACCCTAGGTTCCATCCCCAACACCACTCCCACACATCACATGCATTCGCAAGAGAGCGTGCACATGCACACACACACACACACACGCACACACACACACAAATCAATCAACATAGAGATAAAATTGTTGCCAAAAGTTATGTAGAAGTGAATTCAAGTATAGTGGAACTTTTACAAAATGAACTTGAACCTGGGGAGGAAAACTGTGCTGCATCGAAAATATTTTTTTTCCCTCCACATAAACATGAACAGTTTGTCTAATTGAGCTGTGGATTCCTTGGGGGCACAAAGACTCAATATTTATAGTTCTTTGTGTATACAATATGGTTAGTGGAACTCCTCAACAGCTCCAGGGATGCAATTACTTAGCTGTTTCAGATGGGAAACATAACAAAGTGAGTTCTCTACTCAAGGAGTACAGACAGAAGACTGTCCACCTGTTCAGAAGTTGTAGGACACTCTCCTCCCTGCCTACCTCTCCCACCCCCTGAAGGTGGTCCGGTATCCTACCCCTGTATTTCTGATGTCTGGTATATCTCTGAACCTAGTGCATCCCTCTCTCCCTTACACAGATCTCTGTGCCTAGCTACTAAATCTAAACAATGTTTACTTTTTAAATGTCTACTCTGCTTTGCCTCAGTTTCCTTTATTCCTTCCAGGAGGGCCTTATAAAGGCATCTGCTCTTACTCTTCATCTACTTCATCTCTCTGATCTTTTCTCAACGTCCCATTTTGTCATTGTTTTTAGTCCAACATATGCACTTACTCTCCAGCTATTGATTGATTGCTTGGTTCTGCATAATACAAAAGGGTTACTGACTCTACTTAAAAAATAATGAGAATTGTGACTTCCTGCAAGAATGAGTAGGAAGCAGATAAACTTTTGCATGACAGATTGAGAAAATAAACACTTTATTAGACTGTTTCCACAGGGATGCAAATGAAACAAGTGATAGATCACCACCAACTGAATTACAAACACCATTTACGTTTATAACATCCATTATTATACATATGACCATTTTTTGCAGTCACATTTGAAATTACTGTCTTGGTCCAAGGGAGCATAGAAAATGCCTGTTGGATCAATAATATATCCTTTTAAGCTAACCCCAACTCAGAACAGTGTGGTTGCCAATATGGTAAAGCCTGGATAATGCAGGGCTCGCTCCATCAGGGTATTTGAGGTCAATACCAGCACAAATAGCAGCAGATGGGAAACATAACAAAGTGAGTTCTCTACTCAAGGAGTACAGACAGAAGACTGTCCACCTGTTCAGAAGTTGTAGGACACTCTCCTCCCTGCCTACCTCTCCCACCCCCTGAAGGTGGTCTGCACTACCCTCTATCCCACTTGCTGTTCCATGAACACATAAGAGATGGGTTCTAGAAGTATTTGAAACACCATCTGAAATCTGCATTCACTTTAATTCATTTGGTTTTTCTTAGCTGTAGTAGGTTGACTCTACTTAATCTCATTATGAATTTTACTCCCCATCCATTCAGGGTGAGCAAAGTAGACTTCCCCACTTAAAGTTTGAATCATGTCTCTGAAATTTTAAAAACAAAGTTAAATTGGACTGTGTAGCTGATGTTATGTGGACATCTTTCCATTTGTTTATGCCTCTATTACAGGATTGTTGCATTAGTTATTTTGTATCTTCTGAGCTCATGGGTTTATTGAGATAGGGGTCATGGCTTATTCACTTCTGTTGACATAGCACCTGGAACAGGTGATGCCTGAAACATGCTTAATAAATAAGCAAATGGAAGTGTGAGGAACAAAGGAGGAGAAAAAGCATTTCCATCCATCTATGATATGATGAAATGTGAGGAGGCAGGAAAGAGCAAAACATATTTAGAATAAAGGCATTTCTCCAGCTTGTGTGAAGGTTGTAATGTGTGTCTTAGGAAAAGTTAAATGTGGTCAAATTTGAATGCCAGATTTGATGCCAGATTTGGGAGTGTTTATTCTATGGATAGTAGGAAGTTTGAACATTCTATAACAGAAGCATGCCACTGGGGAAGTAATACTCTAGGAAGATTAGTCTATCTGCAGAAGGCAGGGCCTGTTAGGGGAGAACTGGAGATTGGAAGGTGAGAGAAAAAGCCTAACTATAAAGCAAGGTGAAGCCTGACCTGGAGTGGTGGTATCAGAATAGGAAAGGAGGGAGGATGACATGAATGTTTTTAAGGAAAAAACCAAGAGGATTTCTCCTGGGTTTGGAGAACAAGAGAGAGCTGTTAATAATGAAATTCCAACTCAATCAAGATAACAAGAGCACTTAACTCTTAGACCTGGGGCTAGGTGACTGGGTAGGTGAGGAGGAATTGAATGCAGATTATAAAAATTAATTTTAAGGAGGTTGGGAAATATGAATGTAAATGCCTCAAACACAGTTTAAGATGAAGAACTAAAATTCTAAGGAGAAAATTGGATCAAAGATAATTATTTGGTAGTAATCAACATAGAAGTGATAACTGATTTTTTTTGAGAATGGAGAGATATTGTAAGAAGAATAGAAGTAAAATTTTAAATTTGGAGTCATCTATGTTAAATTTGGTCATTTGTGGAATTCTAAAATGTGCATGGAATAATAAGATTATCTAGTTGATATTTATGATTATCTCTCACATTATGCAAACAAATTAATTTGGTTGTAACCTCTTTATATACATATCTTAAATTGATTTAAGCTAAAGTAATGGGACTGAAGATGATTAAAGGTATTCCTTCCCCCAGAGTTTCCAATGTGGGAGGTATTTGGAAACCTAAGCATGGATGGTATTCTTATTTATTGTTTCCTTCTGCTCCCATACATATTTTGTATGAATATTTCAGGGTAACTGTCTTGGAGAAGATTTATTATTTGTCAGTTCCTAGCATTCCGTGTTATTATAATGTCATGAAATCTTAATGTCATTTTTTAAAAGTCTTAGAAACAGTAAAACTTCTATACAAATAACATTATGTAGGTCACTCACATAATTCTTTGCTCATCTTCCATCTCAATACCCTACAGGTATAAACCTCTTACTAAAATGTTTAATACTATTAACTGACACTGATAGAATGTCTCACAATGTACTTTTACATAATGTTTAATTTGATGTTCATAACAAATCTGTCAGCATGACATTATTGTTATTACAATTGCCATCTTAAAGATGAGTAAAATGAATCTCAGAGAGATTAAATAATTTTGCAAAGATTTTTTCCATATTACAAAAAATTCAAAGGCTCATACATGGTCTCTCATATAGATACACAAAATATTCATTGGATATAAAAAAACATTGATCACTTCTACTTTTTAAATTTAAGGAAAAGATAGGAGTTAAGTTGACTAATATTTAATTTGCAGGCTGATCCTTGAATGTTGACCAGTCTCCATGTCAAACAGGAGCAGGCATGGGAGCCCCACAGTATAGGCGACATCACAGAGGCTTCCTCTTGCTTGCTCACTCTCAGGGTGCTATGTCATAAGCAGTTGGCCTGTGCCTGGTTCAATTTTATAATGGCTACTTCATTTTTGCTTTAACATTTTTATTGTTAAAAGGATGAGTCTTTCCATGTATGCTTGTGTTTCCTTATGAATTCTGTTTGTATTCTACATCCCGTTTACCTATCTAGTAATCTAATTCAAAAACTGTGACAGAGACACTTGTTCTAGATTTTAGAATCCCTAAATTATCTTCTTTTAAACCAAATATGCAAAGATACTCCTGCTAATTCAGTTTTTGCCATGTGACGATGTTTTAGATTCTTGACCATGATCGACTTTTAACCAAACTAGTCCCTTCAAAATATACAGAGACAGCCCATACAGAAAATGTGAATTGGAACAAAGACTGACAATATTTAGTCAGCAAATAAGAAAATGCCACACCTGCCATGGCTTTCAAATGTGTGTGTTTTGTCAGTAATTTCAAGATACAATAATGATAAGAAGAGTCGTGTTAAAAGCTTGATCCCAGAGTGGTGCTCTTGGAAGGTGCTGGGAACCTTTAAGACTTGGGCTAGTGGGAAGTTTTTAGGTCATTGGGGACATATTCTTGTAGGGGATACTAGGCCTTAGCCTCTTCCTCTTTCTTTCTTTGACCTCCTGGTCATGAAGTGAGCAGATTTGCTCTATCCTGTGCCCCCACCATAATGTGCTGCCTCATCACAGACACAAAAGCAATGAGCCAACCAATCATGAACTGGAACATCCCAAACTGTATACCAAATAAATGTTTTCTCTTTATTATTTGATTATTTCAGATATTTTGTTATAGTGCTGAAAACACACTAGTCTATAACTTGAATGAGATAACCAATCACCTTACTATACAGTATGAAAAATTTCCATGACCATTGTACATTAAGAAATATTTAGAGATTTTATTATAAATTTAAATATTAACTTTGTTTATGACATCCTAAGCACTTTGTATTACGTGTGAAATTAAATTTTGCTTTTGTGTTGATGAATGAGGAAATAAATGAATTGAGTTGCATTGTCACTAAAATCCATTTAGGAATATATATTTTTTTAATCTTAGGCAATTCAGCTTGGTTATATATGTAATTTTTCTAGAAATCATTCTTATTAAACAACTTATTTATGAAAGTTATATTATCTCTCTTATATTCTTTAGTGACTTTACACAAAAAGTTGTGTTAAGTGGACTTCATTATTGAAATTGAATCTAGTGAATGATACCTACTTAGACTTTGATGAAACATTGATATTACAGCATGTTCTTATGTGTGGAAATTTATTCTAAGAAACATGTTTCATATCCTCAAGACTGCTCATTATGCCTCTTCTGATAATTTTTTTTCTGTAACAGTAATGCCTGTTGGTTTGCAACTATATTGGCTATATCATTTCAGCCATTTACCTATGATAGGGTGAAGAACTAACTGCTTGTTACCTCTTGTAGGTAAATATGAAATGTTAAAGGAGACTCTCAATAATTTCATTATTTTTTAAATATAAAGAAATAAATCATTTAATGTGCAATCTATTTCATTTGGCAATGTGTAATTTAAATCAAGAGATAGACACTTGTACACAAATAGAATATAACAAAAGGAAAATATGATTTAATAAGTGATGGGTCCAGAGCTTTCTAGTTCTTCCAAATTTATAGATCAGAGTGCTAAAAGGCATATGAGCATTTTGAAAAAACACAGCTAGTCCTGGATAAACATCAGTATTTTAGGTAACATATGCACCGAAAAGAATCTACATGGAAGCAATAAGTGACCCAAATATCAACATTAAACCAATGAAGAACCAAATTTGAGCATTGTTCCTTTTAAACAGTCATTTTCATAGCTGCCACCTCTCACCTGTGCATTAGATACAGCATTTATCATGAAGAATCCCAATGAAGAAAATCTGCCATATGTGTGAAAAGCATGGTATAACTCTTTAACTGATATACCATGGGTACATCCATCGTGTTCCACCAACTTGTAAAAAACAGTATGCTTGTGACCACAGAAACAATAGAATTTCTTTTCTCACTCTAGTTCATACATTCTCATTCCAGCCCATACATTCTGGCCATCAGAAATTACCTAGGAAGTCTGCCATTTTAACTCCATAAGCCTGGATATTTCCTTAAATACTGCATCTGGTTTTCTATCAAATGCTTGCTCTGACAGGCACAGGGAAGAGGAGGTTGTGACACAGCTGAACTGGAGTCCTCTAATTTCATTAATTTTTAGTAAAATTTTGTAAAGTACAGGATTGGTATGACTTCAAACATTGCTGAAATAGTTATAGAGCTTGTCTTCACATTCTAGATACTTAGTGTTCAAATGGCTTGCTAATCTTTGACTAATCTCAAGGAAAAAATCCACAATATTTCATGAATAGTGGCAGTGGATGTATACCTATATTTTAAATAACTCACAATGCAACAGTGTTAAGAAACTGCCCTTTTAGTCTTCTCCCATGTGAGGACACAGTAAGAGGTTTGTCTTGGAAGAAGAGAGTAGCCCTCATCCAAAATGGAGTCTACCAGTGCTTTTGATCTTAGACTTCCCAGCCTTGAAAACTGTGGAAAAATTCCATTATTTATAATTATCCAGTTTTAAATAATTTGTTATAACAACAGAGATGGACTAAGACAGACTACTTGAAATATATTACACAGGATTAATGGGACTATATCATATTTTTCCTCTTTAATTGCCACTCTCAAAGAAAGGGATGGGTGCCCTATTTACCTTGGATGGTTTCTGATGCATTATTGTGAGTTTTGGGGTTTTGGCTCATTATCTTTATGAATACCATTAAGACTAATGCATTTCTATAAAATAATTTTTAATCAATTGAAGTCATTATTTTTTATGCTCAAAATATTCCATCTTTATCCAAAAAGTCTATTATGTACTTTTGACATAATCCTATTTCAGTTTGGTGACTTCCTTGTCATTTGTTATAACAAGATGTACAAGATTTGTGTTATCCATTTCCTGATCCATAGCTGAATCCAGACACTTTTCTAAGGAGGTTTATTTCCTTATGATACTTAAAGATCAGAATCTGGCACTAGGTTTGGCTATTTCTTTTAGGTATTTTCAGTAAACATATCAAGAAAATGCATTTACAAATTTAGCTTCTTATTGTAGAAACTAAAATATACAGAGGATAAACATACAGAGAGAATAGCATAATAAATCTCACTTGTGCCATCTTCTAGTCTCATACATATCAATGTTTTGTTCAACTTATTTTATCTTGTTCTCATCCTTTCTAGAAAAGTTGTGAAATATATTTCTTGCAAATATATGACAGAAAAAATGGTCAAGGGATAGAAACTAGAACTTCATAAATGAGGACCCATAAATGGTCAACAACCTTTGAAAGATGTTCATATTTCATGATAGTTTATTTTCACATTTAAAAAAAGTAATGAATGAGCTGGGGTTGTAGCTCAGTGGTGGAGCACTTAACATTAAAAAAAGTAAAGATTAAAAAATGAATACTCTAATATGAATCAGTTACAGTAAAATAGAACTTTCATACAATGCTAAAAGAAACAAAAGTTGGTGTGAGTTTTCTGGACAGCAATTTAATAAATCACATAAAATATTTGGGGTTGGGATTGTGGCTCTGTGGTAGAGTGCTTCCATAGTACATATAAGGCACTGGGTTCAATTCTTGACACCACATATGAATAAATAAAATGAAGTTTCAATGTCCATCTACAACTAAATATATTTTTAAAATAGATATTTAAAAACTAGCTGGATGCTGTGGTGCAGGCCTATAATCTCAGCTACTTCGGATGCTGAGGCAGGAAGATCACCAGACCATCCTAAGGAACTTGCAAAACTCCATCTCAAAATAAAATTTAAAAAGGACTAGAGGTGTAGCTCAGTGATAGAGTGCTTGCCTTGTATGCATGAGAACTTGGGTTCAATTACCAGTAGTAAAAAAAACAAAAAGAAAGAAGAAAGAAAAAGGAATCTGCTTTAATAGACTTCACTTGAGTAACACCAAAGTGAACTTCTTTTTATTTTGCTCAATCTGTGTTCAGTCCAGAAGGGAGGCTCAGCCACACTATAAGACACTGTTGTCAGGTGCAGGGTCAAATTTAGATCACCATCATATCCAAGTTCCAGTTGGTAGGAAGGAGAAAAAAAGCACAAAGAAGGCAAGACCAAAGTTATGAAGATCCAGGTCTAGAAATTACACACATCACTTCTGCTCATTTTATCAGTGAAAATATAATCAAAGGGTCACACTGATCTGTAGAGAAGGCTGGGGAATGCAGATTAGTTCAGCAGCCATGTGTTAAAGAGAGGAGAAAACAGATTTTTGTGGATACCTCATAGTCTCTATTATACCCACAACTCAGTGAGTTTCCTTCTAAGAATTTAATTTTAAAAAGTTCAGATGTTCCCCCAAATATAACTATAAGCATTGCAGCTTAGTGTGTAAGTGAATCAAAAATCGAAATCAACATGAATATCCAAATGATAGGTTATTTAAACAGATTATCATTAATTAAACACCTTGAAAATGAGGTAGTGCAGGCTTTCGGGTAGAGCTCAGTGGTAGAGTGTGTACTCAGCCTGAAGGAAACCCTGGATTCAATCTCCAGACCAAAATTAAAAAATTAATGATATAATGAGTATATAATGATGATGAAAGAGGTTCAATGTTATAGTAGAAATGTTTGGGGTTCTCATCTTGCTTCTAATCATTTTATATTTAAATTACTGGCCCTACTTAAGGGGTGCACTTAGGTAACCTTTTTTTTCTGTCAGGTGATGCTACTGGAGTAGTTATAGGTATTTGAATCAGGGATAATATCACTCAAATTTTCTCTCAATAATTTGAATTAAGGCATACAGAAAGTATTGTGGTCTTGTTTTGGCAATGGAGTTGTAAGATGATGTGTAATCTGGACTGAATGCATATCATCAAGCATCTGTATGCCAAACCTACTTTTATTCTAAGAGTATCTGAGTATTCTGTTTCTTTCAATCCAATGATTATAACTAAGAAAAGTATAAATTTTTATCTGAAAAAGAAAACGGTTTATAGAAGTTTATATATAATATGATTCCCCTTTTAAAAAAGACAACTGTATAGAAGAAGGTTTATAATACTGGTAACAATGGGTATCCTTTGGATGATAGAATTACAGGTGATTTTTATTTTCTTCAATCTATCAGTTTCTGTTTATTGAACTTTCTACAATGAACATGTTTTATTTTAAATTTTAGATAAAGTAAATTGCATGTACTTTTTTTGGCAGAAAGTTATAAAAATTAGCATTTGGTAAGAGGGAGCTCATTCCCTTGAAAAGCCCAGGCAGAATATAGAACAAAGAAGTTGAAAAATTGCCACATGGAAGATTATAGGCTCTATATTTTGTGAATTTATTGAAAACATTAATAGTGAAGATTTATAAATTTCAATCTAATTTGTTTTTATAATCCTCAATGTGAGGCTAAGGGGACAAGAAGATTGGCAAGGAGGTGTGATAGGTATTGAAATCAGATATCACTGCATTATTTGTGCCTGGATTTGAACTATAGACAGAGGAGATAATTCTAAAGAATGAGACTTATAATAAGGACACCACAAACCTGAATACCATACATATAAAGCACAAACATTATTATGCATAATCTGCTTGAATCTGGAAAATCTCAATTGAACTAGTATGTTATATTTTTTGCAAATCAAAAAAAAAAAAAACTGGAAGAGAAATAAGGAAACAATTAGATTGATAAAAATTAAGTTAAAGAAAACTTACTTTAAAACTAGCTACGACACTTGGAATTTCAGTAAAAATTCTGCCCTTTATACAATGTAAAGCATGATCTAGACTTTCATACTGCACAATAAATTTTAATCAGTATCACAAAATTAGAATATATAAAAATATTGGCAATCTCTGAATCATCAACAAAAAACGTACTTTTTGAGTAACTTAGGCTAATTTGAAATTTTGCAAAGTTATACTTGAAATTCTACTGTTTTACTATATTCTTAATAAATGTCAACTTTAAAATAACTTATTCAGGTGACTTTTTGTACATTGGAAAATTGATAGTAGTTACATTTTATTAGCTTTGATTAATAACTCTTGGCATAATAAGTAACCAAAGATAATTAGTTTACCGTTATGTGGTATATTTATCCCAAATACATATTTGCTGCTTTTTTGTTATATAAACTTTTGTTATATATATTATGTAAACATGTATAATGCAAGTCTAAGTGTAGGTGTCATGAATTCTTAGTTCATTATAGAGTAGTTATTTGCTAAGTATAAAAGACATAAATGGTGTGAAAATACTTTGTGTACAATTAGTGACTTGAAAAATTGTGTTCTATATGTGAATTATGAAATGAATTGCATTCTGCCATCATGTATAACAAATTAGAATAAATAAATATTTTTTTTTAAAGGTGTGATTCTAGAGGATAAGATGTCAGCAAGAGTGCCCCCTAGATTTTAATAGTATGAAGTTAGGGGAATTGTGACTGCTATATTTTTTATATAACTTGCACTTTCTATAGAAATGTGCTTATTTATGTCTTTCAAATTGCTGGAGTTTGTTATCTCAAGTTGTTTGATTTTTATCCTTATTGATGTCCTACCTGAGGGCAGGAAGAGGTGGGCATACATCCCACCTTTAAAACTAACACTATAGGAACGGACTATTATTCAGGTGGTGGAACACATGGTGTTAGAGTGTATTTTGTTGAATCCTGTGGAATATTGGTATTTTAATTCTAAAATATCACCTAAAATTTCTCAGTTCCAATTCTGTCTATAGTTAACATAAAAAGTAAATTGTAGCTAGAAGCACAGTTTTCTCTATTGCTTTCCTGTCCACCCCATCACCAATCAGAGCCAGACCCTGACCCATAACACTATTACCAACAAGCAGCCTTAATCTTTACCTGGGGTTTTATATTCACTAGTTGTATTGTCTATGTTGCCTGTGGTGGTCATTAATCATCATTAATGAACTCATACAGAGTACAAATATTACCTGCTCCTAGCATTGGAGCACTTTATCTGGAGTTGCTCAAGTGAGAAGCCCCAAGATTATAAGTCAATATCTTCATTTCAAAGCCTCTGCCCTTGTGACTTTTAAATTAGAGCTCCAGTTTGACATCACTGTATGTCTCTATTTCTAGCCACCACTTTTTAATACACATGGCTTGCCTCTCCGAATTCCTGAACAGGGCTCTCAGATTGTGTGTCAAACTCAATTACTCTGTAGGAAAACTGCCTTCTCTTCAAGGTTTCCCCTTAAGATCTCTCAGTAATTTTTGAACCTTCTATTTTGAAATAGACCTTCTCAAACTGTGTCATTTGTCAATTTATTGCCCATCAGCTGCAATGTGCCATTCATTGTGATGCCTTCTGATACTGGAGCAGCGCCCTGCCCTACCCTACTCTATTGCCAGTTTGTGCAACATTCAACATTGTCAATCAAGGGTGCTAGAGAGTCACTTCAGGCCATAGCAAGAAGGAAATTTCTCCTGAGGGTCAGGTTTGCGCTTTTCTTCAGCAAGGCTGCCAGTGGATTTGCATGTGGAGTTCCATGACACTTATCTCTGTGGCCATTGACAGCCAGCATGAGGCTTAACAGCCCTCCTGGAAGTTTGTTAGCCACCAGGTGAGCTACTTCCTGTGAATCTCCTTCAGCACATTCTTTCTGGCCTGTACCCTGTTGGGGCTGTGTGTTCCTCTGGCCAGCACACCCTCCTTAACAAGGTTGGGATGGGAGGGTAGATTTTTTTCTATGATTTTAGTTCCTTCCTTGTTCACTTTACCTCAGTTCCAGAAAAAGAAGCTATTTTCTGCATTTGTTATTTCTATTCTTTACAGTTCTCATTTATCCCTTTTATTATGATTAACACAACATTCCCTTGTAATAAACATTTTCTTGTTCAAATTTCTGGTGTGGTTCTGAATGCAACCTGAAGTTGGTATGTCTGTTTTCAGATGTTGTAGAAAGAGACAAAAACTTTATGTAATTTTAATAGATTTGCTGTGACAAAATATTTGAGATAAATATTTGAGAAGTTTGAAGCAAGAAAATGATGGAATTGAATTACATTATTATGTAAATTGAGAAAGACCCACTTTAGCAGCACAGTACCTCTGCTTGGATATCATGACTGCCCTTTTCTCTAAGAGCAAATTTAGAGAATCACTAAAACATGACCAAAATGTTGCTTGAGAGAAGACTTTATGAGGCTATCAATACATTTTATTAGAGAACAATGATTTTTTTTGTAGACGTTCAATTATGGATGACCTAACTTCGCTAAAATCATCTTCCCTTTCTATTTCCTTTTATCAATATCATCTTTCTTCTTTTTGCTCTTTGGGTGTAAAATATTGACATTATCTCTGATTTGTTTCAGCATAGTTAAATGTCTTAGTATTTGCAGGGCATTGGCTAGGGAATGAAAGGTTACAAATAGTATATCATTTATGTCCTCAAAGGACATACACAAAATTTGTGTATCCACAAAAATTGCTAAAATGTAAGTGACTAATACTTTTATAAACAATGAAAGTAACTAATACATTCAGAAATAATTCAACATCACCATTTTTAATAGTTCATTTGACTTATAATTTCAATGTGGATGTTAAGAATATTATCCTTATTATAATGTAAAGCCAAATCTTTTACTTTACTCTCTAGAAAAAGCACAACAAATATTTATTATATTTTAAGACACAGTGTGACATTTAAATAAAATTTTAGGGTTCATTAATTTTTGAAGGAAAACAAAGCTATGATTCAAAGGAGCTTTTGAAAACACTTTTGTTTGATTGGCTATTTTATTAATTGTTATTGGGCATATACAACAATCACTGCACTTTAATATAAAATTAATAGTTTTCCTCTCATGTCCCACGGTAGAAGTATGGAGATTATTTATTAACACCCTCTTCAGAAAGAAAAATGTATAAGCTTCTAATGGTAAAGGGCAGGGTGATAGTGTGTGACAGTAGTAGGCAGGAGTCCTGCGTCCTCTTCTTGAACATTGCCTCTCCTGTCACCACTGTACTGCAACGAAGCAGTTGGCTTTATGTATTTGTTTTGTTTTTAAATTCAATTGTTCAGATAAACATCTAAAAGCAACAAAAATTGGATGGCTGAAGTTTCTACTTAATTAAATTTGCTCCTGTGTTTTATAGAAAAGTGGTAAAGCCTCTAATAAGACCAATTTTTATCTTCATCCCCAATTTGCTCTTCTCTCACTGTCTCTTCCTTCAGTCTCCTTTCAAGCATATTTGTCCATGGGGCATTGGTTCTAGGACCCCTGCAAATAACCAAATCCCAGGAGGCTCAAATCCCTTATAAAAAATGGCTTAGTATTTGCAGATAACTTACACACCCCATCCATACACTTTAAACTACCTCTATATGGCTTATAATAGCTAACAATGTAAATTCAATGTAAATAGTTGTATAATTCAGGGAAAATAGCAAGGAAAAAAACTGTAAACGTTTAGTATAGATACAATTTCTTTCTCTCCCAAATGTTTTCAAACTTTGTTTGGCAAAATCTGAAGATGTGGAGCCCACAGATATGGAGTATTGATTGAACTCTTTTCTGTGTTCTAATCCCCCTTGGAGGAGCCTCCAACTCTCCAGGAGAATCTTAAGAGAGGGCTGGTTTCAGAGTCCTTCATGTTTCTTTTGAGTTCTCCATTGCAAGTGCCAGCTGACAAAGGCTTTATTTCTGCCTGGGACAATCCTCATTTGAGGGTGCCAGAGATTCTTTTCTCCTGAGGAGCAGATGAGTTGGTGGCTGCTTTGACTTTGCTGCTGGCTCTCCACCTTCAATGACTGAGACTGTTTTCTTCCTGAATTTACCTAACTACAAACATACTTTACCTATACCAGCTTTCTTCTAAAAACCAATCTGTTTTCATTGTGAAGAATTTAGATTTTTTTTTTCCATGACACCAATACAAAGCTTTAGGATATAGCAGTATGTGCTATTAACACTGGGCTAAGGGAACAAGCTCTTATAAGGTGTAGATGATCTATTATTTATGTAGGCATTTCATAATGCTGGATTGAGTTAGAAACAGAACCACCGTTTTAAGCCTGAATGATTGGCAGGAGAATGCAATATTTCCCCTGATAGTAAAGGGTGAATGTCAGTTCATTTTTCTCTTAAAATATTAACTTTATGCAACAAATAGAGCATATTTCCCAAGACAGAAATCTGGGATTCGAGGCTCTGTTTTCTTATCAAATCTAATTTGCTGCCTTATCTGGTTAATCCTACCTCACAGCTATTTTTTGACTGTGCTTTCTTTTCCAAAAACCTTTTCTTACACTGTAGGACCTATGCAATAAATTCTAAGCTCCATAGCACTGTATACAAGGCACTTCATCATCTGACAGCTGCCTACTTTGTAGCCTCATTTGCAGCTACTCCTCATCTGTGGTTGTGAAAATGCAGCATTCAGGTTTCTTTCTGCAGACAGCATAATTGACCAGTGGCTCCAGATGCTGCTCTTCTGGATGCATTCTTGGGTTTATATAGATGCCATGATTCCCACAGGCTTCTCTCAGCCAAAGTCTGAGTATGATAGGGATACTAATTCAGGACCTTTCTTAAGAGATTCAGAATTCCTTGAACAGGTATCTGGATAAAGGATTCCAAGACTCTTCCTACACAGTCTTTCTCCATTCCTTTTCTCCTTGATAGATGTCAGACCTGCATTATGATCTGAAGCCTTCCCTTACCCTCTCTGGTTTCTTCTCCTTTGTTCTTCACAGTTGTTACCCCATCCCCTGCCTCCCAGTGAATCTCTTGGTATTTAATCTCAAATCCTTTCTTGGCATTTTCTTTTGGGGGACACAAATTAGCACAAATGGTGCCAAGAGTGGTTTAAAGAAACAGGTGATAAGACTCGGTCTGGAAACTGACTTCATCACTACCTGCAGGCAGAGGAGGTCCTTCTGAGTGTTATGTATGGGTAGGCTCTGGCACTAGATGGTATCTTAATTCCTAAAGATCTCACCACAGGTAATCCAGAACAGGAAAATATTTCACTGGAGGGGAAAACTCTGGCAGATGCCATGATCTAGGCATTTGGAACATATGGGGAAAATTATGTTACAAGGGTAATAAAGTGAGCTGGTTAATGTTAAGTTTGTACTGCTGCTTTGCACAGGGAAAATGAGAAATTGAGGGTCATTAACAAGAAATTAAAGGCTAACAGTAGAAAGTTGAGGGCTGCTTTTATGCTTCTAAAGGGGACCTTGTCTTTTGCAGTGAAAGGGAAGACATAGCTGAGTAACAGATTGAAAAAAAAAAAAAAAACTCAAAGATAAACCAAGTGTAAATGCCTGAGTCCACTATCAGATGGTAGAGAAAGAGGTAGGTTTTGGGTGTGGGCATACTGGAACAGGTACATATTATGTGCAGTTAAAAGGCATACCAGAGGACATGTTCTATGAGGGTGCCCAAAAGACATGTAGAGCAAGGCCATCAGGAATGCTCTGATAAAGTACTCTTAGCATCATGATTCATTTGGCAATGACTCTCCTCTACAGGCCAGGGCTGACAGAAAGGCAGGTGGCACAGAACTAGACTCATTTATATTCATGGAGCTATGCATGGAGGTAAGTCCCCTCCTACCATCCCTAACCTTTACCCCAATGTTTTTATTCAGTGATAGACATTTATTTTTTGCGTGGCTTTGTCTTTTCTCCTTACAGAACTTCACCAGTGCCACTATATGAGTATGTTGAGGGAGGCCCCAAATGGCTATAGTTAGCCTCCCTTGCTGAGGCTTCTGGCAGGCTATGTTTTTAATATGCAGCCAAGGTCATGAATTGGTTATTTTATGGGTAGTGTGTATTCAAGATTATAAACATTTGCTTGTGAGCATACACCTACTTATGTAGCCTGCTAGTAGTGTGCCTTCTTTGGCCTGCATATAAAAAGAAGTTAAATGGAACTGACTGGGGCAAAAATGGAGTCAGCTGGGAGCTGAAACTAAAGCTGGAGGCTAGAGGCTGTTGCCATTTCTGAAAAGAGCCTGTCTACTATCCTAACTTCATCTTGCATCTTCTTCCACCTACCGGGATCCTGAATCTGTTTCCTGGGCCTGAGCCCCAACCTGACAAAGTGCTTGTAGAATGTTTTATCCACAGGTAAGGAAACTCACACAATATAACATTTCAACAGCCTGGTTGAGAGTAAAGAAGATGCTGAAGTGGACCTGTCTGTGATCATGGGATCCACTGTTTTTCTGAGATGTTAAGCCATATAGCATCATAGGTGGCTGCCACGACCTCAGAGGAACAGATGAATTACCAGCTCAGGGGATACAACCAGAAAGGATGGGGTACAGGATATTAAGATTCACCAAATTTGGAATCAAGAAATAACTAAGAAACAAAACACCTCACCCATCTTGTAGCAGGAATTCTATCACATTCAGGTAAATTAACATCAGATTGGCCTAGCTAGATAGTGTGCCTTTTCCTTAATTAGAGCAGGCAGGTTTTTGATGACAATCTTGATGGATTTTGTCCATAGATGGAGAAATAAATCCTTATTGGGAAAAATAGGATGTTATAAGGAAGGAGAAAGTGATGCTAGGTAAGAAAAACAAAAATAAAATAAAAAAACAAAATAGAATAACATGTTCTTTTGAGATTGAATCTCCCTTACCTGAAATACTTGTGAGCATAAATGTTTCAGATTACCCCTTTTTTTTCAGATTTTAGAATATTCACATATACATAATGAAATACCTTGGCATTGGGACCCAACTCTAAGCATTAAACTAGTTTGTTTCATGCACACCTTGCACACACAATTGAACTACTTTTATACAGTTTTATTTTAATGAACCTACATTTTGACTATGCCTGGTCATATGAGATCAGGCCTAGAATTTTCTACCTTGGTGTCCTATCAGTGCTTGAAAAGTTTTAGATTTAGGAGCATTTTCAATTTTTTTCTTTTCTTTTTTATTTTAATTTTGTGCATTGTAGTTATACATAATAGTGGAATTCATTGTGACATATTCATACATGCACATAGCATAATTTGATAAATCTCACTCCCCACTACTTTTCTTTTCTCTCCTCTTCTCCCTCCCCAGATCCACTTGCTCTACTCTATTCTACCTATCTCCCTTTTATTATTGTTATTTTAATTAGTGTGTTATATTTCTTTATTATATATGCAGGATTCATTGTGGTATTTTTATACATGGACATATCATAGTTCGGTAGATTTCATTCCCTAGTACTTCCCCATACCCTACCCTTTCTCTCCACCCTATTGATCTCCCTTCTATTTTCATGAGATTCCCCCCTTTATTTTTTATTCCTTTCTTCTCTCTCTCTCTCTCTCATTTCCACCTGAGAGAAAACATTCGACCTTTGACTTTCACTTAGCATAATGTTCTCTACTTCCATCCATTTACATGTAACATTTCCAATTTTGAATTTTCAGATTGGGGATACTCATGTACCATTTCTTTAGAGTACACCCAATTCCATAGTCTTAAAAGTACAGTTATCATCTTCCCGTACAGACCCTCCTTTCTTCTATAGTCCTTTATGTCAGAGAAGCATATCACCCCTCTAGAAGCTTAATCCAGAAACATGCAAGCTGTCCTTGAATCCTTTCATTTGCTCAATCACCATTTCTATTATTCCCACCATTTATATAACTCTACCACTATCTGTGATTTTCATCTACAGTTGCCACAACCCTAAGCAGGTCAAGTAGTTATTATCTCTTACCTCAATAACTGATACCTGCAAAGTAGCATATTCTGGTATACTAAGCCATAATAAAATTTGTATAGTTTAAAAAATGAAAATATAACCACATCAGATCTTCTTCAGAAAGGTCACATTAATTTTTATTCAACAGCAGTATATATGGTGTATAAGACCCCACATTCTTGGAGTAATCATTATTGAAAATATTCATCAAAATTTGTCACAGGAAATTTTAAGAGATAAGTGACCAAGCTGTTTCAGTGATGGCAAAAATAATGGTAGTAGACATAACTGATTATTATTAAAAGATTAACACTGAAAAACTGTCCCATAAATAATAGCTTCACAGCAATTAAAAAAACTGGTGTTTATGAAATAAGAGTAATTTTGTAAAGTAGTTCTCAGCTAGTCAAAGCTAAAAAAGAGTGGTTCAAAGGGTAAAATTTTATATTAAGTTTGAGGCTTTATCTTACTGATTACCTTTTTTCCTGAGTATTTTTCCCTATTGGATATTTTTCTGTTTCTTTGTGTGTCTCCTAATTTTTGGGTAAGAATAGAACAATGTACATACTTTATTGTAGTAACTCTGGATTCTGTTTTGTTTATAGAATTGTTGTTTTGATTCTAGTAGACAGTTATCTAAATTTAAAACTGCAAAATTTGCCTTCCTCATGGCTTGCGGAAGCCCCTGATAATTTTTTACTTTGTTCTTAGAACTTCTAGCTGATTCTTTTTTAGTTTGTGCCCTGGAAAATCACTTCTGTGCTTAAATGGCTCTCTCATCCTTTCCTCTTCATCTTTGCCTTCGAGCCTTCTTATAAAACAAAAATCAGATCATATATTTTACAAGTATTTACTTATTGAAAGCCTACACTGGGCCAGGCACTTGGGATACACTTACAAAAAACATGGGGGGCGGGTGAGAAAGGTCAAAAGTCCTGGCTTTTTGGAACTTAAATTGTAACTGGAGGAAACAGACAAGCAATAAAGATAATGTATAAGTCAATATAAAGTATGTAAGAAGATGATATATGCTATGGAATAAATTGTGCGGTGCAAAAGGCATCTGGAATGTGTATGGGAGGAGAGGTAACTTGCAATTTTAACTAATTTTAACATCAACCCGTCTGCTCAAAACCCTCCAATTGTTCAACAAACTTTACTATTAGATTCTAAGGGTCCACAAGCCCTGGTTCCTATAATCTCTGTGACTGTTGTGATAATTTCCTCTTCCCTCCCTATGTGTGGCCACCTTGCTATTTTGAGAACACTCCAGGCATGCTTCCTCTTCTGCCTGGAGCTCACTTATGGCAAATAGCCACACAACTGGATCCCTTATCATCTTAAATAGTCTCAAATCTCCTTTACGTAGTGAGGCTGGTTCCAGCCTTCTTATAAGAATTGCTCTTTCATTCCCTAAGGCTGTTCTCCCATTCATCTCATTTGATTTATTCTCCTTGACTGTATGTACATATCTATATAATATACTATGTAATGCATTTACTTGCCTATTGTCTGTTTCCCTACCTGAATGTAAGCTCCACATGGGCATCGTTCTACTGTGTCTGGAACTTACTAGATACTCAAATATCTGTTGGAAGGATGATGAATGAGATGATGTCTGAGCCTGGATCAAAGTGGAGAACCTAACCTGAAAGGCAGTAACAGATGGGACCAGTCTTTGTGTGACTTGAGATTTATAGGACAAAATCCTTTTAGATACTCTCCTTAAATTCCTGTCCAAGTGATCACTTCCTGAAGCCTGGAGAAATTCTTGTCACCATGTAATAGCTATAAATAACCTGGACAGCTTTGACCATTATGATATCTCCTCACTTTGGCCTGTGGCACCTCAGGGTCCAGCTTATTGTGATTTGTTAAGAGATCATATATCTCAATATCTAGGGAGATAATTTTTCTCAACTTCATAATCATATGCGGTTGTACTAATTGCTACTTTCTCTCTCAAGATGATAGGATAGCATTGGAGTTATACATCTATATGTTGATTTTGTACAATTCTATTAACTTAAAATTTTTGTTTTGAAATTCATCAAGGAGAAATACTGAAATTCACCTACTATAGAATCTCCATTGTAATTGTTATTTTATCCCCCAAGATTGGATTACCACCAGCATTGAGGTTGTGCTTATTATTTATCTTTATATTTGCACATGTAGTTTTTACCACTTTTTTTAACTAACCATGAAATTTTGGCTTTGAAACTTATCATGGCAGAAAGATGGGAAGTTCACATTCTATAATATCTCAATCCTAATGAGCTGAACCCTGGAATAAACCATGGCTGCCAAACATTGGGAACAGATGCTATGTGCTAATTTTATACTTCTTATCACCTGTGCAGAACATTAAGCTGTTATGCAGAACATGTAGCTCATCCTTTGGGCATCAAAGAGAATGGATTTCTCTATTATGAACATGATAAACACTTATGCAAGATACAAGCAGATGTGATTTGATGCTATACCTATAATGTTTCCCTCTAGAACATATTAAAATTCCACCATTCCTCTCAGACAGTACTTTTAATGTCATCATGCAAGGTATGTAGTTAACATTTGTACATTTCCTTGACTTGCACCTTATCTGGTCTATCCCATAAATTAGCAATCTTAAAATGTTATTGAGAAACTATATGTGATCCTCTTAATTTCTGTTGTATTTTTGTTGATTTTGATTTTGTTTCTTAAGCTGTGGGCCCCTGATTTTTCTAAGTGAATACTATTAATCAAAATCTTTAAATTCCTTGGGCACTGCTTATTAATATCAAATATGACATTTGGTGTTCCATTCTTTCTGTAATAATACATCTACCTTATGCTTGGTGCATTCCTTATATTACCTCTACCAAAGTGGCACCTGTAATTAATTGACCTGACTGTATGCTTCTTTGCAGTTTTTACTATTATTCCATTTGGGTAGGCCAATTTAAAAAGGCATATTTACATCTTAGCACTTAAAACTAATAGATCTGGGCACAAATGTGGGTAAGAAAAGAAGATTCTACGAACTTTATGGAGTTAAGTTTTTTTTATACAAATATTCAAGTTTAACCTACACATCTGTACTGATAAGGGGAAGTCTCTCGATAGCTATTAGGATATTTGATTATTTTTGTATTGTAATTTAAAAAACACATTGGAGGATGGTAAAGATTTATCAGTGCTATTTTGTGGTGTTGTTGCAGGATTGTAAATCCATGAGAAAGAGCTTTATAGTGAAAATCTTCACATTTGTGAAGATGGAACTCATTCTCATACCTTCAACATACATTTATTAAGAACTTATGAACCTGCTCCAGAACTGCAAAACAAACAAAAACCAGTAACATATGATATACTAGGTAATGGTATAGTAAAGGATAATGCAAGAATAAAGTGTTGGTTACTATGGGGTTAGTAGATAAAAACAACAGCAAACATACAAATATGTGATGATTCTTGTAGCAATAAGTAATATAAAATATTGGTAATAATACAGAGAGTGCCTGGGACCACCTTTTATTGATGTTGTTGTTGTTGCTTTTGTTACTGGGAATTGACCTCAGGACACCTCTACCACTGAGCTACATCCTCAGTCCCTTCATTTTTTATGAGTTCACTAAGTTGCCCAGGGTGGCCTTGAATTTGTGATCCTTCTGCCTCAGGTTCTCAAGAAGTTGGGATTACAGGTGTGCTCTACCATACCCAACTAGTGAATACTTTAAATGGAATGCCAGAGAAAGCTTCTTTGAGAAAAAAGCATTAGAGCTGTAATTTTAAAATAAAGAAAACAAGGGGTGTAGAAAGCCAAAATGTAGCATTGTGACTGGATTAAGAGAGTAAAGGGAAGAAAATCTGATTGGAGAGACAGACAAGGGCCAGATCATGAAGGCCTTGTAGACAACAGCAAATAATTGGTCTTCTGTTCAAATTTTACTTGGAACCACTTGGGAGTTTTAAGCAGGGAGAAAGGTATAATCTAATACATTCTAAAAAGTTTTACTCTGGTTTCAGTGGGAAAAGTAGAGAGCAGGTAGTGTGAATACCTTGGAAACTCGTTTTTCTGTACCACCTAGAGAAGAGAGGCAGTAGAAAGAGAAAGAATGAGGGTACAGTACCTCTTCATATGTTAGAAAATCTGACCTGTTGATTCAGATGTCATTTGTTATGACTTGGGAGCATATGAGGTTTATGCTAAAGGCCCACACCATATCTGATGATGTCTGTAACTCTTATTAATGTGACTTCGGTGCCTTGACACATTTTTCTAGTCTCCTGTCTGCACTGTCATTTTTGAGGTTTCATATTCCCCTGTATCTCATCTATATTCCCTAGTTAAGGATTTCTCTCTTCAAATCTTCTGTCAAAGGTCTGCTGTGCAGACTAAATCTCATTCACAGTAAGTAAAGGTGAAAATGAGAAATACAATGCATAAAGTCAAGTAATAATGAACCATGTTAAAGAAAAACAGTAAAGTGACAAACAGATTTTACCCAGGAGCTACTGTAATGGAGGAAAGGAGACCTAAGTATAGCACTAGGTTTTAATCTGAGTATAGGAGGGAAAAGTAGGAAAGGGCAGGGTTGGGCAAGTAGATTGAAAATTACAAAGTGGAAACATGGGGTTAAGAGGGTGATTCTGGCTAAACTGACTTGACAAATTCTTGCTGAAAGCAGCCTAGTGTGATCAGATATCACCTGGGAAATGGTGGAGGATGAGGAATTTGATCAGAATAAGATGATTAGAAATGAACAGTGGGGGATTCTTACGGAATTGACTTATCAGAATTCTTGCTGAAACTGGGTGATCAAGACCATCAAAAACTCATACTGAAGCCCAAGGTCAAAGCCTAGTGGAGAAGAGGGTTAAGAGGAGCCTGACTCATATTTGGTCAAGGACAGAGTCTATTAATCAGGAAGAAAATAAATAAATAATTATGTCTACCTCTTTAGTGCTAATATGAATAGCAGGAATAATCCTAGGTAAACTGCAGTAACATGGGGAAATCAAACTATGATTTTTACACACAAACAATAGCACTAAGTGGATATTAAAGACAGTCTCAAAGGGTAAAAGAGAGAGAAAATATGAGAAAGCCACATGCAATTTCTTGAAGAAGGTAAAAAAAGGAGAATCAATTAAATCAGCTTTATCTCAACATATTGTTAATTAGGAAGCAGTAGATATCATATAAAGATTTTTATTTAGTACCACTGAGGGTTCCACTTTATTCTAGGAAAATGAATTATGGTGACTGCTATTATTCAACATCTTTGCACAATTCTACACATAGCTATTGCCTCCATACTTACAGCATACATGAAAAATATAAGCCATATTTCATGTCATATGACCCAGCCTGTTGTCTACAGGTACTGAATTATGAGCACTTGCTCTAATGGCAGCCAATGCCTAGATGGTCTAGCTATGTCATGTGTGGCTTCACATGAAATGGTGACTTGAGCTAATAGCATGCTTACTCTTATTTATAAATAGAAAAGCTAATTGGGGTGTTCATAGTGGATCTGAAGGTGAAGGATACATGCAGAGAAGCTCTTAAGATAGATCTGGAGCCACATATGAGGGATTAGATTTAGGCCTGTGAAAGGTCGGGACAATCTGAACCTTAAGCAAAAGCTCTCAGTTGGAGAAAGTTCTAGAATAAAGTAATTGTTGTGGCAGACTAAGATGGCTATAGATTTGCTGACATTTTGTTTTATCCAAAGATGGGGTTTATATCTCCTTCCTTCCTTTTTTTTTTTTAACTGCTTGACCAATAGTATACAGTGAATGTGGCCCTTTACCATTTTGGATTCTCAAGAGATTGTTTTCAATTTCTTTCTCTTTGAATATTTGCTCTAAGAACCAAGCCAACAGGCTATACCACCAAGAACACTCATGGAAAGGCTAATTCGGAGAACTAAGGCCCTGGACCAACAGCCTGGGCTAAGCTCCTAGCCATATATATACATATACACGTGTGTGTGTGTGTGTGTGTATGTCACATTTTGTTTATTCATTTCCATTTCCAAAGATGACCACTTGGGTTGCGTCCATTCTTTGACTAATGTGCATAATGAACATGGATATATAAAAATCTGTTTGAATATCTGTTTAAATCTCTGTTTAATTCTTTTGCACACATATATCCAGATGTGGATTTGCTGGATCATACAGTAATTCTGTTTTTAATTTTTTTTAAGGAGTTGCTATACAGTTTTCCACAGTGGATGTAGTCCTTTGTACATATTTTAACTAGCCTGGATTTTTTGGTAGTTGTTGAATTATAGGAATTCTTCATATTATTCTCAATAGTACAGATATGATTGCAAAGATTTTCTCCCATTCTGTGGGCTGCCTTGTCACTCTACTGATTGTGTTCTTTGATATACAGAAGTTTTAAATTTCGATGTAGTCCAATTTATGTATTTTTTCTTTTGTTATTTATGTGTTTTGTATCGTATCCAAGAAATCATTGTCAAATCCTATTTTAGCTTGCTGTTTTCCTAGAGACAGGATTTCTCTATGTTGCTTAGGCTGGCCTCAAACTTCAGTTCCTCCTGCCTCAGTGTCCTGAGTAGCTGGGATTGTAGGAATGTTGGTCCTTTTTTCAAGCCTCTGAATTTGGTATGGGTTATTATATAGCAGTAAATGAGAGCAAAATAGACCAAGCAGGAGAAAGATATAGAGAAGGCACAACAAAGATATGAATCTTGAGATGGAAAAAAGATAATTTCTTACAACTATTCCATTGCATTTCAATTTCTGTGAAATATCTGTTTTCTTTAATATCCCACTCATATCCTCAAAATAAATCAGAATGACTTTCTTTTCCTTGTTATGAGATGAGGTCAACCCAGCATGATATTTTTCCTCTGTTTTTGAGTACTTGTGTAATTTCAGTCACCCGGTACTAGAAATAATCAGTTTCCTCAAGTGTGGGATCTGGGCTGTTAAGCTAAAATGCCACCTCAAGGCAGAGAAATGGGGTAAGAGATGCTTTGAGCTGAATTAAAACACTGTTTGAAATGGGCACCTTGGTCCACCTTCATGTTTGTTTACTTAATTATAACGACTTTAGAAAGAGTTGTCTCATTTTGACCGTGTGTGCTAGTCAGCTTTTTATTACTGTATTTAAATATCTGATATAATCAACTTTTATAGGGGAAAGATGATCCAGCAGATACATTGCTTTAGATCTCTGGTGAGGGACAGCACATGCACTCCATGGCTGGGTGTGAAAAAGAGGAAGAGGAAGGGGTTAGGGTTCCACTACCCTTATCTGCCACTGGAGCACACCTCTTAAAGTTTACACCACCTTCCAATCATGCCAGCCTGAGAATAAGCCCTTAACATATGGGCCTCTGGGGTACATTTAACAATTGAATATAGGAATGTATGTTGCCTTAGAATTTTAAATTTTATTTATGGAACAAGATAGCAAAATATCCAGTAAAATATTTAATTTGCCAAACTTTTCAAAATTTTGGTCTTGGAAATTTATGTTTGCATGTTTAACCATTAGTTTCCTTTGTATCCTACACTAGAGGAATGACTTATATGTTAGTAGTTTTGACATATCCATAAAAAGTAGAATGCTACTCCTTAGTTTAATTTATGTTGACTTCCCAGAAGCAAAATTGCAATTGCAAAAACATTGAATAGAATTGCAAATTTAGTGAATTCCTATAGTACAGATGTTCCAGAGTGTCACAAAAATCTATTTCACTGATTATTTTCAGATAATTTACTACTTAAATATACAAAACATAATTTTGTTTCTGAATTGTATTCGTTTTTAAAATTTTTATATCTTTGTTCTAAGATAAGAGTTAATGGAACAATTACTTTGGGGGGGGGGGCGGTGTAGTACTGGAAGTTGAACCCAGGGGTGTTTTTAACTGTTAGCTTGAATCCAGAGGCACTTTACCACTGAGTTCCTTTTTATTATTTAAAGACAGGATCTCACTAAGTTGCTTAAGGCCTTGAACTTTCTATCCTCTTTCCTTAGTCTCCTGAGCTGCTGAGCCACAGTCATGTGTCACCATACCCAGCTTCTATCCAGCTTTTTATCAATAACAACATGTTTTCATCTGCCTACATTCTGACCTTGATAGCCTCTTTGAAGAAGAAAATCAAGTGCATTGAAATAATTATAAGCATGGAGAATTCAAGCATTAAAATAGATAATTGTTACATCAAAACAAATATCCCCTAAATATTTAAATTAGATACTTGAAAGATTATGAAGAGTGTTAATTGGTAAAGGAGTTTAGTGTAGGAGAAACATGTGTTTCTGTGTATTCCACAGTCTGTAGGAATCTAGAGCAACAGTTCTTAGCCCCAAGTCTGTAATTAGTCTTACTGGGGAGTTTTTAAAAGACCCATTTCACATCACTAAGTGAGAATATCTGGAGATAGGATGCCATTAAAGATATTTTTTTATAGTTCTCCAATTAGAACTCAAAGTAGAGAACAACTGGAAGGAGAATAGAAACTATATTTGTACATTTTGAACGAGGCAACTATACTTTGAGCGCTTATTAAACATTAAGGATGATCTTACTGGCTCAAGTCTTAGTAACAGATGAAGCCTCAATTAGGTAGCTGGCCACTCTATTCTAGAGTGCTTTCTGTTTTCAAAGATAAGATGAACAGTATCCATGACAACAGCAGATGTGATTCATCTGTTCCTTAGCTTTCCGTCCTTTGGGACATTCTGTTCCCTGGGAACACATTTGGGGAAGCTCATATGCTCTCTCAGCCATATGGCATAGCTGGTAATTTGAACATGTCCTCATACAACACCTTTCAAACACGACAGTCCTAAGGTGATGCCTTAAGTATATCAGTTCACATATAAATTTTTAAAAATGCCATAATATTTGCATGGTTATGATAAAATATATTGATTGACTTTTAAAAGCATTTACTGGTTATTGCATGGCTAATATATAAAGGTTGATCCTTACCTTCAAGGATCTTATATTCTAAGTACCCTAAGTACTTATATTATATTCTTATATTATATTCTTGTATTATAGATCTTATATTCTAAGTACCCTAGTTTATATTTTTGAATCTATTGTATGATTTAGGTTCTTGTGTTCATACATAGTACCTTATTAGAGTTCTTCAGAGAGGCAAAATAAATAGAGTATCTATCTATCTATCTATCTATCTATCTATTATAAGAAATTGGCTCATGTAATTATGGAGGTTGGGAAGTCTATATCTGCATTGTAGACTGGCAGGCTTGAATTGCGGGACAGCCAATGTTTCAAAGGAGGCCGGAGGCTGACAAGCAAGAGACCCAGGAGAACTGGTGGTAGTGTAAATAAAGTTCAAAAGCAGTCTTCTGGGGAATTTCCATTTGCTTGGGAAGACTAGTTCTTTGTCCTATTCAGGCCTTCAACTGATTGAATGAGACCCATTCACATTATGGCAGGCAATCAGTTCATTCAAAGGTCACTGCTTTAAATGTTTATCTCAATCAAAAGTACCCTCCAATTGACATAAGATTAATCATCACAGACTTTACTCAGAGTCAATGATAATGATAATGACGAGAGGTGCACCATACAGAGTGCTTACTATGTGCCAGGTACTCTGCCACTAACCTCCAGTCCTTACCTTGACCTTATGTGGGAACTACTGCTATTCCTTCACTATATAGATGAGAAAAATGAGACTAGGAAAAGTTCAATACCTTGTCCAAGTTACATGGCTAATAAGGCTGACCCTGCAATATGCACCTAGATCTGTTTGGCTCATAGACCCCATTCTTAATTACCTCAAAGCTTCACAAAGATTTTTTTGCAAGTTTTCTTCTTTTGTTCTCTGAGGTATATTGTCCTGAGGGGGGGTGGAATGACACCCTGTCGTATCTAAGAAAGAATAATATTTCATTATTTGATGTTTCATTAATATTGACTTGAAATGCTGTGGGAATTGCATTCTAATGGGTTAAATTCAGAGCAAAGACAATCTTTTTTCATTGGAAAAATTTCATTAATATTTTGCTTTTTACTATTTAACATGGAAAGGGAGATTTATAAGTGGGAGATTTATAAACTACCTTAAGGTCCTCAAGTGAAAAAAAAAAAAACTCCAAGTAAAAGTATTGTTATCCTGACTTAAATAATTGAGTCAATTAACTTTAATCCCTTGAACAATGTAAAATGTTAATTTAACTTCTTGGCTCTTTTTACTTAATTGCGTAGGTCTTATTATGAGCATAAAAGTAATGTTGTCAGGAGAGCTGTGCTTAAAACCAGTTAGAATGGAATCATGATCTTCCCTATGAACTAGGGAAATTATTCTTTAATATAGTACCTTCTTGTGTTTCTTGTCCCTGGTTCACTTAACTATTCATTTTGTTAGCTAGCATTCATTCATTTATTCAAAAATTTTATTGAGCATTTTCAACATGCCAAGTGGTTAGACACCATCTGTTTAAAACTTTATAAAGCAACTTCACACATCTCAGTTATCTTGGCCTATGATCCAAGATCAAGATTATTAATTTCTCTTGTCCATATACAATTATTGTTTTTGTTCATGTTTCTACTCCTTTTCAAATGTTACTTTTGCAGCTGGCATGGAGCAGTGTGGTGACACACACCTGTAATCCAAGCGGCTCAGGAGGCTGAGGCAGAAATATTGAAGTTCAAAGCCAGCCTCAACAGTTTATTAAGGCGCTAAGCAACTCAGTGAGACCCTGTCTCTAAATAAAATACAAAAATAGGGCTGGGGATGTGGCTCAGTGGTTGAGTGCTTCTGAGTTTAATCCACAACACCTCCCCCTCAAAAAGTTACTTTTGCTTCAATATAATGGTACTGATGAAATTGAAGACTTGTGATCCCTTCAGAAATGACTTAATAACTACTGATTTCTAAAGTGTATGGTTTTCACTGGAATCTTCCTGCTTGGTCTTCCTATTTTAGTCTGCAAGATTAATTTGTGCCATCTGTAATTCTTCAGTTGAATTAGTTAATGTTATATCGGTTCTTCTCATTTCCTTCAGAAGGTATCAATTATCAGAACAAAGGATCAGATTTTTGGGACACCATTTGTGAGAAACTGTTACATAATGGGAAGGGAATCTTTACTAAGCTGTTTTGGTGTTTAAATGAGGTGTTAGACATGGTACCCTATTGCATAAGAGAGGATCATACTATGACGGCACATGAAAGAATATTTAGAAATGGAATTAAATCTGATCAGCTATAAGTATGTTTTGGGTGCTGTAACGGATATCATACCTTGGTGATTTAAAAACAACAGAAATTTATTTCTCATAGTTCTGGAGGTTGGGAAGTCCAAAAGGAAGGTGTTAGAAGAATCATTTTCTGGGGAAGGCCAACTTGCTGTTCACACATGGTAATGTTTAGCTGTGTTCTTATATGGTGGAAGGGACAAATGAACTCCCTTGAGCCTTTTATGCAAGATCATTGTCTTGGTCTGCATGCTGTTACAGCACAACAGAACATACTGGAGGATTTATAAACAGCAGAATTTATTTTCTCACTTGAGGCTATGAAGTTTAAGATTAAGGCACTGGCGTCTGGTAAGGGTTATTTTGCTGGGTAACTACATGAAGGAAGGCAGAAGGGCAAAAAAGAAGGAACTCCTATGGCAAGTCCTTTTGGAACTACATTAATCCATTCATGAGGGTGGAGTCCTCATGATCTAAATACCTCCTCCCATCTCCCATCTCCCAGCACTGTTGCATGGGGGATTAACTTTCAACATGAGTTTTTAGAGAGGACAAACATTCAAATCGTAGTAGGCACTATTCCATTCATGACCTAATAAGCTTGCCAAGGCCCCACCTCCTTATATCATCATCTCAGGGGTTAGAATTTCAACATATGAATTTGGGAGAGACACAAATATTCAGACTATAGCACCAGTCATTGTTTGTCTCATCTAAGCTGTATATATTACAAAAATAGCAGTAGCTGAAATGCCCATGACAGACATAATGGCCCTTTCTGAATGGACTCTTTGTTTCCTTTATAAAGAGAAATTTTGTATTCAACTTTCCCCACTAACTATACTATGCCTTGCTTTGGGAAACATTACCATTAACTGCTGAAGATTGTTTCCAATATGCTGAGCTATGAACTGTAGAGAAGTAGGTTATAAGATCCTCATTACTGTGCATACAGAAAGGCTTCAGTACTCTACATGTAGTCTGCACTATAGTATCCAGTGTATTCAATACAAGTAAACACTGAAAAGGAATTCAGCAGTTATTTGATTTCATCCCTTCATCCTGTGCAAACCTGATCATAAAATCAGTCACATTAAGAGATAAAATACTCAATTAGCATGCTGAAAATATCTAATGAAACATTTGGAATCCCAAGATCTGAGTTTTTAACTTGCTTATTATTTTAGAGAGAGAAGAACCATTTATTCTCGACTGCCGACTATGGTGTCATTCCCTCCTTCCATCCCCAAAGCAGTATGCTTGACATTTCTCATTGGTAAGGAACAAGCTCTCTGATAGCAAGATACCAGACTAACTTTATTAAATTTAAATGCTCTTATGAAATATATAGAAATGAGAACATTTGTGAACATTTATTGAATAGTGTCTATGTGCTATTTATGGCTAAACTCTTGTTTAACTTTCAAAACACTGGTTAGCTACATTTTTGACATTAGAGAACTGGGTCTTTTTGATGTTAATAAATAGGGGTCATATAAATAGTGTGTGACATCCCCAATTCTTTCTGAAAACTGTAATGTTCCAGGTATAGTTGTCTCTGTGCTCTTCTGCTTCTATAATATGCATATTTTATTAGCATGATATAATTTTTCTAGGTTACATAAGTTTGGTTCTGTTTTGAAAATATTGTTATGCTTGACATATATCCTCCTACCAAATATTTGCATTCTAATTACATGCTATTCATTAGAACTTGTAAGTATGGTACTGCATAGGTGTTAAAATTTTTTGAAACATCTTTAAAAGTCTTATTTTTTCCTAACTGAGAAGAAATCCCTATGGTTTCCTTGCCTAAATGTCTATCTACCAAAAATCACTATTCTGTGATTGCTATATGCTTTTTCTGGGTTACACCATAGTTCTTAGATATTATTTTATTAAATTTGAATCATAAATAGAGACAGTTGAATATAAGATCTAAAGCTTAAATTCTTCATTTGGGAAGTAGTTCCATATGGCTGGAAAAAGTTAGCCCATATAGAGAAACACAGATGTTGTTGAAAAGGTAGATTAGGGTCAGTCTGTAAGATGTTCCACATATAATAAGCCTTGTTAGGCAAGTAGGGCTTTCAGCTGTAGAATGCCCTGCTCTTTAAAATTAACCTACACTAGGCATAGTACCTGGTACATAGTAGGTGCTTATTAAACTTGGAAGGGTTATGAACTCTGGCAAGACAATGAAGTTTTAATAGCTCAGCAGTGAGAATCACACTTAGATTACTGTCTTAAGACTTTTATTTAGTAGCAAAACTAATTTTGGGAAGAAAATATAAAAGAATATTAGAAAATAAGGTTAACTTTATATTAGCTATTCATAAAAGGAAAATGTAAATGTAAAATTTCTGGAAACATGATGCAGGGCCTAGGCACAGGGAATAGTTTAGGAAGTGTTGAATGAATAAATAGAAAAATGAATAAAAAGCATATGTATATGGAGAGAGAGAGTGAGCGAGCGAGCGAGCGAGCGCACATGTGCATGCATGTGTACTCACATTTATCATACTGGTAAATGATAAATAGGTGAAATAGGAAAATTTAATATATTCAAATATATTCACATTAAACTCAAAGTTCAACTTTAGAAAGACCTAATGGGAAGCCAGATTCAACACAGCTCATTTTTTGTCTTTATCCATTGCTATTAAGCGTTTTTACTGCTTCCTTGAAATCTCATGTTCCCTTGTGAAATACTGTAATAATTTAGGGAAGAAAATCTGAAAGATGGTATTGAGGAATAATCAGCATTTAACTGAATGTGAATGCAAGCATGAAACAAGGTCCCAGGGGTAGAAGATAAGGAAAAGGCTTAATGAAAAAAAAAAAAGAAAAGAAAAGTAATAAAATCAAAACAATAGAAAAATAACACTTTTAGACTTGGGTTTCTAAAGTCTGTGAAAGACTGTGGAAGGTTTGGGTAGCAGTGGTTTGTTCAGGGACACCTGAACACTTCCGCTTTTTTGGTTTTAGGAAGTATAAAAGCAGTCTTGTGCCTAAAGCATGACCTTGGCTTTGTATAACAATTATTTTAAAATCATCTGTGCTTCTTTTTGCCCATGTGTATTTGTATGGTCTACTACATGTGAGCTCCTTCCTCTCTGGGTACCTCAATACAACTGGCTTTACAGTCTGAGCTTAAAGCACCCTATGTGGGTAGAATGTTTTTGTAGATTCATTATGGGTATAGTTAAAAAATATCAAACCAAAATAAGGTGACATATTAATTTTTCTGAGTCACAATTTAATTTAGCTATAAAACCATGTCATACTGTGTGTGTGTGGGGGGAAATCAACAACTCAGATTCTCCACTGTCACCTTCATCTTTTGTGATCAAAAGAGTATTCCAGTGACACAGTTTCAAATACCGACAGGATTTTTTTAAAAATTTTTCAAATATTTAAAAACTAATTTTTTAACTCTTTTTATGTTTTTTTAGTGTATTATATATGTAATAGTAAGGATTCATTTGGATGTATTCACACATGCATATAATAACATTTTCTCCATTTTAGTCCCCAATATTTCTCTTTCCCCTCCTTTCTTCCCTCCTGGATCCCTTTCTTTTTCTCTAATGGTCCTCTTTTAATTAATTTATTGTTTCTTTTTGATAGCTTAATTATAGATACATGTAAAAGTAGACTTCATTGTGATAAGTTCATACATGCACAGAGCATCATTTGGTCAATTTCACTTTGCAGTTCCTCCCTTTTTCCATTCCTACTCTGTCATTCCTCTAAAAGAGTCTTGTTAAGAATATCTGTGCCTGAACTGATATTTTGGAGCGTTGACCTGTGTTTTCTTCTAGCAGTTATTTCTGGTCTAATTCCCAGGTCTTTGATCTACCATAAGTTGATTTTTGTGCAGGGTGAAAGATAGGGATATAGTTTTATTCTTCTACATATAGATAATCAATTTTCCCTTCTATATTCAAGGAGTTCCCCCCTCCTTTAAAATTCCTTATTTCTTCCTAGATTCTACATATGAGATAAAACATTTGACCCTTGACTTGATGAATCTGACTTATTTCACTTAGTATGATGTTCTCCAGTTTAATTCGTTTAGTGGCAAATGACATAATTTCATTCTTTTTATGGCTGAGTAAATATACCACATTTAAAAAAAATCCATTAATCTGTTGACAAGCACCTGGGCTGGTTAAATAAATTGGCTATTGTGACTTGTGCTGTTATTGGTATACATTTATCATTATAGTATGCGACCTTGAGTTTTTTTAGATAAGTACCATGGAGTGGTACAGCTGGGTTGTATACCTGGTCCATTCCTTGTTTTCTGAGGAATTTTTATACTGTTTTCCAAAGTGGTGGTACTAATTTGCAATCCCACCAAAAATGTAACTTTACCCCCACAAATTGCCAGCATTTATCTACTTTCATCCTTTTATATATATGGATAACCACTTTTCTTAGCAACATTTATTAAAAATGACTGTTTTTTCTCCCATATACATTTTTGGTAACTTTGTCAAGGATTAGATGACTGTATCTATGTGTCTTTGCCACTGTGTCTTCTGTATTCCATTGGTCTTCATGTCTGTTTTGATGCCAATACCATGCTGTTTTTGTTACTGTATCTCTGTAGTGTAGTTTGAGATACCTCTAGCATCTCTCAGTATTGCTTTGGCTCTTCTGGATCTGCTATTTTTTTTTCCATATAAATTTTAGAACTGTTTTTTTTTCTGGCTTTGTGGAGAATGTCATTGGTATTTTGATGGGGATCACACTGAATCTGTAGAATGTTTTTGGTAATATGGTCATTTTGATTATATTAATTCTGCCTGTTGAAGAACATGGAAGGTCTTTCCATCATCTGAAGAGGACTCTTCCATTTAATGTGTTCTGCCAAAGCTTGTTCAACTTTCACTACCAAATTTGTACAACAGCTCATTCTTTTCTTTTGAAAAATTAAAAATGAAATAGTTAAAATTATATACTTCTACTTTCTTTGCACTTGTCTGAATTTTACCCAATTAATTAATTGCTTATTTATGTTCTTCAGGAAAACAAAGGCTATCCATAGTGCTGTTGTACATTTTCAATGAAACAATGTGCGCAAGAGCATGTAGTGTATATTAGTTGATCCTTAGTACATCATATTTACTAATACAGTTTTCTATTCAAAATTTTCAATTGTTTTATTGCCTTTAGGATAAAAATCTAGAAACTTAAGATTGTATATTCAAGATCATGAGAGTTTGACCTTATCTACATTTACTAAATTATTTTACACCAATCTCTAATTATTATTTAATCCCACAAACGTCTTTATGCCACAAACAGGCATATTCATTTCAATATCTCCACCAGTCTTCCTGTTGCTTGCTTTTTGGGGAACAGTACCTTTCTATGATCAATCATATCCTCCCAGTTTCCACTCCAGTGGTGCCACTTCTATAAATGGATATAGTGATGAACAAGTTAGACAATGTCTCTGCATTTACAAAGCATATACTCCAGCAGGGGAACAGATAATAGATAAATAAACAAAGAAATGACAGGCCAGGTCCAGAGATAAGCACACACTGGCCTGATGAGCAAACCATCAGCACTCCTTCTGAGCTGGGAAGCATGCTGCAGAACTCTCTTATTATGGTAACTGCCACGACAACTGTTGGCAGATTTTAGATAATAGGAACTCAACGTCATTCAAATTGCTGTGGATGCTAACTACTCAACTAGATTGTAACTTCCTTTGCTACTTTGAAAGAGAACCACTCTTCTGTCACCTGTGTACAAATATAGTTTATGCATTGAAGACTTGGTCCCCAGTGCAGCAGTGTACAGAGGTTGGGCCTTTGGGATGTGACTGGACAATGAGGGCTCTGACCTCATCAATGGATTAATGTTGGGTTCATAGCTGATTGTTATTGAGAAGTAGTAGAAACTTCAGGAAGGAGGGCCTAATTGGAGGAAGTAGGTGGTTGAGGGTGTGTCCTTGAAGGCATATTTTCCCCCCAGTTCCTTCATCTCTCCTTTCTCTCTGCTTCCTGGCTATCATGAAGTGAGCAGATGTGCTCTGCCACATGCTCCCCTGCCATGGTGTTCTGTCTCACCACAGGCCCAGAAACAAGGGTCCATAGACTAAGACCACTGAAACTATGAGCCCAAATAAATCTTCCCTCTTTTAAACTTGATTTTCTCAGGCATTTCATCACTGTGATAGAAAACAAACTAACACAGAAGGCAAAACTCAAGATGAAGAAATTGTTAAAATGTAGAGGACAGGCAAAAGGTCATGAAGGTCATGCATGAGAGGCCTCTATGATAATGTACCATGGACACTCACCAACTATAGCACTGCACTGTTACTTGGGGGAATTTTCTCTTCAGTTACCACCTAGTTGATAAGTGTTACTATCAAAGTTCATCCATTTTATTGTGATGATTTCTCCATTTAACTGTGACATAAGGCTAACTACGTTTGTGAATTCACAAGTTTACCAGCTACCAGCATTTTTTTAAGAACAGACCTTGGATTGTATGTCATTACAGCTATGGAATATGATACACATTAATATACTGAGCAACCCAGTCATCTTATATTCTTTGACATTCATACTGTCCTCATCGAGAAAGAAATTTCGTGATGTTATTCACTTGGTGAGATCTACATGCATTATTCATGCATTATTTTCAATCTGTGAGATATCACCACTTGTTAATACAAATCTTTAAAATAGCAGCTTAATGAGACTTGAATAAAAGAAAATAAGAATTTTCCTTTGCTTAGCTATTGATTTTTAAATTCAACTTTACTGTTATTATTTATGTAAATAAAACAAATCATTTTTCATGTTTGATTAGTTTTGGCAAATATATCCGCTCAAATAATCACCAACCGTAATCAAAATATAGACAATTTCCATAATCCCCTAAGTTCCTTCATGCCCCTTTCTATCATCCCTACTTCTGCAGTCCTACAAAGTCATTAATATACTTTCTGGCACTATAGATATCGATTTTTTTCAAATTACTGAGGCATAATTTACATAAAAGTTAATGTAGCCATTTTAAGTTTGCAGTTTGCTACAGCCATTGATTTTCCAGAAGCATAATTACCCTCCCTACAGTGTTTTGCTCTTGAATTCTCAGCTGCAATTATCAAACTCAAGGAATCTTGCCAATCATTTGATTACAGAAGAAAACATTAAATAAATTCTCTTTGTTTTCTATACATACTCACATACAGAATGCCCCCATAATTTCTGCCCACAAACTATATGATGTTACAGTATTATTGATTCATAAACTCTTCCTGAAAATTGCTGAGAAAGGCCAGAGAAAGCAAATGTAAAGTTATACTACTGAGTTAGAACCAAATTAGTATCAGCTGTTGCCATATACCTAAGAATTATAAGGTTCCTGCAGCATGGATGTTGATATTTAAAGATAATTATACTTATAAAATTATTTTTTAAAAAGGTAGAATACAACCCTTATGTAAATAAATGAGAAAACAATGCATAGTTGGCAACTTAACATTCGATGTGTGGGAGAGGGTAGATACTCAAAGTTATCTAGGGACCTCCACTAATGGCACAATTCTGAAAAAGCATATTTGAAGCTATTAGCATGTTTTATGAGTTATTGATTTCTAAATGTCTCTCCAGTTTGGCAAGAGAATCAGATTTTAGAAGACAATGCCAATAATCCTTTTTTTTTTCAGATAGGATGGATAATGGTAGGATGGCCGCTTCCTCAATGTGAAGTTAATGTAATGATTTTCAAAATTGTGTTGCCCCAATTTATATGTGGGTTACAATAATATTGGGAAGCAAATTATTATAGCTTAGAAATTTAGAGCCTGTGAAATTTTTTTTCCACAAAGTTGCTTCTGCACCATTTAAAATTTGCAGAATAAACAAAAATAGCAACCATACAGTCAACAGTCATCATACAATAACCTATCAGTTCTGCTTAACAAACATTGTGAGTGGATTATGTATGAAGCATCATTGGAGTATGTGGTGGTACACAGATGATGAAGGGCTTCTACGCACAGTTTCCTTCTCTGAGCAGGCAGGAGAGAGAGCGAGCACATCGAATAAACAATACATAGAGTGCTAAGTTTCAGAAGAGAAATAGGTGCCGAGTGCTATGGTGGCAGGGTGTTACAGTTTAGATCTGAAATGTTTCCTAAGGTTTATGTGTAAAAAGCATTGTCCCCAAAGTGGCAAGGTTTAGAGACGAGGCTTTTAGGCAATGACTAGATCATGAGCCTCTGGCCTCATCAGTGGATTAATTCATTGATAGCCGAATGGACTACTGGGAGGTGAGACCAAGTTGGAAGAAATAGGTCACTAGGGGTGTTCTTCAAAGGGTTTCAGTTGTCCCTGGCCCCTTCCTCCCTCTGCCTTTGAGCTGCTGTGGGCTGCCAGCTTTTCTCCATGGCATCCTTCCACCATGGTGTTTCTGCCTTAAAGCCAACCCATCATGAACTGAGCCTCTGAAACCATGAGCCAAAATAAATCTTTCCTCCTCTAAGTTGTTTTGGTCTGGTATTTTGGTCACAGCCACAAAAAGCTGAGTAACACATAGGAATAAAGAACACTGGGTTTTTGCTGACAGGGTTAGGAAACTTTTCTAAAAGTCATGATATTTTTACTAAGTCAAGGAGGACCAGGTAGAGGAAGAGAATGTGCTTGGCTGCATTCCTAAGAAGCCTCACATCACTAAAACTCACATTAGCCAGGTTATGTGGTGCACAACTATAATCCAAGCACTCAGGAGGCTGGGGCAGGAGGATCACAAGTTCAAAGCCAGCCTCTGCAACTTAGCAAGGCCCTAAGCAACTTAGCAAAACCCTGTCTCAAAATAAAAAGTAATTAAAAAATAAATAAAAGGACTGGAGATGTTGCTTAGTGGTTAAGCACCTCTGGGTTCAATCCCCAGTACCAAAAAAAGAAAAAAAAAAATCATGTTACAGATTCTTCAATGGTAAACATAGGAAACATGCTTGAGAGCGTCAAGATTTTAATGTAAGAGTCTCTTCCTCCTGTAAAGATTTCAATAGTATATTTCCTATTGTTCTAATGATATTTTTAATATTAGAAGCAAAATAATAAAATCAAAACTAAATACTTTATAATTTTCTCTTTGGTCCATATAGTTTCAGTTCCTTCTGTCACTGGATGCTGACCTTATAATTGTGCTTGCTACATTTATCACACTTGCCCAAGAGCCCAAGGAAGAAAATCCAAAGAAAGATGTCAGCAGAGCACCCAGTCATACACTATCACAGTCATGCATCACCATGTCTGTCTGCATGATTACTTTTTCAGTTCTGTTGGTGAGATATTAATTCCCAATAAAACTGACTTATAATCAATAGTAGTTTACACAATGTAAAATGGGTTTCATAATTAATCAATTGCTTTATATCTGATTCCCAATATAAAATCTTGTTTTATTGGAGAAATGCTTAAAATTTGGTATGATTGGAGCATAAAATATACCTGGGAATGTGTTAAGGTCTTTGTGTGCCATGCTAAGCCATTTGGGTTTTATTCAAAAGCAATTAATAAATTTCAGGGAGGATTGAAGAGCACAAAGTTTGAATTTTAGAAAGTCTCTTGGTAGCAGTGTGAATAGAAATTAGAGTGTTGGGAAATAGTGACAAAGATCATTTAAGAGGTCACTAGGACAATAAAGGCCTGAAGTGAGAAGTAAGAAAGCAAAGGAGGGAAAGATTTAGAGAAATAAGAACATAGAATGAGTTTAGTAACAAACTGGATGTAGGTGTGTGTGTATGTGTGTGTGGGTGTGTGTGGGGGACTGTGTATGGTATGTCTAAATTAGTATTCATTTTCTGTTGGCAGCAGGTCCACCCTGGCCCCTGGAGCCCTACCTCCACTAGTTTGTTCTGCATGCCAGTGTGGCCAGCTCACAAGGCCATGGCGAACTTGCGGTTTTTCTGTTCCTGCTTATCCGTCTGAGACATATGTATCCCACGGGAATGCCTTGACCTTTTCTGGTCTGATGGACTTATTGTTAAGGGAGGTTTCGGTACCTGACAATAATAGATGTTGAAACTAAATTTCTCCCCCCTCCCTCCTGCTTTTGGGTAGTTTTCCACTTCTGCTGCTTGGGGTATAAAAAAAGGTGTGTTAGCAATAAAGGGTATTGACTCCTGGATGAAGAACCTTGGTGTCCTGTGTGTCTTTTAACCTCGCCGTCCCTCGCCGGACTCGGCTCCCTTGGCCGGACGCGGCAATTTTCTGTCTTAGAAACACCAGGTGAGATAAGAAAAACAAAGGAGGAGAAGCAGGGATAGGTATTTCTGAAGGGAAGTGAGGGACAAGGATGGCTCATTAATGAATTTAAGGTATATAATAGAATATCTATAAGAAAATACTTAATAGGTGGGCTTGAAAATATAGGAAATACTTTATAGATAGAGTACTTCAAAAATAAGATCTTTTTAAATTAATTTTTATTTATATATGACAGTGGAATGCATTACAATTCTTATCACACATATAGAGCACAATTTTTCACATCTTTGGTTCTATACAAAGTATATTCATACTAGTTCATGTCTTCATACATGTACTTTGGATAATAATGTCCATCACATTCCACCATCATTTCTAACCCCATGCCCTCTCCTTTCCCCTCCCACCCCTCTGCCCTATCTAGAGTTCCTCTATTCCTCCCATGCTCCCTCTCCTTACCTCACTATGCATCAGCCTCCTTATATCAGAGAAATCATTTGGCATTTGTTTTTTTGGGATTGGCTAACTTCATTTATCATTATCTCCTCTAACTCCATCCATTTACCTGCAAACGCCATGATTTTATTCTCTTTTATTGCTGAGTAATATTTCATTGTGTATATATATGCCACATTTTTTTATCCATTCATCTACTGAAGGGCATTTAGGGTGGTTCCACAGTTTAGGTATTGTGAATTGTGATGCTGTAAACATTGATGTGGCTGTGTTCCTGTAGTATGCTGTTTTTAAGTCCTTTGGGTATACACAGAGGGGAGGGATAGCAGGGTCAAATGGTGGTTCCATTCCCAGATTTCCAAGGAATCTCCATACTGCTTTCCATATTGGCCGCACCAATTTGCAGTCCCACCAGCAATGTATGAGTGTATCTTTTCCCCTACATTCTTGCCAACACTTATTGTTGTTTGTCTTCATAAGAGCTGCCATTCTGACTGGAATGAGATGAAATCTTAGAGTGGTTTTGATTTGCATTTCTTTAATTGCTAGCGATGATGAACATTTTTCTCATATATTTGTTGATTGATTGTATATTCTCAGAAGAACAGACTCTTCTCAGAAAATAAAATCTTAAACTGTTTATCAAAGTGAAGCATACACATGTCTAAAAGCATCCAATTGCCCATATGGCTTATAAAGAAAAATCATGACTATATGGGGTAGTTATCAATTTGTTGCCTCTCATCTCCAAATTCACCCTTTATTGTCTACTATGCAATAATGGGTCTGGATTCTTGTTGTTCCTTTTGCAATAAGTATGATATTAAGCTTTCACAGTGGAAGGCACTAGAAGGAGACTGGACAAAAAGAAGAAGAAGAAGAAGGAGAAGGAGAAGGAGAAGGAGAAGGAGAAGAAGCAGAAAAAGGATTTCTCCTCTTGGTTCCTGTGTGCTCCTCTTCCAGCCCTGGCAGAATGGATAACTTTGCAGGGATTAGTGCTAAAAGCATGGATGGCCTCCCCCAGCTCCATGCTTTTGCAGTGTCCATGACTTGGCCAGGATTGATGGCCAACAACCACCTTGGATACTTCCTTTGACAATTTGCAGCAAGTTCCCAGGTGTGGCACCTCTTTATATGGTTTTGCTATGAGTGGTTTTTCCTGAGGGTTGTTTCCTGCCCAGCTCCAAATGTGATCTTTTTGCCTTCATAAACCAGAAAATCACTTTGTACTACTTTTCTTTTCTTTCTTTCTTTTTTTGTAGTTGTAGATAGACAGAATGCCTTTATTTTATTTGTTTATTTTTATGTGGTGCTGAGGATCTAACCCAGTGCCTTATGCATGCTAGGCAACTGCTCTACCACTGAGCTACAGCCTCAGCCCTGTACTACTTTTCAATAGTAAAAAAGACAGACTTTTTTTACATTATCAAATAATTCTTCATTAACTCATTTTGACATTATTTTATAGGCATCATACTAAGACCAAGGATGATTTAGTGCATTTCTACACAGTCATGTTACTTCCAATCCCTTCTCCCTTTTGCTATCCCTCTCTCTACCCCTTGATTCTATCATCAGTTTTCTCAGTTCCTTCACTGATAATTTGCAACTTCAAACTACATACCCAACCTCATTTCTTACTTTAATACCTAAATTAAAAAAAAAAGAATTTTTTGTTTGTTTACAAACCTTGGAATGTAAGGACATACATCATCTGCTCTACTTTTTCTTCCCCTTCTTTTCCCTTACATGTACTACTTCTGCTTTTCTTTTGGTTTTCAGTTTTAAAAATTGGAGCTTATAATGATACATAATGGTGAAAGTTGTTGGTATATATTTGTATGTGCACACAATATAACAATATAATTTGGCCAATATCATTCCCTAGTACTGCTCCTTTCTGTTTTTATTTTCTTAAAATATTTTTTTTTTACTTTTTTAAATTTGTTCTTTGTATTTATATATGATAGTAGAGTGTATTTTCACATATTATACATACATGGAGTACAAATTTTCATTCTTTTGGTTGTATACAATGTGGAATTACATTGGTAAATATAAATCTACAGATTATATATATAATAAATTCATATATATATATAAATGTACATATATATAAATTCTTTTTGGAGGGGGATTGAACCCAGGACACTTAACCACTGAGCCACATCCTCGGTCCTTTTTGTATTTTATTTAGTGATAGGGTTTCACTGAGTTGCTCAGGACCTTGCTAATTTGCTGAGCCTGGCTGCTGAGCCTTTGCTCCTCCTGCCTCAGCCTCCTGAGCTGCTGGGATTACAAGCGTGCACCACTGCACCTGGCCCTTTGTAAATAAACTCTTAACACTAAAACCTGATAAATAGCTTTCAGAGTATTTCTCTTTACTTGTTTATTTACACTAACACATAATTATTCAAGTTTGTGACATACAGTGATGTTTTGACACATGTAAACAATGTGTAATAATCAAACCAAGATATACTAGCATATTTATCACTTCAAACATTTATTATTCTTGAAACATTCAAATCCTTACTTCTAGTTATTTTGAAATATATAACACATTATTGTTAATTATACTTACCCTACTGTACAATAGATCACCATGCACAGTATTTCATCTTAAAAAATTGCTTTGTGAGTCAAGTTATGCAGTGTGATTGTGTTTCCTCCTATAAGTCTATAAAGTCAGGATCCAGTGTCATGCAAAAGAAAAACCTAGCATTGACTTCAAGAGGATTCTCTTTATGTCATTCACTCAAACTCATGACACAATTTAATTTGCTCCAAATTTAAACTCTTTCTCTTATAGATTTTACTCTTTTAAATCTCCTATAATTGCAGATTTTTGTAATACTTGTCTTGCATTATGTGCATTTATCATAATCTTCAGGTTTTCAAACTCTTGTTCATACAGCAGATTGTATTAAATTCCCTCTCATCTCTTTTTTTTCCTTAGAGATCTCTTTCTCAGATGTCTATATCTCTTCCAATTTAAACTCTTTGTTTCCTATTCTTACTGAACAACTTGGAAATATTCTTCTTTGCTTTTTTTTCTACAAGTAGTACAATTTCTTGTGTTGTCATGGTTTGCTTGTTATGTTGGAGCATATCCTCATACAAGTTCCTAAGAAAGAGTGTAGGTATAAGATTTTCAGAGTTATTTCATGCCTAAAAATGCCTATGTTTTGTCCTATTTAATTATTTGGCTAGGTAAAGTACACCTGGTTAAATTATGCATATTTTTCTTTAGAGCTATAAAGAACATTGATGGGCATTTTTTCATGTACTTGTTGATTGACTGTATGTCCTCCTCTGAGAAGTGTCTGTTCAGGTCCTTGGCCCATTTGTTGATTGGGTTGTTTGTTCTCTTATTGTCTAATTTTTTGAGTTCTTTGTATACTCTGGATATTAGGGCTCTATCTGAAGTGTGAGGAGTAAAGATTTGTTCCCAGGGTGTAGGCTCCCTATTTACCTCTCTTATTGTTTCTTTTGCTGAGAAAAAACTTTTTAGTTTGAGTAAGTCCCATTTGTTGATTCTAGTTATTAACTTTTGTGCTATGGGTGTCCTATTGAGGAATTTGGAGCCCGACCCCACCGAATGTAGATCGTAGCCAACTTTTTCTTCTATCAGACGGCGTGTCTCTGATTTGATATCAAGCTCCTTGATCCATTTTGAATTCACTTTTGTCAGAGAAATGCAAATCAAAACCACCCAAAGATACCATCTCACTCCAGTAAGATTGGCAGCCATTATGAAGTCAAACAACAACAAGTGCTGGCGAGGATGTGGGGAAAAGGGTACACTTATACATTGCTGGTGGGACTGCAGATTGGTGCAGCCAATTTGGAAAGCAGTATGGAGATTTCTTGGAAAGCTGGGAATGGAGCCACCATTTGACCCAGCTATTCCCCTTCTTGGTCTATTCCCTAAAGACCTAAAAAGAGCATGCTACAGGGACACTGCTACATCGATGTTCATAGCAGCACAATTCACAATAGCAAGACTGTGGAACCAACCTAGATGCCCTTCAATAGACAAATGGATAAAAAAAATGTGGCATTTATACACAATGGAGTATTACTCTGCATTAAAAATGACAAAATCATAGAATTTACAGGGAAATGGATGGCATTAGAGCAGATTATGCTAAGTGAAGCTAGCCAATCCCTAAAAAACAAATGCCAAATGTCTTCTTTGATATAAGGAGAGTAACTAAGATCAGAGTAGGGACGAAGAGCAGGAGAAGAAGATTAACATTTAACAGGGATGAGAGGTGGGAGAGAAAGGGAGAGAGAAGGGAAATTGCATGGTAATGGAAGGAGACCCTCAGGGTTATACAGCGGAGGGGGTAGAGAGAGAGGAGGGGAGGGGAGGGGAGAGGTGGGGAGGGGGGAGGGTGGAGGATGGGAAAGGCAGCGGAGCACAACAGACACTAGTATGGCAATATGTAAATCAATGGATGTGTAACTGATGTGATTCTGCAATCTGTGTATGGGGTGAAGGTGGGAGTTCATAACCCACTTGAATCAAAGTGTGGAATATGATATGTCAAGAAATTTGTAATGTTTTGAACAACCAACAATAAAAAAATAAAAAAAAAAGAACATTGATGGGTGGGTGTAAGAATCATTATATTCTTACACCCACCCATCATTGTTCTTGAAATGTCTACTGCTCTGGACTTTCATTATCTCCCCCACTTCTTGGTCTTATCAACAGTCCTAATGTTCATGTCTGTCTCATGAAGCAGAGGGGAGGGGATGTGACTGTGCATGCTAGCTTTTCACTCTTCTTCTTGGAGCTCTGTTGTCCTTTTATTCCATGCTGCTAGAGGTATCCATACTCTTACTCTATTTCCTGTCTCCTATCGATGGCTTTGTTGAAATTGTAATGTTGATTTAAGAGTGTGTTCTACTCTTCTTCATCTGCGTGCCCCAGACGGGTGGTCTTAATGGACTACAGTAACAAATTTCTTTACCCTGTGGTTTCCAGTTGGGTTTGGCTAATGAAAGGCATCAACAGGATATGGGGAGGTGAGAGGAATATAAGATGGTGTGTTTATTCTTTGGAAAACTTGTTGAGCCATGGATGGGCTGTGGTTGCATTTCTGTACCAAGTGAATCATACCTGCTGCTATGCTTAAAGAGTATTACTTGTTCTTGGACCTGCTTTCTTTACTGTCCTTTTAGGCCAAGGGATAGTAGTTGCTTCCCATTGTTACTAGTCTCAGAGTGTTATCATTACAACTTGTTGGATTTCTTTCTTCCCAACATACTTTTGTAATTATCTATACAAGCTCTATTTGGTGCATATTTTGGTACATATATTTGGTGGTTATGAGGAACTTCATTCATGTAGTCTCCCATGTCATTTTCTTCTTGGTGGATGAATGCATATATTAGGAGAAAATATAATAATTCTACTTAATCTCCCTTTGTGACCTGTGTATGAGAAAACAAGCCAATCAGAATAAGAACATAAGAGAATCAGAATGTAAATGATAGTTGAAGTTTGGATAAGGGTAAGTTTACCTAGGTATCTTAGTCCACCCAGGTTGGCATAATGAAATACTTTAAATTCAGTAATTTTTAAAAAAAGTTTCTTTTTTTTTTAGTTGTAGATGGACATAATACCTTTATTTATTTATATGTGGTGCCAAAGAGCAAACCCAGTGCCTCACCCAGTGCAAGGCAAGCACTCTACCACTGAGCTACAACTCCAGCCCCTAGACAGGTAATTTGTAAACAACAGGAACTTATTTCCCATAGTTCTTGAGGCAAATAATTCCAAAATCAAGACATCAGCAGGCTTACTCCCTGCTGAGGTCTTACTCCCTGCTTCATAATAGTAGCTTCTGTGTATCCTCCCCTGTTGGAAGAGGCAAACAGGGTCCTTCAAGCCTCTTTTATAAGTGCACTGTAAGAATAGAGTTTTCATGACCTAATTACTTCCTAAGGCAGCACCACTCAATTCTATCATACTGGGGATTAGGTGTCAGCATTTGAAGACTGGGTGGGTCATAAACATTTAGATTATAGCACCAAGAAACTGTTTTGGAAGAGAAGTTGTATTTTTGGCTGTTTTATCAGTGGTTATCTTACCCTGTTTTGTGTTGCTACAGCAGAATACTGAAAAATGAATAATTTTTAATGAACAAAAATCTATTGGATCACAGTTTTGAAAGCTAGGAGCCCCAACATCAGGGTGCTGGCATATGGTGAGGGCCTTCTCCCTATGTCAACATGGCGGAAGGCATTACATGGTAGAAGGGCAGAGAGGGGACAAACCCACTCCCATGACAATGAATTACTCTTGGAATAATGGCATTGATCTCTTTATGAGGGCAAAGCTCTTCTAACCTAAATATGTCTTAAATATCTTACCTCTCAATACTGTCATGATGGCAATTAAATTTCAGCATGAGTTTTGGAGGGAACAAACATTCAAAACAGAAGTGTCTCTATTAGTAATTTGGCATTGAGAAGTTATTCAGTGGAGTGTCAGGAAATATAGAGAGGATAGCACAAATGAAGTATCACAGGAAATATTTTTTAGTATCTCATTGGTCTTGAATAAAACTAGGTAAATAACTGATTTATTTAGAAGGTTTTTTTATTCATAAGTAGGTGAATTTTATTTTTGAAGATCTTAGGTTGACCTCTAAAGGACTCATGAATTTCTTGTCCTCTTGAAGATTATTGTTACTATACACATGGTATAAAATAATTTTATTTGTACTGGAAATTTTTGATAGTATTTCTTCCATAAACAATAACATATGCATATTCTAATGGGCCAGTTAAATTTCAGCATAGCATCCTTATGATTGTTTTAGGAGATATTAGGAAAAAGTGGAATCTATGTATATAGAGAAAAGTGCAAGAGATACTATAAACTTTATATGGAAAGAAAGACAGGGTTCCTCATACTAGAAGTTAACTGACCAATCATAATGGATTAAAAGAAACACAAGGAAGCTCCTTCAGGCTTAAACTTTTATTTTTGCTAATTTCCATGACATTAACTATTGTAACTGTCAAAACTCATATTTATATAGTATAATTCAAAATTAATATAGTATATTTGTGTGTGTGTATGTGTATGTGGTGGGTGTGGTACTGGAGATTGAACCCAGGATGTTCTGCCACTGAGCTATATCCTCAACCTTTTTTATTTTTCATTTTGAGACAGAATCTTGCTAAGTTGCTCAGGCCGGCTTCAAACTTGAGATCCCTCCCATCAGCCTCCTCAGTCACTGGGATTACAGGCATGCACCCCCATTCCTGACTCAAAATTCTCCTTCTCAGAGTCATTACTTTGGATAGACAATGAAGTTGTGATGGGGTGAGAGTTGGGAGAACACACACAGCTTGGTGTGGTCCCTGGCTACTTCAGGAATTCTTAAATTCATTAATAAGAATTAATATGTGTCACATGGAGGCTAGAGTTGTGCCTCAGTGGTAGAGTGCTTGCCTGGCTTATGTGAGGCCCTGGGTTTGATCCTCAGTACCACATATAAATAAATAAATAAAATGAAAGATCCATTGGCAACTAAAAAAATATCTAAAAAAATATGGGTCACATGTACCTAAAATAAAACTGCTCCTTCCCTCACAGAGGCTAAGATGGAACTATAGTACATTAGACAAAGACAATTTAATCCATAGTTTTCTATTCTCATTGTCAGAAAACCCTGGAAATCCATATTTTCTGCCAGTACTCAGTCTCTCAGAATCTGCATCCTGTCTACTGGGACTATTCTTTGTGCCATTTACCAAATGAATCTCCAGATATCCAGGTCTCCCCTATTCTCCTACCTTATAATCCCCTCTGAATATCATATACTCCCAATATTTTTTCTTTCCCCCTCCTTCTCCAATGCCTACAATTCTTCCATGGCTCCTTCTGGAATTCCAATTATATTAGACATAAAATCTCCTGTACCCTAAACCTGTTCTTCAAATATTCCCTTCACATTGTTACTCTGAAAGAAATGTGGCTCCCTGAGCTTCCTGCTTCCCTGACTGCTGTTTCAAGTGATGGTTGTTTTTCTTCCATGATTCTCTCACTAGTCACCAACGGGCCTGGAGGTGGGTGACTTCTCCTTGCACTTTTATGCTGCTTCTAAGCTATTGTCTCTTTTCTGTCCTTACAATCTCTCAACATTGCATCTTATGCAATCAGATTTTATCCCTCATTGTTGCTATTATCTGATACCACAATCTCTTTCTCTTATTTGTATCTGGTTTAATTCTTAGCTTCAACTTGCTCTAATGTGCTCATGATTCTTACTGATTTTAATATGCATAAAGGGAATCCTTCCAACAGCCTGAGCTGTTCCTTGAACTTGTCTCTATCCTAGTGCAGCCTCTCCTTACAAGATTTTGTATCCTAGACTTTTTGATTATCAATAAATGAAAACCCTCCGTATTCTCAATTTCTTATATCTTCGTCTGTAACAAGAACCTCTCTCCAACTTACATCCAGCCATCCTTTGACAATGCCCTGCCAGAGGATCCATCAGCTTGAAACTGTCCCTCTCCTTTTTCTTTTTTTTTTAAATATTTATTTTTTAGTTGTAATTGGACACATTACCTTTATTTTATTTATTTATTTTTATGTGGTGCTGCGGATTGAACCCAGGGCCTCACACGACCTACGCGAGCACCTAGGCTGAGCCCTAACTCCAATCCTGTCCCCTCCTTTTGACATCCCCATTACCCTTCTTGCCCAGCTTAATTTCGTGACCAGTTGTGATAATCTCTACTCACATTTTCTCTTGACATCCGTGCTTCATTTTCCCCTTATTTATACTGCTTCTTGGAAACTACACCAGGGTTAAATCTTTCCTTTTCTGAGCCTACAACTATCCAGCTGAGTATTGTTGGAGGAAATATTGCAACCTATTGAATTTAGTGTGCAACCCATGGTCCTCATCTTGTTTTATCTATCTGTACTTTTGACACAGTTGGTCACATGGGTTTCTTTGATTCAATGTCTTCACTAGGCTGCCATTGCACCATGCTTTTTTGGCTTTTCTTATATCTCATTGGCAACCCCCTCCCCCTTTTCAATCACCTAAGCCTCTTTTATCTGAACTTGTCACCTTGGGTTGATGTAGTGTTGAGCATTTTTCCACTCCTTGATTCTTGTTTTTTTTTTTTTTTTGATATTTTCACTTACTATGAAGTAGGTCTTTATATATCTTCCTATGCATGTGATTACAATGAGAAGATTAAATAATTTGCCACAATTTAACACTAATGCTTTTACCCTTAACCACTACACTCTCCTTTCCAATTTATTATTGCATTACATTAATTTGCATCATAATGAGTGTGAACTATTGTATTACATTAATATATATTCTCATGAGTTGATACCTTAAATATTTCTATTATATTGTTAAGTAACCCGAGGAGCAGATATTGTTTGAAAATAGTCACATATATAGTAAATAATGGGGATTAAACAAAATAATATCTATAAGCATCTAGGGCAAGGTACAGCCATATAAGGTACTCAAAGAGTTTTATCTTCTGAGTATGAGGAAACAGAGGAGAATCGTGTCTTTATTGGTGCAGGAGAGAGGGGTTAAAGCAGATTAAAATTCTCCCAGATTGAAAACATTTTCTCCCAATCTTTTAATCAGCAAATGTTCTTACATGTGTTCTGTATTGTAATGACATCCTGACTGGGAATGATAGAAACAAAAATTATAAAAGAAGTAGGAGCTCCCAAGTTTATTTCCAATACTGTTTTGTACTTCCTTTTGTTAATGATGTGGTAAGAACTACTGAATTGAGCAGATAATAAAACACAATTTCCTGGTGAATCTCTTCCAACTGAAAGACTGTGGGAGTTTATGATTTCAGTGTTGTAGGAGGTCTGGAAAGGTTGGTGGTCAGAATATGTTCCATTTCCCTGTAAGAACTCACATGAACTTCCTGCTAGTACTTAACAGATCTTGTCCTATTGCAGCACTGTCTCCTTTCTCCCTGCTTCCCTCCCTCCCTCCCTCCCTCCCTCCCTTCCTTCCTTCCTTCCTTCCTTCCTACCGATATTTCTGCTTTTTCTCCCTTCATTTCTCCCTTTCACCCTCTTTTATTCAACACATATAAATTGTCTACTTTGGGTCATGCATTGATCTACATGCTGGAAATGCACAAAGTTATGAACAAAACACATCAACTTCCTGCCCTCATGGTTACATCTTAATAAGCTTACAAAATACTATAATACCAGGAGGTGATGGATGTTTTGGAGAGAAACCAGAATAAGGTAATAGCAGAGATTCAGAGGGCTGGGATGATAGTGTGATCTGGGAAAACCTCTGTATTAAGGTGAGATTTAACTACAGAACTGAATGAAGGCAGAGAATGAGCCATGTAACTATTATGGAACGTTTCTCAGTTGAGGTTAGAGCAAATGCCAAGATCTTGTGGCAGGAATGTGCTTGGGAAATATGAAGAACAGTCTGACTGATAGTGTACAGGAGTAGAGGGGGCTATCAAAATAAGTTTGGAGATGAAGCTAGTGGCCAGATCACATAGGTCTTTATGAGTCCTTCAGTGGACGTGGATTTTATTCTAACAATTACGGAGAGCCAGTGCAGGGCTTCAGAAAGGAATGAATTATCTGATTCATATTTTCAAGATTTCCTGATGTCTTCATGGAGAAAAGCACCAAAGGAGGAGAGAAGAACGTGGAAGCATGGAGACCCAGGCTAGGCAGATGTTCATGGTCCTAATTTTTTCATCCCATCCACAGGTCTTATTTGAGCATCTGAAAGGATTATGGGTCAAGAGACAAGGGAGTGGAGCTATGTGGACAGGACCAGGATAAGCAGGAAAAGTCAATGTAGAATCCACAGAACAATTTAGGAGAGGGTTTCTTTTTTTTTTATTTACTTTGTTTTATTAGTTGCTCAAAACATTACAATGATCTTGACATATCATACATTTGATTCAAGTGGGGTATGAATCCTTTTTTTTAAAATTTTTTTATTATTAGTTGTTCAAAACATTACAAAGCTCTTGACATATCATATTTCATACACATTTGATTCACGCGGATTATGAACTCCCATTTTTACCCCGTATACATATTGCAGATTCACATCGGTTACACATTCACTTTTTTACATACTGCCATACTAGTGTATGTTGTATTCTGCTGCCTTTCCCATCCTCTACTATCCCCCCTCCCCTCCCCTTCCCTCCCCTCCCATCTTCTCTCTCTACCCCATCTACTGTAATTCATTTCTCTCCTTGTTTTTTTCCCCTTTCCCCTCACTTCATCTTATATGTAATTTTGTATAACAATGAGGGTCTCCTTCCTTTACCATGCAATTTCCCTTCTCTCTCTCTTTCCCTCCCCCCTCTTGTCCCTGTTTAATGGTGATCTTCTTCTCATGCTCTTCTCCCTGTTCGGTTCTTAGTTGCTCTCTTTATATCAAAGATGACATTTGGCATTTGTTTTTTAGGGATTGGCTAGCTTCACTTAGCATAATCTGCTCTAGTGCCATCCATTTCCCTGCAAATGCCATGATTTTGTCATTTTTTAGTGCTGAGTAGTACTCCATTGTGTATAAATGCCACATTTTTTTTATCCATTCATCTATTGAAGGGCATCTAAGTTGGTTCCACAGTCTAGCTATTGTGAATTGTGCTGCTATGAACATCATTGTAGCAGTATCCCTATAGTATGCTCTTTTAAGGTCTTTAGGGAATAGTCCAAGAAGGGGAATAGCTGGGTCAAATGGTGGTTCCATTCCCAGCTTTCCAAGGAATCTAGGAGAGGGTTTCAACAGGGTTAAATTTAAAGGCTTCTACTTTTACTGCCCCTTATAAATGTAAATGTTTGCCACAAATAAAGCTTTTTATAAGTGGAAATTTCTCCACTTGGGGATGGGAATGGGCAGGGGTACAGCACCCTGAAGCAGAATAAGATCTAGACAGTGTAAATTTCTTCAGAAACTCAGGAATGGATCAGAAATGTTAAACGAGAAGGAAAAAGTTAGTACCCTGGGGTCTTGTGATGGGCACAGTTTTGCTATCTGAGTCTGATTTTCTGCACAACATACGAAACCTTACCACTGTCAGACACTGAGCAAAGGTGGCTAGACTAGACAATGGCAGCCTCAATTTCATGCTTATTACTGAGTCTCCTCCAACCTGGCAAGGATAAATGATGGAAGTCAATGCTCTCATCCTTGACTCCCTTCTATCGAGCTTCTCCATGTTCAGTTATCTGTGAAGATACAAAGAACTCAGGCACTTTTTGTGATAAAAAGATCCAAAAGCATCTTTTGATCAAGTCTTGAGTGTGATATTTCAATGCATATTTCACCTCGACACTCTCATGCCTGAGGCTGCACGTCCTGGGAAGGGACTGCGGCTCTCGTAATGAATAATCAGAGACTGGCTCACCCTGTAATGGGAAATGCAGAGAATGAAAACAGCTTCGAAGCTCTTTGTATATTAAAAGTGTTTTATCATCATTTGAAAAATCTACTTGTTTCCCTATGAGCCTATGAGGTCGGTTATTGCTGCTGCCATTCTAAAGATGAGTTTGTGGCGCGTAGCTAACTCTTACAAGGTCATACCAGAAGTTATTGGCTTAGTTAGGATAAGAACTCAAAGTCTTTGTTGTACCATATTATTGCCCTCCAAGTTACATAATTATGGTGACAAATGGAGTAAGCAGGGATAATGTGTTACCAAGTGAGATAGGTAGAGAAGCTATTAATGCAAATAGCTGGAAGACAAAAGCCACCATTATTCTTGGGAAAAAAAGACACAACTATTCATGCCATGCTGTTAAGCCACTAAAGATAAGTATGATGAAGTTATATATTTGCTTCTTTCTCTGTTATTTGTGCTGTGTCTATTACACGAATACTGTTTCTGCTTTTAGGTTTGTGAAGTGATTTCACATTGGCTCTTGCTGCTGGTGGAATCCACCAAAGGGCTTGGGGTTCCCATCAGCAGCATGCTGTTTCTGTTTCATACTTAGAGGGCAAATGGTGAGTGGATAATTAGCTAGGATTAGCTAGGTAAAATAAGATCTAACACAGTCGAGTTTTTTTTTTTTAACAGTCTCATTCTGTCTTTCTTTTAAAAAATCTTTTGAGATATATTGCTCTATTAAGAGAAAAGGACATCGGAGATGAGAGCAAGTGAATCTAGACTATTATTTTACTTGATTTCCTAATGTGGTAGTTAACAAAAGGAGTCTTTATGTGTTAGGTTTGTGAATTAAAGATGAAGCCTCAGGTGGTGTTGTAAGAGAAGCTTGGATTTTGTGGTCCAGAGAAAGACATGATTTTCCTCTGATTTGATTCAGAAGATATAAAAGAAAGCCCCTCATTGTCTCATTGCAATTGCCATTCCATCCAGGAATGACAGAAGTGACCTAAGGCAAGTGGTATAATGGCCTCATTACAAAATAGACTTGAAGGAATGGCTTGTGAGTGCTGGTGGGATCAGAGCTTGTGTTCAGACACAGGTTGCACCAACCTATAGCTGAGTAACAGCCCTTTGAACACCATGTGTGGGGGAATTGGGAAATATTTCTCATTTTCTGCACATGGAAAGTAAGAACAAGTGTAAGTAGGAAAAGAGTAGGTGAATAGTGAACATGGAGAGAGCCTGGGGAATCCCATGTCAAGTCAGGATGATACAAGGGTGAGTTGTCCAGCTGGTCCTCTTTCCCTTGGAGTGAAAATCATTTATTAGCTCATTCAAGTATAGTAGTTCAATTTTCTGAAAATTTCCTCACATCTGGACAATGAGTAACTGAATATTTTCGGGGAGGGACAGAAAACTGGCCAGTTGACATCCCTCCTTCGTTTTCCCCTCGTATGTTGTATCACCCACATAACATGCTGTGGTCATGGTACCATTGTCTATTTGCATATCTATGCTTCTGCATATCTACATGGGTGTCATTTCTCTGAAGGCAGAAATCTTGTCTGATTTGTCCGTGTGTGGTGTCTCCAAAATCTGGCACGGTGTGCTCAGCACCTTAATAAATGGAATGGTCTTGGTTGTACGCTGGAATCAAAGAATCAGACTGTATAGACAGGAGGGGGAAAATCAGCTTTTGGTTCCTATACCTAATCCTATTGATATTCTTTTAAGAAGCATACAGTATATGTAATTAAACATGTGCTGCTCTGGGCCCAGACTGCATAGCTTCCAAATTTAGTTCTGTCATCTCCAAATTATATTAGACAATGTTCCTTAATCTTATTTGCTAATAGGAACAATGATAGCTACTTACATTAATTAGTATTTGAATTTGGCTGAATATATGCAAACCCAAATAAGAGTGGTTTAAATAAGAAAAATGATTCATCTTTCGCTTACTAACAAGAAGCCAGTTAGAAGAGAGCGGTCCAGGGCTCACAGCAAGTCTAGCAGGTCCTTTCCACCTTTCATTTCAGCCACATTTGGAGATGCCTTTTACTATTGTCACCTGGCAGTCAGTGTGGCTTCAGCTATCGCACCTGCTCTGTAAATAGGAAGGAGCAGCAAAAACAAACTCCACGTGACAGTAGAATTTGCCAGATTTCTCAAAAGTCTCAATCAAAAGCTTGTATCCCATTGCCCAGAACTGTGTCACATGAATCCTCTATTTAAATAGGAGTTTGGGAAATGTGTTTCCTTTCTTTCAGCTAGGCATATTGCTAGTCTGACAGTGAAAAATGATTATGTTGATAAGAAAGAAGTGGCAAATGGATATTGAGTAGGTAACAAGTAGTATCAGAGCAGGCGAAGGCACATAGTGGGCACTCAGCAAAAGTGGCTGTATTCACACTGGAATTAAGCTTGTGATTATAATTGAGATGTATAAGAATATGTAGAAATGGTGGCTATGTAGACTTGAACATTGGATTGGTAGCATGTGTTTTTTGATTGGCATCCCAACTCGCAGATCTAATGATTAAAGCTGGCAGAGTATTAACTGTGGATCTGGATCTTCATATACATTTGCTCACTCAGTCCTTAACCATAACTCTGAGAAGTAGGTATGAATTTTTTTCCACTTTGTAATCAGAGTAATTGAGAGTTAAATTCCACATCCATTGAGTGAGAGCTAGGTAAGGTTTGTATTCACTTGTCTTCAGAGTCTATTCTCTAAATCCTCTGTGTGAGTGCCTTGCAATAAAATGAATTAAAAAGTGAACAATTCGCTTCCTCTAAAACTTTCCAAGTTCTCTCTGTGGAATATGTTAACCATGGAATTTTTAAGATTCATTGAAACTTGTTGTGTCTGTGTGATACTGTATTCAAAATAAGGAGAATAAATAGCAGATGGTGGCATCTGTTAGAACATAAACCCAATAAGGGAAAGTACTGTCATTTTTCTGACTCTAGGAAGCGTCTAATTTAGTGTCTCAAATACTATGAGAGAACTTGGCAAATCATATTTGTTAGCGAAGCCTAAAATTTGACATTTTTAGCTATCAAGACTCACCACATAAATATGTTATAATTTAAGAACTTCCTTTACAGATGGAACTAGAATTCTCATTGTTCATTAAAACAAGAACATGCTGCTTATAAAAACATTTAAAGCCAAATGATCACTAACGAAACAGCTTGCAATTTATTCAAGAAAAGGCATCTACAGTCAGATTACAAGCATATATGTATACACACATATACATAAGCATGTATTTTACAAGTTTAGATGATATGCATTCATGCTTATAGAAGAAAAAAACCTGATCATTTTTAAACATCTGTTGAGATAGGTGAACATTTCCCAGGCACCCTTCAAGGAAGGCACAGATGGTAGATACTGACTGATTATGAAGAAGTGAATGTTATCAACACAAGGTCAAGCAAAACAAAGCTCTGAGCCATTTCAGTGTCAGGAGGAAGGTAATTCAAATGCAAATGTGAGAGAGAAGGCGGAGGTAGCAATTATTGAGGCTGGACTAGCCAGTGACCAAATAATTATCAGTATTAACCCTGGCAAGGCAAGAAGAGGATGGCACTAATCTTCTCTTGCTTTTTTCTTGCCAACCTACAACAAATTAGCAGTGAGGTGAGGGACATCTATACCTGCTTCTGATTTGCTGCTTTCCCAGTCAAGAAGAGGAATCAGCAGGTGGGTCCACAGCCCCAGTAGCTGGAGACTGGGTGGTCTTTCTATTATAATTAACCCAAGGGGCTGCTTTTGTCTTCTTCTCTTTGTGTTTTGTTAGTTAAGGCCAAAAATGTTGACCCTTCACTCTGCCCTCAAAGAAGCCCTTCTGCCAGGGTTGGTAGCGACAGCTTTCAACCACACATGCCCCAGAACTGGTAAGTATTTTCTTGGCTAGTTTGCATATTTACCTGTGCGCTTTGGTTGTTGTTCTGATAGTTCTTTTCTTCATGTTCTGTCAAACTGTCCTAAAAGTGACGAGGACCAGATGAAGGCTGCCAGTCCTCCTCAGGCCCTCTGCTGGTATATGACAGCTGGTCCATTAGCTGTAATTGCTTTAGGGGTGATCAGATCGTTTGCTGATCATGGGGGAAGAGAGAACCCGATAAATGAAACAAAGTTCCATAAAGAATAACTCTTGTATCGTTAATGTTGTTGATATTTTTGAAGTTATTAGAATCATAATCTTAGTTGGAAAAAATCATGGAAGTATAGGAAGTCACATGCCTTTTGATTTCAGTAGAGAAGAGACACTTTTTGAGAAAATCTTGTTACCTTGTCATTGCTTTGTAAGTTTTGAAATGTGAAAATGTATATAGCCCTAAGGCAGCACAGATGAAAAAGTAGAAACAAGTCAATGAGGCCTATTTCTTTTTTTCTTCTAATAGAAGTTTTTTTTTTTTTTGGTATGTTTTGTTGATACTTTGTAAAAGATACTCACTGATGTTTGGAACTTTAAAAAAGAATCTACCTTTTAAAATTCTTTATAAAATTTTAATTTTATGGCATAGATTTTTTTGTTTGAGCAAGATTATGCAAATGCATATCCTTGGTAACAAGATGAAAAACATTAAATACTGTAGTTAAATCTGATTTTCTGATTATTAAAAGCAAACAGCTACTTAATGTATTTTGGGACAATTCTTTGTATCTCTTTTCCCTTTAGAAACACACATACTTCATTAGTTTGGATGGTACTAATGGGCAATTCATCATAATTTAGGCTGTGTGAAAAGTTTCTAAATAGTTCTTTAATCAATGGCAGAACAAATAGGTTGAAAACAAGATTGCAAAAATAATGTTTTAAAGAATAATTAAAATATATCATTTTTAAAAACTGTATAGAAATATTTTAGAAGTATATTTGCATTTAAACATTCTTATGATTTCAAAGTCCTCTACTTTGCCTATTAATACTTCATTCAACAAATATGCACTGAACATCTCTCTTGTCCCAGGAACTGTGCTAGGTAATAGAGTTATGAGAATGAATCAGAGGGCTCCTTGTCTTCAGAAAGCTCAAAGTGTAGAGGAAATAAATCAATTACAATAAAAGTAGTTAATGTTCTTACATATGTATGAATAACATACAGTGAAAGTTATTGTATGCAGGAGTCAAAAAAACATTTACTCAGGAGATGATATCTAAATTGGGTTTGGGGAAATGAATTGAGCAAATAGTACAACGGGCAGAAGGAATCAGGAGGAGAGGACCCCAGAGTTGTGTCATGGCATTTATGTGTCTGGACCTAGAGGGTCTGGTGTACCCTTGTGGGATACAACCTAGACCATGTGGGGATATGCCATGGGTGTTAGTAATAGTGCCTAGCAATCTCCTTGGTACATAGTGTCTTAGGTTAACTTCTTGTTTCCCTCTTAAAATGTTCTTTACAGGAATCTTCTAGGAATTGTTTTGATAAGTAATAATCTCCCTACTTGACTGTTTTTCCTGTTTTATAAATATGACTGATACTTTACATATCCATATAACTATATGATTCTTACAAACTTCTTTGGTTGTAGAAATATGAGTAGAAAAATCTGGAAGTTAGAATATTTAGATCTTTAGGCTGAAATGAATCTATCATCCTGATGCAGACTGAGTTTACTCACACAAAGATTTTGCAAAAATTTTTTCCTGTTAGGCTTTTCCCTAGAAAAAGAAATAATAACATCTTTCCTGTCCAGCTCATATGAGGATCTTTAAAGAATAAATAAAATATGCAAAAGTAATTTCAAAAGATCTATACAGGTGATTTAAAAAGATATATACAAAAGTAACAATAACAATGCCTTACACAATCCTTAACTAGAGTAATGTGGGTTATATATAATTCTTAATACCTTCATGTATTTCAGTAATCTGTTGAGACAGAAATTTCTGGATGAAAATACAAGTTCCTAAAAGTTTGACAAACTCTTTAAACATGATAAATGCTCAATTCCAGATCTAGTTTAGAGGTTATTCTTTTTCCTTGTTTGTTATGATATACCATATGGTAGAATTGGAATCATGCTATTAATATTTATTTTATTAAATCACAAAAATGTGGTTAAGATTCATTGGTCACTTCTATAGTAATCAGCATATTATATAAGAATTGTTTTCAAATTAGTGCTAAATTCTTTGAGAACTGTTAATTATTTATCATTATACCTAAGGGCTAAGTTTGTGCTCTTATTTAATGATGACTGATAAAGTCACTAAAACAAATCTTTCTCTGTTATCAACACATTTATGTGGGTTTTAATGGGTTGCTATACTTTACATGGTTTTAAAAGCAGCTGATATTTTCTTCCTACTTGAGATGTTAGTGATGCTTATCATTGATTGCTAATGTACATAGATCTGATGGCCACCTTGGCAACTGCTTGAATTGCTGTAAGTTAGGTCATATGAATGTTGGGTGAATGAGAGCATTTGAGAATGTAAACAGTAGTTATGTTCAGTGACCAGTCCCTAGAGGACTCCTGTATAGAAGATTTTAAGAAGGAAACAACAAGCTACCCAAGACAACTATGTACCAATTTATAGAGGTCGTGTTATGATTTAGATGGTAAAAGTCTCCTAACAGCTTGGTGTGCTATGTGCTAAAGGCTTGATATCAGCCTGTAGAGCTATTGGGAAGTGTCAGAACCTTTAGGAGGTGGGGCCTAGAGAAAGGAAGTGAGGCCACAGGGGGCGTGTTCTTAAAGGGGCTATTAGAATCCTGTTTTCTCTCTTCTACTCTTCACTTCCTAGCTGCTGTGAGGTGAGCAGCTTTGGTCTACCACACACTTAACTTTCTGCCAGCATAAACTGCATTCCTACAGGCCCCCAAAGGACAAGCAACCATGGACTGAACTCTCTTAATCCGTGAGCCCAAATAAATCTTTCCCCTTTTAAGTTGATTTATCTCAGGTATTTTGTCCCAGCAAAGGAAAACTAATACAGGTTATAATCACCCAGGCTTACATTTAATAGCATAGGGACAGCTCCTGTGAACAATTCTTTTTACTTTCTTATGTGATCTTCAGAGTACTTTACTTGTGATGTTTAGACGTTGCAGAAAACATGTTGCCATTATTAAATCGCTATAGTCTTTTAGAGGAACTTACTGAAAACTTTTAAAATGCCAAGTAATAAAATGGTCTCATAAGTTTATGAATTGCTTTAATTTTATTGCTTTAACTGATGACATTTTAATATTATCTCCACAGGAAAACAAAATGTTTTTCAACTAAGTGATAACATTAGTGTCAACAGACAATTACTGGATCTAGGAAAGGAGTTTAGTGACAAACCCTAGGTATCTAATTTAGCATTATTTTGTTGTGACATACAAGAGAAACTATGAGACAAGACTTGAATAATTTATATGCAACATATTTGTTCTGTTATTCATCTTTGAGATTTCTTATAATTGGACCTTTTTGACAGCTATCAAGTGTTAGAGTAAAACATGATCTTATGAGAATGTTTACCTAAGGCAACACATTAGATTTATCAATTTTTATGTACATTATAATGGTAAAATAAGAAAAAATCTTGTTATGTTGATGATCTTAAAATAGTAGTTACAAGCCATTATTAATCCTTGCTAGGGTTAGATGCTCCTGAAGTTATGGCTTTCCTGTACATTTTACTATTTATTGTTTTATAATGAAAAGTGCTATTTTAATAGATTCTATTCTGTCTCCAAATGGAGGTAGTGGAATTTCCTAAAAGGAGAATGAAAATTTTCTCAAAGGAAGTTGATTGCTGAAATATGCATTTAATGATGTTGAAGACTTATTTTCTGGGTATTACCAAAAGTGAATACATGAATGTTTTTCAAGTATTTCCCATTGACCCATCCTCTGAGGCATGGGAGATGTAGCAGATAACCCAATGGGAAATTGCTGAATTTAAAAACTCATGTTGAAGTCTAGAATGGTCTACTATTCAACACTTTCCCAACTGACCCCATATAAGTACAGTAACATTTGCCCAAGGAGATACTCTAACCAATGATTGATTTTAGATCCCTAGACTTTTAATGAATTGGGAGTTGCATTTGGAGTTAGATCAGGCCATTTGGTCAAGATGGAGAGGATTTCTGTGGAATGAAGGTTACTCTTCAGAGCTCCAGATGGGCACTTCAGTTGTTGTTAAGCTTTATGACCTGTTGTGAAAAATGTGTAAAATACCTATAGAACTTGACAAATGGATTTCAATCCCTGCTTCATGAAATTAAGATTCTTTAGATTTGAAGTAGTGCCTAAGAATCTGCATTTTAAACAAGTAACAGGTGGTTACTGTTAAAATAATATTATTTCCTCAATATTTATTTGGTATTAACCTTTTTTTGGTGGACTATTAAAAACAGGTGTCTGAATATATCTAAATGAAAATTTATTATCTACTATTGCTTCTGACATTAAGAGATAGTCCTGACTCAATTCCAGGCCAGATGCCCTCACATATGAAACTGAGAGCACAAAGTGGTGCTAACACCTCCAGCCCCTGCCTGTGTCAGAGTAGCCACAAAAAAGAGGTTTGTGTATGTGAATATGCTTTATCAAGAAAAGTAAATTATATTCAGAAATTTTAAGTGTCAATTCCAATGTCTCTCAATACCCACCCCCCTGCACCTCCATGACACCCCTTGCTCTGTTTCACACTTAATCCTGTTCATTTACTGGGTTCTTCAGTACAGATTTGAGGTGGGGATTAGAAACTATTGTCATGGTGATTTTCTATTGTTAGCTTTTGAAACTAAAATCAGGCTGGAGAATGTTTATCTCCAATAATTGTTCACCTAAAAGGGCAAGGCTTATAAAAACATTTTTTGATCACTGAAATATACAATTCATTGTGTACTCTGATAGCCTTGATGAGAACCTCGAATTGTTATGAAATTCAAGGCCTCTCAATAATAATTTCTGAAAGTAAGATGTAATTCTGTTGCTTGTAGAGGGGAAGACAAAACACTTTGAACACTTACAATAGCTATAGCTTCTTTCTGTTTGGTTTTATAGGGTATTGATTTAACAGTGGAGTAGCCATCTTATAAGTTTCGCTTTCATGTACTTCCTCTTACCCGAACTCCCCCCACCCCCATTAGTGACCTACCCCACAGTACCATAACCCTAAGTCAATCCCAGAAGGACACAATCCCTTGACTCTGGAAAGCCCCATGGTGCCATCGACCTAGGCCCATCCCATGCTCTTCCCCACCTGCCTAGCTCTGACACAAGCACCCCGAGACTATCCCATAGGCCACAACTACAACTCCCAAACCCCTACCCCACAAAAGCTGAATACCCAAACATCTAGGGGCCTCTCTTCTCTCTACAGAGAGAGATGGCCTTTAACCTTTGTGTGGATCTTCGCCTGGTCTCTGTCCTTCATTTCTCACTCCCCCATCTCTCACTTTCTCACTTTCCTTTCAGGTTTTTCTTTGAAAACCCTCAGAAGCTGTTGGAATATGCCTAGGAGCACAGGAATCGTATGCTCTTTAGACACCTAGTTAACTAGATAACCAATTAGAAGATCGATAGCTAAGAGTACATACAACAGGACAATCACTCTATGCTTATCATTTGTAGGAATGACCATCAAATATTTTATCAACAAATGTTTGTTCATTGTCAAGTTATAGTTCTTAAGAAATATCTGTCTCACACAGTATAGTCCTAGTGAGCATAAATAACTGTGGCTAAAAAATTATGGCCTTTTTTTCCTTTCCATATGACATTCCATAAAGAATATTTATCAGCGATGAGATAGCAAATTATTTCTTACAAACTGTGAAGGTTGGCTTTTATCAGATGACTGAGACAATCACAACCATCAGTTCAACTCTTTTTGAGTCCTATGTATTCCCATTGTATGGGGTGTAAAGATTTATATCACAGCTGTTAAAGAACTGATGAGACAAAGCACCAGCCCGTAAAAGAGGACTATTTTGTAAAATCAACATAAAAGATATTTTAAAATAAAGACCATGTGGGAAGTGCTCAAAGAATGATTTAAACTATAAATGTTGAATTTAAGGGATGGACAAATCACTGGAGAAGAGTGATCGGAGAGGTCATTATTGAGGACAGTGAGCTTTGGTTTTGATTTTATGCCACTGATAAAAGGTGTATGTGTTAGTCAGCTTTTGATTATTATAACAAAATGCCTGAGGTAATTAATTTAAACAGAGGAAAGATTTATTTTGGCTCAGTTTTGGAGATTTCAGTTCATAGTTAGTTGGCTCAGCTGCTTATGGGTCTGTGGCAAGGCAACACATCAGGGTTAAGCACAGGCCCAGGAAGGCTGTACACCTCATGGCTGGGAACAAAAAGGAGAGAGAAAAATATTAATGTCCCCTTCAAGGGCAGCACCCCCATAGGACTCTTCCACTAGGCTCCACATCATAAATGTTTCCATTACCTTTCAATAGTGCCAAACTGAAGATCAAGTGTTTTAACATGTGGGCTTTAGGGGATATTACAGATCAAAACTATATCATCATGGGATGTTTACATGATTAAATAATATATGTAATATCAGAGCAAAGGGAAAATGGAAATTTGGGGAACAGACCAGACCAGCTTATAGAGTAGTATTTGGGGACTGTAGAGGGAGGGATATGGGAGGCAAGTTAGATTGGAAAGATAAATTGGTGCCATGGTATGACATGTCCTTTACTTTATTTAATTTTTTATTTATTTTCAGTGCTGGGAATCAAACCCAGGGCCTTACTCGTGGTAGGAAAGCACTCTATCATTGAGCAATACTCTCCAGCCCCTGATACACTCTTTAAGTCTGGCTATAGGTGATGGAGAACAATGAATCAGGAGAAAAGAAATAGTTTAGGAAAGTCTGACTGTAATATTATAGGAAGGACTAGAGCATTCTCAAAGTGTGGTCCACAGACCCCTAGGAATCCCCATGATTTTAAAGGTATCTCTGAGGTCAAAACTTCTTTCATAACAATATTCACATATTATTTACCTGTCATTATGTCAACATTTTTACAGAAGTTACAAGACATCTTTACCTGGATCAAAGCAGTGATGCTAAGTGATGTGAGTGGTCTTACAATTCTTTGTCCTCATACAGTTGCAGAAGTACCAGCATTTCTCATGGACATTCATTATGAAGTGGTAAAGATGATTTATTTTATGAAATCTCAGCCCTTGAGTACACAACTTTTTAATGTAAATTGCAACAAAATACATAAAACACTCTGCTTCAAACCAAAATGGGTTTTCTAAAGAAAATGAACGTGTTTTGAGGTGAATCGACCAAACCTCCTGCCTCTTTTTTTAAGGGAAGCACTATTTTTACTCTAGAGAGGAAAACTATGGTCATTCAGATTAGAATTTGGCAGATCTGTTATCAAAAAGAAAGTGAGCCTGTCATTTCAAGGAAAACAACTCACATATCACAGTATTTGTGAATAATGAAAAAACTTGAGCTTTCAAGTGAAAATTAAAAATTTGGAAAACAGTTTTTTTTTGAGGTGCTAGGGATAGAACCCAGGGTCTTGTACATATGAGGCAGGCATTCTATAATTGATCTGTATCTCCAGCCCAGAAATTTGGAAAACTTTTATCTGTCGCTATGAGGTAAAACATTTTCCTATACTAAGAGACATTTCTGATAACATTAGCAGTAATATTAATAACTGTGATTTTTTTGTGGAATAAAATTTCTCATTATTTGAGAGACCTGTATAACTCATCAAATTAATGAGTTTTCCAAATTTTCTGATGTTTTCCAAATGACCAATGTATGATGTTATAAAATAATACAGGTGTAAAATATATCCATTCAAAATTCAAAACAAACCAATTGTTTGTCAGTTTTGGGGTCACTGTGACCAAAAGTCCTGCAAGAACAATTTTAGAGGATCCAAAGTTCGTTAGTGCTTATAGTTTCAGATGTCTCAGTCCATAGATGACCAACTCCAGTACATTATGGTGGAAAGGGATAGAGAAGGAAATCAGGAAGTAGAAAGAATGGGTTTGGCTCATCAGTGACAAAATATAGACCCCAAAGTCACACCCCCACTGACTCATCTCCTCCAACTACACTCTACCTACTTGCAGTTACCACCCAGTTAATCTGTATAGGTGAATCAATTCACTTATGTTAAAGCTCTCAGAAGTTAATCATTTCACCTCTGAACCTTCTTGCATTGTCTTGCACATGCAATTTTGGGAGACATATCCTATCTGAACCATAACACAATGAAATTTAATGTATCTGAGTTAAAAATTCAACAATGTAGTTTTAGATTCTATATTGCAACTGATCTTTAGGAAAACATCACTTGTCAAGTTTTGCTTATAATAATAAATAAAAGGATCTACAATTGTCTGAAGAAGCTATTAAGCTCTTCAAAACTATAGGTCTATGTGAGGATGCATTTTATTCATATATTTTAACTAAAACAATATTGCAACAGATTGAATGCAGAATGTAGGTGAAGCTCTCTTTTACAAAGCTATTTACTATAAAAATTTTAAAAAATGTAAAATAATAAAACTGTATTTTTTTGTCTTGGAAATATAGTTTTTATAATAACATGTAATTTGTGTTATTATTATTTTGAATGAACTTAAAAAAACTCATTTTAAGGGGCTAGGGTTGTGGCTCAGTGGTAGAGTGCTTGCTTAGCATGTGTGAGGCACTGGGTTTGATTCTCAGCACCACATACACACAAAAAAAGTTCTATCAACAACTAAAAAATATTTTAAAACCCCTCATTTTAAAATAAAAATTTTATAAATTTCTCAGTTTTAGCTTCTAACATAGTAAATATCAATAGATATCATCAAAACAATCATACAAAATTGTACAATCATACAATCACACCTATTAAATAGGTGTGTGTGTGTGTGTGTGTGTGTGTGTGTACATATGTGTATGTATGTAGATAGATTGGTAACACTCACTACCTATATACCAAGCAAGGTCTAGACAAGAAAATGTAACAGTGGAAAAAAGATTCATCCTTGTTTTGAACAACTGTAGAATCAATTCTGGTAAATTTCTTCTTTTTTCATACAGTGCCCATTGTGTTGTTTTTTGAAAGTTTAATGGGTATACCACAGAAAGCTTAAAATATGAATGTGAAAAAAGCATTCTTTATAATTTATTTTTTATAATTTTATTAAAAGATTATGCATGTTTATCAAGAAGAGAGAGAAGTCTATAGGGAAAATTATAAAAAAATTGAATAAAGTAAGTTTTTTTTTTTGCTTTATATTATGTCACTTATCTATGCTATTCTTATCTCCTGTCACAGATAACCTGAACTTCATTGTTTTTTGTAGTCATCAGAATCTTTATTTATTTATTTTATCAGAGACACTTAAACATTTTTTATTGGTGCATTATAGTTACACATAATAGTGGGATTAATTGTGATATATTCTTATATGTACATAACATTCCTTGTTACCTCCCGTTTTTCTCCCATCCTTTCTTTCTTTTGCTCCCTTCTTGTATTCCATTTGTCTCCCTTCTATTTTGATGACATCCCTTTCCTCCATCCCCTTTTTCTCTCTAGCCTCCACATATGAGAGAAAACATATGATCCTTGACTTTCTGAGTCTGGCTTATTTCTCTTAATGTACTGTTCTCCAGTTCCACCCATTTTCCTAAAAATTAAATAATTTCACTCTTTGTAGCTGAATTAAACTCCATTATGTTGTATTTTCTGCATCCATTCATCTGTTCACAAATTACATTTTTAAAATCATCAAGCAAGTACATTTAAAATTATTTATTACTTTCAAATTGCTGACCTAGGTTAATGCACCTGTGATTGCATAATAAATTCTGTTGGTATCTGTATGAACAAATTTAAAACCTTAGCTCCAGGAAGTGTAGTCCTTTTGTGCCATATACCCAAAGTATGGGTGCATGTGTACTCATCTGTAAAATTTATACATCAATCAATGGGACTGCTAGGGACTGAACTGTGTCTTCCCAGAATTCATATGTGGAAGAAACTGTCAGTTAATATGACTGAATTTGGAATATGGAAGAATAAATTGGTCATAAGGATGGAACTCTGGTCCAACAGAATTAGGTGATACCAGAGAACACTCTCTTTCTCTGCCATGTGAGGACACAGGAATTATTTGCTGCTAGTCAGTATCAGAGCCTTCACCAGAAACGGAATCTTCTGGAACTTTGGTCTTAGACTTCCTAGTTTCCAGATCTGTGTGAAATTTCTGTTGTTTAATCCACTTAGTATGTGGTGTTTGCGATAGTAGCAAGAGCTGACTAATACACAGGCAAATGTATTAAAAACAAGGTTTTTACCTATTAAGGTTGAAAGCAAGGAAATATGTGATCTTGCTTTGTCTAAGAAAAAATGCCAGTTGACAGCAGATTATTTATCTATTTATATTATGAGGTGATTTTGGAAGAGTGCATTATTTTGGAGGGCAGTGGCATTTAAGTTTTTTTTTTATCATTGATTATGATGTATAATAAACACTGGTCAATACTAGGATGATTAAGTAGTTGGAGATATGAAAGAGGACTTTTAAAACAAAGAAATTGCAAAGAACTGAAATTAATGACAATTGTAATGATAATTGACCTAAATCAATTATACATAATTTCTTCTTGTATAATTTGTTTGAATGTCTAATGCTGTTTCATAGACAACTTCCTAATGGTATTCTGTCCATGGTAAAATGATTAAACATACTTATAAAGCCCACTGCTGGTTTTCTTTGGAGATTTACTAATGTAAAACGAAAGATTCACAATGCTTTGACTTTCTTTTGCTCTTTCTTCCCCTTTTTGTTTAATTGTTTTTTACTCTTAGATAATTTTTTTCTTATAGGACTTCTAGTCAGATGATGGTATATCCCAATCTCAGTCCTTGGACTTCTTCTCTTCTCCATTTACATTTTCTCATCCAGTCCTGTGATTTTAAACATCGTGGAGAGTGTTATGCATCATTTTCTTGCTGCTTCTTCCCTGGAATCACACCCATACATCAAACCTTCCTCTCTGTTTTCATTTCTATAACCACCTCTTAACTGCTGTCCTTGTTCCATACTTTAATAAGAATATTAATTATTTCACTAATAATTAATATACATTTTAAATAGACATAACTTGTATAGAACAGTTTTAGATTTATAGAAAAACTGGGCAGAAGCTATAGAGATTTTCCACATGCCTTCTGCCCCCTGACAAATGTACAGCAGCTTGATCCATTTTTTTTAAATGAGTTAAATTATTTTAATTTTTTATTTGTTTTCATTAGTTATAAACCATAGTAGAATTCATTTTGATACCTTGTACACAAATGGAGCACAACTTTTCATTTCTCTGGTTGTGTGCTTGATCCTTTTTGACTCAGAAGCTGTTCTTATGTCATTTTCCTGTTCAGAACCCCTCAGATCATATATAGAGCCAGACTTGTACTTCCTACTTCCTGTTTGTGATCTGGCTGCTTTTTCAACTTCATGTCCTATTATTGTTTCTCGCTTTCAAGCTGATCCAGCCACATGACTTTCTAGTTGCTTCTCAAACATGCTTAGCCCATTCCTATTTCTGGATGTCTGCATATGCTATTAGTTTTGCCTAGACCACTCATTTCTCAAGTTCTTCACATGGCTCTCTACTTACTTTGCTATCTGCTCATTTGTCATCTTGGAAAAAATTCCCTGTCACTTTCTATCCTTTAAACACTGATGCAGTTTTCATCAGAGAACTCTGGAACTCTCAGTACCTCATATTACATCATATATTATTTGCTTGTGTGTTTATTATTTCTCTTGCACTAAAATGTAAACTCTATGAGAGCAGAGATATTTATAGTTGGTTTGCCACTGAATCTCCAGTTGCCTAAAATAGCACCTGGCATGTAGTATGCTCTTTATAACAACTTGTTGAATTAATGAATACATACGGGTAAATTTTGTGCTAATTATTAGTTTCATATTGATTCTTCCAATATTTTTATCTCTCTACAGTCTGGTCTCCCTTTTTATTCTTATAACAAGAAATCAAGTTTTGCAATAATGGATTTTGGCTCATTAGAATATTTCTTTGGAATTTAATGACATGCAATTTAGTTTTTCATTGCTGTGACAAAATGCTTGAGAAAAACAACTCAAAAGAGAAAGGCCTTATTTTGGCTCACAGTTTCAGAGATTTAAGTTGATAGTCTGCTAACTCCATTGCTTTGGGCTTGAGGCAAGTGTAAACATCATAGTAGAAGGACATGGAAGAGCAAAGTTTCTCACCTCATGGAAACAGGGAAAGAAAGACGAGAGAGAGAGAGAGAGAGAGAGAGAGAGAGAGAGAGAGAGAGAGAGAGAGAGAGAGAGAGAGAGAGAGAGAGGGAGGGGCTGCGGACAAGATATATGTATGAAGATCATGGCTCCAAGAGCCTATTCCCTCTGACTAGTTCCTTCCTTGTAGTTTTCATCTTCTCCCAATAGTCCATTCAAATTATGAATCCATCAATAATCAATCACCTAATGAGGTCAGGGTCCTCATGATCCAGTCACTTCTTAAAAGCCCCACCTGTGAATAATTCTGAATTAGGGACCAAGCCTTTAACTCATAAACCTTCGTGGGACATTCCAGATCCAAACCCCAGTTTTCTGCCTCAGGTCCCCAAAGGCTTTGCCCATCTCATAATGCTTCTTTTTAATGGCACTAATCTCTTTACTGATCACACATTCCTTTGCCTCCATTTTATATACACTTTTCTGTCCAAAAGGCAATTTTTTCAAATCTTTCTGCTCTTCTTGCTTCTGATCCTCTCTGTAAATCTGGCTGAAAGCAGCTAGCCATATTCATGCCACCACCTGAATGCTGTGCTGTTGTGAAATTTCCTCCACCAGTTAAACAAATCCATCATCTTTAAACTCAGCCTCACACAAAGTTTTAGGGAATGGACAAAATACAGACAAATTCTTTGCCAGATTGTAACATGAATGTTCTCTAGTCCAATTCCCACTAGAATTCTCATTTCCATCTGAAATCTCATGAACCGGGTCTTTCCTCACTACATTCTTATCATAATTCTGGTCTTCTGAGTTCCTACTGGAAATTTTCTATTAAGTTCTTTTTACAATATTCTATGGTTCCTTTTGCATTCAATCCCAAACCTTTTCAAAATTTCCTGATAAACCAGTTCTAAAGATTTCTGAATCACATGATCAGGTATAGTCACAGCAATGACCCTCATTTCTTGGCATCATTTTTCTGTGTTAGTCAACCTTTCATCACTGTGGCAAATACCTGAGAAAAACAACTTAAAAGAGGTAAGATTTATTTTGGCTCACAATTCAGAGGTTTCAGTCTGTGGTCGGCTGACTCCGTTACTTTGGGCTTAAGGCAAGGCAGAACATCATGAAGAAAGGCATGGTGGTCATGAAGGAGGCAGGGTGTGGAGAGAGAGAGAAAAAAAAAGAAGAGGAAGAGCAGAGAGAGGACTAGGGACTGATATGGATCCCAAGGGCATATCCCCAAGGATCATCAACTAGATCCACCCTCTTACAGCTTTCACCACCTCCCAATAGTTCATTCAATTATCACTGCATCAAGGAATTAATCCATTGATGAGGTTTAAGCCTTTATGATCCAATCATTTCCCCAAAGCCCCATTTATGAACATATTTGCACTGAGGATAAAGCCTTCAACTAATGAGCCTTTGAGGAACATTTCAGATTAAAACTGTCATATGATATAATACTATTCTTTTAGCTATCTCTTATGACTAACTTCTGTATTCCATTGCCCTAATCAATGCTCCAAACTTTTACAGATACATGGACTCCTTATTCCATCCAACATGCTTCTTAGTAGAATCTTTTCTCACTTATCCATTGAAAATGTAAGTACTCTTAGGTATTAACTTCCTCATGGTCTATTTTTTTTTAACTCCAGATAGTATTAATTTTATTTAAAACTTCTTTTTTCCTTTTATAGTGTAGAAGGAGGGCTTCAGACCTTCTCCCAAGCCTAAACTCTCTTAATCTTTCAGTTAGCCCTCTTTCCTATAATCTAATGTCCACAACTCTTTAATGTCCACAACTCTTTCCTCAACTCCACAACTCGGAGCTTAGTGTCCCCCTCAATATCCTTATATCAAATCTTGCCTCTGCTTTCTCTTAAGCTGCTTCCCTACCCACTACACCCAATTTGTTCGAGAAGTAATCACTTGCTATTTTTACATCTTCGTTTGCCATTTATTCTTTATACTCTTTTTCTTAAATTTTTTTTTTTTGTAATTGTAGATGGACAGAATGACTTTATTCTGTTGATTTTTGTGTACTGCTGAGGATCGACCCCAGTGCCTCATGCATGCTAGGCAAGTGCTCTGCCACTGAGCTATAGCCCCAGCCCCTATATGCTTTTTCTTTTATATTTTGTTTAAAAGCTGACATTAGGTGTATTTGTTGATGTTTTTATTATGGAGTGATTCCATCTAGCTAGTTAATGAGTGCATTAACTCACATATTTATAACTTTTGTGATGAGAACACCAAACATCTACTTTCTTTGCACTTTTCAAGATATAATTTTCACCATTAACTGTGGTCACATGTTGTACAAGAGATTTCTTGAACTTATTTTTTCTCTGACCAACACCACCTCTTTTTCCCCTCCCTCTTAACCACCCCAGCTTTTGATAACCACCATTCTATTTTTCTGCTTTCATAATGTTTTAAAAAACCTGTACATAACCATTTTCTCTCAGAAGTCACCCCTTTTCTTCTAATTACCATACCCAATAGATTCTTCTTTATCTTTATACCACATGGACTTTTTTTTTAACATTTGATTTGGTTGATATATCATGCAACATTTTTTTTATTATAAGTTGTTCAAAACATTACAAAGCTCTTGACATATCATATTTCATACATTTGATTCACACGGATTATTCTTTCTTTAGCTTTATATTTCTCTTTATATATATTTGGTCAACCTATATAGTTTATACATATTTAGTCAACTTACATATTTTATTTCATTGGCTTTCAGTTTTCATGTACAATAAAAAATATGGGTACTAACTAAGGATCTCTGCCCAGGTGTTAGTGATTAAAATTCAATTCAGAGCAATAACAGAGGATTAGATGTGGGACTCATTTATGAGCTCTAATGTCATCATAGTTTGTTCTGAATTCCTCTATATTTTGGGTCCCATATTGTTGCAAATTTGACCACTGATGGTTTTAAGTTTACATTAGCCTAGAGCTAACAACCTTCGACAAAGTGATTGTCTTTTTTTCTGATAACTTTATGTGGATTGTGGGATCCTCCCTAAATCAATAAGTATGGTCAAGAAAGACAGGACTTGGAATTATCAGTTATGATCACATACTAGGTTTTGGAGTTGGGATTTGAGTCATCTCTTTCTAAGTCATAGCCTGGAATGTGAGAGGGTGAGGCCCTCTAAAGAGATACTGAGCATCTTCCTATTGTTCACATGTGTCCCTGGGCTATTGTGTCCACTACTGTAGCTTCTGTTATTATATATATGCTGATATTTTATGAACCTTGTAAATTAGTGAGCCTTAGTACACTGAAAAGCAAGATGGAGCAGTGGTATGGCTCTAAAGGCAATGGTGGATTCTGATAAAGGACACCAAAGGCACAGTGTTCAAAGGTGATGATGTCACACTCATGAGTGATCTATAAAGTGTCACTGCATGAATCCTGCAAATTATTTCAACTGATGAGTAGGGAGATATTATTCAAATTCAGGTAGACTTCTAAGACTTCTTTTTAGACTCAGCAGAAAACTCACTAAGGCAGAAATAAAGCAGGATATGACCCTGAAGCTAAAGAGAGACTGGATAGAAGCAGAAAAGGCATCAGGGCCCTGATCGAGTAGGTTACTTTACAGTACAAGACCCTAGTGCTTGGAACAGATGAGAGGAGTAAATGGATTTACTGAGAAGTATATAAAATGGTGGCAGGCCAGAGTTCAGTATGGAGGGACCAATACAGGGAGGGCATGGGAATTAAAGAAGCAGAGGCTTGGGGTCTATACTTTTGTTTAATTTTGTATAATAAGTATCAGGTCTAATTTGAAATATAACTTTAATATAATCCAAAGCATTGAGAATATTCTATCATGGGCTTTTGTGCATTTCTGTTTCTATGGGTTGCAGTTGTGTTTTCTTCTTTGTACATTACAAATAAAACAATTAGGTAGAATAGCTAATATCTTCATGATTTTCTAAACTGTACAAATCTGCAATTCTCTGAGTATTGAAAAATATAATTAATAACTAAAATGAAGGTAGAGATTTTGTTTGATTGTCTTTCTCCAATTAATTCAATACCTAGAACAACACATTGCACAAAATAAATATTTGTTGAATTTGAAAGAATGTTTTGCATGAGAAAAAAGTGGAACATTTGTTTTTTCTCTCTCTCTGAATTAAATAATAAGATATAAAATATTTTTGTAATGTTTAACACAAAAAGTGTATGAAACCGTAAGCATTCTTAACTATTATAAGAACTGTGAACATTCTTAATGGCTAATTTTCAAATGAGTTTGCTTTTGATTTACTTGGATGACTTTTGTTCCTACCTTATGGGAAAAAAGGAGGTAGACAGACTCTTAAAACAAAATGTTTATGTTTTAATATTTATTTTAATTAGCTTAACTTATAATGAAATGAGTACTTTATTCAGTACCATTCTGTGGAAGACTTGTGCCAAGTGATGGCATAATGTAAAGAGTTTCTTTATTCTAATTCTTTTAAAGAGGAAACCAAGAGTTTCAAGTTGTCTTTTTTCAGAGTTGAAATCACTGTATTTTCTGGTATTGCGAAGGAGTAAGACCACATTATGTCACTAGGTGGCATGTGTTGCAAGTTGAAAGGCAATAACATCACCAGATAGGAAGCACAGTTACTGATGTATGCCTGTACACTGCCCTATTTTCATATTTTGGCTATATTAATCTTGGAAACTATTAGTAGGAGAAATAAATTTTGTTTGTGTTTTAACTTCTGAAATACATAGAATAAAACAGAAAACTGGCATTAATTTCTTGATTTAAGAAAAATTAAATAGTAGTTTAAAAAGAGGACCAATCGTTTTTCTTATTTGAAGTCATTGTCTATTGAGTTAAAACATTAGGGAACATGAGGCCTATATAAAGTGAGCCCCGGCAAAACTGTGGAGTTGTGGTTGAATTCCTCTCTCTGGTATCCTCCAGGAATCAGAATAGATGGTTCTCCACTTTCCTCATTCCCTTTTGGAAATCCCCTTCTCTCAGCTGCTGCTCTTCCTGTGTCCCCAGCTGCTTCACAGTGGTGCTCACCAAACTCATTTTACTTGTACGTGGTTCACAGAATGCCTATTCTGTGGCTCATTCTTTTGGAATCAGAACTTTTGAGTTCTTACTATACACTGACTAATCAAGAAACAAACCTATTTCCACTTACAAATAAGAAGTTAGGATTTCATGGGAGAACTAGCTCAACATTGTTTAATTTTGTTCTTCCTCTTTTACGTAAAGTGCATCATCATAGAGGTTCCGATGGTCAAGTCTGAGCAAGAAGCAGTAGATATACTCAGTGGATTATGAGAAAATTTAGTGAAGGCCTTAAAGGAAGGGCCCAGGAACATTAACAAGTAGCAGGGCACCACCTGGCACCATCCACAGCTGGGAATTATCACTCCTTGCATAGAGTAAGTGCTTCCCCCAGAGAGTTGCAGATAGCAATGGAAAAATCCAGCTGCTACAAACTTGAGGCTCTACTTGCTGCTGGTGGTGGTGGTAGTTTGTTTGTGTGTGTGTGTGTGTGTGTGTGTGTGTGCGTGTGTGTGTGTGTAGGCGGAGAGGAGAGGAGGGTGTGGGAGGAAGGCAAAGAGTGAATATTTTGACTTTCCTTTCACTGTCTATATTTTTTATGTTGTTTCTTATTGGGGAGACTTCCACCTGAAAGAAGGGGGTCAGGAATCCTGGGAACAAGGCATACAGGTATGAACTTCTCAGGAATAGAATAGGGTGGAAAAGTTGGAGAGTGAATTTGGAAGGGGAACTGAAACATAGGTAACTTTCGAAAATAGCATCTATTTTTCTAAATGGTGTCTCCAAGTAAGGGATTTTGATTACCCAGTCTTACTGGTAAGTGGGGCCTTGTGAAATCATGAAAAATTCTACCTAAGATGTAATGGCTTTGGTCAGAGAGAGATCATTCTAAACTGGTGCATGGAGATCATCTAACAGGCTGTGTTTACGCTGCTGACTCACAGCAGCCAGCAGCTGTGACTAATTTTAAGTTGACAACTCAGCTATTGATGTGTGGGCTTCAATGCTTGCCCACACCAACCATTGTCGTTTTTGCCTTTTTAAATCCAAACCTTTTCTTTCATCTGTGGAACACACTTGTGGTTTTTCTGGAATTAGTGTTTCACAAACTACAATTCCAAAGACTCTAAATAAAGCTCTTTTGTACTTTATAGTGTTCATATTAATTATTGATGGACAACTTTAATATATCACTCAAATCAGATTGTATGAACAGATCAATATTCCACCAATATATTTTCTTTTGTCTTCAAATATATATGATAAGTATCACACAGGTAATATTTATTTATTCATGTTTATCTTTGTACATCAACAAATAGGTAGTTCATGAAAATATTTGATCACAAAAAGAATTTTGAAAAAAAAAAAGAGTCTTGCAAATGTTTCAGCCATCTTCTTTAGTGGTTCTTAGTATGTTGAAGAACACAATATCCTATCTTTTTTCATTCTAAAAGGTAGCCTTGGAAATGCAAATGTAAACACAAGCATGTCCATTTACCATGCAAATTTAATAATTCCAATTTTCATGTAATATGCCCAGTATTTTTTGGCTAAAGAACAAAGTCTTGGGCCAGAATTCACTATATGTATAGTAGTATCCATCCAGGCAATTTCTACTGTGCTAACTCAGGCTTGCCCTGGTGCCAGAGCTGTGGGTTGAGTGCCCTGATAGGCTAGTTCTTTTTCTCCCTCCATGCAAAATAGTTTTGACACTTTCAGACTTGAAAAGAACACATCCATGAGAAGTACTGAGGAGTAAGAGAAACATGCCCTCGACATCTAGGTTTGATATGGAAGGTACACTAAATATTTGAGATTAAGCACAGTTCAATATTCTTCATTTAATAGTTCTGCTCTACTGGGTCTTAGATAAAAGTAATTAAAACACAAGTGAATTTTCTTGTTCTTTTTCCCTTGGCACAGATTATTCTGTGAGAAAAGATTAACATGCCCAAGAGAACGTGATACCAGAGATTTAGAAATGCTTCATCATCCCAGATGTCTTAGTAGTTTACTGAGGAGGTGTTTTACAGACAATTGAGGTTTTGATCACCCTCGGATGTGGGCCCTAAATCTTGCTGGTACTCAGGATCAGGTTGCTGAGCATCTGGGGTAAAGTGAGGCCAGGATCTACATTCTTCCTGTTTGCTTACCTAAATCCACTGCTTCAGCAACAATGGATGCATGGATGACCCTCAGTTCAAACATTCTCAGATTCAAACACAACCACTTCATAACATACTTTCTTAATGCCCTTTCAGATAATGCCACTATAATCTCCCAGTGAATAATCCTACTGCCATCTTCTTTATTTCTCAGTAAATCACTCATTTCCATTTACTCCATCAGTACAGTTTTCAGTATAGGTGGGGGATTGGTTCCAGAACTGCTATACATACCAAAATCCATGGATGCTCAAATTCATGATATAAAATGCATAGTATTTACATATAATCTATACAATGTTCCTGTATACTTTAAGACATCTCTAGATTACTTATAATACCTAATATAATGCAAAACGTATGTCAATAGTTGTTATAGTATGTTGTTTTGAAGCAGGCTAGAGACCCCCTCCCAGAAGACTCCTGCTATAACTAAGCTTCTCTAGAGACCCTCAAATATTTTCTTTAGTATAATTGTTCTTGGACTATTGCCGGGTTTCTGTTCTCTCGACTAAAAGGCTCAGGGGTCACTCCAGTTAAACTGGGCTAACTGGGCTGCACGAAATAACCATACAAGAGACACAAATACCTTTTTCTTTGGGGTCGCTGTGACGGCTTCTCTGATCTTAAGGGTCCACAGGAAGAGAGAGAGTGCAAGAGCACGCACTAACCCCTTTTATTGAGGGGAAGTTATTTAAATGAGGCAAGGGGTCAGGTTTCAGGGGACTGAGTCTATCTTCATGATGTCTACTGTCAGCAGGTTGACTGACACCTGGGTAGGCCACACCCAAGGGCACAGTAAGAGAAGGGTACACACACAAGGCACTTCCGTGGAAGATTCTATCCTAAACAGGGCAAGGGGTTATATTACAAAGAAACAGGTGTACATAGCTTCACCATGGGGCTGCAGCAAGACACACTCATGCACGAGACACCGACCCTCGCACCCAAGAAGGGTACCACATTTCTGCGACTGAGAGCCTCAGCACCCAGCCGGGGAGTGTAACTCAGTCATGTGTAAGGTTGGCCTCCCATGGACTATCAGCAAGAACTTCTACTACAGAGTTTTCAAGTGGAGGGGTGTTTGCAGAGACAGAGTGGGACTCAATGCCTCCAGCCTGGGTCTAGAGCCAACACAGAGGCCTTTGCATCACAGAGGACTATAATCAGGTCCTGCAGAGCCAGTAGGTACAAAGAAAGGGAGGGGGACTCTCCCTTTCCCAGACACTGATTTTCACAGAGGGTCCTTGGCCTGAATTGGGTGCTCAGAAAGGTGAAAAAGCTGCCTTTTATGTGAAGTTCTACAGATTGTGAGCGTCTGAGTCCTTACCCTTACACACTGGATATAACGTTTTAAAACTTTCTGAACTCAGGGTTCAGAGGGGTAATTTGATGGAGGCAAAAAGCCCCCCTTTTGAACCTAGCTGCAGCCAATAAAGCTGTTTCCTGCTATTCCTTGGTATCCTGCCTGTGTCCTACTTCAGTTTAGGGGTTAATGATAAGAAAAAAAAATGTCTGTATGTGTTCAGTACAGTGCAATTTTTTTTCCAAATATTTTTGGTCTATGGGTGAATCTGTGATGTTGAACATTTGGATACAGAAGATGGACTGTTCTGATGGAATAGTCTCATTTCTGTATCCTCTTTACCACTGCCCTAAGCCAGGTCCTCTTCTCCATAGCCATGTGTCATACTGAATTACTTTGCTCTTCTCCAAACCAGCCACAAACCCTCACACCTTTCAACCAGTGGGCCTCTACATCTTTTCATTTTACCTGCTTTCATTAATTAGCTCAAGTACAAGTTCCTCTGTAATGTGGTCATGCTGTCTCCCCGAGGCAAACTTAATTTTTCTTTCTTTGATTCCTATAGTACCTTGTACATGTTCCCATTATTAGCAATTATTGTTACACTTTACTTGCTTATTTCTATATCTGTCTCCCTTGAGTCCTGATACTCTTTGAGGTTTAGGACTTTGGCATAATACCTAAATATCTCTAATAATCATAATCAGCATTGAATAAATGTGAATTACTAAATAAATAGTTATATATGTATAAGATTATCTTCTTGGTATAGAAATGAAATACAAAACCTTCCACTTACATCCATTGTTGAGTTATAGCCTCACCTAAATAAGGAGAGGCTTGGACATATAGTTAAGCTATAGTCATTGGCATATCTGTCACAGGAGGTGTGTTAGGAGGACACACTGGAGATGTGTTAGTTATACCAGATTTCCCTTGAGCAATTTTTCAGATTTTTAAAAAATATTTTTTTAGTTGTAGGTGGACACAATACCTTTTTATTTTATTTATGTGGTGCTGAGGATCAAACCCAGGGCCTCATACATGTGAGATGTGTGCTCTACTGCTGAGCCCCAGCCCCAGCCCTCAGCCCCCACAGTGTTTTTTATTATTAAAATTTTACAGACATAATAATTATAGGAACTTGTAAATTTCATACTTAGTGTAATCAATGACATATTTGAGCTTAATTCCTCTTATTTTGTAGTTTTTATTTCTTATATATTTTTTCTCTTGTCCTACATACATTCTTTAGAATAGACCAAGATATCTAAAATTTTATTTTCTCTTCAATAAAAGAATATGCATTATTACTTTCCCAGCTAATGGCAAAGTGTTTGCCAAAGTAGCTTCACCAATTTATACCCTCATTTGAAATGTACAAGAATTTATGGGTGTGTGTGTGTGTGTGTGTGTGTGTGTGTGTGCGTGCGCTGGGGATTGAACCCAGGGCCTTGTGCATGCGAAGCAAGCACTCTACCAACTGAGATATATCCCCAGCCCTGTATGAGAATTTTTGTTTGTTTCACATTCTCACCAACACTTGATATTGTTTAGTTTCTATAACTTTCCTTAATCTGGTAGGTATGCAGTAGCATCTCCACATGTTTTAATTTGCATCTGACTTCTTCTGAGGTTGATTTATCTTCTCGTATGTACAGAGTCCATTAAGATCTTCCTTTCCATCTGAGTTCATTATGCTAACTGATATAAGCCAGGCAAAGAGAAAGGAATACTGCATGATCTCACTCACATGTAGAATCTAAAAAAGACAAACTCATGGAAAGTGGAACGGTATTTAGTAGAGGCGGGGGATGGTGGTGGTGGGGATTGAGGAGATGAATGTCAAAGGGTACAAAGTTTCGATGATGCAGGATGAATAAATCTGAAGATCTTAAGTGCCATGGTGACCGCAGTTACTGGATGTGTACTTGAAAATTGCTAAGAGTAGATCTTACACATTCACATCTCAGAAAACAATGATGAGAATGTGAGCTAATGGACATATTAGCTTGTCTTAGTCATTCCATTATGGATGTATGTATCAAAACATCATATTGCATCCCACAAACATACGTATTAAAAATTATTCTTTTCTAAAATGCTCATACCTTTAGCCTATTTTTTCCCTATTAGGCAGCTTCTTATATATAAATTAGTGACATTTCTTTCTGTCTTCACTATACTTCTCCTGTGTCAATTATCAAATGTATTGTAAATGTTTTTTTTCTGATTTGCTGTTGTTCATTTCTTCCTCTTTCTTTGGTGTCTTTTGACTTTGGAATCTTAATTTTAATTTAAATTTATCCTTCTTCCCCTATGTTTGGTGGGTTTTTAAAATTTTGTTTATATCTTTTCCTTTCCTGAAATTTCAAATATCTCTTCCTATAATATCTTCTAAAAACTTTACAGTATGATTTTCTTGGAGATCTTTAATCTGCTTGGAAGTGACATTAGTCTGTATCAGAAGTCAGGTCTTTTTTGTTTTTTAAATGAAGACATACAATTATCCCAGATAATTTATTTATAAAATTAGTAATAAAATCTTTATAATATATCATGTTTCCCACAACTTAAAAGACCTGCCCTCCAATTTGTAATAACACCCACCTCTGTCATAAATCATGCATTCATATATGTGCATTAATTTCTGGACAATCTTTTCTGTTCCATTGGTCGATTTCCTTATCCCTGCAGCATTTCTAAAGAATGAAACTTACTCTTAGCTTTATAATAAGTGTTGTTTTCTTGTGGCAAATTTCTTTCCAATCCAGTTGATGCAGCACTAAATTTTAAGGCTCTAGATTTTAGGAATCAGCCCTTATCTTCAGGGCAAGAATCATTGAGTACTGATACTGAATTATTGATTCTTCTTTATTTTATGGCCTCTGAGAATTTTCTTCATTTTCTGGATTTTGGGCTGTGTATTTAAAAGAATCTGTATTGTAAATCATTTCACACAGAGTTTCATTTGGAAGGATTTTTGAGGATATCTTTTTCTACACATTGCTGGAACCAAACTTCCTATATTTGGCAAGAAAAAAAATAACATGTATATAAAACATTTCCAGCTCTATTGTTTAAGAGGAGGAAATGTTTATTTTGGCTGGTAGTTTTATAGGTTCAGTCCTTGGTGGACCAACTTTGTAGCATGGGCCCAAAGTGAGGCAAAACATCATGGTAGAAGGGTATGGTAAAGGAAAGGAGCTCAGGACATGGAAATCAGGTAACAGAGAGCAACGTTTCGAGGTCTTGAGAGGAAATATTACTTTACAATTAATTCTTGAGTGAGTGTGAATAAGGAGAGAAGGAAGTGGAAGAGAAGTTTCGTTTTATTTCTTATCTCCTCCACTGTGTAATCTATTATTCTCAGATCTCTATAGGTCCTACCAATTAAAATATTGCATCTAGAATGGAATATTTTCACGGACATATTTAGTAGCCTACCATGCTGTTCTGTTTGCTATAACAAATACTTAGTAAATTCTTTTTGACTGACTAACTGGTAGTAGTATCTCTCAAGACAACTTTTTAAAAACCAAACATTTATATAATGGTTATCACATGTCAAGCACTATCTGAAATGGTTTACAAATATTTTCTTATTTAATTCTCATGGAACTTGATGAAGTTAGTTGTAGTTACAACAGATGGATTAGCTGAGACATAGTATAATTAATTAGGTTGCTTAAAGTCAACATCTGGGGAGTAAGTGGTAGAGCAGGGCTGGGAATCCAGACAGTCCTGCTCCAACATTAGCACGCAGTCACTGTGCTATCTGTGTAGATTTCAGCTAGTATTTCTCTGGAGTTTGCCCAGGTGGGAGAAGTTTTCATGAATAAAACATGATAGTCAATCCTGAGGAGAGAAATAAGAAATCACATAAAATGACTTCGTTTTCTGTATTTGGAATGATTTACAAAAAGTTGGCAGTGAGATGTCAAATGTAAGCATGATTTAGAAGCAAGCTACAGCATTCTCTTAGTCCCTTTGGAGTTTGATAACAAAATTCCATAAACTGGGTAGTTTATAAACAACAGAACTTTCTTGCAGATCTGGAGACTGGGAAGTCCCAAATCAAGGCACTAAGTGAATTTAATGTCCAGTAAGGGTCTGCTTTTTGGTTCACAGATGGTGCCTTCTAACTGTGTCTTTACATGGTGGGAAGGGGTGAAGGAGCTCCCCATATGCCTATTTTATAGCACTTATCCTTTTGTGAGGCTTTATGGCCTACCCAGAGGGCCCCAGCTCCTAAGACCCTCATCTTGAGAGAATTTTAACGTAAGATTTTGGGTGACACAAACATCAAACCATAGCAGACATGCTTACATTATATTTTATTCATCTAACATTTCTGAGTGCCTGCTTTGTGCAAGGATTTTTCTACATGCAGAGGTTACAAATATTGCATAAGACAAGCTCTCCTTCCTCCCTCAAGAAAGTTTACCAGAATAGCAGAAGTGGGTTTCGTTGTACAGAAGCATCTCTCTGTAGGAATTTTCTTAGATAAGCACAGTTGGGGGTGGAAGAATGAGAAGAAAAGATAAATACATATAAAAGAAAGCAGGGAGATGGATTTTTTTTTTTTTTTTTTTTACTTTTTGCTGACTTCTTCCTACTTTACCTACACTAGTGACCTATTGCTATGCTTCTAGAACAATGCCCAGGAATTTCTTTCTTCTTTGCTTTGGACACTGTAGACAAGATGTGGTGTCCTAGGTAATTCTGAGCATGTTAGTTTTAGGGTAATTGGTGAGTGAGGATAAAGAAGACACACTTCAGAGTTTATGAATGGTCATTTTTATTGAAATGTGAAACAGAGGTAGGAACATTGGTAGTGTACTAAGATGGAAGGCAAGGGATTATCTGCAAAGTATACATGGCTGCTCTGGCTTCTTATGCCTGTTGTGTAACTAGTTTGTGACCTTGATTTCTGCTTGAGGATTTCTTACTACCTAATTGTCAAAATTGTAAAATACAAGTAAAGTAAAATGAAGCTGGTCAAAATGCCAAAAACCAAAGCTGATATCAAACTATAGATTTTTTCTGAGTTTTAGATTATTTCTTACTTGCAACTTGTGCATTTTTGTCCACTATGTGAACATTCCAAGTCACATAAATACTTCCAGAGAAAATTTTCTTTTTCAGTTTTTATTCATTTATTTCTATACTTATGATTTTACCTTTTAAAAAATGTGTTCTTCTTGAATTTACAGATTGCAATTTTCATAATATGGTTTTCATGCAGACCTGACTCAAATCATTAATATGGTTTTTGAGTTCCTCTTCCAGGAGCACTATAGTTCTATACTACTCTTTTCATTCATCCTTTTACCTGGCTCTCTCTCTCTCTCTTTTTTCTCCTTTGTGACAAATGCCAGGTAGAGGACCATCAAGGCTTGCTGTCAGAGAAAATGCCCGTTTATTTAGGAACAGCTCTGCATATATATAGAGCCAGGGTTGGTCTGACAGTTGGCATGGGGTGCTTTTTGATTGGTGGGTAAGGATTAGATGAGCCAGCAGGGCTAGTCTGATTGGTGGGTAAAGATCATGTGAGCTAGCAGGGCTCACCATTGGACTGGCAGGTTCATGTGAGCCAGCAGGGCTCACCATTGGACGACTCTTCTTGGGGGATGGGGAACTTTGGAGCCCGGGTGACTCCCAACAGTTTTCATGTAGACCTGACTCAAATCATTAATATGGTTTTTGAGTTCCTCTTCCAGGAGCACTATAGTTCTATAGTACTCTTTGCATTCATTCTTTTACCTGGCGCTCTCTCTCTCTCTTTTTTTTTCCTTTGTGACAAATGCCAGGTAGAGGACCATTAAGTCCTAATCTAGTGGGATAAAAATATTTAGAGAAATTGACTTAATAAGGAAAGCATATTTTGTGGTCATAATTATTTTTATTGATTTTATTTTTAGTTAGGTTTAATTATAAGAATCAAGCAATGGGGGCTGGGATTGAGGTTCGGAAGTAGAGCATTTGCGTGGCACATGTAAGGCACTGGGTTCGATCCTCAGCATCACATAAAAATAAATAAATAAAATAAAGGTATTGTCTCCATCTACAATTAAAAAAAATTAAAAAAACAAAAATGAATCAAACAGTGGTTATTCATCAAAGCAATCCACATCTATAGGTTTGAAACACAGAGGCTAGTTTTTAAATAAAGGTGACAAATTCAATTAGATTGTCATAATCCTGTTAAGGATTTATATCCACTTGATTCTGAACATAGTTCAGTACACAAAACTAAAAGAATGACAGAATGACATCAGTAATTAGACAAAAATGTAATTCTCAAAACCACTCTTTGTAGGACAAAATAAATTCTAACTTTTAATAAATGTCTAAAGCTACATAAAACTTAAAGGAATCTAACTATTTTTCTGAGATCAAAATAAATTTTTAATTATTTTTTATCATTTCCCTTTTCCTATCTAAACATAATTCTTAGCATTGAGGTAAATCTGAATTCACATGATACTTTGTCAAACTTCCCCCCAAATTTTAAGTCCTGCTTTTGAGAGAAAATTTCATGCTACTTTATTGATTATTGTGCTGAAGAAAATGTATTTGTCATTGTATTTGCTTTATGTAATATTGAAAACCATGTAGAAAAATTTTGGAAAAATGAAGAAAAGAAGTAGGCCAAAGTCTGGAAAATTATATAAAAATAATTATTCCAAAGGGACCATTAGCCACAAAATTGACAGGTGAGATGAAGCAGAGAACAGAAACATTTTTTTAAGAAAATAGTTATTTATTTTAGTTTTAGGTGGACACAATATCTTTATTTTATTTTTATGTGCTGCTGAGGATTGAACCCAGTGTCTCACGTGTGCTAGCCGAGCACCACTTGAGCCAAAACCCCAGGCTCAGAAGCATCTTAATAATAAGGAAAACTAATGGTTCTGTGATGCACATCATTATAAAAGCATGACAAAGGGCTGGAAATAATCTTGTTTGGAATGCTGTGGGATCCTTCACCTTGTATGACAAGAATGGAAAAGAAGCATCAGTAAAGACAGGATGATAAAAGATCTTAAGGTCATAGCTCCTTGTGGAGAATAAAAAAATGAGGTCAGTACTTATTCTTGAGAAGAAAATGAAAGGTGCACATGACTAATGCAGGTAAAGTTTGGGGTATAGAAAAGGTATGTGAAAGAAATCTCTTCAAGGATATAATAGTTCAAAAGCAAGAGGGCATGAAATAGAGCAAAAATGGCCTTGACATTTAAAAGAATGTTATTGAAACAGTGCAACTCAGGTGTGAAAGCTGGCCCTGGAAGTTTCTATTTAAGTAGAAGGAATTTATTAGATACTTAAGTAAAATCATGAAATAGATTAGTGAGTGTTCAAAGTATGACCTGGCCTGAATGTACTTTTATGAAGAAATTATGTTTACTAATTCAGAGTGTATCTTATGGATAATCTCACATCTATTGATAAGTTGATATTATATCTAGGCTCCTTTTAATCATTGCTGACAATCAATCAATTGTATATACAAAATGATATTTTAATTTATAAGCACATTTATATCCTGACATAGATACCTATCAATGGAGAAAACTGTATTTTAGTAACTATATAATGAATAAGAATAATAAATAGGTGCCCCTCTAGTAGATCATGGAAGAGACTACAAAGTCAATTTATTTCAATTCAGTATTTTCTTTGTTGAAGAAAACAAATTGCATGTACATGAAACATGTATTTCCTTGAGCTACACCAGTTTTATGGGTAAAAATGTAATTCTATTAATTATAGTAAATCATGTAGTTTTTCTATCTGATACATAGACAATATATATAACATATATATGTACATGTACTATTTGGTGATTTTCATTACTGTTTATATCTCATGTTTACATTTCTGGACATCTTCAGATATCTACTGTGATCTCACAAATATGTCCTTTGAACCTATAGCTCACTCTGTAAAGACATCTTTCTGGCTGCTGCTGGTACTCACAGACCCATAAGGCATAGCCATAGGGTACCATCACTTAGTGCTGATGCTGCACTCAGATGTGCTAAGGTGGAACCATGATTTGTGGGACCTTCAGAGGTGGGAGAGTATCTCTGTCATACATTGGGTTTTGCTTTATCATGTGGCTACCAAAAATGGTGCTGCCTTGATTTGAAAGGTTTTGGTGAAGAGGTGATGATGATGATGATGATGATGATTACAATGACAATGATGACAGTGTATGTGTGTGTGTGTGTGCATGCACAATTACATATAACTAGAACTGAGATGTGAGTCAATCAGTTAAAGCAGATGGCTCACGAGGAACACTGTATTTTCTCCTGCAATGGCTAAAGTTTTCTTGTTGGACGAAATCATGCATATTCTTTGGCTATATTCCTCCCCAAGGGATTCCTTCTCAGGCCCTTCTCCAATTTAGACATGTCTCAAGTCCATAAATGAACCTCTGAGATAAAAGCTAAGGGTTCTGGCTAAATGAGGAATCTTAAAATGAAAAACAACAGGGAAAAGAGGAAGTAGAGAAGAAGGGAAAATAGAAGAAAAAGGAAAAAAAATTAATGAGAATAAAAACAGAGAAGCATAGATTCAAAGCTAACAGTAGCATAGTCTCTCATTCAGTTTCTCTCCTTTCATCTATTTCTGGTTTTTCATTAAGTCTTGGACTCTTTGATGTTTCTTAGTTTAGTATTTAATATTTCCCTTCTATTGACATCAAAGTCTGGTAATTCTTGTCAAATGGGATCAATTAGATCCCATCAAAACATTTATGTTTTACTCTTCAGACACTAAATGCAATTATCATGGTTCAAATGAAATTTCATTTTAAGCAATGACTTTCTTTTTTTTTAAAATTTTTTATTGTTGGCTGTTCAAAACATTACATAGTTCTTGATATATCATATTTCACACTTTGATTCAAGTGGGTTATGAGCTCCCATTTTTACCCCATATACAGATTGCAGAATTACATCAGTTACACATCCATTGATTTACATATTGCCATACTAGTGTCTGTTGTGTTCTGCTGCCTTTCCTATCCTCTACTATCCCCCCTCCCCTCCCCTCCCCTCCCCTCTTCTCTTCTCTCTCTGCCCCCTCTACTGACATTCATTTGTCCCCCTTGTATTATTTTTCCCTTTCCCCTCACTTCCTCTTGTATGTACTTTTGTATAACTCTGAGGGTCTCCTTCCATTTCCATGCAATTTCCCTTCTCTCTCCCTTTCCCTCCCACGTCTCATCCCTGTTTAATGTTAATCTTCTTCTCGCGCTCTTTGATCCTACTCTGTTCTTAGTTACTCTCCTTATATCAAAGAAGACATTTGGCATTTGTTTTTTAGGGATTGGCTAGCTTCACTTAGCATAATCTGCTCTAGTGCCATCCATTTCCCTGTAAATTCTATGATTTTGTCATTTTTTAATGCAGAGTAATACTCCATTGTGTATAAATGCCACATGTTTTTTATCCATTCATCTATTGAAGGGCATCTAGGTTGGTTCCACAGTCTTGCTATTGTGAATTGTGCTGCTATGAACATCGATGTAGCAGTGTCCCTGTAGCATGCTCTTTTTAGGTCTTTAGGGAATAGACCGAGAAGGGGAATAGCTGGGTCAAATGGTGGCTCCATTCCCAGCTTTCCAAGAAATCTCCATACTGCTTTCCAAATTGGCTGCACCAATTTGCAGTCCCACCAGCAATGTACAAGTGTACCCTTTTCCCCACATCCTCGCCAGCACTTGTTTGTTGTTTGACTTCATAATGGCTGCCAATCTTACTGGAGTGAGATGGTATCTTAGGGTGGTTTTGATTTGCATTTCTCTGACTGCTAGAGATGGTGAGCATTTTTTCATGTACTTGTTGATTGATTGTATGTCCTCCTCTGAGAAGTGTCTGTTCAGGTCCTTGGCCCATTTGTTGATTGGGTTGTTTGTTCTCTTATTGTCTAATTTTTTGAGTTCTTTGTATACTCTGGATATTAGGGCTCTATCTGAAGTGTGAGGAGTAAAGATTTGTTCCCAGGATGTAGGCTCTCTATTTACCTCCCTTATTGTTTCTTTTGCTGAGAAAAAACTTTTTAGTTTGAGTAAGTCCCATTTGTTGATTCTAGTTATTAACTTTTGTGCTATGGGTGTCCTATTGAGGAATTTGGAGCCCGACCCCACAGTATGTAGATCGTAGCCAACTTTTTCTTCTATCAGACGGCGTGTCTCTGATTTGATATCAAGCTCCTTGATCCATTTTGGATTAACTTTTGTGCATGGTGAGAGAAAGGGATTCAGTTTCATTTTGTTGCATATGGATTTCCAGTTTTCCCAGCACCATTTGTTGAAGATGCTATCCTTCCTCCATTGCATGCTTTTAGCCCCTTTATCAAATATAAGGTAGTTGTAGTTTTGTGGATTGGTTTCTGTGTCCTCTATTCTGTACCATTGGTCCACCCGCCTGTTTTGGTACCAGTACCATGCTGTTTTTGTTACTATTGCTCTGTAGTATAGTTTGAAGTCTGGTATCGCTATACCGCCTGATTCACACTTCCTGCTTAGAGTTGTTTTTGCTATTCTGGGTCGTTTATTTTTCCATATGAATTTCATGATTGCTTTCTCTATTTCTACAAGAAATGCCGTTGGGATTTTGATTGACATTGCATTAAACCTATAGAGAACTTTTGGTAATATCGCCATTTTGATGATGTTAGCTCTGCCTATCCATGAACAGGGTATATTTTTCCATCTTCTAAGATCTTCTTCTATTTCTCTCTTTAGGGTTCTGTAGTTTTCATTGTATAGGGCTTTCACCTCTTTTGTTAGGTTGATTCCCAAGTATTTTATTTTTTTTGAAGATATTGTGAATGGAGTGGTTGTCCTCATTTCCATTTCAGAGGATTTGTCGCTGATATACAGGAATGCCTTTGATTTATGCGTGTTGATTTTATATCCTGCCACTTTGCTGAATTCATTTATTAGCTCTAATAGTTTCTTTGTAGAGCCTTTTGGGTCTGCTAGGTATAGAATCATGTCATCTGCAAATAGTGATAATTTAAGTTCTTCTTTTCCTATTTTGATGCCTTTAATTTCTTTCGATGTCTAATTGCTCTGGCCAGTGTTTCGAGAACTATGTTGAACAGAAGTGGTGAGAGAGGGCATCCCTGTCTTGTTCCAGATTTTAGAGGGAATGCCTTCAATTTTTCTCCATTCAGAATGATGCTAGCCTGAGGCTTAGCATAGATTGCTTTTACAATATTGAGGTATGTTCCTGTTATCCCTAGTTTTTCTAGAGTTTTGAACATAAAGGGATGCTGTACTTTGTCGAATGCTTTTTCCGCATCTATCGAGATGATCATATGGTTCTTATTTTTAAGTCTATTGATGTGGTGAATAACATTTATTGATTTCCGTATATTGAACCAGCCTTGCATCCCAGGGATGAATCCTACTTGATCATGGTGCACAATTTTTTTGATAAGTTTTTGTATCCGAGTGGCCAGAATTTTATTGAGGATTTTTGCATCTAGGTTCATTAGAGATATTGGTCTGTAGTTTTCTTTCTTTGAAGTGTCTTTGTCTGGTTTAGGTATCAGGGTGATGTTGGCCTCGTAGAATGAATTTGGAAGTTCTCCCTCTTTTTCTATTTCCTCAAGTAGCTTGAAAAGTATTGGTATTAGTTCCTCTTTAAAGGTTTTGTAAAACTCTGCTGTATACCCATCCGATTCTGGGCTTTTCTTAGTTGGTAGTCTTTTGATGGTTTCTTCTATTTCCTCAATTGATATTGGTCTGTTTAGGTTGTCTATATCCTCCTGACTCAATCTGGGCAGATCATATGACTTAAGAAATTTATGGATGCCTTCACTATCTTCTAATTTATTGGAGTATAAGGATTAAAAATAATTTTTGATTATCTTCTGTATATCTGAAGTGTCTGTTGTGATATTGCCTTTTTCATCCCGTATGCTAGTAATTTGAGTTCTCTCTCCTCTTCTCTTCGCTGGCATGGCTAAGGGTCTGTCGATTTTGTTTATTTTTTCAAAGAACCAACTTTTAGTTTTGTCAATTTTTTCAATTGTTTCTTTTGTTTCGATTTCATTAATTTCAGCTCTGATTTTAATTATTTCTTGCCTTCTACTTCTTTTGCTGTTGTTTTGCTCTTCTTTTTCAAGGATTTTGAGATGAAGTATGAGATCATTTATCTGTTGGTTTTTTCTTTTTTTAAGGAATGAACTCCAAGCAATGAATTTTCCTCTTAGAACTGCTTTCAATGTGTCCCATAGATTCCGATATGTTGTGTCAGTGTTTTCATTAATCTCTAAGAATTTTTTAATTTCCTCCTTGATGTCTTCTATAACCCATTGATCATTCAGTAACCTATTGTTCATTTTCCAAGTGATGTATTCTTTTTCCTCCCTTCTTTTATCTTTGATTTCCAGTTCCATTCCATTATGATCAGATAAGATGCATGGTATTATCTCTACTCCTTTGTATTGTCTAAGAGTTTCCCTGTGACATAATATATGATCTATTTTTGAGAAGGATCCATGTGCTGCTGAGAAAAAAGTGTAACTCCTTGATGTTGGGTGGTATACTCTATATATGTCAATTAGGTCTAGGTTATTAATAGTGTTATTGAGTTCTATAGTTTCCTTATTCAACTTTTGTTTGGAAGATCTGTCCAGTGGCGAGAGAGGTGTGTTGAAGTCTCCCATGATTATGGTGTGGTGGTCTATTAGACTCTTGAACTTGAGAAGAGTTTGTTTGATGAACATAGCTGCACCATTGTTTGGGGCATATATATTTATGATTGTTATGTCTTGTTGGTGTATGGTTCCCTTAAGGAGTATGTAGTGTCCCTCTTTATCCCTTTTGATTAACTTTGGCTTGAAATCTATTTTATTTGATATGAGTATGGACACTCCTGCTTGTTTCCGAAGTCCATATGAGTGATATGATTTTTCCCAACCTTTCACCTTCAGCCTGTGTATGTCTTTTCCTATCAAATGCGTCTCCTGTAGGCAGCATATTGTTGGGTCTTGTTTTGTGATCCATTCTACTAGCCTGTGTCTCTTGATTGGTGAGTTTAAGCCATTAACATTTAGGGTTATTATTGAGATATGGGTTGTTCTTCCAGCCATATTTGTTTATTTATGTTACTAAACATGGTTTGTTTTCCTCTTTGATTATTTTTCCCCCCTTTAGTGTCCTACCTCCCACTGTTGGTTTTCATTGTTAATTTCTATTTCCTCTTCCTGTAATGTTTTGCCAAGGATGTTTAGAAGAGATGGTTTTCTAGCTGCAAATTCTTTTAACTTTTGTTTATCATGGAAGGTTTTAATTTCATCTTCCATCCTGAAGCTTAATTTCGCTGGAAACACAATTCTTGGTTGGAACCCATTTTCTTTCAGTGTTTGAAATATGTTATTCCAGGATCTTCTAGCTTTCAGAGTCTGTGTTGAAAGATCAGCTGTTATCCTGATTGGCTTACCCCTAAATGTGATCTGCTTCCTTTCTCTTGTAGCTTTTAAAATTCTCTCCTTATTCTGTATGTTGGGCATCTTCATTATAATGTGTCTAGGTGTGGGTCTCTTATGATTTTGCACATTTGGCGTCCTGTAGGCTTCTAGGATTTGGGATTCTGTCTCATTCTTCAAGTCTGGGAAGTTTTCTCGTATTATTTCATTGAATAGATTGCTCATTCCTTTGGTTTGAAACTCTGTCCCTTCCTGTATCCCAATGACTCTTAAATTTGGTCTCTTGATGTTATCCCATATTTCTTGGATGTTCTGCTCATGGTTTCTTAACAGTCTTGCTGAGCTGTCTATGTTCTTTTCAAGTTGAAATACTTTATCTTCATTGTCTGATGTTCTATCTTCTAAGTGTTCTACTCTGCTGGTAGTATTCTCAATTGAGTTTTTAAGTTGGTTTATTGCTTCCTGCATTTCTAGGATTTCTGTTTGTTTTTTATAACCTCTATCTCCCTGTATAGTTGATCTTTTGCTTCTTGGATTTGTTTATGTAATTCATTGTTGAAGTGATCTTTCATTGTCTGATTTTGCTGTTTGATGTGTTCCTTGAGACTCCAGATCATCTGAAGCATGTATATCCTGAATTCTTTATCTGACATTCCATCTGCTGCAGCTATTACCTCTTCTAAAGTTGAGTTGACCTGCATTGCTTGTGGTCCTTTCTTTCCTTGTCTCTTCATACTGTTCGCGTTCCTTTCTACTTGGTGAAACTGTTGTGCTATTGAATTTTCCCCCTATATATTTATATTGGTCTTGTATAGTTGCAAAGTCTCCCTCGCAGGCGTGGGCGGCGAACTGCCCTGCCCCTCCTACCACACCTGTGGACCCCTGGGCCTGATCTGCAGGTTGATCACTGGTCTGCTCACCCTCTGGGGGGAGGGGGCGGCTCTGCCCCTCAGCAGGCCGATGCTCCTTTTCTGCCGGTGGGTCGCAGGCCCGCCTACCTTGCAGGAGTGATTGGAAGCTCTGTCCTGCCGCGGGCCACTGGGCCTTTTCTGTCTGCAATGACTTTCTTATAGGCATCCAGCTTGATTCTCTGAGAGAATGCCAGAAGTAGTGTACCTTTTTTAATTGCTGAAGAGAGAGAGGCTCTTTTTATGTCTCTTTCCAATTCTCTGTGCATCCTGCTTTATGCCATAATATTTTTGTTGGTGGTTGGCTTCATCTTTATAATTTCCCATGGCATGTTTTTTTTTTTTTTTTCCTGGAACATATCTTGCCATTTTAGCCTGCGTAAGCAGATAGTTTTTACAGATGTTCCAGGGTTGTCAGCAAAGACTGTGAGCTACTGAACATGGGCAGGACTGCACAACCTTATGTGAGGCAAGCCCCAGATGGGAGGCAAGCCCCAGATGCTGAGACACCAGGAAATTTTCAAGGCTAGAATGGCTTTCTAAAAGAGTAGATGTGTTCATTTGCATATGCTGATGGCCTGCGCTGCAGGGTCAACATTGGCTGTATGTAGTAAAATTAAGAAGGCTGTAGAAAATTTCTCTTGTCATCATTAAAACTTGCTGAAAAAAACAATCTATAGGTTCAATGCAATCCCTGAAAAATTCCAATGCCACCTTTCATGGGAAAAAACAACCATAAAGTTTATATGAAATGACAAATAACTCCAAATAGCCAAAGCAATCTTGAGCAAGAACAAAACTGGAGGCCTCATAGAATTTCATTTCAAAATACTGTATACTTCAAAGTCATGGTAATCAAAACAGTATGGTACCAGCATAAAAATAGACATAAACTAATGGAACAGAATTAGATCTGTGCTTCTACAGTCAATTAATATTTGACAAAGGTGCCAAGAACATCTAATGGGAGCACTAGTTTATGTTTACAATCCCAGCAGCTCTGGAGGCTGAGGCAGGAGGATTTCAAGTTCAAACCAGTCTCAGCAACTTAGAGAGGCCCTAAGCATCTTAGCAAGAACTTGCCTCAAAATAAAAATAAAAAATAAAAAGAGCTGGTATATTGTTTAATAAACACTTCTGGGTTCAATCCCTGGTACCATAAATAAATAAATAAACAAACAAACAAACAAATAAATAAATAAAACAAAAAAGAACACCCAATGGGGACAGAATATTTCTTCAACAAATAATTTTGGGAAAACTGGATATCCACATGCAGAAGAATGAACTTGTACACCTAGACCATATTAAAAAAATGAACTCAGAATGGATTAAAATCTGCTGAATAATTTTAGGTAGTCCATTTTAAAAACTGAGATAATTATATTCATATGTAGTTGTAATAAATAATACAGTGATGTCTTTTACTCTTTTGTTTACTTTTCCCCAATGCAACAGCTATATTAACAACTGAAATATTGTCATTAATACAATTTCCAATCTAATTAAGATTTCCTCATTTACTTGCACATGTGTGTTTGTATTTTTCCACACAGTTCTTTTTATTTTATTTATTTTTTATCCACACAGTTTTATCTTCTTGAAGATTTTTGTGTATCCACCACCATAATCAAAGATATGAAGAGTTCCAACACCATGAGGATTCTTCCCCTTCTCCTTTTATAGTCACATCCATCTCCTTTCTCCCTCAGCACCTCTTTAAAGAACAACAAATCTGTTCCCTCACTTCTATAATTGTGTCGTTTCAATAACATCATACATGGTCTACATTTTAAAAAATACACTTTGAGCAGCTTGAGTCCATAGCAAAACTGAGCAGACTACAGGTTCCCATGTACTCTCTGTCCCCATTCACCCTCTCCCAGCCTTTCACACTATTCACTTCCCTCTTTACAGTAGAATAGTTGTTACAATCTATGAATCTATGAATCCACATTAACACATTATCACCCAAACTCTATGGTTTGCATTAGGGTTAATTCTTGGTGTTGTATATTTTATGAGTTTTGACAAATGTATAATATCATGTATCTACCATTAAAAATATATATATTTTTTAAATCTATATATCCTTTGGTGAAAGTCTCTTCACATCATTTGCTCATTTTCTATTTGGTGTGCTTGCTTTTACATTATTGAATTTTGCATGTTCTCTATGTCTAGATAATTGTTCCTTTGCTGAATACATGTTTTGCAGATATTTCTCCCAGTTTATAGCTTGTCTTTTCATTTTCTTCATAGTGGCTTTTATAGTTAACATTTTAAAATTTTGGTGATGTCCAACTCACGAGTTTTCTTTTATGAGTTGTGCTTTTAGCATCAATTCTAAGAACTCTGCCTAGTTCTAGATACCAAAGAATTTCTCCCCATGTGTTTTTTTCCTAAAGGTTTATCATCTTAGATTTTATATTTAAGTCTACAATTCATTTGAGTTAATTTTTGTATAGAAGATATATTTAGCTCACAATTATTATTTTGCTATTGGAGGTCTGGTTGCTGCAGAACCATTTGTTAAAAGTCTAGCTCTCCTTCATTGAATTGCTTTTGTACTTTTGTCAAAAGTCAGTTAAACATATTCGTATGGGCCTATTTTTAGGTCCTCTATTTTGTTTCATTAACCTGTGTGTCTGTTTAGTAATTAAATTTGGTGAGTTCATGTACTTTAAAAATTTGCTATGACTTATTTTAAGATAAGTAATTTATGGCATTCCAGGGATTTTTTTTATTTCAAAAACTAAACTATTGGGGCTGAGGTCGTGGCTCAGCAGTAGAGCGCTTGCTCTACATGTGCGAGGCCCTGGGTTCTATCCACAGTACCACATAAAAATAAATAAATAAGATAAAGGTATTGTGTCCAACTAAAACTAAAAAATAAATATTAAAAAAACTAAACTGTTGACTACAAAAGGTGAGATAATGAGCATAACCAAGGTCTATTGGGAACATATTATTTACCAGGTACTATTCGGAGTACTTTCCTTTGTATTATTTAATTTGCATAAAAACCCTCAGAGTTAGGCACTATCCTTATTTTATAGTTGAAGAAATTGAAGCACAAAAGGGTTAAATGTCATATAGCTGTTAAATTAGAATTTCAGTATGACTCTAGAGGCAGAACTATCAGTCATAATGCTAGTCAAGTTCTTATAGAAGTGTGCATATTTATTTCTGTTAGGAATCTGGGCTGGGTGTAGTAGCGCACACCTGTAATCCTAGTGGCTCACAGGCTGAGACAGGAGGATCCCAAGATCAAAGCCAGCCTCAGCAATGGTGAGGAGCTAAGCAACTCAGTGAGACAGGTTATAGAATACAAAATAGTACTGGGGATATGGCTCAGTGGTTAAGTGCCACCGAGTTCAATCTCCAGTAACCCCCACCCCCCAAAAAAAGGAACACAAATGAATGCTCCTAATACAGATACCTACTGCCCCTCTTGTTCCTTATGGAGCTGTCACCTAAGATTTGATCAGTGCTGCCTAGGAGATTTAAGAGCCACCCATCCAGAAGAGAAAAGAAACCTTAGGATCTCTCTCTTTTAAACGACTAGGATGGGGTTGGGGACAGCTCCATGTTCTTCCTGTAAAGGCTCTCTTACCAGTGCCACAGCCACCCATATCTACATGTAATTTTTGGTTGTGTTTTTGGGCTCTAACCTACCATATAAAGTTTCCAAGTATTACAGGATAATATTTAATTAAGAAAATCCTTTTCACATTATCACTTTCTTAGAAATTGAATTCATAGTGTAGCATCATTTTCTACTTTATTATCCAATAAGGGGAGGAGGACCCACTCACTTTTGAACTTGTCTGGTGTGTATATTTCACACAGACTTTTTTTTCTCTTTTAGAAGTTATGACTAAGGGGCAGTTCTCCTCAGATAAAAGGGAATGTAGAAAACCCTCTGTTAGTCAGTAGAGAGGGACAAGAAAGAAAGAATGGAGTTAAATAAATAACTAAATAAGAGTGTGTTCTTTCTTTCTTCCCATGGGTATATCCTTCTTTTATTCTACATGGGACCAAAACAACATAGCACTGATATGGTGTGAGACCAGACCTGGTTGAGGAAGGTGTCTAGGCCTGAAGTGTTAAACACAGAAGGCAGCCTAGCCTCATCAGACTTCTTGTGGGGACATGGAATGCTAGTATAGCCTGGAAGAACACCATAGTTGGACTGAGGAGGGTGTAGGTTGTGGGGTTCAGAGATGCTAGGAATAATACAGAAAAAGAGCTGTATTTCAACAGGTAACAGTGTATTTCAACAGGACACTTAGGGGATCATGTGAAATGAAGAACATTTTCAAAATAGGGTACATCAGATGTCCTTACACTAGTGCCAGGATGATAAGTAAGTTCCCCAAGAATTTAGGTTAAGAAGAAAAAGAGCCAGGTGCATGATGTACTCCTGAAATCCCAGCCGCTCGAGATGCCGAGGTAGGAGGATCTGAGTTCAAAGCCAGCTTCAGCAACTTAGTGAGGCCCTAAGCAACTCAGGGAGACCCTATCTATAAATAAAATACAAAAAAAGGGCTGGAATGTGACTCAGAGGTTAAGCGCCCCTGAGTTCAATCTCCAGTACCAAAAAAAAAAAAAAAAAAAAGATAAGGGAGAATGTAAGTGGCTCTTGAGACCAAAGACTAATCTGAAAGAGCCTAAATTAATGATTGAAACACTCTAAATGGAGAAGTTGCCTTTGTTTTTTATTTTGTCTTGTTTTGCTACATACAATAAAGGATATCCCCAAACAGAATAAAATTAGTAATAAAAATAAATTTACAGCTAGGCAGGGTGGGTCCTGCCTATATTCCCAGTGACTAGGGAGCCTGAAGAGGGTGGATCACAATTTCAAAGCCAGCTGTAGCAATTTAGTGAGACCCTGAACAACTTAGTCAGACTCAAGTCTCAAAAAATAAAAAGGGATGGGGATGTGGCTCAATGGTTAAGCGAGCTTGGGTTTAATCCCTGGTAACAACGAAAACAAAAAGAAAAAAATTTGCATTAAAAAAATTTTTTTGGTGCATTTGAATATGAGGATGCAAATTTTACTCTGATGGATCTAGGTTAATCTTTTAACCTGCCTTCTTATGTATTTTGTAATTACTTCAAACTTTCCAGACCTGATGACCTCTCTGTTGTTCTTATCCCATGTTATTTCCATTCTGTTCTTGAGATTGTCTTCCTACAGATTTCTTCTCACCCTTAATTGCTATATATTGCTGTCATCTGAGCCTGGTAGGCTGAGTTTTCTCGTCTTCTCTATGACTTGCTTAGGGTAGGATTGAGATAGAGGAGATCCAGGCTGAAGATCATCATGGGACTGAACTCCAATATTCAAATCATCCCTGGGTCTGCTTTGATTATTTTCTTTATTCTTTTGATTTTACTGTCTTTGAAATGTCTATAAATTTTGATTATTTTATTACAATGGATTAGTCACTTCCCTAACTCCAACCTCCAACCTACAAAAATTTCTTAATGAAAGCCACCTGACTTATAGAGAACAGACATAAAATGCTTTTTGGATAAATGAATAGCTGGAGGTATAAGAGGAAGTAATAGAGAGCTCCTCTCTTGAGGGATTGATCAGAGTCAAGTTTTTGTCACAATTTTGACATTCCGGTGAGAATCATTCTTTGTAAATGTTACTCATGAAAAGCATCTCATCCAAGGTGTATGGAGGCAGAAAAAAAGGTGGGAAGCTTTGCATTCTGGAGAAGAAAGTTTCCTATATAGGCTTGCTTCTTGACTCATTGACTTATTGAAAGGAACAGGACTAGTCTAAAAATGAAAGTAGATCCACAGATTGTAGGAATGTAAAAACAATGCTTCTCAACTTTCTATCCTCAGTATCAACCAGGGAAGGGGAAGACAAATATGAACATCTGCCCTCAGCCAGTGGTGTGGATTGGGAATCCAGTCTACTATAAGCTTAAAGTTTATAATTAATTTAAATGTAAATTCCACTCGGTTCTTGTATTTGTTTTAATATGAGTCTTCTACTTGGACCTTCTAAATGCATGGCCTGCCTTTTCCTCCAAGATTCTGTGTATCCACTGGCCCACGGCTTCCCGGCAGCTGCTCTGTATTTTCCATGCTTCTGCCTACGGAAGCACTAAACTCCAGGTTACAGCCCAGTTACAGAGAGATCTCTCATGGTAGCAGATCTCTTTAAGAGAACACTTAGAGAAAGAAAGACAGCTGGAGGCCATAAGGGCTGGTAATGTGGAATAGGTGGGGAGAATTTGGCATAATGGTGGGAGAGGTTTTACTTTTTTCTTTGGCCAGTCCTGGTGTCTTAGACTTTAGGGCAGCAGTGATTTTGATTAATATGAGCCATAACTTTTCCCTTCAATAGTTTTAAATTGTTCCATCTTCCTGTTAAGAAATGGCCAGCAAGAGACAATCTGATCTTGCTGGATAGCCTGCGTGTTCTACCCCAAACCACAGGTGCAAATGTAGCTGCAGTATTACCATCTGCTTCAATATTGATTCCATGGTCCCCGATGACCAATAGTCACAAATCTGCTGCTTTTTTAGTAAGGGTGATGTTCCTTGCAGTGCCCCTCATCTTTGCTCTTTGTACAATCCCATTTTGTAAAGAAGTGTTGAGTTGGAGCAATAGAAGCTTTGAATATGTGGTCAATCCGACATACAGATTTTTGTCACAGTTACATTATTTGCTAAAGTTCATTTTAAGGTACTCTGAGATATGATTAATTTTTTTCAGGGGGAGGGTACTAGGGATTATATTCAGAGGCACTGGGCCACTGAGCCACATCCCCAACCCTATTTTGTATTTTATTTAGAGACAGGATCTCTAAAAGCACCTTGCTTTTGCTGAGGCTGGCTTTGAACTCATGAGTCTCTTGCCTCACACTCCCGAGCTGCTGGAATTATAGGCATGCTCCACTATGCCAGACTGGGATGTGATTAAGTTTAAGGGCGATACAGGATGCTGTCCATTGAATTTAGAGGCCTTGTGGGATAAATGACCCTGACTGTTTTCTTATTACAAAGGGATTTTTTAATATAAAATAGAAGCAGTTAACAGTACAATAGCATAGTATCTTACTGTTATTGAGGCATAAACTATGTTGGGAGTCATGCTATAGGATAAATGGGGTTACTGCAACACAGTTCAAGCTAATAAAATAAGAGACATGCTAGATTCTGTCTATTTGAACTCTTCTATGCATCACAAGAATGCTTTTGCCTCTTGGAGAGAAGGTTCTATTATTCACCTATTATCTGTTTATCTATCTCTCAGTCTATTTGTCCATCAGTCTCTCTGTCCACCCATCCATTCCATCCACCCATCATCTCTCTTTCAAACTCTTTCAGATCTTCCCAGCCATAATTTGCAACTTTCTTAAACTTATATTCTATAACATCTTCAGGAATCATTTTGCAACTGATCTTATAATGGCATTATTTTAAAATATTTAGATTCTGTATTGCATAGCAAATAAATGTTCTTCCTAACATATTATAAATCTTCACAGAAAAGGGATTATGATTTCCTTTTTGTATTACCCAAAGCTCCTAATGTAGTTCTCAAAGAATATTTGTTGTTTCAATTATAAAGCCATGTTTAAAAAAATACAAATAGAATTCCAAAATGTTTAACATTTACTCAAGGAGCCAGGTGTATGAAAATTATTTTTCTTTTTTTTAATATTTATTTTTTAGTTGTAGTTGGACACAATACCTTTATTTTTAAAAATTTAATTATTTATTTATTTTAAAAATATTTATTATTTATTTATTTTTAGATGGACACAATATCTTTATTTTATTTTTATGTGGTGCTGAGGATTGAACCCAGGGCCTTGCATGTGCTAGGCGAGTACTCTATCGCTGAGCCACAACTCCAGCCTGCAAATTATTTTTCTACTCATGAATAGCTGCTTATATCAATTCTTTTCATAAACATTGTTGAAAATTTAGTTTTTAAGGCATCACTATGTATGATGGCAGGGAGGATGGCTAAGCTCTGAGTTTAATGAGGGAAGAGAGGTATACAACAGCTAACTATAGTTTTAATTTGCAAAGTGTGTTCTAGCAACCAGCAGCCTTGGCATTACTGTAGGCTACAGTGAGAACTGCTGCATTGGAATTAGCATTTTAGCAAGGTCTCAGGTGATTTATATGCATGTTAAAGTTTGAGATGGACTGGACTAGAGCACGTCCTCCCAAATCACTCTTTTTCCCTCTTATGAACTGGTATTCAACAGATTGTATCATAGGGGAACAAAAGAGTGACATAGAACTAATGTCTACTTAGCATCTACCTTGAAATACAGAAAACCCAGAGTTTTCTTTCAGTCTTCCCCTACTAACAGATTCTCTGTTACAGTCAGGCTCATGGTTACAAGAGTTATGGACTCATATAAATTCCTATTCACTGTAATTGCTATTTAGCCATATGCCTGTAGCCATATGCCTGCAGCAGTGTTGACTCCAGGGGAACAGCAGGTAAAGTGCCTGTTTTTGGTCACATTCCCACTTAATGCTACACTCCTGAAAAGGACCATGCATTACCACTTGGGGCAGGTGCAGGACTGATGGGGATGAAGCACTAGTGTGGCACCTCTATCTATTTGTAATGCTAGGAATATTTCACATACTAATGAATGACCTTACTGGCTGCTAATGCATGATAGAAAGCATTAATTTGATCCAGTTTTTACTGAGTACTGATGGTTTCTGACAGGAATAGGAATAGAGGATGAGATAAGACATTCTCTTAACTAGATTTAAACAAAGGATGGTATCTTCATTTCCATAAAACAAGTTGACATGTGGCATTAAATTCATTGCTGTTATCTGTCTGAGGCTTTTCTAGGAAGAATAATGAATGCTAAACTTTATTAGAAATATGGCTCAATCTTAATATCACAAATGTGTTGGTAGACCAGAAGGAATGTAATTGTTTTATCAGAATGACTTTGGTTGGTGAAAGTATAATTAATGGAAGAGATAGCTTATGCCATCAAAATTCTTCATTTAGGCTTTGAAAGTCTAACAAAAATCTAATCATGAAATATACCACGAATAAACCATAGTTCAGAATGTAAAAGAGATTAAAGAATAAATGAGGCAACTTCTTGTTAAGTAAGATGGATAGCATATATGCATTCACTACCAATTCCACCAAAGGCTCCCTAAAATGACAATATAGAGATATCAAAAAAGCCATAAGCTCCAAGGACAAAAATACCAAGAGAGGGGAAAAGAATACAGCATAATTTGCAATTTATAAGGGGGAAAGCAGATGGTTCTGGCTTTCTATGGCTGTGTACGAGACTCAAACAACACTTACTGTATTATAACTTACAAATTTTGTGGTAAAAAATTTGGGCAAGGTTTAACTGGTAAAATCTTCCACTCCCTATGCATTGACTGTGGTTGCTGGGCTGATCTGGGGGGTCCAGGATGCCTTTACTCACACCCTTTAATAGAAAGCCTGGGCTCAACAAGATACTCTTTCTCTCTCCATGCAGTCTTAGGGCTTCACTGTTCCTCTCCTGCAGTGAGGCTGGACTACCTACCTGAGAGCTCAGGGTTCCTGGAATGAGAGTCCAAGATATAGGCTTGCGTTTAAGCATTGGCACAGCTCCATTTCTGCCATATTTTATTAGTCAAATTAGTAGTCTCAATAGAACAAATAGGACTGAAATTCACAGCCATCTGTATTCTATCACCCAGATGGATAAATAGCAGCATAATTAGAAGGCCAAAGGAAGTTCAAATCCAAGCTAGTAGTGAGAGAAATGTTAGGAGTCAGCTAAGTCCTGTCACAGAGCCCCTGAGAGGCTTAGAAATTTTACATACTTCTAAAAAGTGTGGTGGTGGGGGTATAGGTAGGGCTAAAAACAGAATTGGTTGAAAGTGTATATGAAAGCATTTGATTCTGTGACCCTCCCCATAATTTGTTAGGCCACTTGTCCACGTTGATAGGAAAGTACAGATTTAATGTCTGGAGAGGTTAACAAAACTGCTTTTGATCTGGGGCATAACTGAATGCAGGTAAATCATATAGAAAACAAAGATATTAAATAAAAATGTACATATAGCCATGAAATCCTTTCCTCTCATTTCCTAATTGGCTCAGACTCTTAGGTAAGAACTAGAGAGCACCTCTCTGGTAAAATTAACCAGTCTGAGAGAAAATATCTATAGATGCTGACAGTTGGGGTGCCCAATGAAGTGGCACTATCACTTCCAACATCTGTGGTACCCTCAACAACTCTCATCTACACACACAATGTCTACTCAGGCTTTAGGGTCTCATTTCTAATGTGAGTAATGCATCATTAGATATTTGAAAAATCTTCTTAAAACAGAGAAACCAAATCAAATAAGTAGAGAGTAAGAAGATTGTAAAGCCTGGTGTGATAGCACACGCCCATAGTCCCAGATATTTGGGAGGCTGAGGTAGGAGAATCACTTGAATCTTGAACTCACCATGAGTTTAAGACCAGCCCAGGCAACATAGCAAGATGCTGTCCACAGGAAAAAAGGAAAGAAAAGAAAATTGTAAAGAAAAAAGTAAAGTAAGAAAAATATCATATCCCCAAATATATGAGAAATAAATTACATAAATGAAATACACAAAAGAACACACTAAGGGAACATTGAATAAATATAATAGAGTTCTTGAAAATAACATTTTAGGATCAGAAATGAAGAATTCAGTAGAATTTTTGAAAGCTATATTTGAGGAAATTTCAATTAAACCAACCAAAGAGATGAAAATAGTAGAAATTACAAGAAAAATTAGAAAGTAAGTTTAGGAGGTTTCCCAACTAGGTGATAGGATAAACAGAATGGAGGAACAGAAAGGGGAATGGGAAACGTAAATCAGGAAAACATTCCAGACCTGAAGGCTAAATGACTAGACTGACAGGGAGCACAGAGCAAAAGGATGCAGAAAGGATCCACAGTTACTAATATGGCATTATGTAAAAATGTGGATGTGTAACTGATGTGATTCTGCAATCTGTATTTGGGGTAAAAACGGGAGTTCATAACCCACTTGAATCTAATGTATGAAATATGATATGTCAAGAGTTTTGTAATGTTTTGAACAACCAATAAAAAAAAAGAAAGGATCCACATTATGATACATCATGATGAAATTTCAGGGCACTTGGGGTGAAGAGAAACTCCCCCAAACAAGACTGAGGACTCAAAATTACACACATTCTCTTACGGACACTGGATGTTAAAGGATAATTGGTGTGCTCAAAATACTAATGAAAATGATCTCCCACTTGGAATTCCCAGCATAGTGCTTCTCCCTGGGTAAAATGTGATGGCATGTACTCAGGGCCCCTAAAGTTTGTGAGTCATCATTTCTCTTCATTATGCATTCCACTCTCTCAACTAGACTCTACAATTCCAAGGGACACAATTTTAAATTTTAATTTTCCCACATAGTGTCTGCATAAAGTAGGCATTTATGAATGGTATTTATGAATATCTGGATTCGGCTCTACTTTAGGTCATTTGAGATACTACAATAGTGTTGCCCTGACATACGAAAGTAGCTTATTTCTTTAGTTGACATAGTTCTTGATACAGTGTCTATTATTTATTCTCAAAAATTTCCTCACAATCTGTATCTATTAAGGGAGGAAAAAAACCTTTTATTATTCTTCCATTTGGTCCAACAGTCTAAAGGATTCCATAGCTTGAATATTTAGGAAAAAGAGTAGATATGTTGCTCACGTTGTTGTAACAAAATATTTTCAGAGCCATTTATAGTGAGGTTGATTTAATAACACCAAGTAGCAATAAATTGAAGACAAAATTTAAATTCTTCCTCTTGTAATTACTATCCAGACCAGTAACCGGGTGCTTAATTATGCCTAGCATTATTGCTGGTAATAAAGTATTTATTACTACCACTGAATAGGAGCTGTAATGAATAAGGGGACAGGCTGATTGATTGGCATTGTGGAGGAAGGTGGCTCCCACTCCTACTAATAATGGCTTCAGGGTAACTCAGGAAGCTGTGTGAAGACCTGGAAGCCAGGAAGGACTTTTTATCTAGAATCTCCAAGAATAGCAGGGATCAAGAGGGACAGGAAAGTAAAAGTCAACTTGAATCAGATGTAGAAATATTTTGGTACTTGAAAGAGAATGAAAGTGAACTTTCAAACGACAGAAAGAAAAACTGAGCAGAAATAGAATAAAAAAATATAAGAAGTTGCTTCCTACCAAATGCACACCTGTTTGTTTTTATTCTGCATGCATGTAACAGTAACTGTGTATAATTTTTTCTGTTTTCAGCAAGGCTATTTATGTTTTCTTATTTGATTTTAAGAAGACTGACTTGGGAGGGTTGGGATATTTGATTTCTTATTATGGTAACTACTATATATGTGGAAAAAAATTTCATAACACTAATAAGAGTCCCAAAGAGAGTCTGCTGTGACCTTACACATCTTAATTAACATGCGTATGATGGAGGTTTTTATTACTTATACTCCCAAGGGCGGTGCCAAGGTTGATTGCTACCAATGTGTGTTCACCCTTGGGCTAATCACTGAGAAATGTAGTGCTGGGAGTTGTCCAAGTGCAAAGACAGCGACATGAAGGACCATGAAGCATGAATGTCTTTTTGATAGAGATGCCAATGATTCCTTCTCTACTCACATCCTGAGGCATTCCAGCTTCTCTTATCCCCAGAATGGGTAGCACTCTGTAACATATGACTTAGTTCTCCACGCCATGGCTGATTGGACCATGGATGGATATCTGACCCAAGCTAAGCCTGCAATTTGGAGTTGGAATATTGAAGCTTGATTCGATTACCAGTATAGGCACTGGACTCATGAGCTCACACAAACTTGAAAGCTGTATCCTTGTTTGTCACATAGAGTCACAGAGAGAAGCAACACAGGAAGGAAGACTAGGCTACTTCTTATGTGATGAGAAGCATGATGGTGACTGGGTTTTAAAGCCAGTTCTCACTCATGGAGGCCTGACTGTACTTAGGTACTTTGGGGATAACTTAAAATACCTTCTACTTCCCTTAGTGAGATTCTGCCCTCACAATAGACAGTTCATATTTATTATTCCTATCAGTTTTTTCTGATCCAGCAATAAGTTTGACACACCTAAGACCAGTTAATACCTGGAAATGGAATAATTTCAATTCTTTATAACCAGTTTCACAAATTCTTGGATTTTATCTGTGTCCTTTACAAGATTATGAACTCCCTGAATTTTTAAACAAGGATTCTACCCCGGTTTGTTTCATGCACTAAAATCAATTACTTGCTGAAATTGAGTATTGACTGAGCTGTGGTGAATTTAGCTCATGAGAGATATATTTGGCTGAATGTCCCAAGAGACAAATGTTTCTAGCACTATTGCCATATGTTTTAAAAAATTCCTCTTTATAATTTTACATGAAAAGTTAGGTATGTGTTTTACGATGGTAGCATCCTTTACTATTGTTTGTACTCAGGATATCAAGTTCTTTGTAATTCACGGAGGAAGTAGCCTCTAGTTTCACTAGTCTGCTTCTCAACTCCAAGAGTGAGGAGGTGAGCCTGACAGTGAGTTGCGGGAAGCCTTGGGTCTTTTTTTATTCTAAAATAGCCCTTCTGACAGAAAGTTGTATAGAGCAGATGGTGGGTTTCTCTAGCTTTAAGAATATTTGAATATTGTAAATTTAACAATTTGGCAATTGTTAAGTAAAATCATCCTCAGAACATAAACTATCTTTAATTTTCCCATTTTCAAATTAAAAAAATATTGTCTGGACAGTACACAGTATAATCTTCATTTCATTAAACTGCCTACTTATTGACTTTCCCTAGAGATTTCTTCCTTACTTTTCTTGTAATATGTTATAAAATTACCATAATAAGACTATATTATTTTTTATTTTCCACACTCATTGCTCTGATAATTGGAAAAAGAAAAAAAAAAACTCAACTATTGAAATGAGGACCTTTACATTTGGAAAACTAATTTGTTTGACATAAATATGAGAACTCTCACCATGTCACTTAAAACACAGAATTAATGGTCACTTTAATTTTCATTACAGGAAATTATTTCATTAATCAACATATTCATACTCTATATTTCTCTTTGTTTGGTTCTTTTTCTTTATGTCACTTCTTTTTTTTTTGCCTCTCCTCTCCAAAATTTAACAAATTTTTAATACTTACTTTTGCCTTTGAGATTGTGAAGGTTTTAGTTATAAGTAGTGAGTAATGTCCAGGAAACAAACAGTAAATGGTTCATAACAGATATAGGCTAGAGAAAGTATGTGACCTAGTCACTTCATTCCAGGGTGCTTTAGGAAGCTTTGTCTCCTTCTACAACTCATTTTCTCATGCAAATTGTATCACTTTGTACATTTAGAAAACAATAGTGCCTAGGAACATTTCTTAAATATTTCCTTATTTGAGTTCAGTTTCTCAGGCCCTAGGTTATTATCTGGTTTACTTTTAGTGTAGTTCCAGGTCCTTTTGATGAGAGAGGAAAGCATTTCTTTTGGACAGCAGTATGGCATCAGCAATGACTTTGATCTTTCCAGCTAAGGATAGAACTCATACCACTGAGTAAGTACTCTGGGAGGCTGATGTCTGTTCATCATGAATGGTTTGACATTCCCACTCCAGTTCTAACAAACTCTCTACCTGGTTCCTTATGTTTGTCATTAAAACACCAGACTTTTCCAGATTATCTGTTGTTTCAAAGACAATTTCCTATTTCCTGCCTCTCCATGTCCAGCTGAACTCTTCCATTCTGTTCTTGAGCACCCACAGACTGTGGAAAGCACACTGCTCATATCCTCTGCCTATTGTCTTCTTGTTCCTATCTCATTCTTGTTCATGTGACACCAGCTTTTATTGACACCACCTCCTCTGCAGTCCCTGCAGAGACAGCTGTGTTTTCTTTGATCCTTCATGAGAACCTCTGGGTCAGGTGGTGAATAGATGACCTTTCTTTCTTTGCCACCTCCAAACGTTCCTTGTCTTCTCTTCTTAAGACCTCTATCTTTTACAGTTCACAACCTCAGATTTCACCATTATCACCTCATGGTACCATGTTCCCTTCCCAGTTGCTGCTTCTTACTCCTGAATGACCATAAGAGTGGTTCATTTCTGTTCTCTCTTCCACTTGTTGCTATGATAAACTCAGAGGCTAAATTTCTTAGCTCCAATAATCTCTTTCTTCTCCCCATCATTCCCTGCCTTCTTCTCTCCTGTATACAGTGTGGTATTACTAATAACTGTCCCATCTCCAACGTCTCATTATCCTCCTGGACTTTGCCTTCTAGCCTGCTAACTCCTAATTCTGGTACTATCACTTTGGTAACTCTATCTCTTAAAAATTGCATATTTACTGACTCAAGCACATTTTTTGCTGTTCATAGCCTCCTAATGTCCACACTGTCCTTTCTATCCAATTTAGATTCAGTGTTTTATCACTATGCTAGCATCCTTAAATCTCTTGATCCCCTCCTTCACCTGACCAAACTTGAGTCAAGTTAAGCCTGACTATTTGCACACCCTACCTCTATAACAGAGATGCTGAGCTTTTCTGGTTAGCATCACACTCTGACACTGACTAGACTTGCTTCATTGACCCCAGATCTCAAAATCCCATTGCAGTTTTCTAGTAGACTTACTGCTACTTCCTTACACGACTATATCATGCCATTTCTTCCTTCTCCAATTGCAAACATTGCTTATTCCCTCTTACTCTCAGTTGATGACTTGGTCTTATATTTCATGGAGAAAATAGATGCAATCAACAAGAAATATGTTATTTTTCTACCACTTATCTGCATGTTTAGTCACATATTCTGCCTTTCCTTCGTTTCCACTCTTGGCTTGTGTCTGGATCAATTTACTTTCCCAAATTGCTCTTATGTTTGCCAGCTCCAGATGGGCTGAAGAGCCTATTAAATAATTCAATAATTCCAAATCCCCTTTATTTAACCAATGACACTGAGGTTTCAAGGGGACAAGCACTTGGGCAAGGTCATACAATAAATTAGTAGTACAGCAAGAAAAGTCACAGTCCTTCCAAAAACCTGGAATCAGTCATTATACAGCAAGAAACTCTGAGTGTTGAAGTGTCCCAGAGTTTAATTTTTTCAGTCCTCTAATCTAGTTATATTTTTCTTACGACATTCTGTTTAGTTCCATGGTTTTAAATACCATATCTGTGCGGATGGTTCACAAATTTTTATCTATGCCCATAAGCTCTGTCCTGAGCACAGAATCATATCTGATTGCTTGATCGAATTTTTACTTGGGTGTCACTAACATAACATGGTTTCTTTTAATTTTCTCAAACCAGACAAAGCACAAAAACAAATCATTCTTATCTTCTCTCAGTCCTACATATCAGCAAATTATACCATAATTCACTAAGTCTTTGTTAAGTCTAAAATGTAGAAATTACTCTTCAATCCTCTCTTTCCCTCATTCATTGCCCACATCAAATGCAATCTAGCTGCTTTTCTTCTCCCCACCCTCCACTCCCCATTTTCTTTTTGTGTGTGTGGGGCTGGGGATTAGATTCAGGGCTTCACACATATTAGGCAAATGCTCTACCACTGAGTTGCACCCCTAGACTAATAAAATTGTTGTTGTTATTTTTATTTTTGTGAATGATGCTGTGGATGGACCCAGAACCTCCTGCATGATAGGCAGGTGCTTTACCACTGAACTTTCTTCCCAGCCCTTGTTTCCGAATTTTATTCCAAATCTAACTGTATCTCACCATTTTTAGTGCTGTAAAACTAGACCAATTTGTCACTGGGTTTTACTCAGTGTACTTAGAAACTTCCAAACTTATCATAGTGATTTTTTTTTTTATGTTTCCCTTGTATTTCCTCATGTTAAAGTGTAAAATCTATGAGGGCAGGGACTTTGTCTTATAATCTGTCATGTTCCTAGCCCCAGTACTAGCACATAGTAAGAGATCAATTAATATTTTTTGCCTGACATTTCAGTGGAATCTGACTTTCAGAGAAAATATTGAACTCTATGGAACATATTATAGATTTATATTCCTGAAATCTCAACAAATTGTCATGTTTCAGTGCTTTATATTTTAAAAAGCTAATCAATCATTATGATACCTATCTCTCAGCTATTGACTGTTCTGATCATGTGACTCTAAAGGGATCATTTAAGGGACATCATTTGTATGTATGAATTTGTGTGTGTGTGTGTGTATACACACACATGTGTATATATGTATATATATATATATATATATATTTACATCTTATATATGTATATGTGTGTATATATATATATATATATATATATATATATTTACATCTCTATACACACATGTTAAAATTTGTGTGTACTCACATTACTCACATACACAAGCATACTACTTGATAAAAATGAGGTCATATTATGCACATAGTTTTGGGCCTTCCTCATTTCTTATTTTTCTTTTGCTTTTTCCTTCACTATTTGTCTTTCACACACTACCACACAATTCTTCCAAACCCAAACTAAATATCTGCTATTTTCTTCTGCATGCTATCATGGTTAATAAAACATATATACATTTACCAAAATATATACTAATGGAAGTACATTATGGCATTAATTATTTTACAATAATGGCATCACATTATGCTTATTGGTATGCATTTTACTATTCCAAAGGATACTTTTAGTGTTTTGTCTTTAATTTTTTTTCCCACACGCTGTGGAAGCTAATTTTTTGTGTCCTGCAAGCGCACACACACACACACACACACAAACACACACACACTCATAGGATTCCATTACAATGCTACTGTGATGAGTATGTCATATAGAGAAGAGAGAGATGAAGAACTGAATCACTCTTTTGAATGGGTCTCTGTCAATATTTCAACTAAGAACAACTCTAGGTTTAGTAAGGCAATTAATTTTAACTTTCAGAACAATTTCAGGGAAAAAGAGGCTCAAGAGACCTTACCTGTTAGTGTGAGGGCCTCTGCAGTGTTGTTAAAGTAAGAGCACTGAATTTGGAGTAAGGTGGCCCAGGTTTTAACTCATATTCTGCAGCTTACTTGCTAGCTAATGTTTGTCAATTCATTTATTCTAGAGAGGATAAGTTGTGGATAGAAAAACACTTTGTTTCAGGTTTATCACTGAGAGTGTGTTCTTAAGTAAGTCATAAAGAACTTAAATTATTTAGTTCTGTACCCTGACAAGGTAGAGAAAATATTGTCATACCAATCTCACAGGTTATGTTTTTGAATTCTAGAGGATAAAAATATTCCTTAGATTGCAATATGATTAGCAAATGTTATTGTTATTGCTTCCTCATAACAAGCTGACAGCCACAGTAGATACATTCTAGTGATAGTTCGGTCTGCACTGTCTCATATTGTAGCTACAAGCCATGTAGCTACTGAATGCTTGAAATTTGGCTTGTCCAAATTGGTATGCTTTAAGTATAAACACACTTGGGTTTTAAGATAGTATGAAAAAAATGTCAATTATCTCATTTTTATATTGATTGCATATTCAAATAATTTATAGATTTATAAAGTATTACTAAAATTTGTTCCACATGTAGAATAAAATTACATGTGTAAGCAACCACTCAGTTGTATGGCTGTAGGTAGGTACATTTGTACCCAGTGACCCTGACACCCGCCTATATCTGACACAGCTGGGACTTTCGGGGCTGAAAGGATTTCCCACCTATTTAGGGTGAGGTCATATCCAGACAAGACTACATCTATGTATTTCAGATATTTATTAGAACATGTAGGATATAAAGAGCTAGCTGCATGAAAACACTTTGCTTTTTTTCTTAATTAGGTTTGATGGATTAGGTTCCCTGGTTGTTTATATCACAGGAATTTGAGACGGCTCACATATTCTCTCTGGTTCATTCTTTGATCATCCTGCTCAGTCTTCATCTCTGATTCCTGTCTTACTTCACCTTTCCGCTTTCATCTTTTTAATTGAGACACTCTTATAAGGTCTTCTCTTAAATCCTGCATTAGCTATGCTTCCCCATCCCCACTTACCCATTGATTGTGCAGTGCCACAGTCTTGATGGCTACAAGCTCAAAACCAATGGTCTGATTTTACTTCTTAAATTGAATCCAAAAGTACCAGTCTTGAGATTTTGTACAGATATTCTAATTACATTGCCCAAACTGAATATATTACTTTATAATCACAATTCAAAGGATTTGTTTTCATGTCTGCATTTTGTTTCTGGTGCTCCAAGGAACCCAGTCTTAATGCATGATTAAAATGTACCAGGTTAGAATATGCACAGCATGCTATGGCTATGGATGATCCGAGGCTTATGGGAAAGTGTGCAGAATTTGAGGGAATATCAGAATTTCAAAGATTGATTGCAGGCTAGAATTTGACCCACATTCCAGAATGGGAAAAACAAACAAAATTAAATTTATTGGGTTGACTTTAAGGTCACAACCTGTGTCCAGAAGGCTAGCTTAAATAAAGGGTGGAGGAACATGGATTAGCAATATTATAAGAGAAGAGGAGCAAGAGGAGTTGATCCTGAACTGAATTACTAATGAGATTTTAATATCCAGGAGATGTGACTTAGCTCTGAATATAAAGGGGCTCCTTAACTTACGATGGTGTTATATCCCAATAAACCCACTGTAAGTTGAAGTATCATCATTTGGCAATGCACTTAATACAACTAACCTACTGAATGTCATAGCTTAGCAACACAGTACAGTGTAGGGTATCGGCTGTTTTCTATTGTGACTGTGACCACAGAATGAACTGGAAACTGTGGCTCACTAGTGCTGCCCATTATCCCAAGAGAATATCATATCACAAATCACTAACAAGGGAAAAGATCAAAATCTGAAATTCGAACTACAGTTTCTGCTGACTGTGTGCTGCTTTCACACCCATGTCAGTCAGAGACTCTCTATATAATTTTAAACCATGTTGTTATCTTAGTTCCTATTTGGGGCTATAAAGGTGGGACTCCAGATGTTTTCTTTTATATGTTGGTGTGCTAATAAAGTGAATTTTTCTTTGAAAAAAAATTTAACTTTATGGAATCTTTTAACTTTAAAAATTTGACAAGTGTTAAAACAAACCTGGTTGTATAGCTTTTCTTTTGAAGAGAGTTGTAAAGGGTACGTAGGGTATAATCTGATTTATGTAAAGAAAAAAAAAAGCTATGTGTACTTGTATGCACAACTGGCAAGATACACATACAAAAAAATCTATGGTGGAGGAAGTTTTGAATGGGTAGAGAGAGGCTTTTAAAAAATATAACTTGATAATATTTAAATATTTTAAACCATGAACATATGCAACTTTTATAATAAAAACTAGACAATGCTACCACTGCTGTGGGTTGTACAACCAAGCTGCTTGAATTCTTTCTGGATCACACACAGTGTGACCACAGGAGGAGAGAGAAAAAACCCAAGGTCCTCTTGTTTCTTTAATATTGAGTACTTCTATGTACCCAGTTAAATTAGGGGTTTTCACATTACAATGATTCATATTAAAATTTAAGGTAAAATTCACATATAATACAAACAGAGAACAGAAAAGTGAAATTTTTATTTCAACATTTGCAATTTAGGGAAGGAGTTTTAAAAAGTGAATATTGTACATGACAAATTCTTAGCCTCCTGATCATTTTTTGGTATTTAACTATTCTATCTAAAGTTATTCTTTAATAGAAGGCCCAACTAGTTATTTAGTGAGTATTGAACATGTAGGTGCTATGACCAGAAATAAATTCCCAAGACTTTTCCTTTTATAGCAGTTTTTTCCCTGCGCTTTAAAACAGCCACAAATTCAGTGGAAAGGTGATTTTGCTGTGGTAATTGCACACATTTACATGCTAAGATACTATTAATATTCTTTTTTTAATTAAAAAATTTTAAAATTATTAATGGACCTTTATTTTATTCATTTATTTAAATCTGGTGCTGAGAATTGAACCCAGTGCCTCACACATGTGAGGCAAGTGCTCTAACATGGAGCCACAACCCCGGCCCTATTAATATTCTTTATCATGTTCTTTCCCAAGAACAAATGAACACAAACAAATGTGGCTCTAGCTTCTGTATTCTCTTTGGTGAGGTTGTTCTTGGGTGGCCTTTACATTGCTCTGTACTGGAGATTCTGAGATTTTGATAGCACCTCTTCCAAATCACTATTCTTGAGTTTCTGCTTTTGATGACCATTCAAATTTCAAGTCCATGCCTGAGTGAAATACAATATTCTGTTCTGAAGAAACACGGATGATGAAGACATGATGTGCTTAAAATGAGCAAAATTTTGCTTTAGCTTGTTTTAATTGAAACTATGCTTTTCACAATCTATCTGGCTCTCTTCTTTGACCTGTATGGCCAGGTCCTCTTGTGCTTCTGTCCTCTGGCCACGGAAGTGCCCATGCTTCTGGAATAAACAACTTCCAAAAGCCTCTGAACATTATGGGATGCTCAAAGATTGACTCAGTTTTGTGGCTCTGCCACTCACTAGTGGTGTGGCTCAGAAAAAGATAATTATTGTCTAAATTTTTAAGTTTTCCCTTTTTTTGGGGAAGGGGCACCAGGGGTTGAACTCAGGGTCACTCCACCACTGAGCCACATTCCCAGCCCTATTTTGTATTATATTTAGAAACAGGATCTTGCTTTTCTGAGGCTGGATTTGAACTCAGGATCCTCCTGCCTTAACCTCCAGAGCTGCTGGGATTACAGGTGTGTGCCATCGTGCCCAGCTCCGGTTTTGTGTTTTTAAAATGGCTGGAGTGATGTATAACTCTCAGGGCTATTCAGAGCATTAAATAAATTAATAATGAGAATTCTTTAGCGCCTAGCTGATGTTTAACCAATGTTAGCATTTTCCTTTTTTATTATATTTATTTTTAGAAAATTAATATAAAGATAGAACATGAAAATCCCAATTTTCTCTCAAAAGGTACCTGGGTTGAGAGTGGGGTATTCATCCTATCTTATCAGTTTTTATTTCATAAATTTAAAAAATATTGTTACTTCTAGAAAAGCCTTAATGAAAGAAATGCTTTAATAAATATTATGTTTATCACCAAGAATACGATTCATATAATTGGTACTTTCAGATTTACTTCTACACACACACACACACACACACACACACACACACACACAAACATCCCAAAGCTGAAGGAAGGTTCTTCTTGGACCACATTATCAACAAGATCTTAGGATGGTGATTATAATGCTACTTTCTCTGATCTGAATGTATACAGTGTCATTATGGTTGGAGATAAAGCTTTTGGGGAGGTGTTTAGGTCACACATGACATTATAAAATGACAGGGAGGGTTTGGTACTTTTTACCCTTCTACCTCCTTCTATATGAGGATATAGCATCCAAGATACCATCTTGAAAGCAAAAAGCAGTCACTACCAGAAAACTGAAATGTCACTGCCTTGATCTTGGAATTCCTAGCCCCAGAAATATAAGAAGTAATTCTGCATTGCTTATTAATTGTACAGTCTATAATATTTTGTTATAGTAGCAAAAGTGGATTAAAACAGAATTAATACAGAGACCTGAGGTATTTGTCTAACAAATACTTACGTGTGTGGAAGCAGCTTTGGGACTAGGTTAAAGGTAGAGGCTGGAAGTTTTGAAGTGGGTGCTAGAAGAAAAGCCTACATCATCATGAACATAGAGCATTAAGGACGATTCTGTTGAGGGTTCATAAGAGAAGAGCTGTATGGAAAACCTCAGTATTTTTAGTGATCATCTAAGTGGTCATAACCAGAATGCTGGTACAAAGGCCAGGCCTGTGGTAGACAGCTGTAACCCCAGCTATTCAGGAGGCTGAAGCAGGAGGATCACAAGTTCTAGGCCTTCCTGGGCAACTTAGTAAGACCTTGCCTCAAAATTAGAAAATAACAAAAATAAAAATGCTGGGAATGTAGCTCAGTGGTAGAGCACTTGCCTAGCACGCCAGAGGCTTGCATTGGATTTCCTGTACTGCAAGGAAATAGAGAGAGGGGGTGGGGGGAGCACAAGAGATGGACATAAATGACCATTTTCTTACTGGAAACTGGAGGAAAGGCCATCTGTGTTATAAAGTGGGAAATAACTTGGATGAATTATGACTCTTATCCAAGACTTTGTGGAAAGCATAATTTAAGATTTATAAACCCAGCACAGCCCTGTAATCCCAGTGGCTTGTAAGGATGAGGCGAGGAAGTTCAAAGCCAGTCTCAGCAATTTAGTGAGGTACTTAGCAACTCAGTGAGACCCTGTCTCTTAAAAAAAAAAATATATATATATATATATATATATATGGCTGGGGATGTGGCTCAGTGGGTTAAGCACCCCTGGATTCAGTCATCAGTACAAAACAACAACAACAACAACAACAAAAAACTAATGAATAGGATATTTGAGAGAAGAAATACCTGAGCAAAGCATTCAGGATGCCGCACAACTTCTCTTAACTGCTATAGTAAAATGCAAGAAAAGAGAAATGATTTAAAGATGGAATTCATAATTAAGGGGGAAGCAAAATGTAAAGATTTGGAAAACCTTCAGCCTGATAACATAGTAAAAAATCCCAAAATTTAATAAGACAAGTTGGCAGAACAGAGGAAGGAAGCATGGCCTAGCAGTTCCTCAGCGGGAAAACTGCTCCTCAGCGAGGTGAGAAAGAAAGGAACCTCACTGAAACATAATACTGAACTGCTAAAGAAATTCATAGAGCTACAGAAAGTTGGTAACTTGAGCATAAAAAATAATACATTAGAGGCGCGCCTGCTCTGGCTGCTAGCACAGCAAGACAGGGGCTGGGAATAAAGAAATTAAAAAATAAAGAAAAATTGACTTGGGGAAACCTGTGGTTTACAGAGGAAGACTGATATTAATGGGCACAGCGTTGGTAGGGAAAGAGTCTCAGTGAAAACAAATCCAAAACTGTCTGCGGGGATAAAAGCGGTCCTTGCGGACAGCGAACCTGGAGCAGAAAGCCTTCTGGAGGGCGGAGCACACTGGCAGGTGGGGAAAATATTCTCAGGCACTGAATGCTGTCCCTGCGCAGCTTCTTGCAGCTGTGAACAAAGGCAGGTGATTGGGGACTATGAAGGAAGTTACCAGTAGCTGATGAAAAAATTCCGAGGGTGCCTGAACCAGAGAGACTGAAACAGGCACAAAGATCATTTAACCTGGACCATTCAGCCTGTGGATTCCAAGGGAGAAAACTCCCATAACGGTTGGCATTCCATAAGAGTTATTGCAAAGACACCACCGCCACCCACGCACATCCGCATTCTAGGTGGGTACTCACATCCATAGCAGGTAAAATCCATGGAGGGTTAGTCCCTATGTCCTAAAAGTGGATTTTTTTCATGAAGCCCCAGAAATCCAGAAGCCCAGCAGAGAGAGGAGGCTCCACACCAATAGGAAGAAGGAACCGAATCTCAAATATCCACCAGCAGAGCTCCAAACTCACTGAAGTCCAAACCCCAACAAGTAGAAACTCCAAGCTAGAACTCTACATCAGCCCTGCTACAGGATTACCCAATTCATCAGCATTCCCTAGTTTATCCCACCGAGTGCTGGGAGATTGGAAGCTGAGAGCTACTACACCTGGGCTGGCAGCTAGGTGAGGAATACAAGGATAGTGGCTAAAAATACAGAGCCAAAAATAAATTTGAAGACTGAAATCCATCCCTTCCAACCAGATTTGATCATCACAGCAGAAACAAGCCCTCTGTCTCTCATTCAGATTTTTCCCTTTTTCTTTCTTTTTTCTTCTTATTTCTTTCTTCTCTATGTTCCCATTTTTTACTTTTTAAAATTTTGACTTTTTTTTCAATATCATTTCATCATATTGTATTATTCTTCATTTTTTTCCCATTATGCATGATTTCTTGTGCATGTAAGTATGCTGCGTGGTTGTGTATGTGCTCACTGTGCAGATGTGTTTGAATATATACATTATGTATACATTCATATAACCTAACTTACACATTAATTGATCTTCTGCATATGTTCATTATTCATCCCAGATTAGACTTAGGTGGGGGTACAATTACATGGGGCTCAATTTGTTTTGATCTTACATTTGCTGGTTTGTTCATACCTAGGTTCTGGGCCCTTCAGTGTCCCCCTCTTTACTCTCTTTCCCCAGTAACAGCCAAAATTCCTGTTCCCTCCTCTGCTCTCTTTTCATCATTTTCAGTTAACTTATTATTCCTTCTTGTTTACAGCTGACACCTGCTTGCTATCTTCTCCTTCTCCTCTGATCACTTTTTCAAACACTTCAAACTTCCTCTGCCTTCCTACCCTATTTTCTCATACGTAAGAAACTGTAATCCCACTAAATAATAGAAATTTTGTGAATTATGTAATTCCTACCCCACTCAAAATGTTGTGATTATTAATACAGTGGAAAACATAGTAGACACTTCTTGTTGAATGTCTGATCAAACTCATGGTCTTTTATTGTTGATACTACTATTAAATGCTGACCCCACCATATCTATATAGGTGGCAATTAGTGTTACAGATGACAAAGTAGACATCAGACATTTATCTAAAAGCTGTTCATCTGTTGCTGACATTAATGTCATTCCTGGCTCCCCACTCCCTCTACGAGGGGCTGGAAACAGATTGGGACTCTTCAAGATCATAGAGTAGAGATTCTGCTGCCAAGAAACACTCAGATCTCAATCAAGTAACAGTGAATCTCACTCCATACACATTCAAGCCCCATCTGAGCCAATACATTATACCAACTCAAAAAATTGAGACAAAACCCCCCAACCAAGAACCAGGACCCATGGAGGAACAGAGAGGGAGCTCAGGCCTCATCCTTAACATCTACTCATGTATTAAAAACAGAGAGAAGTCCCAGAACAAATAAGATGATTGAACATGGAAGGACATGTATATAAAAGAGGAAGGGGAATCCATCTCAACTGATGCATAAGATCAAAACCTCTGAAAACATGAGGAAATAGGCAAACAAATCTCCCTCCACCTTCACAACAAAGGATCCCACTGATATTGAAGTGGGTAAAATGCCAGAGAAACATTATAAAAACTGATTATTAAAATCTTCAATAACTAAAATAAGATCTAAGGAATGAAGAGAACAAATACAGGAGATGAAATAACATTTCAATAAAGAACTAGAAACACTGAAAAGAAACCAATCAAAACTAATGAGAATGAAAGACACAATCAATCATATTAAAAATTCACTTGAAAGCATCACAAACAGATTGATTATATAGAAAAGAGAACTTCAGCCCTTGATGACTTGAAGGTATATGAACTTGAGTACAGATAATACAGTAAAGGGGAAAAAAGATAGAATATGATCAGAATATACAAACTCTGGGACAACATCAAGAGACTAAACCTAAGAATCATTGGGATAGAAGAGATGGAGACACAAGCTACAGGCATTAAGCACATTTTCAATGAAATAATTACAGAACACTTTTCCCATGTCAGAATGAGATAGACATTCACATTTAGGAGGCATACAGGACCCAAAATAGATACAATCAAATGAGAACAACTAACATAGAAAATAAGAAAAAAATATTAAAAACCTGCAAGTGAGAAAAATCAGGTAACATTTAGAGGCACACCAATATGGCTCACAGATATGATTTCTCAATTCAGACCCTAAAATCAAAGAGAGCCTGGGACAAGATATTCCAAGCTCTAAAAGTAAACAACTGTCAGCCAAGTTTACTATACCTGGTAAAACTCAGTTTCAGATTCAAGGGGAAATAAAAACTTTTCACAACAAGAATAAAGTTAAAGAATTAATGTTCACCAAACCAGCACTACAAAGAATACTCAAAGACAAATTTCACACAGAGGAACTGAGAAAGAAATTTACTGTTTCTCTTTTGAGAAACAAAATGAGAATCAAGACAGTATTAAATATAGCAAAAAAAGCCAAAATGGCAATAAACCACAAACACATATCCACACTAACACTGAATATTAATAATTTCAACTCACAAATTAAAAGGCATAGGTTAGCACAATGGATTAGGAATCAAGATCCAATTATATGCTGTTTACAAGAGACTCGTAGGCAAAGATACTCACAGGCTGAAGATAAAATGATGGGAAAAAATATTGTATACAATCAGACTGTAAAAACAAGTTTTTATATCTGACAAAAAAGATTTCAAGCAAAAATAAATCAGAAAAGACAAAGAAGGCCATTCTATCCTGGTAAAGGAAATGACCCAACAAGAAGATATCATGATAGTAAATATTTATGTCCCAAATGTCACCAAACCCAATTACATTAAAAAAATACTCCATGGCATTAAATCTCAGATAGACCCCAACACTCATACTGGTTGATTTCAACACACACTTACCACTAATATGTCATCAAAATATAAAAATCAATAAATCTATCTCTAACCTAAATAATACTGTAAATCAAATGGACCTAACATATATCTATAGAATATTTCACCCAAAACAGCAGAACGTACCCTCTTCTCAGCAGCTCATGTAACTTTTCCCAAAATAGACAACTTTCTAGGTCACAAAGTAAATCTTAGTAAATGTGAAAAAATAAATATAATCCCATGTATACTATTAGATCATAATTGAATAAACTAGAAGTCAGTGGCAAGAAAAATGTAAACATACATTTGATTGAATAATACTCTTTTAAGTGAAGAATGGATTAAAAAAAGTGAGAGTGGATACCAAGAAATTCTTAGAAACAAATGAGAACAAAGATACAACATATCAAAATATCTAGGACAGTATAAAAGCATTCTAAGAGGAAAATTTATAGCACTGGATGCCTATATTAAAAAATAGAGAGGGGAGAGGAGGGGAGGTGGGATAGTAGAGGATAGGAAAGGCAGCAGAATACAACAGACACTAGTATGGCAATATGTAAATCAATGGATGTGTAACTGATGTGATTCTGCAATCTGTATATGGGGTAAAAATGGGAGTTCATAACCCACTTGAATCAAAGTGTGAAATATGATATATCAAGAACTATGTAATGTTTTGAACAACCAACAATAAAAATAAAAAAAAATAGATTCAAAATAAATAAGCTTATGCTCTACCTAAAGGAATTAGGAATATGGGCTGGGGATGTGGCTCAAGCGGTAGCGTGCTGGCCTGGCATGCGTGTGGCCTGGGTTTGATCCTCAGGACCACATACAAACAAAGATGTTGTGTCCGCCGAAAATTTTTTAAAAAATAAATATTAAAATTCTCTCTCTCTCTCTCTGTCTCTCTCTCTTAAAAAAAGGAATTAGGAATAAAAGAACAAACTAATTCCCAAACCAGTAGAAGACAGGAAATAATTAAGATTGGAGCTGAAATTAATGAAATTCAGAATTAAGAAAATACAAAGGATCAATTCAATGAAGAGTTGTTCTTTGAAAAAAATAAGTAAGATTGACAAATGCTAACCAAGACACAGAGAGAAGACCCAAATCAATAAAATTAGAAATGAAAAAGGAGATATCACATACCCTTCTGAAATCCAGAAGACCATCAGAAACTATTTTGAAAATTTATACTCAAATAAACTGGAAAATATGGGAGACATTGACAAATTTCTAGACATATATGACCTGCCCAAATTGAACCAGGAAGATATAGAAAAACCTAAGCAGACCAATATCAATTAATGAAACTGAAACAGCAATTAAAAACTTTTCAAAATAGAAAAGTTCAGAACTGGATGGATTCTCACCTGAGTTATACTAGAACTTTATAGAAGAAATAAACCAGTATTCCTCAAATTATTCCAAGAAATTGAAAGGGAAGGAATACTTTCAAATATTCTCTAAAGCCAGTGTAACCCTGATACCAAAACCAGACAAAGATGCATCAAACAAAGAAAACTACAGACCAATATCCCTGATGAACTTGGATGCAAAAGTCTTTAATAAAATATTATCACACTACATTAAAAAATGGTCAAGTGGGTTTTATTCTAGGGATGCAAGGTTGATTCAACATATGCAAATCAATAAATATACTTCACCAATTAAGCAGACTTAAGGACAACAATCACAGGATCATCCCCACAGATGCAAAAAAGGCTTTTGATAAAATCTAGCACCCATTCATGTTAAAAATCTTGGAGAAGCTAGGCATCAAAGGCACTTAACATCATAAAGGCCATTTATGACAAACCCAAAGCCAATATCAATACTAAATGGAGAAAAAATAAAAGAATTTCTTCTAAAATCAGGAACAAGACTAGGCTGTTCACTCTCACTACTCCTATTCAAAATAACCTTTGAAACATTAGCCAGATAATCAAGTAAGAGAAGGAAATCAAAGGGCTACAAATAGGAAAAGAAGTCATCAAAGTATCTCTGTTTGCTAATAATATGATCCTATAACTAGAAGATAAAAAAAACCCAACAAAATGCACCAGAAGATATGTAGAGCTTATAAATGAGTTGAGCAAAGTAGCAGAATACAAGATCAACACCCATAAATCAATAGCTTTCCTATACTCCAACAGTGAATAGGCCAAAGAAGAAACTAGGAAAACCATTCCATTCACAATAAAAAATAAAAAAGGCTCAAAACAAAACATTTGAGAATTAATCTAACCAAGTAGGTAAAAGAGCTCTACAATGAAAATTATAGAACACTGAAGAAAGAAATTGCAGAAGACCTTAGAAGATGGAAAGACCTCCCAAGTTCTTGGATAGGCAGAATTAATTTTGTCAAAATGGCCATACTGGGATTCTGAAGATGGCAGCAAAGGGAGTGGATTACCCCCGTGTACCGCGTCACTGTGCGGGAGAATGACGAGTTAGAACGACTAAAAGCTATCTTGTTAGGAATTTCCAGCAAAATTGGGGTGCTCCAAAACCTAGAGGAAGGATTTCCATTGCACGAGGATCAGCTACGGGGGCTCAAATGCGAGAGATTTGTCCGCACGGAGGGTCACGCTGCTTATTCAGCAATTCCCCCCGCAGCTAGAGTCTGAGGCGCGCTCTGGGAAACGAGGAGATAGCAACGCAAAGATATAGCGCTGCAGTTTCTGCGGGCTTCTGCCAGCTGTGAAATCACCGTTCTCAGTGCTGAATTCTGGGTTTGAGACGGGGGAAGGAAGCGGTCCAATTCGGTTCTCCACACCGGTCAGACCACAGAGGAAGCCAGCGGCCAACCAACTTGGAGAGCTGACATCACCATTCCTGTTTTCGAATGATCGCAGCTCATTCAGCCATAGAACAGGTAATTTCAGGCTGCCATTCGCCTGCGGCTCGCAGACAAATTACTCAGGCTCAGTGCTAAATAACCCGCGGAAACTGCTTCTTGGAGCCTGCTCTTATCAGAACATACACCGAGCAGGGAGCGGCCGAATTCCGGCTCCCGGAACTGCTCTGGCCCAGGGATAAAGAACCCACGGAAACTGCTTCTCGGTCTGGGTCCTGCTGAATACTGTGGAGGTAAATACCAACCAAGCCTTCATAGGCAGTGGCAACAAGACTGAGACGGGGCTTGTGAGGGCCGGTCAGGACGCACCCGTTGCTTTGGTCACCCTGCAAAGGGAACAAAATGCTGCCATTCGCATGGGATACCAACATGGCAGAGATCTGATGTCATCAGAAAGCGGCGGAGGAGAGAACTTCATCAATACCAGTGGCGACAGAAACAGTTGGTCTCCTGGTAAAGAAAGTGAGTCACAAACACCCGAGTCTCTCTCACTTTGTCATCAAGCCAGAGGGGCAGAGCAGAGCTGCCGCCCGCGCCCAGAACAGGCCCAGCGGCCCGCCGGCGTGGTAGTCACGTAACCCCAATTGGAGTAGGGGCAGAGCAGAGCCGCCACCCGTGCCCACAAGGTAGGCAGACCTGCGACTGACCGGCAGAACAGGCCCAGAGGTCCGCGGGCGTGGTAGGAGGGGCAGGGCAGAGCCGCCGCCCGCACCTGCAAGGTAGGCAGACGTGCGACAGACCGGCAGATCAGGCCCAGCGGCCTGCCGGCGTGGTACACACGTCACCCCAATTGGGTTAGGGGCAGAGCAGAGCTGCCGCCCGCGCCCCGAACAGGCCCAGCGACCTGCTGGCGTGGTAGTCACGACACCCCAATTGGAGTAGAGGCAGAGCAGAGCCGCCACCCGCGCCCGAAAGGTAGGCAGACCTGCGACCGACCAGCAGAGCAGGCCCAGTGGCCTGCTGGCGCGACAGACATGTCACCCCATTTGGAGTAGGAGCAGAGCAGAGCTGCCGCCTGTGCCCGCAAGGTAGGCAGACCTGCGACCGACCGGTGGAACAGGCCCAGTGGCCGGCCGGGGTGGTAGGCACGTCACCCCAATTGGAGTAGGAGCAGAGCAGAGCCTTCGCACGCGCCCGGAACAGGCCCAGCGGTCCACGGGTGTGGTAGATAAGTCACACCAATTGGAGGAGGGGCAGAGCAGAGCCGCCGCCCGCACCTGCAAGGTAGGCAGACTGCCGCCCGACCCTTCAAGAGAAACTTTTCAACTATACAAGAGCAATATAAATATATAGGGGGAAAAATTTTTCAAAAACACAACAGTTTCACCAAGCAGAAAGAAACACAAGCAGTATGAAAAGACAAGGAAAGAAAGGACCACAAGAAATGCAGGTCAACTCAACTTTAGAAGAGGTAACAGCTGCAGCAGATGGAATGTCAGATAAAGAATTCAGGATATACATGCTTCAGATGATCTGGAGTCTCAAGGAAGACATTAGACAGCAAAATCAGACAATGAAAGATCACTTCAACAATGAATTACACAAACAAATCCAGGAAGCAAAAGATCAACTATACAGGGAGATAGAGGTTATAAAAAACAAACAAACAGAAATCCTAGGAATGCAGGAAGCAATAAACCAACTTAAAAACTCAATGGAGAATACTACCAGCAGAGTAGAACACTTAGAAGATAGAACATCAGACAATGAAGACAAAGTATTTCAACTTGAAAAGAACATATACAGCTCAGCAAGACTTTTAAGAAACCATGAGCAGAACATCCAAGAAATATGGGATAACATCAAGAGACCAAACTTAAGAGTCATTGGGATACAGGAAGGGATAGAGGTCCAAACCAAAGGAATGAGCAATCTATTCAATGAAATAATACGAGAAAACTTCCTAGACTTGAAGAATGAGACACAATCCCAAATCCTAGAAGCCTACAGGACGCCGAATGTGCAAAATCATAAGAGATCCACACCTAGACACATTATAATGAAGATGCCCAACATACAGAATAAGGAGAGAATTTTAAAAGCTACAAGAGAAAGGAAGCAGATCACATTTAGGGGTAAGCCAATCAGGATAACAGCTGATCTTTCAACACAGACTCTGAAAGCTAGAAGATCCTGGAATAACATATTTCAAACACTGAAAGAAAATGGGTTCCAACCAAGAATTGTGTTTCCAGCGAAATTAAGCTTCAGGATGGAAGATGAAATTAAAACCTTCCACGATAAACAAAAGTTAAAAGAATTTGCAGCTAGAAAACCATCTCTTCTAAACATCCTCGGCAAAACATTACAGGAAGAGGAAATGGAAAATAACAATGAAAAACAACAGTGGGAGGTAGGACAGTAAAGGGGGGGGGTAAATAATCAAAGAGGAAAACAAACCATGTTTAGTAACATAAATAAACAAATATGGCTGGAAGAACAACCCATATCTCAATAATAACCCTAAATGTTAATGGCTTAAACTCACCAATTAAGAGACACAGGCTAGTAGAATGGATCACAAAACAAGACCCAACAATATGCTGCCTACAGGAGACGCATTGGATAGGACAAGACATACATAGGCTGAAGGTGAAAGGTTGGGAAAAATCATATCACTCATATGGACTTCGGAAACAAGCAGGAGTGTCCATACTCATATCAAATAAAATAGATTTCAAGCCAAAGTTAATCAAAAGGGATAAAGAGGGACACTACATACTGCTCAAGGGAACCATACACCAACAAGACATAGCAATCATAAATATATATGCCCCAAACACTGGTGCAGCTATGTTCATCAAACAAACTCTTCTCAAGTTCAAGAGTCTAATAGACCACCATACAATAATCATGGGAGACTTCAACACACCTCTCCCGCCACTGGACAGATCTTCCAAACAAAAGTTGAATAAGGAAACTATAGAACTCAATAACACTATTAATAACCTAGACTTAATTGACATATATAGAATATACCACCCAACATCAAGCAGTTACACTTTTTTCTCAGCAGCACATGGATCCTTCTCAAAAATAGATCATATATTATGTCACAGGGCAACTCTTAGACACTACAAAGGAGTAGAGATAATACCATGCATCTTATCTGATCATAATGGAATGAAACTGAAAATCAATGATAAAAGAAGGAAGGAAAAATCATGCATCACTTGGAGAATGAACAATAGGTTACTGAATGATCAATGGGTTATAGAAGACATCAAGGAGGAAATTTAAAAATTCTTAGAGATAAATGAAAACACAGACACAACATATCAGAATCTATGGGACACATTGAAATCAGTTCTAAGAGGAAAATTCATTGCTTGGATTTCATTCCTTAAAAAAAGAAAAAACCAACAAATAAATGATCTCATACTTCATCTCAAAATCCTAGAAAAAGAAGAGTAAAACAACAGCAAAAGAAGTAGAAGGCAAGAAATAATTAAAATCAGAGCTGAAATTAATGAAATCGAAACAAAAGAATCAATTGAAAAAATTGACAAAACTAAAAGTTTGTTCTTTGAAAAAATAAATAAAATCAAAAGACCCTTAGCCATGCTAACGAAGAGAAGAAGAGAGAGAACTCAAATTACTAGCATACGGGATGAAAAAAGCAATATCACAACAGACACTTCAGAAATACAGAAGATAATCAGAAATTATTTTGAATCCTTATACTCCAAAAAATTAGAAGATAGTGAAGGCATCCATAAATTTCTTAAGTCATATGATCTGCCCAGATTGAGTCAGGAGGATATAGAAAACCTAAACAGACCAATATCAATTGAGGAAATAGAAGAAACCATCAAAAGACTACCAACTAAGAAAAGCCCAGGACCAGATGGGTATACAGCAGAGTTTTACAAAACCTTTAAAGAGGAACTAATACCAATACTTTTCAAGCTACTTGAGGAAATAGAAAAAGAGGGAGAACTTCCAAATTCATTCTACGAGGCCAACATCACCCTGATACCTAAACCAGACAAAGACACTTCAAAGAAAGAAAACTAGAGACCAATATCTCTAATGAACCTAGATGCAAAAATCCTCAATAAAATTCTGGCGAATCGGATACAAAAACATATCAAAAAAATTGTACACCATGATCAAGTAGGATTCATCCCTGGGATGCAAGGCTGGTTCAATATACGGAAATCAATAAATGTTATTCACCACATCAATAGACTTAAAAACAAGAACCATATGATCATCTCGATAGATGCGGAAAAAGCATTTGACAAAGTACAGCATCCCTTTATGTTCAAAACTCTAGAAAAACTAGGGATAACAGGAACATACCTCAATATTATAAAAGCAATCTATGCTAAGCCTCAGGCTAGCATCATTCTGAATGGAGAAAAATTGAAGGCATTCCCTCTAAAATCTGGAACAAGACAGGGATGCCCTCTCTCACCACTTCAGTTCAACATAGTTCTCGAAATACTGGCCAGAGCAATTAGACAGACGAAAGAAATTAAAGGCATAAAAATAAGAAAAGAAGAACTTAAATTATCACTATTTGCAGAAGACATGATTCTATACCTAGCTGACCCAAAAGGGTCTACAAAGAAACTATTAGAGCTAATAAATGAATTCAGCAAAGTGGCAGGATATAAAATCAACACGCATAAATCAAAGGCATTCCTGTATATCAGCGACAAATCCTCTGAAATGGAAATGAGGACAACCACTCCATTCACAATATCCTCAAAAAAAAAATACTTGGGAATCAACCTAACAAAAGAGGTGAAAGACTTATACAATGAAAACTACAGAACCCTAAAGAGAGAAATAGAAGAAGATCTTAGAAGATGGAAAAATATACCCTGTTCATGGATAGGCAGAACTAACATCATCAAAATGGCGATATTACCAAAAGTTCTCTATAGGTTTAATGCAATGAAAATCAAAATCCCAACGGCATTTCTTGTAGAAATAGAGAAAGCAATCATGAAATTCATATGGAAAAATAAAAGACCCAGAATAGCAAAAACAATGCTAAGCAGGAAGTGTGAATCAGGCGGTATAGTGATACCAGACTTCAAACTATACTACAGAGCAATAGTAACAAAAACAGCATGGTACTGGTACCAAAACAGGCGGGTGGACCAATGGTACAGAATAGAGGACACGGAAACCAATCCACAAAACTACAACTCTCTTATATTTCATAAAGGGGCCAAAAGCATGCAATGTAGGAAGGATAGCATCTTCAACAAATGGTGCTGGGAAAACTGGAAATCCATATGCAACAAAATGAAACTGAATCCCTTTTTCTCGCCATGCACAAAAGTTAATTCACAATGGATCAAGGACCTTGATATCAAATCAGAGACACGCTGTCTGATAGAAGAAAAAGTTGGCTACGATCTACATACTGTGGGGTCGGGCTCCAAATTCCTCAATAGGACACCCATAGCACAAAAGTTAATAACTAGAATCAACAAATGGGACTTACTCAAACTAAAAAGTTTTTTTCTCAGCAAAAGAAACAATAAGAGAGGTAAATAGGGAGCCTACATCCTGGGAACATATCTTTACTCCTCACACTTCAGATAGAGCCCTAATATCCAGAATATACAAAGAACTCAAAAAATTAAACAATAAGAGAACAAACAACCCAATCAACAAATGGGCCAAGGACCTGAACAGACACTTCTCAGAGGAGGACATACAATCAATCAACAAGTACATGAAAAAATGCTCACCATCTCTAGCAGTCAGAGAAATGCAAATCAAAACCATCCTAAGATACCATCTCACTCCAGTAAGATTGGCAGCCATTATGAAGTCAAACAACAACAAGTGCTGGCTAGGATGTGGGGAAAAGGGTACACTTGTACATTGCTGGTGGGACTGCAAATTGGTGCAGCCAATTTGGAAAGCAGTATGGAGATTTCTTGGAAAGCTGGGAATGGAACCACCATTTGACCCAGCTATTCCCCTTCTCGGTCTATTCCCTAAAGACCTAAAAAGAGCATGCTACAGGGACACTGCTACATCGATGTTCATAGCAGCACAGTTCACAATAGCAAGACTATGGAACCAACCTAGATGCCCTTCGATAGACGAATGGATAAAAAAAATGTGGCATTTATACACAATGGAGTATTACTCTGCATTAAAAAATGACAAAATCATAGAATTTGCAGGGAAATGGATGGCATTAGAGCAGATTATGCTAAGTGAAGCTAGCCAATCCCTAAAAAACAAATGCCAAATGTCTTCTTTGATATAAGGAGAGTAACTAAGAATAGAGTAGGGACGAAGAGCATGAGAAGAAGATTAACATTAAACAGGGATGAGACGTGGGAGGGAAAGGGAGAGAGAAGGGAAATTGCATGGAAATGGAAGGAGACCCTCAGGGTTATACAAAAGTACATACAAGAGGAAGTGAGGGGAAAGGGAAAAATAATACAAGGGGGAGAAATGAATGATAGTAGAGGGGGTAGAGAGAGAAGAGGGGAGGGGAGGGGAGGGGGGATAGTAGAGGATAGGAAAGGCAGCAGAATACAACAGACACTAGTATGGCAATATGTAAATCAATGGATGTGTAACTGATGTGATTCTGCAATCTGTATATGGGGTAAAAATGGGAGTTCATAACCCACTTGAATCAAAGTGTGAAATATGATATATCAAGAACTATGTAATGTTTTGAACAACCAACAATAAAAAATTAAAAAAAATAGCCATACTACTAAAAGTAATATACAGATTTCAGTGTAATATGCAACAAAATACCAATGACATTTTTCACAGAATTATAAAAAACAACATTATATTCATTTTGAAAAATAAGAGTCTCAGAATAGCCTTTGCAATACTGAGCGAGAAAAGCAATGCAGGGGGCATCACAATACCTGATCTGAAATTGTAACTACAGAGCTGTAGTAATGTTTACAGCATGATATTGACATCAAACACACATGAAGACCAATGCAAGAGAAAACTAGACACAGAGACAAACCCACATACTTACAAAGGTGGCAAAAATATTTCTAAGAAAAGACAGCCTTTTTAACAAATGATGCTGGGAAAACTGGATAGCTATATGCAGAAAAATGAAACTAGATCTCTATCTCTTACCCTGAACAAAATCAAATCAAAATGGATCAAAGACTTAGGATTTAGACCATAAACCGTGTAACTGCCAGAATAAAACATCAACACTCCATCATATTGATGCTGGTACCAACTACCTTAACAAGACCCTCAAAAGGCAAGAAATAAACCCATGAATCAGTAAGTGGGACAGCATCAAATTAAAAAGCTGTATGCAGGAAAGGAAATGATGAAGAGCATGAATAGAGAGCCTACAGAATGACAGAAAATCTTTGTCAGCTACTCCTCTGATAGGGGGATTTATATACAGAATATATAAAGAACTGAAAAAAAATTACCACCAAAAAACTAAGTAACTCAATCAATAAATGGGCAAATGAACTAAACAGAAACTTCTCAAAAGAAGGATCACAAGTTCAACAATATATGAAAAATGTTCAACATCTCTAGCAATCAGGGAAATGCAACCCAAAACTATCCTAGAATTTAATTTTACTCTATTCAGAATGGCAACGATCAAGAATAAAAATAATAACAAATGTTGGTCAGGATGTGGGGAAAAAGGTGCATTTGTACATTGTTGGTGGGACTGCAGTTTAGTATAATCACTCTGGAAAGCAGTATGGAGATTCCTCAAAGATCTAGAGATGGAACCACCATATGACCCAGGTATCCCACTCCTTGGTATTTTCCATCTTAATGTTTATAGCAACACATTTCACAATAACTAAATTATGGAATCAACTCAGGTGCTTTTCAATAGATGAATGGATTAAGAAATTGTGTTATATATGCACAATGGAGTTTTACTTAGCTATAAAAAAGAATGAAATTATGGCATTTACTGGTAAATGGATGGAAAGGGAAAACACCCATTTAAGTGAAATAAACCAGTCTCAGAAACTCAAAGGTAAATTTTTTTTCTAATATGTGGAAGCTACAGTAAAGTAAAGGAATGGAGGAGAAAGGATAGGATATCATAAAACTATAGGGAAGATAAGTAGTACAGAAGATCAACATGCAGTGTTAAGGATTAGAAAGGAGAGGCAATAGGAATGAATTATTAAAAAATCATATATATAACTATACCACAGGGAACTTCACATTTATGTATAAATAAAAAAACAAATCAAACATAAATAAATAGATGAGCAAAAGAAAGTCTTAGACATAGAGGCAGGAACACTAGCAAGGGGAGGGATGTCGGGAGGGAAAAGGAGGGAATTATGAACTGAAATTGAATTCCATGCATATATGATTTTGTCGGGATGAACATAACTACTCTATGTAACTATGAAGTTCTACCAAAAAATTATGTTTAGGAAAGAAAAATTCTAATCTTCAAAAAAGAAAGAAGATATTCCTTCTAGATTTACGGGATGGTTAGAGAAAGAAGAGGTCATAGACAGGTCCATTTTGCACAGTGAAAAAAATCCTTTTCTCTTTGACAAGGAGATTAGTGTACATAGAAGGAAGCCAGGTATGTCTCAGCAGATAGTGGGAGAATAACCCCAAATGCATTTTGGATAATTTGGAGGCTGCCACACCCACATCAAGCCCAGAATGCCAGTGCCTTGAGGTCAGCATTGCTTCAAATGAGGGACCTAGGTCACCTATGGGAATTAGGGGATTGCTGCTCAGGGCCTCTTCTTTACCCACCCACTTCTGTGTAGCATCCTCAGCTGCCCTACTATGACCCAGATGGGCCCCAGTTGTGGCTGGGGACATTGCTGTTGAGGTTGGGAATCATAAATCTTGGCAGTGTCCACTTCTCACTAACTCTGAGGGTTTGGGAGTAAATGAGCTGTGTTCTTCTTGCATGGCTACCTTCACCTGGATTTCAAAGGGTGTCTAGAGCCCACCCAAGGGCAATGCATAGTAAAGTCATGGGGGCAGGAGTGCCCTTGAGACCACATAACTGTAGATCCACAAGTGTGCAATGCCAGCATGGGCACTGATTCCAGCCAATGAGAGCACAGTCTGGGCTGTGCCTAGCATAGCCATGGAGGCAGAATCTCCTGGAGCCTTGGGGACCTCAACCCTCACCCCAGTGTATCTGGAAAGCATGACATATTCTCAAGCTTAAGATTTCATATTGCTTGCCCTGTTTGGTTTTGGAATTCCTTAGGAGCTGTAACTCCTCTCTTCTTGTCAATTTTTACCTTTTGGAATAGTGATGTCTATAATACGCCTGTTCCATCATTGGAGTTTGGAAGTACATACTAGTTTGATTTTTCAGACTCACAGTGGGAGAGCAATTAACTTCAGGAGGAAACATACATTTGAGTCTTACCCATAGCTAATTCAGATGAAACTCTAAATTTTAGACTTTTGAATTGATGTTGGGAACAGTTAAGAATTTGGGGGTGATTTTTTGATGGAATGAATTTTGAAATGGAATGCATATTTTTACTTGTGAGCAGGACATACATTTGGGGGGCCAGAGACAGAATTCTATGGTCTAAATGTGTTCCCCCAAATTCCATGCATTGGAAATTTATTTTCCAATCCAGCTGTGTCAGGAGGTGGAGCCTTCAGGAGGGGTTTAGGTTATAAGGGCTCCACATGAAAAGTCATTATAAAAGGGCTTGACAGAGGGCATTTGATCTCTTTTGGCCTTCTGCCTTGCTGTGTTAGGACAGGGTTCCTCCAGAGGATGTGGTGTTCAAGGCCATTTGAGAAGCAGAGCGCAGCTCCTGTCAGATAACTTAACCTGCCAGCATCTTGATCCTGGCCCTCTAAGCCTTCAGAACTGTGAGAAGTAACTTTCTATTGTTTTTAAATTACTCACTCTGTGGTATTTTGTTACAGAGGTGCAAACATATGAACATCCTGCTATTGAGTGTAATATGCTATAATTGAATACCAATCTGTCATGATAACAAAGACACAGTTTAAATTTCAGAGAGTCTTTATGACTTCCTTAAAATCACAAAGACTTCAACATATTCTGTCCAATGATACAGCAAAGTATGAAGGAATGTCTTGATGTCTGCCTACTGTTTGAGGAGCTTCTCCTTAAATTATTTACATATATATTTTTTAAGAATTGACAGAATTCTGATTTCAAAGTGTGTGACATACTTAACAAAATAAACAAAACATTGAGAAATATAGGCTAGGATATTCCTCACTCACAATTATGGAGTAGGATACAATCTATAACCCATAACCCTGTCACCCTATATTTTGTTATTATTTTTCAAGCTTCTTTCCAGTTAGTGGTTCTTTTTCTCAGTCTGATCCTCACTTAATTTCATTCTTTCCATCCATAGACTATACTCAGTCACTGATTCTAGTAACCTCTTCTTTCTGAATTCTGCAATAGATAAAGAAGCTTGTTGATCTTGCTAAAGTAACTACTATCTGAAATCTAATTAGTTCTAGCCACATATAATCCTTGATAACTGTGAAATCTGAAGTGGAAGTGTACTCCCTAAACCCAAAGTGACTTTAATGATGCTATCAGAATTGGGGAAAAAGGAAAAAAGCCTGATTATCCAATATTCTTATATGACTTTTGTAAAAGATGGCATGAGAAGAGCCTCCATAACTGTGAGAAGTAACTTTCTATTGTTTTTAAAAAACTAAAAAATAAATATTAAAAAATAAAATATATTACTCTGTGGTATTTTGTTACAGAGGTGCAAACAGATTTCAGTTCATTTTTCTGTCAAGACTTCTAGTAAAGAATTTTTGAGAATGAGAATGGGTTAATAAGTATTTTTAGTTACATTGTAGCATCTGTGCCATCTGGTCCAGATAAACTAAATGTATTTCCTCCAATTTTGCTCCATTGACTAAGTGAGATCAATGCATATTAATTCATGTGTGCTAGTAATTTTTTTTTGTCCGTGGGTCACCCATATGCTAGAAACAAACTGATATTCTTCAGAGGCAGTACATATTGTGGAGAAGAATCAGATATTTAAAACTCTTATTATTAGTATAGTTTTAGATTTTTTTCCAGGCTGTTAAATTTTCTCAGATGGGAAGAATAATATTCTCCTAACATGTTTGTTAAATGAGGTGCTAAGTGTAAAGTATCCATTAGATTATTGGGACAAAGAGGTTCTTCACTAAATTGTATTATCACTGGTTTGATGTTGCTGTCTGTTTTCCTTATCCTGTTATCACTGTCACCACCACCACCAGGCAGAGCCCTGTTCATTTTCACCCTTCTTCCTCAGGGAAAAACTAACAGGATAGCCAATCCCTAAGTGCTTTGTAATGGATCTGAAAAAAGCTTGACCTTGACAAGAATATCAATAGAAATGGAAACTGCAAAAGATTTGTCTTTCCTTAAGCTTTTAGAAGATAAACATTTAAAACACAAATGCACCCATATGCACACACATTCTCTCTCACACACTCACTCATTCACAAAATTACATTCTTAATAAAAAATTTTAAATTGAATATGTCCCCATGAGAAGTTCTCCTGCTACAAACAGTGTTTAGAAACAGTCTGAATAATTGGCTTCAATTCTGAAGAAATAGCTTGGCAATTCAGAGAGGATTCCCTCACTCATACTCTCAGTATCTCCTAACATACAAACTGTTGTTTGGATGCTCATACACACCTGATGAGATTATGATTATTAAGCTAACTTCATTCTCATTGAAATGTAAAACTTTTCTAAATTATTTTACATAAGAAGACTAGACTAGGATTATAGGTTTTTTGGAGGAAGACCAGAGACAAAATGCCATTCTAATTTTTTTCTTTTTTCTTTTTGGTTTGTTTTTTATTAATTTTTTAAAATTTATATATGACAGAGGAATGCATTACAATTCTTGTTACACATATAGAGCAAAATTTTTCATATCTCTGGTTGTATACATAGTACATTCACACCAACTTGGGTCTTCATACATATACTTTGGATAATGATGTCTATCACATTTCACCATCATTTCTAAACCCATACCCCCTCCCATCCCCTCCAACCCCTCTGCCTTATCTAGAGTTCCTCTATTCCTTCTGTGCTCCCCCTCCCTATCCCACTATGAATCAGCCTCCTTATATCAGAGAAAACATTCGGCATTTGATTTTTTTGGATTGGCTAACTTCACTTAGCATTATCTTCTCTAACTCCATCCATTTACCTGCAAATGGATTTTATTCTCTTTTATTGCTGAGTAATATTCTATTGTGTATATATGCCACATTTTTTTATTCATTCATCTATTGAAGGGCATCTAGGTTGGCTCCACAATTTAGCTAATGTGAATTGTGCTGCTATAAACATTGATGTAACTGTCTCCCTGTAGTATGCAGTTTTTATTAAACTTGTCCCTGTTGATACTGTCCTTAATCCTGTGGCTCCAGGTGGTATTTGTCAAGGCACTCCTCTGTAGAGCTCCTCTCCCTCCCTTCCATGTTGCACTCTGTGAAGGAAGTTACCATCTGCAGTCTGCCATTAAGAAACTGGAGTTTTATTCCACTTTTTGAGGGTAGAGGAGCTACATAATTTACTTGGAATTCTTCTGTTATTATGAGTGTGGTCTCATGGAGCCTTTTTATATGATTGGAAATGAAAAGACCCAGAGCAAACTAAGGCAGAAGAAATAAATGCAGGTTTGTTCTTATTGTAATAGCAGCAAGCTGCAGTTGAGAACTCTCCCTTTTTCTCTTCTAGACACAGTGACATGTCTATGTGATTTCTATAATTTTTAAAAATATATACAAGAATAGGCATTAGGATTTACATTTTAAAATAAGACACACATATTTGAGGGTTCTTCTCTCCTTACATATTCAGTGTCAGAAAATATTGGGAGTATGAGGCTCATCAGAATATAGCAAAGCCACAGAATCTGATTCTAAAGAATCAAAATCTTTGATCTTAAACTAAGGAGGCTGGCAAGAGGTTCTGTATATTACAAGACATAGTAGATATTCCAAAGTGGGGACAATTTGCTTCTTTAATTCTGTAAAAAATAAGTTCAGTAATTATTTTGTAATTTCCCTTAAATTTTTTTTTAAAAGGGAAGACTTACTGTTCTTATTCTGTGTTTTCCATCTAATGGGGAGGGGGCTTAGGCTATTCTTATTTGATGATTATAACCAAAAGTCATTCTTTGTGTTCAAACTTGTTTATGCCAGTTATGCTTGTCTTAATTTACATATTTTACTTAAATATCAGGAAAACCTACATAATGGTATATGACACAGTCATGCTTATGAAAACTGAACTTGTTAAATACAATTTGCTACATTAGGTAAGAAATTGAAGTAGGTTAAAGATTCAAACAAAGGCTGTAAAATTATAGGAAGTTTACAATTTCAGATACTTTTTATCCAGTATTTAAATTTTTACTTTACTTAGAAGCAAATCCTCAAACAGAAATCATAGACTTCACATTGTAAATAGGGTGAGCATACATTTTTGGGATGCTTGAATTGTCTGTGTTATTATTGGTGATCTAGTGTCCCATCCAATTTAGCATTTTTTTTTTTTTACTGAAGCAAAGTATTATCATTAGTGTTTCCATTAAATAAGCAAGGATGTTAATCCTCTATTTGTACTTGAGTGTCTGTTGTGGCCTCTTTATGAGTGTGTGAACATATGCACTATATGTATCATGCATATAGTGCATATGTTCTGCTAGTAAAAATATTTGCTGAAGTAAGGTATACTGAATATAGGCAAAAATGCAATACTCTGAAAACATTGGGTTGAAATGTTTATAAATTTCTAAGTGAAAATAATTACTTTCAAAGAGTGAGAATATTTTCTCAATTAAGAAGTGTAAGTACAGAGAAAAGTTCATTGAAGCTGTAAACATTTAAAAATTGATCAACCTGAGTTGTGACTGTGTCTATCTGCCAGCGCTGCACAGCCACGTCCAAGGAGAAGCCCAAGGAGGGTGTGAAGATGGAGAATGACCACATCAACCTGAAGGTGGCAGGGCAGGATGGCTCAGTGGTACAGTTCAAAATCAAGAGGCACACTCCACTGAGCAAACTGATGAAGGCCTTCTATGAGAGGCAGGGCTTGTCAATGAGACAGATTAGATTCAGGTTAGATGGGCAACCAATTAATGAAACAGACACTTCAGTCTAGCTGGAGTTGGAGGTCGAGGACACCATCAATGTGTTTCAGCAGCAGATGGGAGGCATGGCCTCCAGAGGGACCACCCCACACCCTGCCATCCTCCTTGCATTTGTTGTTGAATGGTGAGCAACCAGGCTGATCACAGAGGAGTTCGAGAAAACCAAGGATAGTCACCGAAATGATCCTTCACGCACTTCAAGTGCCCAAACACTCATACATTGCTGGTGGGCCTGCAAATTGGTGTAACCACTATGGAAAGCAGTATGAAGAGTCCTCAGAAAATTGGGAATGGAACCACCATTTGACCCAGCTATCCCACTCCTTGATTTATACCCAAAGTACTTAAAAACAGCACACTACAGGGACACAGCTACATCAATGTTTATAGCAGCTGAATTCACAATAGCTAGACTATGGAACCAACCTAGATGTCCTTCAATAGAGATAGATGGATAAAGAAAATGTGGTATATATACTCATTGGAATATTACTCAGCTTAAAGAAGAATAAAATTATGGTATCTGCCAGTAAATAGTTGGAGTTGAAGAATATCATGTTAAGCAAAATAAGCCAATCCCACAAAACTAAAGGCCAAATGTTTCCTCTAATATGTGGTTGCTAATTCACAATAAAGTGGGGGTTGGGGGACACTAGGGAAGAATAGCATTACCTTAGATTATATAGAAGAAAGTGATGGGAGGGAAGGGAAGGGGATGTGGAGATAGGAAAGATAGTGGAATGAAACAGACATTATTACTGTATGTGTATATATATGACTACATGAACAATATGATTCTGCAACATGTACATTTAGAAAAATGAGAAGTTATATTCTATCTATATATGATGTATCAAAGTGCATAAATGCATTCTACTGTCATGTATAACTAATTAAAACAAATAAAAAATTAAAACAAAATAAAACAGAACTCTGCCAGGATGATTTTACAGCTTGCATTGGGCCAATCACATTGTTCTCTTTGTGAAATGTGTTGTATGGTTTTGTTTTGTTTTTGTTCTTGGATTTGTTCATTGCCCCTCCCAAAACAATTTTTCCTTCAAACTTGTGGCTAAATGTTGGCTCTCAGTCCGTGGCCAGGCTCTCACCCCTGGAGTAGTGGTCACTGCTGGAGCTACTTGTCCAAATCATGTGGAGAGCTCATGTTCACACTGTGCATATGTGGGAGAGTGTGGGGGCGGAATTCCACCAAGTATGTTATTAAAATTCTAAAAGCTACAAATGACAAGCTTCATTAAGCATATGGTAAAGTTGAAGGCAAAATACTGGAATTCTTCTTCAGAAGCAAAAAAGAAAGTTAAGTCCCCTTCAGTAGTAAGGCCCAAGTACTTTTTGCTCCTGAGTGTGTCCTGTCTGGGTCTGAGGCCCAAGATGCTACCCCAACACTCTGTGCTTGGGTGTGGGTATGTGGGCAATGATTGACACAACCCAAACCAGTTTTTATCCTTTAAAAACAAGGAAATAATTACCATGTTTCTCATTTGGTAATTGTATGGTGGCCTCAGATTTACTTCTAACAAATAATTATGGTCTCTCTATAAAAAGTAAGATGAAATATTACTGAATTTGCAGTTATGTTGTATAAAAGAGCTATATAAAAGTGTGGTTGCAAAAGAAACCCACAGAAAGGTGACTTAGTGTTACAGAGTTTTACTCTGCCACTGTCCAAATAAGTATCGAAATTATGCATTAGAACAGTGACTCCAGTTCTGTGAGATATTTGGGAATCTATACCATTTAAAATGTTAATAGTTCTGCCTATTGTCCTATAAGGATCCATTGTTGCTTGACGGCCATTCTCTGACTTTTATAGTTACTTGACAATGACCCATCACCTCCCTTCCTTCAAATCTTGCAGAAATTTCTTTGTTTCCTCTGTTTTGCTGTATGGGTTCTGGTGGGATGTTGTTGTCTCTATTGTTTGTTCACCAATTTGTACATTATGTTTTACTTTACTGTAAACAGTAAAGATAGTTTGGTATTCTGTCAACAAGTTTGTTTTTTGATCAACCAAAAAATTTAAATAAAAAAAAAAACCCAAAATATGGTTTTGTACCTTTAAAGATGGTTGCAGGCAATTTTGTGGGAAAAAACAAACAAACAAGAAAACAAACTAGGAAAAAACACTAGAAAAACTACATTAGTTAAAGGAGTACCAGGGACCATATCAGCCATATATGGCCAAGAAACTGATTATAGTATGAAAATGTACATCAAGAAGACTTAATTATTGTGCTTATTTTAAAATATCCAGGTAATCAATTTTAAGATTTTTAAACATTTGTTCTAATATACAATTTCATTTTTAGAAAGAATTTAAACTTTAAAAATAGTTGTAAAATAGAGCTATTTTTTTAAATATTTTTTTTTATTGTTGGTTGTTCAAAACATTACATAGTTCTTGATATATCATCTTTCACACTTTGCTTCAAGTGGGTTATGAACTCCCATTTTTAGCCCATATACAGATTGCAGAATCACATCAATTACACATCCATTGATTTACATATTGCCATACTAGTGACTGTCATGTTCTGCTACCTTTCCTATCCTCTACTATCCCCCCTCCCCTCCCCTCCCCACCCCTCTTCTCTCTCTACCCCCTCTACTGACCTTCATTTCTCCCCCTTGTATTATTTTTCCCTTTCCCCTCATTTCCTCTTGTATGTTCTTTTGTATAACCCTGAGGGTCTCCTTCCATTTCCATGCAATTTCCCTTTTCTCTCCCTTTCCCTCCCACCTCTCATCTCTGTTTAATGTTAATCTTCTTCTCATGCTTTTCGTCCCTACTCTGTCTTTTAGTCAGTATTTCAAAAGTCATATATTTATATAATATATAGTCAGAATATGTACTATATAGTTATTGTAAGACTAGAAAAACGCCGCACCACAGGACACAGATTACCAAATAGGTTTCCACTTTATTACAAAAGGTTGTGTGTTTATATAGGTCTAAGGAGAGGTCACAGGGCTGAGGTAGATAACAGGTCGCCCATTTATTGGCAAGCTCTTCCATATGTCAGTTCCGGAGCCCAAGAAGTTAATTCTAATTGGGGCTAAGGCTTCCCACCAGCAGGGTTTGAACATTGGCGCCAGCAGGAAGGTTTCGCGCCAGTGAAAGAAACAAAGAGGAGAAGGAGGGTCATTAGACGCCATGCTGGGGTTTTTCTCTGGGGTGTGGCTGCCGTTATGTTTTCTCAACATTCCTCCCTTTTTTGTTTTCTTAGGAAGTGGGGCGTCATTAGTCAGATCCAGCTGCTTCCTGCTGTGTGGGGGCAGCGTGGGGCCTAGAAAGGGAAGTGGAGGAATGTTCGGGGTGGGGCAGGTCTGGGGATATCATGGCAACCAGAAATAAAACCCAGTGGATATAGACAGCTATTCCGTAGGGGTGAAGTCTATGAAAGTTCCCTGAAACCACAAGTTTTCGATGGCATCGAACCAGTCCTGGATGGAGGAGATTGTTGGTATCAGCCACTGGTCCTGTAACAGAGACTCTAGGAAATATTGGAAGCGTTGCCTTGACATGGCGTCACCAGCACCTGAAGAAGATCAGAGCAAACAAAAGCAGGATGAAGATAAAAAAGCAAATGTCAGTTTTTGGCAGAGGTTCCATGTCGGGGGACTGACAGAGAAAAGGCCAAGGGCCATAAGGAGGCTTAAAAGGACATAAAGGCTTAAAAATCCAGGATGGCAGATTAAGAGGTTCTCCGGGCTCATTGTCTCCCACTGTCCAATGTCCGTTGCATTCCATCGCGCCTAGTAGTGAGCTTCAGCAATGAGTGAGCTGTTCTCTTGAAGATGTCGGGGGCTCATCGGTCATCAGAGGCTGGTAGTACCTAAGCAGAGGCTGGTTGAAAGTTTGGTTAGAGATCTTCCGTAATTGGCCCTGTAGGAAGTGAAGCAGACAGGGCAGGAACAGACACATCAGGAAAAGAAGACATATGGGCCCTAAAAGAGGCAACAGCCACGATTGGAAGTGGGCTAAAAAGAAGGTGGCAAATGGGTTTTGGTTTGGTGGATTTTTCAAAGAGGTAGCCAAGTCAGTGAGCTTGACTACATTAGTTTCCACAAGGCCTGATTTGTTGATGTAGTAACAGCATTCTTCCCTCAAGAAAAGACAGGTTCCACCTTTTTCGGCTGTGAGTAAGTCTATAGCTCGTCGATTTTGAAGAGTAACTTGAGCCAAGGATGTGACCTGCCTTTGTAAAGATGCTAGAGATTCTGCAGTAGAAGTGAGCGCTTGTTCAAGTTTAGAACTTAAGTCCTGTACAGCCCATAAGGAGTGTCCTAGAGCTCCACCAGAAATTCCTGCTCCCGCCACAGATGCAGCCAGTGAGAGACCCACCAGTATTGGAAGGGAAGCAGCCCACTTATTCTGCACTGGGGGAGACAAGAGGGCCTGCACTTCAGCTGGGGTATAGAGAGTCAATAGTGGGACAAGCATCACCAGTATATATGGGGTAGAGGTGTTGGTGAATAAGATAGTTATGAGAGAACTATTACACCAGAAGAATGAGCCAGGTGGTGCATAGAGGGTGAAGTTAAAGGTGATGTTAGAGTGGCAAAACTTTGACTGGGAGACACCCAAGCCCAGGAGGCGGTGCCAGGGAATCACAGTATGGTTAGACTCCTTGGGCTCCCATAATGGAGCGTTGGGTGAAAGGGTTCAGAGAGAACGGCAGGCAGATGGAGTGGAGAAATTTGAGAGGTCAGAACCCTAGAAGTTTAAGGGAACTGCTGCAAGCAAAGGTCGAGTCAGAGAGGCGCATAAGTAGCAATCAGTTGGTGTGATGGCGGGGAGGGTTATATTTAAGAAGGTTACAGTTTTAGTAAGTAGTCGTAGCCATGAATACTGTGGTGGACTCCTGACATTAGGCTCATATGGATCCTGTATGGAGTCTAACAACTGCTGTTCGGAATGCTTTATGTCAGTAGAGATTATAGCTACTGAGGGCTGGGAGGGTTGAAGCTCTCAGGAGATGGAGATGGAGCCACAGGGGGTGGGAGAGGATATGTCACAGTAGAAGGAAGCATTTACCCTAGAAGTCCAGCATGGATGGTTAGGGTCAGTGATAGCCAATTGATAGCCCCCCGAGATCAATCTGAAATTTCCAACGCAGGAATCCCCAATGCATGCATGTGGGTTATGAACGTTACATGACCAGTAGGGGCATCCCCCATAGGTTTCGGGCCACCATTTGCAGTAATCCTCTGTCTGATCATATAAGAAGCAAAGGTAAGGCCTAGTGGCTATTTTTAAAAGTTCAGAATTGTGGTAGGAGAGGGGAAGGAAGATAGATGCATTACATCCGGTAGGGGCGCAATTGACTGAAGAAACTAGGTGAGTGTAACGAGGACATATGTCTCGTTACATATGCCTTGGACATATGTCTCTCTGACTTTGAATCTCCAAGTATCATGGTGGAGTAGGGCAGGTGGGACACAAGGGGGGGAGGAGTGACAGGAAAGTTTTAGTTGATTAAGAAAGGCATCCATAGAACAGCTCAAAGGGGCTAAGGCCTGAGGGGGCTCTAGGAGTTGCCCGAATTTGGGTGAGGGCCAATGGCAAAAGATTGGGCCAGGACAGTCTGCGTTCAATAGCAAGTTTAGTGAGATGATCCTTGAGAATGCCATTAGGCCTCTCAACCTTACCTGAGGATTGGGGTCACTGGGGGATGTGGGGCCTCAAAGTGCTGTTAAGGCCTTTGGAAACTAGTTAACCAATCCGAGAAGTGAAGGCTGGACCATTGTCTGACTGGATGGAGGCAGGAAGTTCAAACCTAGGAATGATTTGCTTAATGAGGATGAAGGCGACAGTGTCAGCAGTTTCCGATGGTGTCAGCAGTTTTCCTGGAGGTAGGGAAGGCTTCTATTCAACTGTAAGAGAGTGCTATCCCCAAATTACAAATAGTTAAATCCTATGTCAAGGCCTGACCAAAGTGGTAGGGACTGTCCCTGAAGCCTTGGGGTAGGCCTGTCCATGTCAGCTGTTGAAACCTGAAGAATGTAAGGTCTTCCCATGTGAAGGCAAAGAGGTAGTAAAAGTCAGGATGCAAAGGCACTGTAAAAAAAAGCCAGCTTTAAGGTCCAGGACAGTAAAGTGAATGGTCAAAGGGGGATATGAGAAAGAAAAGCATGAGGGTTGGAAACCGAGTGGATGGGAATAACTGCCTCATTAATTAGGCGGAGTTCCTGGACTAAGTGATAGGCTCCGGAGGGTTTGCACACCAGCAGTATGGGGGGTGTTGCAGGGGGAGTCAGTAGGAACAAGGAGTCCCTGGGCCAGCAGCCGGTCTATAATGGGTTTAAGTCCCTCCCTATGGGTTTTGGAGATAGGAAATTGGGAACACAAGGAAGTTTAGTTTGGTGTTTCAGCTGGGTATGGACTGGCTTGTGGTGGGAGGCAATAACCAGCATGGAGATGTCTCAGACCTAGGGATCAGGGGGCAATGGCACAGTAGGTACTGTCAGGTCATTAGAGAGGGTAAGAGTTAAAGGCCAAAGGAGATGGGTGGTAGTATTCTTGGGGTGTAATTGGAGGGTGGCTCCTAATAATTGGAGAACAACTCTGCCTAGGAGAGGAACTGACAGGATGGAATGACCAGAATAGTGAGTGAATGGGTGTCCCTCCAGGGCACAGGCCAGCTTTACAGTTCTGTTTGGGGAGAAGGGTTTGTTATCAATCCCCATAACTGAGACCTGGGAAGGAAACAGAGGCCTAGAATGGGCAGGCAAGACAGAATAGGTAGCCCCTGTGTCCACAAGGAAGGTTATGGACTTACCCGCTGCCTGGAGCATTACCCTGGGCTCAGAGAGGGCTGAAGGGGTCTTTGAATCTGGGCTTCTTCAGTCTTCTGCAAACCCCAAAAGTTCAGGAGAAGGGACTGCCTGACTGATCATACCCCCTGCGTAGAGGCGCCAAGGAAGGACAAGCCAGAGGCAGTCAATCTTCCAATGTCCTGTCTGCTTACAGGTGGGGCATGGCCTGGAAGGAGGCCATGGGTTTGGGCATTGGCGAGCCCAGTGACTTTCGCATCCATATTTGAGGCAAGCCTCTGGTGGAGAGGAAGGCTGGTTCCCCTCTGAAACTTGCTGGAGATGTAGGCCTCAGGGCTGCTGTTAAGGCCTGAGTTTGGGGTGTTACCTTCTTTTCTGCAATGGAGCCTGCTTTAAAAGCCATTTTCACCAGATCTCAGATAGGGGTCTGATAGTCCTCCTCAGCTCATTTGAGCTTTTTCTAATATCATGAGCCGATTGAGTAATGAAATAGGTTGCTAACACTGTAGCCTTGATGGGAGACTCAATATCTAGCTTAATGTATTTGGTTAGGGCCTCTGTAAGGCAGTTGAGAAATAAGGATGGATTTTCATCAGGGTTCTGGGTAATGTCCTTCAGTTTATCAAAGTTAACTACCTTATTAGAAACTGCTTGCATGCAGTCCCAGTTAGATTCAGTTATGGGACATGCACTCAGACTATCCCTTCAGCACCAGCTACTTCCCTGACAGAACAAAGGAACTGTGAGTTATCTGATAAAAGGGATCAGTGGGACACTGACAGGAGAAGAGAGGTGTGAGTAGGGGGGGGGAAGGGCTTATCAGTAGAAGAAGTGAGCAGAGTTGGGGGAGGGGAGAGGCTCAGAGAGATCCCACCCATTGCAGCCAGGTGGGACCCATCCTGCCTGCCCGTTGGAACCGGGCAGCAAAGGGAGGGGCGCGCCAGTCGCGCAAAAGCTGCTGCGGCACAAGGAAGGTGAAGGACGGTGGCTCGCCCGACAGCTGAGGTGGGATCCCAAGGCTTCTCCAAGCCGCGGAGGGTGCACTGCTGGCCCGTTTCGCCCGCCGCACCGGGAAGGTGGAGCACCAGCGCATGTGTCTGGTGGCCAGGCAGACTAGAAGTGTGCAGGCAGAGCCACGGGGGGGGGGGGTGGTGCAGCGGCGTCAGCGGCAGCAGTGGCAGACAGTAAGAAAAGGGAGGGGAGGGGGATGTCTCCGCAGAAGAGGAGGGAAAGTGTACAGGCAGGGCTGTGGGGGCAGCTGTGACAGGGAGAAGGACGCAGACGCTGTACCACTGGGAGGGAGAGCAGACATGTAGAGCAGAGGGAAGGGCGCAGAGGGGAAGGTTGGGAACAGAGAGCAGAAGGCAGGACAGGGGAGGGGGGGCTGGGAACTCTTTCTACCCTTTCAGGCGCTGGCAATAGTTAAAAGGTCCCGGAGGAAATTTGGATCTAACGAGCCTTCTGGAGGCCAATGATTGTCATTATCTAGCGGATATGTGGGCCAATCTTGGGTACAGAATCTGATAAGGATTTTGGGCTTGAGATCCGGGGAGAGAGTGTGTAGCCAAATTCTTAAGGAGACACTTGAGTGGTGAGGCTTCTGGTATAGGCGAGGAGGCACCCATAGTTAGAGAGTGGAGGAAGGGACAGCAGAGGGAGAAAAAGAATTAACCCGGGCCGTAGGAGCTTCCTTGAAGCGTAGAGCAGATGGAGGATCACGTGGGCGTCCCCGAAGTGACCAGTCCACTGCCAGTAGGCACAGAGGGCACAGCTCGGTCATCACCGACGAAGTGCAGTCTGTGTGACCCTGTAAGGGTTGAGGCCGCGGGTCACCTGGCGCCAGGAAAATTTCCCACCGGAACAAGAAGTTTAAAGAAGGAAGGAAAGAGCAGAGCCCCAGAGGAGCGCAGCCCCTGGGCGGAAGTTCAGCTTGGGGCTGAACACAGCTCCAGCGTGGTGCAGGGCTCTGCCGGGCGGGGGCACGCTCTCAGGCAGCCCCTGGCCTGCGGGCCGGGGCAGGGCGCATGGCTACTGCGGTGCACAGCTCTGCGGAGGAGGAAGAGACCAGGGAGCCCCTCTCTGTAAACCCATAAGCCTCACGCCTCAACGGGAAGCGGGTCCCCAGAGGGTCCACTTCGACCAGTGAAGGTCTTAGTGGGGTGTATTCCCTCCTCCCTACCAGGCGTCAGGAGCGCGTCTCCTGCTGGGAGTCCGAAGGGAGTTGGTGAGCCGGGGAGGGGGATCAGTGGTGAGTGCTGGATCAGTGGTGAGTGCAGGCAGCCTGCGCCCAAAAAAGACAGACGAGGACAAAATGTGTTGTTGGTGACTGCGGTAGCAGAGACGGGGCTTGGTTTGTTGAGCACACCATCTCCCGGGTTTCGGCACCACTGTAAGACTAGAAAAAGACCACACCACACGACACAGATTACCAAAGAGTTTTCCCACTTTATTACAAAAGGCTGTGTGTTTATATAGGTCTAAGGAGAGGTCGCAGGGCTGAGGTAGATAACAGGTCGCCCGTTTATTGGCAAGCTCTTCCATATGTCAGTTCCGGAGCCCAAGAAGTTAATTCTAATTGGGGCTAAGGCTTCCCACCAGCAGGGTTTGAACATTGGCGCCAGCAGGAAGGTTTCGCGCCAGTGAAAGAAACAAAGAGGAGAAGGAGGGTTGTTAGACGCCATGCTGGGGTTTTTCTCTGGGGTGCAGCTGCCATTATGTTTTCCCAACAGTTATTATATATATACACACATCAGAATAATGACTCTTTTCACTCTCAAAAGTTATCACAATATGAATGTGAAACTCCAATCAGTAATTCTGTAATCAAAGAAATGTCCTTGATTTTCATTTTACACGTTGGTGAAAAATCACACAATTCTATTTCTAAACAAAAATACAATGTTTTATTCATGTATGTATCTTTTTTATATGTAACTATGTTAATGAATTTATTCAATTGAGATTATTTCAGTATGTAGGACAAAATACAGATAGAAGGAATTAGATGGATATTTACCTTAAATGTAGTAAGTGGTGAAGCTGAGATTAGACCCAAAGTCTGTGCTTTTGTACCATGTACAACAGTCAAAATATTTTCTGTTCTTAAGGAAGGACAGCCCTAGTACAAGTATTTCTCTTAAACAATAAGGAATTTAACTCCTTAGATAATAGCAGTACTGGAATTAGGGAAATTCCAGGATTGGTTGATTTACTGGCTCAATATTACCCTTAAGTACCCATGTCCATTTGGCATTTTACCTCCTTGTGATTGCAAGAGAGCTCAACAACCAGTAAAGAAGAAGAGGGTCCTATTTTTTCTTTAATTTTATATCACTATAAGTGAAAACTTTTGTTAGAAATACTTAAGTAGATTTATCTGCAGTTATTATCAACTAGAATTGGGTCACATGTTCATGTCTGAACTAATCACTATCAAGGGCAATGAAACACCATAATTGGCTGATAGCCATCATTATTTACTCTCTGAGTGTGAACTTTCTCATAGCACATAAGAAATTGAAGACTCAAACAAAAGTCTAATTTGCCATCAAGGAAGAAGAAACCTGCCTGTTAGCTATATAATAAGTAATATTTGCCACAATTTGCTTTCTCCTGATGTGCTATAATGCCCAGTTATGTCATATGTTGTAGTATGCTTTATTCAAATATTATTATCATATTAAACCTATGGGAATTCTCATAATTGCAGTTGGTAGACACGTTTTCCTAAGCATCAAAATAATTCTTTAATAGCAATGTATGTAATTGTGCTTGAGCCTGTTTTAATTTTAAAATTTCCTCATTTCCCTTGAATAAATTGGATACATGCTATACTATCATAATGTTAATTTAAATAAGTATAACTGAATACCTAAAATATGAAAAACAAACTATGAATTCTAGTGGGATATAGAGATAATATGGTTTTATTTCTGTCTTTGAGTCTCTCAGACTCTAATAACCATTAGCATTTAAGCCTGTCACATAATTTTATTGTCTAACTAGAATAATTCTCAAGAAACTCTTAGATCTTTTGGCCAGTAATCCTTAGGGAGCAACTCACCATCAGTCACACATTGAAAACAAATAATTCCAGTAGTGTATGCCCCTTTTTATATTTAAACCAAAATTCTATCTCAGGTTTACTTAATAAAGATGCTGCCCTAACTGGCAAAACATCTGGAAAAAAACAAACTTAGATCCCTTCCTCATATTATGTATTAAAATAAGTTCCAGAAGCATCAAAAATATGGGTATTTAAAATAAAATATTAAAGAAAAGAGGAGATATGGCAGAAAACTAGGCAGGAAATTGAGGAGCACAAAGAAGGCAGATATTTAAAAAATTGTTATTGATATTGGTGTTGAGAATCATGTTGGAGTCCCTTTCCTCTTGTGTTGAAGACATGAACACCTGAGAAATGTTGAGGCAAGTGCAAAAAGTTTTATTTAAAAGATAGAAGAGAGACAGAAAGACAGAGACTCCTCTGCAGAAGATAGGGTCTCAATTGGTGCCCAAGGGAGGGGGGTGTCCTCCTCCTTTTATACTTTTTACGTTTACTTTCTACTTATGACCCATCCCTCTCTTATATTGCCTAGGTGACCAAAAGGTGGAGTGATCCAAGGGCAAGAACAATCCACCCTGGGGTATAGGCAGGAAGGGAAAGCATTCATTAACAACTCCTTACAGAGGGGAACAATTCCCTGGAGGCAGGTAACCTTGACAACAAATTAGAGGAGGGGGAAGTGCTCTGGAGATATTAGCATTTTATTTCCTCTTGAATCAGCCCCCATCTACATCATTCATTACCTACCCCAGCTGTTCATTTGCAGTTTGCTTACCCCCCACCTCATTATGACCAAACATAACAAAGTCAAGACATAAATAATAGGGTGAAAGTACAATAACAAAAGACAGTTCAGGGGTTCTATTCCTAATATGAACTGATTCCTATAAATGGTAGTATGTTCAAATACTCTTCTGCACTATAACAATTAGCATATGCAGGTGCTTGGAAAGTTTTTGAGTCTTTGTTTAATTACCTTAAAACTTGGAGGTCTCAACCTCTGCACATGCAAAGCAGGTTGACCTCCTACTCAGGCAAAATACCAGTCAGGCTGGTACATTTTCATAAGATGAGTAGTTTTCACCCTCCTCTGATAGCTAAAGCTTGGTGCCTCAATTAACATCACAGACTATATGCTCTACAAAGCAGTTAGAGAAAACAATTGCATGTTGACTACAGTGCTGCTTTGCATAAAGTTCTTTGAACACATTTGAAATTGGAGAAAGAGTTCTTTCCATGTCCTTGGTAAAGTCATCAGGGATTGTCTCTAGACCATAGTATCTTATCCTAATATTCATCCTAGTACCTTGTTATAGTTTACATTGTCTTTATTCAGAAAGTGCATAACAGAAACTTGCATCTGAGTGACATTTCTGTGCCATTTACAAAACCATAATTGGTTAAATGGCAAAATCTTTACAATGTTAGTCAGATTCTGTATTATAGTAGGGAGAAGAATTAATTCCTATTTAAATTTATTTCAAGAAATAAATTGTTTCTACTGATGAATTCGTTCTTCATTTTAAAAAGTTATTCTTCCCAGGAAATTTAAAATCAAATACAGAATCCTAATCTAGCAATTAGTTCTTTCAGAATCTTTTAACAGCTAATCTCATTTACCTTTTTTAGATGTGCACCCTTCTGCTTTAAATTTTTTTTTAGAACAGAATGCTTTAGTTTTATACAATTTTAAATGTGTAAAGTCATGCACGTCATTTCAGGAGACGACAAATCCTTCATTTTATATGCAATGAACTGAGGCTCAGAAATGCTAATTGGATATTCTAGTCTTATGCTAATTTACAAGTTGAGGCAGGGCTAGAGACCCCAACTTTTGATTATTAATGTAGTATTCATCCTACCTTATTTCTAACTTTTTTTTAAACCAAAATTTCAGTTGATATTCTTCCAGAAAGAGGTGAATTGTAGATTCTAATATTTTGGTAACAAAGCTTAATCTCGAAGTGAGGCTATGGAGTTAATTTTTTTTTTTTTTTTTTGGTACTGGGAATTAAACCCAGGAGTGCTTTACTACTGAGCTACACCACAGCCCTTTTTATTTTTTATTTTGAGAGAGAGTCTTGCCAAGTTGCTTATGGCTTCATTAAGTTCCTGAGGATGGCCTCGAACTTGTGATCCTCTTGTCTCAGTCTCTTGAGTTGCTGGGATTACAGGCATGTACCACCATGCCCAGCTGAGTTAATTCATTTTTAGAGGTAGTTTCTTTGACTAGTTTAATGACTTTGAAAAGGTATATATTAGGGGTAATTAGAATGATTTAGGCTTCCAATTATATTTTTACTATTTAATAATACCTGAGATTAGTCTGATTTTGAAAAACCTAAAAGTGATATCATTATCACAAAAGGGACTCAGGTGAATGCCAACTTTATAAATCAGCTCAGCACAGCTTTTATTTGGGAATGGAGTGATGCCTCTGATGGGTCCATTTTCCTGGTGGAAAATGAGCCACTGGCCAAAGGGGGGTTTAGGCTTATTATAGGTTACACTGAAAGATCACTCAATTAATGAGCATGTCAGTTTGGGAAGTCTTTACTGGGCCAGATGGAGGGTGTGGGGTCAGTTTAGAGTAGGAGCAATGCTTTGGCCTCTTCTCAGAAATTGTCATTTTAGACTTGATGGAAATCCCCACCAATCCCCCTCCCTCCCCCACTCCTGCCCCCACCCTGTGACCTGTCTTGTCACTGGGAAACACAGTGATTCCTTCATTCCTTCTCCCTTGGCCACATTATTTGGGGGGGTCATCTTTTTCCATATCCAACAGATACATACTTATAAAAGACATAGAATGTCACAGTTTTTCTTCTAAGATAACTCATCAGTGCAAATATTACTACCTAGAAAAGACATCACTTGATACATGAGTAGAGATATAAATTTCAACTATTTTTCTTTATGATCTCTTTAACTCTATCTCATGTTTTACTCTCAACTTAAGAATTCTTGGATCTTGCAGGTATTCTCGAGATTTTCATAATACTGAATTCAAACAACCAATTTCCTGTGCAACTGGAACTATGATTTCCTTTTCAATGGTATGGCATCTCATATTATCTATCCACTGCTATCTGGGTTACTAGTCTTCCAAAAGATATTTGCAGGTATATACAGCATATAAAGCATTAAAAAAAAATTTCAGTTCTGAGTGTTGCACAAGATGAAGCCCTGTCTGTCTATAGCTGCCAAAGGGGCAGAACAACTTCTCCCAGATACTCCCTACCAAAGGTGAAGAATGTGAACAGGTGTACTGTTGCTTTTTCTTAGCATGAGGAGGGCTTTTCCACTAAAGACCATTGCCAGCCATACAAAAATAGACATGCTTGGAAAAATGGGCCAAGTTCTTGGAGAAAGCTTTTTCTTCATATTTATCTCCTTGAAGTTAATAGAAACCACATGCAGAAGAATTGGGTGAGGGTAGCAGTGGCAAAACACTGCTTAAGTACCTAGTGAATCATCAAAACCACCATCAACCAATGTTTCCCAGAACCTTCCTCAAGTCTGGATGGCACCCAGGTTGTTGCTATGGATTTACAGTATTTAGCTACAACAGATTGTTGTACAGGGTTCAGGGTTATAACAGGTCACGAGACTGTGGCAGGAGAAGCAATTGCATCCTCACTTCCAACCTCAGCACAAGTGGGCAGCTTTTCAGCTGTGAGACAAGTTAAATAAAAAGTGATCATAAAGTGTTAACCTTTTATTTGTTCACCTTTCCAAAAAGTAGAACCTATCTGTGTTTTGGCTCTATTGTATTACAAAATTTAGGTCATTTAAGTGTAAGGATAGTAAATAGATCTGAGGAAAAAGTTGACCTTTGAAAATCATTGGGGAAAAAATTGGCAGGCAAGATTGCAGATGGAGACAAATGGCAGCAGCAAAAAGTATAAGCAACAGTGACTCAGGTGGGCAGGTGAAATTTGGAGTTTCAGTACCAGAAGGCTCGGTAGGTCAAAAAAATGACCATCCAAATGTGTCAATGCCATTTCATCTTTTTTTTAATATTTATTTTTTAGTTGTAGTTGGACACAATACCTTTATTTTATTTATTTTTATTTGGTGCTGAGGATTAAACCCAGGGCCTTGCAAGTGCTAGGCAAGTGCTCTACTGCTGAGCCACAACCCCAACTGATTCTGTGACCAAATATTCTTGTCAGAAGGAAAACCAGTATGACAACCAAGAGTTAGCAGTGTATGAAAAGAGGAGATCAAATTGAACCTAAGAATGAAATGAAATGATACCAGAATCAGCCAGTAAATCAGACACAAGAGGAGCTTGATAAAAAGACATTACTCCAGAAAGACTAGTTATATCATGGGTGAATTCATTCTAGATATCCAGGATGGGGTATGCTTCAATCCTCACAAAACATTCAAATAAGTTTAGTTCATGACACAGAAATTTCAGGTTCTTCATAAAACTCATTATGTGATCTCTCATTTATTCATTATGGGAAATCTGAAATCAAAATAGAAGAAGAAAAAATGTGAAGAGCTGACCACTTAGTTTTAACAATTATCAACACATGATCAATTTTATTTCAGTTATATTCAATTACACCCTTTCTCTCCTTTTCCCCCATGGATGCTGAAGCAAATTTCAGATAGCATAGTATTTCATCTGGAAAATTCAATATGTTTTGTAAAAATAAATAAGAACCATTTTATTGTCATTATGCCCTTCAAATTAGAAATCATTTCTCAATTAGTAAATACTGATTCACTGCCAAATTTCCTAATCATCTCATGAATGTCTGTTTGGAGTTGATATCATTTGAATTAAGTTCCAAATAAGGTGTACATTGCTTAGTATGGCTCTTTATGCACTTAAAGAACACATTAAGACTTACAACTAGTAGTTTTTCCTTTCTGTTTATTTTTCTCCCCTTTTATGTACTTGTTGAATAAAACAGGTCCCTTGTATATGGAATTTCCCACATCCTTGTTTTAGCTGAATGCACTCCAGGAGGTGGTATTTAGCATGTTCCTCTCATTCTTCTCTGGAATCTCCTTGAAAGAGGTTAAGTCTAAAGACTAGATCAGATTCATGTTTGCTTTTTTTGGTAAGAATACTGACTATATCAGTGGTGCTATGTATTTCTAGAAAGAATTCTTTTTTAAAAAAAAATACAACAGAGATTTTATTTTCTTTCCCTCTTCTTATAAGGGCACCAATCATATTGGATTAGGGCATACTTTAATGACCTCATGTTAACTTAACCACCTCTTTAAAGACTTTATTTTCAAATATGGTTATGTTCTTAGGTACTATGGTATTCAACATATGAATTTTGGAAGAACACAATTCAGTCCATAATACACTTGAAATAGCCTGTAGAAGTCCATCAGAAAGTTCATCAAATCTGATTTCCTCTTTTCCATGGTGCTTTGATTTTACATGTGTTCAGATGTGTATCTATCATTGTAACTTCCTCATCAGTCCTAAAGGTGTTAGCAGCCATTGATGATTATTGTCTAGACAGGTTATTTCATTAGGATTGAAAAAAGGTTATACTCTAATTTTAGCATTCTGCCTGTATTTTCTAGCTAGAATTTACCAATAAAGGGGAACTTTCTTGATCACACTATTAGGTAGTCTGGAAATATTTGCTATAGTATAGGTAAGGCAATTATTTGATTTTTTCACTTGACCTCATTATCATGTTGAAGAGATTATTAAACCCCTTATGGCTAATATACCACAAGAAGGTATACAAAAATCATGGAAGTGACAGAATACAATGAGAAAATTGGAGATTGAGACACATGAAGATCAAGTGATATCATCTTGTCATTGCACAGTGTGTTGCAGATGGTGACATGGCATTTTGATACGAGCAATTTCTCTGCAGGCTAAAGAGACGTCTTTATTTATAATGGTGTGTTTCTACGAAGAAATTTAGTTCTCTTATTTCTGTCATTTCTGACATTATCAGACCTCTGACTGTTGCCTTTAGTCTGATATATGTTCATAGTTCTAATAAACACACAAGTAATCTCACTCACTGCTCAGTTTATTTACTGTCAGCTTCCCTTGTTTGCCATGGGGAAAAAAAAAACCATTGAATATCTGGCTCCATTTTGTATAAATAAGTTGAAAAACCAGCCTCTACCTCAGAGCAAAGCCTGTCCAAGGAAGGGGCATGACCTTTGTCCTTGGAAAGACCCACAGAGCACTCCTAGGCACATACCTACCCTGCTGAGTTGTTTATCTAAAATAACTGGAGAGATCTGTTGCACCAGGTGTCCCTGACTCAGTCAGGCTAGGTGGGGACCCAACCCCCTAGCAGCCACCAATCAGCTTGAGACAGGGAAATACCTGGGATGCCAGATGACCCTCCCAGTAGTTTACGGTGGTTGATAACGTGTTGGGAAACCATGCAGTTCAGCACGAACACCCCTCTTGGCTTAAACCAATCAGTTCAAACGAATTCCCCTCTTGTACTAACCAATCACCCCTCCCCAACTTGTTCTCGCCAGTGACTGTGGTAATCATGTTTTAGAGTTGTTTTATGATTTTCCCGAGGTGTGTGATGATTTGCTAAGAGATGCTATGATGTATGTGGGGGTCCCTGCCTTCCCCAAAGAGTGTATAAAATTGCTTCAAACCATGGGCTGGGGCCTCTCAATGTCACCAGTTGCTGTGTGCGCACGGAGGACCGAGCTAGCTCGCAATAAACACCTCTTTGCTGTTTACATTGATCTTGGTCTCTGGTGGTCTTTTGGGGGTCCCAAACTAGAGCATAACAAAATTTCCTGTTTTTGTGGCCTCTATCTTGCACTTCAACAAAACCAACCAAATAGTACTGTTTTTAATGAGTCATTAAGCACTTACCTCTGTAGACTAAATCATATATTTATCTACTGATTTTTTTCACTTTGATTCTTATTAGTTATGAAAAAGACAACTTATCTTACCCGTTTAGCCTTAGCTTCCTCATTAGTTCAATTGGGATCCATAAACATAATCCAGGGATCTTCCGAGACTAGCAAGGAGAATTTATGTGAAATCATCAATCATAGGGCCTTTCTTATTCATCCTGTTGATTTCTTACTGAGCTCCTTTTTGTGGTAGCTTTTGTGCTAAGTCCTGAGGAAACAGCAAGGGCTTTGCTCTTGAGTTTCAGGCTGATGGCGAAACCAACATATGGTATAATGTCCCTAGGCACACATAATTGTGGAATTTGAATATTCATCAGTTTGTTCTATTGTTGATTAATTTCTTATTTCTACCAACTTATTAGAAGTTGATGTTTAGTTCTGTCTCCCTGCTATCTAATTTCACTACACTTGGTCTTCTTTACCAGGTTCCCAAAGAATAATATGATGCTAAGTCTCAGTGTATAAACTCCTAATACAAGTAAAATAATGAAAGAAGAAAATTTCCATTTCACTCATTCACTCATCCATTTGTCAAATATTCAGATATCAATTACTAAAATACACAAGATACTTTCTGAGAAGATAGAAATGCTCAAACCAATTTGTTTTATAAGGCATCCAAGACAGGTTAATCAGAATTAGACCATGCCTCTTCTGAGTTTGACTGCATATTATTGCCTATAAATTGGATCATATATTTGAGATGAAAGATTTGGATCAATATGTCTGATTTAATAAACACACTAACAACTTGAGACTGACTTTTAAAGAGTAATTCCCTTTAGAAAATTAGGTAGAACTATCAGATAAGGAAATGAATAGGGAACGTGATCTTCAAAACTGAACCATAACTTCCTTGACTGTGGTTTTATAAGCAAAGTTGTATACTTTTGTCCCCAGTTCTTGTCCCCATCCTTACCCTTATTTCTTAGTTGCCAAACTCATCTTTGGTTTGCTTGTTTTATGCATTAAATAGTGACTTCTGTGCTGACATTGAGTTTTGCTACAACCTAGTTTAAAATATTTAACTGTGTGTATGCGTGTGTGTGTTTGTGTGCGCGCGTGTGTGTTGGATAATCACTGAAGTGATTTGAAGATCTGATTTCTGTTCAAGTGCCCAAGGGGGGTTCAGTCTAATGCTTTAGAGGTTCAGGTCATATCTTTTAATTTAATTCTTAGCTTTCTTGGAGTTTTTCTTTATTGGTGATATAAGAGTACATATTCCTTCATTGACAGTTTGGTCCTTTTAATCTTTTTAATAATTTAGTTACAACTTATTTCCTTTTAACTTTGTCATAACTTTCTCACATTTCTCTTAACTTTTAGTTTGCAAATGTCATGTCTGATCCTCAGTAGATAAAACTGTTTTTGATATTAGGTAAGACTTAAAGAAACCCAGAGGAAAAAACAGTAAAGAAGATTCATAAAGCATCTGCTAGATTCTAGTTAGTAGTCTGTGTCCTCTATATATGTCACCATGGCAGAGACTGTTAACTGCACCAAATCTGTTTCCTTTGCCTCTTAAGTGCAGACTGCATCTCCAGCCTACATTGTACTTGGGTATGATCATGTGAGTGGAAACTTTACAGTGTAATTAGAAGGGGTGTGAGGGCACGGTTGAATGTGTTCTTTTTCTCAATTTTTTCCCACTTCTATGTAAAAGGATTATATTTCCCAATCCCATTGATACCAGATATGGTTAAATGACTTGCTGGGCCAATGGAACATGAGTGGAAGCAACACAGACTACTTCCTGATGGAAGCTTTCATAACTATCATGCAGTACCACCATTATTCTTTTTATGCCATCTGATGGAAATAAGGGCTGCTCCTTCAGTTGGGGCCCAGGATGATGAAGACATTCACTGTGAACTGAGGTGGACACACACATGTACATGAAAAGTAAATATCACTGTAAAAAACTCAGATTTTGGAGTCATTTGTTACTATAGCATAACTAAGTGAACTGGTACAAAGGAACATGCTAGTTTTGTCACTATTTAGAGACAAAGTGATGGACTGTTACTATAAATCAGAGGAAAAAGCATGTGTTTTGAAGAGATCTGAGTTGGGTTCACTTTGAATTCTATGGTTGTGCATAGTTGGGATAGTTATTTAACTATCTGAACCTTGGTTTTAAAATATGTTAAATGGAGATAAACCTATTTTAAACTTGTTACGTTTTCTGTGATGCCATTAATGAAGATGGAATTCTTGCTGCTGTAACCAAGAAATGCAAAACTGTATGATTCAAAATTTATGGAAGTCAATTTCACACTTCACCTAAATGGTAAAACAGATGTTCCTAATTGTCAGGTGCATTTCCTCAAAACTGTGACTAGGGGCCAGGCACCTTCCTTCTGTCTTGTGGTTCTGTTATCTGTAACACATGGTTTCCCAGGTTAACTGTGGACCAGCTCCAATCCACTGTCCCTGAGGGCAAAGAACATGGAAGACTACAAAAGGGAGGATTTTCATGGACAGTGCAATCAAGTGGTATCCATGCTTCCACTCACATTCTCATGATTAGAATCTAGTACAATGTAGGCTGAAAATTCAGTCTAATGCTTTAGAGGCTGGATTCATGCAAAAAGTACTGAAGGGGCTGGGGTTGTGGCTCAGCGGTAGAGCGCTCGCCTTGCACGCACGAGACACTGGGTTCGATCCTCAGCACCACATAAAAATAAATAATTGAAATAAAGGTATTGTGTCCAACTACAACTAAAAAAATAAATATTTTTAAAAAAAGTACTGAAAATTTTTGCTTGTTGAAATCAAAACTGAGAGTTCTTGCAAAATACATAAAGATAGATTTGACTTTCAGTCTTTCTTCATCTCCTCTTAAGCAGTTGAACTCAGACAACTTACATTACACATATGGGCCTCTACTAACTATTTCATTTGATAAAAGAAGATGAGGATCAAGGGTTATATACTCATAGTGAGTTTTAAATGGAGTGAAACAGGCACCATGAATACAAAGCTGGTGTATAGTGAATGGGAGTGGTGCAGGGGCCAGGATATTCTATTGAATGGCAACTTTTCTATTAACATTAATAGCAGTGATGATGCTAGAACCATCATCATTGGAAAATAATAAAGTATTGCCAGGGAAAGGTATATTTTATTCCCAGGCCCCTAATAGATGTGAAATAGGAACTATTCTAAATATCTTTTCTTGTGTAAATCATCAGTTCCTAGAGAAGCATGGAAAGAGGTTGGAATATGCTTTCTGAAGGGCCCAGAGCAAGCTTTTGCTCTCATCTGAGCGTTTTGACACTGTGTAACTTGATAGTAAACAAATTATGTCACATACTTGGCGTGCATGCCTTAATAATTTCTGAAAAGCCACTAGAGGGTGCTACTTTGTAAGGAAAATAAAAGTGCCTTCTTACAGTAGCGTTCAGTCTGCAGCCGCGACATCTGATGTCAGGGACTAGAACCGAGATCTCCACTGTGAGTATCTGGGTACAATTTATTCATTTATCGTTTGTGTTGGAAGTAAATAGCAATAGTTTATAGGTAAGCCACAAAAGTTGATTCAGATAAAAACCTAGTCTTGTCTTTCAGTAAATATTTCTATCAATTCTGTAAGGGAAAAGCTGAGAATATTTGTTACCAAACAAAATTGTGAGGCTGTATGACTTTCTTATGAGAGATAAGCTGGTTTCAATGTGTGTGCTGTGTTTTTACTAGATAGCTGTTGTTTTAAGTTTGGGATAATGATTTTATGCTGTCTTTGGTAGTCTTTACTATAAGATTTGGTGTAAGGAAGATCTTCTTGCATTATTTTTGTCCTCTGAAAGATAATATTTTAATGATCCAAAGGTCACAAATATATTCAGGTAGCGAGGTAAATTAAGTAGGTGACCTTCGTTTTTTGTTACTCCGGATTTAAAGCAAATTATTCCAACAAGAGGTTGTATTAAGTGTCGGCATTAATTATGAAAATCAGCCTGTAGTGTAAAGCTTTTATTCAATGGCAAGTGCGTCTTGGTGGAGCCAATTACCTAAGGATGAAACATAGACAGCATGGGTTTTGTCAAAAGATTTCTGCAGATTAACTATTGTCTTTTCAGCTGACCTCTAGATAATGATAGAGCTGGAAGAAGATTGTCAATAGTTGGGTGAGAGAAAGAAATATAAGGGACACCTACAAAAATTCTAGATTTCCAATAAAAGCATACTATACAAAAAGTGAGGTTCTCATTTTTTGATCCTGAGAGACAAGTTAGCTTCCAGGGGGATTTTTTCCCCCACTTCATATTAGTTCCTAAATATTAGAGTTTGGGTAAAGTGTTTCTAGTTTGTTTTGCATTAATGAAAAAAATGATTAAAAAGTTTCAGACAAAATTTAACTGGAAGAGTCCAAGGGTCAGTCCTTTGAGTTCTTCATAGCCAAGGGAACTAATCAACAGTCTGGAGTGAACACGGTGATTAAACTAGAATATGTTCATGGCAATGGATCGTGTGTGTGTGTGTGTGTGTGTGTGTGTGAGTGAATGTGTGTGTGTATGTGTATCACACTCCACATGCTCAAATATGCTTGATTACAACTTTAAGAGATCATGTCAGTCAGACAGAACCTTTTCATTCTCCTCTTAGTATACTTTAATTTTTAGTGTTAGTCCAGCTTCTTTGATTTGTTTGCATGTTTATCTTTTCAAACTGCTTTTTAGGTTAGAAAGCTATTTGGTGGGAGAGGTGCAGGGGCCAGGATATTCTGATACTATTCAATTCCATATTTCAATTCCTGTTCAGAGAATTTGATTCTGGTTGTAGTTGGGTAGCACTAAAATTTGAAAAAAAATTTTCTATCTATCTTTTTCATTAATATAGATTATTATTATTATTATTATTTACTTAAGTTCACTTGAGGAGAGAAATAAAATGGAGTTGAGATTTCTCCTTGTTAATATTAAGGGAGCAAGGAAAGTCAAATTTATCTTCTATTCAGTTGGATGAATTGGTCCATACAATTGATCAGAAAGGGAGTTATAATGTCTGGGCTGAGTTTCATGGAGAAAATACCTATTTTAATTTTCCAACGGTATGAAAGCATGGACTATAGAAAAGAACATTTAATTATAGGAAAGGTGAAGGTGGGGCTTTGTCACTCTGGTTCTTTCTGCCATTCCTAGTTGTGGCCAGTGGCTTTCCTTTGGCTAAACCTTATATGTCCTTAAGGATATGACTAAGCTTTAGATTTTTTGGTTTGTTTTGGTTTTATAGGAAAGAATGGCATCTGTTTGCTTACATCAGAGACATACAGAAAGAGTGTCCTTAACTGTAGAAACCAATAAAAATGTTGCCATGGTCTCTGTCAGTGTGGCCACCAAAATGGGCTTTATGAGATTAAGTGGTTGGTACTGGAAAAATTCCCTGCTTAATTTCCTATTCCTTTATTTTCTTCAGCCTTCTAACTTCTCATTCTGTCCATTGTGAGTTTGTAAGTGACCATATTGAATGTTTCATCCTGGGAACAGATGCTGAAGTTGTGGTGATGAGGGAGATAGGGAAAGGTGGTTCATCTTCCTAGGCATTGTACAGATCACCACTGCCTACACCCTGCATCTGTGCTTCTGCTTTTGATTTTTTTCATAAACTTCAAGACATATTATATTGTTAATCTCTCAAGTTTATAGACATAAACCTGAGAGAATGTGAAATTGGAAACCCTAGACTTATTTTCTGCTTATATTTTTTCATTTGGAAACTTGAGAGAAGCAAGATTTTTCTGGGGCTTCTTTTGGTGTAGTTCTATAACTCTCAAACCCTGGATCTAGACTTCCCTTTATTACCTTACTGGACTATTATCATTAGAGAGTCTTCTTCTTTTACCTTACATATCCTTAAGCAAGCCCAATAAATGACAGCCTTGGTTTGCCTGCCTTGATCTCACTCTTTCTCTTTCTCTCTCTCATACACACACACAACTTCAATTTTATCTATCTATCTATCTATCTATCTATCTATCTATCTATCTATCATCTTTATGGGAAAATAGATGGAGAACAAAGAGATCAAATATCACCTTTATCCTTTATGATTAATGAGACTAATATTGGAGAATGAACCTAAGGATGGGACAATAATGGGATCCTAATACCAAACAACAGGATCTTCCAGAGTCTACTTGGAACCTTCTTGGTAGGAGACTGATCCTGTTGAACCTAAATTTATGCTGGAGCCTATGTACCTTCTAAAGGCAGCTGGCTCCCTCAGGAATGTAGGGAGAAAGGGCTGCGCTACACCTACCTATTTCTTTTCTCACACACATTAGTCCAGTAACAGATTCACTTTCTAAGATGAAAAACTTTGGGAAAACTCTATTAGAGAAAATTCAAGGGCGGTAAAGAATTATCACAACTCCCAGCCTCCAGAAAGTCTTGAGATTTTTTTACCTAATGGAGCCTAACCATCAAGTCTGTGGAAAGCAGATTGCTACTGTTGTCTTAGAGGTCAAATCTGCAGTCTATCAAAGCAGACTTTTCCATCATCCTGAGGTTATTGTTCTACCACCAATGTCTGGTTTTGGGTGGATCTGCCTAGTACCACTGGTGAGAGAGAAATCCTTTTCTCCTAGACATGTGTAAAAAGTCAATCTATAATAAAGCTGAAAATTCTCTCCCCTTTATATTCTCAACCCGAATTTTATCCAACTTCATTGTCCAAACTTATTAGAGGATTTGCAATGATAGTAAATGAACCCATGAAGCTATTCCAATAATAACATGACAAAAACTGGAATTTCTGAATTTACATATAAATCTATGCCCATTATTAAATTCCTCCACAAACATTAAATTGCTAGTTGAAGTTCTTTTGAATGTTATAGTTCAAATGAATAAAACCCCAGACTCAAATTGTTTCACCTTTGTGATTTCAATGAAATTAGTGGGAAAAAATCATTCCTTCCAATTGCTTATTCTGATTAGTTGTCAGTAAGGAGTTCTCTGTTATTGGAGAAAATGAGTTTCCTTGAGCAGCTGCAGCCTGGACTATTTCTCACAGAATAGGTGTAGTTCCCACACAGCTTCAGGAACTGCATTAATTCAATGCCAAATTTCTAATGTGATTCATTTTCAAAAAAGGATTTACAGGATTATTATGGCATGGGCCCTTATTCCACCAAAATTAGAAAACAGCTAATCCCCAGTCCTGAGAACAGTTTTGACGGGGGAAATTGTGTTCTCTAACCTGGTATTAATGATGTCAGGAATTCTAGAAGAGATTCATTGACATCTAAGAATAGGGTGGACAGTGTTGATTGTAAATCTCATTGAGATGCTACTCCATCCATGCCAATTTTTCAGAATTTACAACTTGAGAGCTTGAATTCAACTGGAAGAAGCCCCCTTTAAGGATATTCCCTTCAGCACTAAGTAATTACCAGATCTTGGGGGAAAATCTATTTATGCACATGGTCTCTTCTAAAATGGGATAGGTGAGTCATGCTGATCAAGCTTAGGAATTTGCAAGCATTTCTGCATTATTTGGCAAACCACTGGGCCATGTGTTTTGGGCATCCTGATGTGATTTAATGTGGGTTCTGTCTAGTGACATTTCTTCCAATTTCTACTCTGCCATAGTATGGTGGTGGATCCATTGTTTTTGCTATGAAACAACTTAGCTCTAAGACCTCTTTCTCCAGATCACACCCAGTCCAGCTGGAGAAACACCCTCAGCAGATTTCTGAACATGTACTGCCTTTTGATATTTCTTGAAGCTTGTTGCCATCAGGAGATTCACTGAGAATGGGTATTGTCCTGTGTTCTTCAAGACAATGTATCTGACACAAAACAGTTATAGCTAGAACCTCACACATGGGTGTTTTAAAATATGTTTTGGAGTTGAATGCTTGTATACTTTAAATATAGTTCCTACATTCACAGTTCAGAAACATACTGAAAGCAATGAAAATTATTTTACCTATTGTTTGTAAGAGTGGAGAGTGGGAAGTCTTGGTTATACTGTAGCTGCCTGCTTCTGAGGGTCTCTGGAGCCCATGTGACTTTATTTAAGTCCTGTGAACCTCAGCGTGTGGAAAATCAGCCTCTCCCTGCATACAAATAGTCACAGACCTATGGACCAGCCACTTAAACTGCAGCCTCCACCAAATTTAAAACCCTCTACTAACCTATTCCTTTAAAACCCAAGGTCTAAAGCTGCTGCTTAGGCTGCATTGGTTATAAGCACACCACACAACTGTGAAATGGCAGTTGCAAGGTGCCTTGTAAGCACCTACAAACCACCAAAGTCAACAACAGACACCCTCTGACCTCACCCAATCTTTTAGTATGCAATGTTATTTTTACCACCCAAATCGCACTCCATGTCTATTTCTCAATTTTCCTGGTTCAAGGCACCATATTCTAATACTTCTTTGAATTGAACTTCAAGATTGTAGGCAAAGGTAAATGGATGGAGTTGGAGAATATAATGATAAGCGCAGTTAGCCAATCCCCAAAAACCAAATGCTGAGTGTTTTCTCTGATATAAGGAGGCTGATTCATAATGGGGTTGGGGGAGCATGGGATGATTAGATGAACTCTAGATAGGGCAGAGGGGAGGGAAGGCCAGATAGGGGGCATGGGGGTAGGAAAGAGATGGAAAGGTGGAATGAGATGGACATCATTACCCTAAGTACATGTATAAAGACATGAATAGGGTGACTCTACTTTGTGTACAACCAGAGATATGAAAAATTGTGCTCTATATGTGTAATATGAATTTTAATGCATTCTGCTGTCATACTTGACAAATTAGAATTAAAAATAGATTGTAGGCAAAAGCAGAGCCTGTACTCAATTTTTCTTAGAATAACAGAACTGAGCATCTGCACTCTGTAGTTAGCTGGGTCTTGAGAACAAGGAGGGCAGAAAGTACTGCTGTACTCATATTCAGCTCTGAAACTCCCCAGTCATATAACACACTCCATTTTTGTGCACAAGGAGCTAGAAGTATTTAAGACAGATCTGTTCTCATGGAAAGCAGAGAACTAAGGTTCTAGTCCCCCTTATTAAGACTTGATTAGATTTCCCCCCTGTGGTCTCCTTTGAACCAGTTTCATTCTCTAGAATGAAAAAACAAACAAACAAACAAACTGAACAAATGAACACAAGAGACTTATATTTTCTAAGTAACCGAGAAGCTCGCCAGTCAAATAGCTCAACTCATGGATCAGCAATTCTAATACTGCTGCCAAATTTTCCCCAAGTCTTTACATACGTTAACTGTGACAGATCTCCTCACCCTCACCATGTAAAACCTGGAAATGCTTGGGTAAGTCTCATTTTCTAAAGGTAGGCCAGAAAGATTTAAAATAATACGGGTGGGAGGGGCAACCCTGAATGAATAGGAAAATGATTTGCAGCACACAATGATAAGGGACATGTAATTACGTTAAATTAGGTAGCTGTGAAAGCACTTGGCAAACTTGTAAAATACCATGTGAAGGTAAAGCTTTAGCTGTTACATTCTGTGCAAATGGACTGCAATTCCAAGTCCACAATTTTCTATCAGAAGCCTTTGGTAGGAATTTTAAAGCTTTGTTCTACTCTTTCTGAACTAAATTGAGCCTGTGGAGTGTTGAATGATCTTTCTAAACCTCAGTCTACGTTCACCAACTTAATGAATGTTCAGATGGGACCAGAAGTTGGTTTGGTTCTCTTAAGGATTAGTGTTAGAAGCCAGGAGGTAACTAGAGTCATATGAAATGCACCCTGCTGAGGCATGAGACCCTGATCAAGTTGAAAGCTTGGCCATAGAAAAAGTCTTACAACATGAACCTCTACATATGAAAAAAAAATACGTATGTTTTGGAACTGAAGAGAAGTTAATTTACCTGTTTGTTTTCCTTGACTATAATATTAAGAAATTATTTGATAGGTAATTATTAATTTAAAAAAGAAACATTAAATCACCATTTCAAAAACAGAACCATTTTTTCTGTCCATCTACTTCTATATAAATTTAGTGTACACATATTTTATCTAGAGAATTAACTAACAATTTGTTATGTTGCCATGATATTCAAATGTTTGGTTCAGTGATGTATTCTCTTAAGTCTTAGTAAAGTGCTTCCTCTCAATGAAAAAAAAATTCCTAATGGGACTTATAGTCACTCGATTCCTATATAGTAAAACATGATTTGTTCTAACCCAAATGATATTTGAACATGACACAAATTTGAGAGAATCTGTAGGTTAAGTTCAGTAAATTGCAGCCAGCTAAACCCAGCTGCATAGCAATTCACAAGCATACATACATCTCAAATATCTACCTGTATGGACATCTCACCCACCTGCACAGCATTAGAACTTTCACACCCACCTACATCTGGCATTAGAACTTTCAGATAATCCTTTTTCCACTATTTCATAGCTCCTAAGCTGAAAGCCTTCTTCAAACTTCAGTTCTTTTTTCAATATGCAATGCCATATTTATTGTGGTATTTGTGTATTTCATAACCATTTCATGTGTATAAACTGCACTAGCATTTTTTGACTGTTTTTCTTTTTTAAATGAAAGATCTTTAGACAAAGTGACTCAACAAAATTTCCTGGTTATATTATTAAATTACAAAAAGGAAGTCATAGATGGCATAGTATAGTCAACTTCATGTTCAAAAATTTATGAATATGTGTAAAAAATAAAATTTATATATATTATCAAATGGATAAAGAAAACAACTAGAACTGTTGAGGTGGTTAATATGAAAAGACTGTCAAAAGAGGGTTAAACAAGAGGATTTGTGCTCAAATTTTATAGTCTGCGTATAAACCCAATTTCTGGATCAGGGAGATTATAAATAGTTGCTGAATGATTTAATGGGTTATATAAAAATTAATGGGCTCTATAATTTTAAAACAAAAAAGTAAGAAATTACGAAGAAACTATAACAATTAGAACCACCTAAAATCTGCCACCTAAAGAACCGTTATATATTGCTGGTGTGGATATGTATGTGTGTACACATAGTGGTATGGCTGAAATTCTTTTGAGTATTGTGACACTAACCCCATTTTCTCCTAAGCTCTGTAATTTTTATTGTGTGATGTTACATAACACAATAATTTTGAGGAATGCAGATGTTGCATTAAAGCAGAACTGACTGAATTTTAAATTCAGTTTTTTATATTATAGTTTGGAGCAATAAGTAATACAATTCTCTATTTCCCCTCTTCCTTCCCCACCAACTTTTTTGATAGTGTTGTTTGTTTATTTGTAAGTTTTGCTGGCAAGTTTTGGTGGGCAACAATCCTCTTTGCATTTGCATGAACTATGAAAGATTTCTTGAAGATACACACTTTTGAAGCTGGGCAGAAACCTGCAGTGGTCTTTCTCTAGGTTCAGATATGTTAATTGATGGCAGTCATGCATCCTTGCTTTAGTATGCTCTAAATTTGAAGAACATTTAGGAGACAAAAGTTACCACATATAAATTCAACAAATGTGTGTGTGTGTGTGTGTGTGTGTGTGTATCTCACATGAGATATACATAAGCAAAATATATTTTCCTAATAATTTTGTTTTGTGTACCTGTCTTAGGGCAGGTGAATAATATCCCATATATGAAAATATGCCTTTACTCTGATATTTATTGTTGCACTTTGTCTTTAGAAACTCTTATCCCATTGTGTGCCCTATTCTATGAATAACCACAATACATAAAATATAAGTTATAGAAAAATATGCTCAATGATGCAAGAAAAATTTACTTGTTTAGAAAAGTTGAGAAGGAATATTGGTGTCTATTAACTTCTTTCTGAGTACTAGGAAGTGGACTACTGTGTTCACTAATAACTTATTCAATTCTCACAATATCCCCTATAATTTTTATTCTTTTTATTTTAACAGATGAAAAAACTAAAGCTCATGGAAGTTCATTATCTGTTACAATCTCAGGTGGTGTTAAAGTCATGTGTCAATTTGATTCCCCTGATAAGAGAACAGGAGGATAAGATTAGATTCACAGAGGAATGTTGAGGGAAATGCCTGTGAAAGATAAAGAGGGAGGGATGTGGACTGAAATCTGAGAAAGGAGACAGAAGGAAGGAGGACTTGGTAGGAAGAACCTTAGACCACACAGAGTTCTGGGAAAGTCTCATTCACGTTGTCTTGGGAATTTCTAAGCAAAAGAACCTTATTGGAGGAGTACAACTGCATTAGTCACCTTTATGTCATTACAAAACACTAAGCAACTAACTTATAAAAAGAAAACACTTAATTATTAATTAGCTCACAGTTTAGGAGGTTCAAAGTCCAAATTGGGTGACCCCTTCTGGTGAGGGCAATAGATAGTAGCATATCAGGATAGGAATGTGTGTGTGTGTGTGTGTGTGTGTGAGAGAGAGAGAGAGAGAGAGAGAGAGAGAGAGAGAGAGAGAGAGAGAGAGAGAGAGAGACACTGAAGACACTGAAGTCCCATAATTCTTTCTAAATGAATACCTACAGTCACCTAAGGTCCTCCTACTAGGCAGGCCCTACTTGTCAAAGGTTCTGCCACCTCCCAATAGCACTATCCTTGGGACCAAGCCTTTAACCACAATGGACCCTTTCTTTGGGGATCACTCAGCACACACACCATATCACTGGCGAGTTCTAATACCCCTGCTCTGCTGACTCATTGGTTAGGTACAGCCCCTAGGGAAGTAGAGACTTATAAGTTGGAGCCAAATGTGGGGCAGCAGAAGGGTGCTGATCAACAGTGGATCTTATGAGCAGATTTTTTGAAGGGCGATCCAAGCCATGCATCACAATGGCCATCACAGTTATAATTCAAGCCCAAATCTGCCTAGGTGGAAATTTCTTCTCTACATGTATATATACAGAATTGCTGGCAGGGGTGGTTTCCTGTCAATCAAAATAACTCTTTTAATTACTTCTAAATAATATAACCTATGTAAAATTTGTGGGTTTGAAATGAAACACTGACTTAAAAAACAGTCTAAATCCCTCCAAAACAGAAATTTTTTAGGCTTTAGCTTAAGAGTAAGGACACAGAAACAAGTTTTGAAAGTGGTGGATCTTAACATTTGCAGCACATAAGAGTCAGGGTGAGGAGATATTTAAAACTTTTCTCTGGCCAATCTGTACATTGGACCAATTAAACCAGAATATCTCAGGGGAAATCATGGGCATCAGCAATTTTTAAAGGTTCCTAGATGATTTCATTGCACATCCAAGTTGAGAGTTGCTATTGTAAATGGTATGCCTGAGATAAAAGTACAGATAGATCTTTTGAGTGTTCTTCTAAATATCCAATCTCTGTACCAGTCTGATTCTTTTCCACTCCAGGGAGTTAATTATTTCCAGAATGTTCCCAGAGGCCACCAAACTTAGAAATAATATTTTTTGTGTGTTTATGTGTGTGTGTGTGTGTGTGTGTGTGTGTGTGAGTCCTATATGAGATTTTCTTATACCTGGTTAATATTTGCATTCACTAAGGATATCTTAATTTGAACACATTTGCATGTCTATTAATAAGACAAAAATAATGATATAAATTATAACAAGGAAGGACTTCTGGTCCTTTGTCCACAGTGAACAATGTGGATTTTGTAAGTATCAAGGACTGTAGGAGCATCTCCATATTCCTCAAAATCTGAAAGGAGAATTGTTAGGAAGAGAGAGTATGAATTAAACCAAATAGAGATTTAAGACTGAGTGTGTTTTATTTATAATCATATTTTTATTTTAGAGTAATATTATTAAAAGTAAGACATTCATTGAAGAACTTTGAAGAAAATAAATAATGTAGACAGTTAAAAATAGTATATTTCATATTAATATGAGTTATTTGTTCAGAAATCCAAGCTAGTGTATTTGCCTTTACTGTGCCTTTAGTGTGCATTAAACTTGTTAAGATGGCTAGATCAAGGAATAGGCTTTGATATCTGATCTCCATTGAAGCATTAATTTTTTTCTGTTACTAAGAAGAAATGAAATAAAATAAAAAAAATCTGTCAAGATATTTACTCACTTGCAATGGAGGCAGAACAGTGGAAACTACTGAAGACAGGCAATACTGGAGTGCATTACCTATAGAAAAGTTAAAAATGATAACAAAACTAGCTAAAAATTGATTATTAAAAATTATCAACAGGTATAGGCAACTAAAGTCTTTCCTATGTCTAGGTTCTGAACTTCATATTATTACATCTTTAAAACTTATTCTTTAATAAAGATTGTATTCTGCGTTGTATTCTACAAAGAATATTTCCATTTATCCTATTGGTCTCTGATATGTGAAATCAGTGACATTTCTTGTTTCCAACATTTGCTTGTAAAGGGTCGATATTCTTCTGTCTTGCACAAGGCATAGCTTGTCTCCAACCTCTATAAATAACATGTATTCCTGCGTTTAAGCAACACATTCAAGATAAACAGTGATGGCACACCAAGTGTAAGGACAATGAATTAGCACTGGAGTGATCTCAATTTTGTCATCCTATCTGAAGACTTGGATTTGTGTTTACAGTGCAAACAGTGAAACAGGGACCATGAAATGTGATTTTTTTTTGTTTCATACTTCTTACATTGATGTTTTCTTACATTCAAATAACATCTTTAAAAATTATAAGTTACTCTCCTTTTTATTTTGTAATTTCTTTAGAACTAAAGAACCAATCAAGGAAATAAAACATTGCATCAGTATGATTTGGGAGATGTGAATGGTTTGCATTTACTAAAATTCACTTTTTTAAAGAAACTGGCCAGATTCTATCATACACAAAATTTAATAAAAGAGAATATTCACTGTCTTTATATTTTTTCTAGCTATTGCTCATTCCATTTCATGATTATTAGTGGAGATAATTTTGTTGTATTGAGTAGAAGACTGTTGAAAAGCCACCAGCTCTGTGTGCTAAATACTCTAGGTATGCCACTGGTTTGTAAAGAACTTGAAAGTCACTGTAATGGGCCTTATCATTTTCATTCATTGTACCTGTTTTCTCCCTTTTCTATTCCTCCCTCTTCCTTTGCTTGCTCCTAGCATACAATCCTCCAGGGCAGGAAATGTTTTATAGAAAATGTAGGAAGGAGTCACTAATTATATTTACAGTTCTATTTCTTCCATGTTGTCAAAGAGGCTTAAAAGTATTGCTGCAGACCTGGTCGAGGATTAGCTGTGAAAGTCTGAAGAAAACAGGGAGATTGATTTGTCCAGAGCTCAAGGAGGTCTGATGAGTATTCTACTGAGTAAAGTAATCGGATTTGGGCTGTCAAAAGGAGATTGGACAGATTAAATGGTCACCATGTGCAATGAGTTCTGTTCTGCAGAAATGTCCAGACATTTAATTGCTCTTTAGTTGGTAAGCAAAGCTTCCTTTTTAGGTGCACAGTTGAGGATGAAAGGGAAAATTGGGTCTCCATAGATTTAGAATACTAAAACATGAAAATAGAAGAAAAATATTGGAAGGGTCATCTTCCACCTCTATTCCTACTTCTAAAGAGAATGACTTCAAAACAACCTTGGAGAGATATGTAGGCAGAAAAGAATTGGAAATGGTGTTCTGAGTTCTTATGTTGTTTCTGTACTGGACAAAAAAGAGGGACTGGGTAATAGGATCTATACAAGCCACTCTTTAAATTTCTTTAATGATGTCTTAAAAATTTACTTGAGTTATAAATATTTCACAACAAAATATCCTGCTCTTGGTGTTTTTTTTTTTTTTGGAACAAGAAATAATTCCTGAAATCATATTGATTTTTCACAAAAATAAACTAAAGGAGAATATCATGTGCTGAGACATAACACTAGGATACACATATCTATGTCACATTCTACATGGAAATAATTAGTACTGTTAAAGTGACCAGCACCATTTTAATATGCACATGTGTATTAATTTTGTGAATTTTGTTTATTAAGGTATCCTTTAGACATACAAAAAGTTAGACAGAATAATATAACATATAACAACACTCAATATACCCAACATTCAATTTTACAAAATTGCAGTATTTCTTCATTTTTGTCTCAGAGTTTTTTATTTAAGAAATAAGACATGGTCACTGTTGTGTCCCTGTTTACTGCTTCCCCATCCTGTTTCCTTCTCTTTCTCTTTCCTTAGTGCTAAGCACTATCTTGCATTTTCTGATTGTCATTATCACATACCATGGAGGTCGATGGAGGTCGCTGCTTCTAGATTCAAGCCCAGTAGACAGTAACTTTAGTTCTGTTTTACTTCTTTGCATTTCACATCCACAGAAATGATATCAGACACCTCTTAGGTATTTCAGACACTGTATATCTTGTCATCACAACTTATCTGTGGAAACTTTGGTAACCAATTTTAGCCACAGCCACTGCTTTGTTGACCAACTGTCTTTGGAGAAGACAACAACCTTCATACACGTGCAACCAGATAGCAGGTCCAGGCACGGTCTCACCTCCTGTGTCACAATTCCTTCTTGAAGACAGGCAGGTATTGATATGGTCGTAAGCAGGCACAACCTAGAAGTATGTGTGAGTGGATATGAGAGAAGGAAAAGGGCTGTGCAGTAAGGCTTTAACTACGGCGAGGTGAGAGCCTTCTTTCCTCTGTGGATTGGGAAGTCTTCCATCTAACATCTCAGACCATCTTAGGAGATGATCTATCAGTCATGCCTAATACCTCAAACTGGATTTTCCCTTTACCTGTCTCCTTCCTCTTTTGTCTGTATTTCTGCTCCATGGGATTTTATCACTTAATAAAGTAGTAAGCTTTCGTCCTGGTCATAGTTGGGAGGCCAAATTAAAACAGAGATGTTTATCTTGTTCCAGCTCTGTCTTTTTGGCTTCATCTTTCCATATAAAGCTATCATTGCTATGTTTGGAGTAAAAGTGGTATAGCTTACTGTTCCTCTTCCCGGCTTGAAGTTGTTAATTCTATTTTTGCAATTGTTTCCTTGCTGAAAACATCAGCATTACTTTTGTATTCACCATGAATTTTGTAGCATTAGTTATTCATATATGTCCTATTACATATAAAGTAATATAAACATATTATTTTCAGACAGACATTAGAAGAACATGTCTGTAATCTCAGAAATTCAGGAGGCTGAGGCAGAAGGACAGTAAGTTTGAGTCCCTCCTTGACAATTTAGTGAGACCCCCTATCAAAATCCAAATAAATTTAAACAAAGTACTGGGGATACAGTGTCAAAATACTCCTGGATTCAGTACCCAATACCACATATATGTATGTATGTATGTATGTATCTATCTGTCCCATCATTCTTTTGCCTTTTTCTAAAATGTTATCCCTAAATTCCCAGTACTTGGACAACTTTTCTTATTATGCTTTGAGCCTATTTGCATCACTACGTGTAACTCATTTAGGGTTTTTCCCATATATCTGTCTTTCTTCTAAGATTCTAAATTTCAGGCAGGAATTGTGTCTCATTCATATTTGCCAACAGTACAGTGCCTGGCCCAGTTGGCTCTTAGTTAATGAATGTGGAATATATCTGACATTTGGCGTGCACATAGATAAACAGACATACACATTTAGGGTATTTACATATAATTCCCTTGACTTCCTCCCTGAATTCAGAACACTATCAGAGGATTGTTGGCAGCTCACTGTTGTGTTGGCATGTGCGATTCCTGCTGTTGAAAGCAGCTGTTTGAACAAATGTATTTACCACTGTGTTGGTTTGCCTGGAAAAGGGAATACTCTGCAAATAGCATACTTCCAGTAATTCAAGACATAATTCATAATGGGGACTCTGTAATATCATGAGAAAAGTGTCTCATTAGCAATAAAAGCTATTAATGTCAGTCTTCTTAATGAAGGATTTGAATAGCATCCCTAATTAGACTGGAAAGGGCAAAAATGATGCAATCCACACTGTGATTGGAAAGTTAGTAAATGATTGAGAAAAGCTGAAATCTAAAATGCCTCCAAAGCTGACAATTTGGATAATATAAAAGGATAATTTATATCATTTTATGAGACAGGGAAATAGGAGAAAAAAAGGAAGAAGCATAAGAAAGTAGATGAGCCTGGACTATGAATAACTTTAATGTTAAATGATATCCATTCACTCAAGAATTAATTCATTCAATTTACGTTGAACACCTATTATTACCAGACACTGTGGTAAGCTCTGAGTGCACACATGGTATTGTGTGCGAGATGTCTCCTTAAAGAACTTGTGTCATCAAGTTTTCAAGTGACTCAAATTCAAGTGGAATAATGAATTTTTATGTCAAATAATATAAATTAAAGACATATTATTTAATAGGCAACACTGGCCCCTAAAGTAAACAGATGAAATTTAATAAAAATAAATTTGTGTAAAAAATGCTTGGTTTCTGTTAGTATGCCATGACTTCTTCCTTCTCCCAAATTAAAAAAAAATATTCTTAAGCTGTATTAATACATAAGTACTTAGAAACAAGGATTGTAGAACATATTTATAAAAATCAAGAAATGCATAAACTTTTCAGTCCACATCTAGGATACTGTGTTCAATTCTAGATGCCATGTTCTTAGCACTAGATAGTTAACCAAATGAACTTAATTCTATGTCAGATGGAGAAGCATAAAAGGGCCTAGTCATATTTAGGAGAAATAATACTTTTAAGTGTTTGGCCTCACTTCCCAATACTAATGTCAAAAGTAAGACCATTTTGGTAGAGAATACTAACTAAGGAGGGAGGTTTGACACATTATAAGATTCAGAAGTCTAAGAATTAAAATCATCTGTGTGAATGAGAGCTGTTCACACAAATCTGTGTGAGGGAAGCAGCAGAAGATGCTCCTGGTAACAGTGGTGGACTTTATTGCTTGCATAAAGTATTAACATTCTAGCAGCCAACCATTTAACTACAGTAAATCTGAGAGAAAAATAAAAGCACAAAGGGTTCTATATACATATATATATATATATTTTTTCATTTTACCAACTTGAAGACTAAAAAGGAGGAAGGAGATCCATAAAATAACTTTGTGCTTCGGTACTCCAAGCATTTTTTCTTTTGTTTTCAGTTGTGCTGTGGGATGACATTCTTATAGAGAAGGAAAACAAGAAGAAATTTATAAGGTTGGTTAAAGAAAAAATTGTTACAGTTGCACACAGATAAAAAGGTCATGCTTTAAAATTATTCTGTCGTAGAATTCCTTTAATAAGGGTCTGATAGGAGAACACGATGGTATATACATTTTAACTCTTTGTAGCCCAGTTGAATTTGCAAAGCTAAAAAAAATTGTAAGTGGGTACTCACTGATGTTTACAATTATTCATATTTAATTCATTTGTCTATTTATGCACTTATTCATCAAATATCTGTTAAGAGACTACTAAAACTAGGAAATAGGGAATATAAATGAAAAGTTATGTGTGTGAAATAACTGAAATTATAACAAGGGAGACAGGAGGTAGACAAGTGATTGGGCTGCAATGTGATAAGTGATATAGAAGAGGCAGGGGTAGCCCTGAGTAAGGATGATCAACTCTGCATGGGGGTTTGAGTGGGGCATAAAGAATTGACCATAAAGAATGAAATTCAGGTGGAGGAGGGAGGGAAGGATATTTCAGCATGAGGGTGCCATGTGTGCAAGTGCACAAAAGCAGAGCACACTAAAATCTAAGTGTTTCCAGGATTTTGTAAGTAATTCAATAAAACAACAGCAGCAGCTACAAAAATACTTTAACTAATATTTTCTGCTGATTGTGTCCAAGGATACCTTTTTAGGCACAAATTTTCATAGCAATCTGGAGCAGTCTGGCTCCAAATCTTAACCTTTAGCTTTCACGTTATGTGCTTTCTTGAAGAGATGGTTCGAGAGTTGATTGAGTATTGTTTTGCAAAGTACAGGAGATTGAATATCTTTGAACTAAGTGAAAGTGGAAGCCAGTGACATAGCTGGAATATTCACATGCTATAGCTGGGAGGGCAAATTGTTACACACAGTTTAGAAAGAAGTTTGCTGCTATCTTGTAAAACTGTGAAGGTTCAACCCTAGTTTAGACACAACAACTGTACTAATGCATATGGTCCCTAGAAAAACATTAGCACACATGCTCTGGCAAACAAGTAGCATGTTCGTGGCAGCATGTTTATAATACCATGCACATGAGAAGCAAACCTCCCAATGTCCATCATCAGCACATGAGCAGTTATAGCAGGATAGGTAAAAATATTGTGGTATCTACATAGAGAACTATTACAGCAGTATAATGAATGAGTTATAGTGACACCATGGGGCAATCTCAGTGAGATTACTTTGAGCAAAAAGAGAAGATTTGCAGAATAAAGCACACATGTGTAAAGGTCAGAATACACTAAAGTTAAACAAAAAGCTGTGCATAGATACAAGCATATCTGAAAATAATAAATAAGAGCAGGAGAATGGTTAAAAATTTAAATCACATGCCCTCTTAAAGGAAGGGTAGGAGAATAAAATGTGGTAGGATGGTGAGTAGGTCATATTAAACTCACTGTGTTATTCTTTAAATGATTATTCAAAATATTCTTTTGTATACTTAATGATTACCACATTTCATAAAATTTTAGGCCAAAATTTTTTATGCTTTAATATTTCTAAAACTGAGATGCATCTTAAAATTGTTAGTATTGTATAAATGTAATGATCAGTGATTTTCTTAGTCATTCATAGGAAATAATGGCATGTCTTGTAATTGAGGGCTTCTTGGATCTAGTGAAATACTGTAAGATAACATATTTTAAGAAATGATATTCTGGGGATAATTCTAATAATTCCCTGGAAGCTATGTCATGAATATGTAGAGAAATGGATTTGAGATCAGAGTGGTGGTTGGCACTAGATCATCATGGAGCTTGCATGCCATTGCTAGCAGTATTCACCTTCTAAGAAATGGGAGTCTATTAAGGAGTTTTTTGAAGGAAAATAACATGATAAATGTATATGACTTTATAAAGAAAATAATAGTAGACTTATATGGCTTCTTAGAACTTATTTATGATACTGTCTTGAATTGATTACTCTTATTACAATGCTTCAATTTTCAAACAGAACTCTTTAAAAACCAACAACAGAGAACTTGAAGTACAATGAATGCAACATTGGCTTTTAAAACAATGTGGATCTCATGTAAGGAGGCTGGACTTCTCCCACCATCTGATAGCACAGGTGCCTTTTCCCTCTGCTTGGGGTTGTTGGAGAGGAAGCCTTGTGAAGAGCCAGAACTTTCCCATGACCCACTGCAAAGAGGCCACCTTTATCACAGTGTCAGTGTAGACTATTTGGGGAACTGGAAACCTCTGTCTCACTATCTAGTAGGCATGAGGAGCCCTTCTTTCTCATTATATTTGGTGTCAATAAAGACCAGTATAGACTCCTACTTTCACTTGGAAATGGCAAGGTATGTCATTCCACCCTATGGAAGTAGTATCAGAAAGTCAGTTAAAATAGAAGGTTTAAATAAGATCCAGAGTTTAATAATATACTGCAAAAAGTGTGAGTTTCAGTAAAAAAATTATCCATGATACTAAGAACCAAGAAGATTTCAAACTGAATGAAAGAACACTGTTAATAGGTACTGAGATGACAGATATATTAGAATTATCCAACAAAGCTGTTATGATAAGAATGCTTTAGAAAGCAATTACAAGCATATGTGGAACAAATTTTAAAAACTGGACAACTTCAGCAAAGAGAAGATACAAATAAGAATCAAATGAAATTTTAGAACAGAGAAATTAATAGATGAAATAAAAAACTAAATTGATTGGTACAACTTCAGAGTAGTTAGAAAAGACAGAGGAAATAATCAGTGAACTGGAAAACAGAATAATACAAAATATCTAATCTGAATAACACAGAGGAAATATAATGGGTGAAACCCTGTGGTTTGGATTTGGAATGTCCCCCAAAGAATCATGTGTAGAAGGCTTGGTCTCCAATGTAGCAATGTCCACAGGTGGGGCTTTTAGGAAATGGTTGGATCATAAGTGGATTAATCCATTGCTGAATTCATAATTTGAATGGACAATTAGGAATAAATGAAAACTATAGAAAGTGGGACCTGATTAAAGGTAGTGGGTCCTTGGGGTCATGACTTTGGGACTATACCTTGTTCTTCAGAATGAGGGCAAAATCGAGCCATTCTCTAATGAAGGAAAATTAAGAGACTTTGTAAGCAGGAGACCAATCTGCCTAAAGGAATGGTTTAAAGAAGTCCTGTAAATATAAAGAATACAATAAAAAAGTAACCACAGACAATCCGAATAAAGAACATGATAAGCAAAAATACTGATAAGAACAATAAGCTTTCCTTCTCCTCTTGATTTTTCTAAATTATGTTTTGTTATTGAAGCAAAATTGTAACTGTCTCATGTGATTCTAAATGTATGTAGAGGAAATATTTAAGATAATCCTATTATAAACAGGGATAATAGAGGGATGTGAAGATAAAGTTTCTATATCTTACTTGAACTGGTAAAATGATAGATGAGTGGATGAGATGAGTTATTCATAAATAATATACTAACTAGGACAATTTCTAAAAAGCTATACAAAATATACTCACAAATACTATGGATAAATCAAAATAGAATTCTAAAATAATGTTTATATAATGAACATCAAGCTAGGAAAAAGATAACAGAGAAATGAAAAGCAGAGAACAGTCAACAAGAAAGAAAATGGTATGTTAATTTCTAACATAACTATTATTATGTTAAATGTAAATGACCTAAATATGCCCATTAGAAAACAAATATAATATAATGGATTTAAAAAAACTATAGAATATATTTTTTAAAAAATATTTTTTTAGTTGTCAATGGAACTTTATTATTATTATTTATTTATTTATATGCAGTGCTGAGAATCAAACTCAGTGCCTCACACATGCTAGGCAAGTGCTCTACCACTGAGCCACAACCCCAGCCCCATACAATATATTTTTAAGGAGGAATTCTCTTTGGATATTATGATCTAGGAAGACTGTAAGGAAAAGGATGAAAAAAAGGTACATCATGAAAACATTAATTAAGAAAAATAGGAGCAACTGCACTAATGTCTCTTAAAGTAGACTTTAGAAAAAGGAAAATGAGATAGAGAGAGACATTCAAGTCGTCCCTTGGTGTTTGTGAGCTTGAACTTTAAGCACCTGCCGTGGATACCAAAACCCTCAGATGCTCTGATCCCTTACAGAAAATGGCCTAGTATTTGCATATAACTTATTTTCCCGTATACTTAAATTATCTTTAGATTACTTGTAATACCTATATTGTAAATGTCTTACTGTTTTGCTTAGGGAATAATGAAAAAGTTTGTATATTTAGTAAAGACACTTTCTAAAAATTATTTTCAGTCTGCATTTGGTTGCATCCACAGATGTGGAATCTGCAGACATGAAGGGTTTACTGTTTATAATGATAAAAGGGTCAATCCATTAAATCTTAATGTGAGTATACCAAACAAAAGATGTTAAAAAAATGTGGAGCAACAACTGGTAGAACTAAAAGGAGAAATTAAAAAAGCTTCATTATTATAGCTGGTGACTTTAAGATCCTTCTTTCAAAAGTTGATGGAGAAGACTAGACAGAGTCAGCAAAGGTCTGGAAGAATTCAACAACAGCATCAACTAGCAGAGTCTAAATGACATGCATATGACACTCTATCCTACAACAGCAAATGTATTTTCTTTTCAAGTGCCCCTAGATGCTGTGTTGACATAGACCATATCCTGAGCCATGAGACAAATCTCAACAAATTCAAAATTATTGACATCATGCACAGTGTGTTTTTTAACCACAATGTAACAAAACAGAAGCTCAGTATCAGGGAGAGAATAGAAAAATCTCCCAAACCCCTAGAAACTAAATAACATACTTCTAAATAATCCATAGTTCAAAAAAGGAAGTCTCAAAGGAATTCGACAATGCACTGGGTGGAAGGAAAATAAAAATGCAGCATTTTAACATTTGTGGGACACAGGAGGAGCACAGTCAGAAGACATTTATGACACTAAATGCATAGATTAGAGAAAGAGAAAAAGTCTTGCATCAAGAACCTGGGGTGGGGTGGGGGAAGAGTATATTAAGCCCAAAGTCCGATGAAGGAAAACAAAATAACAATAAGAGTAGAAATCATTGAAACTAGACCAGAAAACCAAAAGAGAAAATCAATGAAAATAGAAAGAGCTTCAATGAAATAGAAAAGTATCTAGCAAGATAAATATCTAGCAAGAAAGGCAACACAAATGACCACTATCAGAAATTGACAGGAGGGGGAAAGCCAGGTTTTGATGGCATCCTTTGATGAGGTCAGGGACATAAGAGAATACCAAGGAACTGCAGCCTATGGGGTGGGCAGTCAGAGGATGGGGCTCTGAAGACAAGGAACAGACTGACCAAACCTAAGGCGACACGGCAAGGATAACCTGAACTTGGAGCAAACTCCAGGGCCTTGGGGTGCAGTTCCTTGGTATTCTCTTAGGTCCCTGACTTCATCAATAGATGCCATCAAAACCTGGCTTTCCCTCGTCTGTCAATTTCTGATGTTGCTTTTCTTTTTTTGTCAGTCTTGCCAGGTATTTATCTATTTTATTGAATCAGTTTTTATTTTCATTGATTCTGTGTTTTGTTTCAATGATTTCTACTCACAAAGTTATTGTATTGTTAATACTTTTTATTTTAACTCATGTATATTGATGTTCATTGTAGTTTTAATCTGAATTTTTCTTAGCAGCTAATGTTGAACAGCTTTTCATATGCCTATTTGCCATATGTATATAGTCTACATTAACATGGACTCCTCAGGTCTTTAGTCTATTTTTAAATTGGATTATTTTTTTCTTTTTGTTTTGTGAGTCCCTTCTATATTTCAGGCACAGTATTTTATCAAATATGTGGTTTACAAATACTTTCTTTTATTCTGTAGCTTGTCTTTTCGACATCTTCACAGAGACTGCTACAGAGCAAAAGTTTCTGATTTTGCTGGTGTCCAATTAATTGATTTTTCTTTTTATGGAAGATGTTTTTGATGCTAAGAACTTTGCCTAGGCAAGACCCATAGATTTCTCCTATAGTTTTTCCTTCAAGTTCTATGGTTTTATGTTTAAAATTTGAGCCCATGATCCATTATGTGATAATTTCTGTAGACAGTGTGAGACTTAGCTCTAGGTTCATTTATTCACTTTTGTGTATGGACATCCAAATGGTAGCACCATTTGCTAAAATGTGATCTGTCCTCCATTGAATTGCCTTTGAATTTTTGTCAAAATCAATTGGGTATATTTGTGTGCATCTATTTCTGGGTGTCTGTATTTTTGACCTTCAGTCTTTTTCTGTTTATTTCTTACACTCATGTCCCTGGAATTAAATGAACCTTTCACAGAGAGTAACACTTATAAAGATGAACACAAATGAATGTAAATGAAAATCTCTACCTTTGAAAAAGATGGGTAATTTGTTTTCTATGCACTCTTTACTATTCCTCTTTCCAAATATCATATAAAATGCCTTATACAGACACGGGAGACCTGTATTCCTTGTTTAGCACTGAATATTAATTCTGTCATGAGCTCTGTGTGTTGATCATGACTGTTAGACATCAAACTACCCATCACTCTTCCTAGAGAGGTTTCTCGTGGGTTAGAATACTAAATCCTCATGAGCTGCAAATCAGGTGACCTCCAAGGAAAAGAAGTCTTAGAGATATTTGACCTTCCCTTGCTTCCCATCTAAAGCTAAAAGGCCTGCAATGTGCCCAACATTCTCAACATACATCTTCATGTTGGAGTATTAAGTTGGAGCATTATCTGAAGAATTTTCATTGAATATGCAAAAATAATACTCTATATGTGCAGATATCTGAAAATCCCATATCAGTCCAGAGCTGTTGCTTCTCATTCCTAAAGAATGAAACTTTTCTTTGAATTAAAAAAGTCAATATTTTTAAAAACAATTTCATCGGTTATTTTTGAATGTTTTTCTTTAGAGGAGCTAAGCTGTTTCATAAATTGGCAAGGTAGAAAACATGTTTGGACTGGATTGATAAATGACATCATAAAATTTCCCCAGGGATTAATTTTTATCTTTGGTATCTACCAATTAAATGACCTGAACCTTTTAGCCAAGGAATTTCATGCTCTGACTTTTAATGTTTGCTAGTGTATTAGACACTATGATCAGAGATTTTCATGGTATTTTTCCTTGTGGTAAATGCTGCCCACAAGGAACAGAAATGTGGATTAACTCCTGTGTATATATATATATGGGTTTTCTCTCTCCCCATCTTTCAGATAGAGAGATGGCACTGTCTGTCATTTGTACCTCAATTCTTTCTATTTGTCCATCTAACAAAAGGTTAAGTATGAATGCTGCTACATTTAAAGACAAACAAATCTAGCAATACAGTCTGTTTTGTGTCTTTGAATAAAATGCAATGCATCTGGGTTGAAAGGGGACTTTTAAAACTAGCATTGTGTTTTAAGACAATCCTTAGTCTTGTTCATCTTTGATAAGTATCTGTATTATTTGCTTCAGCTCTTGCAGTTGAGAGGGTCACTCAAATAGCCACAAATTTCCTAAATGTTGACAGACACTAATAAATCAAATGGTATCGATTTTATGTCTCCAAGGGTGCATAATCACAGATTGCTTCTCTTATCCTAAATCACAGGGCTGGTGTTTTAAGTAGACTATTGGCTAAATGAGAGTCCAACTGTGAGTTTATGGACAACTTTGCACACATTTTTCCCCACTGCAAGAAAAAAAATCCTGAAGTTACGTATTTAATAGCCATTTGGGACTGCAGTATCACTTATCTCATCAAACAGTGATTATCTCCTGTGTTCTGCAAGTCAATATTTAGGTTTTTTTTCATGTTATGTGATAAGGCAAGAGAAATATACCATTACATAGTGTGTTTATATACTACTAAACTAGCATTTGAGAATATAAAAACATTTCTAATAAGTGAAACATCTGAAGTCTTAAGGATTGAGTTCAATTTTAAATTTCTTATTGCAATGTGACTTTTTCTACTCTGCTAGGATTTGATGGACACTAGTGAGTCAATATACTGATTTGTACTTTACAAATAAAGCATTTAATTAGAACACTAACAAATTTTTATTGAGTTAAAGCAATGTTTATTGGTGGTCATGGAAGGAGGTTGTGTGTTACAGCAGCCCTATTCTGAGAGCTATATCCAGCAAACATCACGACATTGGTGAGCTTTGTCTGTGGCTCCACGCTTCCATTGTTGTGTTCTGGTCACCTGAATGCTTGGTTAATGGGGGGAGGATGATGGCCAGCATTAATTAGGAGGTCATTCTTCCTGCCCAGTATAACCCAAGCCACCTTAAGACTTACAGTCTCAAATAATCAGTAAATAGCAAAGCACAAATATGCAGAAATATATTTACAGAATGCAAAGCCCCTGATAGATCTAGTCCACATAGGCTCTGAAAATAGACAAAAGACAAAATGGCTCCAGGAGTTTATTTAAGGGGGATCATGAAAGGCAGGGTTAAGGATTCAAGGGTGGAGTCTTGCTTCATTATGTCATGCAGTCAGCAGGTTGATCGACATCTTGGCAGGTCACACCCATCTCAGGTGCTGCATGGGATCTTTGGCAGAGCTTGAGGGGGAAGTTCACCTGCATCAGGTGGTCAATCCTTGTGGGGGTGTCATGGGAGGTTCCCAATGCCAGACTTATCCTATCAGGAGGCTACTATGCTCAACAGTCCACACATAGCCCACAGACAGCTCATGACACCTGGTCATCTGTTGTGCACTAGTTCTGGGTTGTTTTAGTCCCTGCACCCATACCCTCCTCATCAAAATTTCCTGGTTGCATCTTATTTCACCAGTATGTTTTCCCTCTCCATTATTTCCCTTCCAAACTGGTACTAGCTACTCTGATCAAAACGACACAAGTCTTCCTAACATTCTCCCATACCATATATATTTCAAGTCACGTTTAAGAGAAAAATTAAACCCAAGACAGTATGACCACATAGGAATTTCAAGTGTTGTGGAAGAGTCAAATGCTGGTGGTTCCACAAGGCTTCTTTAACATCTTATTGTGTGAATAATTCCCTGACTAGTTTTCATAGGATTCAATCTAATCTATGTATGACTAATGACCAAGTTTGTCCCACTTGGTTTTTATTGCAAAACGTAAGATCACAATCCCAAATTAAAAAAATAATAAAAATGTTAAATCTATGACACATTCATTTCATTCTTTTTTGTAGTTCTAATGTAAGTGGGGTAAATATTACAAGTAGAAATGCGCATATGATAGATAATCTTTTAAAATTATACCCTCAGTTTTGTGAACTATTCATTAGTGCACTGGTAATTCTTTTTTAATGGAATCATTTTAAAATTTGGAATAGTTCATTCATTAATTACTTCTTTAAATTCCTCAATTTTTGAACACTCATTTATTTGCAAATTTAAACAAATTTCTTGAATTCATATTTATTGCAGGTTCTTAGTTATAGGAAGTATGGGAATTTTCATGAAGGAAAAATACCTAACTATTTGATATTTATGAGTTTTTCATAGGTCATTATACAAATTTTACCCATCTACATCTTGTTGAAATGAAAGATGGGCAAAAAGAAGTGAGAGAGTGCGCGCACGCACACACACACACACACTCTCTCTCTCTCTCTCTCTCTCTCTTTCTCTCTCTCTCTCTCTCTCTAACAAAGAAAGTATCAACAAAAATTTAGCCTGGACTAGACTACAAAGTAATCAGCTTTCCAAACTCCAACTCCCAAGCCAATTTTTTTGCAGATGGCTCCCTTTGCTGCACTGCAGCCTTACCGACAACATCACCTTGTACATTTTTAAAGAAAAAGTTTTCTCGGTGTGTTCATCCATCACTCAGCAGCCCTGCAAGGCAGATGGCAAATTTGCATTTAGCCACACTCTAGAAACCCAAGTTTTGTTTTGGATTAAGTCAATGATTTTCATGTTCTCTATTTAGAAAGTTGATTCTGTTATTTTAATCTGAAACATTATGAAAGATTTCAACTTAAAGTATGCTTGTAATTACAATATATAAATTCTTTGTTTTCTGTTAATGTCATATAATACAAGTCTCCAAGTATTCCAAGTCTTCAAATGTCATATTTGCTTTCTTCTCTGATTAAAATTCAGACCTAAAACCAAGAAAATATAAATGTCCATATGCATTTATCATTTATTTTAGAATAAAATTTGGTTACGCAATATAAAAAATATTTCTTGTTTGCAAAATTTTTACCATCTTCCTGTAGCTACTGATGAATTTTTTAGCTTATTTTTTTTTGTGTGTTAATCATGGTATTCCAGTGATTCTTCATTTATGGTAATTTTAGAACTTTCATAGATATCAACAGAACTATGTTCCAGAGCAAATTGTTTTAGTTCTGCTCACTATCAACAAACAATATTAGTAAGTCATCTGTAACTTTTTTTTTTCTCAATCCTGGGCTTTGAACCCAGGACTTCACACATGCTAGGCAAGCACTCCACCACCGAGCTACATCCCAGCCCCTCTAGTAATTTCACTGTTGCTCTGTGTATAGTTGGTTATTGTAAGGCATTAGTTATAAATTGGCACCCCCTTGGACTGTAGACTGTTTTATTTTGCCAACTAATTTCTTTTTATTTATGTTTTATTAAATTTGTGAACATACAATTTCAGGTGAACATATACTCGAGTTTTGACATAAACAAATTTTATACATAGCCTATTCATTTTAAATGTCTGTAACTGGCTGGCATTTAAATTAGGCACATTGGCTAGTGATCATAAGAAGGATAAGTAGGAAAAATTGAAATAGGCAAAAAATATAGGAAAACATTGCATGCAACCATAGCTTAGGGGATGAATAATTTTTTAGTAGGCCTACACAACTGATAATAGGAAAAGTGATATACCCTGAAAATCTTTGATTATGAGACTGGATATCAATATCTCTTACAGTTTGAATATGTGATATCCTCCAAAAGCTCATGTGTGAGACAATGCAAGACTGCTCAGAGGTGAAATGATTAATTATGAGATTTGTTACCTAACTGGTAGATTGATCCACTGATATGGATTGGCTGGGTGGTAACTGTGGGCGGCTAGGATGTGGCTAGAGGAGGTGGTAGATTACTGGGGGCATGTCTTTGGGATTTATATCTTGTCCCTGATGAGCGGAGCTCTCTCTGCTTCATGGTTGCCATGTCCTAAGCTGATTACCTCCTCCACACTTTTCTACCATGATGTTCTGCCATGCCTAAGACCCAGAACTATAGAGCTATGGCCTGAGACTGCTGAAACCCTGAGTGCCAAATAAACTTTTCTTCCTGAAACTGTTCTTGTGAGGTCTTTTGCTCATAGTGTCAAAAAATACTGACTAAAACAACATCAAAGTTGAAAGTTTATCAGATTAACATACATTCATAAGATAGCTAGGAGTCTGTTGGAGGAATTACAAGCCAAGCATGGCAAAAGTGAGGTGGATGAGATTATTGCTGCAAATTACAGTCAGTTCTATAGGTTCCAGCTGTATTTGAATCTGTATAACATCAAAGCAGGGAGAGAAGCTGCAAGTGTTGATAACATACTTTCCTAGGAGGAGAGTTCTTCACCCAATACAGATGAAATTGATCTCTTTTGGGGGAAAAGATGCCACTCAAATATATATATTGAAGTGGCAAACAGTACGCATGATGTCAGACCTTTGAAGGACCAGTTCAAACTTCTATTGGACAAATGCACCTTGGTTTACAAATTTAAACCTCCTTTATTTCAAACAATTTTTCAGTTCAGAATGATTTCATAGTTTGCTGATTTTGTGTGCAGTGTGATAGAAGAGTACCTTCATTCATTGCCATAGCCCTAGCAAAATCATATAAGAAGGCAAATGTGAATATTCATGATTTAAATCTTAAGAAAACTGTAGTTATGTTTTGGTGTAAAAATTTTGTTAAAATTTCTTTTTTATTCATAAAATAGTGGTTAAATATATAGAACATAAAATGAAACCATTTTAACCATATTTAAATAAGGTTCTGTAGCATTAAGAATATTTATATTATTTTGTGTCCATAATTGCTATCCGTCACCAGAACTATTTCATCTTTCTCAACAGAAACTCTGTACATGTATGTATACTAATTGCTTATTCTCCTTTCCCTAGTCCCTGGTAACTATTATTCTACTTTCTGTTTCTATGAATTTGACAACTATATGTACATCATATAAGTGGAACCGTACAATGCTTTTTCTATATGAGTGGTTTATTTCACTTAGCATAATGTTTTCAAGGTTCATCCACATAGCATATATCATCAGAATTTACTTCCTTTTAAAGGCTGAATAATACATCATTGTATGGATATGTCTTATTTTGTTTATCCGTTCATCTGTTGATGGACACTTGGGTTGTTTCTATTTTTCAGCTATTGTAACTATGCTGCTATGAACATGAGTGTACAAATATCTCTTCAAGTCCTTGCTTCAATTCTTTCAGGTATATTTAATTCCAGAAGTGAAATTTCTTGGTCAAATGCAATTCTATTTTTAATTTTTTGAAGGTCAATCATACCATTTTATTTCACATTTCTATCATCAGTGCCCAAGTGTTCTAATTTTTGTACTTCCTTGCCAATCTTGCCATTTTTTGTTTTTTTTCAATATATATATATTTAGATGTTGATGGACCTATATTTTATTCATTTATTTATATGTGGTGCTGAGACTTGAACCCAGTGCCTCTTACATGCTAGGCAACCACTCTATCACTGAGCTACAACCCCAGCCCTATTTCTGTTTTTTGACAATGGCCATCATAATGAATATTAGGTGGCGCCTCATTTTCATTTTAATTTACATATGTCAAATTATTATGTGAGGTTGAATACTTTTTTAATGTGTTTATTAGTTATGTATATCTTCTTTGGAGAAATGTCTGCTCATTTTAAGGTGGTTTTGTTGTTAATTTGGAGGAGGAGTACTTTATATATTCTGGATGCCAATCCTTTATTAGATGTATGATATGCAAATATTTTCTCCCATCTGTAGGCTACCTTTTTACTCTGTTGATAGTGATCTTTGATGAATTAAAGATTTTAATAATGTTCACTTATTTTTCTTAAATATATTTTGATGTCTCTCAAGAAATTATTGCCAAATATAAGGTCATAAAGATTCATCTTATGTTTTATTCTTAGTGTATTATAGTTTTAGTTTTTACTTTTAGGTATTGGTTCATTTTTAAAAACATTTTTTAGTTGTAGATGGACATAATACTGTTTTTATGTGGTGCTGAGGATCAAACCCAGTGCCTCACACATGCCAGGCAAGTACTGTACCACTGAGCCACACCCCAGCTTGGTATTGGTTCATTTTGAGTTAATTTCTGTATATGGTATAAGGAAAGTGTTCAGTTTCATTTTTCATTTTTGCATGTGGGTACACAGTTTCTGCAACATCACTTGCTGAATACTTTTCATTTCTAAAGGAAAATTTTAGTCTATATTATGCCCTTTCTTCCTTTCTTAAGTTTAATGTGAAACAATCTTAGTGTTCCTGCTGCAGGAATTTCTGGATTAGCACACAGACACAAACACACACTTCAGTAAATTTATAAAACCACAAGAATTATGTTTGCATGAGAACTCACTAGGTTGCTTGGGAAAAACATGGCAAGTAAGACATCACTGGATATATAGGCATTGCTAAATTTTAGAGAAGGCTTTCTTAACCTTATGAAGGTTCAGAAACTCAAGTAGGGTTAAAGAAAGTAAAGATAAGCAACTTGCTTTAGTATTATGGTTGAATCTTTATTGTACATTTCTGTAATCATTAGTGAAAACAATTATTTAATGAATCACAGTATTTTAAAAACACAGTGACAGCAGGCCACAGACTACTATTACATAATACCATAAGTCTATTCACCACCAGGTCTGTAAATCTCATTTTATGACTGAATATGAAATTTATTTGAAATAAATTCGTGATAATTTTTCCTTTACAATTTTTATAATAATTTAAAAGTACTTTTAGATACCTTTGATTAGAATTTTATTCCAATCATATAATTTAACTGTGAATAAATATTTGATATAGTGAATATTTTACAAATCTTGTATGAACATTAACTTCTAGTGAGGAACCTCAGGTAAAATTAGACCAAATTTACTACTAGTCTGATTTTTTTGGAAATAGCTGATACTTCTAGACTTAATCATTAACATTTTACTCAATTTTATGTGGCTATGAATATATAATTCAAAATTAAATATACTCAAAACATTAAGACAATTCAATAGCAAAATAGCACACCATAGGAAAGGGAAGTTTCTTTTTCCAACTTTATTGAATTATGAGCAATACATTATTATTTCAAGACATGAATTTTGAATCCAATGGACTGAAAAATAAATGAAGAGTGTGATGTGCATATTTTTTTCCAAATTCTTTATTTAGAGTAAAAAATTTGGAAAAAAAAACAGAACAAAAACACATAATTCACAATCAGGCTTTGTGTCATTTTACCTATGAATAACAAAATATCAGGAAAAATATTAATCCAGGGTATTAAAACATTTTTTTTTATTGCAGAATCACATCGGTTACACATCCATTGATTTACATATTGCCATACTAGTGTCTGTTGTGCTCCGCTGCCTTTCCCATCCTCCACCCTCCCCCCTCCCCACCTCTCCCCTCCCCTCCCCTCCTCTCTCTCTACCCCCTCCACTGTATAACCCTGAGGGTCTCCTTCCATTACCATGCAATTTCCCTTCTCTCTCCCTTTCCCTCCCACCTCTCATCCCTGTTAAATGTTAATCTTCTTCTCCTGCTCTTCGTCCCTACTCTGATCTTAGTTACTCTCCTTATATCAAAGAAGACATTTGGCATTTGTTTTTTAGGGATTGGCTAGCTTCACTTAGCATAATCTGCTCTAATGCCATCCATTTCCCTGTAAATTCTATGATTTTGTCATTTTTTAATGCAGAGTAATACTCCATTGTGTATAAATGCCACATTTTTTTTATCCATTCGTCTATTGAAGGGCATCTAGGTTGGTTCCACAGTCTTGCTATTGTGAACTGTGCTGCTATGAACATCGATGTAGCAGTGTCCCTGTAGCATGCTCTTTTTAGGTCTTTAGGGAATAGACCAAGAAGGGGAATAGCTGGGTCAAATGGTGGCTCCATTCCCAGCTTTCCAAGAAATCTCCATACTGCTTTCCAAATTGGCTGCACCAATCTGCAGTCCCACCAGCAATGTACAAGTGTACCCTTTTCCCCACATCCTCGCCAGCACTTGTTGTTGTTTGACTTCATAATGGCTGCCAATCTTACTGGAGTGAGATGGTATCTTAGGGTGGTTTTGATTTGCATTTCTCTGACAGCTAGAGATGGTGAGCATTTTTTCATGTACTTGTTGATTGACTGTATGTCCTCCTCTGAGAAGTGTCTGTTCAGGTCCTTGGCCCATTTGTTGATTGGGTTGTTTGTTCTCTTATTGTCTAATTTTTTGAGTTCTTTGTATACTCTGGATATTAGGGCTCTATCTGAAGTGTGAGGAGTAAAGATTTGTTCCCAGGGTGTAGGCTCCCTATTTACCTCTCTTATTGTTTCTTTTGCTGAGAAAAAACTTTTTAGTTTGAGTAAGTCCCATTTGTTGATTCTAGTTATTAACTTTTGTGCTATGGGTGTCCTATTGAGGAATTTGGAGCCCGACCCCACCGACTGTAGATCGTAGCCAACTTTTTCTTCTGTCAGACGGCGTGTCTCTGATTTGATATCAAGCTCCTTGATCCATTTTGAATTCACTTTTGTGCATGGCGAGAGAAATGGATTCAGTTTCATTTTGTTGCATATGGATTTCCAGTTTTCCCAGCACCATTTGTTGAAGATGCTATCCTTCCTCCATTGCATGCTTTTAGCCCCTTTATCAAATATAAGATAGTTGTAGTTTTGTGGATTGTTTTCTGTGTCCTCTATTCTGTACCATTGGTCCACCCGCCTGTTTTGGTACCAGTACCATGCTGTTTTTGTTACTATTGCTCTGTAGTATAGTTTGAAGTCTGGTATCGCTATACCGCCTGATTCACACTTCCTGCTTAGCATTGTTTTTGCTATTCTGGGTCTTTTATTTTTCCATATGAATTTCATGATTGCTTTCTCTATTTCTACAAGAAATGCTGTTGGGATTTTGATTGGCATTGCATTAAACCTATAGAGAACTTTTGGTAATATCGCCATTTTGATGATGTTAGTTCTGCCTATCCATGAACAGGGTATATTTTTCCATCTTCTAAGATCTTCTTCTATTTCTCTCTTTAGGGTTCTGTAGTTTTCATTGTATAAGTCTTTCACCTCTTTTGTTAGGTTGATTCCCAAGTATTTTATTTTTTTTGAAGATATTTTGAATGGAGTGGTTGTCCTCATTTCCATTTCAGAGGATTTGTCGCTGATATACAGGAATGCCTTTGATTTATGCGTGTTGATTTTATATCCTGCCACTTTGCTGAATTCATTTATTAGCTCTAATAGTTTCTTTGTAGAGCCTTTTGGGTCTGCTAGGTATAGAATCATATCATCTGCAAATAGTGATAATTTAAGTTCTTCTTTTCCTATTTTGATGCCTTTAATTTCTTTCGTCTGTCTAATTGCTCTGGCCAGTGTTTCGAGAACTATGTTGAAGAGAAGTGGAGAGAGAGGGCATCCCTGTCTTGTTCCAGATTTTAGAGGGAATGCCTTCAGTTTTTCTCCATTCAGAATGATGCTAGCCTGAGGTTTAGCATAGATTGCTTTTACAATATTGAGGTATGTTCCTGTTATCCCTAGTTTTTCTAGAGTTTTGAACATAAAGGGATGCTGTACTTTGTCGAATGCTTTTTCCGCATCTATCGAGATGATCATATGGTTCTTATTTTTAAGTCTATTGATGTGGTGAATAACATTTATTGATTTCCGTATATTGAACCAGCCTTGCATCCCAGGGATGAATCCTACTTGATCATGGTGTACAATTTTTTTGATATGTTTTTGTATCCGATTCGCCAGAATTTTATTGAGGATTTTTGCATCTAGGTTCATTAGAGATATTGGTCTGTAGTTTTCTTTCTTTGAAGTGTCTTTGTCTGGTTTAGGTATCAGGGTGATGTTGGCTTCATAGAATGAATTTGGAAGTTCTCCCTCCTTTTCTATTTCCTGAAGTAGCTTGAAAAGTATTGGTATTAGTTCTTCTCTAAAGGTTTTGTAAAATTCTGCTGTATACCCATCCGGTCCTGGGCTTTTCTTAGTTGGTAGTCTTTTGATGGTTTCTTCTATTTCCTCAATTGATATTGGTCTGTTTAGGTTTTCTATATCCTCCTGACTCAATCTGGGCAGATCATATGACTTAAGAAATTTATCTATGCCTTCACTATCTTCTAATTTATTGGAGTATAAGGATTCAAAATAGTTTTTGATTATCTTCTGTATTTCTGAAGTGTCTGTTGTGATATTGCCTTTTTCATCCCGTATGCTAGTAATTTGAGTTCTCTCTCTTCTTCTCTTCGCTAGCATGGCTAAGGGTCTGTGGATTTTGTTTATTTTTTCAAAGAACCAACTTTTAGTTTTGTCAATTTTTTCAATTGTTTCTTTTGTTTCGATTTCATTAATTTCAGCTCTGATTTTAATTATTTCTTGCCTTCTACTTCTTTTGCTGTTGTTTTGCTCTTCTTTTTCAAGGATTTTGAGATGAAGTATGAGATCATTTATTTGTTGGTTTTTTCTTTTTTTAAGGAATGAACTCCAAGCAATGAATTTTCCTCTTAGAACTGCTTTCAATGTGTCCCATAGATTCCGATATGTTGTGTCTGTGTTTTCATTTATCTCTAAGAATTTTTTAATTTCCTCCTTGATGTCTTCTATAACCCATTGATCATTCAGTAACCTATTGTTCATTCTCCAAGTGATGTATTCTTTTTCCTTCCTTCTTTTATCGTTGGTTTTCAGTTTCATTCCATTATGATCAGATAAGATGCATGGTATTATCTCTACTCCTTTATATTGTCTAAGAGTTGCCCTGTGACATAATATATGATCTATTTTTGAGAAGGATCCATGTGCTGCTGAGAAAAAAGTGTAACTCCTTGATGTTGGGTGGTATACTCTATATATGTCAATTAGGTCTAGGTTATTAATAGTGTTATTGAGTTCTATAGTTTCCTTATTCAACTTTTGTTTGGAAGATCTGTCCAGTGGCGAGAGAGGTGTATTGAAGTCTCCCATGATTATGGTGTGGTGGTCTATTAGACTCTTGAACTTGAGAAGAGTTTGTTTGACGAACATAGCTGCACCATTGTTTGGGGCATAAATATTTATGATTGTTATGTCTTGTTGGTGTATGGTTCCCTTAAGCAGTATGTAGTGTCCTTCTTTATCCCTTTTGATTAACTTTGGCTTGAAATCTATTTTATTTGATATGAGTATGGACACTCCTGCTTGTTTCTGAAGTCCATATGAGTGAAATGATTTTTCCCAACCTTTCACCTTCAGCCTATGTATGTCTTTTCCTATCAAATGCGTCTCCTGTAGGCAGCATATTGTTGGGTCTTGTTTTGTGATCCATTCTACTAGCCTGTGTCTCTTAATTGGTGAGTTTAAGCCATTAACATTTAGGGTTATTATTGAGATATGGGTTGTTCTTCCAGCCATATTTGTTTATTTCTGTTACTAAACATGGTTTGTTTTCCTCTTTGATTATTTTCCCCCCCTTTACTGTCCTACCTCCCACTGTTGGTTTTCATTGTTATTTTCCATTTCCTCTTCCTGTAATGCTTTGGCGAGGATGTTTTGAAGAGATGGTTTTCTAGCTGCGAATTCTTTAAACTTTTGTTTATCGTGGAAGGTTTTAATTTCATCTTCCATCCTGAAGCTTAATTTCGCTGGATACACAATTCTTGGTTGGAACCCATTTTCTTTCAGTGTTTGAAATATGTTATTCCAGGATCTTCTAGCTTTCAGAGTCTTTGTTGAAAGATCAGCTGTTATCCTGATTGGCTTACCCCTAAATGTAATCTGCTTCCTTTCTCTTGTAGCTTTTAAAATTCTCTCCTTATTCTGTATGTTGGGCATCTTCATTATAATGTGTCTAGGTGTGGATCTCTTATGATTTTGCACATTCGGTGTCCTGTAGGCTTCTAGAATTTGGGATTCTGTCTCATTCTTCAAGTCTGGGAAGTTTTCTCGTATTATTTCATTGAATAGACTGCTCATTCCTTTGGTTTGGAGCTCTGTACCTTCCTGTATCCCAATGACTCTTAAGTTTGGTCTCTTAATGTTATCCCATATTTCTTGGATGTTCTGCTCATGGTTTCTTAACAGTCTTGCTGAACGGTCTATGTTCTTTTCCAGTTGAAATACTTTGTCTTCATTGTCTGATGTTCTATCTTCTAAGTGTTCTACTCTGCTGGTAGTATTCTCCATTGAGTTTTTAAGTTGGTTTATTGCTTCCTGCATTTCTAGGATTTCTGTTTGTTTGTTTTTTATAACCTCTATCTCCCTGTATAGTTGATCCTTTGCTTCCTGGATTTGTTTGCGTAATTCATTGTCAAAGTGATCTTTCATTGTCTGATTTTGCTGTTTAATGTCTTCCTTGATACTCCAGATCATCTGAAGCATGTATATCCTGAATTCTTTATCTGACATTCCATCTGCTGCAGCTGTTACCTCTTCTAAAGTTGCGTTGACCTGCATTGCTTGTGGTCCTTTCTTTCCTTGTCTTTTCATACTGCTTGCGTATCTTTCCTGCAGGCGTGGGCGGCGGCTCTGCTCTCTCCTTATTCCAATTGGGGTGTCGTGGCTACCACGCCGGCAGGTCACTGGGCCTGTTCTGGGCGCTGGCGGCGGCTCTGTTCTGCCCCTACTCCAATTGGGGTGACGAGTGTACCACGCCGGCAGGCCACCGGGCCTGATCCGCCGGTCGGTTGCAGGTTTGCCTACCCTGCAGGCGCAGGCGGCGGCTCTACTCTGCCCCTACTCCAATTAGGGTGGTGTGTGTACCACGCCGGCAGGCTCCTGGGCCTGATCCACAGGTCTGTTGCAGGTCTGCCTACCTTGGAGGCGCGGGCGGCGGATCTGCCCTGCCCCTTCTACCACGCCTGCGGACCCCTGGGCCTGATCTGCAGGTTGGTCACAGGTCTGCTCACCCTGCGGGCACGGGTGGCGGTTCCGCTCCGCCCCCACTCCAATTGGGGTCACGTGACAACGACACCGGCAGGGCCTGATCCGGGCGTGGGAGAAGGATCTGCTCTGCCCCTACTCCAGTTTGGGTGACGTGTGTACCACACTGGCAGGCCACTGGGCCTGACCCGCCAGGCTGTCACAGGTCTGTTTACCTTGCAAGTGCGAAGGGCGGCTCTGCCCTGCCCCTCCTACCACGCCCATGTACTACTGGGTCGCGGGTCTGCCCACCTGGCCGGTGTGGGTGGCGGCTCCGTTCCGCCCCCTCTCCAATTGGGGTCACGTGGTCACCACGCTGGCGAGCCGCTGGGCCTGCTCCGGGCGCTGGCGGCGGCCCGGCTCCTCCCCTCTGGCTCGAGGACAAATTGAGGAGACTCGGGTGACTGTGCCTCACCCCCCCTACCAGGAGACCAACTGCTTATGTCACCGCTGGTATTGATGAAGATCTCTCCTCCGCCGCTTTCTGCTGACATCAGATCTCTGCCATGTTGGTATCCTATGCGAATGGCAGCATTTCGTTCCCCTTGCCGGGCAACCAAAGCAACGGGTGAGTCCTGACCGGCCCTCAGCAGGACCCGGACCAAGACGCAGTTTCCGCGGGCTCCTAGCCCCGGTCCAGGGAAGTTCCGGGAGCCGGAACTCGGCCGCTCCGTGCTCGGTGTAAGCTCCTATAAGTGTAAGCTCCAAGAAGCAGTCCCCGCGGGCTCAGTTCCAGGAGCCGGAATTCGGCTGCTTAGTGCTTGGTGTATGCTCTGATAGTAGCAGGGTCCAAGAAGCAGCCTCCGCAGGCTCCGCAGCCCTGAGCCAGGGCGGTTCCGGGACGGTTCCGGGAGCCGGAACTCGGCCACTCCGTGCTCGGTGTAAGCTCCTATTAGTGTAAGCTCCAAGAAGCAGTCCCCGCGGGCTCAGTTCTGGGAGCCGGAATTTGGCTGCTTAGTGCTTGGTGTATGCTCTGATAGTAGCAGGGTCCAAGAAGCAGCCTCCGCAGGCTCCGCAGCCCTGAGCCAGGGTGGTTCCGGGACGGTTCCGGGAGCCAGAACTCGGCCGCCCCGCGCTCGGTGTTCGCTCCGATAAGATCAGATTCTAAGAAGCACCCAGGCGCTGAACCCTAGCAATCTGTCTGCAAGCCGCAGGCGAATTGCAGCCTGAAATTACCTGTTCTATGGCTGAATGAGCTGCGGTCAGTCGAAAACAGGGAAGGTGACGTCAGTTTACCAACATGGTGGCTGCTGGCCTCCTCTGTGGTCTGACCGGTGTGGAGAACCGAGATGGACCGCTTCCTTCCCCCGTCTCGAACCCAGAATTCAGCCCTGAGTGCGGTGCTTGCGCGGCTGGCAGAAACTGCAGCACTGTAACCCTGCGTCTCTATCCCAGCGCGCGTTGCAGACTCTAGCCGCGGGGCGATTTGCTGAATAAGCAGTGTTACCCTCCGTGCGACAAACCTCTCGTGTTTGAGTCCCCGTAGCCGATCCTCGTGTGATGGAAATCCTTCCTCCAGGTTCTGGAGCACCCCACTATTGCTGGAAATTCCTAACAAGATATCCTTTAGCCGTCCTGACTTGTCATACTCCCACACAGTGAAGCAGCACACGGGGGTAATGCACTCCCCTCGCCGCCATCTTCCTCATAGCCTAAAATTTCAATTCTTTGGGGTAAATATCCAGCAGTGAGATTGCTGGATCATGGGGGAGGTTCTGTTAATTTTTTGAGGATCCTCATTATGGCTGTACAATTTTGCATTCCTACCAATAGTAAGCAAGGGTTTCAATTTCTCTACATTCTAACTAACACTTGCTATTTTTGTTATTTTGGTAATAGCCATGAAGAAGGGTATGGAGTAATATCTCATTGTGGTTTTGAGTTGCATGTCTCTGATGATGAACATCTTTTTATCCATCTGTTTGACCACTTCTGTTATCTTCTTTGGAGAAATATCTATTCGTTTTAAAATGGCTACTACAGTGAAGTATATTAACTATCATCTTATCACAGAGTTATTTGATGTGCTAAAGTAGTTTTTATAGTAACTAAAATCTACTGCTTACCAAATATTCCTAATGCAGTTTTGTTAACTGCAGTCCTGGTCTCATATTGTTCATTCTGTCTCTAGACTTGTTCATCCTAGAGATCTGCTACTTTGTATCTATATCTTTTGACCTAAAGCTTTCCATTTTCTGTCTCCCCACCATAACCACTACTGTATTCTTTATCTCTGCATATTTGACCTTCCTAGTATTTTTTAAGATTCCTTACAGAATTGAGATTGTATAAAATTTTTCTTTCTGGTCTGGCTTATTTCACCTAGCACAGTGTCCACCAGATCTAATCATGTTGGGGCTAAAGGCAAAAATCTCCATTTTAAAAAAAGACAAGGAAAAAAAATATTTGGGAGCATGTAGAGAAAAGGGAACTTAGTACTTTGTTGGTGGGTAGATATTACCTGTGGAATTTTCACATATTGCATTTATTATGTTTTGAGTTTATTTTTTTCTATTCCTAGTTTGTTGAGAATTTTGTATTAAAACATGTTGAATTTTATCAATCTTTTTTCTGCATCTATTGTGCTTTATGTTATTCTATATTCTGTTGATATGGTGAACCACATTAAGTGTTTTTTGCACGTTGAACTGTTCTCATGTCCCACGGATAAATTCCACTTGTTTATAATGTTTGATCTTTGAATGCGCTGTTCGATTTGTTTTGCTAATATCCTGCAGAAAATTTTGCATGTATGTTCACAAGAGTAATTTCTCTGCAGTTTTCTTGTCTTGGTGCCTTTGTCTGGCTTTGGTTTCTGGTACTGTTGGCCTCATTAAATGAGTTTGGAAGTATTTCTTCCTCTTTAGTATTTTGGAAGAGCTTGAGAGGAATTGGACTTTATTCTTTAAATGTTTAGTAGACTTCATTAGTGAAGGTATTTTGTTCTGGGATTTTTGATAAATGGCAGATTTTTGATAACTAATTCAGTCTCTCTGCTTGTATAGACTTTCTACTTCTTCATGATTGAGTCTTACAGGTTATATGTTTCTAGGAATTTATCCGGTCCTTTTAGGTTATCCAGTGAGGTTATGCATATCCAGTGAGTTCATAGTAGCCTCTTATGATCCTTTTATATGTATGATATCAGTTTTAATGTTTCCTTTTCATTTTTATTTTAATTGAGGCTTTTCTACTCTTCATAACTTAGTTAATGGCATGTCAATTTTATTTATCTTCTAAAAATACCCAGTCTTAATTTGGTTAAAAATTTGGTTAAAAAATTATTTCCCTCTTTTCTATTTTGTTTATTTATCCTCTAATCTCTTGTTATTTTCTTCCTTTTGTTAATCTGGGCCTCATTTTTTTCTTTTTCTAGCTCATTGAGGTAGGCTGCCTTCTTTTTTTAACATAGGTTTTTATTGCAAAAAACTTTCCTCTGTGCACTTTCAATGGTCTGAATATCTGTGTTCCCTTGATATGTTGAAACCCAATCCCATGAATAGTGGTATTGGAGAATTGGGCATTTGGCAGATGGTTAATCCATGAGGGTGGAGGCCTTATGAATGGGATTAGGGCCCATATATGTATAGCTACCCTGCTCTTTCTTGGTTACTACTTGCATAAAATATATTTTTCTATTCCTTCACTTTCATTCTATGTTAAAACCTGTCTAAATCTAAAGTGAGTACTTTTGTACACAACTTATAGTTGGATTTTTATCCATTATGTTTTTATCCATTCAGCATTTTATGTCTTTGGAAAGTTTAGTCCATTTATATTTAAAGTTATTATTGATGGGGGAGGATTTGGTATTGCCATTTTATTAATTGTTTTCTATTAGTCTGGTAGCTCTTTTGTTTGTATTTTCCGTTTTGTATTGTTTGTTGTATTGATGTGCTTTGGTTTCTTTTCTTTTGTGTAACTTCTGTAGGTTTTCAATGTGTGTATACCTTGGGGCTTACATAAAATGTCTTATATTTGTAATAGTCTATTTTAAAGTGGTAACACTTGAATTTCAATCCAATACAAAGACCACATTTTATCTCTTCCCCTCTGTTGCAACATAACATAATTTTAACATAATTTTTAGTTACAGCTATTTTTTTACTTTCATCTTTTAACTTTTGTGATAGAATTAAAATAATTGAATTAACTGAATAATTTAAATAACTGAATAATTCAAATATAGAAATAAATATAATTGACCATTATACTAACACAGAATTCTGTGTTGTTTATTTATCTACCTTTACCAATGGATTTCTTATTGTGTTATGCTATTTGGTGTCTTTCCTTTTAACTTGAAGAACTTCTTTTAACATTTCTTGTAAGGCAGTTATTACAAGAATAACTTTGTCAGATTTTTGCCTACAAGTCTATCACTCCTTCATTTTTGAAGGGCATTTTTCCAGGTATAGTATTCTTTTGAAATATAAACTTCATTTTTTAGGACAGTTGAAAGTTAAAATTTGAGTGAAAGGTGCAGAGATTTTCTATGTATTTCCTATCACATAGCCTTCCCAATTAGCAACATCTCCCACAGAGTGCTACATTTATTAAAATTTGAACTTACATTGGCACATCATTATCACCCAAAGTCTAAGGTTTACATGAATGCCAATTTTTGGTGTTATATATGTATGTTTGTGTTATGGTTTGAATCTAGAAGTGTTCCCTAGAAAATTCATGTTTGAAAGCATAATAATTTGCAATGCTGGAAGGATCAGAGGTGGAATTTTAGGTAATGATGAAAGCTGTAACCTCATCAGTGGATTAATCCATTTGAAGGCTTAATAACTTGAATGGACTACTGGGTGGTAAGTATAGGCCAGGATGTGTGGCTGGAGGAAGTAGGTCACTGGAGGCAGGCCCTTGGGGATGACATCTTGCCTTGGCTCCTTACATGTGCTTTCTCTTTACTTCCTGGTTGCAGTCTTCCCCCACCATGCTCTTCTCCATAATGTTCTGCCTCATCTTGGGCCTAGAGCAATGGAATCAGTTGATTGTGGATAGAAGTTCTGAAACTGTGAACCCCAAATTAACTTTTCTTCCTCTACTTTGCTATTGTCAGATATTTTGGTTACAATGATGAAAAGACAAGAGAGTTCAGTCCAGGGCTCTTGCCTAGCAGTTATTTTCTTCCAACGTTTTGAATATATTATTTCATTCCCTTCTGATATGCAAGAATTCCTCTAAAAAATATGCTGAGAATCTTATGGAGGTTTCCCTGCATGTGGCAACTCACTCTTGCTGTTTTCAGAATTCTCTTTTGGCTTTGGTCAGTTTGACTATGATGAGTCTTGTGTGTGATTTCGTTTCTTTTTCTTTGGGTATAACTTATTTTGTTGTCCTTTGGACTTCTTGGTTTTGGATGTCTATTTTCTTTTCCAGATTTGGATAGTTGTTACCTTTTATGGAATTATTTCTGGTGACCTCTCTTTAAGTTTTCTAATGCTTCCTTTGGCTTGATATAGTCTGTTGTTTAACCCCTTGTAGTGAACTTTTCAATTCAGTTATTGTGTTCTTCAGCCCATGATTTCTATGTGGTACTTTAATTTTTTTTTCTATTTCTGTTGAAATTCTCATTTTGTTCATGCTGGTAGAACTGTGATTTTATTATTTCTAGAGGTTAGTTTGGCATGGTGTCTCAAAAGTCTCACTATATTTCTAATATTCTTATATAACTAGGGGATTTATTTCTAGAAGAGTATTCTACATAACCAACTCCTTCATATATATGTATGTATGTTTCTCATTTGATACAATAACATGTTAATTGCATGTTATAATCACCAATGGACATTCAAAATATAGAGATCTCCATAAATAACATATAAAATATATTTATTATGTTATCATTAAGCTGCTCCTCCCTTGCTGTTCCCCCTTTCAGTTATGGGGGAGTAACTTTCTTAGCTTAAAGTCTTGGAATTATTCTTATATTATCCCCTTTCCTTACTCTCAACATGGGGTCAATCCCCAAGTCTACTTCTTGATATCTGTAGCAGAGATCCTTTCTTTTGTAAAATTGTTTAGGAAAAAAAAATCTCACTAAATTGGGTGTGAGAACACTTTAATTCACTGATTACCAGCAATTGTATTTGAACCAATTATTTGATTACTCTACACCTCATGTTTTGTGTGTGTGAAATGGGGAAGTTATGTACATTTTATCAATTTTTCAGAGTTGCTTTGATGCTGAAATGAAATAATAAACGAGAGAGCGTTTTATATTTTCACAAATTTTGTGTCCTGGATTACACTTACCTGTGGCTACTCCCCGCAAGCCAGAGAGGGCAGTGGCCAGACAGCTGAGTGTTCCAGTGCAGCCATGAACTTCCCTGTGCCTGTGTTGTCAGTCAGGAACTGAGATTCAAGAATCTACAGGGACAAAAGGGAAAGGTTCAATATAGAAAATAAATAAAGGATACAACAATAACCTCATTTAAAACAATAAAGTAGCTGTAGTCATTAAAATGGGGAATGGCATCAGAAAAATTAAAGTAAGAGCATATGTGTCTACACATGGTACACAAATATAAAAGTCAGATATTGGCTCAGAGAGAAGAAATACAGACCAGAAAGGCTGATATAAGCATTTCTTTTTGATGCTTAACTAGTAAAATGAATTATCTTCAGGGCTCCAAAATTTGTTTTAATACCAAGTTTGGACATTGGATGATAGCTATTTGTTGAAAGTAGCATAGGAGAGACTTCTATATGGGATAAAAATAAAGTGAAAGCTTTATCTAATATAGTTATTTACTCTCTGAAATAAATAATTATAATAATGCCTCACAGTGTTTTAATTACTTTGGTATTGTATAGATTTGAGCATATTTGAGCTGTCATATCAGACTCGTTCTTTTTTAAAAAATTTTTTTGTAGTTGTACATAGAGAGCATCCCTCTATTTATTTTTATTTATTTATCTTTATGTTGCGATGAGGATTGAACCCAGTGCCTCACACATGCAAGGCAAATGCTTTGCCACTGAACTACAAGTCTAGCCCGAGACCCCTTCTTTAAAAGCAACTGAAGGACATAGAACCTTCCTTCTATGGTATATGTTATCCTGATAAAGGTTCCTAAAAGGTATGTTGGAATCTTTGTTTGATAGAGTTTTTGAATTCTTGTGAAACATCACAGACTATCTAGAGTTTTTGAATTCTTGTGAAACATCACAGACTATCATTAATCATCTATATTTATCATGTTGTAAAGATATAGTCTAATGTGGTTAAGTGAGTGCATTAAATAAATTTATTTAGCCAAAATATATATTCAGCTATAGTGAATATATATATTGTGAATTTATATATAGTGAATATGTATATTGTGATGTTTTCCAGACCTATTTTCACGAAGCTCAGATGAAATGGAGGCTCCAAGCAGAAACACAGTGCTGTTCTCTAAATGTAGTTGTCACTGTGGCCTAACAAGTTTGATTAGTTCCATTAGCAGGAATGCCCTGCAGGAAACTTCAGATCAAAAACATTAAAATCCTGGATTGTCAACAAACTCAGTCCTTGCTGGGTCTGGTAGCCAATTTAGAAATTGATTGTCTCAAGTAATTGAATTTACTGGGGTTACTGTTACAGTATCATATCAGAACTCTGCTTCTTTATCTTTTGCTGCATGTAACAGACTTCCAGTGCTGACCTTACCATTCTGTTTTGATGGAGTAATCTGGATTTCTATTGAAAGCATTGCTTGGTAATGTAAAAAATCATTGTAAGGCCTGGATATAGGTAATGAGATTCTATTTTAATTTTATTCTTAGCTGAATTAATAAAAAGTTCAAGGGAAGAGAGGGAATAAAACATCTCTGCTCATAGTACCATATTCTGATTCTTATATTGCTTGTATTCCTTACAAGTCAGGGTTTTATAGCTTAATACTCTTCACAGAATTCAAAAAGAGCCAGATGTGTTGGTGGCATTGCTTTCTATAAGCCATTTTTAGGTAAAACTTTCCAGATATTTTATAGGTCATAATATCAGAGTTACAAATGATTTTTAAAGATTACCTTCAAATAAAAGTTGCTTGATTTATGATGTGATCCCCCCAGATTTAATTAGTGATTTGTTCTTGGTCTTAATGAGAAATCGGGATGAAAATATTTCTCATTATACTAGTGGATAATAATAATATTTCTGTGGAGACCCTGAATGCACTTAATTAAGTGAATATATGTTAATTACTTCAAAACTTATAAAAAAGACATACTCATTTATCACACTTCCTTTTTCCCTGATATGAAGCTAGTTCTCCATTCATGACAAAGAATCTTTTGTATCCTAAATTCACATTCATTTAAATTCTCAAAGCAGTCTTCATTAAGTTATGCTGTCAAAAACCTCTAAATAATTCAAAAGAATTATATCTATAGATTCCTTTCTTTTGCCTCCTTTATTCATGCTCCTTTCTTCCACTCTCACTTCCTTCAAAGATAATGGCAGATGAGTTAAACACGAATATTTAGTTGAAATCTATACAGCCTTTCTCAATTAGTAGGTTGTGCCTAATTAAGTGTTCACTAATGTCCTCAATTGATGACACCATTAACTTGCCAGATTGGACAGATTTGACTTACATTAAAGAAAGAGTTGGGCAAAATGTGGTGTACTTAGTCCCGTGTATGTTGATGTAATAACCTAGAGGACAGAGTATGTGTTCTTTCTTGCTTTCCCTCCATGTTTTGTGTTTTGAATGTGTCTGCCATTAACTTCTGGTCTTAGCTAGTTTCCAGTAGTTCGCTAAATATCTGTCTCATGATCAATTTGTGTCTCATGTGAGCTGTTTGGCTTCTGTGACTTAGATTTTCATTTCTCCATCTTTCATGTCTTGAGCTCCTTCCTGACTTTAGAGGTCCAAGGCAAATGTTTCATCCTCCCATGGACATCCTCCCTTCTGCCCACAGAAGACTCACTGAGTCTACCTCTCCTACAGTGCCGAACTGTGCTACTTCTTTGTCACGGGTCATTACTACCTTGTGATGCTAGTGTTTTTATCATTTACATTAATCATCTTCCACATAAAATTTTCTTCCAGGGTTCCTGTCACAGTGAATTTCCCCACCATCTAAATAAGTGTTCAGGCACAAAGTGGGACAACACCTGTGACTCTCCTGTCTTCCTCACCAGCTGCCCTCTTCACATATGTCTCCCCTGGCATCTCAGTATCTTTATCTTCTACCATTTCTTAACAACTTCAATTCCTTTGCTCAAAGTGTGAGCACCTTTGACTAGATTACTGTTATGGCTTTCTATAACTGGTCAGATACCAGAATTGCTCGCATTTAATCCATCCTTCACCATGTTACCAGAATATTTATGCCTCATGTTGCACATGTGAAAGTGTTCCTTGACCTTTTTACTTTAAAACTTTTCACTGGCTCTGAAATGTCATTAAAGTCAGATTTCCTGGCGTGGCATACAGAATCTTTTATGAAGTAGGGTCCACCCAGCTTTATATTTGGGAATGCTCTACTCTTCACTCTAAGCTTTTGGTATACTGACCAGAACACAGATATTAATGAAAGTGGGACGAGACTTTTCCTATTGTTTTAGAATTTCAACTAAAACCTCAAAGGTAAGAGTGGTATGTAGTAGATATCCATGCCTTCTAAAGGGAGCTGCTACACACTTCTAGAGGATTTTTATAGTAGTAAAATGAGTGTGTGACTATCATTTTCCTCAGCTCACTATACCAGAGAAAATTTAAAAAACAAAAGATAATTGATTAGAAAGCACAATTCCTAGTGGTAGACAGGACTGTGTTCCCTCTTCTCTTCATAGAAATCAGAGGGACATGAAGCTTTCTGAAAAAGGGGGAACCTCAAGCTCTACAACCTTTCTGCACATTTACTGTACTATGGAATTGCTGCTTGGGCTCTGGAGAATACTGAAGCTGAGTGTTGAGAGAATTTCTGTGAGAGTTCTCCCCTGGGGATTGAAATGTGGAGCCTGGTAGTTTTCATCCCTTTGGTGAATCTGAAGGGCAGTAGGCTGACTGAAGTACCAAGGTAAAAGAAATAAACAACAGTTGGTAGAAAAAGCATTTGATAGGACAAGGTTCTGGGCGTTTCCAATAGGTCAAGTGGATGCAATGGAGGGAGGAAGAGGGGGTCCCAGGTGTATGCTCTGCATGAAGTAGACCTCCCCCAGGGAATGAGCTTGGGGGGATTTACTAAAGATCAGTGGTGTGTGTGTGGGGAGGTGGTGTCTGTTTGGAGCTAATGCAGTACAGAGATCTCTGCAGAGGTCTGGAAAGGTCTCTAAACAATACTCAAGCATCCCATGAAACAGCAGCATTTGAACATTCTCCATAATGGACAGCAAAATACCTAGTCAGTCAGCCAAGGGAGAACTATGAGCACACCTGCCAACAGGAAGTCCTTTTCCCTGTCTTTTAATCTCTCCTTTTCTTATAGCTGACCTTGGAGAAACCTGAAGGGATAGAGAGAAAATTGAGTAGGAAGAATTAATAAAATAATAGGAACCAACTCCCTCCCCATTGCAGGCCTGAGAGGCTTGACCTGGGAAGAGAAAAGAAATTGGGAATGGATGTAATTAACTCATTTCTTTGATGAACATATATCAATTATTTATTTTATACTTGGTACTATTCTAGATTCAGGGAACACAAGAGTGAACAAAATATATAAAGATCTTTGGCATTATTGATCTTATTATCTATAGGGTGGAAACATGAATGAAGTTAACAGAAAAAATAAATATGTAGAAAGTGTTATGTGATAAGGAAAAAAAAATGAAGTAGGAGAGAAGAAATGACAAATGGTCAGGGGTAGGGTATCACAAGTATAAGATATGAAAAATGTTTCCTGACAAAGACATCCAGGTTTGCTGATGGATTGGATGGGGCTATGACAGGGAAGACTAGTATGATTTTAAGCCTGAGCGACTTGAAGGATAAAACTATTATTAACTGAGAATTGTTTCGCTGTAGAAGAGTCATGTTGGACTAGGTTAATGTTGAGATAGCTATTAGATTCTGAGTGCAGATGTCATGCAGGTAATTAGAGTTCAAAGGGGAGGTTAGGTCTAGAGTCAGAAATAAGTATGTTTTGAGGCATTTAAAGCTACAAAGCTGGATGAAATTATATTTTTCATTTATATGGCCTAGAATTTTTGATATCTGAAATCAAAATTATTTTTGGCTCTGTAAATGACTGAACAAGTGTGGCTTTGGCCCAGGGTGGCAGTAAGAGGCTCGGGCCAGAGGATCCAATGTAACTAGTTAAACCCAACCACAGGAGAAAAATCATATGCTTCCTGTTTGTGCCTCACCAAATGCAGTTCATCCAGCAAACCACTTATACCCTAAGTGTACTTTGCTCTCCCTAATTTTCCCACATTTATATGTGAGTTTCCCTGCCTAGGTTTTACCCATACTATCTTTTTGCTTGGAGAGCTCCTGTGACTTTTTCCAATGATCATTATGTGAGATCATTATTCTTTTGCATCAGTTCCCTTCCATGAGCTCTCCAGTCCTTTCTTCTCCTGATACTGTTTAAGTGTTCCGTGTCAGACCTTTTCTAACTGTAAGTTCCCTGAGAGCAAGGAGTCTCTCTTGTTAGCTCCTTTATCTAGTAGAAGACACATGCATAGCAAATGCCCAATAAAAAATTACGTGCCTTTTAAACTTTTTTAGTTTTTAGTTATAGGTGGACACAATATCTTTATTTTATTTTTATGTGGTGCTGAGGATCAAACCCAGTGCTTCACACATGCCTTACCTCTGAGCCACAACCCCCCAAATTACATGCTTTTGACTTTGTGCTTCCTTTGGTTTGAGGGTAACGTGTCATACCTAGGAATAAATCTATAAACATCAGTATTGCATAGGAGTGCTGCTGATGTGTTTTTGCTCACTATGGGCTTCAAGCACTTGATGGTATTAAACAGGCAGAGTCCCAGTCCCTATAAATGGCAGTGAGTTGTGGGTTTTTTTTTTTTTTTTTTTTTGCGTGTGTGTGTGATGGGTATTGAACCCAGGGTCTGCAACATTCCAAGCATGCTCTCTACTACTGCTCTCTCACTGGTGAGTTTCTTTATCTCTAAACTTTTTGAAGGTGACAGAAGGATTTTTTGAGAATAGCTAAACTTAAATTCTGGAATGAACATGGTATAGTTTATCTTAGGTATGGACATTTATCTTATGCATGGATGTACAATGGCTAATAATTATAAACTTAAGATATTTCTCTAAGTTTACAATTAACCAAGTTAACAGACATCTTACTGGTTTATCTGCCTCTTTTCCTTCACTTTCCCCAATTATGCTGATGTTCACCTGTGTGTCTTCTGATATTACTGTCCTAGGGGGTTCTGTGCTGGGTGGTGGTTATAGCATTTAGGATTCAATGCAGCTGAATATTACAGAGAACCTAAAACAACAGTTAAATAGTATAGCTGTTTATTTTTCTCCATTGCAAAACAAGTCCAGAGAAAGAGGGTTGGGTAGATTTGGTGATCACTAGGGACTCAGACTTTTCTTGATTCCATTCTTCCATCCTAGCATGTGTCTCTGTCTTCAAGGTCACCTTAGAGTCTGGAAAGCTTTTTGAAGTTTCAGCCATCATGCCCAACTTAGAGATCACAGGAAGAAGAAGAAAAGGAAAAAAAAAACAGGGACTTTTCTTCCAATAGAGGCAGGTATCTTTAATCGGCCCTCCCTGGAGTCTCTTCCAGTGATTTTGTTTATTTCTAACTGGCCAGAACTCAGTTGTGGGGCAGTTGCCTGCCTTGTGACAGCTAGTATATGCTGTCTTTCAGCCAAAACTGGAGTTAATTATCTACAGAAAAGGAAATTGGTGGCAACAGTGTGGCTTTGCCCTGGGTGAAGTCTTACATCATTTACATTTCATCAGTTATTTTACCTCAATCTCCCCTTAAATATGAAATCTTCACCTATTGATCTCCACAAAATGCCACACTTCACTCTAATCTGCTCTGAACATCCATGCTGATGGCTTTGTTTGTTCACAGAGGATTCATTTCATTTGTTGGCTTGGCCCCGCTGCTCTCTTTCTAAACTCCCTGCTTCATCCTGGATCTGTGTTCCCACAGCCAATCTCATTCTTCTTGGGGAGTGAGATGAAGAACAGGGATGGATTTTGCTTCCTTTCAGTTGGATTTGTCTTTCTTGTCAGGTTATGAGCTGAAAAATCAAGCCTGGCTTTGAGACATTTTGGTACTCCCTGTCTGAAGGATGGGGGGATGGGGGGTTCTCACTTATCATGCCCCAATGTGTGCAGCAGACTGTGGCTCTGTGGTGTCAGGTGCTCTGCCTCCTGCTCTGTTTCCTGGGTGAGCCACTTCTTCCTCCCCTGCTGATCCCCTTCTGGCACATTAGACACAGTCCCTTCAGTCCTTGCTGCTGCCTTCATGAAGGTACCCTTAACAGTGCAAGCTCTTGATGCTCCACCCCATGCCACATGCAGCCCTAGGCGTTTATAAGACTCTACTCAAAGACTTGGGTAACTATGTTGCATTGCCAAGTAGATGGTGGAAACGTAAACTACATGAAAAATGGGACTTTCCCATGGCCTAAAGTAGGCCTCTTGAGACAATCTTTCAGAGGGTGTCCTCTATTGTTGATATATATTAAGTTCTTTCTACGTGAGAGTAGAACAGAACACCTTAGTAGAAACCTCTTCCTCTAACCATAGGGGCTAGTTTTACTCCCATCTGATTCTCCCAACAGTTTATTTTCTCTTTGTTTGAGCTACTTGCTGTAAGTAACAACCAAAAGAATATAGAGTGCATTCTAAGTTCCACAGAAGGGTCCAGAGTAGGTACTCTAACTTTCTTCACCAGTGTGAATTTATTCTATTGATTGACATATAGATAATGGTTCTCTCTCCTTCCGACATGCAACACACACACACACACACATCTATTAAAGGAAGATAATAATGTGGTAAATGAATTACTAGAGACGTTTGGGCTCTGACAAGCTTCACTGAAGGAAGCTCTGTGGAATTTTACCACTGAGTGGACCAGGAGGTAATTTTCCATTCTGATAAGAGCAGCTGTATGTTTCAATAGTGAGCAGCATTGGAGGGAATCTAGGTATGTGCTGCCTCTGCACTGCCATTTGTTTCTTTTGTTAATTTTATGGAGAACTTATTTGGAAGTGAGGATGTAGGAATAAGAAAACTTCATTACTCTTGAAATAGGTTGTTGGGGAAAGTTTTGTTTTCTTTACAGCTTAGAAAGACTCCAAGTGGAAGAGGAAGGACTGAATTGATATTTAGTAGTTTTGCCATCCTATGGATGATCTTGTATTGTTGGAGACTATTTTATCCTCCCCAGAAAATAATTTGAGATAAAAAAATGGATATGTGATTAACTTTTTTTTTTTTTTGAGAGAGAGAGAGAGAGAGAGAGAGAGAATTTTTTAATATTTATTTTTTAGTTTTCGGCAGACACAACATCTTTGTTTGTATGTGGTGCTGAGGATCGAACCTGGGCCGCATGCATGCCAGGCGAGTGCGCTACCGCTTGAGCCACATCCCCAGCCCAAACTTTTCTTTTTAAAAACAGTGTTATTGAACCCAAGTCCATCTTTTTGTTACATAATGGGCCAATTAAGTCAAGAGACAAAGTGTTGAGATAAAAGAGGCAGCTTCATTAGAGCAGTCAGGTAGACAAGAAGATAGATTACTCCTGTCAGAAAGTCCATCTTGCTGGGAAGCTGATTGAAGAGTAGTTTATATAGGTGACTGATGGTTGTCCCCAGACTGGTAGGTGCCTTCTCACAGTATGTGGACCAATGATGCAGATCTGATTCTAATCACCTAACCATGTGATGCTCCTTTTTTTTAATTCTTTTTTAAATTTTTGATTCTTTTTTTAATTATTATTAGTTGTTCAAAACATTACAAAGCTCTTGACATATCATATTTCATACGTTTGATTCAAGCAGATTATGAGATGCTCCTTAGTCCTGCAAATCTCAAAAACAAAGATCATTATTTCGTCAGGCTATTGTTGTCATTGATTAGTTTGCCCACATGCAGTTCCTGACATGTTACACAAGGCATAGGTTGGGGGCAGGGATAGATGCCCCTGAGGTCCTCTCAATGATGACCGGACTCATGGTAATGAAAGAAAAATTTCTCTACCCAATTATCCTGGAAGACAAGGATCAGAAGAAATTAAACAGGGACTCAGTTCATGAGATCTGATCTCAATGCTTGGGTCCAAAGGGACTTATTTTTAGAGCAGTTTTAGGTTCACAGTAAAATTGCATGGAAAGTGCAGAGAATTTTTAAGCACATCTGTATGACTTTTAAAGTGAAATATTAATTCCTGCTCTTGTCACAAAATTATAATGGAATTCACTTTACTATTAGAATTTGGTGCCCTTTAAGTTAACTTATGATTGACCTTTGAGGATAATCATCTTACTGGCACAGAATGACTTAAACTTAACAGTATTCTCTTTCCCAAACATTGTATATTATTTGCTAAACCATCATGCTATTTTTGGGTTGAAACAATGCATCCATAATGTAAAAGGAAATGGCTTCATTCAAATAATATCTATTTGATGAGTTAATCAAAAGAAAGTAATTTAGTTATTTGTAAATCCTCATACCTCCACTTAAATAATTGAATATGCAATGAATGGGAATATTATGACTTTGCTATTGTGGGAGGCAGTTGTTGCCTGGGTTACTCTTGTAGTAGTAACTATAAACTGGATACTTCTTTATTTACCTAAATAAAGGTTACTAGCTCTGGTACTATAAAATGTTCTTATGCTCATGAGTTTTTTGAAGCTGTCCTGGAGGTTCCATTTATAACGGGAAAGTAAATGTTAGTGCCAAGCTTCTTAGTGGGTTCTAAAGCTTACATTGAGAGCTTGGAAATTTCCATTCCACCATTTTATTATTTATGCATGTATTGAGAAGTATTCTTTAGGGAACATTTTGTAATCTAATAGGATAGCAACTTGCATTTTTCAAAAATGCAAAGTTTCTAATTCTCTTGAGTGTTGTATGTGTATTTGGCTGAAGGAAGAAATATACATGACTATTATTATAAAAAAATGCTACCTGATTATTTTTTGTGTTTGCTTTCCCTTTTGAATTATTACATTAAATATTCTGGGCCTGATATATATATATATAAAAAATGTGTATATATGATATATTATATATATATTATTTCTCTGCTTTTTATAAAATTTTATAAAGATTTTCTTCTTATAAGAAATAAACCTGGGGGCTGGGGTTGTGGCTCAGTGGTACAGCACTTGCCTAGCATATGTGAGGCCCTGGGTTTGATCCTTAGTGCCGCAGTCTGGCTGGGCACGATTCAGGAGCCACTTGTCAAAAGAAACGAACTTTATTTTTAGAACCACACACGCCAAACAAAACAGCTCCTCATGAAAAACCCTCAGAGCCCAACTGCCACCACCGGCTTCCCACAAGCCTCTCTCACAACCACAAGCCTCTCCACCTCCCACAATCCTCCTGCTCTTGAGTCCAATTGGCTGTGTCGCATGGGCGGAGCCAAAAAAGTCCCCCAATGAGCAGCTCCATGGTCTGAAAGGGCGGGAAACAGCCCAGTGAGTATCACCGCAGAGGAGCCAATCAGCTAGATGTTGCTGGGGCCGCTGTGAGCCAATCATCAGCCGGCAGCTGGGAGTTTGCTGGGGCCCCTTAGGCTGTGGCTCTCGACATCTCCCCCTCTCTGTTTAAACAACAAGCATGTGGCTTAGGGACCGTGCCTGCCTTAGGTTGTCCAATAGTACATATGGTCCTTACCCGTTATGGGATGAGCTGACCTCAAGGCGTCAGCCTCCTGTCTTAGGTTGGTACCATTGCAATTGGATCTTACCCGTCACTGACTACCGGTCCAGTATACAGCCACACCTGTGGAGAGGTCTTTGTACCAGCGGGGGGGTGAGGTTCTTTGCCTCACCTCTGTTGGCCCCCAAATTTTAGCTGAACGATCATGACAAGCAGAAGGGAGGAAGATACACCAAGCCAATTGACGGCTCCTTTTGGAAAAATTGTACCACGGATGACACCATCAGCATAAATACCCCAACACTACCACAAGTCGCTGCACCAACAGATAGTTCACAATGCATACAAGTGAGTTCACAATGCATACAAGTGATACATAGTCCAGGCAAGTTCTGCAAGCAGTTCAGTGATGGCTATTGCAGAAGCTGTAGATTGGTTTTATCTTTGTCTTCACCGGCACTGGGATGAAGATAGGAATTCTGGCAATAATGGCTAAAGAAAAAATTATGTAACATTCCAGAAGGCACTAAAAGAAAACAAATTTCTTAACAATTTACATTGTCTTGAAGAGAATTATTAAATATAATGAAAAGGAAAGGTGAAAGTAAACAAACAGATCTGTTAACCTCCTTTTTTGTTCACATTTTAAAACATTCCTCAACAGCTGTTTACCCAATTTAAATTAAGCCATTTAAATCACATGAATAAAAAAAATTATTTGGATCCATTTTTTCATGAGCGCTCATTATATATGATATATGGACATACGTACATTCAAACATATAACACAAAACACAAGTGTGCACACATAATATAATACATACAACACATAACATAATAGTAAAGGCCTTATAACTTTTTACAGGTGAAATCTCCATTGCAATGTTTAAAAACTCTATAGTCAAAAAATAGAACTGATCAGCAAAACATTAACCTAGGTATGTATGAGCTCAAAAAACAAAATAGAACTTCATGATGTGGGAAAGGGCAATAATAAAATAGATATTGAAAAAAACATCCTGGTTCTGTCGCAGATGTAAGGATAGCCAAATTGGAGTTTTGGATATCAGCTGTTAAGGATTTGAGCCAAATCATCTTCTTTTTGGTCTGTAGAAATCGCTTTAGTTAATCTCTCTGGAATCCAAATCGGCTGCTGTTCTCCCTGTGGAAACACACAAACAGGCCCCCGACTCCAGACAATCACTGGGTCAGGACTTTAGTTAATCTCTCCGGAATCCAAATCGGCTGCTGTTCTTCCTGTGGAAACACACAAACAGACCCCCGACTCCAGACAATTACTGGGTCAGGACCTTTCCATTGTCCTGTTAGAATATCCTTCCAAAGTACCTTGGGCTTATGCACATTTTTTGGACACATATGCCTTTCCGCAGCACTAAGTCCTGATGAATCCAAATTTAAAAAGTTTAGAGTAAAAAGGGTTATTTTAAGTTTATCTTTGGGGAATATATACCCCTTCCCAATTCCTTCTTTTTGCTTTAATAAGTACATTTTAATAGTTTGATGAGCTCTTTCAACTATGCCTTGTCCCTGTGGATTGTATGGGATTCCTGTTATATGAGTAATGCCAAATGATGAGCAAAATTGTTTAAAAGAGGTAGAAGTATAACCAGGGGCATTATCTGTTTTTAACTGTTTTGGAATGCCCACATTGGCAAAATTTTGTAAGTAATGAGCTATAACATCTTTAGTTTTTTCTCCGGCAAGAAGGGAGCCCATCAAAAATCCAGAAGAAGTATCAACTGTAACATGCAAATATTTTAATTTTCCAAATTCTGGAAAGTGTGTGACGTCCATCTGCCAAATATGGTTAGGTATCAATCCTCTAGGATTGACTCCAAGATTAACTTGTGGTAAAAAGGTCACACAATTTTGACATTGTTTTATTATTTGTCTAGCTTGTTCCTTAGTTATTTTAAAATGCTTTTGTAAAGTATTAGCATTGACATGGAACTTTTTATGAAAATTTATAGCTTCTTCTAGTGTAGAGAAAATATGTATGTCATGTGTAGTTTTATCTGCTAAATCATTGCCCAAACTAAGGGCTCCAGGCAATCCTGTATGTGCCCTGATATGTCCTATAAAGAATGGATCTTTTCTGTCCCAGATTAGACTTTGTATAGTGGAAAGCAAAGAGAAAACAGTAGAGGAAGGGTAAATCCTACCAGCATCTTCAAGGGATACTATAGCATTAACTATATACTGACTATCAGAAAATAAATTAAATACAGAATCTTTAAACATCACAAAAGCTTGTAAAACTGCATTAAGCTCTACCTTTTGAGCTGATTGTTTGGGTACTAAAAATGTAAAAGTTTGATCAGGGGTAACTACTGCTGCTGTACCATTATTTGACCCATCAGTGAATATATTTGGAGCATTCATGATAGGTGTTTTTCTTGTCATTTTTGGAAAAATTACAGGATGCAATGACCAAAAAGACAATAAAGGATTAGATGGTAAGTGGTTATCAAATGAAACATTAGATTTGCACATGATTATTGCCCAAGTATTTAACTCATTAGCTAACTCATCAATTTGATTCATAGTATATGGAGTAATAATTTTATTGGGAGAAATTCCAAACACTCCCTTTGCTGCTTTTATTCCTTTGAGTATTAATTGTCCTACAGCCTCAGGAGACCTAGTAAGAATAGTGTTAGGAGAATAAGATAAATGTATCCATAATAATGGACCTTCTTGCCAAAATACTCCTGTAGGAATATTTTTTGTTGGTAGTACAATAAATAATAAAGGCAAACTTATATCAATTTTATCCAAATGCATATTTTCCATATATGTTTCAATGATTTTTAATGCCTTTCTTGCTTCAGGAGTTAACATTCGGGGTGAATTTGGATCTGATGGACCTTTTAGGATATCAAATAAAGGTCCCAACTCTCCTGTTGGTATACCTAGATAAGGCCTTATCCAATTTATGTCTCCTAATAACTTTTGAAAGTCATTAAGTGATTTGAGTTGATCTACTCGTATTTGAATTTTTGGTGGACGGACCATGGTTGAGGATAATAGAACTCCTAAATAATTAATTGGAAAATTTAATTGTACTTTATCTATTGCTATCTCTAGATTATAATTTTTTAATAAGTTTGTAAGTGTGGCATAACATTCTAGCAATGTGTTTTTATCTTTGTGTGCTAATAATACATCATCCATATAGTGAAATATTTGTAGTTCAGGATTTTGATTTCTAAGTGGCTGGATTACTTTGTTAACATAAATTTGACACATAGTTGGGCTGTTAGCCATCCCTTGAGGGAGTACTTTCCATTCATATCTCTGATCAGGACCTTCATGATTCAGTGCAGGGATAGTAAATGCAAAACATGGACTATCCTCAGGATGAATTGGAATTGAAAAAAAACAATCTTTAATATCTATAACTAAAACATACCAAGTTTTTGGCAAAGAAGACAATTGAGGAATCCCTGATTGAGCAGGTCCCATAATAACCATCTCATTATTAATGGCTCTTAAATCTTGCAATAATCTCCATTTACCAGATTTCTTATTGATGACAAAAATGGGAGTATTATGGGGAGATACAGAAGGTTGTATATGTCCTTCCGCTAATTGTTGTTTGACCAGGTCATGGGCTGCTTGTATGTTTTCTTTAGTCAGGGGCCACTGAGGAACCCATACTGGTCTTTCTGATTTCCAAGTAATTTTTATTGTCTCAGTGACCCTTTCTGAAAATCCAACCCATGTCTGTCTGCTCCTTGATCTATTTGTATTGGTGCTGCTATACCTTGTTCTTGTTTTTCTAATCTTTTTCCTTTCCTAAAACCTTGTCTAGCCATAATAGTGGGTGCATTTTGATTGATGTTATTTGTTAATGTCAAACCTCATTGATCTAGGACATCTCGTCCCCATAAATTTACGGGAAGATGATTCAATACATATGGCTGTATAGTTCCTTCACATCCTTCAGGATCCTTCCAATCTAATACCAGTGCACTTCTATGGGGATTAGTTGCCACTCCTCGGCCTCGAAGCATTTGAGTGGCTTGTTGTAATGGCCAATGTTTTGGCCATTCTTGACGAGAGATGATGCTAAGGTCTGCACCTGTATCCAGTAGCCCATTAAATTCATGTCCTTGAATATTTAGTTTTAGCATGGGGTGAGAATCTAAATTTAAAGAAAGCATAGCCCAATCTACACCTATGGAGCCTAATCCCTTGGAACCTCTTTTTACAGCACGACTGGAAAATTTATCATGTAGGCTGGGTATTATTAGTAACTGTGCTATTCTATCTCCTGGTGAAATTACTGATATACCCTTTGGAGAACTGGCTATAATTTTTATTTCACCTTCATAATCGGGATCAATTACCCCAGGACTTATCATAAGTCCTTTTAGAGTAGAAGAGCTGCGTCCCAATAATAAGCCTACTGTTCCTTTGGGAAGAGGTCCTTTTACCCCTGTGGGAATGATTTGAACTCCCATCTCTGGAGTTAGTACTGATGCCGCAGTCTGTCTGGGCACGATTCAGGAGCCACTTGTCAAAAGAAACGAACTTTATTTTTAGAACCACACACGCCAAACAAAACAGCTCCTCAGGAAAAACCCTCAGAGCCCAACTGCCACCACCGGCTTCCCACAAGCCTCTCTCACAACCACAAGCCTCTCCACCTCCCACAATCCTCCTGCTCTTGAGTCCGATTGGCTGTGTCGCATGGGCGGAGCCAAAAAAGTCCCCCAATGAGCAGCTCCGTGGTCTGAAAGGGCAGGGAAACAGCCCAGTGAGCATCACCGCAGAGGAGCCAATCAGCTAGATGTTACTGGGGCCGCTGTGAGCCAATCATCAGCTGGCAGTCTGAAAGGGCGGGGAAACAGCTCAATGAGCATCTCCAATGAGCATCACCACAGAGGAGCCAATCAGCTAGATGTTTCTGGTGCCTTAGCTGATGCCTTAGCATCACATATAAATAAATAAAATAAAGGTATTGTGTCCAAGAAATAAACCTGGACTAAACTGTCAGATAAAATAAACCTGGACTAAACCGTCAGATAAATATTTTGTATATATTTACCTGGAGTAGAGAATGCTTTTCAAAGCCTAAGAATTTTTCTGAACTTGGTAAGCACATGCTTTGAATCCTTTCTTCCTACGATTCAGTCACCAGCTCTGATGCTGTTCTAGGAATGGGTTAGATGAAGTGAGGTGTATATATGGTCAAGACTCAAAGGAGCTTACAGTTTGATGGGTCAGCAATTTTTTAAATGATCTATTATAGTCCTATGTAATAAAATATATGTTAGAGGTATGCACAGTGAGAACCTATGTCGATGGGATGGATCATGAAGGATTCTAAGAAGGTAGAGAAGTAGATTGCCTTTGAGCTGGGTTTGGAAAGAGTAAATGGGAATTAGCTTGAAATTGGGAAGGAAAAATGCATTCATTGGAGGGACATATGAAACAGTGTATATGTGTAAATAATCATAAATCTGTTGATGCTGACTGGGGTGAAAAAGCATGTGGAGGAGTGAAGGGAGAAGATTGAGCAGTGGGTGCCTGGGCATGAAGGGCTTCATGTGTGAGTGAGGGACTCTGAACTGTTATGTGAAAGTAACAGGGATATACAGAAGGAATTTTAAGCAGAGAAGAGAAATGATATTTACATTTTAGAAACATCATTCAGGCAATAATTAGAAAGAGGACTTGGAATCAGGCCAGACTGAGGGAAAAGCATCTAATTATGATGGTACTGCAATATCCAGAGGAAAAGAAATGAGGATTTTAACTTAGAGAAGAAATGGTGAGAGTAGCTCAGAAGAAACAGATTAAAGCAGACTTGAATTTCAGGTCTTTAATACATCTCCTACAACCCTGGCTGAGCAAGTAGGTTTGTGATACTCGTATCTTGAATCAGAAATGCAGAGAAAAGATGAGTTTTTTTTGGGGGGGGGAAATATTATGTTTTGTTTTGAGTGTGTTCAGATAAAGTGACAATGGCATATTCATCATGGAACTGTCCACTCCAAACTGAAGTCAGAAGGTTCTGAGTTAAAGAAATGGATTTGGGAGTCATCCATCTCTGTGTGGAAACCCAAGTCATCGGTGTCAATAAGGAAATAAAACCTCTCGGAAACCTTGACATTTCTGAGGTGTGTGGAAGACAAACTCATGCAAGATATGAATATCAATGTTTTTCAGCATGTATTTTTGTCATCAACATTATATTTATATATGTATCTCATAAGTGGCAAAGTTCTAAATAGTTTCTTCTCTTTTTTTTATTATGGTAACGCATACATAACATAAAATTTACCATCCTCACAGCTATTTTGAGGTGTTCATTTCAGTGATATTAAGTGCATTCAAAATGTGCAAGCATTATCAAAACCCACATCCAAAACACTTTTTGTCTTAATAAAACTGAAACTTTGCACCTGTTTTAAACAGTGACTTTTAACCATTTCCTCCACCCTAGCCCTTGGAAACAATCATTCTACCTTCTGTCTCTATCATTTTGTACACTCAAAGTACCTCAAGTAAATGGAATCACATACTATCTTTCTTTATATGATTGGCTTATTTCACTGAGTGTAATGTTTCCAGATTCATTTGTATTGTGGCAAGTGTCAAAATTTCTTTTTAAAGACCAATATTTCACTGTATGTGTGTGTGTGTGTGTGTGTGTATACACACGTGCGTGAGTGAGCGCTTATCCATTAATGTACAGTTCTGGGTTGTTTTCACTTTTCATCTATTGTGAATAATGCCACTGTGAACATGAAGGTACAACTATCTCTTCAAGACCCTGCTTTCAGTACTTTTGGGTATTTAGCTTAATTTCTGGATCATATGCTAATTTTATTTTGATTTTTTTGAGAAACCATCATACTGTTTTCTATATAATTTTACATTCTTACCAACATTGTACAAGGGTTACAGTTTCTAAAATCCTCATCAGCACTTTTTCTTTCTTTCTTTTTTAAATGCTAGCCATCCTAATTGTTGTGAGATGGTACCTCATTGTAGTGTTGATTTGCATTTCCTTAATTATTAGCAATATTGATCATCTTTTCATTTGGTAATTAGCTATGTAAATATGTTTTTGGGAGAAAAATTTATTGAAGTCCTCTGTATATTTTTGAATCAATTTTTGTTTTGAGATTTAAGGGTTCCCTATATATGCTGGAAGTTAACCTCCTATCAGATGCATGTTTGTAAAATATTTTCTCCTATTCAGTGACTTGCTTTTTTTACTTTGATAATAAATGTTGATGCCAAATTTTAAATATTTTCATGATATCCACTTTTTTTTATATTATTGTTTTGTTGCCTATGCCTTTAGTGTTAGATCCAAGAAACCCTTACCAAATACAATGGCATGAAACTTTCAACTCATGCTTTCTTCTGAGAAACATGAGTTTATTTTTAGGTTCTATGTTGAAGTCTTTTTTTAAAATAGTTTTTTCAGTTGTTGATGGGCCTTTATTTTATGTATTTGTATATGATGCTGAGGATCAAACCCAGTGCCTCACACATGCTAGGCAAGCATGCTACCACTGAGCCACAATCCCAGCCCTACTTGATGTCTTTAATCTACATTTATTTAATTTTTGTATATAGTAATAGGTAAGAATTCAGCTTCATTCTTCTGCAAATGGATGTACAGTTTTCTCAACATTGTTATTTTGACCGTCTTTTTTCCCACTGAAGTTTCTTGACACCCTTGTCAAATATCACTAGACCACATATGAAAGGGTTTATTTCTGGGTACTTTTCTATTCCATTGGACTTGATGTCTGTCTTTTTGGTCGTATCATCTGTTTTGCTTACTGTAGCTTTGTGTTATATTTTTAAATCAGAGAGTGTGAGTTCTCCAGCTTTGTTCTTCATTTTCATGATCATTTTGACTACCTGGATTCCTTAGTATTTCACATGCATTTTACAATACATTTTTGCAAAAAGTTACATTAGGATTTTTGTAGGGATTGTATTGAGATTGCTTTGGGTAGTCTGGACATTTGAATGTTAAAATATTAAGTCTTTTAATCCATGAACATGGATGTGCTTCTATTTATTTATGTATTCTTCAACTTCTTTTGGCACTGAATTTTGCTTTTCATTATACAAATCTTTTGACTTTTTTTTAACATCTTAAGTTTTTTTTTCTGGTGCTGAGGAGCAAACCCAGGGCTTCATGCAGGCTGAGGAAGTGCTATACCACTGACTACATCTACAGCCCTACTTAATTTTTTTATATTATTATAAATTGAATTATTTTGAATTTCATTTTCAGATTGTTCTCTGTTAGATTTTTCTGTGTGAATATTTTATAACTTGCTATTTTGTTGAGTTTATTTGTTCAAATAATTTTTTATGTAAAAATATTGTTTTGATGGAAAAAGTGGGAGGAGGAGGTAGTAAGGAAGGTGGAAGAAAGGCTGAATGAAAACTGATATTTTAAGAATTGAATACTTTCTAAAGTTTTGACACAAAAGAATACAAAATGACATACTGTATTATTTTCCCATAAATGTTGGGGTCAAATGTGATTTACTTTAAGAATATCCAAAGGTAGTCTAAATAACATCCATAATATATTTTGAACATCGTTGTGTTTGACAGTTTCCATAAATACCTATTTCATGTTAGGTTTTCTGTGTATACTGGGAGAGTCTGCATTCTTGGGGTGCATTTGTAAATGTGTAGATATTCAAAGGCCTTAAGGAATCATACTGAATTTTCAGAATTTATCAAACCTGACAGTTATTCACTCAGGGCTTTGGCTATTAAGGAAAAACATATGGAAGAATTCAAATTCAAGACGTGAGAATGTTTACTTAAGAACTTTATACTACAAGGCCCTATATACAATGTTTGTCCCAGTGTACAAGAGAAGCCATGTGTTGAAACAACAAAAATATGAATTTATAAATTCATCTCAAATATACCATATTTTTCTGCCTCTCCCCAGTATTTTAAAATTTATTTAGGTGTCCTCAACTCTCAGTTCATTCTCTTTTATTTTGCTTGTACATTGCTTTTATGACTCTGTGTCCTTAAAGGTGTGCAATTTAACTTATATCTTGTGAGATTTCTAATCATCTTTACAAATTGATCCATATTATACATAATCTAAACCCCTTCCAAAAACTGTATAGAAGTATTACTTTTTCTCTTCAAGTTTTGTTGTTGTTTCTAACATTTATAAATAAACTTGTAAAACTTTTTTTAGCTCTTTATCTTAGCAAAATGCAAGAAGGAATGATTAACCATGGTCTGCTAAAATGAGTCTACTTAAGAAGAAATAGTTAAAAAAACAGAAGAAGAAGAAGGGGGGCAAGAGGGGCGATTAATTAAAATAATGGTCATGTCTTTAAACAAGACAATTGAGAGAAGACATGCAGAAGGTGGAAACGGTTCATTGAAAGCAGAATCTTGAGACTGGTAATTGGAAAATGCATTTAATTTCCTTCTGAGCTTAATTCCATCAGACTGTCTCCTGTGCAAAACCATCCACTCAAGTGTCAGCCACCAACTCCATATTTTCTTTCTCACTGGGGTAGATTTGACTTCCTTTCTATGAGTAGCAGGTGGAACGCTTGCTTAATTAACTATTGAGTTAATATTATGGAAAAATATTGTGTAAAGAGTAGAGCTCTCCCTTGAGCCCTAATAAGAGATCAGTTATGAATGACCATGCATCACACACATCCCAAGTTCTTTGGAATAGTTTTTATTTTTTATTTTTTTTTCGTTTAGCATTACTTTTATTTTATTTTAATTTTTTTATTGTTCAAGACAATACAATGATCTTGACATATCATACATTTGATTCAAATAGGGTATGAATTCTCATTTTTTCCACATGTACAGACTGCAGGATGGAATAGTTTTTATTAATGGAAACTCAAAGATATAGGAACAGTCCCAAGAAGAGTGTCCCTGCTTCTCATGCATTTTAGAGCAAAAAAATAGAGATTTAGCAGCACAAGGTATGAGACTCCAAGAGAGGGACCCTGGCTGTGAGTTGAATAAATACCTATTTGGGGAAAACCAGCCTCTGAGCTGGCCTAATCAAGGGCACCAAGAGGGTTAGGTTGCAGATCTTTGGCCCTGGTTCTGTTTTCCACATCAGCAGCAGGTTGGAGCACTAGCCTTTCCATAGTTCCCAGCCTGGTGGTGGCAGCTCTATGCATTGGTAGCCTGGAGTCAGAATGATTGGCTCTAGCACTCAGCTCCAGCTGTTTCTTTGTTGTTGTGGACAACTTTCTGAGCAGGAAAGGAATCAGTTATTTGTCTAAGACTTGTAGCAATCAGTCTTGGACAAATAACCCTTCCTCTGTGTCCCTTCCTATAATCTTCTGAAGTACCCACACAATTATTATACACCAGGGACTGAGAGAAAAGAATTCTGGGAACATCACAGTCCCTTCCATATGGTACTGAGAGTCACAGAGGGACAAGCTTTACAAGACAGAACAGACATGATTTTTCAAAGAAATATCATGTTGGCTTAAAGAATTCTTCAAGAAAGTGTTTGTATTTGTTTGCTTTGTAGCACTAGCTCTTCTAGAGCCCTAGGTCTAAGTAAACCCATTCCCTAAGCAACTTAAAGTTTATATAAGTAAAGTTAATGGGTAATTATTAAGTGCTGAGCACAATGGGGGCAGGTTTATGTTACAGATAATAAAATAAAGACTCTCAGAAATTAACTGATTTACCCAAGGTAACACAGATAATACGTGGTCAAACTGGAGTTCAAGCACAAGTTGGTATACTTGGATGCAAAGCTTGCTAAAGTCAGAGCTTGTGAAACTACAAAACATATACCTATATTGTGCTGATTTCAGGGGTATTACATGACAATGGCTTTTTATCTCTTGATCTCTTCCTGAATTCCTATAATATGATATGTTGACCCAGACATGAAGTTCAACCCTATTTCATTTCACACAAAAATCATTTACATAAAGCATTGATTAGTAAATACTAAGGACTTCCTAGGGGAGTCAGAGGAGGGGTTTACACAAATTACTTTGTCAACATAGCTGTTACCATTTTAAAACTACCTACTCTTTATTTTGTCACTGTGAAGAATTTCTGCCCACTTCAGCCTTCCTGACTGTATCAACCTGTCCTTTTTCTTTTTTTTTTCCTCTCTTCATCATCTACAACTCCCTTGCAGGAGCAAGCAAGCAAGAAAAACTTCTTCCTTTTTAATTTTTTAAAATAAAGCAACTTTCCTCTTTCTCCAAAGCTCTGACATCAGTCAAGGACCTCATCATCTCCAGAAGCCCCCTCCCTCCCACCTAAAAAAACAAAACAAAAAACAACACAAAAAACAAAACAAAAAAAAACACTCACACTAAAAAAGGAATACAAACTTTCTTTCTTGTATAATCTGTAGACAGAAAACTCAATTAACCCTTTAGTTTGGGGCCTGATACCCTACAGCAGTCTTCACCTCTGCAAAGGTATGTATGCTACTCTGCCTGTCAGACAGGAAAGTCCAGGAAGGAGAGGAACAGGCTGGAGGGGGAAGGAAGGGGAATGGACACAGTAGGGGCCTTTTTTTTTTAGTTATTTTTTTCTGTTTTAATCTTCATGTATTTGGGGCTTGCTTTGCATGTGGACTTTTGAAATGCAAATTGTAAGTTTCTTTTTAGGAATACCTGTCTCCATTCACTGTCTTTAAACTTCTTATCTCCACATTCTTTCCTTTTGCTTCAACTCAGGTAATGACCTCAAAAAATCAAAAAGATGTGTGGTAGGAAGTAATTTGGGGGTAGAGGAGCAATGTTAAATGCCTTCCTTTATCCATATTATATGCTATAATTCATTGAATTATCAAAGAAATGTTTTATTAAGCCATTTTTGATAGAAGACATAGTTGAGATGTTTAGCACTCATATCTTGCCAGTTTCTTTCCTCAGAAAGATGATTTTTTAAGTATTGAGGAAAAGTTCAGATTACTAGTCTATAAAATAAGAACCTTTCTTTGTAGGGTTGAAGAATCCATGTCCTATTGTGGACATGATCCTAGATTGGGTGGTAATTATTAAATTAGCTGTGCTCATCTTTCATATTCAATTTATTTGTCAGTTTATGGGTTAGTCAGCTATGTGTTGCTGCAACAAAATAACTGAGATAATCATCTTAAAAGAGGAAAAGCTTATTTGGGCTCATGTTTTCCTGGAGTTTGGTTTATGGTTGGTCACCTGCAGTGCTTTTGTATTGTTTATGGCCTGTAGTGAGGTAGTACATCATGGCAGAGAGCATGTGGTAGAGTGAACCACTTACCTCATGGTAGCTGGAAAGTAAAAGGGAGAAATAAAGAGAATAGGTCTTCA